>NW_028318039.1:3866250-5155000 GCF_062004578.1 Staurois parvus
TGAGAACTGGTGTTTGTGGGGACCATTGGAGTACAAGGAACTCATTGTCATGTTCAAGAAACCAGTGTGAGATGATTTGAGCTTTGCGACATGATGCATTATCTTGCTGGAAGTAGCCATCAGAAGATGGGTACACTGCCACCTGGTGTGGCCCTCTGCTGCTGTAGTTCATCTGCTTTAAGGTTCAACGTGTTGTACATTCAAAGTAGATATTTTGCATATCTTGGTTGTAACAAGTGGTTATTTGAGTTACTGTTGCCTTTCTATCATCTCAAACCAGTCTGCCTGTTCTCCTCTGACCTTTGACATCAGGAAGGCAGTTTCATCTACATAACTGCTACTCACTGGATATTCTTTTTCGGACCATTCTCTGTAAACCCTAGAGATGGTTGTGTGTGAAAATCCCAGTAGATCAGCAGTTTTTGAAATACTCAGACCAGCCCGTCTGGCACCAACAACCATGCCACGTTCAAAGTCACTTAAATCCCCTTTCTTCCCCATTCTGATGCTCGGTTTTAACTTCAGTAAGTTGTCCTCTCCATGTGTAGATGTCTAAATGCATTGAGTTGCTGCCATGTGATTGGCTGATTACCAATTTGTGTTACCAAGCAATTGAACAGGTGTACCTAATAAAGTGGCCAGTGAGTGTATGTTTTAGCCTGAGAGCAATGTATTTTCTGAGTGTTATGTTTTAATCTGCAGTGCTGTATTTTCTGCTTGATAACCACTCCAAGTCTGGACGCTTTCACCCCCTTCCTGTCCAGGCCAATTTTCAGCTTTTAGTGCTATCACACTTTGAATAACAATTGTGCCGTCATGAAACACTGTACCCATATGCATTTTTTTGAGACAGATAAAACTTTATTTTGGTAGTATTTATTCACCACTGGTATTTTTATTTTTTTCCTATATAAATGAAAAAGTCCAAACATTGTGAAAAAACTGTTTTTCTTATAAAATTTTGCAAATAAATAATCTTTCTTCATAAATCTTGGACAAATGTATTCATTTATTTTTTTAGTAAAACAAAATAACCCAAATTAGTTTATAACCAAAAATTATAATTTTTCAAAAAACTTTTTTACATTTAAATTTTTTCTTTTTATATTATCATTTGTTTTGTTTTTTTTTAACATACTGTCACTGTAGCAGCATGGTGTCACCATAGTGACACTGTACTGTTTGTGGGGGGGTGATGACGATTTTTTTTTCTTTTTTACACTGATTGCTTTTTCACCCATAAAAGCAATCATTTCTCCTCTCTGGCTGCATTCTTGCAGCCATTGAGAAATACTGTGAGAGCTGTGATTGGTCACAGCTTGTCACATGGTACAAGGTTGTTGTGAATAGCCTTGTACCATGTGACCACAGATTTCACAAGTAGTAAGCAATGATGTCAGGAAGTGACATCTTGTTTACTACTATTCATGTGAGGAGGACGCAGTGGGCACCGGATCGCACGAAGCAAGATCCATAAAGACATGGGTGAGCAAGTATGAGGTGGAGCAACTTGACTAGCCTACACAGAGTTTTGGAAGAATGCGGTTCTTGTAGAATGGTCAAACATTCCATTAGCTACACTTCTAAATCTTGTGGGCAGCCTTCCCAGAAGAGTTGAAGCTGTTATAGCTGCAAAGGGTGGGCCAACTCAATATTGAACTCTACGAACTAAGAATGGGATGCCATTAAAGTTCATGTGCGTGTAAAGGCAGGCGTCCCAATACTTTTGGTAATATAGTGTATATTTATATAATGATAAGGATCAGGTTTTCTAACCTGTGTTATTATTATTATTATACAGGATGTATATAGCACCAACAGTTTGCTCAGCGCTATTGATAGCATGTGCCAGTGTCGGGAGGCCTCTATGCATCTGAGATTGTCACTTGATTTAAAAAAAATGTCCAGACCAGGTGACTGTCATCTCAGGGCTATGGGTACTCTAAGGTCATGTTTGTCACATAATATGAACATTTTCTTTCCAACTGTCCCTAATTTCGAGGGACTGTTCCTCATTCGAAACAATGTCCCTCTGTCTCTCTTTCCTCTTCATTTGTTCTTCATTTTGGTCTCATCTATATAGTTGTATACAAAATGCACTACTTAACTATGAAAAAGTGTTTCACACCAAAAGACATTGCAAACTTGTTTGCTGATTATTATTATTCACTACACAATCTAAAATTAAACCCTGCTACCCGGCAACCCAAGGAAAAGGACATAGAACAATTCTTATCCTCATTCTGTCTTCCTTCTCTTTCTTTGGAACAACTGACATCTCTCAACGCTCCCACCTGGTAAAATATCTAAGGCCATTAAATCACTCCCAGTAGATAAATCTCCAGGATCGGATGGGCTGACCAATGATTATTACAAACAATTTATGCCTCATTTATCTCCAGCTCTATCTCTAGCTTTTTCCTCAGCAATGTCCAGTTCAGCCTTCGCTCCTGAAATGCTTATAGCATATATAATTATCCTGCCCAAGCCTGGGAAAGACCCCACAACACCAGCCAATTTTATGCCAATATCTTTACTCAACTCTGACATAAAATTATATGCCAAAATTCTAGCACAAAGGATTCTCCCCATTTTTCCCACTCTGATAAATCCTGACCAAACAGGATGCACATCTGGAAGACAAGCCTCTGGTGCCACCTGCAATCTCTGAATGCAGAGAACGCATTCGATAGAATCCTTTGGGGATATAAGAATCATACCCTTAGAAAATTTGGATTTGCTGGTCCTATTCTCTCAACTATACTTGCTCTATAGTCATCTCCCTCTGCACAGGTTTATACCTCTAACATGCTGTCTTGCTCATTTCCCATCATGAACGGCACAAGACAAGGTTTCCCACTGCCCCCCCCTCAATTTTTAACCTACTTATAGAACCTCTCGCAGAAGCAATTAGATCACACTCATCCCTAAGGGAATTCACTTTCAACAAAAAATCTTACACCGTAAACCTTTTTGCAGATGACATAATACTATTCCTAACAGACCCACTCACTTCAATACCCAAAGCTCGTGAAATGTTACACACCTTTAGTCAACTTTCTTATTATAAAGTGAACTTCGCTAAGTCACTTATCTTAGACTTGGGATTAAGCCCAGTTCACAGAGCCAAACTACAACTCAAGTATTCTTATAAATGGAGCGATTTGGTTATTCCCTATCTTGGAATAAAACTGACAGCAGACACCACTCAACTGGCCAACTCCAACTATCTTTCTCTTATAGATAAACTATCAAAGGAAGCTAATTGGATAACTAAAGTGGACCTCTAATGGTCAGGAAGAATGGCTTCTTTCAAAATGATCTTGTTACCACAGATTCTATATATATTCAGAACCCTGCCTATTCTGCTAAAACCTAATCATTTACAAGCATTAAATGCTATACTTAATCACCTAATTTGGCAAAACAAAAAACCTAAATGCTCCAGACTTTTACTTTTAAAACATAGAACCACAGGTGGTATGGGCTGGGTTGATTTACAGGACTATTTTCAAGCTTCTTTGTTAGTACAGTTAAATCACTGGTTGTTTTCATCCCCTGAAGTTTTATGGTGCAATATTGAAGCTGCCACCAGTCCAATTAAAAACCTACAACTTTTCTATTTTCTAACCTCTGTAAACCACACCCACTAAAACACCTTTCACCCACACTACAGGCCTCACTTCCTGTATGGAGAACACTGCGCACTACCCGTCTCCTCAACACAAATTATACATCCACCTATCACTATACTTGATAGCAGGGGTGGACTGGCAACTCAAGGGGCCCCCAGGCAATAGAGATAATGGGGGCCCCTGTGTTTCCTCCTACACTAAAGCCACACCCACACAACACCCCACCTACATATTGCAGCTCAGCTGCATATAAAGACCATTAAAAAAAAAAGAAAAAAAGAAAACGTTGTGGGGTTCCCCCTCCATTCATACTGAGCCCTTTGGGTCTGGTATGGATTTTGAGGGGAACCCCCACGCCAAAATTAAGAAATAATGGCGTGGGGTCCCCCTCAAGATCCATACCAGACCCTTATCCAAGCATGCAGCCAGCAGGTCAGGAAAGGGGAGGGGGGACGAGCGAGTGCCCCCCCTCCTGAACGGTACTAGGCCACATGCCCTTTGGTTCCTCCCCAAAGCACCTTGTCCCCATGTTGATGGTGACAAAGGCCTCTTCCCCACAACCCTGGCCTGTGGTTGTGGGGGTCTGCAGGCAGGGGGGCTTATCGGAATCTGGAAGCCCCCTTTAGCAAGGGGGACCCCAGATCCCGGCCCCCCTCTATGTGAATGAGTATGGGGTACAGGCTTTGACTAGTCCTTTATTAAAAGAAGAAAAATAAAAGAATGTCACCGAAGTAGATGCAACGTCAATCACGATGCCCGCCGCCACCACTACCTAAAAAAAAAAAAGGCTCCGTCCCGACACTGGCTCCCGGACATCTGACTGCTCCGCTGGCTTGACAGTTCTTAAATATGTAAGGGGCGGGGCCACCCAGTGAAATCATGTGTGTGGCCCCACCCCCTTGTGATATCATTAACCCAGCAATGCCTTGGTGATGATGCCACAAGGGGCGGGGTCTCACACGTGATGTCATGCACATGGGATCTGGGGGGCCCCCTTGCTAAAGGGGGCTTCCAAATTCCCATAAGCCCCCCACCCGCAGACCTCTACAACCACTGGCCAGGGTTGTGGGGAAGAGTCCCTTGTCCCCATCAAGGGTGCTTTGGGGGGGAGCCCTCTCCCCCCCAAAGCACCCCGCCATGTTGAGGGCATGTGGCCTGGTATGGTTCGCTTGCTCGTCCTCCCCTTTTCCTGACCTGCCAAGCTGCATGCTCGGATAAGGGTCTGGTATGGATTTTGGGGGGACCCCACGCCATTTTTGTTAAAATGTTGGTGTGGGGGTTCCCCTCAAAATCCATACCACACTCGAAGGGCATGGTATGGATGGGAGGGGGGACCCCACGCCAATTTTAAAATTTAATTGCCGACAATTCTTTCTTTTACATTCAGCTGTCATTGGGGAACCCCGCTGACAGCTGAAACATTAATGCATGCTTTTCACTACTAAAATACTGCATGACTTGATAAAATAACTCATGCCATATTTTAGTGGCGTTTTTTGGTGAATTCAAACTTTTTATTTTTAAATGCTATGCGGTAACCTACCGTATACTTGGATGAGTCACTGCTTAGTGAATTGTGCCCAGTGAGCCACTCACCGGACCCCCTACTGACCCTGGGCCCTCGGGCAATGCCCGAATGTCCAAATGGTCAGTCCATCCCTGCTTGATAGCACATTCCCTAACATCAATCTAACTAACTGGCAAGAAAAAAGTATTACCTCACTGTCCCAACTATATATTAAAATCTTTTTAAGAATTATCTTCCGAGTTTAACATAACACAGGCAGATCACTATACAGTAAATACCTTTGTATCACCCATTTCCTACGTCACATTAAAATACCATATTTTACATAGTAAAAGTTGGCAATTTTACAACTCCCATCCAACTTCTTCCAAAGGTATATCATTTTTCTATTACTTACTCCAAGACAAACTAAACTTTATAAAATCATCCCCATTCACAAAATAAGAGGCCAATTTGGGCACGACCTATTCCCCATCAGAATTGCAATCCACTTTTCAGGCGGTTTACAACGCATCTGGATATGTCAACCACTGGGAATTGACACAAAAAATAGCTCTATGCTGGTACCTTACTCCCTATAGGATATCTAAGTTTAAACAAAATCAATTACCATTTTGCTGGAGAGGATGTGCAGATATAGGGCAACTCATACATAACTTCTGGGCCTGTAAGAGCATCACTAGCTTCTGGAATAACATTTTACACCATATTTTTGATATTACGGGTATCCTCACCCCACCGAATCCAGATCTAGTAATACCGAACATAAGTATTGAAGGATTTCCTTCATTTTGCCACACTGTAGTCACACATATCTTACTGGCAGCTAGAATACTCATAACAAGACGGTGGAAATCAAATCTCACTCCCAACTTATCAAGGCTCATACACACCTATTACAGTATGTCTATGAAGGTCTCCTAGCCAACAAAAAATGCATTAGAGTTATTTTCGACTCAAAATGGGAGCTTTGGTGTGATAGCTTTAATTAGGTTTATAATTTGAGAATTAGATCCTCTCCCATGACCCAAACTACTCTTGATGTCTTCAATCAGGTTTTACATACTTTCTACTTACCTTATGTCAGACCTCTGTATTTGATCTCGTTAGATACTGTACTTTTATTTCAAATTGTGTACTGTTAATTACTTTTGCAGCAGAAGTGTTATTTACATACTCTGCTTAAATACATGAATTTTGTATTTTGTGTGGATAGCCCAAGGGCTTCCATGTCTGTTTTGATTTTCAAGTATGTACCTCTGTAAGAATGAAAAAAAAAAAGAGTTTCACAGTGCTAAACCGTTCATCCAATTTCTAAATTGTTGCATTTGTAAACTTCAAAAGTCAATATAAAGAAATAGTAGTGGTACAAATCTACTTGTAGGTTTAGGTCCCTTTCACATGGGCGGTTAGATTTCAGCTTTTAGCTGCTGTTAGAGGAACCTAATTACCACAGCTAAATGCAGACAATGCATCCCTATGGCTCCATTCACACACTGGGTTTAGCAACGTTTTCATAACATACGGTTTAATACGTTTAGAAAAAATAAAGTTGACTGCGTCCAGGAGCGATGTACTGCAGCTATTTGCACATAAACACAGTTAATCACAGTACAGAGAAAAAAATAAGTAAACAGTTGCATTAAGAAAAGTCAAGCATTTACTACTGCAGCTAAACGCAGCCGCATGTAAATGCATGTAAACGCACGTAAACGCAGATAAACGCAATGTACAAACGCAAGTGATCTGTGTGCCAGGAGTGTTTGAAATTTCAAAATAAAAAAACCTGCATTTACAAGCAGCAGAACAACCGCCCTTGTGAAAGGGGCCATAACCTGACATTTGTTTTTGTACAATACTGCTTTAACCACTTGCCACCTGGCCTATGGCCAAATGGCAACCGGGAGAACATCTCGTCCCTCCAGGACGGCGTCATATGACGTCCTTCCCAGATCAAGCTTTGTGCGTGCCTGCAGGCGAGATCCGTCACCGGCCATGTACCTCGGACACGGGTGATGACAGATCTGCGTATTGGCCCTGTTACCAGTACCATGTAACCTGCTGTGACCAATCACAGCAGGTCACATGACAGTTGTTGTTTACAATGGATGGCTTCCTTTCATGCCATCCATTGTATACAAGTGTGTCTAGCTGTGAATATTCACAGTGATCACATGCATAGGTTGGGCCAATTACAGCCCATCTATGTCATGTGATTAGCCACGGCCAATTACAGCTAATCACAACAAAAAAAATCTGAATGAATTGATTTCATTCAGTTAAATGCTTGCTTATAGCAAAGAAATACTGATCACTTCCCCAAAGTAGTACAATGTTACTATGGTAACATTGTACTACTTTGGTCATAGTGTAATATGAAAAAAAATTCTTAACCATTAGCCGCCCGGCCAATGGCCGTTTGGCGGCTTGAAATGTGCTCCTGTATTCCGGGTGCACGCCATTTGGCGTGCTCCCGCACATGCGCGGTTTGCGCGGTTGCAGAGCGACGCAGCAGTGCGATCTGTCACCGCCCGTGCACCTCGGACACGGCCGATGACAGATCCGAGTACCGGCTCCCGTTGCCGGTACCATGTGACCTGCTGTGACCAATCACAGCAGGTCACATGACAGTTGTATACAATGGATGGCTTCATTCATGATGCCATCCATTGTATACTAGTGCCTAGCTGTGAATGGTCACAGCTAATCACATGCACATGTCATGTGATTAGCTGTGACCAAATCACAGCTAAGCACAAAAAAAAAAAAAAAAAAAAAAAAGGCTGAATAAATCGATTTCATTCAGGTAAATGCTTGCTTATAGCAAAGTAATTCTTTGCTATAAGCAAATTGTGTAAAAAAAAAAAAAATACTGATCACTTCCCCAAAGTAGTACAGTGTTACTATGGTAACATTGTACTATTTTGGTCATAGTAAAATATGAAAAAAAAATCTTAAAAAAAATAAAAAAAAAATGTAATAAAAAATTAAATATAATAAAAAAATAAAATAAAAAATAAATATATATATATATATTTTTTTCATACTGTCACCAGTCAGTGTCGCTGTTCACCGCCATGCCAGTTATATGATGACGCTGTACTGCACTGGTGACAGTATGTAAAAAAAAAAATAGTGAAAATAATTTTTTTAATTTTTTCATTTTCCGAAAAATTATGACAAAAAAATACAACTTCAAAAAACTCGCCATGCCTCTTATGAAGTACGTCGGACTGTCTACTCTGCAAAAAGGGGTCATTTGGGGGATATCTGTACTGTTCTGACATTCTTGGACCTCAAGATATTAGATTGGCTGTCAGTACTTCAGGATTGATCAATATTCAGATCTATACCATAGTTTGTGAACTCTATAACTTTCCTACAAACTAAAAAATACATCCTAATTTGGGTTATTTTCACCAAAGACATGTAGCAGAATACATCTCGGCCTAAATTTACGAAGAACAATTATTTATTTGTAAACTTTTATAACAGAAACAAAGAAAAATGTGTTTTTTTTTCAAATTTTTTGGTCTTTTTTTGTTAATTTAGCAAAAAATAAAAACCCCAGCGGTGATTAAATATCACAAAAAGAAAGCTCTAGTTGTGTGAAGAAAATGATAAAATTTTAGTTTGGGTACAATGTTGTATGACTGCGCAATTGTCATTCAAAGTGTGAGAGCGCTGAAACCTGAAAAATGGCCTGGGCAGGAAGGTGTAAAATTGCACAGTATTGAAACGGTTAAAGAGCAAAAAATTTAATAAAAAAAAAAAAGATAAAAAAATTTAAATAAATTGAAAAAAAATTATGAATTTTTTTTTTTCATACTGTCACCAGTCAATGTCCCTGATCACCGCCACACCAGTTATATGCTAATGCTGTACTGCACTGGTGACAGTATGTAAAAACAAAAATTGTGAAATGTTTTTTTTAATTTTTTCATTTTCCGAAAAAGTATGACAAAAAAATTATAACTTCAAAAAACTTGCCATGCCTCTTATGAAATACATCTGACTGTCTACTTTGCAAAAAGGGGTCATTTGGGGGATATCTGTACTGTTCTGACATTTTCGGGCCTCAAGAAATTAGATTGCCTGTCAGTACTTCAGGACTGATCAATTTTCAGATATATCCCATAGTTTGTGAACTCTATAACCTTCCTACAGACTAAATAATAAATACTGATTTGGGTTATTTTCACCAAAGAAATGTAGCAGAATACATCTTGGCCTAAATTTATGAAGAACAATTATTTATTTGCAAACTTTTTTAAGAGAAACAAAGAAACGTGGGTTTTTTTTCAAAATCTTTGGTCTTTTTTTTTGTTAATTTAGCAAAAAATAAAAACCCCAGTGGTGATTAAATACCACCAAAAAGAAAGCTCTAGTTGTATGAACAAAATGCTAAAATTTTAGTTTGGGTACAGTGTTGCATGACCACGCAATTATCATTCAAAGTGTGAGAGCGCTGAAACATGAAAATTGGCCTAGGCAGGAAGGGGGTAAAAGTGCCTGGTATTGAAGTTTTTAAGGGAGCGTGGCAGGGCGTGTGTCCTGTGCTTACATACTTTTGCTAGTAGGTATCCCTCATTCCCATCTCAAAATGTTGGGAGATTTGAAATCATATATAGGATATGATTCAAGCATACAACCCTGTAGAACCTCTGTTAGCTTTGAAGGTCGTGTAGTGGATTGCAAAGTTTTGTCTATTTAGCCATTTACTAGGACAGAAAAGAATGATAATAGGTAAGGTGACAGATGTAATTGTGCTCTACAGGTAACAGTGGGAGATCACCTGAAATGCAGTAAACAGGGTTGATTGATCAGATCTCTTGTATGGCCAACTTCTGAACTAGCAGACTAATGATAGCTTAGTTCTGATTTCACAGCACTTCTCTAGGAACTGTGTTACTAATTACCCTCATTGATGATAACCTGTAATCACACTGTTGTCTTCTCTTTGTGGCATTCTGGATTGACAGCATTGTTCTAAAACGCTGATATTTCTGTTTGTACACTATGTAACATGAATCAAGGGTGTGCATCTTACTGCTTTGTAAAAATGAGAGAGATAGAGGTGACACCTCTTAGTGGGTTCTGGATGCTGAAAAAGCTTGGAAACAAACCATAGTTGTATTGGATGATGCTGCACGTTCAGGTTGTCATGGTTTCCTCATCTCCTCCAGGCTCTTTTTAGTGTTCACGAGAATTTTGCTTGACACTGAAAATAGAGGTTTGGTATCACAGATAATAGAATTGAGGTCAAAAGCACATAATTATGTTGTACACCATAACACAGCATTTAATGAGATTATGTTCAGGAAAACATGCTGGACAAAGGCGTGCGTTCGTGAACTAAGGTGTTGGGCAGGCAATTACTGTAGTATGATTTTTTTTTTGTTCATCTGGAAATCAACAATATATGCTGTACAACAATGTAGCAATGTGATGAGCAAAAAGAGACTCAGCAAGTGGAGGTTATTGAGAGAGTATTCACAAGACAATATGGAATTACTAGCAAGGGAAATAAAATACCCATTCACCTTACGTGAAAAAAAACTTATGTAAAAAATCATCATTCATATCATCATTTACTATGAGTTACATCTCATAAGTGTAAAGCCTAGTATACATGGGCTGAATATTGGCCAGTATTGGCCAGATCAATAGAATCCAGCTGACATTTGGCCCCTGTGTAGAGCAGTCTGTCTGACTAAAGTGGGCCAACTGTCCAGCTTCTGTCGAATGGCATGAAGGAAAAACAGCAGCTGACCAGCATCCGATCAGCACTCACAACCAATGACTGTGAGCGCTGACCGGTGTGTTCTGGAAGGAGGGCGGTTCCCCATCAGAACACAATAGCTCAGCTGTTAGCAACCGCCTGGCGGTACCTCTAGCAGTCCACAGGACAGGATTCCCCACAGCGCGGAGTCTAAGCCCCAGCCTGCTTGTTCACCAGGGCCCCTGATGGTGGGGATGGACATGGAGCAGACTGGAACCAGGTCGCGGCCCCTGAGTACACCCATCTGTGGTAGAGGAATCCGCCGGAGGTCTGTGCAGGTGGAGAGCCTGACGTGAAGAGGCAGAAGGCGGAAGCAGGGATGGCTGGATCTGTGCCGGATGGATGGACGGATGAGCGTGGTCAGACGGGCCAGGTCGGTAACAGAGAGGTCAGCGTAGTACAAGGCAGCAGGCAGAAGAATAGTCAGGTCACTCGCCGGGGTCGGTACCAGTAGTTTAGATCAGGTAGGAATATCCAAAGAGAGATCAAAGGTAGCCAGGGGTCAGAGCAGGAGAAGTCAGCAGAGGTCAGGTCCAGGCAGGTCAGCAACGAATCTTCAGCAACAGAACACAGGAATCAGACCATACGGCAACTTGTGTCTGTGCAGGGCTGATTTAAGTAGCCCGCCCTGCACCTGACAGGTGCAGCCTAGGTCCTAGTGCCTGCCCAGCACTGTCATAGGCGATGGGTGCGCCTGGGTCCTAGTGCCCTGCTGCCTGCATGTCTTGACAGACACCTACGCATGTGCAGGCCCATGTGTCGTGATGGTCCCTGACATCAGCGGGGAGATCGCTGTACTAACATTGCATAGTTAGTACAGCAAGCTCCTCGCGAACTCAGTTTATTTTTTTTTTCAACCAGCTGAAAAAACTGCCTGTGTATACCAGGCTTAAAGGGATAGTTCACCTTCACCACAGAACTGCTTATGCAGACATCTGTGGATACAAACAAACTGTGTGTCTCTAACTAAAGTTGAATAATGTCCTTACTATAGGTGTATGCCATTTATGTACCTCGTGAAGCCTGACTGGAATACTCCCAGGATGTTGCTAAGTGCTTCCAGGATGTTGCTAAGTGAGGCCTAGTCATTACTGCTCACCCACACCATCATAGAAGTGAGCTCTTTCTCTGTATCACACCCCTGACATGCTCTTTCTCTCCCCTGATGCAGTAGTTCTGAGATCAGTGTCTGAGAGTTCACTCCTGTGACGGAGGAGGTGAGCAGTAATGACTAAGCCTCACTTAGCAATGTCCTGTTAGTATTCCAGTCAGGCTTCATGAGGTACGTAAATGGCCTACACCTATAGCAAGGATATTATTCAACTTTAGTCAGAGCTGAACAGTTTATTTTTATCTACAGACACCCCTTATCTTCATAGGTAATTTTTTGTGTAAAGGTGAACTATCCTTTTAGGTTTACTTTTTCTCAAAATGTGAAAAGGTAAACTAATGCTCTACACCCTCCCCATCCCCCTGCCCCACTGCACCTAATGTTTGTTGATGATAAACTTTCACTGCTCATGAAGTTCATGGGATTTGAAAGCCATCTTTTCCTTTTTCTCTTAGGGACACTGGGATGGATCAGAATGTTTCTGGTTGTCAAACTGGTCAAGTGCCAGCACGTGACCAATTAGAATTGCTCTGATCCATCCCATAAGATGACTGTGGCTTTCAAATCTTCGGAGCACTGCACTGGCTGCTTGAGCAGCTAATCATCTGCAGAGGTAAATACAGTGGTGACAGTGTTAGCTTATCTTTTAATTATTTGGGTCTGCAAAGTTTTTCTAAACTTTCATTTCCTTTTTTTTTTTTTTTCAATAACAAACATGTTATACTTACACGTTCTGTGCAATGGTTTTGCACAGAGCTGCCTCAATCCTCCACTTCTTCTTAGGTCCCCCACAGGTGCTCCTGGCCCTATCTCCCCACAAGTTCCCACTATAGCAAGCTGCTTGTTATGGGGGCACTTGTGCAGGCTCGATCCTGACAAATATGGTGTACATACCTGCTGTATGCAAAGCTTTTGCACAGAGCAGCTCTGATCCGACTCTTTTCAGGTCCCCCACTGGTGCTCCTGGCTCTTCTCCCCACCAAGTGTAAGCAGCTTTCTATGAGGGCACTCATGCGTGCTTGCTCCTGAGCTGACTCTGTGTGTCCATTTACACACAGTGCATGGCTCTGACCCACCCCTTGCTCCATCTTTCACTGGCTGCTGTCTCTGAGCCAATGAGGAAGGAGAAAGTGGAGAGAACCTCTGCTCTCATGCACATCAATGAATGGAGTTTGGGCTCCGGTAAGTATAAGGGGGGGGCTGGGTGGTAGCTGCATACTGAAAGTTTTTTTACCTTAATGCATAGGTACATGCATTATGGTACAAAACCTTCTTCCTCTAGAACCGCTTTAAAGATACCCTGTAACAGACCATTCATTTCAACAACTAGTATACCCATAACATGTATATTTAAAGTGGTACTAAAGAATCATGAAAAAATATGCATTTATAGTCTGTAGTCTGGCAAACACAAACATTTTACAAATAATAACCTCTGTAATTCCAGACTCTTCTGAATAATACATACCAGTGCTCTTCATTTTCAAATTCTGTTGCTGCATTCCATTACATATATACTATACACCTGCTTTACAGACACATGAACTTTAATTGCACCCCAGTCTGTAGTCCGTAGGGTTCAGTATTGAGTTGGCCTACCCTTTGCAGCTATAACAGCTTCAACTCTTATGGGAAGGCTGTCCACAAGGTTTAGGAGTGTGTCAATGGGAATGTTTGACCATTCTTCCAGAACCGCATTTGTGAGGTCAGGCACTGATGTCGGACGAGAAGGCCTAGCTCGCAGTCTCCGCTCTAATTCATCCAAAAGGTGTTCTATTAGGTTGAGGTCAGAACTCTGTACGGGACAGTCAAATTCCTCCACCCCAAACTTGCTCATCCATGTCTTTATGGACCTTGATTTGTGCACTGGTGAACAGTCATGTTGGAACAGGAAGGAGCCATCCCCAAACTGTTTCCACAAATTTGGAAGCATGAAATTGCCCAAAATGTCTTGGTATGCTGACGCCTTAAGAGTTCCCTTCATTGGAACTAAGGGGCCAAGGCCAACGCTTAAAAACAACTCGACACCATTATCCTCCCTCCACCAAACTTTACACTTGACACGATGCAGTCAGACAAGTATATCATATTCCTGGAAACCACCAAACCCAGACATTTCCATTGGATTGCTAGCCAGAGAAGCATGATTGGTCACTCCAGAGAACACGTCTCCATTGATCTAGAGTCCAGTGGCAGCGTGCTTTACACCACTGCATCCGACACTTTGTATTGCATGTGGTGATGTAAGGCTTGGATGCAGCTGCTTGGCCATGGGAACCCATTCCATGAAGTTCTCTATACACTGTTGTGCTAATTTTAAGGCCACATGAATTTTGGATGTGTTTAGCTATTGACTACAGTTGGTGACTTGTGCACACTTCAGCATGCGCTGACCCCACTCTGTCAAGTGGTCTACTTAGTTGCTTAGTTGCTTAGTTGCTTTTGTTCCCAGTAACTTCCACTTTGTTATAATACAACTAACAGCTGGCCATGTAATATTTAGTAGCAAGGAAATTTTCATGGATGGACAACCTATCACGGTACTACGCTTGAATTCGACCCATTCTTTCCCAAATGTTTGTAGAAGCAGTTTGCATGCCTAGGTTCTTTAATATTTTTACACCTGTGGCCATGGAGGTGATTGGAACACCTGAATCCACTGATTTGGAGAGGTGTCCCAACATATTTGACAATATAGTGTATATGCAGCTCAAAGATTTCAGCAATCTAGGTCTCAAGACCCCAAATTAGTTCACCAACAAGTCTTTGACACCTCCTCTGTTATTAGTCTCTTTGAAGCAGATGATATGCAGACAGGGGGAACCCAGAATAAAGCTCAGTCCTTTAGGAGATCTTTATCCTCATGGCAACTCTTCCTACAGTCAGGGTTCTACTCTCCATAGCTAACTCCTCCCACACTATATATGGAGATCCTGCCATGGAGGAAGTGAACTCATAAATGGGTCATATAGTGGGCCCAACCCTGACCTACCTACAAGCAGGTGAAAATAAAGGCAAGAACCAAAAAAGAGAAAACAGCTACCAAATTTAAGGATCGGTAAACTGCAATAGTTAAGTTTTTGCTTTGAGTTTAATACCCTATTAACTAACATAGTTAATGTAGAACTAAGGGCAAAACGTTTTTTAATTTTGGATAGTTTGGATAGTTTTAATAGTGGAGAGGGATTAGAAAGTTTGTCAGTTTTTATTGCTGTCTGTGTCTCCATTAAAGAGATTTACCCTCTTTATTTGTCCTGTTTACCATTATTATTGAAAGTGGAAGTAAAAGAAAACCCCAAATTGTGGGTTGTCTCCAGAAAAGTAATAGAAGTGAAATTTACCAATGGGGACCTGGGGGTCCCAAAGGAATTCCCTTAATTTGCAGGGATTTCCTCTTACTTTCTGTTTGGCTATGGGACAGGAAGTGAAGGGAAATCTCCACCATGGGACACTGATGGCAAAAAATATCTAACAGGGGTTATAACCCTCCCTTACTCTATCTAACATGAAAAAAACGTTTGCCTATAGTTCTACTTTAAAGCATGGTATTTACCTGTGAAAGCTTGCCTTGTGTAGACATCCAAAAGCCCAAAGACTCCTGCTGGGTGCTGCCATCTTGGATGTGATGTCAGCGGTCCCAGCAAACTCAGAGCTGTCTGTCAAGTTACACTCTATCTTATTTTCCATCATTCTCTCCTAACAGCTAGAAACATTTTCTAAGCTGAACCTGCACATGTGCAGTAATTGTCCGTTTGATCCCATGGAAAATTCATACTCTTATGTTCCAGCTGAGTAAGAATTATCCATAGGCTTGAGTACAGAGTTAAGCTGTCTATAGACAGGTCGAAATTCTGGTTCAGCAGGGATTGGGTGAACTTCAATCAGTGTGTGGCTGCTCTTGCTAGACAGAAGTTGATTGTTTGATCGACTTCTGTGGAAGGGACATGTTGGAAAACTTTTGTCGATCAGTGGCCATAGATCTGTCAGCAGAAAGTCCCAGCTGGCCATACACTAGTAGAATTTTGTTTGAAATATTTTGTTTTAAGTACATTTATTTGATTTTGATAAGAAAATTCGAAGAAGAGTAGAAAGTTTTTCACAAACAAATTTCTAACTGTGAAAGTTTTTGTTCAAGAAATAACATTAAAGGTAAATTTTTATTTATTTATTTTTTGTAACAAACATGTTATACTTACCTGCACTGTGCAATGGTCTTTCGCAGATCATCCCTCATCCTCTTATTCTCAGGTCCCCCCACTGGCGCGCCTGGATTCTCCCCTCTGCAGAGTGCCCCCATAGCAAGCCACTTGCTATGCAGACACTCGTGCATGCTCAATCCCAAGCCCTGCTCTGTGTGTCCATAGACACACAAAGCATGGCTTAGCCCCACCGCTCGCTCCCTCCTTACTGGATGCTATTGACAGCAGCGGGAGCCAATAGCCGCTGCTTTCATATACATAGATGGATCAAGATCGGGATCTCGTAAGTATTGATGGGGGTGAGATACACACAAAAGGTATTTACCTTCATGCATAGAATGCATGAGGTAAAAAAACCTTCAGTCTACACTTTAATTCAAAAATCAGTTGTTAAAAGGCAATTTTGAAGTGCTTTCGAATAACATTTGTCAAATCATTGAATGTACTGTAGAAGGAAATCTAATATTGTATGAACAGCTTTATTCTTCAGGAGATCTTCTGCTGTCAGTTACTCTGATTATAGTGTTATTATAGTGTTATGTTCTGCCACCCCCCTCTGTCATTCCCTCCACTGGCTCCCGATTGCCCAACGCATTAAATTCAAACTACTAACACATACAAAGTCATTCATAATGCTGCCCCAAACTACCTCACCGACTTGATACCCAAATACCACCCTACTCGTAATCTTTGCTCCTCACAAGACCTCCTACTTTCTAGCTTCCTGGTCTCCACCTCCCACGCCCGACTGCAGGACTTCTCCAGGACTTCCCCCATCCTCTGGAACTCACTACCCCAATCCATCAGACTGTCACCTACCCTCCTCACCTTTAGGAGCACCCTGAAAACCCATCTCTTCAGGGAATCCTACCCCGCCCTCGCCTAACAGCCAATCTCCTCCACTCCTCCTACCACTCCATCCCCCACAGCCACTTCCTCCTGTACCACTATCCCCTCCCTCCTAGATTGTAAGCTCGAAAGAGCAGGGCCCTTGAACCCCTCGTGTTTTGTTTTGGCACTGTATTGTCTCATGTTTTGTCCCTCACTATAATGTACAGCGCTGAGCAAACCTTTTAGCGCTATATAAATACTGTATAATAATAATGAAAGTCTTCATGGTTAGATACACTCACTGGGATTTACTGAAACTGGAGCACTCTGGTGCAGATGTGCATGGTTACCAGTCAGCTCCTAACGTCACTTTGTTCAATTAAGCTTTGACATTAAAACCGGGAAGCTAATTGGTTTCTATGCAGAGCTGCAGCAGATATTGCTCTCTCCCGTTTTAGTAAATAACATTCACTGCATTAGATATGTCTCTGTGATCAGATCATCTAATAAGGTTGATTTACTGAGGGCAAGTAAAAATGTTGTTCTTTTTTTAACTTGCACATAATTGGTCATTCTTTGCAAAGCGAAAAATCACTAATCTCTGGGAAAAAATTCCCTTGCAAAGTGCAACTTTCCTTGCAACATGAACATCCTATTTGCCTTTAGTAAAGTAGCCCCTATAGTATTTAACCATTAGCCGCCCGGCCAATGGCTGTTTGGCGGCTTCAAATGTGTCCCTGCATTCCGGGTGCACGCCATTTGGCGTGCTCCCGCACATGCGCCGTTTGCGCTAATGCAGAGCGGCGCAGCAGTGCGATCTGTCACCGGCCGTGCACCTCGGACACGGCCGATGACAGATCCGAGTACCGGCTCCCGTTGCCGGTACCATGTGACCTGCTGTGACCAATCACAGCAGGTCACATGACAGTTGTATACAATGGATGGCTTCATTCATGATGCCATCCATTGTATACTAGTGCCTAGCTGTGAATGGTCACAGCTAATCACATGCACATGTCATGTCAAAAAAGCTGAATGAATCGATTTCATTCAGGTAAATGCTTGCTTATAGCAAAGTAATTCTTTGCTATAAGCAAATTGTGTAAAAAAAAAAAAAAAAAATACTGATCACTTCCCCAAAGTAGTACAATGTTACTATGGTAACATTGTACTACTTTGGTCATAGTAAAATATGAAAAAAAATCTTAAAAAAAATAAAAAAAAATGTAATAAAAAATTAAATATAATAAAAAAAAAAAAAAATATATATATATATATATTTTTTTTTCATACTGTCACCAGTCAGTGTCCCTGTTCACCGCCATGCCAGTTATATGATGATGCTGTACTGCACTGGTGACAGTATGTAAAAAAAAAAATTGTGAAAATAATTTTTTTAATTTTTTCATTTTCCGAAAAATTATGACAAAAAAATACAACTTCAAAAAACTCGCCATGCCTCTTATGAAGTACGTTGGACTGTCTACTCTGCAAAAAGGGGTCATTTGGGGATATCTGTACTATTCTGACATTCTTGGACCTCAAGAAATTAGATTGGCTGTCAGTACTTCAGGATTGCTCAATAATCAGATCTATACCATAGTTTGTGAACTCTATAACTTTCCTACAAACTAAATAATACATCCTAATTTGGGTTATTTTCACCAAAGACATGTAGCAGAATACATCTCGGCCTAAATTTATGAAGAACAATTATTTATTTGTAAACTTTTATAACAGAAACAAAGAAAAATGTGTTTTTTTTTCAAATTTTTTGGTCTTTGTTTGTTAATTTAGCAAAAAATAAAAACCCCAGCGGTGATTAAATACCACCAAAAGAAAGCTCTAGTTGTGTGAAGAAAATGATAAAATTTTAGTTTGGGTACAGTGTTGTATGACCGCGCAATTGTCATTCAAAGTGTGAGAGCGCTGAAACCTGAAAAATGGCCTGGGCAGGAAGGTGTAAAATTGCACGGTATTGAAACGGTTAAGCAGGTTTAAACCCGACATGGGCACAATGTGATTTCTCTGGGCACTGCACATCAATCCAAACTCATGTTTACCTGGTCTGTGTGAACCCCCATTCCCGTAGAAAGTACATCAATTTACATTACAGTTTCACTGTTACATACAATGTATGCCCAATGTTCTCCTTGCAGAACCAGCTTCTTTGTTGAATAGGTCTTAGAGGAAGGAAACACCAGTCCAATGAGTTTTCAAACCTGTTACCTTCATTGAAGTAATATAGAATTATACCTCTTCAGGATGATATTTCAGAAGCACTGTTTCACTCCACTGGTGGTTCCTCAACAGTTTCCTTCTTGCAGGTCCTATCTGCCTTGTCCCTATTCTTCCCTGAGGGGCCACAGGACCTTATCAAGTATACTCCAGCTGGGACTACCTCTCACTTGTGAGGCTACATAGGGAATAGGTAGGCCCTGACCAGCCCCACAGTGAGCAATGCAGCCAGAAGATTCTACTCCTTCTTCTGCACAGTACTCTTTTCCTACCCTATGCCCACTCACACAGGTTTTTATATTTTCCAGGAGGTGTCTCCTAGTAGCTAAACAAGGGAGTGTCCTACCACCCTCTTACAAGCACGTTTATGAGGCAGATAAGTGATGGAGAGAGCATCTAATGGTATGTGGTATGCTGAGCAGGCTATCTATGTAAAGAGGTTTCTGATAGTTTGAGGAGTGGCAGATCACAGTCTCTTCTATTGTGCTATTTCTGGGTGTCCAGTGCATCCCCTATCTACAAGGTTGTTTTAGTTGGTTGCAGGTTGGCTGGTAAGTAAGCTGGGAATTTTCGTTTGTTGCTTTTTTGACATGTGTCCCCCTTCCATGTGCTCCGTGCTGCAAAAGCATGGCTGGTGCAAGGATTTTTGTCTACACAGGAGAAGCTGCATTTTACTGCCCCCACAACCCCCTCCACAATGCAATCCCCCACCCTCATATGGCATACACTTTATTGATGAGGAGGCGATGTTATGTATTCCCTGCTCCCCCTGTGCAGTACTGTGCAGAAGAAGGAGTAGAATCTTCTGGCTGCACTGCCTGTAGTCAGCTAGCAAGTGAGGCAAACTAAAACTACCATGATGTGCCCGGTGGAAGAGAGGGCAAAGGATTAGGGAATGGAAGACAGGTATTTAAAAAATCCAAATCCCTAGCAAGTAGCTGGGTATTTGGATTTAACTGCCCACCCCCCATCCATGCTGGCACCCTAAGGTGGCTGCCTATGCAGCTTTATGCTGGGACTGGCCCTGTGAAAAGCCTAGTTTTAGTTTGGGTTGGTTGCCATTTGTTTGTACTGTTGGTGAATTGGTGAGGAGATGCACTGGATACCTTCATTGCCATTGTTCTATTGCTGGGTGTCCAGTGCATCCCTATACCTTTCAGAAGGGGTGGATTTGGGGGCTGGGACCGGATGTGAGCCACAGTGGATGTGTCTGAGAGGAGCTCCAGTCATCCTAATCTAATCTGTTTACATCTGGCCATTACCAAGCCGGTGAGCACCCCTGTTTCTCTTCTGACCTTACCCTCTCTATCCGCCCTTGCTCCTTATGCTTTTGGTCTCACAGAATTATGGAAATTTAAACACCCTCAAGAATTTTACTATTCATGTTTTTCAGCTCCTCATAGATCCGCCTCCCAGATAGATCTGGCGTTTGGATCCAGCCCCTTATCGGGGCTCCTGAACAATGTCACCTATCTGCCGGCAGGCATCTCTGACCACTCACCCTCAAAGCTCCTTTTAGATCTGGGGGTGGAGAGACATCTGGGATGCTGGGGGCTTATGGATTATGGATCCTAAATGGATCCATAATGGGAAAATCCAAGTTTTGGGAAGTGAATGAACATTCTGCCTCCCCGCTTCTAGTGCGGGATACATTTAAAGCTTATACACGAGGCCAGTATATTTCCGCCATTAAAACAACAAGGGAGGAATTTGCTATAGGTACCACTATGTTAGAACACTGCGAAACTGCAGCAGCCTTCGATTTTGCAAGTTCTCCCACAGATGACTATGCTAAATTGGCCATGGCTTATAGGGATTTGGAGCTTAACATTACATCTCTTGCCCACTGTGACGCGGCTGCCCAGGTGGGGAGATTAATCGATTCCAGTGACAAAAATGGTAGATTACTGGCGAACCTAGTGGCAGATTTTCACCAGCACATAACAATCCTGCAACTGATTCCACGGGAGAACTCCTCTCAGAACACTCTCATATATTGCAAGAATTTTGGATTTATTTTGAATCTCTTTATCACCCCATCCCTCCACCGTCACCTTCCACTTTATTGGACACTTTACATAGCCTCTCTCTGCCGAGGTTGACAGATGAGGAAGTGAGGACTCTTGATAGAGAAATTTCTGTTTTTGAAATGGAATCTGCTATCTACTCTTTCCCCCAACAAAACACCTGGGCCCGATTGGCTGCCAGGTGACTGGTATAAATTGCATGCCACAGATCTAGCACAGTATCTCTGTAGAGTCTTTAAAGAAAGTTACGCTCGACAGGCCATTCTACCCTCTATGTATCAAGCTCATATTGTACTGATACCGAAATCTGGCAAAGATCCCCTGCTCTGTTCCTCCCATAGACCCATCTCACTTTTGAACTACGACCTCAAAACTCTGACCAGGGTCCTGGCGAAGAGATTGATGAAACTCATCCCTTCACTTGCAAGTATTGACCAGATCAGGTTCATCCAAGGGATGCATAGAGTTTTCACACATTTCCTCTTCCCTGAACCCTCAGTTTGGGCCTCTAGGGGTGTCAAGTATTTACAACAGATTTGTGAGTGCATACCCTTAGAACCTTTGATTCCTTGAAAGCCCAATATGCCCTTCCTAATTTATATTTATTCCAGTACTTCCAATTACGCCATGCCTTTCAACAGCAGTTTCATGGTCAACCCCTTAAGTTTGTAGAATCTGGTTTTGAATCCCTACTGAGACATGCCTCCCTTGTTAAACCCCTCTCCTCTATATATGTGGCCTTACGGCGATCCGTTTATAAAGGCCTTGACAGACTTCTCTCCACCTGGTGTGGGGAGGTGCTGGAACTAAACTCAGATTGGGAGGAAATATGGGAATATCCTATGCAACAATTGGTCTCTACCCACGACCGTACAAAATTCGCTATAGAGTTTATTTCACCCCACAGAGGTTGCATAGGATGTTTCCATCGCACCCCTCTAGAAGCTGGTATTGTCCAGAAGACCCAGCCTCATTTCTGCATGTCTTCCTGCTATTCAGATCTTGTGGGCAGAAGTGCTTAGCAGTATTTCCTCTATAACTACTGTCTTTGTGCCAATGACCATTGATGTTTGTCTTCTGGGGTTATTCCATCTACTGGCTGTCTCTCGAGCCATGAGAACTTTACTTGGATTACTACTTTTCTATGCACGCAAATCTATACTCCTAAAATGGCAGTCCCCTCAGGCTCCTACCTCTGATTTTTGGAAACACCTAGTTAATATGGTCCTCCCACTCTATAAATACACTTATGAATCTAGAGGCTTCCCTTCAAAATTTACCAAAGTTTGGTATATATGGACTGAATCAAGGAATTCTGTTTCCTCCACTTCCAACCAAGAATAGCTCTGGTGCGTCTAGTCCACTTATGGAGATAGTTGAGATTGATTTGTACCCTACTCTCCACGATCCCTTTACATCACTATTAATCTACTGTGAGTACATTTTAAAGTTCTAATAGGTGCAGTTGCCTTTTACTGTTTATGGTTTGTATTTTTGTTCATTTTGTTATGACCTAAGTCTGGGTATGCCCAATAGGCTTTGTTTTGTACTCTAAAACTCTTTTATAGAAGACTCTTTTAAAAAGAAGGAATGGACTTCCTCCAGGTATACCTGCTCCAGGCATACCTGCTCTTAATCTATCCATTATTATAGACAGTGTGTGCTCCAACTTTGGAGACTGGAGACTGTCAAAATGTATAGAGTTATACTGCAGTACATTGGAGTGCCATGACATGGCTTTTGCAACTTAAGCATGTATTTCCAAATGTGTCCAAACTAAAGCCCTTGGTTTTAACGTGTACTGTTAAACAAGGTTAATTTGGTTGGCTGCAGGCTGGCTAGTAAGTGAGCTGGAAATTTTTGTTTGTTGTTTTTTGAAATGTCACAATCTCCACCTTGTCCAATCAGAAAACGCTTGGCATTCAATGGGAGGATGCAAGCATTCTGGAAATGTTACCCATGCTAAACGGGCAACCTCCTGTGTTCAGTAATTAGCAGGGCAGCTGATTAGCACAGGTCCTGAAAGCTAGTGGAGATCATTGTAATAGTGATTTCACTGCTATAGTGATTTACAGCCACCCACAAGGATCCCACAGGTATGAAATGTGTCCAAACTGGACTTATGTAACTGTCAAAATATCCATGCCTGGAATTCAGCTTTAATGTGTAATATCAGATATATTTATCTGTTCATCTTAACTTCCCTTCTCACTGATAAAATCAGTTACTATGCAACTCTCATGCTCACTCCTACTTCTCTCCATATGGTATGTTTCAATTTGACATATAAACTAAAGAGAGGTTTGCAGTAATTTTATGATGACATATTGTGTAATTTAAATACTTTCTCTGTGGGAAAACTCTAAGAAAAATTAAATTTTGTTGATAAGGCAAAGGGCAATGTGCGATATTTAGTAACACACAGAAACCAATCAAGAGTAATGTATTGTTCAAGCTGCTCTAAACTGTTAAAAGGCAAATATGTTTGGTTGCTGTATGTTAGTACACATAACACATGGATTTCCCATTAAGCAAATACAGTCAAAGTGCCCAGGGCCTACAAAGGAGGGAAAATAAGATTATCTCCAGATCCTTGCTTTTCTACCAATTAAAATCATTATATTTTTAAACACGCTCTTTCCTCTCTCCCAAACACACTTTCCTTTTGTTCTTGGGGGTATTGGTCTTGCTTACTGTTCTGATTCAAATGCTGATATATGCAATGACATACCTCCTTAGACCCAGTCTGTGTGGACAGTGTGACCAGTTGCTGACTTGGTACTATCCACAGGCAGCTTAACTCTTCATAAGACACAGGTTGAATCCAGTGCAATTTTACTTTAGATAAATAAAGGAAGTTTTCCCAGTATTTTATAGTATAAGAAGCCAGTAACTTTGCACACCTTGCTCCTGTAAATTAATTCATAGAAGAGCAGCATGAGACCTATGCCAGTAGAGTGCAGCAGAATGTATTGTACTTTAAGCCAAGATGGAGACCACTCAGATGGGACACAATAGGGAACAGTGCCTAAGGACTATGAGAGGTAAAATATAGCCTTAAAAAACCACTAAAAGTGTTTGAGTCACCTAGCTGTAAGTGGATGTGGGCTTGCTGCTGTTTCCCTTAAAGCTGGTAAGGGACTCCATCCTGCATCATCAAGAGATAGGGCGTGCACATACCTCTCTTGTGTCCTAAGCACTTCAGGCCTGTTTCTCTTACAGTACTCACATTTCTCAGGCCCAATGCCCATCTTATTAAATAAAGAATGTCCACACAGAATGTTTTTCATTGATTTACTGATATCAGCAACTTGGCACAACAGTTTGACATCTTTATCTTTCCACATTTACAGTACAGAGCACTTCAGTGCCACCATCATGAACTCCAAATGTCCAGCTGTCCTCCCAATTACTGTTTTGTGAGCTTAGGACCAGAAGACCTACTACTCTTCAGGCTAAAAACCTACATGCTTTAAGTCATAGGGTAGCCAGCACCCATCCACCTTCTGCCCAGGGCTCCAACCACAACAGAATATAAAGGGCACAGAACTCCACCCCCTAACATCACTGGGGGAGTGGTCTCTCTAAAAGGGGAACAACCACCTGCTTACATAGCTATCCATTTAGTTTACAAATAGGAACTTGTGCTGCTGTTATTGTACTGTTTTCTCTACTATGTGTACATCTTGTGATAGGTAATCTTTTCACACATAGATTTATTAAGAACTTTCTCCTCTCAGGTATTTATGTCACTCGTTATGCAACTTTTTTTCCTTTTCATTACCACATCAAGAGATTGTGATTAGGAGAAACCTTTTCTAATATTTACCTGTTTCAAGAAAAGTAAAAACTGTTAATATTGTTATTAAAATGAGGAGTTAAAAATGCACAAACTCTTGAATGGTGATCATCAATCTTTTCCTATATATTTATATATAAGTATATTTTCTGTACATATTTCCAGTACTAACGAATACACACACTTTTCCTTTGTCAGGTAAACATTGCATCCTCATATTTCACATATTATTGCATAGTCACATGTCACATTTTCCCCTTGCAGCAAGCAGGCAGATCCTTAAGAATGTCTCAGATATCAGCTATTGTTCTAAAAATAGACATGATTGAGGATGAACATTTCTTGTTATCTGCCAGTATCTGTTTTCCAGTTAAGGAGACATTTTTACCTTGTTAGTTCAAGGCAAAGTGACCACATCTATGCAAAAGGGCCTCCCCGAACCCAAAATAAACTCTGCCAGAATTCCACCACAGCTCTGTCCTCTTTTGCAGCCAGCATAAATCCCCTTCAGTAGGCCAAGGAAGTTTGTTGATTGGGCGTAACTCGTATTGGAGTTATACCTCATATATGGGATCGGTCGGTGGACATCTTGATGTTATCAGTGGAGGTGGTGAGACGGAGAGCTGCCTGTGTTTGATATGCACTGTACATAGCACTGTGTGCACTGACTTGTGAGTGTCATGTTTAAATACAGAATAAATGTTTTTACTATACGGAGAACATTATCGGTCCCTATTCTTCTTTTATGAATGAAATAACGCTTCTTATGTGTGTAGCACTACCCCCTCAGGGGTCGCTGAGTAATTTTTGAGTTCCCTGTCTTCCCTGACCCTACACTGAAAGCCCAACCCCTGCTGAACCACCTTTAAAGCTCTAGTCAGAGGAACCCTCTGGCTGCAACCACAAAATAGACTCCCAGACAGTTTGGAGTGAACTAATATCTTGGTTGTATTGAGTTCAAATGTAAGCACAGTAAAATAGTAGCTATCACACATAGTAATTTCAAGTAAAAGTCAAACACAGCAAAATCTCAAACAGTTATGGACATCCTCAAATCAGAATTTAGCCAGTATCTCCATTCCTGAGATGTCTTTCCCCAGTGAGCAAGAATAACTACCAAGCAGAGTGGCTAGCTCATTTTGGGCTCTCAGAGGCAGGTGACAGTTCAATTCTGAGGCAAAGAAAGAACTCTTAATTGAATAAGTCAATGTCCCTTTAAACAGCAGTATAAGATCTTTTGCATACTTGATGGGGCTCGAGTTGGTGCACTTTAAGAATTCAAATCCCTTCCGAAAGCAAAGGTAAAAGTTCCTTAGTAAGGGGTGAATGCAAAGGAAAGGAGCTGCCCCTTCAAATGGTAGGTGGCTTGGGCAGTACCCCTACAACACACACAGGGTTGAATGCAAATTTAAGCAGAGACACACACAAATATGAGCAGCAGCCCTTTATGTAAGGATTGAATCCTCTTGGGACCTCAGTGGCAAACTGCAGCAAGGCAGGAGCTCTTTGGTGAATGTGGGACCGACTGCGGTGAAAGCAATGATGCAGCTTAATCGGCAGAGGGCAAGGCAGTGGGCTACCGTGATTGGATCATGCTGAAGCTGTAGTAACTAGTGGGCTGAGTGAACTAGGCCTCAACATGTGTAACTTGTGAACAGTGTCAGTTAAACAAGGCAGAAAGCAGAAGACTTTAGCAATGTCATTGGCATTGGGCCATTTAGCTGGAGGTATATCTATTAAGTATTATATATACCAGGTATATGCACACAATTCCACCAAGACTCCTATCAAACCCTTTGCTGAAAATATCTGTTTGCACATTGGTATGTGTGCACTGTTATTAAAGTGTTTTTAAGACTAAACACTTTTTTAAAAATAACAAACACGATATACTTACCTGCTCTGTGCAATAGTATTGCACAGAGCAGCACCGATTCTCCTTTTGTGATGTGATCCACCTGTGCTCCTCTCTCCTCTTCTTCTCAGTGTGTCACTACTGGAAGCCACTTCATATTGTGGCACATCTGCGGCTTCAATTCTGAACCCCTCTGCCTGTGTCTATAGACATAGACAGTGAGGCTAGGCCCTGCTCACCACTCCCTTGTCACAGGATTTGATTGACAGCAGCGGGAGCCAATGGCGAGTGGAGGGAAGAAGAGAGAGCTGCTTAAGATGGGCATAGTGCTGTATCGAGATCAGGCTAAGGGGGTGGAGGGGATAAAGGGGCAATCCACATCCTGAAACATTTTTTACCTGAATGCAGGGAATGCATTCAGGTACAAAATGTTTATCGTTTACAACAACTTTATTCTTTTCTTATATAAAGCTTAAATTATTTCTGTACTGTTATGCATATACTGTACAGTGAAGGAAATAAGTATTTGATCCCCTGCTGATTTTGAATGTTGACCCACTCACAAAGAAATTATCAGTCTAAAAATCAAATGGTAGGTGTATTGTAACACTGAGAGACAGAATAGTAACAAAACATTAAAAAGAAATGCATGTCTACCAAATTATGCACTGATTTGCATGTTCATGGGATATTTGATCCCCAATCATTCAGCAGGATTTCTGGCTACCAGGTGTCTTTCATACAGGTAACAAGCTGAGATTAGAAGCAGTCTCTTAAAAGGAGTGCTGCTAATCTCATTTAGTGCTGTATAAAAGACACTTGTCCACAGGAGCAATCAAACAATCAGATTCCAAACTCTCCACCATGGCAAAGACCAAAGAGCTGTCCAAGGATGTCAGGGACAAGATTATAGACCTACACAAGGTTGGACTGGGCTACCAAACTATCGCCAAGCAGCTTGGTGAGAAAGTGACAACAGTTGGTGCAATCATTTGCAAATGGAAGAAACACAAAACAACTGTCAGTCTCCCTAGGTCTGGTGCACCATGCAAGATCTCACCTCGTGGAGTGTCAAGGATCATGAGAACAGTGAGGAATCATCCCAGAACTACACTTGAGGGTCTTGTCAATGATCTCCAGGCAGCTGGGACCACAGTCACCAAACTTCAGACGGGCCTGGACATGTGCTTTCTTGAGCAAAGGGACCTTGTGGGCACTGCAGGATTTCAATTTTTGTCAGCGTAGCGTGTTACCAATTTTATATATATAAAAAGGTAAGTATTATACTCACAAAGTAAATAAAGGTACAAATTAATTTCATGAGCACAGCAAACCGTACACAAACATCAAGATGTGACAGAATGATGTAACATCCACAGGATGACGTGCTTCGAGGACTTACCCTCTTCTTCAGAGCCTACAAGACTGTTGGATGTTCCTGGACTGATATATGGTGTGTGAAATCAAAACCACCAATCTGTCCAGGGGTGTCTCCAGGCTGCCTGTGGGCGGGGATTAACCCTATGTGTCTCAGAACCAGGGGCGGACTGACCATTTGGAAATTTGGGCACTGCCCGAGGGCCCGGGGTCAGTAGGGGACCCCATGAGATGCCCCTGGTACCTTTTTCATAGGCTTTTGTGATTTTGGGCAAGGACACAGGGGCCCCATGATCCCCTATTGCCTGGGGGCCCCATGAGTTGTCAGTCCGCCCCTGCTCAGAACACTAAGAAACAGCCCCTTTAATTTTGTACAAGACCACAAAGAAATTACACCACCATCCAGATTATAAATGCTGCATGATGAAAGAAAAAAAATTATATAATATAAAAAAAAACAATGAATAGTTTAATAAAACAATAAAATAAATTGGGCTTACCCATAACCCAGATGTAGAGTATTTGTCCCAGAGGCATGCTTAAATCCACACTCGGCCTCAGACCCTTGCTTATCTAGAGCACAAGCCCACATAGAAATGCGGGCTCCCCACATACTTCTCCCCCCCCCTTGTTCCAAGCATCAAATAGTGCTGTGATGATCACTTGGAGTGGTCTGGCTGACAAAGGACTGCTAAAACATGATAGCAAATACTCTGGGCGGGGGGCACTCAACCGCAATGGATCCCCCATACAACAGGGTGCTCTGGCCTGGAATGCATGCGCAAAATTAAAGTACAAATGTGGGGTTACAAATTGTGGGTCATGCAAGGGCTGTAGATAATTTTTTTTTTTGGGGGGAGGGGGTTCAGCTCGCAGCTGAGCTGCATTTTTACAGCTGCCCCCACCAACTTCTCCCCCTTGAAGGGTGGATGGAAGGAAGGGAGGGGTGGGTGGAAGGAATGGAGGGGTGGGTGAAAGGAAGGAAGGGAGGGGTGGAAGGAAGGAAGGGGTGGGTGGAAGGAAGGGTGGGGGGGTAGGTGGAAAGAAGGGAGGGCTGGGTGGAAGGAAGGAAGGAACAGAGGGGTGGGTGGAAGGAAGGGGTAGGTGGAAGGAAGGGAGGGTGGGTGGAAGGAAGGAAGGGTGGAAGGAAGGAAGGAAGGAAGGAAGGGTGGGTGGAAGGAAGGGGTGAGTAGAAGAAAGGAGGGTGGGTGGAAGGAAGGGGTGGGTGGAAGGAAGGGAGGGTGGGTGGAAGGAAGGAAAGGGTGAATGGAAGGAAGAAAGGAAGGGGTGGGTGGAAGGAAGGGAGGGAGAGGTGGGTTGAAGGAAGGAATGGGAGGGGTGGGTGGAAGGAAGGAAGAAAAGAAGGAAGGGTTGGTGGTTGGAAGGGAGAGAGGGGTGGGTGAAAGGAAGGGAGGGGTGGGTGGAAGGATGGGGTAAGTGAAAGGAAGGGAGAGGTGGGTGGAAGAAAGGAAGGGAGAGGTGGGTGGAAGAAAGGAAGGGAGGGGTGGGTGGAAGAAAGGTGGGTGGAAGGAAGGGGTGGGTGGAAGGAAGGGTGGTGTTACGGATCCGCCAGGTGGTGCCTCTGGCAGCCCACTTGACAGGATTACCCGAAGCGTGGAGTCTAAGTCCCGGTCTGCGTTTTCACCAGGGCCCCTGATGGTGGGGATGGACTTGGAGCAGAACCAGGACCAGGTCACGACCTCCGAGCAATCCCACCAGTGGCAGAGGGAACCTCCGGGGATGTGCGTACACCAGAAGAGAGCCAGATGGCCGGCAGGACCAGGCAGGATAAACAGGCGGTTGTCACCGTGGGGGACGGCGAGGTACAGAGTCGGCAGGCAGAGAGTTGTCAGGTCATACGCAGGGTCAGTAATGTAGTCAGTCCGCAGAATGGTCAAACAAGCCGGGGGTCAGGATAGGAGAAAGCAGCGTAGTCAGGGGCAATCCGGGTCAAACTCAGGAGAAGGCAGCGTAGTCAAAACAATCTGGGTCAGAGCTGGAGCAGGCAGAGAGATCAAACAATCCGGGTCAACAATCACAGGGCACAGGAACCTGTGACAGTGCAGGTCATCTTTAAATATCGCGCCCTGCACTGTCATTGGCCGCCCAGGACGCGCCCCTGGCTGTCATTGGCCGCCCAGGGTGCGCCCGCGGCTCCTACTGCGCATGCGCGGATTCCTGTCAGCCGCGGCCCACCGGGACCTGGTGCTTGTATCCCGGCGCGAACCGCCGCTAGTGCGCGTGCGCCGGGGAAGGCGCCGCGGCAGTCCCTGACAGGTGGGTGGAAGGAAGGAAGGGAGGGGGAGTGGATGGAAGGGAGGGGTGGGTGGAAGGAAGGGAGGGGAGGGGTGGGTGGAAGGAAGGGAGGGGCGGGTGGAAGGAAGGGAGGGGCTGGTGGAAGGAAGGAAGAAAGGAAGGGAGGGGTGGAAGGGAGGGGTGGGTGGAAGGAAGTAAGGGAGGGGTGGGTGAAAGGAATGAGGGGTGGGTGGAAGGAAAGGGGGGAGGGGTGGGTGGAAGGCAGGAAGAGAAGGTGGGAGGAAGGAAGAGAGGGGTGGGTGGAAGGATGGGAGGGAGGGAGGGGTGGGTGGAAGGAAGGGAGGGGTGGAAGGAAGGAAGAAAGGGAGAGGTGGGGAAAGGAAGGAAGGGAGGGGTGGGTGGAAGGAAGGGTTGGCGGAAGGAAGGAAGGGAGGGGTGGAAGGAAGGATGGGAGGGGTGGGTGGAGGGAAGGAAGGGAGGAAGAAAGGGGTGGATGGGTGGAAAGAAGGAGGTTGGACTCACATCACTCAGTCAGAAGCAGAGCTGTCGGCTGCTGTGTTCAATTTCCCACCCACACACAGTGTAGGCAGGCACAGGGGGAGGCTGTCAGGGCTCCCGGGTATGACCAGAGGTGTGTGACTGACGCAGGGAAACGCAGACTTCAGATATGTTATAAACAACGTAATTTATTAACACTAACGATACAAACATAAACGCAGTGCAATACTAAAACATAACACAGTGCAAACGAACCAAACCACCCACAGATAACAGTACATACAATGGAAGCGTTGTCAGGCAGGCCGGGTCAATATCAATCAGGCAGGTAGGTACAGGGGGAGCAAGCGGAGAATGGTCGGGGTCACAAGCCAGGTTCAGCAGGTAGCGGGCAGCGTGGTACAGAGGGTCAGGCAGAGGGATGGTCAGGAACGAGCCGGGGTCAGAGCAGGAGAAGTCAGCAGAGGTCAGATCAGGCAGGGTCAGTGACAAGACAGGAACAGGAACAGGATGCAGGAACAGGATGCAGGAACAGGATACAGGGCCCAGGAAAAACACACACCAAGGCAGAGTCTGCAGGTCTGGCCATCCCTTAAATACACCAGTATAATCAGTTCCAGGTGTTTGACTGGCTGCAAGGTTGAGTCTCTGATTGCTGGGAGCACCCGCTGGCCAGCCCTGGTACTGCAGCTCATAAGGCAGGTGAGTCCCACCATTGCTGGCCAGTCCATTCCTGACAGAGGCAGAGCAGATCGAGCCTCTTTCCCCTCTTCTCCTATTGGTGCGGAGGATGGAGGGATGGGATCAGGTATGTTCTGTGCGGCCGTTGAGGCTTTGACAAGCAGTGATCTCCTGTATGGCTTTCAGTGAACCAGCTGGAAGCTGATTCTCCTCCTCATCCTCCTGTGGCATTCAGCTGCTTAATTGAAAGCCATACAGGAGATCGCTGCTTGTCACTGCCCTCCCACACACCCCTAGTCCCGGCACTACTCGCCCCCACCTTATTTCAACTCGCGGGTGAATGGAAATTTCAAGTACTGCAGGGATGGTTTACAACTCTCCTCTGGGAGGGGGGAGGGTCAGATCCCCCTGACTCCCCCATTATATATGCCCCTGTATGTGGCACCGCAAGAAAGAGGTACTAGGAAGAGATGACTGTATTTTTAAAATTAGGCAGTTTATCATCTGTAGTACATCATATGTTGTATATGGTCTCATTTGTCCATGTGGTCTTCTTTATGTTGGTCGAACAACATGCCCTTTTAAGAGTGAAATTCAGTGATCATAAATGTAGTATTATTGACATCAGCAAACAGGAAAAAAATGGGACAAATACTCAGTACCCAGCAGGGGCGGACTGACAACTCATGGGGCCCCCGGGCAATAGGGGATCATGGGGCCCCTGTGTCCTTGCCCAAACTCAATAAAGCCTATGAAAAAGGTACCAGGGGCAACTCATGGGGCCCCCTACTGACCCCAGGCCCTCGGGCAGTGCCTGAGTTTCCAAATGGTCAGTCCACCCCTGGTACCCAGGCATTTCCAGGTAAAGCAGTGACACTACGGGCATTGAATCAGTTGGTGAGGATGTTTCAACAATTATGTACAAGAGAAACGTACTATATTTTTACTTTGGGGTCCCTTCCCCCTGGAGGCCTCAATGAAGATCTAGAGATCTTTAGGGCATTATAGTGAGCTTTTTATTAGAACCACACCCAGTTGTGGGTCACATTCTCTCTCTGTCCCTTGTGCGTTTGAATCTAGACTTTTCACACTACCGTTCATTTAGTACTTTATGGTGACATTAGTGTGTTTATTTGTTGCCTTTAACCTTATTAGGCACTATCTTCCATCCCCTGCTTTTTGAGATAAACGAACTAGGCGAACAAGGCAAATAGGGTGAACATTTATATTCACTGTGTGCATTATGCGCCACCCTTGGACCTTGTAGCTGCATCCATGTCCCCACATCTGCCTATTAGTGTTTTTTTGGGGACATCTGTGTATTGTATCTATTGTCCCAGTATTGATGTCAAGCTCTGGCATAGATATGGGCATTTGTATGTGTGGACATATATGCCGTACTAACCATCTAGCTATTCTGCTCTTGTCATACAGGACACCAGCCCTTTATATCGAGATACATATATTTAGACTAACTAGTATTGCACGGGATTGCATTTTATGGTTGTTTCATAGGAAGGTTTATGTTATTCATTTATTGAATGTGCATACTTGCATGCATAAAAAATACTTTTTTATATGTATCTGTTCATTGTTTTTATTATTGTATTTTATACAAATATAATTTTTGTATTTCCATTGACTTTTATTATGTGTTCTTCCATCCATTTTGTTTTGTATACTGTGAGTTGCGTGCAGTGGCCGCAGGGGTGACACTTTATACATCCACATACTTATCACATTCATTTTATATCTGCTATTTTGATTTTTTGCCGTTATAATTATTTACATTTTATGTATATCTATGCCCCCCCCCCCCGATTCATTTAAGCTGCTCACTACCGGGATATTCCTTATTGGCGCCTCACATCTCCACAGTTGTCTGGGAGCCGTTTAGGATCTGCATCTGGGTTATGGGTAAGCCCAATTTGTTTTATTATACTATTCATTGTTTTTTTTAATATTATATATACAGTCAGGTCCATAAATATTGGGACATCGACACAATTCTAACATTTTTGGCTCTATACACCACCACAATGGATTTGAAATGAAACGAACAAGATGTGCTTTAACTGCAGACTGTCAGCTTTAATTTGAGGGTATTTACATCCAAATCAGGTGAACGGTGTAGGAATTACAACAGTTTGCATATGTGCCTCCCACTTGGTAAGGGACCAAAAGTAATGGGACAATTGGCTTCTCAGCTGTTCTATGGCCAGGTGTATGTTATTCCCTCATTATCCCAATTACAATGAGCAGATAAAAGGTCCAGAGTTCATTTCAAGTGTGCTATATGCATTTGGAATATGTTGCTGTCAACTCTCAAGATGAGATCCAAAGAGCTGTCACTATCAGTGAAGCAAGCCATCATTAGGCTGAAAAAACAAAACAAACCCATCAGAGAGATAGCAAAAACATTAGGTGTGGCCAAAACAACTGTTTGGAACATTCCTAAAAAGAAGGAACGCACCGGTGAGCTCAGCAACACCAAAAGACCTGGAAGACCACAGAAAACAACTGTGGTGGATGACCGAAGAATTCTTTCCCTGGTGAAGAAAACACCCTTCACAACAGTTGGCCAGATCAAGAACACTCTCCAGGAGGTAGGTGTATGTGTGTCAAAGTCAACAATCAAGAGAAGACTTCACCAGACTGAATACAGAGGGTTCACCACAAGATGGAAACCATTGGTGAGCCTCAAAAACAGGAAGGCCAGATTAAAGTTTGCCAAACGACATCTAAAAAACCCTTCACAGTTCTGGAACAACATCCTATGGACAGATGAGACCAAGATCAACTTGTACCAGAGTGATGGGAAGAGAAGAGTATGGAGAAGGAAAGGAGCTGCTCATGAACCTAAGCATACCACCTCATCAGTGAAGCATGGTGGTGGTAGTGTCATGGCGTGGGCATGTATGGCTGCCAGTGGAACTGGTTCTCTTGTATTTATTGATGATGTGACTGCTGACAAAAGCAGCAGGATGAATTGTGAAGTGTTTCGGACAATATTATCTGCTCATATTCAGCCAAATGCTTCAGAACTCATTGGACGCCGCTTCACAGTGCAGATGGACAATGACCCAAAGCATACTGCAAAAGCAACCAAAGAGGTTTTTAAGGGAAAGAAGTGGAATGTTATGCAATGGCCAAGTCAATCACCTGACCTGAATCCGATTGAGCATGCATTTCACTTGCTGAAGACAAAACTGAAGGGAAAATGCCCCAAGAACAAGCAGGAACTGAAGACAGTTGCAGTAGAGGCCTGGCAGAGCATCACCAGGGATGAAACCCAGTGTCTGGTGATGTCTATGCGTTCCAGACTTCAGGCTGTAATTGACTGCAAAGGATTTGCAACCAAGTATTAAAAAGTGAAATTTTGATTTATGATTATTATTCTGTCCCATTACTTTTGGTCCCTTACCAAGTGGGAGGCACATATGCAAACTGTTGTAATTCCTACACCGTTCACCTGATTTGGATGTAAATACCCTCAAATTAAAGCTGACAGTCTGCAGTTAAAGCACATCTTGTTTGTTTCATTTCAAATCCATTGTGGTGGTGTATAGAGCCAAAAATGTTAGAATTGTGTCGATGTCCCAATATTTATGGACCTGACTGTATTTTTCTCTTTGATCATGCAGCACTTAATCTGGAAGGTGGTGTCATTGTGGTCTTGTACTCTCTTTACAGTCTATAAGACAAAAACATTAAAGAGGCTGTTTCTTAGTGTTCTGAGACACACAGGGTTAATCCCCACCCACAGGTGGCCTGGAGACACCCCTGAACTGATTGGTGGTTTTGATTTTACACACTATATATCAGTCCAGGAGCAGCTAACAATCTTGTAGGCTCTGAGGAAGAAGATAAGTCCTCAAAACGCGTCAGCTGTGGATATTCCATCATTCTGTCACATCTTGATGTTTGCGTACTGTTTGTGCTGTACTCATAGATGAACTTGTACCTTTATTTACTTTGTGAGTATAATACTTACCTTTTTATATATATGTGAAGGATAATGCACTACGCCAGTGCACCCTCTGTTTGTTTATTATTATTGCAGTGAAATATAGTCCCTCAGGATGACAACACAAGGATAGTGAAGGAAAAGAGGGAGATTTAACACTTTTCCTCTTGGTGGTAGCGAATTAGTGCAGGGTGCCCTTTAGGGCACTAAACATAGGGCAAGCTTGAAGTGATGAATAGCAACAATTGACATAATTGCCTATGTATAAAGACTACTCCCTCTGAATATCAAAGGCAAAATGAACAGTAGTAGGAATCCTGCTTTGCCGAAAAAGGGAACTTGTTGTTTCAGTTGGCACTTCTATATTCTGGCCTGCAACTGTATGTCCTGCGGTCAGCTTGTATGATAAACTGTAATGCAGATATATTCCAACGATGGCGGCTGGGAGAACTAGGTCGCAAACCTGGCAACTATATGCAGTGTTCACAACTATGTGTAGGTAGATAGCTAAGGTGGCAACTGTCAGTATTCGCTTGGTTAGTGGGTGCATGGGTTTCTCTCACCTGATCAAAGTAGTCCGGCAGATCATAACGGTCTGTCTCTCCCTGCAGAATGGGTCAGTCCACGGACTCTCTAGGTCAGACTCAACATCCCGTCTGGTCTCCTTCTGTCAGATTGGCCTGCTGGCAGCGTGGCAGGCCGGGTGGTCAGTGGGCTCCTTCTCTCTCTCCAATGCTGCCTAGTTCAGCATTTTAGACTTCAGCATGCCTCTTTCTTCAGTCTCCCCCTGCAATCTCCTGGCCAATCTCCCGGGCTTTGATATTTATATGCTCCTGCTCACACGCTACCCCTCTTGGGAAATGTAGTCCTTGACTGCCCTGCTCACCACCTGAGTCCTGCTGTACAGCATACAAATTTCGGAGGACTTAAAATCCCAGCCAAAAGAATTTTTGGGCCCCCTACCCCCACATACATGCAAGTAATGGACATAAATGCATGTGCCAGGGACGCCTATGCACAAAAAACGTTGATTGTGCTACACATGTTATATATCGCCATGCACGCCAGAGTGACAGCAATTTTAGGCCTATTATTCACACCTTTCGGGGCTGTTAAAGTGTCGCCTATGGAAAATATAAGGTACCAAAGTTTGTCACTGTTTCACGGACACACAAAATTATAAGGTTTGAGGTACTGGGTATCCATTTACTCGGAGCAACCTTATCTGGTACATTTTTCCAAAAATTGGGTAAAATGTTGCATTTATGTGTGCTAAAGTCAACTCTAGGGGCCTTTTTTTTACTGAAATGTTGCAGTGCAAAATCTGTTGCACTAATATCCTGTGACATGAAAAATTGGAACTATCACTATTTTATCTCTAGGGTGTCTGCTTTCAGAAAATATTTAATTTTTTAGTTTCTTTTATTATTTTTTTTTAACATATGTGCAAAAAGTGGAAAAAAAATTAAAAAATGGTGGTTGTAGGGGGCTGTGGGCAGGAGGCTTATCAGAATTTGGAAACCCCTTTTAACAATAAGACAACACACAAATATCTTACCAAATGTCAAATTAAAAAAAAACAAAAAAAACAGTTTTTGGCAAAAATGGCCCCCGATATACATCCATCATCAATCACATTGTACAGCAATGCAGGTGCGTGTCAGTCATGATGAACGATGGCCGATAACCCACACCCGTTGCTTGCCAGTGCTGAATGAGCATAATGCTGCCGCTGAAGTACACAAGGGGCGGGGTCACCCTGTGCTTTAATTAATTATATATGAACATGTCAATGATGTCATAAGAGTGCAGGGTCATAGGAGTGCATGTCGAGGGTATTTATTATTGCATGGTTTGAGGAGTGTGGGGCTAATATGCTTGTCCCTTCTATATATGATTCTTTCCTGGCCTGCTAGGCTACATGCTCAGATATGGTTCTGGTAAGGATTTTGGTGGTTATCCCACTCCATTTAAAAAGAAAAATTGATGTAGGGTCCCCCTAAAATCTACACTAGACCTAAGGGCTCCCCAACATACATTCAAAATCATTATATCCCAAAAATAAATGAAAACCTTTAAATGATATCCCATGAAATAAAATCCTATATTTTCTTTGAAGGGAAGCCTTGCTGACAAAAAAGCAAGGCTTCCCTTAAAAGGAATTGTGGGCTTTTGTTAGTCTTCAACTCATGCTAGATTGAACCCTGAACCTCATCCCTGAATGTTAGGTGGAACTTGTGTTCAGGGAAAGGATATCTCCTTTTCACTGTGTGTATATCCTATAGGATCATATCTAGTGATACTCTAGGAAGTTGCATTGTCTAGAAAAGATGTAGTAGCTTTTACTCTTGTAATTAGCACATTTTCCTCAACTCATTAAAATACTAACAGGCAAACCATGTAATTTATCCTCAAGAGGCATCACCATGTACAACCATGACTGGGGAATAGACATGCTTCTTTAGATCAATTTAAAAGGTTTTACATTATAAAATTAAAACCAGATTGCTGCTTCTGATACCTTTATGTAGTATCATAGAGCCGTTCCCCCTACACTTTCGCCATTTCTCTGGGACCAGCAGCTGTGATTTTAGATTTTGTAAATATAAACCAGACCCTGTATACATATGATTAATTGTTGTAAAATGCATTTATGCCCAAGGCATAAATAAATTAGTGCCACTCCGAAGTACAACAGAGGCATAATAAGAAATACAAGGCATTCTTGTGGGAATTGTTTTACTTAGGTTTATAGAAGAAGGACTCACTGATGTTTTTTCCTTGCTCATAAAAAGGCCGAGGGTCACAGTTTAATGCTAGTCATACATTGGCAAATTGTACATTCAATGTGACAGGACATACAAAATTTAACTGACAATCAATAAATCTGCGCAAACCATTTAGAGACAGTGATCTATGTTACTAATGACTAAAACATTTTTTTTTTACCAAAAGCTTTGTTGTCATTTCAGAATGACAGAAGTTGCAATGTGTTTTGGTGCTCCTGGGACTGAGATGGTAAACTGGATATCTGCCAACTACCCTGGTCCAACTCAAAGGCAATGGGTCATTGGTATCCATTACAACCTAACTCCCTTGTGAATGGGTCCACTAGAACCCTCCCCAAGCAAAGGATCATTTGAAAAATCTATTGATTTCATTAGAAAGTACGCCATCACTGGTATGGTGTGATGAGGTTATCTTGTTATGTATACCATAATATCACCCTACATCTTTATTTTATAATTATTAAATAGCTGTAAATGTCACCCTTCCCTGTCTGAGTTGCTTGGGTTCCTGCCTATCTGCCCTGAACCTATAATATTATTAAGCCTTTGCACCTGTGTGTTGGTGTTCTAGCAACACATCTTTACATGGAAGCCAGACCCCTCTGGTTCCTGTGGTGTTCACTGCCACTTGAGTATTTCTATAGTCTGTATATTGTTTGGTCTTGTCTTTGTTCTCAGTGTTTTCCCTCTGGCTGTGTGATTATATTCCTTTTGGTGTCTGTCTGTGGATCCCTTCATTTTCTGTTGTTGTGGGTGTCCTTCTTAGCACTGTTTCTTGTAGTTGTTTGCCCTGCAGCCCTTTCCAGCTTATGGAGTCTCTCTGCACCATTGCTCAGCATCCCCCACTCTCCTGCGCTTTACGCCTGTTCCCTGCATCCTCTCCCCTAGAGTGCTGCAGTAGGTTACCTTGGTTCCTAGTATCCTGTGTGTACTCCATGTACTTCCAGCTTGCTATTTGGTTGCACTGTGTCCACGTGTGTGTTAGAGAGCCTTGGCAAAGTGCCTATAAATTGCCCCAAATTACCCACAAATTGTGTACAAGCCAGTGGGTGGTTCAAGCTTGCCTTTTTGTTATGCAATACATAGATTTTCATTGTGCAGCATGACAGCCTTGGGCATCATGCTGACCAGCCGCCAGCATTCTAATAACCAATGATGTCATTGGTTAATAAGGAGGACATCGGGTGCCTGCACAGCATCCTCGTTTGCCCCTATCCTGTCCCTATCCGTCAGCACTAGGGTCATGTTAGCTAGCTGTGACGGGAGTCACTTTGGGTGGGGGGCCCATGGAATCCAGCTCTCTTTGGAGAGGTGGAGAGACCCCTGTCTCAGTTCCCCATATCCCTCTTATGTATAAGTCACCCTGTGCCTGTTAGGGGTACAGGGTGATTTGTCCTAATATTGTGTAGACATGTCTAGGAGATGGGTGGGGTGGGGGTTGTGAATTGTTTGGTGTTGTGTGGCTGCATCCCATTGTTCTATTGTTTGTCTTGCTTGGGAGCAAACTATTATGGGATGTATGTGTTTATGTGTATTAGCTTATTGGGGGGGGGGTGTCTCCAACAGCCCTCCCTCCTGATGGGACTGTCTGCTGGTGTGAAGTTTTAATATCTGTGTGTATCTTGTTACTAAATGTAGATTGCCCCTCCCTGTGTCATTATGCAGGGAGGGGGGACTGTCCCCTGAGTGTATATATCTTGTATCTGTGTTCAAATAAACTAGTCTACCTTCTGGCTTACTTCAAATCTGGTGTCATCTGGATCTTGGGGTAGCAATAGCCAGAGTCACTGGTCTTGTGTTCCAGGGCCTGAGAAGCAGCTTCTTGATGGATATACCCAGTCGTGGGTGGCTGCGGTCCGTTACACTAGCTATTTGGTTGCACTGTGCCCACACAGGTGTGTTAGAGAGCCGCAACCTGGGGGCTGCCTTTCAGCACAACATCCATACCTCCAGTGGCTCTGGTGAAGATTGGGTGTCTCCTTAGACCCTGTGACTCTAACACACCTCAATTTAAGTGTAGTCACACTGCTCCTGTATCTGTGAGGGCGGGTATCCAGGTACACCTGTTTAGTTGTTTCCACTGGCCCACTAGATCTTGAGTTTACAGTCCCCACAGAGGTTTTATCCTCTGATCATGACATAAATGCTACTGTAGCACTACCATTGCAAAGGCTGCTGAGTTCAACAGGTTCCTTCCCAAATTAATGCAGAGGCAGCCAGACACACAGCAACAGTCCACGCACACAGGCTCATTGAACAGTCTAGCAGATGTATTTTTTTTATTTGCTTGTAGAGCTTGTAAGAGGAGAGGATGAAGGGGTATGGGATACTCCAAACATTAAACCCAGTCAGCAAACACTTCTCTTTTATCAACTCTATTACTCACAGCTGTAAACTATGAGGTAGATTTTAGCACAGGTAAAGGTAGACTGGAACAGTCCATGTCCTTATGGCTGGGAACCATGAGGTAGCTTCAGCTTGTAGCACAATAATGGTAAACTGGAACAGTCTGTAGATTCATGGTTGGGGACCATGAATTGACGTACAGCACAGAAAAGAAGCTCTACTCACAGAATACTGGAACAGGATCAGCTCATAGGTGCAGTCCCCTGTAGAGTAGTTCAGTATTCAGTCCAAAGTGCTCCCCCTTCTCCACTACCCCCTTCACCTTTCACCTCACAGATCCATTCCCTCAACAAGGAAGAATGAAGGACCCTCTCTCCAGGGCTCCAGACTATATAACATCTTCCAAGCCTCAGGGATTGGCTAAGCCAGCCTTTTTTAGCCAGGGTGCCTAGGCACCCTGGAGTGCCTTCTGGGTTCATCACGGGTGCCTTGGCAAAGTGCCTAACAATTTCCCCAAATTGCCAGTAGGTGGTTCAAGCCTGACTTTTTGATACGCAAAGCATAGATTTTTATTTTGCAGCATGACAGCCTTGGGCATCATGCTGGCCAGCCGCCAGCATCCTAACAACCAATGATGTCATTGGTTAATAAGGAGGACATTGGGTGCCTGCACAGCATCCTAGTTTGCCCCTGTCCGTCAGCACTAGGGTCATGTTAGCTGAGTGATGGAGAGAAAAGCTGGAAAACTAGTCAATACCAGTGTGCAAATTTATATTGCTGTATAAGAATAAATTACCTCTAATGTGGGGTGTCCTATGTGTGTGGATGCTGCTTCATTATGGAAAACTATTCATTTAGTTCTTTACATTTTATAATGGGGTGCCTTCAATATTGTGCACAATTTTAAAGGATGCCTTGACTGAACACAGATTAAAAAACACTGGGCTAGACCATACTCAATATTTAGACTGATGCATTCTCCCACCCTAAACTCCAGGAACTTCTTCAAGAGGCAAGGGGAAGCAAACTTCCAGCCTGTGAAGCCCCGAACAGAAAATACCAATTAATTACTGCTCCCCTGATTACAGAAGGAGCCAAAAACTACATTTACTTAGTAGCATAACTAGGAGGGTGCTACTTTACCTCTCCTGTTATAGGAAAGATCATCTAGATTCTTATAAAGCAATTTTTCATCATGGTTGACTGCCAGTACAGGTTTTCACAGTTCAGAAACACTGTAATTTTATTTGTTTTAACTTGCTACCTGTAAATACAATGTAAAGTTCCTCAAAAGCAATATTCAAATCTGTGGCATTAGCATAACAATTGTGCAGTATTTTAAAGCAATTTGGTCACAAAGATCAAGTGTAACTCATTTCTGAAGTGCTGAACCTTCCCATTTCATATTCAGCTGGGGGGGGGGAAGGGTTCCGCAGAGAATGCTGGTCCCTTGATCACTCATCTGTCCTTCTGTTTGCAGGAAGGGTTGAACACTACAAGTTTGCGCTCCCTAGCAGATGGGTACCAAAGTGTTTTGAGGACAAACAATCCCCTTCGACAGGGCTCAAATGTAACTGACAGTGCTTCTCACAGGCCTCAGTTCAAGTATGTGCAAACATTTCCAGTTCATATCTATCACAACTGATATAGAATACTCTCCAAAAGACTTTTTTATTTTAGACCTATAGGAAACACTGTTATTAACATTTGAGCCATGACAAAGGGGGATTGTTGACCCCCCCCCCTGCATATGTTAGTGACCGTTTCCTGCTGTCACACTGGTATCTACCATAAATAATTATAGAATCTCAAGATGACTGTTCAATGCTCTTTCTGTCGATTTCATTGGAATCTATTATTGGGAACACCAATTCTGGTGACAACTGTCTGAGAAGGGATTCTCTACACCCAGGACAAAAATTGACAGGCTTTTAACCATCCCTTAAAACTTAAAACAATGTTTTCGCTTTAGATTTATTTCAAGTGTTACTTAATTACTTATTCATTAAATGTATTTTTACATACAACTTCTTGTAAAGCCTTGCACAAGGGCACTATGAAAGGGAGTATCAGTAGTATGTACGTCCTCTATTGCTTTGCACAGTGTACATATCAACATGCTTAGATAAGGGAAAAGTATAGTGATGATGTACATGATCTCCAGCTCCTTCATTGTCCAGTCACAGGCTGGGGTGTGTCCTGAAGGAGGTTGTATTGTTTTTCTGCAATGTAGCTTGCAAAGAGTAACAGGAACCTTATTTTGCAATGTTGTAGGGGTGACTGGACACCCACATTTACAATATGTGATCTGTACTACTGTGTATTTAAGTGTTTGCCTGGAGTTCAGTTTCCATTTATTTGGTGTTTACCACTGGTGGATATTAAGGGCACTTTGCCTGTCCTGTTCCCTACACTTTAGGGGGGCTATGGCGATGCTAAAAACCTTTTCCCCTCAGTTTCTGTTTATAGGAATTCAGCTTCAGCTATGTGTTTTAGACCAGTTTGTTAGCCAATGGAGCATCTGGCTACACTTCTCTAAATAAGTTTTCCTTCATACTCATCTCTAATCGCTTCATATTTCTATGTTATCTACTAATATCACATTTATAATTTCCTGATGTCCCCTTTTTTAGTATGAGGATTGTTACAGTTTATGGTGCAAACATTTTACAAAGAATCAAGTCTAATCTGCCAAGCCTTGTCTTATGTCTGCAGTATGTGCACCTACACTATGTCACATTGTACTAAAAGTTGATTTGAATACCATTACTACTAAGATGTCCAATTCCCAGCCATTCTGGATTAAAAAAAGACTTATTGCATCAAATGTCCTTCTCTTTTATGAACAAATGGAAAACAGCAGTTGTCAGAACATTTTATATAAGCTGAACTTCGAAAATGAGGGAAAATCTACTTTTGCAGGGGTTCCCTGCACTGCAATGCTTGTTTAGTCTAGTGCGTGCAGGGAAAAGTTGTAACACTTTCATTACCTTATTCCTGGCTCTGGTAGGCTCCCTCCATCCATGTGACTGGTCCAGTGCTGCCATCTTTCTAAGGTGCTATCATCCACGGTCATATGCTCGTCTCCTCCCTTTACACCAAGGGGACCACCTATAGCCAGCCCCAACTTTAGCTTTAGGCAGAAGAAAACATCATTGGAGCCAGCTGGACCAAGGGATAGGATAAGTAACACACCCAATCCTTCTATCCATAGACTAAACAAACAGTTAACCCTGGCATTGCGGGATGCCCAATGAGATTTTGTATATCTAAACATTTTAGCCAATTTACTAAAAGATTTGAACACTTTACTATGATTGTTAAGACTATATTCTTACCGCATTTAAACATATTACACACCACTGACTTGCAGTTAGTGGTACAACTGATGAAGAAGAGAGCATCCTGTCCTATTCTCTCTTAGCCTATAATGACTGAAAACATAGGGTGTACTTAGTAATAGAACGAGTGCATATCTTATCCTCAATATAGGAACTGGCATAGAAATGTATTCCTAGTACTAATATGTGTTTTAAAAAAGATAAGGTTAAAGTTAATCATATTGTTATTTAGGAATACAAGCACCTTTTCATTTATTAAAACTCACATGTGGGTAGATAATAATGTGCATTCCTATTAATACAAGGAGAAAAAAATGTAAAAGCTTTCCTTTAAAAAAGTGTCAGCTCAGCTCATTTAAAGCATCACTGTCATGGGGGAAATATGACTGGTTTCTTTCTGAAAATACTGGTTGCCTGGCTGTATGACTCAGAAAAACAATGCTTTAAATCAGGCCTTCAAATTTCCACTCGCCAGCTTATATTGGCAAGTGGAAATTATGGTGAGGCGAGTGTGTCCCCAGGGCCGTCTTGCTGAGCAGGCTCAGAACTCAGGGCCGGTGTAGTGGCAAGATGAGGAACCCCATGAAGATGTGTATCCCTGACGCTTCTGCGCATGTCACGGTTTTCGGCAGAAGTAGACGATCGCCGATCACCAGCCATAGCACAGAACTGTCAGTTAAGAAATTCATTCTTATGATTAATTATTATGATAATTATAATTATTAATTAATTAGTTAAGAAAATTAAGAAATTGGCACGAAGGGGTTATTTTAAGAAGGTCGGATGCAGCATTTCAGTAATCAATTGCTCATGACTGAAACCGTGACATGCGCAGAAGCGTCAGGGATACACATCTTCATGGGGGTACTCATCTTGCCGCTACACCGGATCTGTCACTCGCACTGGGAGCCGTCAGACTGCTCAACAGTTGAAGGAAGGAGTGTGTGCTGTGCTCTTTGCCTCCCCCTAGAGTACAGTACCCGGCTCTGTGAGTAAAGGTAACAAACTACTGCAACTTTTTATAGGGCTGTGTCCGTGTGTTTGTGTGTGTCTGTGTATGCATGTACATGTGTCTGTGTGTATGTACATGTGTGTATCTGTACATGTGTCTGCGTGTATGTACATGTGTCTGTGTGTGTGTACATGTGTGTGTGTTTGTGTGTATGTACGTACATGTGTCTGTGTGTATGTACATGTGTCTGTGTATATGTACATGTATGTGTGTCTGTACATGTCTGTGTGTGTATACATGTGTCTGTATGTGTGTGTGTGTGTGTGTGTGTACATGTGTCTCTGTGCGTGTGTGTACATGTTTCTGTGTGTGTGTGTATGTACATGTGTCTGTGTGTGTGTGTACATGTTTGTGTGTTTGTGTGTATGTACGTACATGTGTCTGTGTGTATGTGTCTGTGTGTATGTACATGTATGTGTGTCTGTACATGTGTCTGTGTGTATACATGTGTCTGTATGTGTGTGTGTGTGTACATGTGTCTCTGTGCGTGTGTGTACATGTTTCTGTGTGTGTGTGTATGTACATGTTTAGGTGCAGGTGTATCTGTTTGTGTGTGTGTATGTACATACAGTATGTCTGTATGTAAACCTACATCTATGGGAGGTTTGGACAGGTTCAGGATTATGTGGTTATTATGGGTGGTAGAGTATGGGTCATTTGAGGTACTGCTGGGTTGGATAGTAGGTAAGATATGCTTGGTAGAGTTATGGTTTTGTGAGTGAAAGATTATGGGGGTTATGGTTGTATGCAGTACATGGTTTAAGTATGATGGAGTGTATAGGGGCACATTGGAGGCCCTGATGTAATGTGGGGGGACTCTGGGGACACTGATGTAATGTGAGGGGACTCTGGGGACCCTGATGTAATGTGGGGGGACTCTGGGGACACTGATGTAATGTGGGGGGACTCTGGGGACACTGATGTAATGTGGGGGGACTCTGGGGACACTGATGTAATGTGGGTAACATTTAACAGTGTCATTTCATGAAATAATTTACGAGGGCGTGTTTAGGGGCGGAATTAGGGGCGAGGCAAGGTACAGGTTAGGTGGAGCAACTGGTGGCGAGTAACTCTTAAGGCCAGGCTAGTAGTTCAGGACTTAAAATTTTAAGCCCTGCTTTAAATGACTGTCAAAAAAAGTGTTCAACCTCCATATTCCTGTACTTGTTCATAACAGCTGCTGAGTGTGGAAGGGAAAGCCTCAACACCAGGGGACTTGCATGCACGAAGGAGAGTTCCATAATGGCATCTTGCATAATTCTCTCATAATAATGTCCCTTTAAAATGAAACTCTTACTTTGTAAAGCTAAATTATAACATTCTCCATTTAAATTCTATACAATGGAATCATTTTAGCAAACTTCATTGCAAATCTTTACCTACTTCTGTTCTGAGAGAGAGCCCATTCCACAAACCTCACACTGAAGAAAAATGAATGGCTTGCTTACTATGATCACATGATCGGTCTAAGCATTGTAATAAGAGGAAAATGTTCTGTAAAAAGCAATGAACCAATCACTCGGGGAAATTACATTGTGTCCTTTTCCCCAACATGCTCAGATGCAGAAGCAGGTTCTTTAACACCTTTTGCCACAACTCTCTGGGTTCCTGGACATAACCAGGGAAGATAAGTTCCTCAGCTTCCTTCCCTCAGGAGCTCAGATGGGCCACACTTGTTGAGGCAGAGGTAGCTGGGCAAGTGGTCTGTAGCCAAGTGAGCAGTCCTCCACTGTCAGAACCACTGTGCGGGCAGGAGCTGAGCAGAAGTCTAATAACAAGCAGCCTCCCTGGAAGACCCAGCTACTTCATGGAACCTATCCCCAGTAGCTGCTAGTATGAATGAATGTAATGAAAAAAAAACAACACTCCAATTAAAGTCGCTTACACTCTTCACATGCTCATCAATGTGTCTCAAAATCTAAAATAAACATTAATGCAGCGCCTTCCTCTTAATAAACACCTCTTGAAAAACAAACATAAGTGCTCATAAACATTCAGAAAAAATTATTATAAACTCAAAAAAAGAGTCCCATATACAAAAAAAATATATAAATATAGTCCCATATATAATAGGATCTATCTTGATGATCCTTCACTCTTTCGCCACTTCACATAAAACATAAACCAGTGTTCCTCTACCAACACCCAGATTGTGCTCTCACCTGGAGCTTGTTGACCTCACATTGTATAATTCTTTGGTCACACAGTGCTTGTGTCCTCTCAGTGAGACTAATGGAATGAACATTCCCCAGGTGATTCTCCTTCTCCCACAGTAAACTTGTACCTCCTTCTCCTCTTCCCAACCGTCTGTTAAAAAAATGGAATAGCAGAAATAGTGCTTTATCGTTTATAACAATTTATTCAAAATAGGAAAAAAATGCCATTCACAAGTGTTTGGTGCTAGAACGCACCAGATATAAAACGCATATCAACAATAAAACCCTCCTCTAGCATTCCTCTGATCTCGTGTTGCATCGTGGCATCAGCTAGCCCCTCTCCTACGCGTTACGCCACAGGTCACGTGGTTTCCTCATTGTGATATGTCGCTGCGTCACTCTGCACTAATCTTATATACTCTATTACCCACGGCCATTTTTCCGGTGTTTGTGTTCCAGGATCAACTTAACCACAGGAACCATATTCTTATAGATCACTTTACTCCTTTATAGCATAAATTCTTATGCTGATACCTCCCTAAATACCGCTATTTCCTTCCTAAATAATAATGCAATTCCCATTACTCAAAACATTTTCCATAAGAATACAAATTTTAAAATATGCCTAAAATATTAATAAAAATCAACTAATTAATAATATTAAATTAAAAATTACTTAAAAACCACATTAAATCAAAATCTAATCTTTGGGTACAAGGGATCCTAATTCATATATCCACAAGGACTCTCTTTTTCTCAATTCCCTAATCCTGTTGTCCCCCCCCTCCAATGCCTTTTATATTTTTCTATTCCCTAAAACTGTAGATCTTTAAAATTCTTATCGTGTTTATTTCTAAAATAGTTAGACAAATAATGTTTTTTATACCCTATACTAATATTATAAACATGCTCATTGATACGGTCTTTTAATGCCCTTTTTGTTTTCCCTACATAAATATATCCACAGGGGTATGTCAACGCATAGACTACTCCTTTAGTATGGAATGATATAAAATCATTAATAATATAATTCTTTCCTGTCGAGGGGTTATTAAAGGATTTCCATCTTCTTATATTATGTGTTCTTGCACAACTATAGCAATTCCCACAGGCATAAAAACCCTTTCCTGCGAAAAAAGTTAATTTCTTTCGGTGGACTTTTTTTCCCCCCGCAACGTAAGAGCTTTTTCATATATGAATCTGGGTTTTGGTGAAATATGCTCTTTTAAATGTTTGTCATGTAATAAACTTTGCCAATGCTTCTTTATAATTCACTCTACTTGTTTATACTGTGCATTGTAATTTAACACCACTCCTAATCCCATGTTCCTATCCACATTATCTATATCCCTAATAAATATTTCCCTATCCAAATTCCTAACTACCTGTCTATCTTGTTTTAGCGCTTTCTTATTATAACCTTTCTGTATAAACATATTTATTAATTTATTGGTCTAAAGTTTAAAATCTTCTTTTAAGAGTACAATTCTTTCTTATCCTGGTAAATTGTCCCTTCGGGACATTTACCAACCATGGCTCTGTCCATACTCAGGATTTATGAGTTGCTATCTGTATCTTTAAAGAACGTTTTAGTAATAATTTTCCTATCCTCCTTCATTACTCATAAATCATAGTTATGATTTAGACAAAACTTCAAACCTCTTAATAGGAACTTTGTATGTTTTATGTTTATTTGTTAATCTTTCAGATTTTTCAAGTGCTTATTTTGCAGCTTCTGGGGCTACTACATGGTCTATATTAGTATACAGCGATGCCATGTCCACTGTTAACAATATAGTCTGTTCATTAACTTCCATGAGTTGAAGTAGCTGTAACAAATGTTTAGTATCCCTTAAATATGCAATAGTGTTTTTCACTACTACTGTAAAAAATAATTTTTGCATTCTCCCAACCTAGAAGTAATTGAATCTATGCCATTTATGATAGGTCTCCCAGGTGGATTAGAACTATTTTTTGAATTTTCAGGATGCAGTACATATCCGGTGTTTTACCCACTGATGGTAATAAATATTTTTTCCTCCTGTTTAAAACCCCTTTCTTCACCCCATACTTTATGATTTTCTGCAACTATTTATTATATAATTTAGTGGGGATACCCTGTAATAAACTATAAGTATTAGTATCACTTAATAATCTATTCATCTCATTATTGTAGTGTTCCTTTGAGCACACTACAATACCCCCCTTTGTCTGCAGGGTGGATCACTAATTCCTTTCTCTTTTCCAGCATTTTAATTGCTTTACTAATCGTTCTATTTTCATACACATTTTTTTGTAGATAACCTTTCCCGATTTTCTATTACTAATTTTTTAACCGATTCCTGATCAGAAGTGCTACAGGGCGGCAGGGATGCACAAAATCACATATATATATTCATGATTTTGTATTTCCAAGTAGGGGGCGCGTACACGCACACTCCCTACCCACGCCGCTATTGGCTGCTCGGCATGTCAGTCACCGGTCCCAGCCGCCAATTTGTGAATGCCATTTTTTTATTATTCTAAATAAAGTGGTATACACGATAAAACACTATTTCTACCTATTCCATTGTTTTTAAGGGACCGTTGGGAAGAGGAGGAGAAGGAGATGCAAGATTCTAAGTTTGCTGTGGGAGAAGGAGAATCACCTGGGGAATGATCATTCCATTAGTCCCATTGAGAAGACCCAAAAGCTGTGTGACCAAAGCATTATATAATGTGAGGTCAGAAAGCTCCAGGTGAGAGCACAATCTGGGTGTTGGTGGAGGAACACTGGTTTATGCTTTATGAAGATGTGAAGTGGTGAAAGAGTGAAGGACATCAAGATAGATCCTATTATATATAGGACTTTATTTATATATATTTTTTGTATATGGGACTCTTTTTTTTGAGTTTATAATAATTTTTTCCCAACATTTATGAACAATTATGTTTGTTTTTCAACAAGTGTTTATTAGGAGGAAGGTGCTGCACTAATATGTTTATTTTAGGGGGTTTAATTCCTGCCGTGGCATGTGTAAACCTTTGGCTGCTGCCTCGGCAGCTAAAAAGGGTAGGGATTGGGGATAGTAAAATTGCAACTCAACCACGGGGTTCTAACACCCCCAACGTGTGAATGAGCCCTAAGGGTGCCACTGTCCAATACAACTCATTCACAAGTGCAGCAGGCTACACTGTGCTGGTGATCTTTTACTTCTCCCATGTTGTTCAGCTAGATGTCCACCTCTTTAAAGTGTTACTAAACCCAGGACCCTGCATTCGCTATATCTGGTCTTCCAGAGTACAGAGAATATGGAGATGCAATTATTTTAGTAAATATAAACTGCTAAATACCTTTTCTTATTAGCAGTTAGAGCAGTATTGTGACTTCTATCAGTGTCCAGCAGAGCACTGGTTAAAGCTTGTAGGAGGAGTTTTTATTCTCCCCTGATTGATGAGGCTGCAGAACCCCTGACCTTCTGTCTGGACAGTGCTGATTGGCCCTGTGTTGATCACATACACTTTCCTAAGAAAAAAATAAACTCTCTAGCAATACACACCAAACTGATCATGTGAAGCTTGCCCCCAAGCATCTGTTCTATCAGCAGATGGACTGGGGACAGCAAAAAAAAGGGAGAATCAGAGAAGACAGGATCAAACATCATCTTTACACAATGTGGAGGATTAACCCCTTAGGTTCCACAGGGAGTATAACAAGCATGCTTTACTGCATATACAGACTGATGTTACTGTTGTGGGTTTAGTAATACTTTAAGGTTGCCTTCCCCTGGTGTATATTATTAGCACTGATCACTGAATTAGTGGCACTGGTTACCACAAAGTGTCAAAAGTGTCTGTTAGTGTCAGATTGCCTACCATATTATCACAGTCCAGCTATAAGTCACTGACCACCACCATTAATAGTATAAAAAAACATTTTTCAGTATATATACCATAGTTTGTAGACTCTATATCTTTCCCTCAAACCAATCAATATACACATATTGGGACTCTTCTTACCAAAAGTGTGTAGCAGAATACATTTTGGCCTAATTTTATGAAGAATTATAATTTTTTTGTTTTTTGTTGGATGTTTTATAGCATAAAGGTTTTTTTCAACATTTTCTGTCTTTTTTCGTTTATATAATAAAAAATGAAAAACCCAGTGGTGATCATATACCACCAAAAGAAAGTGTGAAAAAAATATATAAATCTAATTTGGATACAGTGCTTCATGACTGCGCAATTGTCAGTTAAACTGACGCAGTGCCAAATAGCAATTCTTGTTTTCAGAATGACTCTGAAGCAGGTCTGGGAAAAATACAGACCAGTGTGATTTTGTGGTTCATATACCCTCATCACTTTGAGCCATATGGAACTTTCCCCACACATTCTGGAGCATGGGAAGATATGCAGCGCAGGATCACGTGACACGAAAGTGCACTAGGAGTCCACATAGAAACCTGCTGAATCTGTCTGCACTGAAATATTCAATTGTTAAGTCATTTCAGTTTTGTAACATTTTTTTGTTAACGATAGCAGTCCACTGCTCTACTTGTTGCATGGAGTCATTCTTTAAATAATGTATCATTTTGCATTATATAATGTAATACATCACAAAAAAGGCTGCTGAGTTGGTAATGAAGATTATAACTGCAGCATACTGAGATCACAGAAACTCTGCTGTCTCATGTAGAGCTGCAAACTGTGACGAGGCGGTGACTTTATTAGCAAAGAGTGTTATTTACTGCATTAATTAGTACATACAACCTTAGTGATGATACCGACGTGCAGCTTATGGAACTATTTGATTTCACTTTGTTTTATTCCGCTTGCACAGAGCCTAATTAAAAATACATTTTATTTCTTAGAATGGCTCTGTATTAATTAAAAGAAAAGGCAATTTTTTGGTTGATTTAAAAGACAAACTCTATTAAGAGATCAAATATGCTCTATTGCCCACTTTTGCCCTAAGCATCCACTGTATATATCCTATGAAATACACAAATTATCCCTATCCCCAGTTCTACAATAAAACTCTAAAAACAAACATCCCCTAGACTAGTCATTGAAGACAACGATCAGTGTGTGTGTGTATCTGGCTGTGGAGAATACCTTGAGCCTGGCTGTGGGGCAAAGAAGAGGGAAGACCTGGGCAAACATATAAGCGGCTCCTGCGGGGGCTTGCGCTACGCCTGTTAAAAAGTTTTAATCTCTTGCTTTATCCTGGCAACCATTGTCATTGATACTGGAAATTAGGGAGAAAACAAAGTTTTATGCTGCCAGCAGGACAGGAATAGGGGGTAAAGCTTGCATTAAGAATCCTCATTTCAATGACAACTGTCTAAGAGGGCATTTCTCTCACTTTGGAGCAGGGGCGGTCTGACAACTCATGGGGCCCCGGGGCAATAGGGTATCATGGGGCCCCTGTATCCCAGCCCGCACCCAAAAAAGCCTATGAAAGGTACCAAGGGCAACTCATGGGGCCCCCTACAGACCCCGGGCCTTCGGGCAGTGCCCGATTGCCAAAATGGTCAGTCTGCCCCTGCTTTGGAGAGACTATCTTTCTCTTCCTGTTGTAATTAACAAGAAGCAAAGAAAAATCTTCCAAATAGAGCACAAATGAAAAAATCTACTGACAAGGATTTTCACCATTCCTTGCCACATCCAAAATTAAAAGAAAAGTTTTAGCTTTTGTTATACACTAAGGGGTTGCATTCCAAAAACTGGAGAGTGCAAAATCTGGTGAAACCAATCAGCTTCCAGATTGTATCAACAATATTGCACAGAGCTTTAACTTACCTCCTCTTTGGCGGTCCCCCACCAGGGCTGTCCTCTCCTTCTTTCCTGTGGGGGCCTCCCATAGCAAGCCATGTGCTATGGGTGCACCGGTGCGGGCATGCTTCTGTGCCCAGCTGTGTGCATCCTCAGCCATGCTCCCTGCTCCCTGGATTTTACCCGGCAGCAGCAGGAGCCTATGTGGTGAGGGGAAGAGATAGTCAAATTCTATTTTTAACTTAATGCAGAGAATGGGTTATGGTAAAAAAATATTTTGCCCTTAGAACCACTTTTATCAGAATTAAGGTTTTTTTCAATGCAGGCACTCTGAAATTGCAGGTTGAACATATTGCATGCATGCACACCAGCAAAATTGTGTTTCTTTTTGCATTTCCAAATAGTCTCCCAGCTGTTATGCGGGGCCTGGGATTCTTCTTAACCTATTTTCTTCAGTTAACAGACCAGAGGTCATAGACTTTTCACACCTCCCCCTTAGTATGTCATTATGGTTCTATATTAGCATAAGGAGCAGAAACCTTTCCTGCATACAACAGTTTGCCCCCTCCCTGTTGTGTCCTGTGTCTCTACTCCTCATTTTTAACAGCTGCATTTAAAAAAAAAAGTATCAAAAGACTCCTAAAACAAGAACAGAAAGAAAGGATTGGATGGGGATAGAATTGCCCCATTACACACCCAATAAATAAAAAAATAAATGTTACCGCTGAGAACTTCATGTGAGGGAACCCATAGTTGGCAACACGGTGCACCGTGTTCAGATCTCATTTCAGTCAATGTGAATTAAAGTGAGGGTCAAAAGAGGCAATGTGGATTGAAGTGAGGGTCAGAAGAGGCAATGTTATGCTATAATGTTGCGTCCCTTTTCACTTGTGTACTAACTAGAGAGGCTTTTAAGACTGCAAGAAAAACTTCTAAAAATGAGATAAGAATTTTGACAGTTCATAAGAACTCAAACTAGACCAGGTATGCTCCTTGCTGGACCTTTGTCTCAACAACACCTATTTAAATTACATGGATAGCTTCTAAAGAAAGAAACATGGCTGTGCTGTGGGATCACCATTTTTAGGTAACCTGGAGGTGGAGAAGAGAGCATTAAACTGTTTAGGGGAATAACACCAAGTCATGATGCATGGGCCAGGAATAGAACATCAGAACTACAAGCTATGAGTGAATACATAAAATCAGTAGACAAATACATCAGATTTACATGGGAGGAGCCACAGAATAACAAATTACTGTTTTTGGACTGTGTTTTACATATCAAAGAGGGGGTGACTTGGACATTGAGGTCTACAGGAAGCTTACCCACACAGACCAGTATCTGCATTTGATTCCCACCACCCACTTACAATCACTTGAGGTGATTGTAGCCATATTAGTGCGCTTGTGACAGAAACAATTGAGTACTGTCCGTTATCCTTTTTTTATTTGCACTAACATACAATTTTCAGGACAAGCTTTCAGGGTATGTTCTTAAAGAAGGGGACATACCCCGAAAGCTTGTCCTGAAAATTGTATTTTAGTGCAAATAAGAAAGTATCACAGACAGCACTCAATTGTTTCTGCCACCACCCACTGAAACACAAACTGAGTGTTACTAGAGCTCATCAAGCTGAGATGGTAACAACAAAGTCTAAAGACCAAGAACTTTCAGGAGTGATGACTTTGTTATCAGGAGTGATGACTTTGTAAGTTTGTTGCAACCCAAACGTAGCTTTGAGTAAGGTCCCATTCACACTGTGAACTGTGAAAGTTGAAAAGGAGCCACCAAAATTTAAACAGTATATTAGCAAGGACTGCATCATGGAGTCCAAGAACACGAAAGATTGTGCTGGGGCCATAGAAGATGGGGCAGAGCTTTATTGCTGGGGAATGTTTAAGCAGGAAATAGGACTGCGGAGCTAAGATTACTACTAGACCAGAGTCAGTGGAGGGTAGACTAATATTTGGCGTGGTGCACTGAAATAATATAAGGGACTATCCCACGTGTGCTGAAGACTGAGTGGTGAAAGGTTAACACACCTATGCTGGGAAAGCAGATTACACATGTGCTAGAGACTGCAGAGGGTTGGCACATGTGCAGGTGACTGGCTGCTGAGGACTAAATGTACATGCTGAGGGATTAATGCACAAAAACGAAGAATAAGTGCTGAGAAGTTAAAGCACATATGTTGGTTACAGAGTGTTGAGGGGCTTATTTACATGAGCTGGGTAATGGATGCTGAAGGAGTTAGAGCGCTGATAAAGATAGCACTGCCCCTTCCAAATACTTATCGAGTATACACTCGATCCAGCGCCAAAGACTTACACCAAAGACATTGACATCTCCAAGCATACATTAAATCCATGCTACTTGTGCCACTATATGCTTAACTAATTGAATGGCCAGTATATTAACTATTATGCCATTCTCTACTTTAAATAATTAAGAAAGTTACCACCAAGATCTGACCTCTTTGTGAATATTTGAGTAAGAAGTGTATTCATAGGCTGATGAATTAAGTTTTTTGTTCTTCTTAAAATACGTTCCCTAGAGTCACATACACTCACTCCCTCAGTGGTGTTACCAGGCTGTTCATCAATTTTCAGTTCCAGCAATCCGATCCACTAATTTGCCAGTACACACAATGGCTGAAGCTCCTGCACTTTTTGCTACACTCCTAGTTCTGCATCCCGTTCTCTAAGGCGCTCATCCCCTCTGTACCTCCAGTGGCTGCCTTTCCATCCAGCTCCCAGTGGCTCAAGCCATCCATCTGCCTGCGGTTATGGACTTTTGCCTTATTGACATGCCTGAAAACACTTCTCCCTAGTGAGTGCAATATTATATTGTTTTAAAGCTTTTTTTAAATAAATACTAAACTATATTGGTTCCTTGGGTGCCTTTCTCCTTTCTCACTGACAGTGACCAACAACACCCCGGGCCCCCACCCGAGAGAGACTGCCACTAACACCCCCCATCCCCTTCCCTGGCAACAGAGAGAGACACTCACCCTCACAGCTACGGATATCCCCAGGAACGAGAGTCAGGCTCTGCATGCACCAAAAAGCAGCCAGCAGCCTCTTTTGGATCCCACCTGGTTCCTATGCCACATATGTCCCTTCTTCCTGGGGAGGGGGGGTGCTGCCCCCCTGAAAAATGCCACCCTAGGCAAATTCCTTGTTTGCCTTATGGTAAATATACCCCTGCCCCTGTCCCCTAGACTGACAGTGCTGGTGTCTGCGGTGCCTCCTGTGCTCCTTCATCCAGTTATGATTCACTAATACAGGAGGCCAGATCACCAGGTGAAGACAGAGGCAGAAAAAAAATAAAAGAAAACTAATGCAACCATCACATCTAGTGATTGGTAAGATGCAATATATTATATTTTTGGTTTTGGGTTTAGTAGTGATTTCATTCTCAGGGTCTTCTCTTCTTAGATATAGTGCAAGTACTTCTTAAGTTATTCAGCACCACATGAATTTTTTTTTTTTAAATAATTTTTAATCAAGCAAGTGCTAATTAGTAATAATTACAAGTTGAAATACTGTTCAGTTACAGCCACTTGATGCATAAAGCTCTGTATCATAGACACAGTGCTTATACCCTATGCAGCGACAAGGAGATAATGCTATAAAAATACATAACAACAAATACCCATTGTTTTATCTAAACGTTTAGTAAAATACTTCCAGATAATATTGTGTCCTAGAGGGAAACATACCATAACACATTTTCATAACTAAATGGCAATGTTTTTTTTAACTGTACTGCACACTGTTCATTGTTTGCAATATATTATAATGAGTAGCTAAAATCAATCATGATTAGACACATTTGGTATTTATTTGCCATATATACTTTTAGTAGAAATAATATGCTGCGTATTGGTTAACACTCCTGTTTACTTCTATTAAGATTCGTTTTTACATAATTCCTTGTTGCCTAGCAACACTAGGAGAGGTTTGCATAAGCTCCCTCTACATGGCTTGATGTTCACAACCACTGACAGCACAACTCAGATCTTTCAGGTAACAGGAACTTAGACACAAAAGCTGTCAGTTCTGCCCTTTCATCATCATATAATTAAGTACCTCGCCGTCAGATTCTTCAGGGTGAAAGAACACCAGAGACGCAAAATATAACAGAGTTGTACTTCTGAGTTGCAAGACGTAGTGTATAGCTTTGAAGAAAAAACACACTCACCAATGCTTCATTTCTAGATTGTAGATGTAATATGGTGATTACGGTCAAATGCAATAGTGACAGTAAACAACAGTAGTGTACAGGGTAACCCAGGATCTTTAAAACAGAACTAAAGTTCTGCCCTGACAAACTGCATTGGCAGAAGAGACATACATCATTTAGCATGGGCTCTGAGGGGCTTTGGGGGACTGGTGGTTTTGAGGAGTGACCACTTAAGACCATTTAGGAGACTGCTGAAGAGGTAACCGCACTATCGTCCTCACCCAGGTCCATACTTACTGGACTAGCTGACTTTTGTCACCCTGATAGTGACAGCACAGTCCAACTGGTGGAGGACAGGCATGGCCTTCTGACCAAAAAATTACATGTGGGTACCTGCCTCTGTGTCTGAAGCAAGCCCATTTGAACCAAACACACACCTGAAGCCTATATTTTGAATATTTATGGGAAACTAGAGAACAGGGGATGGGAGAAGAGAGTTTTGACTTGTGGTTTAAAAGTGTTTTGATGAACTCTTTTTTGACATTTTATGAAACTTTTAAGAAAAAGCAGTTTGAAAGTACAATAAAAAGAGAAGCACAATTCACACAATAACTATAATACAAGACTGTTGCGCTGATGACCAGTTACTGATAGGTTAAGGGATTAAAATATGAAAGGTGAACTAACACCATAAACCACCCCTCCCCCTCCAATCCCCGCTGTACTTTCCTCTGTGGGTGCTGAGCTGTCAGTGCCGGTGTAGCAGTCCAGAGAAGAGTGAGGATTCAATATCCCTGGACTGCTTCACAGACTGCTTGGGCACAGATCTAGTAAAGCAGGAACTGGGGGTTTGGTGAGGGTGTACTGCAAACTAACCCTTTAAGCCAGGATTTTTCATCCATGGTTCTGTGAAACTCTAGGGTTCCTCCAGAGGTTGCTAGGGGTTCCTTGAGCAATGAGCAATGTCTGCCTCTCAGGTAAATTCCTACTGACACCACTGACCTTTCTAGCTATCTGTAAGGGGGGTAATTCTTCCTAATGACCACAAGTGTAAGGAGCATTCCACCGACCATCACACTATTGTATCATGAGTTGTCGATATAGTAATTTTTAGGACAGGGTTCCAAGAGACCAGAAATTTTATTTCAAGGATTCCTCTGTGTTGAAAAGGTTACGAAATGCTGCTTTAAGCTTTGTGTTTTTGAAGAGTACAATTTCCTATAGCATTTGGATCTGTTGTGGCTGCTTGCTGATCCCATCAGAGAGTTCATGCCTGTTACGAGCTGGTTAAAGAAATTCTCTGTATCCTCTGTAGTACCCTCCTGCATAGGATGTGCTAGGATGTTAAGTAAATTTAGTTTTGCGTGACTCATTTGTAGTCATCGGTTGATTTCTTTGGGCTGCCCTGGATCTCACAGGCTGCAGGTTTGACTATCCCCCCCCCTCCTTCTGGAGGCCAATCCCTGAGAAGGGTGGCCCAGGATGTGGCTGGAGGTTGATAAATAGTGTAAACTCCAGAATAGCGGGGTCTTCTTGTAGAAGGGATTCCACCTGCTTGGCTGGGTGGTGACCAGTGCCCCCCACCCTTTCAGAACAGAGTCCTACCAAATACATTTGCTTTTGATCAAGTTCCGAGCTGGGAGTCTACATCTAGTCCAGGCAATAAAATCGTCCGATTTTCGGATCGTTAGTGGGTTAATAGGTCGGCCATTTTTTGGTATTTTGGCAGATTTTTTTCATCGGTAAAGTTTGAAAAAAATCGGCCGATTTTCGCAGCAATGATGGGCAAATCGGGCGATCTTTTTACCGATAAAAAATCTGCGCATGAGCAGTGACCTGCAAGAGGAAGACAAAAAGAATAAGAAAAAGAAGAAGAAGAGGATGAAGAAGAAGAGGAAGAAGAAGAAGAGGAAGAAGAAGAAGAGGAAGAAGAGGAAGAAGAAGAAGAGGAAGAAGAAGAAGAGGAAGAAGAAGAGGAAGAAGAGGAAGAAGAAGAAGAGGAAGAAGAAGAAGAGGAAGAAGAGGAAGAGGAAGAAGAGGAAGAAGAGGAAGAGGAAGAAGAGGAAGAGGAAGAAGAGGAAGAAGAAGAAGAGGAAGAAGAAGAAGAGGAAGAAGAAGAAGAGGAAGAGGAAGAAGAAGAGGATGAAGAAGAAGAAGAGGAAGAAGAGGAAGAAGAAGATGAAGAAGAAGAGGAAGAGGAAGAAGAAGATGAAGAAGAGGAAGAAGAAGAGGATGAAGAAGAAGAAGAATTCCAGTCCGGCAAAAAGTGTCCCTGCAGAGAGCTCCGCTATTCCTAGACAGTTCTTTGACATTGCTGCAACAATGTATCTATTTGTTTCCGAATAAAAACATCTGTATCCGAAATGGATACAAATAGATACAATGTCGCAGCCACTATAAATGTCAAAGAACTGTCAAAGAAATAGTGGAGCTCTCTGCAGAGACGCTTTTTGCCGGCTTTAGACGGGATGAAAATCGTCAATTTTTTTTTTACCGTTCCTGGTAACGTCGGCCGATTGAACGACCGATTTTTCGTTTTTTTAAAGAAAAATTGGTCGGTTTTCTCCCCATCTATGGCCTGCATAAGGTTTTCTTCAACACCCTGATTTTTCACCTGAGGGATTCAGTCAGCAAAATCTCACCAGAAGGCACCTGGAGGAAGATGGATGGGCACAGCTGTTTCTTGGCCTCCTGAGTACTGACTGTTTCACAAGATCCTGGTAACTGTGTACTATTGGAATGTCTGAGCCAAGTAGTTCTTCTTTCATGGGGTCCCTACCTCTAACCTTTCCCCTAGTCACTACAAATAGTACTGTTTTCTTATAGTCTGGAGTATCCTACACCCTGCACCTCTCCCATTGTTCAAGTTTCTAGAAATAAATCACAAACAATAAATTCCCCTAGACTGCTCCTTGTGCTTGAACTGTGGTCTGTGTGCTGGAAGCCTCTACACTAGTAGGGGAAACCTCTAGTCATCATCATGAACCAGCGTCCCCTACAGGGCTAAAGCTACACATCCACAACTAAAAAACTCATCTTTTTCCTAGTTGTAAGAATAGCCAGATTGGGGTGCTGTTGATGCTAGATTAAAGCCAAGCAATAATGTGTCATTAAAAAAAAATATTACAATTTGCAATTTCTGTGATGCTAGCCTATGGTGTCTCTGGTGCTGTGTTGATGCTGTGTGAGAATCATACTGTTCTGTAATACCACATAGAGTTGAACCCTTTCGATGCTAGCGTCATACTGCTTTTTATACATACACGTTTAAAAAATAATTTTTGGCTTGAAGATTAGGTAAAATCCCCCAAACATTATATATTTTCTGAAAGCAAATACCCTGCAGAATAAATGGAAGTTCCCTTGTTTATGTCATACAATATTTACGTGAAAATTTGTCAAGTGCAAGATTTCAGTAAAAGTACATTTAAAATAATTTTAGGGAACAAAAATGACTGCAAACCTTTACACAACAGAAACCGAAAATGCAAGACTTTAAACTGGTGTGTGCCCACAAAGGACGAACTTCAGTACCCTATATTTTCCATAGATGATTTAAAAGTCTCTACAGCTCAGCAGTTTAGAGTTACGTGTAACTAATGGCCCTAGAAATATTGCTTTAATTTGTTCACTGTAAACTTTATTTATATCACATAATGGGCATAAAAAGTTATTTGATATCATATTTTTAAGACAGATTCTCTTTACTGAGACATCAGAGCCTTTTAGACACCCGGTGTCTCACCTGCCTTCTATTGAACCAAGGAAGCACAGATAGTGACAACAGAAACCTGAAGTAAGGTTTTGCATTGTTACTTCTGGGATCAATCTAGCTAGGTCTACCTCTCCTCCACCCAGAGACACCTACCATGAGGGTCCTGGGCCAGCAGGTGGAACAGTGGAGCCCAGGAAATATGGTTGGTGGGTTATGCCGGGGTGGGGCACACTTAGGGGGTGGTAACCGCAAGTGATTGTGCAACTGTGCAGGCCCCCAATTACTTTCATTAGAAAGCTGACAGTCGGCTTGTGGAACATATACACGCTGCAAGTCTCATGGTGGTGGTAAAAATGTTAAAGGTATCATCCAGGCATGTAATTGGGAGATGCCTTTAATCTGAGGGAGACATTTGGAGTGGTTTCCAATATCGCCCTTGAAGCACCATAAAAAGGAGGACCATTTTTTGGCTGAATGTTTTCGTGCATTGATACATGTCCATCAGTGCAGTTCCTAACTCCCCATTACTTTTTTTTATAATCCGTTGTCTATTAGCCTTGAAAATGGCCAGAATTGATTTTTAGAATTCACTGCACCCATTGACTTCAATGAAATTCAGATTAAAGTTCAAAGAATGGCCTGCGAATCTGAACCAAGCACATTCTCTCATCACTAATCATCAGGAATGTGATCTAATACAGATTTGATCTATACCTGTTCTTTCAGCATTTTAATATGCCTGTTTTCACATTAGGGAATTTGAGATGCAGCACCCTTACTTACCCTTTGTAACATTATGCAGCCAATGTATTAATCTAAGAGCCTGTCTGTTGTGATATTGAAAGAGAATAATGAACACTTATCCGGTAAGCAATCACTCACTGTTGCTTGCTTTGTATTCAGCACGCCTTGTCCTCGAAGTATACACCATTTGTCATTCCTTATATGTCTGAAGCAGAAAATAATGTTCATGATTACAAAAAGCTGTGCTTGACTTATGCAATTTCAAACAACACATTTGTAACATTTTAGAATAATTATAATGATTTAACACTTTAGGCCTCATGTACACAGGGCGTTTAAATTTCTCCTCTGAACACCTTTTACTTCTGGCAGGAAAAAGCAGCCTAAAAACACACCTAAAGCTGTGTGTTTAGGCATGTTTAGGCATGTCAAGCTTTTGGATTCCATTGGCCAGAATATTAATTTATTTGGGCCATTGGAATAAATGAATTTTCAAGCACTAAAAGCATGCTATGTGTGTCAGATGTTTTTTTCCACCCAAAAGCTCTTCTCCTGAACACGCTGGTGACGATTTTTTTTTTAAGCCTGTAAACACTCCTCTTCTAATGTGTCTGTATTTGCATATGTGTGCATGAACACATAGGCTAACATAGAGGTCAGGGGCGGACTGACAACTCATAGGGCCCCCAGGCAATAGGGGATCATGGGGCCCCTGTGTCCTTGCCCAAACTCAAAAAAGCCTATGAAAAAGGTACCAGGGGAATCTCATGGGGCCCCCTACTGACCCCGGGCCCTCGGGCACTGCCCGAGTTTCCAAATGGTCAGTCCGCCACTGATAGAGGTTCTTTTACAGGCTGAATAAAAAAAGGTGAAACATCTGTTAAAGAGGCATTTTTTAAGCCTTTTGTGCATGAGGTCTTAAAAGTATTTTAATGGCCCTCATTATATACCACATTGCATCATACACACATATAATTTCAGTATTAGTTTTAATTGATTTTCTGTCCCTTCATTTTTCACTATCGCTTCAAAATCAAGCATAACTGTCCTTAAGGTCTTAAAAATATAACAAAACAGCATAAACTAAATAAAAATGAGATACAGTTACTTCCATAAATTGACCCACAAATATACGCCCAGAGGTGTAACTAGGGGACGCAGTCAGGGCTGTATTCAGACATTATTCTTCCCCAGGGATATTTGCATGATGATGCCATTTTGTACAGGTTCTGCTCTTTTTTTCCATATTATTGTTTTTGTGAAAACTGTAAGGGCATATTTAGATCTATGCATATGCACAGAGGTGCATTTATTGTAGTGCAAGGAAGATGTATTGTCATGAGTTTCCTTTGAGCATTGACATGTGTACTATGACGTGCGTTTTTAATTCATTTTTGAATTTAGAGTACATAGAGTTAACAGCCATTGCCCAAGGCTTAACTAAGACTTGTTAATACTTGTTGCAATGCATCAAAACATGTTATATGCATTTTGATGTGATGCCATTGACTTTTATTGGTTGCCTAATGCACTAAAAAGGAGAAAAAATATTCTTGCAGTTTTCAAAACGCACTGCATTGCAGCACTGAGATGAGAACAGTCACTATCAGAGAATTTGAAGGACTCTGCATCCCCACAGGTTGGCATCCATTGTGGGAAGGATTTTCCCATTTCTATCCCAAGAATCATGATCCACCACACCAAGATACAGTATGTTTCAAAACATGGGTTTATCTTAGCCCTGGACCTGTAGAATATGTTGCCCTAGTGCAGGGGTCTGCAAACTTTCTAAGCAAAGGGCCAATTTAGTGCCCCATCATTGATTTCAAAGGGAGGTGCTCTATTGTTGATATCAGTGAGAAGTATAATGCCCCATTGATGGTGTCAGTAGGGGGAATGGTGCTCCATCATTGGTGACAGTTGGTGGAATAGTGCCCCAAGAGCCAGATAAACTGAAGCAAAGGGCCACATTTGGCCCCCGAGCAGCAGTTTGGAGACCACTGCCCTAGTGCTCAGTGGGAGACACTACAGACCTGCATCTTCTTCCGGATGGTACTAGAAAAAATGTCTTGAGAAAAGGTAAAAAAGGTTTTAATTTTATCAGAGCAGAGAGAAATGTCTGTTTGTCTCAGGACACTAGAAAAAAAACTGAGGCAATCTGGGAGCAGGAGGGGTAATACTGGGCTGTCCTTGCAACGTTGCTTTGCCAGTAAAAAAAAATAACACTAAATCAGTGGTGATTTGGGACTTTTAAGGTATCATTCACATACAATGATACATAGACAATCCTAAAATCATATTGTTTTTATTGCTTTAAATTCTAAAATTGAGTTCTAAAAATAAGTTAGTGCTATTCATTGTCCATATATGTATGCTGGTCATACAGTATGTGCATTCGGATCTTATCACATGAACCCTCTAATATACATCCCCTCATGTCAGCCTGGTCATTTTATGCACATGTGACATAATTCCTACATGCGCAATCTTTCTTGTCCTGGCTGATGAGGGGATTTCTCAATGCATTTCTCAGGCCAACAGACCCGCTACCTCAGGAGATACTGTATATAGCAGTAAGTATCTGCATTATGAACCATAATATATCTGAACAAGTCTCAAGGTGATAACATGGAGGAGGGGAAAAATAAAGGGAGGGCATAGGAGAAAGCTCTCACAAGACAAGTCACAATCATCTAGGAGTGCAATAATTTAGATAACCAGTCATTAATAATGGTATGCTGCCAAATGGATATATATGCTACAATATTGACATTGACATGGTGAAATTCGTTAACACATAAGCCGTTCACATTTTGCAGTCTCTACCAAAGAAAAACTTTTTTTTAAACAGAACTCTATAATGCCTATAGATGATTCAATTTTCTTTCCTTTAGGTGGAAGGAAAGAAAATCGCTTGATTCCCCTATCAGCACAGTCATTGTTGGTGGGGGAATGCATCCTGCAATACTGTTGTGTTCTGCCGATGAAGGGGGGGCCTTCCTGCACAGCAGAACACAATGATTACTGCTAGTGGCTATAGCTTCTGGCAGTAATTGCATGTAAAAATATCCATCAGGCTGGTTGTACCCAAGTCAGTCAATGCATCAACTTGGGTACAATCAGCTTGCCAATACATGGATGGAAATTCAGCCAGTCCCTGCTGAACTGGCTGAATTTCAATCCATGTATGGTCGGCTTTAGTCTTAAGAATATATAGCATATGTACATGAGGAACACAGTATGATAGAATATCTGTTTATAATGGCCCATATCTTCCCCATTGCCATTTATATAGCATGTCTATTCATTCATAGCTTCTCTCTCAGCAAAAATGTTCCCAAATTAAAGTTCCACATAAACAGATGAAAAACATCCTAATTTTTTTTTTAACCTAATCTGTGCCTGTGCTTCAAGGTGGACACACACCAGCATTCAAATACTATGGGTGGAAGAGGACAATACCCTTTAAATAACACCTTCCATTTAAACCTCTCCCTATGCCAGGTATTGTGCCACCGCCATTATGCATCTGCCTGCAGCATGGTGATGTCACAATGCTGTCCCATGGCATATTAGAGGTTGATCTTTCTCTTGATCAGTAAGGAACAATGTATCTAGGTTTCAGTTTATTTGATAGGCATGGTAACTTCCAGTTTATCGTTGACAACCATACCTTGTTTCCGGGATCAGTATGTAGATTTCCCCTTCCTTTCTTGTCAAAGAGTCTTTTGTTGTCTGTCTTTGCCTTGGCAACTGCAACTTGTATTTTCTTATTGTTGCCCAGGAAAAATGTTAATTTATCAGCATCTGGAACTGTATCAGGTAAGAAGTATGGACAAAAACCATAACTGGTGAAGAATGGAGCCTGGTCAGTAGCACCATGAACAGAATTGTTATAGGCAAACTTTGCTAAAAGCAAGAGATATACTTAATGATTCTGTGTGAATGATGAAAACTACCTAAGGTACTGTTACAATGTCTGGTTTATGTGTTCCATCTGCACATTTGTCTGAGGATGATATGCAAAGGAAAATCACAACTTGAATTCTTATTCTCCACAGAGATCTCTCCTGAAATCTGATGTGAATTGCACCCTGTGATCAGACACAATACTGACAGAAAACTTATGAAGTCTTACCACCTCTTTTATAAATACATGTGCTGTCTCTTTTACAGAGGATATCCCTTTCATGGGCACAAAGTGTGTCATTTTGGACAGTTTGTCCACAGTTGCAAAAATGGGGGTATAATTGTATGAACAGAAGAGAAAGAAGGTGCTTCTCAATGCAATACATCCACATGTGTATTGGTAAAAACAGTTAAAACCACTTACAAAGGATGATAAGACTCAGGCGTATAGAACGTCAATGCAGGGCTCCTGTCACTGTTTCCTGGAGCTCATTGTGCCTTCCACATTGGCCCAGGAACAGCAGCGGCCATCTTGGAGTTGCACCTGAGCTCCCCCTGCTGCTGCTGGAAGACACAATGAGCTCCAGGAAACAGTGACAGCAGCCCTGTATTGACGTTCTATATGCCTGAGTCTTATCATCCTTTGTACGTGGTTTTAACCATTTTTACCAATAAACAAGTGGATGCACTGCACTTAGAAACGCATTCTTTCTCTTCTGGTCTGACCAGAGCCTGCTTCTACTCCTGGAAGTGCTGCTCTAGTGCCTATCCCCACTGTCTCCCTCCACTGGTCTCCAACGCAGATGCGCCCTAAGAACTTCTCTTCTCTTCTGGTATAATTATATGAGACTGGCAACTCAATGATAAAATTATTTAACATTCATTTAATCCATCCAAAAATATTTCCCTTTTTAGGCACTGGTAGTGGCCTCAAAAAGACTTAGCTCTGTCATTCCTGCTTCAGATATAGGCAATGCAAGATCTGACATCATTTTTACAGTCCCCTTTCAAGTTAGGCCACCAAAAGGATCAATGTGCCAATTTGACAGTCTTTTGAATTCTGAAGTGTCCCACCAAAAGGTCACAGATATTCAGGTACAAAGACCTTGTCTTGGAATAAGAAAAGTCAATTTTTCCCTGTAGATTTACCCCTGGGGTAGTGAGTTCTGTCCTGATGACTGTTTGATGTCAGACATCATATCAGTCTGAAGAAGCAAAAAATTCTGGGCAGACAGGATGGTATCAGACTGAGATGGTTCCTCTATCTCTGGAAACATATGAGATAATGCATCAGGTTTGCTATTGTTAGAACTAGGGCAAAATGTGATGTGGAACCCAAATCTGGAAAACAAAAGTATTCACCTGGCCCGGTGAGGCCTCAATCTCTGACTGTTCTGAAATACTTTAGATTCTTGTAGTCTGTAAATATTAACATTGAATGAGTTACACCCTCAAGCACTTATCATCCTTTCTTGAGGGCAAATTTAATTGCCAGCAACTCCAACATCAAAATTTCTTTCTTCTGAAGTTCGCTTCCTTGAGAAAATAAAAACAAAGGTTGTATTAATGATTTTGGACCTTGGTGTTGTGGCAGGATGGCCCAAACAGCTCAGAGGCATAAACCTCCAAATATATGTCAATGTTGGATCCAGGTGCCGTAGTATTTGTGGTGATGTAAAAAGGAGCTATAGCGGTCAAATGCTGCTTGAGCCTCCGATGACCACTGGAAATGGATATTATTATTATTATACAGGATTTATATAGTGCCAACAGTTTGCTCAGTGCTTTACAATATAATGGGAGACAATACAGCAACAATACAGTTCAATACAAGAGGGATAGGAGTGCTGCTTCGTACGTTATGTGATGGGAAACATGATGGCATATAATTCTTTAACAGATTTCCTGTACTTCCTTTCTATCGACTGGGACAGACCAATCCAGGAAGGCATTGACCTTTTGATGGTTCTTGGAGATACCCTCTGTCCAATTAATGAAACTCAGGAATTACATTTCTTGTTTTTTAAATTCAAATGTCTCCACTTTGGCAAAAAAACCTGTGTTCTCTTAACCTGGCACTTACTTGGCACTCTTGATATGGACATGATGGAGTTCCAGCATGGAGAAGACTGAGATATCATCTAAAGATACAGCCATAAAGAGATCAAGAGAGTCCTGGAAGATATAATTTACAAAGTGCTGAAAAGTGGCTGGAGCATTATAAAGGTCCTCCTCTAGGTTCTCTGAGGTGTATTGGCAAAGTGCTTCCTGCTTGAGCTCAGAAAGAGGAAATATCCACCCACATTATATTTCTGCCTCGTAAGAGTTCATTTGGGAAGTTGGAAGGTAAATCATCAACTTTCTTAACAAAAATGTCCAAGAAATCATGAGAGGAACACATCATCTGTTTCAGTATAGAGGCATTGAAGCAGAGATGTTTCAAAAGCAGGAAAATGGAAACAGAACTGCTGACAATATACTGATGGAAGCAGAACTGCTGACAATATAGTGATGAAAATGTCACTCTTTCTGTATTCCATTCTACAGTATGTGTGGATTATGAGCTTGGAGCTTGGGGACACTGAGGATAACAGGAAACAGGGGAGATGGAATAACTGTGTGTCCAGCTGAAGGAATTTGTGATGCCCATAGCCAGTAGATACTGGAAGTAGGTTGGTTTTGAGAGTAAAGCTAGGTACACACGGTCCAAATATTGGCCGATTCAGCAGGAATTGGCTGACATTTGGACTGTGTGTACAGCTGTCCTTCTAACAGAAGCTGGTCTAAGGACCAGCTTTTGATTAAGGGACATGCTGGAAAACCAACATTCGATCGGTGCTCGCAGACAATGGCTGCCAGCTCTTATTCGTGTGTTCTGGCGGGTGAAGGGGGGGGGGGGGGTCCCCCTGTTAGAACACAAAGGCACTGCGAGAGAGATCACTGTACAAGCATCACTTAGTTAGTATGGTTATCTGTGTGTACCAGGCTTTACAGGTCCCAACTTGGGACCTGTTTCATCTGCTAAATGCACTGTCAACCCCACTGCAGCGGTAATTTGTAAGTTTCCCAGAGTTGGGCTTTAAATATTATGCACTTCCTGTACATAGAATCATCACTCTGTATTTACATGGCACTTTTGCATGTTTATGCTGTTCTCTCTGGTAGATAAAATATTGCTGCTCCTTATAGAGAGAACGTTTGTATGAGAGACCCTTCCAAATATGGATGGAACTGTGTGCAGAACTGATTTCTCATATGCCTCTTGCACTTGCTGCTGTTCTGGGGTTGATTAATACCTTGTGAAAGAAAATGCCCACTCATAACTATACCACTGGACTTATTGAATAACAGTGCATAGTGATGAGGCTATGGTTATAAATTGTATGTGTCCAAACAACTTTTTTATATTGCACTTGAAATATATTTCACTCCTACTTATTCAGATTTACACACATACAGTATAAAACTACACTGGAATATAGAATTTTCTTGATCTCCAACTGTCATTTCAAATAACTACTATTCAGCCTCTCTCTTTCTGTGACCTACACTTGTGGCTCTGTCATTGAACTGGCTCTGTCACTCATTATTGTACACTTTTATTGCTTCAGTGAAGTATCTCTTCAATCAGGAGAAACAGCTCTTCTTCCAGGTTTATAAGAAGGGCTGTTTGAATTAAAGGTTAAGTTCACCTTTTCCAGAAAATAACCAATGCAGTCAAGGGGTCCCAGTAGATAACAAAAATCTGTGTAGCTTTGTAAAATGATTATTATTTTATTGTTTTACCTGTAGGCTGAGTCCATTCAGAAGGCTAATAAACTCTTAGTTAGCAACTCCCACACCCTGACCTGTTGCTAGTACGTGAAAACCATGGGAGGCCCACTCCTTGCATTGGAGAACTGAAAACTAATGATTTTTCCATCCTAACAATGAGGCAGTTTTTGTTCAAAAAAGTGTTAGGTAAGAAAAGGCTGCATTTGACCAGCTTTCCCTGCAGATTAAATCTACCTTAATAGGACATGCTCTGTCCAAAGATACATTTTGCAATACAACATAACACATCAAAAGCATCCTCTGAACTTGTGTACTGCTCTGTTAAAGTCAATGGCAATTGGTGACCTGCGCTTGATGCACAACCCAGCTTTGTGTGCCTCCTTGAAATCAGTTTTACTAGGGCTGACTTCACTGATTCATACCCAATCTCCACCAAGTGCTCAAAGAGGGTTCAACTAAAGTGTCCTTAATGACCACGGTTTAAGGAGAGTGCCCTCACTGACAAGATTGACTTTACTGACCAAGAAGGCTCACTGGGGATAGTAGTTAATAGCAGGGATGAACTTCAGTTTCATTTCGAATATGAGTTCAACTCCAACCCAGCCTGTTCTCAGTTCTGTAAACCACCAAGCATTCTGACCATAATTGGCCAGTTTACCTGTGTGAATCCCTGACTGCTGTTTGTAAATAAACCAGCCAAGGATCTGTCAAAACCAGGGGCGGACTGACAACTCATGGGGCCCCCGGGAAATAGGAGATCATGGGGCCCCTGTGTCCTTTCCCAAACTCAAAAAAACCTATGAAAAAGGTACCAGGGGCATCTCATGAGGCCCCCTACTGACCCTGGGCCCTCGGGCAGTGCCCGAGTTTCCAAATGGTCAGTCCACCCCTGGTCATAACCATATTTGGTCATTGAGATCACTCAGGTTGTTTACAAAAATAAGCCAACTGGGAGATATGTAATTTTGCATTGGTAGATGGGGATCTGTCATGACCATATTTGGCCAATGAAGTCACCCAGCATTCCTGGCTGGTTCATTCGCAAACAGAGGCCAGATGAGGATTTGTCATTTTATCATGGAACTGCAGCAGTGCAACACTGCTGGGCAGAGGATTGTTGTGGTGGTGGGGAAACATCGTCAGGCAGTGGGTCATCATAGCACCCTCTGGGAACACTACATGATATCAAGACTCCTGAAACCCACCTGGGTTAAAGGGTGAGGGAGGAGTGGGCAGCCTCAAGTTTTACCTGTACTTTCATATCTGTAAATACAGTTTTTAAATATATATTGTATTATAACTATTAGCAGCATTCCTAGGATAAGTAAACATGGGTTTTTGGCTAACTGTTTTCTCCTTTTGTTCATATAATAATCTCAGTGTGTGCACCTGCACTTTACTCTTATCACTACTAGTGCTGGGGGTTATTTTACTACTGCACTCACACTCATCAGCCACTTTATTAGTACACCTGTTCAATTGCTTGGTAACACAAATTGCTAATCAGCCAATCACATGACAACAACTCAATGCATTTAGGCATGTAGACATGGTAAAGATGACTTGCTGCAGTAAAAACCAAGCATCAGAATGAAGGAGAAAGGGGATGTAGGTAACTTTGAACGTGGCGTGGTTGTTGGTTACAGACAGGCTGGTCTGAGTATTTAAAAAACTGCTGATCTACTGGGATTTTCACACACAACCATCTCTAGGGTTTCCAGAGAATGGGCCAAAAAAGAGAAAATATCCAGTAAGTGACAGTTGTGTGGACAAAAATGCCTTGTTGATGTCAGAGGTCAGAGGAGAATGGGCAGATTGGTTCGAAATGATAGAAAGGCAACAGTAACTCATGTAAATATGGACCAAAACCTATGAGGAATGTTTCCAACACCTCGTTGAATCTATGTCGCAAAGAATTAAGGAAGTTCTGAAGGCAAAAGGGGGTCCAACCTGGTACTAGCAAGGTGTACCTAATACAGTGGCCCGTGAATGTACTTAAGCCTAGTACATTCTATGAGAAAATCGGATGACCGAACATCCGATTTTCCACGAAAATGCATATCATGATTTAGTTGGAATAGTATTAACTTATAAGAACATTTGTTGCCTACAAAAGCAAACGTAGCTACTCACTAGTGTAGTACAGGTAGAAGTGTAGGGTCATTCCATGCTTATAATCATGCACGTTTATTTCTTTTCTATTTCCGTACACATACTGTGCACATTAAACACAAATCGGACATTGTAATCAAGTACAATAAAACTTTTCTAGCTTGCACGCTCGGTTTTTGTTGTCCGAAAAGTTGGAATTGGCTGTTGATCGCACTAACGATCAGGTAATCAGCTGATCGTTCCTCGTCTGAAATTGTTTGTAGTTTTCTTATCGTGTGTGTGCGGGCCATTACTTTTACTTCTGCACATACTCCTGACCCCATGCACTCTCTGCTTTATGCATTACTCCTACTCCACCATCCAATCTTCCCACATCCCCCCATACCAAAACAGAGGTGGCAGTCCTATTACTACCTCTTATTACTTACTGCTCAAAAAGTGTCAAAAACAAAAAAGGACACGCAGACTGCAATAACATCTGAGTGATTTATTTTCCGATACTAATTACTATAATATTCAGTGTTACGCAGGTATCATATGCAGTATAAATATGCATTCCATGATTGAAATACCTGCTTCCTTCCTTGTTTCACATATTTCATAGCTGACACAAGCAGATACTTTTTTTTATTCTGGTATCATGTTGCCACCTTCTGGTCAGATGGATGTGCTGCATAAATTGATTGAGGCCGTGAAAGCTGTTGTCTACTATACGAATAGTTATTAAAAAAAAAGTATTGCTGAAAAATAATAAATCGTGTTTAAATTTTAATTCTGTGTCCCTCAAAGAAAATAACAAAGTGAAAATAGAGGTGTATTTTTGTACATTTAAAGATTTTCTATAGTAATATGTATTGGAATTCAGTCCATATGGAAGGAGAATCACAGTCAAGATCAAAAAATTAAGGTTACATGCAACTGGTATTTGCGTCTTTAATATTTGTTGCAGCTATAAATGTCATCTTTTAACTAAGGGCAAACGTCTGATCAAGACTTGATTGAAGAAAAAGTCAATTTTTTCAGTGTAGCCATATGTATGTACTAGGTAGTTGATAGTTTCAAACTGGTAACTTTTGATAAAAAAAACCTGTGATCCTACCTTATTCAGGCACTACCTGTTACAGGATGACAACCCTCTGTTTATTTTCTGACAACAAATTGTGTTTACAAAAATTGACCAAAAAAAGTAATCGTGGAAAAAGTAGACAGCCCAGTGTATTTCCTTTCAATAACATTTTATTGAAAAAGTTTATGTTTTCAGAAGTTACAATTGCAACCACTGTGGTGTGTGCAGATCGGAATATTACCTCAAGCACAGATCAATCAAAACCATTTGTACATAAAATAACAAGTAACAAAATAGAAAGTGTATCAAAAAGTACATTGATCATGTTATAACAATGGATCAATGCAAAAACAAAAGAATGTCCATTGAACTTCTGTAAAAGGTATGAACTACTGTTTCCAGGCTTTTGCTATGGTTTGTTTTGCTGCCAGTAGTAGATAGGTAGCCAGCTTAAATTGGTATTTGGTGAGACCTGAGGGTTTCAAATGTAGGAGGACATGCCACAGGTCCCTTGGGAAGACAGCCTAGTGTATTTAATGAGGTGTATAATTTTTTTTTTTTTTTTTTTCAGAATGATCCAGGCATGCGTCTTACAATGCTTTTACGCGAACGTGTAACACCTATCTAAACAAAAGTCTCAGAGAGTGGCTACCTCAATTAGCAAGCCTTTCCCCAAAATATTTATGTATCTACAAAAATATTTTGATGGAAGGCAACCTTTAAATTCCCACTGCAAGAACCTATGGGTACTTTTTAAAAATATTTATTTACAACCCATTTTCAGGTATGCAGGTATTGCTTACTGTATAGCAAACTGTAAATGAGAATAAGGCCTCTTTCACATGAAAGGTCAGATCAGGTGCCCTGCCAGTCTTTTAGGCAAACCTGATTGGACCAGGGGCGGACTGACAACTCATGGGGCCCCCGGGCAATAGGGGATCATGGGGCCCCTGTGTTCTTGCCCAAACTCAAAAAAGCCTATGAAAAAGGTACCAGGGGCATCTCATGGGGCCCCCTACTGACCCTGGGCCCTCGGGCAGTGCCTGAGTTTCCAAATGGTCAGTCTGCCCCTGGATTGGACCGTCTATTAATTCCTATGGACTGGCGGATGTAAAAGGACTTATGCCCGTTTACACCTGCCTACATCTGATCCAATCTGGTCTGCTAAAAAAAAAAAAACAGAAGGAAATCCACCCCCTCCATCTAAGAAGATTGTATCGGTCTCTACTGCCCATTTACACCCAGCCACCTCTAGAGCAGAGTGGGCTCTGTCTGTATCTGCTTTGCATAAACTGAGCAGACATGGACCTGTCATCCGCCTGCTCTGCCCTTATTGGCAGGGGATCAGAGGACAGATTCCCCCTTACTGAGCAAAGTGGATTCTGCCCCATATGAAAGGGGCCTTAAAACATACTGCATATAACAAAGAACCTTCCCTTTGTCCTTTCTATAAGGTCACCAAATGAAGTGATATGAAAATAACAATACCTCCTCAAATATATGCACACAAAGAAGAAAAAACTACTATAAAGTATACTATAAAACATAAAAGAATGAATAGAACTACAAAAAGGAGACACTAACTCCTTGGCGCAGACAGTTTGCGAATATGCACGCTTTCGGTGGCTGGGCCTTGGCGCTGAGAGGACACATATTTATGTACTCGATATACACAAACGTGCTGAGAGCTCCCAACACAGTAACCAGCGCCTCTCGGGAAAGTTCCCGATCGCTACTTGCGTTTGGGAGCTTTACAATCATGAGACAGCAAATCACAGCAGTCACATGACCCTAAACCCCACCAGCCTTCCGGCGTCAGAAACCCCTACAGGGCCGGGAGATGCCGGAGCCAATGGGTTAAAGTGTATCTATATTCAAAATATAAAATCAAATATTCCTTTCCACATTGTATTTCAGTTAATATTAATCTGTAAGATTGTGAAGGTTGTAAATTTCCTTTGTGAAGATCCACACATTTACTTCTTTGAATTCAGTGAGTAGGCTCTGCTGTGTCACACATTTCACAAAGCTTGCATTCTGAACTATAGAAAAGCTGAGAGGAGGAGTTTCAGGAGGCGGAGTCAGTACAGGAAATACTGATTGCAGGCAGCAAGGTACTATGGGATATGTAGTCCTTAGAGATTGAAAGTAAACAGCAGAGGAGAAACTGCTAAACATGCAGGGAATCCAGGAAGCTGTGGAAAGAGATGACCAGCACACAGGCTAAACTCACAACATGAACAGATTTTTTAAGTAAGCTCATATTGGATTGTCAATAATAACTATTGTTTGTATTGCTGCCACAATGCCAATGTTATAAAATGAAAGTGCATGCTCTGACCATAGAACTTCTTTAACCTAACCATCCAATTAACATCAAGTAAATCAGCAGATCCACCTATCAAGGTAGCAACAAAAATCAAACAAACAAACGTTTATCGGCTAGAATTGAACTCGAACTAATAGATGAAAATGCTGATCTGATATTTAATTTACCTGTCTACTATCATAAATCTAGATGCCTTACTTACAAATAAAATTTGGGCATGGTATATTTTTACACAGTTACATTGGTCCAACTTGTCCAATGTTACTATACACCATACCCAGCTGATGCCCCCAGAAGCCAGAAATCACTGAAGTAGACACTGCTACTCCAGTGATCTCCGCTTGCGTCCAGGTCCAAACACGGGAGCTTGGTCGCTCAGCATGGGTGCCATTGAGAGAATGCTTAGTATTTTCTGAATGAATGCAAGGTGTTCTTTGATTGGACAAGGTGGAGAGGCAGGACAGTGACATAAAAATATACCATTCCTGGAATTATGCTTTAACAATCTCAGTTACAGCTCTCAGTCAACTATTTGCTAAAGATAAGTTCATGAAATAGGAGACATTATGGACATTTAACTGACCAATTGGTTTGTCTATGTGGATGCTGATGAGTACTTTTTTAAGAGTATCCTTAGTACACCTGAGTCACAAAGGAGATGAAGGTGGGTTCTGGCAAGGCAGAAGCTGCTTTGTAGACCACCAGTGTTTATTTTTTTTTTGGGGGGGGGGGGTTGAACCAAAGGATGATAAAACAATCAATGTGTGATGTGACCAGCAATTCCAATCGCTAAAAAGCAATATTTATTGCATTCAAACAATTTTGAAGGACATGTTGGTCAAATTTAAGTTGGGGGCACGTCATTTTTTTGAGGAGGTATTGTCCCATATTGCCCATGACACCAGCTCTTAGTAGTCAGCAGATGGGTGACTTCAGCACTTGGGTGGGTGAGGCTTATATTTTAATTAAAAAAACCTAACTTGACCATCTGCCAACCGTTCACAGTCAATACACTGCGAGCAGGTGACAGGTGCAGGTACAATCATGCATATGTATGTGATCGGCTTTCCTCTGGGTTAGGCTGAAGTCAGCTGATCGGCTGTGTCCAATCACACACAGAACTCTGTGTACAAGGAATAGCAATCTGGATGTTTTTCCCCCAGAAAAAGAGGGAGAAAAAGACAGCGATATAGTAAAGTAAAAACAGCACATATTATATACATTACACATTGTTAGGCACACAATTGACCTCTTGATTGCCCCTAGATGTTAACCCTTTACCAGGCAGTGTCATTAGTACAGTCACAGTGTACAGTATTAGCACTGATCACTCTGTTAGTGCCATTATTGATGTCAGTGTCATTCAGTTAGTGTATCTCCCATTCAGGGCCTGCTAGCGCCAGATTGCCCCCCATACTATCACAGTCCCACTATAAGACACTGATCACCGCCATTACCAGTATGGTGTCATAGCTACCTAATTCCATTATATATAACATAGTTTTTAGACACTATACCTTTCACACAAACCAATTGATATACACCTATTATATATATTATATACATTTTGGCCTAAATTTATGAAGAAAGTTGTTTTTTGTGCTTTTTTTTTACATTGGATATATTGGAAAATTTTTGGTCTTTTTTTGTTTATATAATAAAAAATAAAAAACCCAATGGTGGTCGAGCACCACCAAAAGAAAGCTCTATTTCTATAAAAAAATAATTTTAATTTGGGTACAGTGTTGCATGACTGCACAATTGCCAGTTATATTAGCAAAGTGCTGAATAACAAAAGTGCTCTGATAATGGAGAGGGTAAAATCTATCAGAGGTCAAATAGGTAAGTTGCATATACCTCTCCTTTGACCTCATCACTCTTTTTGCCACTTCCTTATTATGGGGTCATTTATGTTCCACCCATCAGGTCTTCCATATCTCTATCCAGGGCTTTTTTCAGCAGGAACACTCCAGCTCCGGCACCTCCAGCACTTAATGTTTGTAATTCCAAGGTCTGATGGGGTGTGCTGGAGGATCTATTGCTACTGGCTGCTGAGGGATCTATTGTAGTGGGGGTCTATTGCTGCTTGCGAGGGATCTGTTGTTGCTGGGGGGGTCTGTTGTTGCTGGGAGGGATCTACTGTTGAGGAAGGGTCTATTTTTGCTAGCTGCTGTGAGATATATTTTTGATGGGGGATCTATTGTTACTGGAGGGTATTTTGTTGCGGGGTGTCTGTTGTTGCTAGGGCATCTTTTATTGCTGGGGGATCTACTGTTGATGGCTGCAGTGGATCTATTTTATAGCTTTTCTTTTTATCAATAATAAATTTCATACAAATGGATACAAATGATACTTGATTCTGTATTATCTAAAAGCGCCATGCTACATGGTGGGTAGGGAGTGAAATGGAAGAGGGAGTACCTACACCTATTCTCTGAGAAAAAAAAAACCACTATCCCTGGGAGCTTTTCCTAGCTGCTGTAGATTAGGAGAGTATAAATACAGTGCATGGGCCATGCAGTGCTCCCATAATATTACAGGGATCACCAGATACAATACATAGACTTTGTTTTATTGTTTAAAATGGTTGTAAAATAGTTAAATATGTATAAAAGAGTAAATGTCATATACAATTAAATCTATAAAATTACCAAATAGCAACAATGCGTATAAAATGCAGTTAGAGCAAAAAAGGCACTGTACATTTCATTAGTAGTAAAACACTTAATGATATAATAGTTTTAAAGTCATTCCTCCAAAATTATAGCATGTTTTAGGACATTGGGAAAGCTATGAGCTTTCCTTTTTTGAGCATAGAATTCACATAAAAATGACAGTTCAGAAAATTATTGAAGATTTGTTTTGTAAAAACTGGAAAAAAAAGGAAATGCGACCAATGTTAATAGGCAATGATCACCAATCCATTAGGATAGATTCTGAGAAATTCAATTTGGAATAATCCTGTATGGATTGGGCAATATCTCTACGTTTTGAATCCAGTTTTTACAACGCAGTCTCTTTGTTAGTAGGTGAAATTAAACACTTTTAAAGTATTTCAGTCTAAACCATTCTTGGGTGCAGCTTGTCATTTCAACATATTTATTGTTTCTAGGTAGCTCTGTGTCTAGCTAAAGCAAAATATGCCTTTATGCTGTATAAGATGTTTAAAGAGGGTGGGGAGGACTAACTGGTTCTTCTGCAAGACCTAATGGGCGTATTTGGAATACTAAGTACATTATTTGTTCTAAAATGCTAAGTGTGAACATGTTAGCCAACATCCTCCTAAAAATAATTTGAGATTGATAATCTGTAATTCAGTGTTCCCGGGGAGGCCATAGACAGTCAGATAATTAAAAACAATGCTCCTGCTTTCAAGCATTACTTGTAAATGTGCACATTTCATAAAGAAGTGTCTTAGCAGGTCAAGGGTCCCAAATTGCTTGTTCAAGGATAGGTGGTCATCTTCCTGCTCATTGTTCTTGGAGAGATATCTGTCCATTATGCTTGAGCTGCATGTTCTAGTCGAACATAAGTCTGACTCATACATTGGGTGTCTGTGTGTTCAGCGAACACATAAATAGTAAGGGCGTTAAGTGGGCTATTTGCCCATCGAGGGCCCCACAATACACTGTGCTCTCACAGTGCATTGAGCGCAATAGTTGGCCAAAGCAATGCACCTGACTGCAGGTCAGGTGCAAAGGTTTGGCCAATCACAGCACAATGCACTGTGAGAGCTATGATTGGCCAAAGTCTCAGTGACTTTGGCCAATCATGGCTCACAGGCTAAGTCCACGCCCTACACTATATAAGGCTGCTTACACAACAGCCTTGTGTAATGTGTTGCTGGAGGTTAGTGTAGTTAATGGTGTGTTAGGAGACAGTATAGTGTAGTCAGTGTAGTGCGGTGTTGTGAAGAGCAGTGTAGTGGTGTCAGTGAAGTGTAAGTGTTTTTCACAGCACTTCTGCATCACCACTGTTCCCATTTTTTTTCTTTATTAATTTTTTTTTTAAATGTTTTTTGTTTTTACAGCATCCGGTTCCTTTGCTGCATCTTTAATGTTCCCCCTTCTGTGTCGCAGGTGTTCCTCTTTCTGTGTCAGCAGTGGATTCCTTTTTTTTTTCCTTTTTTCTTTTTTTTTTAATTTAAGTTTTTAATTTATTTATTTTTTTGCCACAGCAGCACTAAAAATATTTAGAACATAATTGCTGTTCGCCCTTCTGCATCGCAGGTGTTCCTCCTTCTCTGTCAGCAGTGGATCACATTTTTTTCGGCTTTCTAAATTTTCTTTTCAATTTGCTTTTATTTTTTATTTTTTTTTGCTGCAGCAGTAGCAAAAATATTTTGGCCCTTCTTCATCGTAGGTATTCTTCCTTCTGCATCACCAGCATTTTTTTGGGGGGTTCTTTTAGGGCTTTCTTAATTTTTTTACATTTATTTTATTTTAATTTTATTTTTTGCAGCAGCAGTAAAAAAAATTCTTCATAATTTTCTTTGTTTAAAAAACCCCCGAAAAAAAAAAAAACGGTTTATAGTACACAAAGCCCAAAAGTATTGCACCAAGCACCAAATTCCCATCCAACACTCTAAAAAAAAATTTTTTAAAAATCCCTGACAAAAATCCCCATCATGTCCGAAAGACCAACAAGGAGAGGCAGACACTCACAGGCAGCTAAGAGAGGGCAAGCAGCCTTTTTGTCCACAGTGAAAAGTGGTGGTCATTGACATGGTGTATCTTCTGCAGGCAGGGCACGCTTGTCCTTTTTTTTTCTAGTGCTGGCCGTGTTATTGAGCCACAACCTGCAGAAGAGGTGGTGGAGTGGATAGCTAAGCCATCCTCATCCACCTCATTCTCTGTCACCCAGGTTCATAATAGTTCACCTTCCACGGTAGCCCCACCATCATGCATGGAGGAATCAACTGAATTATTTGATCATAGTGTCAGTTCCATGCTGCTGGAGGATGCGCAACAATTTGAATGCTCCGATGTTGGTTCCCAGGTTGATGCAGGGAGTGACATGAACATAAAGAGAGGGGTGCCAATGACGGACAAGAAATTGGCAGTCATATTTCTCCAGCCACAGCATACTGTCAAGTTGGCTCCAGTGACAAGGTGGGAGGGGATGATGAGGACACTGTCTGTACTTGGGTACCTGAGAGAACAGAGGAGGAAAGTGAAGAGAAGACACAACTCCAATGAGACAGGATGTCCTCAAGGGGCAGGCGTAAGATCAGTAACCCTATTGCACCACACAATAGATCTCCACAGGTGCAGGGTGCTGCTGACTCCCCGCTGACTTTCAAAATTTCATTGGTGTGGGCTTTTTTCAACACGTGCAGCAGACTGCAGCATTGCTGTTTGCAGTCTCTGTCTGAAGCAGATTAAGTGTGGCCAAAACACCAGCTGCTTGGGCACAACATTCTTGACAGGGCATATGACGACCTACCATGCAGCCTGTTGGCAACAGCACCTGAAAACCCACATCATACAAAAGTGCAGACTTCTCCTTGCTCCTCATCTTGGATCTATACCCCTACTATACCTCAAGTCATCTCAACAGCCTCCACTGAGAGGGATGATGGTATAGCAATGGGTGCCACAGGCCCGTGCAAACAATCTGCTAGCAGTACACCACCTGTTGATTTCACCAGGAAAACTTTGCTACCTCAGTTGCTGAACAGTAAAAAAAAATACTGTCCCACTCATCCACATGCTCAGTGCCTAAATACTAGCTTGGCCAAATTGCTAGCGTTACAACTGCTTCCTTTCCATCTGGTGGACTCTTCCCCTTCCGTGAATTTGCGTAATGTGCTGTACCTTAGTGGCAGGTTCCGAAAAGACATTTCTTTTTATGTAAGGCCATTCCATAATGTGGAAGGCAATGTTTTGGTCTTGTTGGACAGGGCGGTCAGCAGCAAGGTTCACATTACTGCTGACATGTGGTCCAGTAGGCATGGTCAGGGACTTTACATTTCCTTCATAGTGCACTGGGTGTTAGGGATCTGGGTATGACCAGAAATGTGTGGACTGACACAGGGAAGTAGCAGGCTTCAGGAACACAGGCGTAGTCAGGGCTGGAGAGGTGGAATGGTCAGGCAGGCCGTTAGGTACTGTCAGGCACCGCCCGGCGGGATCTCTAGTACCCACAGAACAGGATTCTCCAGGGCACGGAGTCTAAGCCCCAGTCTGCCTTTTCACCAGAGCCCCTTATGGTGGGGATGGACTTGGCGCAGGACTGAGACCAGGTCGCGGCCCCTGAGTGCACCCAACTGTGGTAGAGGGGTCCGCCGAGGGTATGTACCATGGGAAAGCCTGACGTGAAGAGGCTGGCAGACCTGGTAACAGGGACAGATCCGCGCGGGATGGATGGATGGATCGTCTGGGTAGCGTCAGGCGTAGTCAGGCAGGCCAGGTCAGCAACGTGTGGGCAGCGAGGTACCGGAGGAGCAGACAGAGAATAGTCAGGGTCACAAGCAGGGTTCAGTAACTCACGGGCAGCGCGGTACAGAGGATCAGGCAGAAGGATGGTCAGGCAAGCCAGGGATCAAGCAGGAGAAGTCAGCAGAGGTCACAATCAGGCAGGGTCAGCAACAAATCAGATAGTCAGCAGAACAGGAACACAGGATACCAGGTACAGGGGCTCATGGGAAACAATACACCAAGGCACTGATCACAGGCCTGGTCATTCCTTAAATACACCTCCTGCAATCAGCCCCAGGTGTTGGCTGACTGCAGGACTGATCTTCTGGCTGCTGAGAGCACCCGCTGGTCAGCCCTGGTACTGCAGCCCACATGGCAGGTGAGTCCCACCACCAGTGCTGAGTCCATTCCTGACACTGGGTAACTCTGCTGGCAGCTGGAAAGGATGCAGGACAGGGTTCAGTGCTGGAGATTGTTCCACCACCACTCCTCCTAATATCTGGTGGTGATTATGCCACATCTGTCTACTCCACCCCTTCTTCTTCCTCTATGGCCTCTTCTGCTGAATTGTCCTCTGAACCAGCAGTGCTCCCTAAGCGTTCAAAGGGATACACAAGCAGTCAGGCTAAAGATGCCATGTGGTGCTTGAGCTGGTCTCTCTAGGGGACAGAAGCCACACTGGGGCAAATATGCTGTCAGCTCTGCAGGGGCAGGCTCAGATGTGGTTGACACCACAGCAGCTTGAGCCAGGAATGGTTATTTGCGTGTTAATGGCACCAACCTTCTCTCCGCTCTCCGACAGAGACACTTGACACATGTTCCATGCTTGGCACATGTTCTGAATTTGGTGGTGCAGCGTTTCTTGAACAGGTACCCAGGCTTATAAGATCGTCTGAGGCAGATCAGAAAAGTCTGTGGCCATTTGCGGTGGTCATACATGGTCATTGTTTGGCTGGCTGACATTCATCGGGAATTCAACTTGCCCACCAACCGCCTCATTTGTGGCATGCGAACCAGGTGGAACTCAACATTGGCAAAGCTGCAGTGGTACCTCTGTAAGTATGGCACAAGATCAGGCTCAGAGGAGCTTAGCTTCTTTTCGCCTTGCCAGTGGCTGCTGATAAAGGATGCATGCACTGTTCTGTCACCAATTTAGGAAGCCACAAGGATGGTGAGTCACAACAAAGCATGCATCAGTGACACTATCCCTCTAGTCTTCCTGCTATAGCACACGTTGTGTGGAATCATGGACAGGACACTTCAGGCAAAATAGCGGCAGGAAGAGGAGGACTTCTTTTCCTCTCAAGGCCCCCTTTATGCAGATACTATTCCTGCGGGGCCGCAGAACAGACAGGAGGAAGAGGAGGAGGATTGTAGCAGCATGGAAATAGAGGATAACATATGGAAGCCTTCAAGGAATGGTTTTCAGTCCCCAGAAACCCAGCCAGGAGTAGAACGTGGCTGGGAGGATGTAGTTCCTGAAAGTACCATCCTCAGTGACCCAGTGAACTCAGAATCCTAGAGCCCATTCCTGTCCCCAGCAAGAGTAACTATAAGGGGTTACAGTGTTCAGGCACCACCAACACCCAAGGCCCAGTTTTTCTGCACCTGTACTGATATCCCTACCCATTCACTAAAGGGTTAAATTTGGAAAAAATAAACATTTTAAAAATGATTTTTATGAAAAAAAACCCCAAAACAGTTTTTGACAAATACTTTATTAAAAAAAAGAAGCCAGAAAAATGGTTCCATTGTTGTAGTCCATCATCAATCATGGCGTCCAGCTTTGTCCCGCCACCGCATCGGAATAACAATAACCCCTGGATGCCCACTGACTCATCCGCACACACCAAGCACTCACCGCAATCTGTCATTTGCGGATCAAATGTAAACAACTGAGTGAAGCTAGCAGTGTTACCGATAACCCCGCCCAGTCACTTACATCTGACCTGCAACTGTCATCAACAATTGGGTGGAGCTAGCGGTGATATCGGCGGTGAGATTCACAAGAGGGGGGGCAGGATCAGGGTGTCCCCCTATTTAAAGGGGTACCCTGATGCTAATGAGCCCCCCTGCCCACAGACCCCCAAAACTACTGGGCAATGCTGTGGAGAAGAGGCCTTTGTCCCCATGCCGAGCGCACATGGCCTGGTAAGCCACAGGGAAGGGGGGGGACGTTTGTTCGCCCCCCCCTTTCCTGGCCTGCCAGGCCTGTGCTCGGATCAACGGTCTGGTAGAAATTTAGGGGTGACTTCATGCTTTTTTCCCCCATTTTATGGGGGTGGGGTTCCCCTTAAAAGTCCTAACATGCCTAAAGGGCCTGGTATTGCTTTAAGGGGGAACCCCCCATTTTTGGGAGGTAGGGTTCCCCTTAAAAGTCCTACCAGGCCTAAAGAGCCTGGTATGGCTTTTAGGGGGAACCCCGCAAAAACTTAAAAAAGAATAAAAATGTCAGCTCTGCTATACATTGTACAGATGTGCAAGGTAGTTTAAGGGGACCCCCCCCCCCCAGGCATGGTATTTAAATTATTTTTTCTTTTCTTTTTTTTTTTTTCTTTAAGCAATGAAAAATGACTTCCCCTTTAAAAATGGTACTTTTTGAAAGATGTTTTCCCTGAGTCATGTCCCTCAGAGCAGTACCTGAGTCCCCATGTCCCTTTTATGGCCAATAACTTGCATATACTGTAAGCCTTCATAACAGGCACTTTTGGATTTTCAAGTTTGAGTTCCATAGACACTACTATCAATCTATGATTACCTTTAGTGTCTGAAACATTTATTTATTTACAGGTACTTATATAGCACTGTCAATTTAAACATCACTTTACACACACACACACATATATATATATATATATATATATGTTACATTCACATCAGTCCCTAAGCCTCAAGGGGTGTACAGTCTGGGATCCCTAACTTACATTCAGGAGGTGCCATGGTTGGGATTTGAACCATTGACCCTAGTGCTGCCAGGTGGAAGTGCTAACTATTTAGCCACTGTGCTGTCCCATTCATGTAACATTTTTTTTGTTATATATTTGAACAAGGAACCTCTCAACCGAATTTGCAATTTAGCAAATAGTGGCCTTGACTGATGTTTACATCCCAAGTTGCTTCACTGTTTATTTTCCTGTCAATGACAGCTCATAGGCAACTTCTTCAAAACATAAATGCCTGCATACTGACAAGCCATTTGTGACAACTTGGTTTCCATGAAACAGGCAATTGCAAATTCAGTAACAATGCTGAGACAATTTCAGGACTACTGCTGCTGGATGGAGAGGAGTCCAAATCTTAAGGGGAATTAACTTTTTTAATGAAATAATTAAAGCCCAACTCCAGATAAAATATTTTTTTTATTAGTTTTGGATTGGGTGCAAAAGGGTTAGAACTCAGGGGTGTAGATAAGGGGGGGGGCTAGGTGTGGGTCCAATTCCCCCACACAGTGTTATAACCCACCCAGGGTGTCACTGAGCCACATTATGCAGAAGCACAGCAGCTGAATGCCCTGCTGAATTGCTGGGTGGATGGGTGGAAACTTGCAGCTCTGTATTGTGACTTCACTTGCCTGCTGCTTACATCTTCTCATATCATCTGTTTGCAGGCCAGCCATGTACTCTTGGCATCCTCCTCTGTCACTAGCACTTGGCTACGCAACTTCTGCAGCAGCCCCCTGCATACACAATTGTGCCACACCAGCACCATAGCGTAGTCACCAACAGAGTTGCCCACAAGTGACATTAAAGCTGGCTATACAGTATATTTGCAGGCTGTACAAAAAAAAAATCGAATAGATTCTTCCATCTATCCATAACAACACAGATTGAGAAATCTCCCGCTGTGGGTTATTGTGTTCTGACAGCTGGCACCACTGGCTGTCTGAATACCTGAACAGTGTCTGCATCTGATTGGATACAGGCACTATTCAACAGACAATTTTCTACCTGGCTCTTCTACAAAAGTCAAATGTTCAATCAACTTTGTTGAGCAAGGTGATGCCACCAGCATCATATACAGCTCGAATTTTGAGCTCTGTATGGAACTCTTACACCAGCTGATTCCGCTTCCTGAACCCAGGCACTACCTGCTCTCCGCCAGTCTGGATGAATACCAGGTCTGTATGTACTCTGTAAGGACCACCAGGACCAGGCCGGTATGTACTCTAGTACCGTGTTTCCCCGAAAGTAAGATCTACCCCGAAAGTAAGCCCTAGCGGTACTTTTTGACGTACCACTAATATAAGCCCTCCCCCCGAAAATAAGACCTACCTCCACCAGGGGCGGACTGACCATTCGGGCACTGCCCGAGGACCCGGGGTCACTGCAGGGTCCCATGAGAGGCTCAGTCAGTCCCTGTACAATATGTGCTGCTTCTGAAATAAGCAGGCATTGAGGGGACGGACAGTGAGGCAGGCACTTCAGACACCTCTTCTCCTCGGAGTTTCAGCAGAGGGGCAGGTCCACATCCCTGCCACGGGTGCTGAAGGCAGAGTGCTGGAGGGGTGGGCAGAGTATGCAGCAGGTAAGTATGTAATCCCCGTACCCTGGTGACAGCACTGCAGCTTCATTTATTAGGTAGGGGGGAGAGGGGGGGGGGGAAGAGGACATAGAGAGAGAAGACAGAGAGGGGGGGGGGAGAAAGAGGGCAGAGAGAGGAGAGAGAGAAGGCAGGGGGGGGGGGCTTGCTTTAAAACGTACCTTTTTGTGGAGCTGGTGGAGAGATCAGTTAGGCTGCAAGCCGACGATCCCCGCAGGATGGATTGGATCTGCGGATTGGGGAGGATAATGGATCGGACTCCGGTCCATTATGCTCAATCCGCAGATCTGATCCATCCTGCGGGGATCGTCGGAGGGGGTGTCACCAAATGAATAAAAAAAATAAAAGTCACTAAAAATAATACCTACCTGAAGATAAGCCCTAGTGCATTTTTTAACCTAAAAGTAAAATAAGACACTGTCTTATTTTCGGGGAAACACGGTAGTAGTAATAATAGTTTTTTTCTAGTTCTCTGTGTTTGCAGAAACTATAAGCTAGCAGTCACAGAGAGCGATTTAAAGAACTACGGAAACTGTTATTAAGTGTTCTTGCATGGCAAGACCACTTACTGTTATCTCACATATATATTCTTATTATTATAGCCAAATTTACCACCCTAACTCCTCCCACAGTTTTTACACTACATAGACAGTAATATACCGAAACGTGCGGATTGTTCCCAATTGGTGTGCTGTTACTTTGTGGAACGTTTCGCTGAATGGTTTACGAAATATCGCCGTTTTTGTGGTGAAATTGGTCCCATAGGAATGAATAGCGCAATGTTCAAAACTAGAGTGGGAGCTGACAAAGCTAGAGTGTGAGCTGAAAAATCAGGACATGATTTCTAAACTGCCATCACTCCCTCATTGTCAAGCCCACCTACACAAATCTTATATCAAAACGTTCAGCTATCTCTGCTGCCAAAAATGTCGACGGCTAAGCCATAGTCCCGATAGTTTTTACAATATGACCATTTGTTTGCAACTCACGCCGCCCATTGACATTCATTGAAACTCCACTCTAGACACCTAAAATTTGAAGGGCAATTTCTAAACTGTGACTGTGCCTTCATTTTTAATATTTCAGAGACATGCTATGCATCAAAATGTAGGTCTGGGTCCTGTGATTCTCACAAGTTCTTCGTTGTAGGATTTATAATTTTAAAACTACAACCGTTTGAAGATGGCAACCGCCAGTGAAGTGAGCAAGTTGGAGCAGTTTGTTTTTAACCGCTCCTCTGCCATTGCTGTAGAGTGAGTTGCCATAGGAACCCAGGTGTGTGAGCATGCAGCAGAGTGACAAAAGCTACTCTGCCCACTCAAGTTGTAGACTACTGGTGGAGGCAAGAACACTTCACACAATTTCCCCAGAAATTGTAGTTTTTCTAGTTCTATTTACTATGATGGGCTAGAACACTAGAGGAGCTCAGAAAAAAGAGCCTGGTAGCTTGCAGTCATAGACAAAGTAGAAAGAACTAGTTTAAAAGCCAATATTATATTGCTAATATGGTTCTTTCTGGTTTCACAGTTCCTAGCTAGCTCTTTCTGCGCTCACCGTGACTGTAAGCTCGCAGCTTCCTTCAATTGACAGTGCAACAGTATGCAGCACCAAGTGTTTTTGTACATGCCATGCCAATGTAATGTATGTGTAATGTAAACTGCATATAAATGTAATGTATGTGTAATGTACATGTGATGTATATTTCATATAAATGTAATGTAAGTGCAGTGTACATGTAATGTATATTTAATTTAATAACAGTTCTCTCAAGTTTTAAGAGTTTATCCTTCAGGCAGCCCAAGGTTTGAAAAAATATACCAGCCTTATCCTTTGTGAGCTAATTCTTTACTTGGAGTTATACTTTTTTTTTCATTACCTCCTTTACGGTGCTACCTGGTGGTCCTTTAGGTGGGCTTTTATGCAGCGCAGCTTCTTTATCATGTGACTGCTGTGATTGGCTGTCATAGCAATGACATGATCAGGGGTCTGTGGGACAGGCTTCCCATGGTGAGACCACGGTGACAGCCAGAAGCATTGACTAAGAGCTATTGGTGACAGCTCAGTCAACAAGCTGGTAGCGTGCAGTTACCATCAGGGGTGAACTGACAACTCATGGGGCCTCCAGGCAATAGGAGATCATGGAGCCTCTGTGTCCTAGCCCACACCCAAAAAAGCCTTTGAAAAAGCCAATGAAGGGTACCAGGGGCATCTCATGGGGCCCCCTACTGACCCCGGGCCCTCGGGCAGTGCCCGAGTGTTCAAATGGTCAGTCCACCCCTGGTTACCACGCTGTCTCATGGAAGCATATGTGCAACGGCTGGGTGTTAAGGCCTCATACTTACTGGGCGTTTTCCCAGCTCTTCTAAATGCATTTCTCCTGGTAGGAGAAAAGCAGCTTCAAAAACGCACCTAAGCCACACTTTTTCAAACACGTTTACAGGTGTTTGGATGGGTCAGTCGTTTTTTCTGCCTAAATGCTCCTCTCTTTAACCATTTGCCTACAGGGCACTTATACCCCCTTCCTGGCCAGGCCAATTTCCAGCTTTCAGCGCTGTCACATTTTGAATGATAATTACGCGGTCATGCAACACTGTACCCATATGAAAATGTTATCATTTTTTTGAGACAGATAGAGATTTCTTTTGGTGGTATTTAATCACCTCTGGTTTTTTGATTTTTTTGCTAAACAAACCAAAAACTACTGAAAATTTTGAAAAAAAAAAATTTTTTCTTAGTTTTTGTTATAAAATTTTATAAATAAGTGATTTTTCCTTCACTGATATGTGCTAATGAGGCTAATGATGGGCACTGAGAGGCTGCACTGATGGGCACTGATGAAGAGGCACTGGTAGGTGGCACTGATGGACATTGACAGGCATCACTGATGGGCACTGAAAGTCAGCACTGATATATGGCACTAATAGGCGGCACTGATGCGCACTGATAGGCGGCACTGGTTGGCAGCACTGATAGGTGGCACTGACTGGCATTGATAGGTGGCACTGACTGGCACTGATAGGTGACACTGAAAGGCAGCTCAGATGGGCACTGATAAATGGCATTGATGTGCACTGGTAGGCACTGATATGTGGCATTGATGTGGCACTGATGGGCACTAGCAGGTGGCATTGATGAGCACTGACAGCTGGCATTGATGGACACTAACAGGTGGCACTGCTGGGGCTACACTGATCATCAGGGCACACTGATCATTGGTGCCCTGATGATCAGTGTACATGTCCCCTCTGAGTAATGCCGATTACCGGCTCTCCTCTCCTCACGAGCTATCAGCATGACAGCTCGTGAGGAGAGAAATGCCAATAACCGGCATTTCCCTATTTACATGCAATCAGCTGTGATTGGACAGAGCTGATCACATGACCGAGCCGACGTCTTCGGCTCTTTCCATTGATCGGTGATCCTCTGTGTCCGAGGGACACAGCGCACCACTGATCGCCACGCGAGAGAACCGCCTTGCGCCCATCATTATCTTATATGGCGGGCGGGAGACGGTTAAAGCCCAAGTGATTTATTTTTCTGCCTCTAAATGCTTCTGCCTCTAAACAGCTGTAAATTCATATATGTGCATGGACACATACAGTAGGCTTACATGGAGGGGTGTTCTTGAGCTGTAGTGTGCATGAGGCCTAAAGCTCACCTTTCCTGCTGTTGCATATGTGCATCATGTGGTTGTCAAGAGAGTAAAGGTTAAAAAGGTATAACCTATACAGTATGTAATGCATATTTCTGGAATGTAATGCATGTAGCATAAATTCTTTTATGATACTGATGCTGTGGACATATTTCTGATGTGTCATTATGGTGCCGATACTGTCTCTGTAGACATGTTGCAGGTGTGTCAGTATAGTACTAATTATATCTATGTAGACATGTTTCTAGTTGTGTCAGTATGGAACTGATGATGTTCGTGTTCTGGTTGTTATTGCAGTATTGATTCTCTGTGGACATATTTTTGGTTTTGCCAGTTGTCATTGTTTTTACTTGTGTACCCTCTTCAGGAGCTCTGAGTTTTTGGGTCCCCCTAAGCTCTGCACAGCCAGACAAAACACATTTTCTACACTTTCATCCACAGTCAGTAAACAGTCCATGAGCTTGGTTTTTGTTGTTTTATTAGGGATTAAAAATCTGGATGGGATGCCCAATTTGATTGAAGAAACAGCAGAATGAGGATGTTTCCTGCTCTAGCACACAAAAAAAAAGACAAACGCTTGACTGCACTCCAGCTGGAACCATCACAGTCCTTAGTAGAATAACCCCCATCTAGGAGCTTGGTGTCCCCGAGTGGATTTTTTTTAGCAACATGACAACATGTAGGAGCTCTTGGTCCCCTTAGTTTACAGAATAGCAGTCCACCTGCCTACGATATCTGATCCCAGGATAAGGGAATGGGTAAGCTTTGAACTGTCCCCTGAAGACTTGTCAGAACTTGCATCCAGCAGACTTCTCCCGTCTAGGCCCTGGGAGTGTAGAGGTACTCCCACTGTCCTTGTCCTGCAGCTGTGGATAGAATTACTTTCATGCTTTCTAGCTGGGCTGGTTCCTCTCCAAGCTTTGCAGGCTGTCCTTCCCCGATGGACTGCAGGGCAGTGGAGCTCCCTCTTTCAGCTTCTCATCAGCTTCCAACCTCCAGCCTGGAAACAGAACAGAAGCCTTCCTCTGGGGCTCCCTCCCAGGCTACAACACAAGACCTTCAGCAATCCATATTCCACCCAACTCTCTCATATTTATGGGCTAGTCTACCACACTACTAGGGCCTCTTGGCCTAAGATTGGTCAGAATCCAGTGAATATACAGATTGAGGTCTCCAGCTTTCCGCCTACTGGCTTCTGGAAGCTTCCATGGACCTCCAGAACCAGGTGGAGGCGATAGAGTCCCAATCTGCTGAGTCAGCCTGACCTCACACTGAACCCACAGTAAATCAGACTTACTACCATAAGCCAAAAATAAACATACCTTACACTAGCCTCACCTAGTGGGCGCTACACTTTGATTTGTAAGGGGGGCTAACTTTTTCATGGATACAAAGACTGTGGCATTAGTGACAGTGCACTTAGTATGCTGCCTCCTGTTTAAGGGTCAGTTAATACCACAACATGCACATTTTGTAGCATTTCCGCACGGCATGTTTTTTTGACAGCCCATTAATTTCAATGGGTTGGCAAATGCGTAGGAATGCGCAAAAAGCAGCAGGCACAACATTTAAAGCTGTGCCACACTAAACCACATGATACTGCGGCACCATGTGTTTTGGTGGCCACAAATGGAATCACATTTTCTAGATGCATTGGGGTGCCATTAACAATTAATGGTACCCGCGTGCGTCTAGAGATGGCTATTTGTTCCCACAAGGTGCAGGAAATACGCATGGAAACTCGCATTTCCCACCTTACAACTGGTGTGAATGAGCTTTTAAGCCCCTTAATTTTTTGCCACACCCACAATTTACTGTGGTGTACTGTGCATGCTGCCTAATTCTCTTTTGGGTGCCCAAAGCTGAACCCCTTTCCCAGGACAAAATAACTTTTTACAGTTTCTAAATTCTATTTCACTATTGAACTTTAAATGTCTGACTTTAAAGGATAAGATCACCTTTCATAACATATTACATGTTACACCCATATTCAGGATGTAACATGTAACATGTTATGAACGGACCGGCCTCCGCACCCCCTTGATCCCCATTGTGACAGTTGGCGGGGGATCTTCTCCTCCTTGCTAGCTGTCATAATTTTTTTTAAAATGTGCCCGTGCAGGGCTCCGCCCACCTGCATCGCTAATTCACAGTATTCTATGAATGGGAAAACTACAAATCCCGGCAGCCTTTGCGGCTGTCGGCTTGTAGTTCTCAATGAACTACCACAGCGCTCCACAGTGGCTTGGTAGTTCATTGAGCCTTCCTGTCAGTAAGTATCTGCTTGCCCATACAGGATGTACGAGCAAACAGATACACTGACAGGTCAGAGGGAGACCTGCATGGCACCAGCGATCTACTGATCGCTGGTGCAATGCTTTAGAGGCTCCAGGAAGAAAAAATAATAAATGCGCATTTTTTTTTACCTGCAAAAAATGTGCATTTCTGATTTTTTTTTAAAAGATGAAATTACCCTTTAAATGCTGTCTGTGTTCCCATAAAAGGGATTTCTTGTGCTGTGTGGCACCTGACAGGAAAAGACTTGAAATCTCCTTCATGGGATAATAAATCTAGACCTTCCTCAGTAAAGAAGTTGTGTTTACTGCTGAAGGTATCTTTATTGGGGGATTCTGTTCTTTTCATGTTCTCTTTGGCATCCATCAAGGAAGTTAGAAGATTTCCATCCACTTTCCATTCCGTTTTAAACTTGTTTAATAGAGGGGGTACACAAAAAAAGAAATACAAAGATAACAGAGGTTTTAACCCTTCCAGGAATATACAGTATATATAATATAATTCTTCATGAAATCTTGTTAGCTGCTTAAAGGTTTCTTGGGAGTATTCCATTTCAATTGCATATATATATGCAAACGCATACCTCCTTATAAGCAGATGGTATGAACACTTGCTGACTTGGCTCCATCCACTGGCATTTCAACTCTTCACCAGAAGTTGAATAGAAGTTGAATTTTACTTTAGGTAAGTCCAGCACAAAGTTTTTTCAGTTTTTTTAACCACTTAACATCTTGAAGATTTTGCCCCCTTCATGACCATTAGATGCTGTACTGCAATGGCAGTGATCAACGACTTATAGTGGGACTGTGATAGGGTGGTGGGAAATCTGGTGCTAAAAGACACTGGTGTTGATTTACTAAAGGTAAGTATACTGTGCACTGCAAGTGTAGTTGCTCCAGAGCTTAGTAAAAAAAGATGAAGCTTCGCTTAGCAAAGAATACACAAATACATGCAAGGAAAATAAAAAAACAAAATTTTTGCTTGCACATGATTGGATGATAGAAAGCAGCAGAGCTTCCCTTCATTTCAGATCTTCCCCCCAGATCTAGAGCAACTGCATTTGCACTGTACTTGCAGTGCACAGACTATTTGCCTTTAGTAAATCAACCCCACTATCTGTGAGGGTCTCTGACACTGACATTGCTAGTGACACTAATATTGACACTGCACTAATGACACTGGCTGGGAAGCAGTTAACAACCAGGGGCAATCAAGGGGTTAACTGTGTGCCTAGCAATCTGTAATGTGTGTAATATGTGCTGATTTTACTTTGCTATCTGGCTGAAGAAACAGCCAGATTGTTGTTCCTATGCACACAGAACTCTGTGTGTGATTGGACACAGCCAATCAGTGGATTTTAGCCAAAATCATTGTCTGAAATCTGCTGCCAAACTTGTGCTGTGTCTAATCACAGCAAGGGATTGGGTACATACGTACGTACATGATTGTGTCTGTACCTGTCACCCACTCACTGTATATTTACTCTGAGGGGCCAGCAGGTGGTTAAAGTTTAAAGACAATAGCCTTATGCATTCTGTATCTGTAATGACTAACACTGACTGGGGAAACATGGAAAAAGCAGGGAAGATCTAGTGAGGACTGAACTATATAGCAACAAACAGGAGGGAAGCACAGAGGGAGATACCTAATACAAAGATAAATGACTTGTAGTGGCACTGAACTACCACCTAGATGTCAGCACACATCAGAACATGAATAATAATGCGCATACACATTTACTGTAAGTGGGTGGATGTACACATTACTGAGAGGGGTACCTTTAGGGATGGCTGTAAAGTATCTGGTGCCTTAATTAGCAAATTTAAGCCGACTAACATTGGGACCTATCTGTACAGTGGTGCACGTTACTGTCTCTTTAAACTGTATGCAGTGGAGGACTGTAGGATTTCTAAGTAATTGGCAATCTCTACTGACATAAACTGTGGTCAGTAATGGGATAAGCATAGTTGGTTCTGCTCACCACTCCTGGTCAGGGGTGGACTGGCAACTCATGGGACCCCTGGGCAATAATGGATCATGGGACCCCTGTGTCCTTGCCCTAACTCAAACCACACCCAAAAAAACCTATGAAAGGTACCAGGGGCATCTCATGGGGCCCCCTACTGACCCCGGGCCCTCTGGCAGTGCTCGAGTGCCGGAATGGTCAGTCCGCCCCTGCTCTTGGTACACAACAGATCCAGTCCCAAATGATTGGTGGTTTGTGGTGGCTAGGTCTTCACGATCATGTCCCCACAAGGTGTAGACACTCACATGGCAACAGGTCTCTCCAGCTCTCTTCCCAGCATAGCGACTTACTTTTCGGTGGCTCAGTCCTCAGGCTCTCTCAGGTTCAGTCTCTCTGAATGTGGGCACAGACAGGTAGGAGCAGCAGGTCTGTACCCCACAGTGTGAAGCACAAGAGGCTTATATTGGCTCAGTCCTTGGCACTCCAGCCTTCACCAGGCACTCTCCATGGGAAAGATCCAAACAGCAACAGGTCCGCATTCCTCCAATCATTTGCCTGGGAAAACTCTCATGCTCTCCCCCCTCCCCCATTTGCAAGGCAGGTCTACAGCCCCCATTCACTTGCATTGTAGTGCCCTTCTGGAACTACAAGTCCCATGATCCATTGTGACCTCCGTGTCCAAGAAAGAGGGGAAGGGAGCAGCTGCGCTCACCTATTGTGATGACTTGTAATCAGGACTTTGCTCTCCTATTGTACCCACATTCTCAGCACACAACCTACTCTGACCAGAGCACAGCAGTGGGAGAGGGGAAGAGATGGCAGACATACACAGCCCGCAGCTTTGCCGCTCTGCCAACACACAGCAGCAGGAAGAGGGGAGAAACTGGTTCTTCTCTAGCCAGTGGGTGCCAGCTACATCATATTCTAATTTGATTTTAAAATGTATTTTTGCCAAAACCTTTATTCTGAATTTCAATAAAATAGGGAAAGGTTAGAACTTCTGGCATTTTGAACTTCTGTCATCACCTTGACTTTGTACAGATTAATTTTCTCACTTCCTGTTGCCGTCATGATAAGGGAAGTAAAAAGAACTCTCCCCAGTGAAACTTAGACAGCAAATAATCACAAAATAAATAATAAACAGGAGTTCTGACCCCTCCCTAGTCTATTCAAAACTAAGAAGAAAACAACATAGCTATACATACACTTTAAACTATTTCACCTTGTGAAGCTGTTTGGTTTTTCATTGAAAGACAAAGAGTCAACATGTGCAAAGCTAGCGGTATTCTTTCTTATACTGTACATATTAGTAACACTGTATAATGTTAGAAAAACAAGTCTTTATAAAAGGTTGCCCTTGGCAATCTACATAGAATTGTTAGAATAAATGTCATTCCTTCCTTTCTGAGTGATTATCAATTTGTTTAAAAGAGCTGTATACTTTTTCATGTTATTGTTTTTACTAAGAGCTGAGGTTTCAAATGCTTTGGTTGAAATAGAGGGGAACACTAGTTCTGGTGACAACCAGGAATTCCCTTAGTTTGGGGGGATTTCATCTCATTTCCTGTTTTGGCAATGGGACTGGAAGTGAAGATCTTCCAAATTAACATGTTGCAAAAAAAAAAAAACCCCAAAACTGACAGATTATAACTCTCCCTAACAGTATCCAAAATGAAAAAAAAAAAAAGTTTGGACTTTTGCCTACGTTAGTATAAGTGTCATATTTTATCAGTAATGCATATGCTTTGCATCTTAGTATCATGTCATAGTCTTAGTTATATAATATACAGTATATGATTTTAATTAGGTAATGCTATTTATTCAATCCATATGACACGTTGTCCAAATGCTGTTCATTACATAACTAGTAGCTCTTCCAAAAAAAAATATTTTTACAGCTGGAGACAAACGTATATGTATCTCCAATTGTTAATATCTCATAAAACCTTTAACATGTTAACGTCATTTCAAGGTCATTTTCAATATTTTCAGATGTGTAGCTTTACCACACTGTACTGAGAGGAAATAAAGGATAAATATGTTGCAGAAAAATATTTTAATAAAAATATTGTTTGTTTTCTTGGAAAAACAATAAAAAGAATTAAAGGATAAGTTCACCTTTTGGACAAAAATAATAAATGCACATTTTTTTGCAGGAAAAAAAATGTGCATTTATTATTTTTGTCCAATTGAGCCTAGAAAGCATTGCACCAGTGATCAGTAGATTGTTCATGTCATGCAGGTCTCCTGCAGACCTGTCAGAATATCTGCTTGCCGTACGGGATGTAAAATTCTGATAGGAAGATTTAATGAACTACCATGGTGCTCCGCGCCATGGTAGTTCATTGAAAACTACAAGCCAATAGCCGCTAAGGCTGTCGGGACTTGCAGTTTATTCATTCATGGAAGTCCATGAATGAATGATGCAGCCGTATGGGCAGACCCCCGCACAGCTGCGCTGTTTTCAAATCTGAAAAAGGGGGGGGGGGTTGTGCTGCTGCTATGGGAACATGTTACATGTTCCACCCTAAAAATGGGTGGAACATGTAACATGTTCCAAAGGTGAACTTATTCTTTAACCGCTTCTTGTCTGTCCTATAGCATATATGAGTACTGCTATAGGGCAGCATGGGTGCGCAAAATCACATATACATGTGATTTTGTACCTTTGGGTAGGGGCACACGTGCCCTACCCTGGGCCACCATTTGTGGCCACGGCTGTCAATCACCAGATCCCGGCTGGTGATTACTTACCGCTGCCCGGTGATTGCCGAGCATCTCCGACGGGGGGGGGGGGGAGAACTGTTTGCAAACAAAACAGTTCTCTCCCCTGTCAGCCATGCAAAGCAGTGTACTTACAGTGAAGCAAAAACACACAGCCCAACAGTAAAACACACCCAGCACACAGTTAACCCTTTGATCGCCCCACATGTTGACCCCCTCCTGCCCAGTGTCATTAGTAAAGTGTCAGTGCTTTTTTTTCTTTGCACTGATCACTATTGGTGTCACTTGGGATGTCAGTGACACCAAGTCAGTTCCTCCCAGTGTCAGAATGCCCGCCGCAGTCCCACAGTCCCGCTATAAGTCGCTGATCGGCGCCATTACTAGTAAAAAAGAAAGCAAAAATCCCAGTATATATACCGCCATTTGTAAACGCTATAAATTTCACATAAAGCAATTAATTTACACGTATTGGGATTTTTTTTAGCAAAGAAATGAAGCAGAATATATTTTGGCCTAAATTTATGATGACATTTTATTTTATTTTTTTTACTGGACATTTTTAATAGCAAAAAGTAAAAAATACAGTTTTTTTCTCAAAATTGTCGGTCTTTTTTTTTTTGTAGCGCAAAAATAAAAAACACACAGGCAATCAAATACCATCAGAAGAAAGCTCTGTTTGTGGGGAAAAAAGGACGTTAATTTCATTTGGGTGCAGCGTTGCATGACTACGCAATTGTCGGTTAAATTAATGCAGCGCCGTAACGCAAAAAGTGGCCTGGTCAGGAAGGGGGGTAAATCCTCAGGAGGGCAAGTGGTTAAAAATAATATATTATAAATATAAAGTGCAGCGCTCTCCCTAAGAGAGATACACATGCGGCCCTTTGGTATATGATGTGTGGCTCTCAGACCTCAGCAGTCTGTAGTGGGAACATTGATTAGGGGTAATAGCACTGGTCTCTATTAGTCTCTGATCATCATTTCCTCTATTAAGTCTGCAGTCTGGCAATCCTCTCAAGTATTTCATACATTATGCACAGCTCCTAGGTGATGTCAGGGACCACAGTTGAGGCCCCCTGTAACTCATAAGTTGACAACCATTAATCTAACTGGTTGGCATGCTCTGCTGGCAAGGATAGTTAAAGTATGGTTCCTATATTATTATTATACAGGATTTATATAGTGACAACAGTTTGCTCAGTGCTTTACAATATGAAGGGAGACAATACAGCAACGATACAGCTCAATACAAGAGGGTTAGGAGGGCCCTGCTCCTTGGAGTTTACAATCCAAGAGATTATTGAATAGCATCAAGAGCCTATTCGGGATTCAGGCTGTCTTATATAAAGTATAGGGTTAAACATTTTTACGAATTCTATTATTCTTCAGCTTTTTACAGCTTGTAACATGATAAGCAGCATTCTTCAGGTATTTCAGTGTCTACCCTCCAGCAATGCTCATGTAAACTAGGTTTTTACTTACAGATGGGCTGATATTTACAGTATATATATATATATATATACAGTACATATATAGATATATATATCTATATATATTACAGATGTAAATGTACAGCCTAGTACATAAATACCAACAGTGTCTGTTGTTGGCTAGTAAGCAGTTGCCAGTTATGTAAAAAATGCAAAAGTGCTTTGACACACACAAGCCCTTAATATGTGGAAAGAATTTACAGGTGACACCCTTTTCCACACCCCTGCCTCCTACAGGAGTGACTCACATTCTGTAAGGGAGAAGACTTGCGGATGTTTTTTTTCGTTCGCTCACAGAAGCCTGGCTATACCTGCACAGCAGGTGACTTACGTTGTCTGCTAGATAAGACCATTGTTCTGGCTGCAGAGTGCCCTCTGTTTGTAAGGTAGGTTGATACTGACATTATCTTGCCTTTTCGGACCTGTCTATGTAAGGATAATTAAGAACAGGCAGATGTCTCATTGAGCACAAAGAGTGGTGATACAACTGCCTGTCCTTGAATGCTTCGAGCAGTGCCAGGACCCACTTATACCTTCCAACTAATGAAAGAGGGGAATGCATGTGGAGTTAAATCTTTCTTCCCTTGTTTCCTTAGACAAAAACATTATATATTGGTTGCTACGGGCTTCTGCATTTAACACATTATTGCCTTTGACTGTTTGCTGGATCCTCTACATTTGTCTTTTTTTTCTAGATTTAAATGCTTTGTATTATATTTGCATATTTACACTTTGCTCGTCTGTTCTTTTATGATTATAGATCTTTATAGATCCTTTAGAATTAAACACGTATAGTATGTCTTTATCTTTTCTGCTCTGTGCAAACTAAACTTATTCTACTCAACTGAAAAAGCAACGTCATTTGGCTCTTTTTTATGTACCTTAATTGCAGGTGTTCATTGAAGATTTAGTATAGTTATTTAGGTATGTATTTTATGCCAGACATACCTACCAACATGAACATGTATTATTTATAAGAAGTTAATTAGTATTATGGCTTTTAAACAGCAATATTAAAGTGCTAGTAAAATTAAAACACAAGTTACCTGCACATAAAAGAACTCATGGCATTCACAGATATGCTTGCAATAGTCCCCATATTTTGTACAAAACTTGAGATATAAGGTACTGAAATTGCTATGATTTTAGCATGCTGTTCTTTTATATCACCCATTTTATGGTAAAGGAAGTCATTTTTTTTTTATTTTTGAACTGAACTTTAGATTGTGAGTTTGAATTTTAAGTCGTGCAAGCCAAGTTTAAGCAGCTCCCTGTGGTGTAATGCAGATATAACACAGTACGTACCGCAGTATCACACAAATTTGGACCCATTCATTTCTCTGACTGCAATGTGGTATGTTATGGAAAAAACAACATACATACGTATTACTGCATCAGTGTGTGTTTTAGGCACAGAAAACCAGTGTGGAACTGTAGAAGCAAATTATAAATTTGTCTGCACTTACAGTTTTCTCTTTGTTTCCCTGGAAAGTCCAACAAATACCCATTGAGCCTGCCAGTGTAGTCTGCCTAATGTTTCTTCCTGTGATGGTGTGGCAACAATGCTGCACTGCTCCTGAATTTAGAGCAGAGTTGTTACTCTCTTGTAGACTATGGCTGCTTGCACTACAGTGGGATGAAAAAATGTTGCAGAGGACGTGTCTTTCAGTATTATCACTGCTGATTCACAAGACTGTAGCCTGTCAATCATCACCTACTCCTGCCCGCTATTACCTTGATTGACAGTACTGCCTCTGTTGCACAAACCCTCCCACTGGGAGCTGCAGAGCCTGGAGGAGGGAGTGAGTGAGGCACAAGTGAAGGAGGATTTGGCTTTGTAAGGGGAGGTAAAGAACAATTTTGTTTACTTTATGAGGCTTATGCATCATGTAGTTACTGAATTTGGTACTTGTTTAGACTGTCATACAGGAGTCTTCAGTTGTACTTTAAGTCAAGAACATGCAGAAAATTTGCCTGGACACTTAACAAAACATGTACTGATGCATGTGAAATAAGGGTCACCACACAAAATGTATGAAAACGCATGCCAACTCGGCGGGTGGGCCCTAACAGCTGTGGTAAAAGTCCAGTCCAGTTACCAGCAGCTAAGCTCTCGATTGTTACTTTCGGGAGCTTTCCGATCATGTGACCACTATTATTATTATTATTATTATACAGTGTTTATATAGCGCCAAAAGGTTTGCTCAGCGCTGTACATTATAGTGGGGGACAGTACATGAGACAATACAGTAACAAAACAGTATATGAGGGGTTCAAGGGCCCTGCTCTATCGAGCTTACAATCTAGGAGGGAGGGGATAGTGGCACAGGAGGAAGTGGCTATGACAGCCAATCATGGTGTTCACATGATTAGAGACCCCACCTCCAGAAACTCTTTAACGGGCCGGGAGGCATCGGTGTTAAAGGTTAAAAGTGCCACTAGCTGTTGCAAAAAATTTACAAATTGGTATTTACTTGCCTGTGTAGTGTCCACATTCCTGCATACTAATGCTTCACTTTTCTTCCTCTGCCAAACCCATGCTGTCATCTTGCCTTGTAGAAGTCCTTTTTTGACATATTCTTCTTACTTCTTCTCTATTGACCCACCTCATCTTACACATGTGCCATCACAATTTAGACTCACCTGTTGAAAAAAGTAATTTTTTTCCTGGGATCTCACAAAACCTTGCCTCATAGTTTAGGAACAAAATCTCCTGGGAAGGCACTGGTGATGTAACCTTTCCATGAGGCATCTGTGGGGCCATGGCTACATCACCAGTGCCCAGGGGCGGACTGACAACTCATGGGGCCCCTGTATCCTCGCCTACACTCAAACCACACCCAAAAAAGCCTATGAAAGGTACCAGGGGCATCTCATGGGGCCCCCTACTGAGCCTGGGTCCTCGGGCAGTGCCCAAGTTCCCGAATGGTCAGTCCGCCCCTGCCAGTGCCTAAGAATACCAGGAAGTATTACATTAAAGGTAAGTACCAGCAAAATTATTTGTTTAAACAAATGCAAATTCCCATTACATTTTCACAAAGTTTTGCGCATTTTCTTTTATGCAGGCACTTTCAAAAGAGCTTAGTAACAGTTTAAAGTGACCCCATGGTCACTTTTAAAGTGCTTGAGTAGTGGCAACTAGGCCACTAGGGGTGCCTAATGTATAATTACATACATTGTATAGTTCTTGACCAGCCCCAGAGATCTGATGTGCAAATAACAAATTCAGGAACTTAATTTGCACTTGACCTTACCCCTTGCTCTCCCAGACCTCTATATTGATCTGAAAGGCCACCTATGCTTATGGTCCTATAGGAGATACAGATAGAGGAAAGGGATGGGCCTAAGTATGACAGTTCCTGTTTGCATTTCACATCACAAGAGATGTATGCACCCATCACTGATTAATTTGTTTGCACTTCAAAGCAAACACATATAATTGAAAGCTGTATACAGCTGTATCACAATGGATAGCAGATCTTCATACTGCATAACAATACAGGTCACAATAGGTAAACTCATTATGTATTTGCTTACCAGCACTTTGACTCTTATGGAAATCGAGTTTAAGAGTAAATATGAAGTTAGAATGAGATAACACACCAGAAAAAGCCCTACTGTATCTGGTGTTACAGCACCTCTATCCCTTTTTCTCTTTCACAAGTGACAGCATTAGTGACAGCTCTTTTGGGAATTTACTAAAGTTCCTATTAAATGACGCATGACAGTTCCGTGATCCCATCTGTGGACTCAGGCAGCCTATAAAAAGACAAGCTTACCCAACCTACCCTGGAAGAACTAGTTCTGTAAGTTTTACTGTCATGGACAGCCAAAGACTGCATTTCAAACATATCTGTACTCTGTCTCGCTTAAGATTTTTCATTGTCTTGTCATTTTTGTCAAATTAAGGGGAATAGTAATTATTTCTTGGACTAAAGAGAAGCAGCAGTAGACATATAATTATTGTCTAGTTTATGAAACGGCAAGATTTAGCTGTGGACATTTGTTCTAGTTACTGCATGGAAGAAAATATGATTCATTTGGGCTGATTTGCTGAAGGCTTGGAGAATCTTCACTATAAATAAATTGTGTGAATATTCACTTCAATTATCTAATCGTATAAAAAGCATCTGCACGTGCTGGGGTGTTCAAAGGAACCAGTAATTAACTTTTCACGTGATTGGACCATGGAAGTGAACAATCACACAATTTTATGAGTGAAGATTCTTACCTCTTTGAGTTAAACAGCCTCAATGGCTTATTTAAAAATAGTGCAAAAGGTAACAGACCTATCCTGGCTGGTGTGGGCTCTTGTGTACTTCAGTTAGCCTATTTTTCTAAATGGAAAAAACTAATGTAGCCATACCTCCCAGCTTTCTGAAATGGGGACACCTTTTAGCTCACAGTATGTTGGAAAATGACACGTGCCTGCCATGGCCCTGGTTAGACGAACCATAAAGATCTAATAGGCTGATAATGACTGACTAAACCAGTTTTTCTTTTCAACTGGCTTTTCATAAAAACAAATGCAGTAATATAGAGGCTGGATAAAATGTTTAGTGCAGAATAACACGTTTGGTAGTAAAATAGTAAAAAGAGGGAGAACTGAGGTTGCACAAGGGTCTCAAAAGGAGGGACAGTTGGGAGCTAGGCTGTAGCTTCTATCTATAGTAACTTGCAATTTCTTTCCTCTTTTCAGTCTACATATTCTGCAGTGTTTTGAAGAATGTATTGAACAACACAGATGAGTGCCTTCAGGTTTCTTCATGGGTGCCTTGGCAATATGTATAGAAATTGTATACAAGCCAGCAGATGGATGAAGCCTTGCCTTTTAGTTAAAAGGTTTGCAGTGTGCTCCATTGCAACCTTCAGGCATTGGCATCCTAACAACCAATGACATCATTGGCTGATAAGGAGGACAAAGGACACCTGCACAGCATCCTTGTTTGCCCCTCTCTGTCAGCACTGGGGTTGATGTTGGGTGTCCTACATGTGTGGATGTTGCTTCATTATGTAAAACTATTTGTTTAGTTTTTTACATTTTACAATGGGGTGTATTGAGATTGTGCAGAATTTTAAAGGGTGTCTTAGCTGAAAAAAAGGTTCAAAAACACTTTTCTATACAGCAGAGGATTTTTCAGTCTGATATCCTTTTTGGCGGCAAAGCGACAAACATTACCGCAAATTTGGGTGAAAACCAATTAAACTACCACTGCAGTTTTGGGAGGAAAAAAAAACAAGAGGAAACCCACTTTAATAAAGATAATGCCCTTGGTGGATACTGAACCAAAGACAATACTGCAAAAACTCAGAACTTACAACTAACCATTATACTGCCCCAACTGGCTTCTGATAGTTTGCTGGGTCAATGTCATCCTCAATATATGAAAATGTATTGTTGTTTTTAAAAGGTTTGGTCTTGATGATTTGCAAATCAGCTTTTTTGGCAAATTTTTGAAAGCTAATCTTTGCTTGCTGTGCAGTTCATGTCTCATTTTTTAAAAATATACTCTGAAATCTCATCCTTTAACTTCAGATGTATACCATGTGGTACTTAAATATTTATTACAATGGGTGTTTTGTATTGCCTGCCATGAGGCTTTGAAGTGGGAGGTGTAGAGCATCATAAAATCCATCTCTAATAAAAGGCCCTGTTTGGATGTTCATCTACACAAAGCAATAGCGTCAAAGCTTTTTGGGGGCACGCCAGTACAAGTGCATCCTAGCTTCACTGGGCTGATCTGTCGTTAAACAGTCACATTAGTTTAATATCAAGTTTTATTGGAAGTGTTTCTGCTGTAATTACATACTCAGACGCCTTTCACTATTAGCACTATAAAAATGATAAACAATTGATGGAAATTACATTTCATACCTTTTGATGGCTGCCTAACTCCTAGGGAAATATTAGTTTTACAGATGCATTACAAATAGGCACAACAAATGAGAATTACTTTAGTGATAACTAAGAGTATTTTTAATAATGACATTCAAGTCTTGTTTTCAGCATTTAATGGGTAAAATATGCTTATGAGTTTTAATGTTTTTTAGGGACACTGATAATAAAGTTTTTTGACTCATCTATGTACAGTATAGTATTATTCTTCAAACAGGATTTAAACCCTTCCCCACTAGAGCTAAGCTTTGTTATATATGCACCATGGTGGTACCTGCTTCTGTATGCATAGGGAACACAGCACTGTAATATAGATCCTGTATCACCAAACTCATTCTAAATTTTCCAGAAAGAAGGACTATTTGGCAGTAAGACTCTTAGACAGTCCCAGAAGCCCTTAAGCTGGCTATAGATGGTGTGATTTTATTTCCTGCAATCACAGTCAGTGTTGATGTGGGAATCCCTCCCATGTAGCTATTGTGTTCTCCCTGCAGGGGAAGCACTCCCATTAGTGAGAACACATAGTGATTATTGCTAGCTTCTACAGCTATGAAAAATTCGACATGCTTGTTGTACACTAGTTGATCGATCAATCATCCTGCCCATACATGGTTTTGAATCTTGTCAGGGCCCTCTAAACTGATCAAGATTCGAACCATCTGTGGCTGGCTTTACTCAGATGATGTTCTCACCTTGCTGTATCATTGGAAAGGCTCTGTCCTTATGCAGAAAATAGTATATGTTTTCTTTCATTTTTTTCCATGTGCTGTGAGCAGTGGTGGAGGTGGATCTTAATACCCCACCTACACTGGCCATTACTGTAAGCAGGCAATTTTGCATGGGCATCCAGTGTAAGGGGTCACTCCTACATCGACCGGCATTGTAAGAGGGCAGTGGAAAAAAACATAAATTTCACAGTCTGTTTCTTTTCTGGCAATTATTATTATTATTTTCTTTTTAGAATAATGCTCAAATAAATTTTTGTAATGTAGAGCAATGGGTTTACTGGGTGGAAAATTCTTTTTGTTACCTACAATTTACTGACCCCATTAATATACAATGCATTGTAGATATACGCTTTCACAGTGGTTCCTTAGGAGCTAACAATTATTTCAAGGGTACCTCCAGGGAACAAAGGTTGAGAAAGGATGGCATGGATACATGGTAAAAAAACAGGTGATATTTACACCCATTATTTTAAAACTGATATCTGTCAAGAATTATTTTCTTGACAGATATCAGTTTTCTTTCTTTAGGCAAAAGAAACTGGCTTTGCTTTCTTGTTTACTAAACATCAAAGACTTCAGTGTGTACATTGAAGGAATTTTAATGGTTGTTCCAGTAGTAGTGAACCTGGTTTAGTATATGTTCCTCCTTATTGGTTGCTTAATTAACATATTATTAGCAATGGGTATCTGTTTGTGACACATTCCTTTATGTAAAGCCCCATATACACTGGCCAAATATCAGGCGGTATCAACAGTGACGTCACTAGGGTTGGTGTCACCTGGTGCAGTAAAACATGGTGTCACTATGTTTTACCACATTGATGCATCAGCGTGGCTCTCCCCCCCTAGCCTGCCACAGTGCTCTGTTCTGCCACTGCAGAGTGACAGCTCGAGCAGGACAGAGCAGTAGACACTGGGCAGGCTAGAGTATCGGGCTCTCTCCTGTCTAGCCTGTCTCAGTGTCTTGCAGGGCACTGGACAGGCTAGTTTCGGGCTTGATATGCGCACTGGCCATCCCACCAAGTCCTTCAGTGCACCCACTTTCACCACTCTTACAACTTAATATACAAAAAGAAAAATGTATTCCAAGTCATCAGTGCTTTCAAGATTTAACAGTAAGGAATTATATTTTGGCCAAAGAACAGCAAAGCGACAGCCCCATATGTTCAGCCAAGAGTTGGCCACAGTCAGAGGCAGGCTGGCAGTACAGGCCTACATCCACACATGTAGCTCCTCAGCATCCCTATAATCCCAGTCTACATGAATGTCAGCTCTCAGGAATTGTGCAGCAGCAATACTAGCACCTACATTCTGCGAAAGCTCCCCTAGGCACACACTACCATTCTGGTCTCTTCATCTTTCTCTAGTCTTCTGGCCTCAATTTGGCTGAACAAGGCTCTACCACTGCTGGTAATGTGATGACCGACGCCTGTGCCCCCACTGGCAAAACAAAGGAAGCTGCAGGTGAGAAGAGCTCTGGGTGGCTGGGCCCATTGGGACACCTGGGCAGCCGGGCATCTTGTGGCCCTGATGGTGTCACCCAGGTGCGGTCTTTACCCCCTGCACCCCCATAGCAATGCCACTGGGTATCGGCTAGTTCAACAGAAATTGGCCGACATATGGTCTGTGTGTTCGGCAGCCGGTCCAACGAAAGCCAGATGAATGAAAGGGCATGACCAAAAAAGGTCTGCTGATCAACTTCTGATAAGTGCTCCCAGCCAATGGCTGTCCCAAAAGTAGCACCAGAATTTAAAAGATTATAGTATATTTCAGTCTAATCTCCTAGATTCCTGAAAGAATAAGGAAGGTGTGTGCTCCACAGCCTGCACATTTAACAAAAAAAAAAAGAGATTGACTTTCAGAGGTATGATCTGCAACAAAAACTTGGAAAAGATCAGCTCAGAAACATTATACTTCCTAGCTATGGTATGTAATGAAGAAAGACAACCAGGAAATAGAATAGGGATTTTGTTAACCCTAAATTGGGAGAATGTTTTTTATTTTATTATGACATCTACTGTATGAATGCTCTGGGTGACAATAAGGAGATTTATTCTGGGGAAACCAGTAAAGTCCTAACAACAATTACTTGGTCCCTTAAGAACTACCTGCACTAATTTAGGCAAGCATTTGCACCATTGTTGGCAACATTATCCCAGCTAAAATGTAAATGTAAGCAAAGGGGCTGGTGATGAGTACTTCCGCTTTAATTTTGATTGATTGCACACGCAAGTGGCCAGATTTGAAAGCCGCTATTGGACTGAAGCTGTGACAGGTACCTGAAGTGGGCCCAACACTGGCACTTTAGGTGCTGTACTCCTGACAGAATTCTAAATTGTGTCTGTGACACCCTTTGTGAATTCTGATTGTATTCTAGAAACCAAGTCCAATATCATTGAGATATAAGGTGTCAGAATATGTAAGAGAGCAAAAGAAAAAAAAAAAAAGATTCGAGGAATCAGTAAAATAGGTTCATGTTTCATCATGTCCTGTCTTACAGAAAGTAAGCAGAAGGTTTTTATAAGGTATCTATTATACAAAACCTGTTAGATTGTAATCTAAAGTATTCTGCCATAGAACTTCATGCTTTATAGCTTTGTTCACCATGAAACATCCTGGCTATACACAGGGCAACTTCACCACTTATCGTATGTACTCTCTAGTGCCTCAGGATATGCACAGCCAAAAGGGAAGCCAAGGGAACCAAGACAGCAACAACCAAAGGAAATGCTTCAGGGGTGCAGCCCTCCTCAGACGGGAAGATCAGCTACTAGATAGAGAATAAACAGGTGGCGCACACACCTAGTGCATTATCCTAGTGCATTATCCAAGGTTTATTGAAAGGAGTGAAAAGTAAAAACATACTCACAGAGGAAGCATGTATCTAAAAAGCATTTGCATAATGACGATGGCCACAACGGCAAGCAAGGTGTTCCAACTGTCATTGGGGTCAAATGGCTGACGCGTTTCCGGGACAAATTCCTTTCCTCAGAGCTACTGACCAGCCTGTATTGTGGTCAAGCGGTAAACAACGTCACCACTCCATGGGCAATCACAAAAATAAATGAAAAAAAAATGCCAGCAATCTACTATCCTAGAGTCAGATAAGCCATCAGAATTTGGTTGAGTTTGAAGTTGAAACTGGATAACAAATCGACAGCTTCAATAAAAATGAGAAATGGAATAAAAATGGGAAAACTGCCGCAATCTTGTAGGAAATTACCTGATTTTTCTGACACATCGATTGGGTTAGTTATGATCTCATCTCCTAGCTTTTTATATGTTTTCATTTTCTTTTTAAATGGAATAAAAAAATGTGATCATTTGACATGTGTATGAAAACCTGACAGGCAAACCTGATTGGAATGCTCATGTGAAAAGGACCTTAGCATACACACACGCTTAACTGCCCATTCTCATATTGGGCTAAAGCTGCATTCAGATGACTAAATAACTGCAGCCAGGGGTGGAAGGTGCTTACTGGTGGTTGATTCCACATAGTGTGCGCAACTAGTAGCTGCTGTCAGATTTGTACAAACTAATGGGAGGCACTGCTGCACATGAGTCCGGGGTGGGCATTTCTGAGGAGTATTGGCTGCAAACAAACTGGCTGATGATAGTTGGCTAGTTTGCACTCAGTGTTGCTGCATCCAGAAGTGTGTTTACCTACCTCTGAATTTAGCAATCTAGTTATAGATATTCAGCAATCTCAATTCCAACTGATTCAGTCTTTTAACGAATCAGCCAAGCCAAGATCAAGCAGTGGACAGTATAAATGAACATACAGTATTAGCAATAGGGTTCTTGTACAAATGCATCACCCATCCTAGCTGTTTAATATCCAAAGTGTCTTTGCTGCCTTTAAAAATTATAAGTATCGTATAATAATGACAAATGTGAAACTACCTAATCTAAGAGGTTTATGTATGAGCAGCTTTCATCAGCCAACACACTGGCAGGTCCCAGTGTTAATGAGGAACAATCTGACAACTGCCCATCTTCAAAAGATCTGACATCTCACAATTTATTATGCCATTTGATGTATTTTAACATTGGAACATGTGTTCATTTAATGGACTGATATTTCTTGGCTGATTGCTACTTTTCACAGTGATTTTATTTTTCACAATGCATCATTTTTCCAGCAGAAATATCTAATAGAAGCAGATTTTTGTCCATCTGAAATGCTTCTTTTAATTGACAAACATCTTTCAACAAGTCAGAATGTTTGCAAAAGAGAAGTCTATTAGCATTTTAAAGGACAAGTGCCTCTTTGTTTTACAAATGAATACTGTAAGGAACCTAGCATACTTAATAAATCAGCTATATAAATGCTAAGCCTTAGATTGTGCTCATTTAAGGGTGCACTCACACTAGTGGTTTGAATCAGTCCTGGGTGTAGTTCAGCTCCTTGGCCCTGTTTGTTTGTGTATTGTGAGTGCTCTGAACTTCAGGATCAGTTAAACGCACTGAGCCTGCGACAACGTGGAAAAGGTGATCCTAGGCATGGTTCACTTGTGGTCTGGAACGTTTTGCTGCAGTGTGAATGCAAACCTTGCCAGAGTACAGAACTCTTAATAAATACCTGTGTACAGAAGCAAGGATCACTGGTCTGGTAGGGGTGATAGTATAAGTGTGCCTGGGACCACCTGCCTAAAGTCTAGTGTGAGTGCAGGCCAGAGGGGGAGTAGGGAGAGGGGACAAGTAAACCTGGGCATGGTTCACTTAAACCAGTCCCAGTGAGACCTACCCTTAATCTGTTACTAAAGTCAATTAAAATAGTGGGTGCTTACATCATCACTAAGTGACCATTCAGGCTCCTGTGGAGGAACAAGTACACAGGAAATGCTCTCCTGTGCGCTACAAGTCCCAGCATTCAATGAAGCTGAGGAAAGTTGCCCTTGCAGCTCCCCTCTGTTTGTTTCATCTATCTGTTAGCCAGCTGGCGGACATGCTAAAAAGATTTAATAGCATTTCCATACTTATTAATCTTCCTCAGCAGCGATGAATGGAAGAACGATGTGCCAGTCTCTGGCATTACACACCAAGATTTTAGTTTCAACTGCCAGTCTTTCTGCCTACAATTTAGCCAATTGGAACTTAGCATTGGCAAAATCTTGCTTACTTACTGATTATTGTCATCTTCACCGAACTGTGTATTACTAGGGATGAAAGTATCATTCTTCCATTTATGAACAGGAAATAAAACTGTGTTACAGGTACACTCAGCAAGACACAAAACTGTTGTGTTAATGCTATTGGCAGACTGCATTGTATATGTCATATTTGATTTTGCCCATAGTTACACAGTAAAGAAAAAAAACAATATTAGCACCATCACAGGTTTATAATTGTATCAAACCATACTTTTTTAGTTTAGTAAGATCTAAAGTACCTTTTCTTTACTAATAATGGGTGCTCTCATGTTGGTCAGTGATCTCACAATGTCCAACAGAGTACTGATTTTGATCATATAAAATACATAATATATATGATAATATGTTGAATCCAAGCACAGTTGCACTTGTAAAAGCCTGGAAGAGAAAAATCCTTACTTTACCTCGCAATTTGGATTTCACACCCTGATTACCTGGAGTACCTACTTTTGGCAACTAGCTTTCCCTTGATGACACTTTTGTTATTCAGTTCAATACTACTTTTTGGCTTGGCTAATGGACCATCTCAGTGTTGTCTTAAAAGGGCATCAGAGTTCAGATGAAGTATATAAAACTTCACTGATCTCCCCTCACTTTCTGTCCTGGGGACAACCTTTTTTACCAGACAGGAACCGAGGATATTTATCCAACGGAGCTTCTGACCTTAGAACCTGTCAGGGTTTGTAATCCTTTCCCACTCTATCCACAACTGAAAAAAAAGTTGGGTATAGATACACCATGCAAGGGAATATATCTTTAATTTATTGAATGACATGAAACTCTGTTGACTTAAATCAGTGGTCTCCAAACTGTGTCCCGGGGGCCAGAGGGGACCTTTTGCTTATCTTTTCTGGCCCTTGCGGCACTATTCCTCCAACTGACACCAGTGATGAGAAACCATTCTTTCCACTGACATCATTGAGGGCACTATTCTTTCCATTGATACCAACAATGGGACCTTCTTACTCCTATTAAAACCAAAATATGGGAACTGTTTATGCCAACTGATTCCGGGGTATTTTCTATTCCCACTGGCCACAGTGCAGACCCCCCTTAAAGCCTGAATGACAGTAAACTGACCGTTTGCATAGAAAGTTTGGGGACCCCTGGCTTAAATCATCCAAACATAAGATCCTGGATTTTCCATGCATGTGATTGGGTAATCTTTGCAAAGTGAATTTTTTACCACATTCGCTAGGATAAGAGAAAATAGCCTAGCAAAATGTAAATTCCCTTGCAATGTGAACAGTCTATTTGTATTTAGTTAATTAGCCCCTTTAAGTCCAAAAAGGTAAAATTATTTAAACACCGTATGCCACACAGATATATTCTCCACAAGCTCATAGTCTATTCCTTTGACTCTCTTCAACCATAACACTGTAAAGTGCACTACTCTTTAGAGGTCCCTCCTGTCTTCTAGTTTTCTGTCCAGCTCTCTGTTTCATTTCATTCTCATCTCTGTATAAAAAAAAATGGAACTGGGAAGTTATCTAAGTACAGTACTTTAGAAAGTAATGACACAGCAAAGACAGAAATCAGATGTGCAAGAGCAATCTGACTACTCTCCTGCATTCTTGGATGGTCCGCCTTTGCACCTGAGGGCTTGGCTCAGAAAAGTATTTGTGTTTAAGCTTTACAGGGTGTTTGAGAGAACAGGAAAATGGTACAGGCAAAATCTTTTGTTCCTGCCCTTAAAAGAAACACTAGGAATCAGAATACAGTATACTTTCAGGGAACACTACCAATCAGAACAGGTTTTCAGACTTGTAAAACTGCTTATTCCAGTCAGCAGAGGAACATCTGCCAGACCCATCGGCATGAGGGAGTTGTCAGATCTCATATCTTTTTCTTTGGTCACTTTTAACAGAGATAAAATGTGAATTGACAACACAAAGAATGAAAGGAATAATATAAACAGTGAAAATGTATTGTATAACATAAAACGCACTACTATATAAACAGGGACAGACTGACAACTCATGGGGCCCCCAGGCAATAGGAGATCATGGGGCCCCTGTTTCCCTGCCCACTCAAGCTGCACCCACATAAAGCCCCTCCTACATATTACACTGCCCGCAATACATGTGTTTGTCACAGAATTTTTCTACAATATGTTCATTACACAAAATAATGAAAAAAAACACATTAAAAAATACATTAAAGAGATCGCAACGATGGTACATTTCAAAATGAAGGTTTTAATGAATGTTTCCTATTCCTCCCAATGACACCAATGATAGGGCACTATTCCTCCCACTGACAGCAATGATGTGGCACTATTCTTCCCACTGACACCAATGATAGGACGTTATTCCTTTCACTGACATGAATGATAAGGCACTATTCCTCCCACTGATACCAATGATGGGGCATTATTCCTCCCACTGATACCAATGATGGGGCACTATTCCTCCCACTGATACCAACGAAGGGGCACCATTCCTCCCACTGATTCCACAAAGGTTGGGGCACTATTCCTCCCACTGATACCAATGATGCGGCATTATTCCTCCCACTGACACCAATGATGGGGCACTATTCCTCCCATTGACACCAAAGGTGGGATGCTGTTCCTCCCCCTAATACTAGAGGTGCACTCCCACTGATGCCAGGACAATTTCTGATCCCAAAGACCACAGTCCGGCCCCTAAAAACCTGAAGGACAGTAAACTGGCCCTTTGATCTAAATTTGGGGTCTACAAACATTCTAAACAAAGCAAATTCATGTGTTAGAATGGCTCAGTCACAGTCCAGACCTCAAAATTGCTGTTCACAGACGCTCTCCATCCAATAACAGAGCTTGAGTGATTCTGCAAAGAAGAATGGGCAGAAATGTCCCTCTGTAGATGTGCAAAGCTGGGAGAGATGTCCCCAAAAAGACTTTCAGATGGAATTGCAGCCAAAGGGGGTCCTACAAAATACTGACTCTAGGGGGCCGAATACAAGTGCCGCCACACTTTTCACAGATTTATTGGTCACAAATGTTGAAACCATTTCTCATTTTCCTTCCACTTCACAATTATGTGCCACTTTGTGTTGGTCTATCACATCCAATCCCAATAAATACATTGTAACATGACAACATGGGGGACATTTCGGGGGGGGGGGGGGATACATTGTAACATGACAACATGGGGGACATTTCAGGGGGGGAATACATTGTAACATGACAACATGGGGGAACATTTCAGGGGGGAGAATACATTGTAAAATGACAACATGGGGGACATTTCAGGGGAGGAATACATTGTAACATGACAACATGGGGGACATTTCAGGGGGGGAATACATTGTAACATGACAACATGGGGGACATTTCAGTCGTGAGGAAGACTTTTTCAAGCCACTGTATGTATCACTGATATCTATACACTGAGTGCTATTCCCTATATATAACACTGATATCTGTACACTGGGTGCCACTCAGTGTACAGATATCACCGTTTTATATAGGGAATATAGAACAGAAGACTACTATTAACCACTAGCCTACCGAGCACTTATACCCCCTTCCTGCCCAGGCCAATTTTCAGCTTTCAGCGCTGTAACACTTTGAATGACAATTGTGCGGTCATGCAACATTGTCCCCGTATGAAATTTTTATCATTTTTTTTTAGACAGATAGAGCCTATTTTGGTGGTATTTAATCCCTGTGGGGTTTTTATTTTTTGCTAAACTAACCAAAAATCAACTGAAAATTTTGAAAAAAAAGTTTTTCTCTTAGTTTCTGTTATAAAATTTTGTAAATGAATAATTTTTCTCCCTCACTGATGTGCGCTAGTGAGGCTGCAGTGGTGGGCACTGATGACGTACTGGTAGGTGGCACTGATGGGCATTGACAGACATCACTGATGGGCATTGAAAGGCAGTACTCATATATGGCACTGATAGGCGGTACTGATTGGCAGCACTCATAGGCGGCACTGACTAGCACTGATAGGCAGCTCAAATGGGCACTGATATGTGGCTTTTATGTGCACTGGTAGGCACTGATATGTGGCATTGATTGGCACTGATATATGGCACTGATAGATGGCACTGATAGGCAGCACTGGCTGGCAGTGTTAGGTGGCACTGATGGGCACTGATAGGCATCTCAGATGGGTACTGATGTGGCATTTATGTGCACTGGTAGGCACTGATATGTGGCATTGATTGGCACTGATATGTGGCATTGATTAGCAATGATATGTGGCATTGATGTGCATTGATTGGCACTGACAGGTGACATTGACGGACACTGACAGGTAACATTAATGGACACTGACAGGTGGCACTGATGGGGCTACACTGATCATCAGGGCACTGATCAGTGCCCTGATGATCAGTGTAGATGTCCCCTCTGAGTAATGCCGATTACCGGCTCTCCTCTCCTCACCAGCTGTCAGCGTGACAGCTGGTGAGGAGAGGAATGCCGATAACCGGCATTTCCTTATTTACATGCGATCAGCTGTGATTGGACACAGCTGATCACATGACAGAGCCGACGTCTTCGGCTCTTTCCGCTGATCAGTGATCCGCTGGGTCCCAGGAACACAGTTCACCACCGATCATTGGAGTGGGAGGACGTCATATGATGTCCTCCCAGAACAAGAGAACCGCCGCCTGCCTGTGATTTCCTTATATGGTGGGTGGGAGGTGGTTAAGCTGCAGTGCTGTCAGTGTCACGGGGGTTGGGGGATTACACACTGACCTGCTGCAGGATACAGGGCAGGTCAGCACAACGATGACTCCGCTCTCTTCTCTGGCTGCCCTTCCTGTAGCAGGGATGTGGGACCCGACCCTCTGAGGAAACTCTGAGGAGAGGTGTCCGAAGTGACTGCCGCGGCGCTGCCCCGTTGCAACACTTCCTTTTTTCCTCCTTTCAGCAGCGGCATATCCAGAGGACGGACTGAGCCTCTCATGGGGCCCTCTAGTGACCCCAGGCCCTCGGGCAGTGCCCGAGTGCCCAAATGGTCAGTCCACCCCTGTATATAAATGATATGCTCTCAACCTTCATTTAATATGAAGCAGTACTTATCTTTTAACTTAGGGCATGACTACAAGTGGTACACTGGCTGCAACAGCTCATGAGTCCATTAAATTAAGAGACAAAACTGTGTCTTATTTTGTCAGCTTTGTGCTCAGACTACATCAGCACATGATAAAGCAGCATATCCCTATATTCACATTCTCTTTTTTCCTTATACTGCATGAACTAACCCCCCCCCCCAGCCACCCCTAAATACTTACCTTAGCCCAATCATGATCCAGCGCTGTTTCTAAGAGCAGAATCTCTCTCTGCTCTCTCTCTTTTCACAAGACACAGAGGCAGCAGTGCAAGCCGTTGGCTCCTGCTGCTGCCAAACAAATATTGTGAGGAGGGAGCAGGAAGCGGGCTGAGCCACGCTGTCTGTGTCTGTGGATGCTGGCAGCCTGGCTCAGTATCGAGCCCACACGAGTGCTCCCATAGGAAACAGCTTCCTTTTGGGGAACTCACCGAAGAGGAGGAGCCAGAAGCACCAGCAGGGTACCCCAGAAGAGAAGCATTGGGGCTGCTCTTTGCAAAATACAGATTTTGTTTAATTTTATAATTTATTTAACTTAATATGGAAACAATACCCTGCTTAATGTTTGAATTTTGCACAGGATCCTGTGTTTGGATGAAGGATAAAGGAGACCCTTTTTTCAAGTCCTTATGTTTATTCATTGTACGTCTAGCTGAACCTCTCTACTGGTACAGCAAGGCTTGCTCCTGTACACAATGCAGTGAGGTAGTTCTCCACTCTTTCCGCCAGTGTACATGGATCAAAGTGATGGAGGGGCCAACTAGGGATTAGGGAATCAGGTTAAATTCTCTCCCTGCCTTGTGATAAGAACACTTGTCAAACAGGGCACAGTATACCTTTTATAGGGTTTTTTTTTTATAATATATCACAATTCAGTGGCAGAATTTGCTATTTTGGAAATCCAAAGTTTAATTAGTATGGTTAGCAAATATTTAATGATTTTTGTTGCACATAAGTGATTAATATGAACACTGCTGACTGCACATATTTGGTAAATTTGCTAAGCTTCGACATATTTAATTAAAATATTGTTAACACTTCACAGAAGTTAGTGGATTTGACAGAAGTGGCATGGTTTTAAACCTGGCAGCATTGGATGGACCAAAACATGATATCCCAGAGGTGTTCTATTGGATTTAGGTCAAGCAAGTGTGGGGGCCATTTAATGCCATCAATTCCTTCATCCTCCATGAACTGCCTACATACTCTCGCCACATGAGGCTGGACATTGTCATGCACTTGGAGGAACTCAAGACCCACTGCACCAGCGTAGGGTCTGACAATGGGTCCAGGGGTCCCATCGCTTCTTGGCCTTTTGGCTAAGGTCAAGTGTAGTATTTGTTCTTATCAGTGTCCAGTAGGGGTGCTCCACCATCATTCCTGCTTGCGGGGATGTTTGGTTGTATAGTACTCCTGCTAGTAGGATGGGGGTCCTGATGGTTAATACAGGGCGGAACAGAAACCGAGGTGCCCACAGGCAGTTGGGGCCCGGGAGTAATTCCCCCTAGGAATGCTAGAGGGGCCCAGTTCCTCCTGATTTGAGCGGATCTACCTTGTCTGGCCAGGGGCCGGGGAGGCAGAGAGTCCACGGAACAGTGTCCCCTGAGTGGTCGCCTCAGGGGTGCTCTTAGTAGCACATGGGGATGGGATCCCACGTGTGAAACGTGCACATGGTCACTGTTCTAAACACGTTTTCTGCACTGCGCCTTTTAGGACTAGGCCTTTTGGCTAAGTCCAGGGAAATTTTTATGCTACGGGCCTCAGGGCCTAGCCAGTGCACAATTGCACGGCCACTTTTTTATTTTTACTTATTTATTTAATTTATTTTTTCTCCCACTGTTTGTCACTTTTTTACTTATGTGTGTGTTTTTTTCCTCACGGATGGTAGGGTGTGGGTCCTCAGGCCTACCCTGAAGTCTAGAGGGAGGATGTGTGGCCTTCTGGTTCCTTCCTCCCCTGTCCCTAGGGGGTTTCTCTTTGGGAGAGCCCCCTTACCAAGTACTTGGTGGCTGGCTTAGGCTAGCCACAAGGAAAGGGGTCCGCCAGGCCTTTTGGCTAGGTGGACCACATGGGAACCTTAGTCCCTGTCAGAAGCTTCGTGCCCCGGGGGATCAGGGTAGAGGTCCTACCCCTTCGGGGGGTGGACAAAGCACACCCCTAAGTGCACTTTTTTGTGTTGGTTTTGCACTAGCACGTTTTTTGTCCACTTACGGGTTTTTGTTTTTTGCACTTCCGCGGACTTTAAAAGAAAAAATGGGTCCAGGGGTTTCATACTGATACCTAATGGCAGTCAGGATGACATCGTGTAGCCTGTAGAGGTCTGTGCATCCCTCCATGGATATGCCTCCCCAGACCATCACTGACCCACCACCAAAATGGTTATGCTGAACGATGTTACATTCAGCATAACATTCTCCATGGCTTCTCCAGACCCTTTCCCGTCTGTCACATGTGTTCCGCGTGAACCTACTCTCATCTGTGAAAAGCACAGGGCACCAGTGAGGCACCTGCCAATTCCGGTGTTCAATGGCAACTGCCAATCTAGCTCTATGGTGCCAGACAGTGAGCACAGGGCCCACTAGAGGATGTCAGGCCCTCAGGCCACCCTTATGAAGTCTGTTTCTGATTGTTTGGTTGGAGACATTCACACCAGTGGCCTACTGGAGGTGATTTTGTAGGGCTCTGGCAGTGCTCATCCTGTTCCTCCTTGAACAAAGGAGCAGATACCGGTCCTGCTGATGGGTTAAGGACCTTCTATGGCCCTGTCCAGCTCTCCTAGCGTAACTGCCTGGAATCTCCTCCATGCTCTTGAGACTTTGCTGGGAGACACAGTGAACCTTCTGGCAATGGCACGTATTGATGTGCCATCCTGGAGGGGTTGGACTGCCTGTGCAACCTCTGTAGGGACCAGGTATCGCTTCATGCTACCAGTAGTGACACTGACCCTAGCCAAATGCAAAACTAGTGAAAAACAGTCATAAAAGATGAGTAGGGAACAAAATGTCAGTGGCCTCCACCTGTAAAACCATTCCTTTTTTGGGGATTTTCTCATTATTGCCCATCTACTGCACCTGTTGTTAATTTCATTAACACTAAAGCAGCTGCAACTGATTAACAACCCCCTCTGCTACTTAACTGACCAGATCAATATCCCAGGAGTTTAATTGACATGATGCTATACTCTGATTAAAAAATGTTCCTTAAATTTTTTTGAGCAGTGTACATTTACTTGAATTATGTTATCTGCCAAATATTTGTAGTTCTGTCAAGCCACAAGTTGTGTTTCAGCTAACCCTACCAGATATCAGAGCCAGTTCATGGACTCCTTTGCAGCCTTCAGTGCAGTAAAATAGAGTCTTGTCCAGGATCTATCCCAACTTGTAACTGGACCATGAAAGAAAGTCAACACATTGATGAGGTCATCCTTATGTAAACATGTTCACTGTGTGACCAACAGCTTTATACAAAGCAGTAGAGCACTGAAGGCTTCCCATTCACAGAATACTGTGAATGAGTGACATGTCTGGGCGGGCAGAGCCCAAGTCTATTTTGTATTGTGGCAGCAGACCCAAGGAGAACTTCCCTGGTCTGCTGTCACAGCAGGGATGGGGGGGGAATGGGGCAGCTACAGTGCTAACATGATAAATGTCACACCCTGAATACAGGTGTAACTTGTAACATGTTAGAAAAGGTGAACTTATCCTTTAAGACATATTTCGGTTGGGATACTCAACAGGAGTTGTATTTGATTGTCTCCTATTTTCAGACAATGTATATTATCCTATACCTTATAACTTTTGAGACACTTTTAACATTTAAGCCTCTGCTCCAGTCTCATTGTCTAATTGATGAAAAATGGTTATTATGCATATATCTTAGAGCAAGGAACTGCCAAGCCAGATCACATTTGAAGTTTCACATGTCGGGATATGTCACACTATTGAGTAAAAATCAAAACATTATATATGACAGCAGCGTTTGCAACTGTCTATCCAAAATGCTGAATGTGAACAAAAATGTCCTTGTATAAACAAAAAAGAGTGAGAGTTACTAAATCAGGTGCACTCAGAATCCTGTACATCTGTGCATGGTAGCCAATCAGCTTCTATGTTTAGCTTGTTCAGTTAAGCTTTGGCGATAAAAACTGGAAATTGATTGGTTTCTATGCAGAGCTGCACCAGATTTTGCACTCTACATGTTTAGTAAATAACTCCCACAGTGTCCAAATGTGATGAAATGTTGAGGTGGGTACCTTGCAAAACCACTGATCCTCATTGTTATTTAGTTTGGATGTTCAGGTATCAATATTCACCACTTACGCATTTTGTGTCTAGAACCCATATGTCTTTAGAAATTAGGTATGCATGAATGGATTTAAGAAAAATAAAACCGATTTTTAAAATATTTTCTTCATTTCGCTAATTTTGTAGCATGCAGCTTTTTGTCTTTTGTTTTCCGTAGTCTTTGAATCCATAAAACCCTGATTAATACATCATGGCTTAATTAGGTATGCTATTCTCAGTAGACCAGGGTGGATTATGGGAGTACACTGAGAGTAATTAGATGAGATATCGGGTTCAATGTAAGGGCAAGGGCTTAATAGATCTATTCAGGTAAAGAACTAAGAAGCTGGAAGAAATATTTACATAAGGGAGAGGCACACTTGTAATGACAGCCATGGATAAGCGAGCTATTGCCACTGACAGCTCTGATTATAAACTATAAAATCTTGTTTATATATCCTTTCTCATTGTTCAAGGTTTGATTATTCTTCTTCTACCTTGTGTTGATGCATCAACAACATTTCCATAATTTCTGACAAGGCATTGCAAAGCTTTCCTTCAAGGCACTGTAATAGCTCAGATTGCAACAATTGTCTAAAATAAGCATTCTCCATCATCACAGTGCTTGTTGGGTACCGTGGAGTAAGCAACTAGTAGCATGTAACCCCTGTGATAAGAATGCTTATCAGACTTATACTCTTTAAAGTATTCTTTTAATTTTAAGTTCCTTTTAATGACTTTTTAAGAACGTTGAAGTTGTTCTCTAACCGCTTTCCCTCCGCCCTATTGCAGAAATACTGCTACAGGGTGGCAGGGCTGAGCAAAATCACGTGTATATATATGTGATTTTGCATTTACGGGCAGGGAGTGCACGAGCCGCACGCACGCCCTACCCGTGCTGCCATTGGCAGCCTCACCTGTCGATCACCGGGTCCCGGCCGGTGATTCCCTGCCGGCATGCAGTGATCGCCGAGTATCACTGACGGGGAAGAGACCTGTATGTAAACAATACAAATCTCTGCCCTGTCAGCTCCTGCAGGTTGCTTTGTATGGCTCTGCATAGCAGAGCCATAAAAGTAGTGTGCTGACAGTGTAAAACACACACAGTGCACACAGTAAAACACACACAGCACGCAGTTAACCCCTTCCTGCCCAGTGTCACTAGTCTTTTTATTAGCATTGATCACTGTATTGGTGTCACTGGGGATGTCAGTGCCAGTTAGTCAGTTCCTCTCCAGTGTCAGAATGCCTGCCGCAGTCCCACAGTCCTGCTATAAGTCGCTGATTGCTGCCATTACTAGTATATAAAAAAAAAATCCAGTATCAGTACTGCCATTTGTAGACGCTATAACTTCCACGTAAACCAATTAATTTACACGTATTTGGATATTTTTAAGAAAAAACATACAGAATACAGAATACATTTTGGCCTAAATTTATGACGAAATTTGATTTTTAAAATTTTTTTACTGGATATGTTTAATAGCAAAAAGTCAAAAATATAGTTTTCTTCTCAAAATTCTGGGACTTTTTTTTTTTAGCGCAAAAAATAAAAAACGCAGAGGAGATCAAATACCACCAAAAGAAAGCTCTATTTCTGGGGGCATAAATCAGTGTCTCCTGATTGATTGTCACTCTTTCCTCTTTCTGGCTATTCTCACTTTCAATCTATTTTATCTATTCCTCCTAGCTGTAGGAATCTAGACGAAAGTAAAATTTGGATTAGTAGTCATGTTATTTCCAGTTATTTCCAGTGTCTGTAGTCTTCAGTTTACTGCACCAACGTTTGCAGTCTTGAGGAAGTATCAAAAGTATCAATCAGCAAAGGATAGTCTTTGCATTTTTAGCTGAATTTGCTAAGTTTCATTTTTCCTTTAAGTTAAACTGCCAATCTTACCAGATCATACCATGACCACAGAATGGTGAGCAGAGTGCTTTGCATTGCTGCCATCCAGTCATATCTAGGTTCCAAGATTGCTATAAAACCAAAGCTATGACGTTTAAATGGACTCTTCCTTTTAATGTCGGTGTCTTCCTGTTTGTATTTATGTAGCGCTACCCCCCGAAGGAGCCGCTTGTATGTTCTCCACGGGCTCCCCTTGCTTCGCCTCATAGCCAAACAAAGTGTATTTCTGCAGCCAAATACACTCACACACACTTCCGCTCGTTGTCTTCAATGGCCAGTCTAGGGGATGTTTCATTTTGGGAGTTTATTGTAGAACTGGGGATAGGGATTGTAAATTTAGTAGGATACTCCAAAATTAGAACTATTCACAGTGGGGACATCTAGCTAATCTCTTAGTTGAACACCTATGAAGTCTTGGCTGACAGTAGATAGCAAACTTCCTTGTAACATATAGCAGCAAGTAGTTTAGGAGTGAGCAAAGTCCCTTTTTGTGGTAGTAGTAGTTACAGGGATGAGCTCCTCGGGTATATGCCAGTTACGACAGACTGCGACAGCCCAAAGGTAACGTAGCTGAGCAAAGTCCTTCACATTAGGAACACTTCAACAAGCTCTTCAGAACGCTAGCTAGTGTTCCCTTTTGCCAGACCCACGCTGACTATCAAACACCAGGGGAGGTAGCAAGCACACAGAGTCCCCAAATTCTTCAATGTCAGTACTTACAAGGCCCAAGGACAGAATGGTTGACTCCTTCCAATCTTCCAAACAAAACTACTGTACTGTACTGTAGATCCCAGGTCACTCTCTCTCTAACTTCAAGTCCTCAGATCGACCCACCTAAGGTCGCATGGCAACAAGTGCCAGATGAGGCAGCCTGCCTCCAGCCTGGCTTGTGCAATCCACTTTTTGCAAGTGCAAGACACTGAACCGATGTGCTCTCAGAATATAAATACCACTTCTCCAGCATTCAGTGGGGCAACCCTCCCATGCAAATGGCCAAGGTTTTATCCATATTCATGCTGTTCATTTGCCTAGGCCCTACCCATGTTCTGGAAGGCTCTCATAGTTTTCTGAAGGCCAGCAGAACTCAGAAAAACTCCAACAGCACCAGAGCAGCATGAGCAAACCAAACTCATCAATCACAGCACTCTGTTAAGCAGAATACCAGAATACTGAATTTACCTGACAGCCTCTCTAGTAAGCAGAGAAACACAGCTATGCTTAACCCAACTATACACATCCTAGCACCTGACTAGGAGGGTGCTACATTTACAATGGCAAGTCCTAGAAAGAAGGCACAGATGATAATGGGATTTGTTTCTGAATTACTGAAGAACAGGTTACACTAGTTAAGAAAGAAAGAAAATCCAAAGATATTCTGTGCTGTAATAACTACATTACTGCCTAATTGAAATATGTTTGGAAAGTCTCCAACCAGTGAATAGAAAGACTGTCCACACACATCACAGACTGATTGTACAATCTCTTGTAGATGAACCTACAACTGTGTAAAGTGAGGGCTTACCTGACAACTCATTCAATTTATATGCAAACAGAAAGTCCATGTCTGTGAACCAAATGCAAAATCTGGGTGCTGCTCAGGTTCTAAAGAGTTCTGGTCAGGGCTTTTTTTTTCTCAGAGAATACAGTAGGTGCAGGTACTCCTTCTTCTGTGACAACCCTTGCCTCCACCCCTACCCGCCTCTGAGCATTGTCCCTTGGTTCCGTGCCCTACCCACCTTACAGTATGGCCCTTTTAGAGTACACAGAACCGAATATCGTTTTTTGTGTTAAATAATTTGTATGCAATTTGTTATTGATAAAAAGAAAAGCAATATAATAGATCCCCTGCAGCCAGCAACAGTAGACCCCACAGCAATAATATACCCCTGCAACAAAATATAATCCCCTGCATGTAGCAATAGATCCCACCAGCAACTATATATATCACAAAAATGTGCAAAAATAGACCCCTCCCTCAACAGTAGAACCCTCCCAGCAACCACTGACTCCCCAGCAACAATAGATCCCTCAAAAGCAACAGTAGGCACAACTGTTACAATAGATCCCCCAGCAGCCAGCAACAATAGACCCCTCCTCCAACAGTAGATCCCTCCCAATAACAACTAACCCCTCCAGCAAAAATAGATCCCTCAGAAGAAACAATAGCCACCCCAGCTACAATAGATATCCCAGCAGCCAGCAACAATAGACCCTCCAGCACACCCTGTCACTCCTTGCCATTACATGCATTCAATGCTGGAGGAGCCGAAACCTTGTTTCCCCACGTTCCCACTGAAAAAAAGCACTGGTTCTAGTCCAATGCCAACTGCTGTCCATCTCGGCTCAATCAATTGCTATGTCAGTGTGTAGCAAGAAAAATATCCCATGAGCTACAAATCATTGCAAACCCACTGTGAAAGAGTATGTGGCAGCCTCAGCCTGGGCTTCAGCCAGGCCACGTCCCCAACGCATTTTGCTCTGCCCCTTGGAGCTTAGTTATTATTACGTTCCTATGGGCGGAGAAAAACATCTTAGAGGCATGGCGCAGCTGGAGCCCAGGCTCAGGCTGCCACATACTCTTTCACAGTGGGTTTGCAATGATGTACAGCTCATAGTATATTTTTCTTGTTACACAAGGAAGGCCATTTCACTCCATTTCTGTTGTTAAAGGATATTGCACATTAAAATTGTAAAGTTTTAAGGGAATTTAGCTAAAAAGAATTACCATGCTCTCTACATTTCCTAAGATTTCATGATCCTTCCTAAATAATATAATAATAATATAATAATATTGACAAATAGGTGTTTGCTAAAAGCCTGATCTGCTGGTATAAGTATTTGGCTCTTAGTTGTGCTGCATTTTAATCTTATCTTTCCCTCTAGTCAACATTAGTCTGTTGTTAGGTGCAATATGCAGTTTATACTTACCCTGCATTGCATTTTATTACACTGTAAGGCCTAATGCACACAAGGCATTTTTGCAGCCACTTTTAGGGGCGTCAGGCATTTTTTTCAAATAGCCTTCCATGTTATCCTATGGGGTTTATTTACTAAAGCTGGAGAGTGCAAAACCAGGCTTTACTTCTGTATAGAAACCAATCAGCTTCTAACCTCAGTTTGTTCAATTAAGCTTTGGCAATAAAACCTGCAAGCTGATTGGTTTCTATGCAGAAGTGAGCCTGATTTTGCATTCTCTATCTTTAGTAAATAACCTCCTATGTGTCCATGCGAACATAGATTTTAAGAATCTTTTAATAGCAGGAGTATTTACCAGCAGAAAAAAAAACAGGGCCAGTGTGTCTAGGAGCATCAGTGTTTTGGCAGGAAAAATGCTAGGTGCGTTTAGTGCTTGAGCATTAAGTAATTTCAATGGCCAGAATAAATTATTATTCTGGCCGATGCAATGAATTAACTCCCAAGCACATGATGCTTTCAAATACTCCTAAACTCTTGTAAAAATGTTAGACACTTTCATAAGTGTCAGGTGTTTTTTCTGCCAAAATGCTGCTGCCAAGAGGAGGAGCATTTTTAAAACGTCCTATGTGCATGAGACCCTAAATCCTTTAAGGGATAAGTTCGGAGGTAAATTAGGCAGAGGGTAACTGCCATTTTAAATTGGTTTGATAATCTGTGTAACTTTGGACAAAGAGCAGTATTACAGTCAAGGCCAAAAATATTGGCACCCCTGCATTTCTGTCACATAATGCCCCACTTCACCCAGAAAATTGTGGCAATTATAAGTGTTTAGGCATTTTCATGTTTATTTATTTTGTTTGTATTGGTATGACACAAAAAAGTGGAGAAACAAAAAGGCAAATCTGACACATTCTATGCAAAACTCCAAAAATGGACTGGACAAAATTATTGGCACCCCTGATTTAGTATATTTGGTAGCACACTCCTTGGATAAAATTACTAAAATCAATCACTTGCTGTAACCATCAATGAGTTTCTTAAAAATAAATATGTGTGCTTGTGAGCTACTATTTAGTATTGAATAAATTAAAAATAAAATAATTACTATTGTGGTTCACTGACACTTTTTACACATACCCATATAACTGTGCAAAAATAACTAATATATATTTTTATATGTGTCGCACTCCACTGTGAATAAATTATTATTTTATGAAAAGATATATATATATATATATATATGTGTTTAAAACACCATTAATTAAATTATTAAATATCTGTGACAAGCCTTATTATATATTTAAAGTGCAATATGTGCTCAAATAAATTATTATAAATAATCAATATACTCAAAATTTATGAAATATAATCATGTCTAGATAAAAAATAAATTCAATAAGTGTTCAATTCACAATATAGTGTCCTAATCAATAAATCAAACAATTCCAAAGTAGTCCACTCCGTGACTGTAATCAGAATATATCTAGCTCAATTTTAGCCAAACCGTCAAGTTAGGCTAAAATAACTGTTATGTCCTTATGTGGTCAAGATGATAATTTTCATGCTTTAATCCTGTTCCAAGTCGATGGGTAATTAACTGTAATATTGCACTTTTCCCACTGGGGGTCTCCTGGGCTTGCTGATCGCTGTTTGTGTTATGGATGGATGAGGGATTTCTCCCTCTGTCCTGCAGGGGACTGTGCAATTCCTCCACCTCTCCTCTTTATTCCTCCATTTTTTGTGTTACCATGCAAAATAATAAATATATAGTGTCTTATCCTTTTTCAACATATCTTTATTAACAATCCATATATGCACTCACATATTTACAATTCAAATTGCGCTTTGTAAAATCAATTTTGCCTCAGTGTGTGCTCTGCACACAATCTGTACTCGCCGTGTGTGTTGCCTGAATGGCGTCGTGACTCAGAGCCCCTCCCCTACACGTTACGCCAGCGAGTCACGTGGCTTCATCAGGGGATTTGATTGAATCGAATATTATAAGGCTTATCACAGATATTTAATGATTTCATTAATGGTGTTTTAAACATATATATATATATATATATATATATATATATATATATATATATATATCTTTTCACAAAATAATAATTTATTCACAGTGGAGCGTGACACATATAAAAATATATATTAATGAGTTTCTTACACCTCTATACTGGAATTTTGGACCCCTCTTCCTTTGACAACTGCTCCAGGTCTCTCATATTGGAAAGGTTCCTTTTCCCAACTGCTGTTTTGAGATCTCTTCACAGGTGCTCTATGGGACTGCGATCTGGATTCATTCTGGCCAGTCCAGTACTCTCCACGCTTTGTTTGAAACCATTTCAGGGTGCTTTTTGACATGTCCTTTGGGTCATTATCCTGCTGTAAGACCTATGAACTCTGATGGAGACCAAACTTTCTGACACGGGGCCGTACATTGCACCCCAGAATTCTTTGGTAGTCGATTTCATTATGCCGTGCACATGGTCAAGACATCCAGTGCCTGAAACAGCAAAGCAACCCCAAAACATCAGATAACCTCCACCATGTTTGACTGTATTATTTTCATTCTATTGCTTTTTCTGAAAAACAGTAGAATGATGGGCTTTACCAAAAAGCTGTAATTTTGTTTCATTTGTCCATAGCACATTCTCCCAAAAGGATATTGGCTTTCTCAGATACGTTTTGGCAAACTCCAATCTGGCTTTTTTATGTTTCTGAGCAGCAGTGGGGTCCTCCTGCGTTTCCTACCATAGCATCCCTTTTCATTCAGATGGAGATGTATAGTGCGAGCTGACACAGTTGTACCCTGTGCCTGACGGTCAGCTTGAATTTGTCTGGAAGTTGATCGAGGCTCTTTAGCCACCAATTGAACAATCCTTCATTGCAATCTTTTATCAATTTTTCTCTTTCGTCCACGTCCAGGGAGATTAGCTACAGTGCCATGGGCTGTAAACCTCTTGACAATGTTGTGCATAGAGGACACAGGAACATTAAGATTTCTGGAGATGAACTTGTAACCTTGAGATTGCCCATGTTTTACACAATTTGTGTTCTAAAATCCTCAGACCATTCTTTGCTGCTCTTTCTCTTCTCCATGCTCTATGTGGCACACAGAGACACACAACAGAAAGGTTGAGTCAATTTTTCACTTTTTTAGCTGGTTGCTGGTGTGATTTCTATATTGTCAGCACCCGTTAATTGATACAGGTGAGTTTAATTACAAATTTCAGGAGCATTACAAACTTGGAATGCAATTATTTCTTACAATTTTGAGAAGGTGCCAATAGTTTTGTCCAGTTCATTTTTGGAGTTTTGCGTGGAATGTGTCAAATTTGGCTTTTTGTTTCTTGACTCTTTTGTGTCACACCAATACAAACAAAAAAAAATAAACATGATAATGCCTAAACATTTGTAATATAGGGGTGCCAATATTTTTGGCCATCAATGTATGTTGACATCCACACAATTTCAGTTAGTCTTAAATTGTACTTAAACCCCAAAACAAAGATATTATGTATTGTATTCCTTGGATGTGTTGGCTTTATTATTTTTATGTTTAAAGGCCCTCTCTTTTATTTTCACCTATTGATCGTTCCAGTAAATCATTTCTTGTCCTAGGGTGACAATGAATACTCACTGTACTATATCTATCTTTATTGTCCCCCTAGGCTGCTCTCCTTATACAGGCTACAAAATCCCACTCCCTACTCAATTCATAATATATAGGAAAGTTGCTTTGTAGCTCACAGTAGATAGCTGAGGAAAATGATAACGGTGTTTGAGTTTTCAGTTCAGTCCACACGAAGTTAGAAGGATAAGGGTTTCTGTCAGGATCAATTGGTATTTGCACTTGGATAAATCAACTTTAATTCAGTACAGAATTAAGACCCTAGAATTTGCTTTGAATGGGCTCAGGCACCCATGTGAAAGAGGCTTAATAGGGATGATGGATTGGTGAGAAAACATCTCTGTGGTCTGTACATTGACTATAACTTATACTTTGTGCACAGGTGTAATAATGTGAAAACTGTCACTTCATCTGGAATATTGCCCTCCCTAAGTTGACAACGGAAAGATTATCCTATATTTCCTGTACCAGAGACACAATGGGAAATGGGTGGAAATCTTTCAATAGTGAGAAGAAATCTCACTTTACACAGCTGTCACTGGAACAGATGGCCTTATTACAGGAATGGACTGAGGGCAGGGCTGGGCTGAGGGGTAGACAGAAGAGACAGTCACCTTGAGTGTTTCAGCAGGAGGACATAAATAGGGAAGGACCTGCAACGTAAGCTGCTGAAGAAGTTCACAATCCATGGGTGGGTGGGTGAGTGGGGCATTTTGGCCTTTTCACCTTGGGTGCTAAAGGACCTTGTGCCATCATTGCTTCATTGGATGATTCTCATTCATCTTTTGTTCTGGTGACAAATTTTTGATTTTTTATCACTTTTTTGACCAGGTGTCACCAGGACAAATAGAGAGGGTGAATCTCCCTAGCAGGGATGCAGACAGCAATCAAAAACTGGCAGGGGTTCTCAATGATCCTTAGTCTATTAAAAAAAAAAAAAAATTAAAGTAACATGTTATTAATTTTACATGTATTATTATTATTATGTGTAAGACAGTTAAACGTTGCACTAGTTGGGCTGCAGATGCCATCAAATTGTTTTGGCTATTTCAACAATACATAAGAATTATACATACTGCAAATTACAAAAATCTCTATGGAATCATACCAAATACATTTTTCATGAATAGCAGGTGGTATCACTTCATACTTTCCATGTTAACTAGCCAGTACTACAGAGATTACTCATGTACTAAAAAGAGCAGGTAAGACAAGGGCAAGGCTGCAGCCCTTCCCACATTTCTCTGTCACATGATAGGATCGGGTCAGAGAATTATTTGGCAAGATGCAGTACAACTAAAGAACCCGCCAGTTTCACTGTGTGTCTCTACATATTTTAAAGAGGTGTGGTACCTTAGTCACCTTATCTTTTACTCTGCTATGATTTATGATCTAAGTAAATGTCCTAACTATCTGGAAAGGTCTGTTCGTTAAAAAATGTGCATACTACTGAGGGCTACACTTTCCAGGTAGTTTTATAGCATACCTTGGTTTTGTTGGATTTAATCCAGAAGCTAAATAAATTATGCACATGGAAAATCTTACTTACTTGAACTTATCTGTATTGAACTTTAGCTAAACAGGATTACTGTATTGTAACTAGAAGAGGCACAAGCACAGTTGTCTAGGGTAGAGAGCAGGCTGGGGCATTTTTATTATGATTACCATTCTCCAAGAAATGTATTGTTGCAAAAGATATATAGAACTATGCAAATGTAAGGCTGGTGACACGCGGGTAACTCTGCCACTAGTGTTCCTGTCACTCAGAATTTGACAAAATTGCCAGCAGCAGGATTGCTAAGAGGCTGCCTGTTTAATTCCTATAGAATCATACCCTTTGGAATCTGAGGCCGAGAGATGTGGCTCCCATCAATAGTGATCAAGATTCAGCAGTGTTCAGGCCAAAGATAGAGAAGCATCTTGCTAGGTGTGGCTACAGAGGAAGTGATCCCACAAGGATACACAGGCAACCTTTTTAGTGACCCTGCCACTGGCTATTTGTCCTGTGTGTCATCAGCCTAAAATGGACTGTGGAATAACATTTTTTTTCTATTCTGTGGTAAAGTAGAAAAGTGAAGTTAGGATATTTGAATTGGTAATTGTTATTTACATTTTAAAATGCATTATGTACATGACATAATTAGGCTATGTTCACACTATCTTTGTTAGCAGGTGTTAGACAAGCATTTGGGAAGTGTTTTTAATGCTCATCAATCGCCTATGAAAATTCTACACATGGCAGCACACAGCGCTGGTCACACTGAAGCGTTAGCGTCACGGCAAAATTGACGCCTCATGTTGAGTCAGGAGGAGTTGAAGCCTCCCATTCAAGTCTATGGTGATGCTCCTCAAACGCCTGGCAGGTGTTTGTGGGGCATTTGTGAGGTGGTTGTGAAGCGTTTGTGGAGCATTAATACCATTAAACTTCATTGTAGGCATTTGTGGTGTGGTTTTAACGCTTGGCAAAAGCCTATTAAACGCCTCAAAAATGCTCATAGGGCGTTTGAGGAGCATTTGAGGAGCGTTAAAAATGCTTCCCGAATGCCTGTCTATGCCTGTCAAACGCTATAGGGGCAACGACATCATAAACAATTAATTGTATCAAAATGTTATTTTTTTTTGTTTTAAATAAATCCAATGTGCATATGTCTATAGTGAAAACAGACAATGGTGCTTCGTGACAATAATATGTGCCACATCAAAATAAAAATCAACACAGATACATAAATATCCATAAATCTGCATATACTAGTGCTAAATGAATAGTGTATACAAATACCAAATGAACCGTACAAAATGGTGAACTGTCCCTTTAACACTCCAATATCTTCACATGTGCTTGTGCGATATATCTCCTGTGCATCGTGTACCAAATATACCATCAACAAGTGTCCCAATATTATGGTATCAAAATGCAGGTGAACCGTCCCTTTAAATCCGCTGTGCTCCAAGTGGATCTGAGTGATCACACTACTGCATACACATATACGGTGCTCCTGTGTCACCCCATAGTGCTTATCCACCTCTGACACACTACTGTGCTCACCTTCAGGTTTGACCTGAATACTCAGTTCAAACTATGTCTTTCCCTTTATCCTGGGAGGGAATGCTGGTACAAAGATCCTCACCACCGTCAGCACTTAAAATCTCCAAAACGCTCCACAGACACATGAAAAAAAATGCTCCATATAGTGAAGTATAGCCAAATGTAACCAACATTATTAAAATACTGCTCAAAATACACTCACATTTAAAAGTGTCCACCTGGGACACTACAGGTTCAAAGACTCATTATACAGTATCTTTCTTGAATAAAAGTGCATGGATCTCTTATCCAAAATGGCGGCACATGCACTTTCGGGTTAAAGGCTTGACATCATCAGTGTCATAGGGTACGCCGATGACGTCAAGCCGACAACCGGAAGTGCATGTGCCGCCATTTTGGATAAGAGATCCATGCACTTTTATTCAAGAAAGATACTGTATAATGAGTCTTTGAACCTGTAGTGTCCCAGGTGGGCACTTTTAAATGTGAGTGTATTTTGATCAGTATTTTAATAAAGTTGGTTACATTTGGCTATACTTCACTATATGGAGCATTTTTTTCATATGTCTGTGGAGCGTTTTGGAGATTTTAAGTGCTGACGGTGGTGAGGATCTTTGTACCAGCATACCCTCTCGGGGTAAAGGGAAAGGCGTAGTTTGACCTGAGTATTCAGGTCAAACTTGAAGGTGAGCGCAGTAGTGTGTCAGAGGTGGATAAGCACTACGGGGTGACACAGGAGCACCGTATATGTGTATGCAGTAGTGTGATCACACAGATCCACTTGGAGCACAGCGGATTTAAAGGGACGGTCCACCAGCATTATGATACAATAATATTGGGACACTTGTTGATGGTATATTGGGTACACGATGCACAGGAGATATATCGCACAAGCACATGAGAAGATATTGGAGTGTTAAAGTGACAGTTCACCATTTTGTACGGTTCATTTGGTATTTGTATACACTATTCATTTAGCACTGGTATATGCTGTTTATGGATATTTATGTATATATGTTGATATTTATTTTGATGTGGCACATATTATTGTCACAAAGCACAATTGTCTGTTTTCACTATTCACATATGCACGTTGGATTTATTTAGCACCGTATTTGAGTTTATAGTACTGCGCTGCATTCTTTTCATTTCTGGTTTACATTTGGGAACACTGTACATGCTAGCTGCAATACTTATTTTAAAGGAGGTCCATTGCGCTGAGGGTTTCTCATATATGTTTTTTTTTCTTTTCCCTGTTTACTAGATATAAAGAAGTTGTTCAGCAAGATGACTACTTACTCCTTTAACAAATCTGGAAGCGGTAATGGCTAAATTATACATTAACTGAGCACAGTCAATTCTTTTAGTTAATAGTCCATGAAACATGATGCACAAATTCGAGGCATGCCTTAGCCCACGGCAATTAAAGTGGCATTGAACCCAAAATAGAAAAAAAATTAGATACAGTATTGCAGTTTAAATGTGGTAGCTGCATTGGTTTTCTTTTTTTTTCATATTTTTCCCCTTATTTACATCGGGTGATCTTGCCACTAATGCACTTCTAGTCTTAGGGTGTCTCCACTCTGGATGGAATAGACACAGACACCTTTGGACAGCAACATTGTCAGTATGTGGAGAGGGTAGTGTTAGATACACTAGCAGATTTAAATGGACTTGACTAACAAATTAAAGCCAAAATCCACCTAACATTTTTTAAGCAATTAGAGCAACAGTTTTTTTTTCCTTTTGCGAATAATGTTTTACATAAATTAATAAATTCTGACCACGGTAAGTACTGCTGTCAGTTTTAAATGATTTTTCTCAACCCTCTAACTGCCATGTTTCCTTTAACTCTCAGTCTCCTAAAGCTCCATTCACATCTGAGCGTAGCATTTTCGTGCATTTTTTGCGCATTTTGTTGTGCATTTTTATGCGTGTTAGCGAATGTTTGTGTGCAATTTGTTCAGGTGTTTTCAGTCTTTTTTTTAGCTCCGGCGTTTATGTATTAGCCAATAGAGAAAAATTTCATCTGTGACATCAGTTGTTGCCATGTTTTGCCATGCAAGAAAAATGCTTTTGGTTGCACGACAAAATGCACGAAAGTACATGAAAACGCGTGATTTGCGCTTTTCCATGTATTTCTATAGGAATGAAAACGCATCAAAAACACATAAATCTGCCTGAATGAGCTACAAAAGTAGCTTCAAAACTTTTTTGAGCTTCAGTTGGTTTGCTTCAGGCGACTTGGAGTGGAGGTGTGAACCATCTCCATACAGTAATATGGATTTTGTCTCCCTGAGGGTTTTGGAGCTTCGAGCTTTGCACTACAAAACTCTCAGGTGTGAATGGGGCCTAAAGGAAGTTGAAAAACTGCAGGCTTACTGGCTGGATCACCAGTGAAAACAAAGGAAAAAAACAAAAGAAAAAATAAAATGAATGCAGCCAACACACCTAAGAATTGGTAAAATGTAATATAATAAATTTTTGCTTTAATATCACTTTAAGAACAAATCTGCTTGCTTTAGTGTGGCTGACAGATACATGTTTAGATACTTTAGGTGGACATCCTTGCTTTGTGCATAGTGGTACTGATTTATGAAAATTGAAGGTATTGCCAATAGCTACCAATCACATTACTTGGCAACTGTCTGTATTTAAAGCTAAATGGTTGTTACAGGTTATGTCACCATTTTTTTCGCTATTAATTAGAAAATGTGTAATTCTCCCCACCCAGATATGAGCAACATGGGCTTCAAAGAGTTAAAATATTCATCCCTATTATCAATATTATTATTATATAAGATCTATATAGCACCAACACTTTGTGCAGCACTTTAAAAAAATTAGGGCAGACAGTACAGTTAAAATTTAATTCAATACATCTCTACAAATGTCAGCCCCATGATAAAAAGCTTGGGGGGGGGGGGGCGGTCATACCTGGAATCATTTATCAAAATTACTTACAAATGACTGTTTCCCTACATCCAACTATTGTATTCAAAGCAGTGCAGTGAAATGGAATTTAGGGAATGACATTTATAATCTGACTGAATGCTATGAGGCAAAATAATATAAACCTTGATATTGTGCTCCCCAATTTGGTAAATTGAAGCGGTGGTCAGTTACTTTCTTTTTACAGTGTATCTTAAAAATAAGGTTACATTCAGCTGGATGTAGCAGGTAAATGGAAGCCGATAAGGCATATCTCCCTAAATGTTGCAGGGGTGACCGCCTCCAGATAGAGTTAGGTTAGACTTTTAAAGGATTCAGAGTCCCTGTGAGCCAGCCAACAGGATCAGGTTGAGAAGGCATTCTTGGATTAGTTTCAGTCAGATACCACCCGGGTCTCCATAGTGATTATGTCATTTAGAATCTGTGCCCATTTCACAAGGTTGGGTGAATGTGTGGATTTACGGTGTCTAGATATTGAGACCCTGGCTGTTTATAGGCAGTGTTTCAAAATGCCTTTTTAGAGAGGTACCCAGGTTTCATTAGAGTCAGCCAAGTGGAAGCCGGATGTGTTATATTTGCACATGCTATTATAGAAGACGTTACTTAAAAAGGGAAATAATAGATGACATCCCCACCAAATGTGGAGATAATTACATAGCTTCTTAGAGTATTTCCAATAACAACTTGAAGTTGATGGATAGATATGGTTTAACTCTAGGGAAGTGTGGTACCATAGGAATATGACTTTGTAGCTTTTTACCTGAAAATAGGAAGAATTGTCAGCTTATTAGTAAGTACATAGCATTTATTTCAGTCATCATCAGAGCAAGACTCCCCTGGTTACTGTTCCTATTTAGACATAGTAGGAAGTCTACTCCAACAGTATCTCTAAAGCTGGCCATACACAGATCGTAATTTGGCTGGTTTAGCAGGAACCATCTGAATTTTAATCTATCTATAGGCAGAATGGTTGTACTGAAGTTCAAAAGGTTGAACTATAGTCTTTGTCATGTGAATAGAGAAGCTGCCACATATCACAGAGAGATATGGTATACATGTAAGCCTGTTAAGGCTGAAAGAGAGAGAAGGGATCTAATGAAAGAAGTATTGGAATCCAGGACAAGATTCAGATAACCTCCAATGAGCTTGTTGTCAGTCTTGTAGATGGCAGATAGTTTTGATTCCAAATGACTTTGGTTGGAAATATAGCCATTAACAATTGTGTAGGTAGTGTTATAAAGAGAGAATTTCAGGAACAGCAATTTGCCTTGGCCATTTCTAACAGAGTCAAGAAAAGTACAGGGCAGATTATTTTAGAAGGTTATGGACACTTCAAAGGATTTAGTATTAGGTTGGGCAATGTACTCACAGACGACAATATTTGTTTTCTACGGTGGAGAGGCATCACCCTTGAAATAGGTTTCGTGTAAAGACAGTATATCGGCTTTATTTTTGTCCAGGTATATTCATACAATTTACATTAAGCAGATTTTAGGAAGGACCATTATGAAATGGAAGCAATACAGGGTACAGATAAAGCCTACTATAGTGTAGTCCAATTAGTCATAAAGCAGGTCAAGTGGTTAGTGACCAGGTGCAGGTTAAAAAGAAGCGTTCAGGTAGACATATTGAGAGGAGTTGTGATGTTCCAGGGATGTTTGGGGGATACTACAAGATCAGCATAGATATTAGAAAAAGTGAGGTTTTAATCCCCTCCAGGAGCTCAGGCATCTTTATTCTGATCCAATGGGAAAGCATGGATTTCTTGTTGACATTGTAGTTGCTAGGCTTATTTTGTTGTCCAGAGATAGTTTTCCATGATTGTATTGGGGGGCAACCTGGAAGAATAGTTTTTGTTGGAAAGTCAGGGAGTGAGACTTGCAGACGTTCAAAATTCCCTACACCTAGGAGATAGGGCATGTCATCCTGATGGTGAAACATGACTGAATTCCAGTTTTTGTATGCTACCAGTTGAAAGGGATATTTTATTTGTCATTTTCTGAGCAATTTGAGAATTGGCTTCATAGTTTGGCTTAGTAATCAGTAAGTCAGAATAACTTCATTAGCAGTTGATTGGGGGCCCGTGGTATCCCTCTTCTGGACTTAGTAGCCCTGACAAGTCTGTCTTTGGCCAGCACTGGGAATGGAGAAGGAGCTGTTGCAGTGGGAGGTGCTGGTGGTGCTGGTGTGCGCATCAGCTTGAGACAATGCCACATTAGTCCTTGTTGATCATATCCGTTTTGCTGGAGCGCCCAGTGGCAAAGGAGCTTTTTTTTGCTTGGAGGAATCAAAGAGGGAACTCATCCTTCCAGGAGTAAGTTTTGGGACCAGATCTTTTCACCCATCTTGGGTCATTAACCCCTTCACGCCTAAGGGTAAAACAACAAACAAATCTTAAAGCCTAAGTAAAATTTTACGACTTTGACATGTGTTAGTAAAACCGTACAAATCACCACAACTACTTTGTACATCCAGATTAATTATACCTTGGTATTTTTCAGGACAAATTGGGCTTTGATTTGGTGGTAAATGGTAATGGATATCTCCTGATTTTTTTTTATTACCAAAGGAAAACTGGCCCGAAACAGTAAAAAAAATATTTTTTTAAATTTAGCTGTGTGTTTCTTGTTACTACCATAACCTACCACCAAAGAACAACCCAAAATACATTTTCCAGCTCTTGACGATTGCAGCGATACCATATATGTGCATGTTATTTGTTGTTTGTACCTGTAGTACAGCCCAGAAATAGTGCACATTTTGTTTTTTGGTTTCTTTACCTAAAACACTGGCACTAACTGACACTGATACCAATTAAAAAATAAATAAATAAAAATCTTGACCTTTGACAAACACTAACTCTAGCACTGAACTAGATCAAACCTTGATCTAGGTATTTTTTCTTTATTTTCTTTATTTATCTTTTTTTTTTTTACAAACAGTTTTCTTTTTTTTCTCTCTCTACAAAGTATCTCCCTCGTCCATTCAGAGAGAAAAAAAAACAAGGAGGGCAGGTTTGAGTTGACTGATCAATGTGATAGCCAATCAGAGGCTATCACAGCGATCATGTGACTCAGAATCTGGTGTCCCGGGTCCCGATCGTTAGAACGGGACCTGGGGCTCTCAGTGACACCCCGGTCTTTGTGCTGAGGCATACTCCCAGCACACAGACAGGTACGCAAATATGCGGCTCCACAGAAGAAAGCCCAGTTCTGTGAGGCCGCATATTTGTGTGACGACGGTGGTAAGTGCCCAGGTTAGGATGAGAGCTGCAGTGGTGAAGGTTCTGGACTATCACTGGCAAGCCACATACCCTTTACAAATGTGCTGTACTGTATATTATTTTCTTTTTTCAATCAGTCAATCAATCACTACCTTGATGACTAGATAGGAGACACTCTCCAGGTCTATACAAGTCTTGTATACAAGTTTTTTCTTTGCTTTGTTTCCAGCAGACTCTAAAAGTAGTACCCTGGGATCTGTAAACAGACAGAATGTGATACAAGAGACAAACAAGAGAAGAACTTTGCTAACTGACAATAGCTGGATAAAAACACGGCCAGAAGATGAAGAAGAAAAGATGTAAGAAAGTAAACTTTTAAACAATCGTGTTTGTTCAAAGTTTCATTCTAGGGCCCTGGAGTCCACACGTTCACCGTTGTAGACAGTGCTTCATCACCTAACCACACCTATCATAACATTCAGCAAATTTGCCAGCGGTGTTGTTAGAATATAAGGATGTTTCAAATCAAAACCATCAGTTTTTCTAGATTTAATAACAGAAGAATTCATGCTTATGCATACACAAATGTATGTTTATTGTTTTGTTTAGTACCCCTTGGGTTAGTCTTCCCATGCCGTTTTACATTTGTAACTATTTTGCTTGATATTATACTGTATGTATGTTTGAATATTTTTTTCTCATATTTTACAGGAAAGAAGAAAACTATGGGAAAAGTATACTAAACAGATACAAATCCCAGGACAACCTGGACAAGTAATAAGAACTATTCTGTCCTGCAAATGCTATTATATGTACTGATAGAAAACCCTTTCTAGCAAAGTATAAATCCCTTATGCTTATGTCTAACTTTCCTATATAAATGAGATGTGGAGAAAACAGATCTGTTGTCAATAACTCTCGGTTTACTGTAATGACAGATTTAATAACAATATGCTATTATTAGTAATAGTAAACTATCAATGGACTGGTTTATAAAATCTGATTTAAAGGATTGGTCCCCTAATCAACATAACACCATAACACCTCCTTTCCTCCAATGTTATTTTGATTATTCAAATGCTCCTTCTTAAGGTTTTAACATTATAAACAGTTGCATTTATCGCATTGTTTTGTTGACACATAGGCAAGGTAGCATGTCAAAATAGATGATACAAGACATGGTCCTTTGACCAACAGAGTGTAGATTCAAGGTAAATCCCCATTTGGGGAGCCTGTAATCACCTACACTTATCTCAAAGGATAAGCACCTTTGAGAACATGTTACTTATTCCACCCAGTTTTAGGATGGAACATGGAACATGTTCCCAATGCTGCAGTCGCCACCTGATCCCCATCCCCCCTGTGACAGCAGTACAGGGGGAAGTTCCCCATACCTTTGAATAGAGTGTGACTGTGTGGGGCTCCGCCCACATGGCCACATCATTCATTCACAGAGTTGTGTGACTGAATGAACTACAAGACCCGACACCCTTAGCGTCTGTCAGCTTGTAGTGCTCAATTGACTACCACGGCGCTGTAGAGCACCGTGGTAGTTCATTAATTCTTCCTGTCAGTATATCAGCTTGCCTGTACATCCCTTATGGGCAAGCAGATACACTGACAGGTCTGCAGAAGACTTGCATGGCACCAGTGATCTGATTGCTGGTGCAATGCTGTACAGGCTCCTGCAACCAAAAATAATATATGCTAATTTTTTTACCTGCAAAAAAATGTGCATTTATAATTTTTGGTCAAAAGGTGAACTTATCCTTTAAATGTTGGACTCAAATGTGTCATATTTATTATTTTTCATGGCAAACATTTGTCCATAGAAGCAATGGAAAGGCAGGAATATTAACCTGTTACCCAACAGTCTGATGTCCGTGAGGTCCCTCTCTTTTCCTCGGGTTCCTCCAGCTACCACTCTTTAGCTGTGTTGATTGCCTGGCATGACATGATGTCACTCCCGCACATGCACAGGAGTGCCAGAAATCTGACTCGTGGAGTTCCGTTTACCTAATTTAGAGGATTGTAATCAGGCAAGTAAGTGCATTTTATTGCAGAAGCAACATTGCAAGTCGCTTCTTCAATAAAAGGCCTGCTTGTTTGCAATTTTTTGTTTTGTACATTTAGTTCTACTTTAGATTTAGCAACAAGGATGTATAGTACAACCGCCTTGGCATCATTGGGAAAATCATCAATATAGATATGCAGCCAAATGGTTTCTTTAGTAGTGACTGTTGGTTGAAAGAAAATGTTCAAAATAAGTTTAAAAATATAATTTCAGTAAGGGATGTGCAATGCCAGAATATGTGTCAGTGACCCAACAAAGCCACACCTCTCCTTTTAGCAGAGGGAAAGGTTAACAGTACAGGGTAAGGTACCATCTGTAAATAAATTTTGCAGAAGTACATTGGGTAGCTGCATATGATAACTTAGTATTAATTATTAAGCCCAAAACCAAAATATAATATATTGCAATTTACCAATCCTTAAATGTGGTGGCTTCATTGGTTTTCCCTCTTTAGGCTTTTTATCCCCTCTGTTTTGATCTGGTGATCTGTCCTGTAATACACCTCCTGTATTAGAGCGCCCCCACTATGGGAGAAGGAGCATAGGGGCACCTTTGGTCATCAGAACTTTCAGTCTGGGGGGGAGGAGAGAGTTAGATGGACTAGCAAATTTAGATACATTAACAAATTGAAGCTGAACTCCAGCTCACACTGCAGTTACACAAACAGTTACAGCAGCAGTTTGTTTTCTTTTGTGATAAAGGTTTTTATGAATAAAAAAAATTGATCATTTTTAGCACCCCTGTCATTGGTGAATGATTGGTGAAATATGAGCTTCACCCCATTGTGTTTTGGAGCAATGTAAATACTTGATTAGTTTTGAGCTATGTGTATTTAATAGAAGATAGGAAGGCCTACTTGATGTAATACTGGCACAGAATGATTTTGCAAATAACGTATTATCAGTATATAGCGTTAGTATTCCCCCCGTGGGATAAAATTTGCAGTCCTTACTTGCGTCCAGGCTCTCAGGTAGATGTGAAAGATACAATATTTTAAATACCATAGGTGGTAAAATGTGTTGCATAGTGTAAAGCTGGCGATACACAGCGTTCCTAATGAACCAGTCAAAATCTGCTTTGTGGGTGGTCCTGTTGCCACCCTCCCATCTGACAGCCTTCAATTGTTTTGTTGAAAAAATATACTTTTTTTTAAGAAATTACATTCACTCAGTGGTATTATGCCTAACGGGTTGTGCGGAGCAATTTCCCGAACTATCATGTTATACATGCTGCTTTACCCTTAGCAGTATGGCCTCTAAGGTACCACCAATAAAGCCCAGTGGTCAATGTCAGATGTGTAGTGCTTCAGTAAGGCCTCTGCTCCACACCTTCTATATAGTACCACAGCAAAAACAAAAACTTAAAACATTTAATTGGATGTGATGGGGGATAGAGAAGAGATATAAGGGAAGGGAAAAGAGTTCACAGACCCAAAGCTTTATTGAAGACAAAGGGGTTAATCCACTAAAGGATTTTGCATGCGATATAAAGGACACGTGACCCAGAAATAAAATATCGAATGTGCGGTAAATACCGCACATTTCTAAAAATGTGAGCTAAATACCATAAAAAGATAAATAAATCATTACAGTCAATTCACTAAAGAACACACATTTGTTATTTATCAACTGCCAGTAAGCAGTCAGTATTTTAGAAAAGTACATAACAATAAGGGGATCTCTGCAAGGGCCAGTAAATGAAAGCTATACAATGTATCGATGTGGAAATGTTCTGCCCTGAGCTCAGGAATTAAAACAAATTGTAACATTTCACCAGAAGGAGATTGTTCTCTGAATTAAAGCACGCTAGAATGTTTTCACAGTTTCATAATATTTCACTGTGCATTTATTTCTTCCTTTGGTGCAGTGTTAGCTTGGAAAAAATAATAGCAAAAAAATAAAAAAATAATGCTGAGTTTAAGTGATAAGTATTGTGAAACATAAATATTTAATGCATTCTGTAATTTTTTTTGTGAATTGACTACTTTTGAGATAAATACCGCATGGGTTATTTTAACTCAAAAATGTATGCGGTATTTATATCTTAGTGAATTAACCCTAAAGGCACATAAGGGAGAGTGAGAGAAGGGAAACATCCTTCAATTGAGATATCAAAGGAGCCTGATGGAAAATTTTCAGCCAAAAAGCAGCTGCATCCAATCAGATGCAGCCACTGCCCAGGTATTCAGGCAATCAGCAGCCACTGCCAGAATACAATAGATGCAGCAGAAGATTCCTCCATCTGTGTTTTATAGTGTGGATGGAGGAATCTGTTAAATTTTCTTTGTTCAGCCTGACTGTTGAATGAAATTAATCTAAGAGTGCATGGCCAGATTTAGAGTTAGATGTAGTCAGTGGGTGTGTATGCCAAATGGCTAAGGTGGCTTGAATTGCAGGGTGCGGTAAAGTAGATGGTGGGTAATACTAAGGGGACAGTTCTAAAGGCATAAAAAGTGTCTTTATTTTAAACTTTGCTGTTATTTTTATATAGAGAAGAACCCAGTTCTTTTTACAGGTGATTGGACATGTACTAGTCAAACTATACTCTACATATCTGCTATTGAAATAGAGATGCACTGTACATATGTGTTTGATTTTCCTGTTTTACAATATTATGTCCTGAGCTGTTTGCATTTGTTTCCTAGGAATAATGATAATGAAGAGAAGGCATCCATACACAACAGGTTCAAGTCAGATGATGCACTGGACAGGTACTGTTTTCTGTGCATTGTATCTAGTGTCTGCTGGGCTCAATGAGAATATCTACAATTTTGAGTTAGTTTAAAATTTGTCACAGATAGACTATTTATGTAGGGCATCATACCACTTGTTGGTAAATCCAAAGGATATTGTAGAGGTTGTATGTAAGATCAGTTGCCAGCCGTATAAATTGTTATCAGTCAAATTTTTAGGAATCCAGTGGAAGGACACATCAGAAAAACAAAGCAATAAACGCAGGGAATAAGTAAAAAAATATTTGTTTCAAAAGCATTTTTTATTTCCCTATGGCTCTCAACACTCTCAGACTGCTAGGCTACATGCTAGTGCTTGGACAATACATTTACTCAGAGTCAGTATGAACCTTTATTTATTGCCTTACAACCAGTTTTTGGTTGAGAAAGCCACTGCTGTCAGCTAATAAAAGTTACTTCATGTACATGGGTGCATTTACCATGCATTTATATTGATTTGTATTAAATAATAAAATCAAAGTACAAAGTGGACGGACCTTACTTTATTCCTGTCCCTATGTAAAACAAATATGAACAATAGGTAGCCTGTAAAATAAGAAGTTTGTACACACCTTTCCGGAGGGTGGTGTGCTCAATTTTCCCTGTCTCAAAGAATTCTGGGTGCCATTGCTCTCAGACACTTTTGGTTGTGTTGAATAGTCTGTCTTCTGCTGGATGCTCTGGATGCTGTGGTCTCTCCTACCAGCATCAGTAGTAACGTTATAAGGGCCAGCAGGAGGAACTACAGCACCTTACAGGGGGTGCTGGTGTATTGGATACCAGTAGTGCCTGGAACTCTTCAAGGGGTGAAGTATGAGTCAGCACCCAACAAAATGGTAAATTAAAATTTTCTTATTTTACAGGCTGTGTTTTGATCGGTTATCTTTACATAGCAATAGGCTAACATTAAAGCAACATTTTCTTTTTGTCAATGTCCATCCCTGTTGAATATGAACTATTCAACCTATAAAAAAACTCCCTGATTAAAAACTTTGCTCTAGTTTGTCCTATGGGGCCCGAGTTATTTTCTTATTGTGAGCTCGCATTTTGCCTTTTCAACAACTTAGAGAAGGTAGATTCAGGCATGTCAAAAACATTTCTGTTTTTCTTTTTTTCTGTCCCAGCTTCAGGCATAGCTGCTGACTTTTGACAAAAGACAAAATTTGCATATGGGTTCCAGCTCTGACAAGTCTGCTTAGGCTGCTTGTTTTGGGGAAAACAGGAGTGTTTAGTGCCTAGGAGCTTGGAGAATGGAAAGATACATTGTAATTAACTATTCTCAAAAGCCTAGGCTAAGGCTGCATTCACATTAGAGCGTTTTGTAGCTTGAAACTCCAAGCTTCAAAAAAATTCAAACTTAAAAAATCAATTGTTCTCTATGGTGTCTGTTCCCTGGATCAGGTGTGAACAGGCTTCAGCACTTTTGGAGCTTCGAGATGCAAGCTACAAAACACTCAAGTGTGAATGCAGCCTTAAGGTAGTTAGAGACATGAGATGAGTGTTTGCCAGCTTCAGCTGATACATAGATCTGTAGATAGCCACGAGCAGCAGTCGGTGATGATGGCTCTCATGGGAGCCAGCTGTTTGCTACGTTGGATATTTCCAAAAGACTCCTACTTTTTTTCCTTTTTTTTTTTATTAAGCCAGTCAGGTGGTGTCTACCACCCTGTTTTCTAGATAGGTGTAAGCAGGGCGTGGATAAGGGGGTACCATCAGTCCTCCTGGACAGCAGGGGCCAGGCAGCTGGGTGAATTTGGATGTGGGCACGGAGGATGAACGGCATGATGGTGTGGGGGGGGGGGGGCGCAATTACAGAAACAGATCCACTGTATGGCTCTCTCTGCAGCGGCTGAAATCTAGCTTCTCCTTTCCCTCCCACCTTCCACTGGCTTTCAGCTGCTGCAGAGAGAGTCATACAGGGGATCTTTTTCAGTAATTTCCCCTGCTGCACCCATAACCCTCTTTGTGCACTATACATTCCCCCTGCTGCCCAGAACCCCCTGTGTGTCCCTAACCCTGCAGTGCTGCTGGCTTCCCTCCTCTCCTTCCCACCAGCAGCTGCAAGCACACAATAGGATCCTTCAGGATGGAGAGTGGTGAAGGGTCTGGTAAAAATGTCACATTTACCAACCCCTTCCTTTCTTGAATGAACACATTGAATGATCAGTACTGATCACTCACTGTGTTCATTCATAACATAGTTACATATATTTTTTCTTTTTTTTGGGTGGGGGGACCTGTCAGGTTGGCTTTATGGGGCCTCGTGGTTTCTAATAGCAGCCCTGGGTGTAAGCTTGCACACCTGGGTGTAAGCTTGCACACCTGGGTGATCTACGCATGCATGTTTCTAGCAAGATTTATAGAAAAGATGCCTTTCAGTCATTAATCTGTACCACTACATCCACTCTCTAACACCTATGGCCAACTGAACACAAGTATCATCTGCAGTGACAAATTTTGGTGTACTATATGAAGTAATCAGACAGAACAAAGAAAATAATACTGTAAGATGCCACAGACCAGAGAATCAGAAGGCAAATATGGTCCTTTGCTAGTAAAGAACTATATTTTTACATATATTTTTACATGCCAATACAAAAACGGGGATGTTTAAACATTAAGCTTCATTCAAAAGTATTGTTACAGCATTTTAATGTTACAATGTATCTAAATTATGAATAACGAAATCTGCATGCTCTTTACACTAGCTATTTAATATTATATATTCTTTTTCTGACATGTAACACTACTTACTGAATTTTAATATTGTAATCTAATAATATTATTATTCTGTATCAGTCATCATACATGTATTGAATTCTTTAGCTCATTTATTTTGTGTGGTTACCCTATAATAGTTTCATTGTCCATTTTAATAACAAATCCTCTATACATTATTATTATTGTTGTTGTAATGATAATGGTCATTCTCATTGCAAGTATCCAGTGAGTACTATATAGCACATTTTGCACATTGTATTTCCTGACAGACGCAGAGAAATGCACTTTTTATACCACACAATTTACTACATAGCAACAACAAAGCTGACACAAAAAGAAAAATAAAAGATTACTACCTTTTACATATTTTCTTTACCTTATGCCTGTACATGTTTCTACGCATTCTACTATTTTTATTTAGTTTTATTACATTTAAAAGCGTAACAGAAAAGTATAGTAAGATTGATGTGCACAGGTAACTTTTGATTATGCTATTGTAATCTCACCCAGGCTGTGATCAATCATTTATCTGGCTCTTGCCATATACTGCAGACATAATGGGGAAGATTTACTAAAACGGGTGCAGCTGTTCATGGTAGCCAATCACTGCTTGTTCAATTAATATTTGGCAATAAAACCTGGAAGCTGATTGGTTTCTGTGCAGAGTTGCACTAGATTTTGCACTTTCCAGGTTTAGTAAATAACTCCCTTTTTGTCATCAGTTATATACATGACTAGTATAGTGTTAAAAATCAGTCTTTCCTGTGCACAAACCTTTCAATAAACTATCTGATGTTGCTGGTAGACCTCCATACAGTAACTATGATGATGAATGAACAGCTTTTCCTAAACTGCCAGTTATCATGGTCTAAGCCAGTGATGGCCAACCTAGCAGGTATAAGGAACCTCAAGTGCAACCTTTGATTTCACCAGGGGACCATTCCTAATGTTTTGTATTGGTAATCCCACAGCAGACTGTCCAAGACTGCAAAAATACCATTAGAAATTGCAAACATATTACAGATATAGTTGGAGACTGGAGTACGTTTGATGGCCTCTTCCAATATTTCAGAAAAGTCAGTTCAGGGGCAGTAGGACTATTTGGTTTATCCATACCTAGTCTCCAAAATACATTTTTCCTGAAGGAGTGTATCAGGGTTGACTACCATGTTGCACTCTGGGCTATCTTTCTTCTCCAAGTGGCCCCCTAACTCAGCTGCAAAGCAGCTCCAAACTATTGCACAAAAACTTTTTCTGCAAGTCAGCCAGGGTTGTCAGTTCACCACATAAACGTTCCATATGCACAACCAGCTCTTGCACATTAACAAGTTCTGTTTCTCGACAAGGACTGCAGTAGCACTGCCCTCCAATTAATTAAAGACCAAATCCACTAGCTAGGGCTGAGGCACATAGTACAGACACGCTACAGCCTTCAGTTTCTCAACCTTGTCAGTTAAGGGTATACTTTGTCCATCAAACGTTGGAATGATGACTATGGAGGCCTCCATGGGTACCACTACCATGCCTGTGGGTGACGCCAAAGAATAACTTGGTGACTATATCCTGCCAACTATGCCAAAATGTGAAACCTGTAGCAGTGGCCTACCCTGTTTTCTGAGCAGCATGGAAATGAGGGTCTGTATGGGTTATACATTTTCTAATTCTAAAGCAGAAAACCTTTTTACAATGTCTTATCTTATCCCACATAAACACCTTTATTTAAATCTATGGTTCCATATTTTCCTACAGAATTTCATTGAGAAATACATCAGAAAGAGGAAATAAATCTGCAACACTGGAAAGAATGCCCATGAGGTAGTCTTGCAAATCAAGGAACGCTTAGCTATGCATTTTGAATAGATAATTGAATTTTACATTATTATTTTTATTTGCCACAAATTACAAGCTTTTTGCAGAGGGTTGTCACGCTTGGCAATGCTTTTCCCCCATTTAAAGGCTTGATACCACTGTATGGAAACAACTGTATTTTCCTGATAATCAAAGAAATGTCATCTACATTGGGAAAGGGGCCCTGTTTTTGTTTAACAGAGGGAGATAAGGTACTTTGCATTGGATTGCACTGTGTCACCAATTAAATAAGGCATTCTCATTCATAATGGGAATTTCCAATAATCTGATTTACCTGATGAAGCCAGCCTTCACCCTGTAGTAAAGTCCTAACAAATTTGTGGTATTTGATTCATAGATAATGGAACACCTGAGTGGATACAACATATTTTAATTGATTGCAATTCCAAAAAGAGAACACATTTGCTGATTAGCTCTGTGCCTGTCTGAAAGGAATGAATCGATGAGCTTCCTGTTTCCAGTGAGCAGCTCGCACTTGCAACACAGCACACAAGCATAATGGGTGCATTCTCGCTTTGCATTGCTCTATTGATCTATTGCTTGCCGGCTTAGCAATATATATTACCAATATACTATATATATCAACAATGTCTTAAATATGCATAAGTTCAACCTAAAATATGTTAGATATACAAAGGACCAGATTTTTTGACAAACTGAATAATCATAGTTTTCCAGGTGAAAACCTGCTGAAAGCATACCCTAAAACTTATTCCTTTAACAAAAACATACACTTTATGTTTGTGCAACCTAATTAACCTGATACTTGGCTATGAAGGCTTTTTCTCATAGCAAATTGTCTTAACAGTGACTTATTAACATCCAAAAATCCAACTAATGATTTTATTAACTGATCTCATTAACAATCTAACTTGGTAGAAGCTTTCAAATTTATACATAATTTGTAAAATTATAATAATTTTGCTATAAAACAGTTTATTCAGATATTGTTTTAGAATATTTTGTTTATGTACTGTAGGTCAATTTGATCTCTGAAAATAATAAAAAAAAGTTCCTGACATGTAAAATACATTTACAATTACATTTTTGGAAGAACTAAATCATAACATTTTTACATGATATGCCCATAAATTTTGTGTTGTATTCCAAAACATCTACAATAGCATTTACAGGATAAAAATGATTTTTAGTTACGGTATCTCTTTTAAGTGCACCTGTACCCAGACTATGGACATTAAATTATTTACACATCATCAAAAAACATTTTAAACCCTGGATCACACTGAATGCACTTGAAGTAGTGCATTTTCAAAGCCGCTGGTCAGTGTGATTTCATGTGCAGCTTGCTTGACATCTGTGTGACGTCATGCACAAATATCTATGCAAGTCACACATGAAATCTCCAAAAATAGTGCAGGAACTTATTTTTCAAAATTGGTGCTGCACCGCAAAGTCGTATTCACACCAATTTGAACAGTTCCATAGGTACAAATAGGGTGGAACTTATCATGCAATTTGAAAAAATTATCCAGGGCTAAAACAAGCAATCTATTGCCTGTCTAGCTGTTTTTTTAGGTGAAGTTATTTTTTCTCAAAGATGATCAAAGATTACAAAAAAGGCCCTATTTTTGGGTATTGGTTGGTTTCTAACAGCTTAGAAACACCTGCTGGTAGTTTACATTAGAAGGTTGTCAGCCTGCCAAAATCTGAGAGAAAAAAGCTAAATTTTGACTGCCTGTGTTATGAACTTTGAAAAAATATTTTTTTCCACAGTGCTTATAGAAACAGAGGTGAATGATGGCTTGTTTTAAAGTGCTCTTACTGCTTGACCAGCATATGCAACTACTCAGTGTGCGTAATTTGGACACAAGTTCACTTTAAAAATACTGAGCATCTATCTGCTGGCCTAGGTTTAAAAATTTACTAATAATGGTACATAATTCTACATTTTTCTCATCTCTTTTAACAGTGAGCCAGAGCCCGTCAACAAAAGGTATGAAGGCATTTGTCTAAATACTTAATATTGCTGCACTAATATTTGGTTTCATCATTTTAACAATAAATATTACTAAATCAGCAGGCAATCTTGGGCTCCCAGTAACAAGACAACAACAACTACCACCACTGAGGAATCAAAGAGGTATTTATGCAAAAGAACTGCCATTGTCTTGTGATGTATCACCCCTCTTGGTAGATTTTTATGTGTGCAAATGCTCTAGAGCAGGGGTATTAAATTAAAATTCTCCAAGGTCCAGGCAGTAAAATTTGCATGCATCAGAGGTCCGAATCTCATGTAGGCCCCTGTGGTGCATTTTCGTTTGCGCCAAACCACGTGTTGCTGCGGTGCGATTTTGAAGAAAAACGTCTTCAGGATTCTAGGAGGTAGTGCTTACCTACCCACAACGTGTGCACCAAATGCACATGTACAGCTCACTTCTCAAATTAGTGTCCTCAATCCCCACTGTACATCACAGTCCCCTCCTCATTTACAGCAAGATTCCTCTTGATGAGTGTCCTCAGCTCCCCCTTTACATCACCCCCCTCCACCTTTCACAGTATTGTTCTCACACTACCTTGATATCAACCCCCCCCCCCCCCAACAGTACTGTCCTCTACCTCTTTCACTGAAGATTACTCTGCCCCTTATTAACCATTTCCATACCGGGCACTTTTACCCCCCTTCCTGCCCAGGCCATTTTTCAGGTCTCAGCGCTCTCACACTTTGAATGACAATTGCGCGGTCATACAACATTGTACCCAAACTAAAATGTTATCATTTTCTTCACACAACTAGAGCTTTCTTATGGTGGTATTTAATCACCACTGGGGTTTTTATTTTTTGCTAAATTAACAAAAGCCTGAAAATTTTGAAAAAAAAACAACACGTTTTTCTTTGTTTCTGTTATAAAAGTTTGCAAATAAATAATTGTTCTTCATAAATTTAGGCCGAGATGTATTCTGCTACATGTCTTTGGTGAAAATAACCCAAATTAGGATGTATTTTTTAGTTTGTAGGAAAGTTATAAAGTTCACAAACTATGGTATGGATCTGAAAATTGATCAATCCTGAAGTACTGACAGCCAATCTAATTTCTTGAGGTCCAAGAATGTCAGGACAGTACAGATATCCCCCAAATGACCCCTTTTTGCAAAGTAGACAGTCCGACGTACTTCATAAGAGGCATGGCAAGTTTTTTGAAGTTGTATTTTTTTTGTCAGAATTTTTCGGAAAATGAAAAAATTATTTTCACTATTTTATTTTTACATACTGTCACCAGTGCAGTACAGCGTCATCATATAACTGGCATGGCGGTGATCAGGGACACTGACTGGTGACAGTATGAAAAAAAAATTTTGTAATTTTGTTTATTATTTTTAATTTTTTATTACATTTTTTCTTTTTTTTAAGATTTCATTTTCATATTTCACTATGACCAAAGTAGTACAATGTTACCATAGTAACATTGTACTACTTTGGGAAAGTGATCAGTATTTTTTTTTTCACAATTTGCTTATAGGAAAGAATTACTTTGCTATAAACAAGCATTTACCTGAATGACATTGATTCATTCAGGGCTTTTTTTTTTTTTTGTTTAGCTGTGATTTGGCCACAGCTAATCACATGACACAGCTGTGATTGGCCCAGCTTGTGCATGTGATTGCTGTGACCATTCACAGCTAGGCACACTAGTATACAATGGATGGCATGAATGAAGCCATCCATTGTATACAACTGTCGTGTGACCTGCTGTGATTGGTCACAGCAGGTCACATGGTACCGGCAACGAGGCTGGTACTCAGATCTGTCATCGGCCGTGTCCGAGGTGCACGGCCGGTGACAGATCGCGCCTCTGCATGGCTCTGCAGGCGCGCAAACTGCGCATGCTCAGGAGGACGCCATATGGCGTCCACCCGGAACTGAGGAATTTTGCCGGCCGCCATCTGGCCATAGGCTGGGCGGGTAAAGGTTAAATAATCCCCCCACATTACTGTCCCCAGACCTCCCCATGTTACTGTCTTCAGCCTCCACATTACTGTCCTCAGCTCCCGCCACATTACTGTCCTCAGCTCCCATATTGCTGTCCTCAACCCCTCCCACTTTAATGTCCTCAGCCCCCACACACCACAGTCCTTAGCTCCCCACATTACCCCCACATTACTGTCCTCAGTCCCCCCACATTCAGTCCTCAGCCCCCCTTCAAGCTAATGTCCTTAGCCCCTTTAACTTCACCCCCCCCACTATCCTACCTTACACAGACAGTGATTGATAGACAGTGATTGATTGCTAGGATTGCCCTTCATCCTAGCAACCAATCACCTGCTTGTTAACCTCGGGCAGCTCCCGCCCTCCATCCAGAACTGTCTTGCCTGCCACTGTCAGCTCTGTGAGGATGACCATGAGACAGCTGGGGGAAGAAAAGGCTCCTAAATGGCAGGACTGCAGTCCGCCATTTAGTGATGCCTGCTCTAGAGGGTTAAAGATGTTTTCCTTGGGTAGCAGACATATCAGGATCCTGCTAGCAAGCATGTCTATGGGCATCTCCCAATCTGCTCTTATTTCAGTAACAGAATATCAGTATGGGTGTTGCACCTTTTTCTCAAACTCATTCTGTCTAAAATTGAGCTTGTAATATTGCCTTCTCCCTGATCACCTTCTTGAATTTACCATTGAGATCAAATGCACAATTATTGTTCCCTCCACACACCAGGGTGTTAGGTGTAATCATAGACTCTAACTCCTCTTTCGGGCCCCACATTCAATAACTTGTTAAATCTTGCTGCCTTACCCTCTTGAAAAGTTGCAGAATTTGCTCCTTCTTAACTAATGACACCACAAAACAACGTATTCACTCCCTGGTTATCTCCCGCCTTGACTACTTCAACTCTCTTCTCACAAGCCTACCTTTACATAGGTTTTCCCTCCTTTAGATTATCATGAATGTTGCTACTAGACGTATACACCTTGCTAACTGATCCATGGCTGCATCCCCCCTCTGCCAATCCCTTCATTGGCTTCCACTAGCCCAACGTATAAAATTCAGAATACTAACTACAACATACAAAACCATCCACAACACTTCCCCCAGCTATATCACTAACCTCATCTCGAGATATTGCCCAAATCGTCCACTCCGCTTCTCCCAAGACATTTAAATCTCTATCTCCCTTGTTTCCTCCTCCCATGCTCACCTTCAGCACTTCTCCAGAACCTTTACCAGAACTCTGGAACTCCATACTGAAGTGTGTCTGGTTAGCTCCTACCCTAGGAGCAGCATCTGCTCTCATTTTTATGTTTAGAATAATGATGCAAGTATTTTGTCTCTGCCACTTTTTGTTAATTCCACCCAATATTGCAAATGAGTTAGCACATCCAAAGCTACCCAATATGACATATAAAGCTTGAAGAATCCTGTAAAAAGTTAAGCTTGGCCCTGCCCCACATGCTTCTCTATTGGTAACTAAGGTTGCTCATCACAATTAGTAACTAACTGAGAGGCTTTGAAAAATGTTGGGGCCAAGCCCAACCCTTACAGGAAAATTAAAGGTCTGCATTTAACTGCAGGTGCTGAAATTACATCTCCGAAACCACCTGTCTATCATTTATCTATCTATCTATCTATCTATCTATCTATCTATCTATCTATCTATCTATCTATCTACAGTGAGGAACAGAAGTATTTGAACACCCTGCGATTTTGCAAGTTCTCCCACTTAGAAATCATGAGATTTTGAGCAACAACCTCCTTCCCTCAGTCAGAGCATTGAAGATGGGTCGTGGCTGGGTCGTCCAACATGACAACGACCCGAAGCACACAGCCAGGATAACCAAGGAGTGGCTCCATAAGAAGCATATCAAGGTTCTGGAGTGGCCTAGCCAGTCTGCAGACCTAAATCCACCTGCAATGTGAATTTCAGACCCCTCCATGATTTCTAAGTGGGAGAACTTGCAAAATCGCAGGGTGTTCAAATACTTCTGTTCCTCACTGTATCTCTCTTCCCCTCGCCTCACTCCTTCAGTCTCCACGCGAATCACTAGCCTTCTGAACGACATATCAGACTGGATGTCGCTCCACTTCCTCAAATTAAACCTTGCCAAAACCGAGCTCCTAGTTTTCCCACCAGCCCGTGCCCCCCCCGAGCTCTTTATCACGACCAACAATGCCACCATCAGCCCCACCACGCAAGCCAGAGTACTAGGTGTCATTCTAGACTCCAGTCTGTCTTTCCAGCCCCAGATCCAATCGCTGACAAATTCATGCAGACTCCACCTCCACAACATCTCCAAAATACGCACGTTCCTAACTCCAGAAACTACAAAGCAACTCATTCACTCCCTTATCATCTCCCGACTTGACTATTGCAACTCCCTCCTCACCGGCCTACCCCAACACAGGCTATCCCCACTTCCGTCTATCCTGAATTCTGCGGCCAGACTCATCCACCTTACCAACTGCCCCGTATCCGCCACCCACCTCTGCCAATCCCTCCACTGGCTTCCGATTGCCCAATGCATAAAATTCAAAATATTAACATTAACGTACAAAGCTGTTCATAATACTGCCCCAAACTACATCACCGACCTGACATCCATCTACCACCCAAAACACACTCTCTGCTGCTCACAAGACCTCTTTCTCTCCAGTTCCCCTCCTCCTCCCGTGCCCATCTCCAGGACTTCTCCAGGGCTTCCCCCATCCTCTGGAACTCACTACCCCAATCCATCAGACTGTCACCTTCCCCCCACACCTTCAGGCGCACCCTGAAAACCCATCTCTTCAGAGAAGCCTACCCTGCCCTCCCCTAATTTGCTGATCTCCTCCGCTCTTCCCACCACTCCATCCCCCACAGCTATTTCCTCCTGTACCACTCTCCCCTCCCTCCTATATTGTAAGCTCCAAGGAGCAGGGCCCTCGAACCCCTCGTGTATTGTATTGTACTGTATTGTTACTGTACTGTCTCGTGTACTGTCTCCCATTATAATGTACAGCGCTGAGCAAACCGTTGGCGCTATATAAATAATTTGACACTCGATTTTTACTAAGGGTAATGTGTGCTAACACTTGGTTGGAAATACATAAGTTTGTGAATTAAATAAATAAATTAACTGTATTGTTAATTTTTTTTTCAGTTGTTCTGTATGTTTAGAATTTTATTTTCCTTGACTATACCCACAATGACAATGCTTGTTCCCTTGGATATTTAATACTGTCAGCTTCCTTCTCCTATGCAAGTCATCCAAAATGTTTGGGATTTGTAATGTAACAGTTACGTGCTCATACACTGTGTATCCTAATACTGATTGATCATTTTACTGGCCTGTCATGTAGTGAAAATGGCATGGAAACACAATAGTTTCATCAGCAGTCCATCAATAATCCGTCCCCATTACTTCTCCTACACTGCCGCATCTCCCACTGAATGTTCCTTAACATGGTGATCTAGCTAAAATGCATGCCCTCAGAGATTACTGTGACCTTTTCTGTCAGCACAAAGTAGTCTGTAAATCTCTGCATTCATACTATTAATATTTCACTCATGCAATAGGAAGCCTGAGTGGCTTGTTACTCAGTTATGTACTTTCCTGTTATTTGCTTCTATGTATATCTTACATATACTATACAAGTAAGTAATTTTACGAAGGTTAGTAAAGATTTATGTATACTACAGTTAGAGAACACAATCAAAACTTACTGCAAATCACGCTGACCTTTTTTGTTCCAACAGGGGAAGTGCAGGAGATACACAATACTTTGGTAGGCAGGCATGCATCACTATCTGCGTGGGAATTTGGACCTTTTGAATAAATTATGTTTTAAATTAAGTAGGCAGATTACATTGCCTGTGTTAAAAGCCTCTGATCTCAGCAGCCTGTTTTGACTTGTAAGTTATATCTTAGTTGCAGAATAGACACAGTACAGCTGAACATGAATTCCTTCCATTTGCTGCTATAGTCTTAATAATGTCAGTATGTATGCTTTTGACTTGGCATCACTATATTCTAACTGTCCCAATGTATCTCCTAGTTTTGAAGGATTTCTCTATTATACATTTGCTCAGGGATGGATTTCCGCTTAACCAACATAGGCTGTGGCCCAGGGTGGCAGGGCTGCCATAATACAGTGTAGATAAAATTTACCCAGGTTTGTACACCTAGAACTGAACAGCTAGCAGAATAAGGTGACATTATAGTCCATTTGTTCTGGTCATTGACTTAAGGCATATTGATGAAGTGACCAAGCTGTCTCTTTCAGCCTCTCTACTCAGTGTCAGTGGGTCTTGTGTGGCTAAGATGTCTAATCCTTGTAAGTGTGATACGAAAGCTAGTAATAATTAAAGCCATATAGGCTGAAATGCGTCAATTAACTGCATTTGTGCATACTGTACACTGTGGTTTTCTGAATAAATTCAAGATTTTACAAGCTACAACGGTTGTGCAAATCAGCTATCTGGATGATACGAAAGCTAGCCAGTTGACTGGGGTGTAAAGGTTGGAAGAGATGGGGGCACACAAGATAGGTGGCCTAGGTGAGGTAAGAAAAAAGGATTAGGCATTGTATATGCACCTAATTGTTATAATTAACCACTGCAGTTTTAGAGGCCCTAAATGTACAGGATTTATTCCTTCTTAAATTATAAACACACATAAGGGCAGCATCTGTAGTAAGCATTTACAAAGCATTGAAGTAGCTTTGCATAGATTTACTAAAGAAATGAATAGGAGGGATGTCTTTAAATTAGCTTTAAGTAGGCTTCTATATGCTTTAGAAAACCTATGACGGTGCTTTAAAAGTCTGCTGAAAGTTGCTAAAAGCTGGTTAAAATAAAAAATAGTTTAATCCTGACCAAGGCTTTTTTCTCAGAAAATAGGTACAGGTATCCCCCCCCTTCTGAGTCATTCTACTACTCCGCCCCCTACTCACCTCTGAGCACTGTCCCTTGGTCCTAACCCCTACCCACCAACCAGTACTGCACCTCTTTTAGAGAATTCAGATCCAGATGTAATTTTTTGGTGCCAAGTGATTTGTATGAAATTTGTTAATGATAATAAAAAAACAGTAAAATAGATCCCCTAAAGCCAGCAGCAATAGATCCTCCAAGCAACAATAGACCCCCCCAGCAGCAATAGACCTGCTCAGCAACTATTGATCCCCCAGCAACAATAGACCCCCAAGAAACAATAGGCCCTCCCAGCAATGATGATTATTATTATTATACAGTATTTATAAAGCGCCGATAGTTCGCTCAGCGCTGTACATTACAAAGGGGGACAGAACATGTGACAGAACAATACCAATACAATGCAAAACATGAGGGGATCGAGGGCCCTGCTCTTTCGAGCTTACAATGATAGATCCATCCAGGAACAATAGACGCACTGCAACAAAATACTACCCCAGCAACAATAGATCTTCCAGGAGCCAGCATCAATAGAACCACTTGCAGCCAATAAGGCCCATTTCACACGGGCGTTCCGTTTTTTTTCATCAGTTCAGTCACATTTTTTAAGAAAATGGATCAGTTCACATCAGTTTTTCATCAGTTCACATCAGTTTTTCATCAGTTTACATCAGTTTTTCATCCATTTCTCACCAGTTTACATCCATTTTTCATCTATTTTTTTATCTGTTTTCATCCGTTTACATCCGTTTTTAATCCATTTACATCCATTTTTCATCCATTTACATCTGTTTTTGTCAGTTTACATCTGTTTTTCGTCTGTTTACATCTGTTTTTGCCCATTTACATCTGTTTTTCATCCATTCCGTTTTTTTAACGGTAAAAAAATAGGGCTTCTTCCGTTCAAAAAAAGGGATGTTAACAGATGCATACATTAACGGATGTAAATAGATGATCTTCCGTTGACATCAGCTAGTCCATAGAAATACATGGGTGTCCGTTTTTCATCTGTAAATGGACAGATGAAAAATGGACATACGGAACGTCCACGTGAAAGGGGCCTAATAGTGGTGGTCAATGGTGAAGTTCCCTCTTACACTGGAGATCAGGGTAACAATGCCCCCTAACATTGGTGGTAGAGTGCCCATATATTGGAAGTCAGTGTAGCAATGTTGGTAGTGATGGTAAGTGGTAAAGTGCACTCTTACATTAGAGGTCACTGTAGACATGCCTCTAATATTAGTGATTAGCATGAGTTCAGCTAAAGAAATGATTAATGTCAGTGGATACCTAAGTGAGCAGAGGCTCCTTGACCAATGGTTCTAGCTCTACCGTGTGTTCTAATTACTAATTGGAAACAATAGCTCTAATTTTTATGGGTCACATTTAACATTTAATGTTCACATGCACATTACTCTTCTGCATATGCATTCACAATCACAAGCGATACAATGTTAACTGCAGTAATGCAGGTGGCACATGAGCCCATTACTGGTCTAGAATGAAAGCTTTCATGTCTGAGAACTCTTTGTTCAGCCTTTTTTTTTGTTAAGAATAACTGTATGAATCAGAGTTTGTGCTGGACAAGCTTTGCTTACTTTGGCTTCATTCACAGCATTGTACTCATTGTGGAAGAAATCAACATGAATGCTTGTAGTGTTCTTTGCATTCAGTGTTATTATCATTGTTGCGTTTAGTTTTGTCACTGCAATTTATAAGGCGTCAGCAAAAACTCTGACACAGACAATAGATAATATGGAAAAATGTGTGAATGATGACTTTTAAGTTTATATGTATTCATTGTGACTATTGATTTAAAAAATTATAAAAGAGAGAGGCTGAACCATAGTTCATAGACAGCATAACAATTTGCATTAGCCACTGTGCTGCCCGCACAGTGGTTAGCACTTCTACCTGGCAGCACTAGGGTCATTGGTTTGAATCCCAACCACAGCACCACCTGCCTGGAGTTTGCATGTTCTCCCTGTGCCTGCATGGGTTTCCTCCAAGTACTCCAGTTTCCTCCCACACTCCAAAGACTGGTAGGTTAATTGAATCCTGTCTAAATTTGTCCTAGTATGTGTATGAATGTAAGTTAGGGACCTTAGATTGCACACAGTAAAAAATAGGACTATCCAGTTCAACTTGCCAGCCTACCCCAGTCTAATAATGGCTATTGTCGGCAAGGAACATGGATAAGTATAACTTATCAAAAGAGGGGGATAAGAAAGCCAGTTCAAACTGCCAGCCAGTTAGCCAACTATCAAAAACCAAATTAACCTGTCTAAGAACATGCGTTTAAAAACAGGAGTTTAGTTAGCACACATTTGCAAATACATACGTAAGCCACAGAGCCACATCACGGCACTCTGAGTATCTGTGGTCTTAACTCTATAAATCTAGAGAGTCCTCACAATGGAGGCACATGCATTTAAATGGATAGAAACAAGGGCAGGTGAACCTGAGGAAGCCCACCCCTCATTAAGGTCATGGGAGTGCACCTGACACCCAGCATGTAGCACAACGGCAGCCAGGGTGTCCAATGCACCCACTGAACAAATTAACATACAAAGAAAAAACTGGTTACCTACCCAGGTCTATAACTGGCTTTTTAAACAGTGAACATGGAAGGCGTCACAAAGTAAAAAATAGGACTATCCAGTTGAACTTGCCAGCCTACCCCAGTCTAATAATGGCTATTGTCAGCAAGGAACATGGATAAGTATAACTTATCAAAAGAGGGGGATAAGAAAGCCAGTTCAAACTGCCAGCCAGTTAGCCAACTATCAAAAACCAAATTAACCTAAGTACATGCGTTTAAAAATAGGGGCTTAGTTAGCACACATTTGCAAATACATACGTAAGCCACAGAGCCACATCACGGCACCCTGAGTATCTGTGGCCCTAACTCTATAAATCTAGAGAGTCCTCACAATGGAGGCACATGCATTTAAATGGGTAGAAACAAGGGCAGGTGAACTTGAGGGAGCCCACCCCTCATTAAGGTCATGGGAGTGCACCTGACACCCAGCATGTAGCACAACGGCAGCCAGGATGTCCAATGCACCCACTGAACCTTAGATTGCACACCCCTTGAGGGTTAGGAACTAATGTGAATGTACAATATCTATATCTATATATATATATATATATATATATATATGTGTGTGTGTGTGTGTGTGTAAAGCGCTGTGTAAATTGACAACACTATATAAGTACCTGTAATAAATAAAATAATAATAAATTAGCTATTCTGGAATGCCTTTTCCATAGTAAACATCAGCATGTGAAACAAACATCTACCTGGTTAAGGAGTGTGGTGAAATTTCACTTTATGACGAATACCCAATCAAATTATTAGGAAAATTCAAAAATTGCATTTTTACTTGTACATATTTGCATATTAACGCCTTTGGCGCCGACACCTCCTGTATTTTTAAAGGGTTTGTGATTCCGGGAGGTGGGGGCAGGGTTTAGGGTCATTTGACCACCACGATTGGCTGTCACAGCAGGCACATGATCCGAAAGGTCCTGATTTCAAGTAGTGCAATTTTATAATTTCATAATTTACTTTTGGTACACAAATCTGCAGCTGCTTGGTGTCAAGGTCCAGCCACCGAGAGGCTGCATATTTGCATACTATCGGAGTCAACGGGTTAAAGTCAATAGAGTGTCACTACATTCACCAAGCTCTGGGGATAATTCCCTTGCAAAGTGCAACTTCCCGTGTAAGCAATCTATTTACTTTTAGTAAATCAATCCCACTGCATGTAGGGAAAAGGCTCTTAGGGGATGTACATTAGTTCTTAGGGTCATGCTCATGTCAATAGAAACTGAAAGAATTCCTGCAAGAATTTTTCACGTCTGGTGATAATGTCACAAAGAGTAATAAAAGCTGTTTCTTGCTACAGGAACAGGGTAAAGAAAAATTAGTTCTAGGACATTCTTTAGAGGGGGTGAGGAAGGTTTGCGGAAACATTTGGGTAATGTCTGAATATACTCTTTAAGGAGAAGGAAAAGATAAAACATAGGTTCAGTATTTCCAGGGCTGTATTCAGACTTAATACTGCCATCATGCTGCACAAGCTTCATCCTTTTTGTCATATGACTATTTTAGTCAATACTACTGATAGGATACACTACTAGAGGTAGTATGAATTTTGCTTTATATGCAGAACTACATTTCAGCAATGTGTATATGTAACTGATGTTGCGCTACTCAATTAAAAAATCAACTGACCCACAAATGGTGAAAAATAACAAATGTGACAATAGAAATATTAAAACAAGTAGTAGAGCATAAATAGTAAAACAATAGTGACCAAAACAGTGACCAATAATAATAAGTGAACCAAATAATGTGAATAAGTAGCATAAATCATAAATAAAGTGAACAAACTAATTTGTGTATAAAGACAACAACAAAGTGAACAGTCCCAATAAATCTGTGTATCTTCAGCAAGACTATGAATAAACCAGTGACCACTGCAAAAGACAATCCTCCACCAGCTAGCTGCGCACTCACCTCTGGCTGCGACCCACAAGGGGTCATACAAGGCTTGAAATAAACTCAGCGATGATATCTCTGTATTACCCCTCGATAACTTGTCAGGGCAATCCTCTTTAGTAAAGATAGTGAGCAATCCCAAATGCACCAGCCGTAGTATTTCAGATGTCCCCTCCGAAGTATAGCAAAAAACTCTCTCCTCTCCCATGGGCCATATTTTTAATATCTCTACTGTCACATTTGTTATCTTTCACCATTTGTGGGTCAGTTGATTTTTTAATTGAATAGCGCACCATTAGTTACATATACACTTTTTTTTTGCATTGTTGGGATTATAGTTAGGTGCTTGCGGCTACTTTGTCATTTGTAGGGTCATTGGCAGCACAGGAGGATTTTTCACTTCATTACATTTCAGCTATATAAACCACCAAAAAACAGAAAGTAAAGAAGATTCCATGAACAGAATAAAGAGCTTAGGTACCTCTACCATGACATGGACATCTTACCCTACACTTGTCTGTTGAATTTCACCACAAATGTCCAGAGTTCAGAACAGGAAACAAAATAATAAAGTTCTAACTATTAGTACATTTTAAAGTTTGGTGATCCACCCCTCCATACCCTATAGCTCTAGGCACTGGCCCATTGGTGCCAATATCGCAAACACTGTACAAAGTATATTTATTCTTTTTTTCATTGCATACCTTGTCTTATTTTGTAAAACCAGTTCTGGTCTTTTTCTAGTGCAATTACATAAACAATGGAATGGTTCTTTTCATTTATTAAGAAAATTAAAGAAAGTGAAAATAATTTGTATGCTATGTATATAAAGAATTCTTTATATTTTCATAATTTGGTTAACAGAGTTCCATTAAGACAACACATTTTTTTAGGTATGAAGGTTTTCATCCATTCCTATCGGTACTGACTTAGGTGTCCATTTATGAACCAGCGGTAATAGATCGCTGCTCAGTTCTCCGGCATTCTCGGAGAACACAGTTCTCCTGTGAATGCAGTTTATGAAGCAGTTCTCCGAACGAAGGGAGAACGGTCTCCAAACGCCGGAGAACGGTCTACAAACTCTGGAAAATGGCTGATTTTACTATAATCTCGCGAGATTACAGTAAAAGATCAGTTTACTAAGCAGAGGTAAATTATCTCTGCTTAGTTTGCGGTCCCTCTGATTCTCCAGCTCTGGGCTGGAGAATCTGGAGGGAGAACACAGATCTCCAGCGAAGGGCTGACATGATCTCCTGAGTGTCATAAACTGTGAATGACCAGAGAATAGCTGAGATCCGTTGAATCGCAGCTATTCTCTGTGTCATAAACGGACACCTTAGATGGACAAAATACTTAAGGTTCATTGTGTGTAATAAAGTTTTTATATGCCGAAGCTGAAAAATCAGCATGAATGCAGAATAATTAGCTATTCAGCACAATTGGATCTGTATTTATTATGCAAGGAAAATTATCTTACAAATTGTCTTACAAATCTTCATTACAACTCTATTCCTGATCAAATAATTGGCGCAAGGCATGCATGGTAACAGTGAAATCCGTGGTTGAAAACATTATTTTATTTTATGCAGGAAGTCCTGGGGTCCAACAAACAGGAGCACAACCACCACAACAACCACAGAAACCAAACCGTAAGAAAAATACTGATGTTATAGTGTACATAGAAAATAAAATATGCATGTGTAGAAATACCGCGCACTGCCCCCCTCTGAGGTGTAAATCTCACAATGTACAGCTAAACACAAAAAATTATGTTTAGACCAATCTGTGTAGGTGTATGTGTAATAAATGGTGAAAACTGGTGATAAGCAGGGTTAAGATTTTTCAGAGTTTATCACAGTGATAGGATCCAAGTGATATGTTTAATAAAGGGTGATAAGTCAGGCAGGAACTAAAAACAGATTTTTTTATTCCTTCTCTTCACCATGAATTCTCAGTGATAAGTACAGTATAGGGAGAGTAATAGGAATGGACCTGTTTAACCACTTCCTGTCCGGCCCATGTATATAAACAGATGGATGGGAGCAGTGCAGGGGTGGGTGGCCGTTTATAAATGGCCTCCCCACCCCCTGCTTGTGTGCGCTACCTGGGAGTGCGTAGCACCGCGATCTGTCCCTCCAGACACAGTGGAACACTGATCATTGTACAGGACCTCTGTGTGAGGTCCCGATCACGTGATCACTGATTGGCCAATCAGTGATCACATGAAGAGTAGTAAGCAAGATGTCACTTCTGACATCAATGCTTACTACATGTGAAATCTGTGAATGATCACAGAGGTCATATGGTACAAGGCTATTCACAACAGCCTTGTACCATGTGATAAGCTGTGACCAATCGCAGCTCACACAGTATTTCTCAATGGCTGCAAGAATGCAGCCAGAGAGAAGGAGAAATGATTTTCAGCCTTTATGGGTGAAAAAGCAATCAGTGTAAAAAGAAAAAAAAAAAATCCTCATAACACCCCCACAAGTAGTACAGTGTCACTGTGGTGACAGTATGTAAAAAAAACCCATAAAGATTAATATAAAAAAAATAAAATAAAAATGTAAAACAAAATTTAGAAAAATTATAATTTTTGGTTATAAACTAATTTGTGTTATTTTTTTTTTTTACTAAAGAGATAACTGAAAAAATTTTGGCCAAGGTTTATGAAGAAAGATTATTTATTTGCAAAATTTTATAAGAAAAACACTTTTTTTCACAATTTTTGTACTTTTTCATTTATATAGCAAAAAAAATTAAAATCCCAGTGGTGAATAAATACCACCAAAATAAAGTATTATCTGTCTCAATAAAAAATGTCCGGACTTGAAGTGGTTAATAAAGAGTGACAGGAACAAAAATGTCTTATCACCATGATGATCATGGTGGACCTCCATCATCGGGACCTCTGTCTTTGTTGTACTGTGCCATGTATTGTCCCCCCCTATTGTACAGCGCTGAGCAAACCCTTTGGCGCTATATAAACTCATAGTAATAATAATAATAATGATGAATACGGAGAAAAGACCCCTAGATTTATCACCAAGTCAGACTTGGTGATAAAGGCCTTTTTTGGAGAAAAAACTGAGAAAAGAGCCAGGAAGAGACCACTTAAATATTAATCAAGCATAACTGCAGGATTGCTCATGCTGTAAACCATCTAATTGGGTGCTTTTCAGCACATAGTTCCTCATTCACCCTGCCTTGACCCTCAGGGAGAATTTATTATCAACTATAGGACTGTTTTTTTGTTGTGCAGATGCATCTGAAAAGACTCAAGAGTCAGACACATTCGGTTTGGCAATCGGCAATTTCACGGCTGCTTGCAAATGCTGCATCAAATGCACTTAGGGCCTGTTCACACAAGAAGGGACACTTTATGATGCATATAACTCATAATCACAGTGATATTTCACTGCTTTTTACCGTGGCTTAACACTGTGATAATTCAGAAACAGGCTGAAACTTTTCTCCAGCAGTAATAAAAAGTCATGGTGATGTGCAGAGAAAAGATGAACAATGATAATGAAGGAAATTACAATACCTATTATTAAATGGATTAGTGTATATTAAAGGTGAGCAATAACAGTTAAATAGACTGTATTTGCATATAAAGATTCATTTACATAACTACAAATTACAATGTTTCAATGTCTATTAAGTAATTATGTTACTTTTTACTTATGAACAGGGCTGTTTCTAGCACACCAGATGGACAAAAAATGTAAGATCTCTTATTACCAGCTTTATTACTGCTTATTAAAGTACTCAGTAAAAGAAGAACGTAAATCATATCAAAATAAATAGACCATCTATTATAATCTACATAGCTTGGTTTATAAAATTAAATATTCTTCCTTTCTGATTAAATCGGTGTAATTATGTCGATATGAATCCCTTTCTTATATAGTATAACTAACCAGGTTAAAGAGACCCTGTCACAATTGAATTAAAAGAGTATGGCCCAAGCTTTTTTGTTTCATACTTCTCTTCTGGGTCACAGGAGTGCACTTACTTTTGTTCTCCTTTGACACAGAATCAGCTGACAGCTGGCTTTAGCCTGTTACAGAGCTGCTCCAGGCTCTGGAAGAATCCTGACCATATTGTCAGGATCCACTTTGATGCCTGAGCAGCAGCTGGCTCAGCCTCTCAGTAGTCATGCAAATCATATCTCTATGCCTTTGTGGCCCATGAAACAGCTACCTTACAGTAAGAAAACAACATAGAATATAGAGTTGTTTGCCAAATATGCATATAGTCATTTTTGGATTACTTGCTATCATTTCAAGATGTGGAAACTGTCTTCTATCGACTGGACATTTGGAAAAGGAAAACAGTATAATCAGGCTGACTGTTGTGAGTTGTCCCAAAGGGAACCAAAAATTCCTGCACTAAAACACTGTTCTAGGAGAAGGTATTTACAGGTCACCACTTTGTTATAAATAACAAATCAAGGCTTTGAATGCAACATAATGTGAAAATGGAAATCTGCCCTGGCCCTATCTGAAGTCATTGATAAAATGGATTTATATTGTACTCCTGAGCGATTACTTGCTATGAAAAATGATACTTTACTGAAATACTACATTTCTTGGAATGCTTGGCTCAGACATTGTTATTGTAATATTTAAAGGGCCATTTTATTTTTAATGATACCTTGGTTAATGTTCTTCATATGCAGTTGCTAGTATTGGATAACATCTGACACCTACCTATGGATCTGCTATAACATTGCTCACTTGAAATTGTACCGTAATGTGATACATGGCTTCTTGGACACCTGGATTTCTCTTTGGATAATACTCTCTTTTATAATCTAATTATCCTGGCTGATGTTTGTTTCCCTTTTTTCTGTTCACGCTAAAACATCAGTGAAGAAATAATGAAATAAAAAATCAAGGCTTTGTACCTTATTTAAAACCTTTTTTTATGGATAGCTATAGCAATTTGTAGTATAATATGTAATATTATGGATAGTTATCAATCAATATTTAGTGTTTAATTTGTAATTTCATATGAACAAATCTAATTCTCATATATCTCTCTGTGTATATAGCACCATCTACTCATCAGACACCAGGACTACAGATAAGCCAACAAGGACCAATTTTATTGACAGTGCCAGATCAAGGTATTGTTGCCAGTAGTTGCTTTTAAGTGCAACTAAGGTCTGCATATATGGTAGTTTACATATCCAAAATCAGTGGTTCTCATAATAAAACTTTAGGTGATACTTGTCAGGATATGGAGTGCACCTAACATTTTTGTATGGATCTCTGCTGTGTTTTGTAGTCAGTTAGGTGTCAGTATCATGGACAGGCAGGGCTACTGATTATACATTTAGAGGGTTATGTGATTCATAGAGTGCTGAAACATTGATGGCAGGAGCATAATGAAATATTCTGAGACAGAAATGGACTATAGAGTTTAGGAGCATTGCAAGTATTGTGAAAGACTTAAGGCACCCTATGGCGCAATTTGTGAATGGTGGGCATAACCAGATTTCATTAAACACTGTGGCTTACAGGGGTTGGTTAACTAGAATCTGAGCCCACTTGCTGTATTCATTGCACAGATAAGCCACAGTGCTTGTACCCACAAAACGCACAATAACTATCCTGGTAATAATGGTCGCCAGGACAAATATCCCCAGTGTGGATACAGACAGCACAAATAACTTCATTAAAACTCATATAATATAACTTTTTTGTGATATAATAATACAATTAGACCCTAAAGTGTCATATAAAATCTCAGAAATCCCAAAAAAGTGTCCAAAAAAGAAAACTCCAAAGAAAAGTCCAGTGTTCAAAAAGGTCCCAGATTTCCAAACTTTTTCATCCAATAGGAAGGATTGAATCCTATTCCATCCAGTAAAGAACCTCAAAAATAAAAAATAAATACTCTAGTGCATTACCTTTATATAAAGGAATAATCACTCAGTGCAAAAACTCAACCACTTAAAAATGTGCCAAAAACCTTTTATAAAATAAATACATTTTTTATATAGTGCACATAAGTACTACAAATTAGACTGTGAGCACTCTGTGATCACTGTAACACTGTGCATACACCAAAAACCAGCACCAATAAATATGCACAGTGTTGCAGTGATCACAGAGTGCTCACAGTCTAATTTGTAGTACATATGTGCACTATATAAAAAAATTATTTATTTTATAAAAGGTTTTTGGCACATTTTTAAGTGGTTGAGTTTTTGCACTGAGTGATTATTCCTTTATATAAAGGTAATGCACTAGAGTATTTATTTTTTATTTTTGAGGTTCTTTTCTGGATGGAATAGGATTCAATCCTTCCTATTGGATGAAAAAGTTTGGAAATCTGGGACCTTTTTGAACACTGGACTTTTCTTTGGACTTTTCTTTTTTGGACACTTTTTTGGGATTTCTGAGATTTTATATGACACTTTAGGGTCTAATTGTATTATTAAATCACAAAAAGGTTATATTATATGATTATTGCACTTTCTAGGGAGAAAGTATGACTTTTTGAGGGGTTTGAAGTGGAGGAGGTTATATATTTATTTGTTAACTTCATTAAAACTGTTGGGAACAACTAAGCAACCAAGGAACCTTTTGGTAAAGAGTATGTAATGTACAATACAGCTTACAGTGTAGCGTGGTCAAGACTATATAACAGTCAACATAGCATATAGAATACAGTGGTAAGGATGGTGTAATACACAAATGAACCCCTTTGTGACTGCAATATGACTTTAAAAGTTCAAAGGTAAAGGCCCCTTGCCATGAGAATATTAATTACCTTTGCAGCAGAAAGCAACTTATTTGCAAATGTGCGTCTTTCTAGATCTTAGACCTGCTCAATTGGAAAAATTAGCCATAGAGTCATTGTCAAGTTAAATGATGAATATCAGCACTGTTGGTTTTGGCATCTCAGCTTCAAAGAACACTGGTCTGAAAAGGTTAACAAGGTCAGCAACCAGCAGTGTGTAATATTCAGCACAGCTTGCGGAGTGCAGCGGTCAGCAGTATGTCAACATATGAACTGTGCAGAGTGGCTATTGTTGGATTCTCTTATCTTGGTGGTCCGTTTTGGGTGGGAGTCCATGTTAAATACTTTTGCAGCTATAGATAAAATGTAGCACAAAAAAGACATAGTGCTAATACCAAATATACTAGAAAAGCAAAGATAAAAGAAGACAAAATACACTGTTAACTGATACCCCAAGGCATACTAAATTATTGGATATTTGAAAAAATGAAATCCAATGAAATGTGTCACCTTTGGGATGCTACAAATGTGAAGAATATTAGCATGTAACAGTATTGGTGGTCTCCTGTGAGGAAATGTGTGGGTTAATATCACTCAGCTGGTTTAATCTCATCAGTTCTGGAAACGATAGACATTTACATTTTGAGGGTTGCTATAGTAACAGCTCACCCTTCTGATTACACACACAGCATATGAACTACAATGTCACTGCTGTAAGCAGTACATATCTAATTCAGAGACTCCAACAAAAGCTCCCATATTTGCATCATGCAATTAAGTGATGTATTTTGTACACCATGCTCATGAGATTAAGTTGCGCCCTGTTCGTTGTCATTTTTAGATTTGAAAAAACAGAAGAACAACCTAGCCCACCCACTTCTCCACCACCCAGAATTGAGAGCAGGTAAATGTTTTATAATATACATACCGTATATTACTTTGTACAACAACTTGAATTTGATGGAGCTAAAAAAGTAAAGGATAACAATTGCAGAATTTTGGGTGGCCTTTTAAAGCACAGCTCCTGCCAGAATATTTAGCTAAAAATGTTTTGGATACAGCAAGGGAAATATAGTGTTCCCTTCAGATTTTTATTGCTGTCTGGGTCCTTGTTGAGGAGCTGTCCCCTTGTTTCCTGTTGGAACAAGAAGTGATGGGAAACCATTGCTTCAAGGAAACAGAAAAACACATTTTAGTACTGCAGAGTTTGAACTGATAATGTTTTTAATATCCCATTATAAGAAAACCTGGTTTTAGGTAAACTTTGGTGAGCTAGATCCATGCAAACTCATCATGCCTCTCAGGAATTCCAGTGCTCAAGATGATCAGCGTTTCTAACAAATACATGTTTTGATAAAGGCTTCTTGTTCTCTTGTCCCAGCAAAGGACATATTACTTTCTACTCAATGCTTTTTCAGTCTCCTGTCCATACACAGGTCATTTCACTTTCTCCATAAAGGTTTCTAGTTCTCCTGTCTATGCACTGGACATTTAATTTCTCCTCAAATGTTTCTCAGTCTCCTGCCCATTCAGAGGACATATCACTTTCTCCACAAAGTTTTCTGTTCTCCTGTCCATACAGAGGACATTTCACTTTCTCCATAAAAGTTTGTTCTCTTGTCTATGCACTGGACATTTAATTTCTCCTCAAAAGTTTCACAGTCTCCTGCCCATTCAGAGGACATATCACTTTCTCCACAAAGTTTTTTGTTCTCATGTCCTGCAAAGGACATTTTACTTTCTTCTCAAAGGTTTTTTAGTCTCCTGTCCATACAGAGGACATTTCACTTTCTCTATAAAAGTTTATTGTTCTCCTGTCTATGCACTGGACATTTAATTTCTCCTCAAATGTTTCCCAGTCTCCTGCCTATTCAGGGGACACATCACTTTCTCCACAAAGTTTTTTTTTCTCATGTCCATACAGAGCACATTCACTTTCTCCATAAAGTTTTCTTGTTCTCCTGTCTATGCAGAGGACATTTCAATTCTCCTCAAGGCTTTCTCAATCTTCTGTCCATGCAGAGGACATTTCACTTTGTCTACAAAGGTCTCTCTTTCTCCTGCCCACGCAGAAGACATTTTACTTTCTTTACAAAAGGACATTTCACTTACTCCACACAGGATTGCTTGGATCTTAAAGAAGGGGACATACCAAAGCTTGTCCTGAAAAATTGTATGTTAGTGCAAATAAAAAAAAGTATCACAGACAGTATTAATTGTTTCTGTCACAAGTGCACTAATACAGCTACAATCACCTCCACGCAGGTTTATCATTCTCCTGTTCATGTAGAGGAGGTTTAATTGCTGATGCTGCATTCTTCATAGAAACAAATGAAAAGACCAACTTCCTAATGGGTGCAGCAGATGGGCAGAGTTATGAACTGCAAAGATTTTGTACTGTATTTCCAAGAAGTATAAGATGTCAATAGGTGATTCAACATGTTGGCTTTCATGGAAAACTAAATGTAATGGTAGGTGAACTAACCATTTGAAGAGAAATCTGCCATAAAGCAAAACACCTATGTGTGAAAAACATCTGATGGAAGTAACCATCCATGGAACATTCACTCTTTTAATGGGTCAGAAAAGAGATGCATCCTTGCTGCCTGGAAAAGGCTTTAAGTGCCTTTTAACACAGGCAAAGATAAATCTGCGTATGTGAATACTGCAGTCATTATATTTTCAGCATGGAGGTTTGAAATGGTAAACATGATCACACCACTTTATTTGCTAAAGATGTGCCAACAGTAAATGCATACTTAATATTTATTTGATTATCGGTATATATAATTCATTGGTGGTTGTATACTTAATGAAAAATAAACATTCACTGATATGCTGTGCAATAATAAATATATTTTTATTTTAGGCCGGCATACCCTTCTAAGCCTGTTACACCTGACAGTGGAGAAAGAAGAAGTGCAGTTGAGCGAAAGCAAAGGTAATTAACGATGAAAGTAGGAATATCTATACAAATCCAATGAGGTACTACAAAGTACACAAATAAAGTTTAGTAATCAGTATCATTAATCAGATATTGTGATTTTTAAATTATGTACCAATGATACACTTTGAGTGCCAACAAAATCACCCATGCAAAATATTCTAAGGAATATTTTCCTAAGACTGGCCACAAGCTTGATCATCTTTTACTGAAAGCAAACTAGAGGCATTTAGATATGATGCTATCTTTCTTGCAATCACAGATCTTCAAGATCTGCTGCGGCTTTGGTCTCTAATTTGGCCTAAAATACATTAAGATACAGGCTCAGCACTGATCAGTTTCTTGTGGATAAAAGGGAATAATGACCCATTAATCTGAGATTTCCAACATTTGTATAAGCAAAAACCACGAAAAAATACAACTGAAAATTTTTATTTTTTAAATCATGTGATCTTTTTGGATCATACATTATATACATATGCATTCTCTTTATCTGGCAACATCATTTTGGTATTATCCGGCACCATTGCATGTATATTTTGCAAACATTGTACTTTAGTAGATTCAATTGCTACTGTCTATAAAAATGATCTTTTATAGACTTACCTATGGGAACAAATCTAGATTGGACGAGGATATCACACTTGTCTTATGGAACACCTCGCTAACTGTGTGACAGAAAAACAGAGCAGCAATCCAGATGTCAGGTTTTACCTCAATGGTACCAGTTGGAGAACATCCATCTAACTGACATCTTGGGTGATTGGTAGGATTTTTGCAGCGTGGCAGATGTCTTTATGCAGCTGAACTTTGGTAGCGCATGCCCTAGCTTGGGGGACAGCAACCTGTAGACCGCGATCTACCGGTAGATAATGGCCAGGTGACTGGGTGACCCACCATCCCAGAGCATCAGAGTGCAATGCAGAGGGACTACTTGTAAAATTGGAGCTGTAGTAGGGTGCAAGAGCCACATAAGCCTATGCCTCCTCTGTAGTGCTGGCTCTTGTCCCATGCAGAGTCATACCATCTGCACTCCACCTCTTATCCCAGCTAGCGATCTTCAGATTCTTCACCCCCATCCCAACTGCACCCCCTTTAGCTGCAGTGGCCAGGGGTGTATACATGTAGCAGCAGGAGTTATACACCCTGTCATAGTTGGTGGGTGTAGCACCTGCCATGCATAATCCATTCACGCAAATGCGGCCTCTCTGCAAGTGCCCTGCAACTTGTTGCAGTACAGCAAACAAAAGGTTAAAGCAGGTAACGTTGAGTCTGTTTTAACCCCTTTGACCCCGCAGAAGCATGCAGTTTCGGACACTTGCATAGTGGCCCAATTTATGTGAATTGGTCATGATTGGCAGGTGGCAGAAACCACCAAAAGCAACAAGGGGTTTACTTCTGCTGTGTCATGTGTACACCTTTGGCTGCCTCAGCAGCTAAAGGGGGTAAGGATTAGAGGTGGTATAACTGCCACTCAACTGCAGGATTTTACCACCTTTGACTTTATGTGTGAATCAGGGGTGGACTGACCATTTGGAAACTCGGGCACTGCCCGAGGGCCCGGGGTCAGTAGGGGGCCCCATGAGATGCCCCTGGTACCTTTTTTATAGGCTTTTTTGAGTTTTGGCAAGGACACAGCGGCCCCATGATCCCCTATTGCCCGGGGGCCCCATGAGTTGTCAGTCCGCCCCTGGTGTGAACAAGCCCTAAGGGCACCACTGCTGAATGCTCATTCACAAGGGCTCATTCACAAGTGCAGCAGGCACTGCTGCTCCTCTGAAAAGCAATCTGAGTGTGTTTGACAGGTGGTGAGGACGCGATATGTTGCCTTCTCAAGACCTGATATAAACCCATGATTTCTGTGGAATGTATGCGATTGCCACACGGCAGTAGTATGGTAGTTAGAGGTTTAAATCAAGTGTGAGGAGGCGACACTGTGCCCGGTGATATTTGACTTCTCCCATGTTGTTCATGTAGATCTCCACCTCTTTAAGGTTTCCTACCCCTGCCCTAACCAAATATATCTTGCCTACACTCCAAATGCATACCACGTTCATATTGTAACTTTATTTAAAATAAATCGATTTTTATTGGATAAATGCAATAAGTGTCCATCCTTCCCATGATTTTCTATGCTCATCAGATCCATACAGTGGCTGCAATGCAGTATTTATTCTGATTGAGGTATTGTAGGAAAAAAAAACAACTCTCCCTCAAAGTTAGCAGCAGAAGTATTGAAATTAATCTTTCAGCCAGGACTTCCCTCTTCCAGCAGTGCCATGGCAGCCTTTCAGCCTTCCAATCTCTAATGTAAACATGGAAGCAGCATTAGCGAAGCTGCGGAGAGAACAGAACAGTCTGAAGGACTAAGGTGTCCATTTATGACACAGAGAATAGCTGCGATTCAACGGATCTCAGCTATTCTCTGGTCATTCACAGTTTATAACACTCAGGAGATCATGTCAGTCCTTCACTGGAGAATCAGAGGGACCGCAAACTAAGCAGAGATAATTTACCTCTGCTTAGTAAACTGATCTTTTACTGTAATCTCGCGAGATTATAGTAAAATCAGCCATTTTCCAGAGTTTGTAGACCGTTCTCCAGCGTTTGGAGACCGTTCTCCCTTCGTCCGGAGAACTGCTTCATAAACTGCATTCACAGGAGAACTGTGTTCTCCAAGAATGTCGGAGAACTGAGCAGCGATCTATTACCGCTGGTTCATAAACGGACACCTTAAAGTGTTACTAAACCCTGGACCCTGCATTCACTATATCTGGTCTCCCACAGTACATAGAAAATGTAAATTCAATTATTTTAGTAAATATAAACTGATAAATACCTTTTCTCATCAGCATTTAGAGCAGTCTTGTGACTTCTATCAGTGTCCAGCCTAGCACTGGTTAATCTCGTAGGAGGAGTTTTCATTCTCCTCTGACTGTCCTATGACGCTGCATAACCCCTGATCCATTCTCTGGACACTGCTGATTGGCCCTGTGCTGATCACATGCACCCCCCCCCCCCCAAAGAAAAAAAAAATTCTCTAGCAATACACAGCAACTGTTACAGCGGTCAGTGAAGGATTGATTTAAAACTCATTTACTGCCTAAGAATATGTAAATGCCTTAATGTCCATAGCCTGACAACAGGTTGACTTTATCTCTAGCTTGGAGTTTTGAATGTAATTCTTGACTGTGCAATTGTAATTTTGGTTACAGAAGTCAAGATCTGGATAATCTCATTGAAGTATCAAGCTCTAGAGTTGTGAAGAGCAAAGGGTAAGCTATGGCTAGCGATCTTCAGATTCTTCACCCCCATCCCAACTGCACCCCCTTTAGCTGCAGTGGCCAGGGGTGTACACATGTAGCAGCAGGAGTTATACGCCCTGTCATAGTTGGTGGGTGTAGCACCTGCCATGCATAATCCATTCACGCAAATGCGGCCTCTCTGCAAGTGCCCTGCAACTTGTTGCAGTACAGCAAACAAAAGGTTGTAGCAGGCAGCGTTGAGTCTGTTTTAACCCCTTTGACCCCGCAGAAGCATGCAGTTTCGGGCACTTCCATAGTGGCCCATTTTATGTGAATTGGTCATGATTGGCAGGCGGCAGAAACCACCAAAAGCAAAAAGGGGTTTACTTCTGCTGTGACATGTGTACACCTTTGGCTGCCTCAGCAGCTAAAGGGGGTAAGGATTAGAGGTGGTATAACTGCGACTCAACTGCAGGGTTTTTCACCTTTGACTTTATGTGTGAACCAGGGGTGGGCAGACCATTTGGAAACTCGGGCACTGCCTGAGGGCCCGGGGTCAGTAGGGGGCCCCATGAGATGCCCCTGGTACCTTTTTTATAGGCTTTTTTGAGTTTGGACAAGGACACAGGGGCCCCATGATCCCCTATTGCCCGGGGGCCCCATGAGTTGTCAGTCCGCCCCTGGTGTGAACAAGCCCTAAGGGCACCACTGCTGAATGCTCATTCACAAGGGCTCATTCACAAGTGCAGCAGGCACTGCTGCTCCTCTGAAAAGCAATCTGAGTGTGTTTGACAGGTGGTGAGGACGCAATATGTTGCCTTCTCAAGACCTGATATAAACCCATGATTTCTGTGGAATGTATGCGATTGCCACACGGCAGTAGTATGGTAGTTAGAGGTTTAAATCAGGTGTGAGGAGGCGACACTGTGCCCAGTGATCTTTGACTTCTCCCATGTTGTTCATGTAGATCTCCACCTCCTTAAGGTTTCCTACCCCTGCCCTAACCAAATATATCTTGCCTACACTCCAAATGCATACCACGTTCATACTGTAACTTTATTTAAAATAAATCCATTTTTATTGTCTATTTAAATTGAATGTGTGGCCAGGCTATGGACATTTGAGTACTTTTTTTATTGTAACCAAATAGTAAATGAACTTTTAAGGAATCTATTTAAAAAAAAAAAAATTTGGATAAATGCAATAAGTGTCCATCCTTCCCATGATTTCCTATGCTCATCAGATCCATACAGTGGCTGCAATGCAGTATTTATTCTGATTGAGGTATTGCAGGAAAAAAAACAATTCTCCCTCAAAGTTAGCAGCAGAAGTATTGAAATTGATCTTTCAGCCAGGACTTCCCTCTTCCAGCAGTGCCATGGCAGCCTTTCTGCCTTCCAATCTCTAATGTAAACAGGGAAGCTGCATTAGCGAAGCTGCGGAGAGAACAGAACAGTCTGAAGGACTTAAAGTGTTACTAAACCCAGGACCCTGCATTCACTGTATATGGTCTCCCACAGTACATAGAAAATGGAAATTCAATTATTTTAGTAAGTATAAACTGATAAATACCTTTTCTCATCAGCATTTAGAGCAGTCTTGTGACTTCTATCAGTGTCCAGCCTAGCACTGGTTAATCTTGTAGGAGGAGTTTTCATTCTCCTCTAACTGTCCTATGACGCTGCATAACCCCTGATCCATTCTCTGGACACTGCTGATTGGCCCTGTGCTGATCACATGCACCCCCCCCAAACAAAAAAATTATCTAGCAATACACAGCAACTGATCATGTGCAGACTTGCCACTGCTGCTCTATGGCAGATGGATTGGCGACAGCAAAGGAAGGGGAGGATAAGAGAAGACAGGATCAAACATCCTTTTTACACAATGCAGAGGATTAACCCCTTAGGTTCTACTGTGAGTATAACAAGCATGCTTTACTGCGTATACAGACTGATTTTACTGTTGTGGGTTTAGTAACACTTTAAGTGCTTTGGCTATGAACTTTGGGGCTATTTTGCTCAACAGTGCTTGCTGTTACAGCGGTCAGTGAAAGATTGATTTAAAACTCATTTACTGCCTAAGAATATGTAAATGCCTTAATGTCCATAGCCTGACAACAGGTTGACTTTATCTCTAGCTTGGAGTTTTGAATGTAATTATTGACTGTGCAATTGTAATTTTGGTTACAGAAGTCAAGATCTGGATAATCTCATTGACGTATCAAGCTCTAGAGTTGTGAAGAGCAAAGGGTAAGCTATGGCTAGCGATCTTCAGATTCTTCACCCCCACCCCAACTGCACCCCCTTTAGCTGCAGTGGCCAGGGGTGCACACATGTAGCAGCAGGAGTTATACGCCCTGTCATAGTTGGTGGGTGTAGCACCTGCCATGCATAATCCATTCACGCAAATGCGGCCTCTCTGCAAGTGCCCTGCAACTTGTTGCAGTACAGCAAACAAAAGGTTATAGCCAGCAGCGTTGAGTCTGTTTTAACCCCTTTGACCCCGCAGAAGCATGCAGTTTCGGACACTTGCATAGTGGCCCATTTTATGTGAATTGGTCATGATTGACAGGCGGCAGAAACCACCAAAAGCAACAAGGGGTTTACTTCTGCTGTGACATGTGTACACCTTTGGCTGCCTCAGCAGCTAAAGGGGGTAAGGATTAGAGGTGGTTTAACTGCGACTCAACTGCAGGGTTTTACCACCTTTGACTTTATGTGTGAACCAGGGGTGGACTGACCATTTGGAAACTCGGGCACTGCCCGAGGGCCCGGGGTCAGTAGGGGGCCCCATGAGATGCCCCTGGTACCTTTTTTATAGGCTTTTTTGAGTTTGGGCAAGGACACAGGACCCCATGATCCCCTATTGCCCGGGGGCCCCATGAGTTGTCAGTCCGCCCCTGGTGTGAACAAGCCCTAAGGGCACCACTGCTGAATGCTCATTCACAAGGGCTCATTAACAAGTGCAGCAGGCATTGCTGCTCCTCTGAAAAGCAATCTGAGTGTGTTTGACAGGTGGTGAGGAGGCGATATGTTGCCTTCTCAAGACCTGATATAAACCCATGATTTCTGTGGAATGTATGCGATTGCCACACGGCAGTAGTATGGTAGTTAGAGGTTTAAATCAGGTGTGAGGAGGCGACACTGTGCCCAGTGATCTTTGACTTCTCCCATGTTGTTCATGTAGATCTCCACCTCTTTAAGGTTTCCTACCCCTGCCCTAACCAAATATATCTTGCCTACACTCCAAATGCATACCACGTTCATATTGTAACTTTATTTAAAATAAATCGATTTTTATTGTCTATTTAAAGTGAATGTGTGGCCAGGCTATGGACATTTGACTACTTTTTTATTGTCACCAAATAGTAAATGAGCTTTTAAGGAATCTATTTTAAAAAACAAAATTTGGATAAATGCAATAAGTGTCCATCCTTCCCATGATTTTCTATGCTCATCAGATCCATACAGTGGCTGCAATGCAGTATTTTTTCTGATTGAGGTATTGTAGGAAAAAAAACTATTCTCCCTCAAAGTTAGCAGCAGAAGTATTGAAATTGATCTTTCAGACATGACTTCCCTCTTCCAGCAGTGCCATGGCAGCCTTTCAGCCTTCCAATCTCTAATGTAAACAGGGAAACTGCATTAGCGAAGCTGCGGAGAGAACAGAACAGTCTGAAGGACTTAAAGTGTTACTAAACCCAGGACCTTGCATTCACTATATCTGGTATCCCACAGTACACAGAACATGGAAATTCAATTATTTTAGTAAATATAAACTGATAAATACCTTTTCTCATCAGCATTTAGAGCAGTCTTGTGACTTCTATCAGTGTCCAGCCTAGCACTGGTTAATCTTGTAGGAGGAGTTTTCATTCTCCTCTGACTGTCCAATGAGGCTGCATAACCCCTAATCCATTCTCTGGACACTGCTGATTGGCCCTGTGCTGATCACATGCACCCCCCCCTCCCCAAAGAAAAAAAAAATTCTCTAGCAATACACAGCAACTGATCATGTGCAGACTTGCCACTGCTGCTCTATGGCAGATGGATTGGCGACAGCAAAGGAAGGGGAGGATAAGAGAAGACAGGATCAAACATCCTTTTTACACAATGCAGAGGATTAACCCCTTAGGTTCTACAGTGAGTATAACAAGCATGCTTTACTGCGTATACAGACTGATTTTACTGTTGTGGGTTTAGTAACACTTTAAGTGCTTTGGCTATGAACTTTGGGGCTATTTTGCTCAACAGTGCCTGCTGTTACAGCGGTCAGTGAAAGATTGATTTAAAACTCATTTACTGCCTAAGAATATGTAAATGCCTTAATGTCCATAGCCTGACAACAGGTTGACTTTATCTCTAGCTTGGAGTTTTGAATGTAATTATTGACTGTGCAATTGTAATTTTGGTTACAGAAGTCAAGATCTGGATAATCTCATTGACGTATCAAGCTCTAGAGTTGTGAAGAGCAAAGGGTAAGCTATGGCTAGCGATCTTCAGATTCTTCACCCCCACCCCAACTGCACCCCCTTTAGCTGCAGTGGCCAGGGGTGCACACATGTAGCAGCAGGAGTTATACGCCCTGTCATAGTTGGTGGGTGTAGCACCTGCCATGCATAATCCATTCACGCAAATGCGGCCTCTCTGCAAGTGCCCTGCAACTTGTTGCAGTACAGCAAACAAAAGGTTATAGCCAGCAGCGTTGAGTCTGTTTTAACCCCTTTGACCCCGCAGAAGCATGCAGTTTCGGACACTTGCATAGTGGCCCATTTTATGTGAATTGGTCATGATTGACAGGCGGCAGAAACCACCAAAAGCAACAAGGGGTTTACTTCTGCTGTGACATGTGTACACCTTTGGCTGCCTCAGCAGCTAAAGGGGGTAAGGATTAGAGGTGGTTTAACTGCGACTCAACTGCAGGGTTTTACCACCTTTGACTTTATATGTGAACCAGGGGTGGACTGACCATTTGGAAACTCGGGCACTGCCCGAGGGCCCGGGGTCAGTAGGGGGCCCCATGAGATGCCCCTGGTACCTTTTTTATAGGCTTTTTTGAGTTTGGGCAAGGACACAGGACCCCATGATCCCCTATTGCCCGGGGGCCCCATGAGTTGTCAGTCCGCCCCTGGTGTGAACAAGCCCTAAGGGCACCACTGCTGAATGCTCATTCACAAGGGCTCATTAACAAGTGCAGCAGGCATTGCTGCTCCTCTGAAAAGCAATCTGAGTGTGTTTGACAGGTGGTGAGGAGGCGATATGTTGCCTTCTCAAGACCTGATATAAACCCATGATTTCTGTGGAATGTATGCGATTGCCACACGGCAGTAGTATGGTAGTTAGAGGTTTAAATCAGGTGTGAGGAGGCGACACTGTGCCCAGTGATCTTTGACTTCTCCCATGTTGTTCATGTAGATCTCCACCTCTTTAAGGTTTCCTACCCCTGCCCTAACCAAATATATCTTGCCTACACTCCAAATGCATACCACGTTCATATTGTAACTTTATTTAAAATAAATCGATTTTTATTGTCTATTTAAAGTGAATGTGTGGCCAGGCTATGGACATTTGACTACTTTTTTATTGTCACCAAATAGTAAATGAGCTTTTAAGGAATCTATTTTAAAAAACAAAATTTGGATAAATGCAATAAGTGTCCATCCTTCCCATGATTTTCTATGCTCATCAGATCCATACAGTGGCTGCAATGCAGTATTTTTTCTGATTGAGGTATTGTAGGAAAAAAAACTATTCTCCCTCAAAGTTAGCAGCAGAAGTATTGAAATTGATCTTTCAGACAGGACTTCCCTCTTCCAGCAGTGCCATGGCAGCCTTTCAGCCTTCCAATCTCTAATGTAAACAGGGAAACTGCATTAGCGAAGCTGCGGAGAGAACAGAACAGTCTGAAGGACTTAAAGTGTTACTAAACCCAGGACCTTGCATTCACTATATCTGGTATCCCACAGTACACAGAACATGGAAATTCAATTATTTTAGTAAATATAAACTGATAAATACCTTTTCTCATCAGCATTTAGAGCAGTCTTGTGACTTCTATCAGTGTCCAGCCTAGCACTGGTTAATCTTGTAGGAGGAGTTTTCATTCTCCTCTGACTGTCCAATGAGGCTGCATAACCCCTAATCCATTCTCTGGACACTGCTGATTGGCCCTGTGCTGATCACATGCACCCCCCCCTCCCCAAAGAAAAAAAAAATTCTCTAGCAATACACAGCAACTGATCATGTGCAGACTTGCCACTGCTGCTCTATGGCAGATGGATTGGCGACAGCAAAGGAAGGGGAGGATAAGAGAAGACAGGATCAAACATCCTTTTTACACAATGCAGAGGATTAACCCCTTAGGTTCTACAGTGAGTATAACAAGCATGCTTTACTGCGTATACAGACTGATTTTACTGTTGTGGGTTTAGTAACACTTTAAGTGCTTTGGCTATGAACTTTGGGGCTATTTTGCTCAACAGTGCCTGCTGTTACAGCGGTCAGTGAAAGATTGATTTAAAACTCATTTACTGCCTAAGAATATGTAAATGCCTTAATGTCCATAGCCTGACAACAGGTTGACTTTATCTCTAGCTTGGAGTTTTGAATGTAATTATTGACTGTGCAATTGTAATTTTGGTTACAGAAGTCAAGATCTGGATAATCTCATTGAAGTATCAAGCTCTAGAGTTGTGAAGAGCAAAGGGTAAGCTATGGCTAGCGATCTTCAGATTCTTCACCCCCATCCCAACTGCACCCCCTTTAGCTGCAGTGGCCAGGGGTGCACACATGTAGCAGCAGGAGTTATACGCCCTGTCATAGTTGGTGGGTGTAGCACCTGCCATGCATAATCCATTCACACAAATGCGGCCTCTCTGCAAGTGCCCTGCAACTTGTTGCAGTATAGCAAACAAAAGGTTAAAGCCAGCAGCATTGAGTCTGCTTCAACCCCTTTGACCCTGCAGAAGCATGCAGTTTCAGGGCACTTGCATAGTGGCCCAATTTATGTGAATTGGTCAAGATTGGCAGGCGGTAGAAACCACCAAAAGCACAAAGGGGTTTACTTCTGCTGTGACATGTGTATTATTATTATTATCATACAGGATTTATATAGCGCCAACAGTTTACTCAGCACTTTACATTATAGTGGGAGATAATACAGCAACAATACAGTTCAATACAAGAGGGATTTGAAGGCCCTGCTCCTTGGAGCTTACAATCTAGGAGGGAGGGGTTAATGGTACAATAGGTAATAACTGTGGGGGATGGAGTGTTTGGAAGAGTAGAGGATTCCAGTGTTAGCAGAGGGCGGGATAGGCTTCCCTGAAGAGATAGGTTTTCAGTGATCGCCTAAAAGTAAGCAGAGTAGGCGATAGTCTGATAGATTAGGGTAGGAAATTCCAGAGGATGGGGGAAGCCCTGGAGAAGTCCTGGAGACGAGCATGGGAGGAGGAGACAAGGGAGCTAGAGAGTAGGAGGTCCTGCGAGGTGCGAAGAGTACGGTTTGGGTGATATTTAGAGACAAGATCGGTTATGTAATTTGGGCACTGTTATGAATGGCTTTATATGTCAGTGTTAATGTTTTGAATTTTATTCGTTGGGCAATGGGAAGCCAGTGGAGGGATTGGCAGAGAAGGGTGGCAGAAACAGAACGGTTAGTAAGGTGGATGAGTCTGGCAGCAGCATTCATGATAAACTGAAGAGGGGATAGCCTGCGATGAGGTAGGTCAATGAGGAGGGAGTTACAATAGTCGAGGCATGATATGACAAGGGAGTGAATAAGTTGCTTAGTGGTTTCCGGGGTTAAGAACGGTCGTATCTTGGAGATGTTGCAGAGGTGAAGACTACATTATTTTGTCAGCGATTGGATCTGGGGCTGGAAGGACAGATGGGAGTCTAGGATTACACCTTGGACCCTGGCATGAGGGGAGGGACAGATGATTGTGTTATCGATCTTGATGATGAAGTCATTGGGGATGGCACGGGCTGGGGGGAATACTAGGAGCTCAGTTTTGGAAAGATTGAGTTTGAGGAAGTGGAGTGACATCTAAGCCGATATGTCACTTAGTAGGCTAGTGATGCGAGTGGAGACTGAAGGGGTGAGGTGAGGGGTAGACAGATAGATTTGCGTGTCATCAGCATAGAGATGGTAATTGAAGCCGTGGGAGTTTATCAATTGACCAAGGGAGGGGGTGTAGATGGAGAAGAGAAGGGATTCAAGGACAGAACCTTGAGGGACCCCTACAGAGAGAGGGAGTGAAGAGGAGGTGGCAGCGTTATAGGAAACATTGAAGGAGCGCTGCGATAGATAGGAGGAGAACCAGGAGAGAGCGGAGTCTCTAAGGCCAAGAGAGTGCAGTTTTTTGAGGAGGAGGGGATGGTCAACCGTATCAAAAGCCGCGGAGAGGTCGAGTATTAGAAGTATTGAATAGTGGCCATTGGTTTTAGCAGTTAGTAGGTCATTAGAGAGTTTTAGTAGGGCAGTTTCAGTGGAGTGTAGGGGGCGAAAGCCAGACTATAAAGGGTTTAGAAGGTTGTTGTTGGTGAGGTGGGAGCTCAGACGATTGTAGACTAAGAGTTCTAGGAGTTTAGAGGTGAATGGCAGAAGGGAGATGGGACTTAGGTTGTTCAGGTTGGTGGGGTCCAGGGAAGGTTTTTTAAGTATGGGAGTGATGCTTTAGAGGGGAGGGGAAGGCACCAGTAGAGAGGGAAAGATTGAAGATGTGAGTGAGGGAGCATAGGATGGAAGATGAGGGTGACCGAAGGAGTTGCGAAGGGACAGGGTCCAGGGGGCAGGTGGTGAGGCGGGCTTCTGAGAAAACCTTAGTGACCTCTTCAGTAGTAGCAGGGTCAAAAGAGGAAAGTTGAGGGAGGTTTAGTATGAGGAATGCTAAGTGGAGTGGATGTCTGTGCACTGGCGATGTCCCTACGAATTGCGTCAGTCTTGTTTTTGAAGTGGTTTGCAATCTCGTGGGCAGTGAATGACGTACTAGGTGGCGGTGGAGGCGGAGAAAGTAGGGAGTTAAAATTAGAGAAGAGCCGACGAGGACTGGAAGAGAAGGTATTAATGAGAGTGACAAAGTAGGCTTGTTTAGCAGCGTGGAGGGAGGAAGTGTATGTTAAGAAGGCAGATTTATATCGGGTGAACGCTTGGTGGGATTTGGTTTTACGCCATAATCGCTCCAGCGCACGACTGTGTCATTTGAGGTTTCTGGTGTTGTCAGTCTGCCAAGGTTGTAACGGTCGGGGCCTGATGCTTCGTGTTGTTAGGGGAGCAAGCGAGTCTAAAACGGATGAAAGCGAATTGTTGTAGACAGCAGTGGCCAGGTCAGGGCAGGGAAGGGGATTGATACTGTCATAGAGTTGGTCAGTTGCAGAGTGGAAGGGAGCAGGGTTCAAGTTTCGGAGATTTCTGCTGGTAATTGTTTGCTGTTTGTTGGGATAGGTGTTAGAGGATGAGGTGACTGTAAAGGTGATGAGATTGTGATCAGAGAGGGGAAAGGGGGTGTTTGTGAGGTTGTAGGGAGTGAGTGGAGGACTTTATACACTGTGCTAGTTCAAACGAAGAGGTTATGTGGAAGAGTTGGGATGTAGCCGGGTTATTGACGTTAATAGGGATATTGAAGTCTCCGAGAATGATAGTGACTAGCTCAGAGGAAAGAAAGTAGGGTAGCCAGGCGGCAAAGTCATCAAGCGGGACATGGGTCCAGGAGGCCGATAGATCACTGTAATCTACATCTTTGGCTGCCTCAGCAGCTAAAGGGGGTAAGGATTAGAGGTGGTATAACTGCGACTCAACTGCTGGGTTTACCCGCCTTTGACTTTACGTGTGATCAAGCCCTAAGGGCACCACTTCTGAATGCTCATTCACAAGGGCTCATTCACAAGTGCAGTAGGCACTGCTGCTCCTCTGAAAAGCAATCTGAGTGTGTTTGACAGGTGGTGAGGAGGCGATATGTTGCCTCCTCAAGACCTGATATAAACCCATGATTTCTGTGGAATGTATGCGATTGCCACACGGCAGTAGTATGGAAGTTAGAGGTTTAAATCAGGTGTGAGGAGGCAACGCTGACACTGTGCCCAGTGATCTTTGACTTCTCCCATGTTGTTCATGTAGATCTCCACCTCTTTAAGGTTTCCTACCCCTGCCCTAACCAAATATATCTTGCCTACACTCCAAATGCATACCACGTTCATACTGTAACTATATTTAAAATAAATCCATTTTTATTGTTTATTTAAAGTGAATGTGTGGCCAGGCTATGGACATTTGACTACTTTTTTATTCTCACCAAATAGTAAATGAGCTTTTAAGGAATCTATTTAAAAAACAAAATTTGGATAAATGCAATAAGTGTCCATCCTTCCCATGATTTCCTATGCTCATTAGATCCATACAGTGGCTGCAATGCAGTGTTTTTTCTGATTGAGGTATTGTAGAAAAAGAAAACAATTCCCCCTCAAAGTTAGCAACAGAAGTATTGAAATTGTTCTTTCAGACAGGACTTCCCTCTTCCAGCAGTGCCATGGCAGCCTTTCAGCCTTCCAATCTCTAATGTAAACAGGGAAGCAGCATTAGCGAAGCTGCTGAGAGAACAGTCTGAAGGACTTAAAGTGTTACTAAACCCAGGACCCTGCATTCACTATATCTGGTCTCCCACAGTACACAGAACATGGAAATGCAATTATTTTAGTAAATATAAACTGATAAATACCTTTTCTCATCAGCAGTTAGAGCAGTCTTGTGACTTCTATCAGTGTCCAGTCTAGCACTGGTTAATCTTATAGGAGGAGTTTTCATTCTCCTCTGACTGTCCTATAAGGCTGCATAACCCCTGATCCATTGTCTAGACTTCTGATTGGCGCTGTGCTGATCACATGCACCCCCCCCCCCAAAAAAAAAAAAATCTCTAGCAATACACAGCAACTGATCATGTGCAGACTTGCCACTGTTGCTCTATGGCAGATGGATTGGCGACAGCAAAAGAAGGGGAGGATAAGAGAAGACAGGATCAAACATCCTTTTTACACAATGCAGAGGATTAACCCCTTAGGTTCTACAGTGAGTATAACAAGCATGCTTTATTGCGTATACAGACTGATTTTACTGTTGTGGGTTTCAGTAACACTTTAAGTGCTTTGGCTATGAACTTTGGGGCTATTTTGCTCAATAGTGCCTGCTGTTACAGCTGTCAGTGAAGGCTTGATTTAAAACTCATTTACTGCCTAAGAATATGTAAATATCTTAATGTCCATAGCCTGACAACAGGTTGACTTTATCTCTAGCTTGGAGTTTTGAATGTAATTATTGACTGTGCAATTGTAATTTTGGTTACAGAAGTCAAGATCTGGATAATCTCATTGACGTATCAAGCTCTAGAGTTGTGAAGAGCAAAGGGTAAGCTATGGCTAGAAATGATGGCACTTGCCAAAAGTGTTACTTAACATGTCCCAAACTCGGTGTGACTAGCCCCTACTGAGCTCCAGATATTGGTGTGATTTTTGTGGTGTCAAAAAGTTTTCTTTTGTAGTTGGACACTGGCTATACACATCCTAGCCAAGGTCTAATATAGTAGGCTAACCTCCAACTTTTGATGATAACATTATATACAGTAAAACACATTCAAGTTTTAATGTCAGTGTAGAGCATCTCTGGCTATGAATGTGAAAAATCATTGATTTTGCAATTATTTTTGGTCACAGAAGTCAAGATCTGGATAATCTCATTGAAGTTTCAAACCCTAAAGTTGTAAGCAGAAAGGGGTAAGCTACTGCTGTAAAATAATGCAACCTTTCAGGAGTGTTACATATGTCATTCCAACATATTTTCGTAATTATTCCATGTCATTATAATGCAGGCTGGTATAGTTTAGAATAAAATGCCTTCAGCTGAACTCTTCACAAAAAAAAAATAATTAAATTATTTATTTTTAAGAACATTGTAAGTGTTAACCACTTGCCGCCCAGCCACTGTAGAAACACGGCGGCAGGGCGGCACGGCTGGGCAAAAGCACATTTTAAAACGTGCTTTTGCAAAACAGGAAGGGGGCACGCACGAGGCGCGCCGCCCTACCTGCACTGCCGATCCCGGCCGCGGGTGTCAGTCGCAGGGTCACGGCCGGTCATTACCGGCTGTGTCCCGCCGATTAGCGGCAATCACTGACAGAGAGCACGACTGCAGTAGCTCTGCTTTCTGTCAGTTCCCTGACAGCTCCTGACATGCTGATCGGGAGAGAAGAGTTTATCTCTCCCGATCAGCGTGTCCCCGTGCAGTGCACACCCCCGCCCCATAGTAAAACTCTCCCCTCACACAGCTAACCCTTTCAGTGAATAAAAAAGTTAACCCCTTCCTCCCCAATTCCATTAGTACAGTGTCAGTGTTTTTTTTTTGCACTGATCACTGTATTGGTGTCACTGGGGATGTCAGTGACCCTAAGTCAGTTCCCCCCCAGTGTCAGAATGTCCGCCGCAGTCCTGCCATAAGTCACTGATCGCCGCCATAAGTCGCTGATCGCCACCATTATTAGTATAAAAAAAATTAAAAATCCGAGTATCTTTCCCGCCTTTTGTAAACGTTATAACTTTCACGTAAACCAATTAATTTACACGTATTGGGGTTTTTTTTAGCAAAGACATGTCGCAGAATGCATTTTGGCTGAAATTTATGACGAAATTTGATTTTTAATTTTTTTTTACTCTACATGTTTTATAGTAAAAAGTCCAAAATATTGTTTTTTTTTCTCAATATTGTCAGCCTTTATTTATAGCGCAAAAAATAAAAAATGCACAGGCGATCAAATACCACCGAAAGAAAGCTCTATTTGTGTGAAAAAAAAGGACATAAATTTCATTTATGTACCATATTGCATGACCGCGCAATTGTTCGTTAAACTAGCGCAGCGCTGTATAGCAAAAAAATGGCGTAAATTGCAGTATCTATACCATAGTTTGTAGACGCTATAACTTTCACACAAAGCAATCAATATACACTTATTGGAATTTTTTTTACCAAAAACATGGAGCAGAATACATTTTGGCCTAAATTTATAACCAACTTTGAGTTTACTATATATTTTTTATAGCTGAAAGTAAAAAATATCGTTTTTCTTCAAAATTTTTGGTCTTTTTTTGTTTATAGTGTGAAAAATAAAAAGCACACAGGGGATCAAATACCACCAAAAGAAAGCTCTATTTGTGTGAAAAAAAGGACGTAAATTTCATTTAGGTGCAGCATTGAATGACCGCGCAATTATCAGTTGCATTAGTGCAGCACCAAGTAGCAAAAAGAAGCCTGGTCATTAAGGGGGGTAAATCCTCAGGAGGGCAAGTGGTTAAATATTGTTCTTTGATAACACGAAGAAAAATATTTCACCACTAATTTCACCAGTAATTTAGGCTATTTTTGTGGTCCATCAGTGCCATATATATAAAAAGTTTATTTTTATTGTGAAGATTGACCGGTAAAATTTTATATATAGTATGTGTGGCATTTTTTAAATAAAATTTAAAACAGGGATTTTCTAGATTTCTGGAGTATAAACAAACATTATCTCTGCTGAGGTATATGGCATGTCTATATTGCTGCTCTCTACTTCAAAATGTATACTTTTGTTTATGCCATATAGTACAACTCTCCTTGTGGATAAAGAGCTGTCTTCACAGTACACATGGGGTTTTGTGAAGCAGCGATCCAGCCATGACATACACCTCAAAAGCAAAAAAAATAAAATAATACAGTATTGTGCCATAGTGACTTTTAACATACTAGCATGCACCAATTAAAACAAATAGATATTTTGCATTTTTTAAAATATAAATTATGTAGGCAGTGCAATTCTGTACTTTTAATACCAATTTGGGAATAATGTTGAAACTAATACAGTACAGTTTTAAGTATTCACCAAATAAATATGCAGCTTTGATATGGAAAGAGTTATTTGCGCTTGATTAATGCTTTTAGTATTTATTTTCTGTTCTATTTCTGTTAGATACTTATATTTGTGAAATCAGTTGTGTTTAGCTGACTTTTATTTGCTCATAAGTAGAGAGGGGTAATAAGAGGTGTGACACAATAATACACTTTCTACTTAGCATTTAGTTGGGTGCCTGGAACAAAGGGGAATAATCAATACTTGATTACCACATATGAAAACACTACACAGGCTCCAAAAAGTCCACACCTGGCATCAGGAGGATAATTGTGTGCTTTTTATTCAACTAAACAAGAATCATTTTTTTATATAAGGTCCTTGAATGATCTGTGTTTTAATAAAATTATTTGAAGAGAAGGTTAAAGTGTTACTACACCCATGACCCTGCATTCACTATATCCGGTCTCCCACAGAACATGGAAATGCAATTATTTTAGTAAATATAAACTGCTAAATACCTTTTGTCTTCAGCAGTATGTAGCAGTTTAGTGATTTCTATCAGTGTTCAGCTAAGCATTGGTTAAAGCTTGTAGGAGGAGTTTTCATTCTGCTCTGACTGTCCTATGAGGCTGCATGACCCATGACCCCTGTCTGGACAGTGCTGATTAGCCCTGCTCTGATCACATGTACCCTCCCAAAGAAAAAAAAACCTCTCTAGCAATATGCACCAAACTGAGCATGTGCAGAGTGTGTCCTAGGGCTCTGCACTATCAGCAGATGGATTGGGGACAGTAGAAGAAATGGAGGATCAGAGAAGACAGGATCAAACAGCCTTTTTACATAATGTGGAGGATTAACCCCTTAGAATCCACAGTGAATATGACAAGCATATTTTACTGCATATACAGACTGATATTACTGTTGTGGGTTTAGTATCACTTTAATGCATTATTTAATGTGAGCCAATGACAAATGAAATGTGCTTAGTGTGCCTACTCTTAGTTGCTGAAAGTGGATTTCTGACTTGATGTTATGTATTTCATATAGCATACAGGTATAAAGAGAGGTTATTCAGCATTTATTGAAAAGTTGAAGTATGTAAAATAAATGATGGAAACCAATGGCTTATGAACCTCCGATATCTCTCAGCTGTCACTGATGCTACTTGTTAATAAATAGTTGTCTGAATATGTACAACATTGGACAGTTCCTGTAAGCTATGAATCAAACAAAGTTTCTCCAAATTATATAATTTTATTTACATGATTAACATCAATTTCAACACAGGACCACTGAATGCTGCTTTTATATGTAGTGTTGTCCACTGTTACAGTGTTAAGTGAATGTGGCTCAAACGTTCTTGTGGTTAGCAGTCTTGTTGATGCCACAAATAAAACCAAGCTGCTTATGGATTATATGTGCCCATGTTACTTTACATAAATGTTAAATTTGTGTTTTTATTTATTGACAGAACTCAAAATGTGGATAATCTGATTGATATCAAATCCACTGTAGATAAAGGAGTGAAAAGGTACATGAAATAATATTGTTAAGCATTATTACAGAAAGAGGAGTTATTGCTTAACTTTACTCACGTACCAACATGAATTCATTGTTTTTGTTGAGCTTGCCATGCAAATTCCATTTAATCAATAGAGAAGATGGGACTTCCAGGGTGCATAGACATGAATACCACACATTAAAAGTTATATAATTTTTATTTCGTATTTTGGTAAAACACAAGAAAGGAAAAAATACAAAAACATAAAAACAATTTCAATTCTAAGAATACCAACTGAGATTCAAACTTGGTTAGGTAAATGTAGTATACTCCCTACATGTTTCGCCCTCACGGCTTCTTCAGGGGAGATTTTGTGAGGAAATTTCTACCGCCAAGGCAGTCCTGGATGTGAAAGCTCACAGAGCTAGAAGAAAATGACCTAAATATCTTAATTGGCCTACACGTCCAAATCAAATTCCATTGCATATTCAGGGTTCTGTTAGAAGATTTTACTTAAAGGATAACTAAAGGCAATATTTTTTTTTTTAAGTTTTGGACAGAGTGGAGAGGGATTAGAATGCTTGTCAGGTTATATTGCTGTCTGTGCCCCTGGTTAGGGAGATGCATCCTCTCTATTTGTCCAGTGTACCATTATCATTGAAAGTGAAAATAAAAGAAAATCCCACATTTTGGGTTGTCCCCAGGAAAGCAATAGAGCAGAAATCTTCTAATGGGGACACTAGTTCTGGTGGCCTGGGGGGTCCCCAGTAATTCCCCCAATTTGATTTGATTTCCTCTCACTTCCTATTTGGCTTTGGGACAGGAAGTGAAAGGAAATCTAAGAAATGGGACACAGATGACAAAAAAAAATCTGATGGGGTTAGAACCCTCCCATAGTGCCCAGTCACACCTGTGAGATTTCAGGTGTGATTTGAGAATTGAAATTGCACCTGAAATCACATTTAATGAATGTGAATATCAGTGTCTTAACATGTGCAATTTGCTGCAGCATGATTTCTAAAGTAGTTCTTGCATTACTTTTTCTGCAGTTTTGTTGCGATTTCACATACATAGAATATAATGGAAATCACACTGCAAATTGCAAGAAATTGTTGAAAATCTTCACAAGTAGCAATAAAGACTTTAGAAATTGCACCTGAAATCGTGCTGAAATTGCACACAAATCACACGATTTTAAATTTCAGCAGTGTGACCGGTGACTTAATCTATCCAAAATGTGAAACAAACTTTTGCCTATAGTTCTAGTTTAAATAAATTTTTACAATATGATCATGTAAATTACTTTTTGCCTAATCTGCAATTCTTTAACCTTTTATGATCAGAGATCATTGATGCTTAAATGCCCTGTCCAAATTAAGCAACATTGATGTGTGTTGGTTAGCTTGACAATAACTCTGACCTAAATAATTTTTATATTTTTGAAGGGCATATTAAGCCCTACCCTGTTTTTTATCTTATATTTTTTTTTGTTAATGGATTTTATAATATTATTATTTTTTCTGTTATTATGTTGTAATGGATTTAGAAATTGCATGGTACTGCAGTTTTCATCCGCAGGTTGAAAGGTTTTTTTTCCCCAGCAAAGTCTTCAGCCTACATGTGATCACAATGTCATACTGATGACTGCAGTAAACTATAATTGTTATTAGTTGCTAAAGGAAACTGCACTTTCCAAACAACTGGTGCTTTTTGCATAAGTAGGTAGTCTGAACATGTTGTGCACCATTGATATCTCTTCCGTGTCATCCATGCAATGAAAATAATCCTTAATAAAGCTGTGCTGCCTGTCTGTATAGATAATAACTGATATAAATGTGCAAATCTATCTCAGTAACGACTAACAATCGGTAATTATATTTCTGCCCATTTTTTCTGCAATTACATATCCAGGTGATTTGTAGACGTTTCCTATGTCAACTTGACTGATGTGTAATTGTGGCCCTTGCATAACACCGTGTTCTGTTCTGTGGCAATATAATAAGATCATGCCTAAAAACATATCTAGGCTATAAATATGTATGTATGTATGTATGATTCCGAGCCACATGTGCTTCATAGCTATCTTTGATGTTGCCTGTGGCAAGCTGTCAGTGGGTGCACAGTACTTGTCTGTCATTTCATTCACAAGTTTCATTAAACACTGAATGCTGCTTTCAGAGTAGAGTAGTTCTCTGCCAGTTGCTATCTAATTTGGCTCACATATTGATAATATGTGTGGTTAATAACCTTGCCACTGTTAACATGTGTCCTTTTAAAATGCAGATAAAACAAGTAAATGTATAAATAATGTAGTGAGAAAATTTATGAATTTACGTGCAAGCATTAGAAATCTAATTGACTGCCTTGGGATGTTGCATTTAAAGGGAAACTAATAAGAATTTGGGTACTTTTGGTGTAATTAACTTTTTAGGTTAATCATTTTAAAATTATATTTATTTTACAAATAAACATTTTAAGTAGACCCTAATCAGTGGCTAAATGGGCAGCACAGTGGCTAAATGGTTAGCACTTCTGCCTGGCAGTACTAGGGTTGTTGGTTCAAATCCTAGCCACAGCACCACCTGCTTGGAGTTTGCATGTTCTCCCTGTGCCTGCGTGGGTTTCATCCAGGGACTCCTTTTTACTCCCACACTCCAAAGACATGCTGGTAGGTTAATTGGCTCCTGTCTAAATTGTCCCTAGTATGTGTATGTATGAGTGTAAATTAGGGATCTTAGATTATATGCCCCTTGAGGGTTAAGGACTGATGTGAATGTACAATATATATGTGTAAAGCTCTATGTAAATTGATGGCGCTATATAAGTACCTGAAATAAATAAATCTAACTACTAATATCTCATACATTTTTACATGTTTATGTAATTTCAAAAGTTGCTTATAATCTATTTAAATCTGCAACTTTTGTTAAAAGCATATCCAGAGTGATCTTGCCGCTCAACTCCTTGTTCAGGCACTTCCTGATAACCTCCCTGGTTGAATCTACAAGCGGCCATGCTGACACACATTGAGCAGGCATTGCTCATTATTGTCACTATCAGTAAACTGGTCCAGAGCAATGATGTTCAGCCGATGTTGGAGCCTGTACTTTACAAGTACAAAGGAAATGGCTGAGGGAATCAGCAACACTGAGATGCAAAAAAGCTTGAAAAGGTGAAAAAGATATTTTATTTTTTTATTTCAGGTACTTCTTTATTGCCGTCAATTTATGCAGTGCTTTATATATATATATTGTACATTCACATCAGTCCCTAACCCTCAAGGGGCATACAATCTAAGGTCCCTAACTCACATTCATACATACAAATACTAGGGCCAATTTAGACAGGATCCAATTAACCTACCAGCATGTCTTTGGAGTGTGGGAAGAAACTGGAGTACAAAGAGGAAACCAATGCAGGCACAGGGAGAATGTGCAAACTCCAAGCAGGTGGTGCTGTGGTTGGAATATAAACCAACAACCCTTGTACTGCCAGGTGGAAGTGCTAACCATATAGCCACTGTGCTGCCCATTTTCTGAATAAAAAAACCCAGAAATTGCTTATGATGGACAGTACTTTAGGAAACTAAATGTAATCTACTTAGTGTTTAGATCTACTTTAAAACTATATGCACCAATGGCACAGGATTCACAAAGCCTTGTGGATTTTTAAAGAGAACACAATAGAAGCCCATGAAGAAAAAGTATCAACACAACACCAAAAAAACCTCATTGATTCCCCCAGGGGACCAAGTACATGTAGGACCTGGTCCTATTTCAATCCATCCCATGGTTGCTGAGCTTGTTCCAAGCTGCTGTCCACCAACATTGCTCACAGGGAAAGGAATAAATAAATAAGGTATGATTGACAGCTCTGATTTCTGGCAGCAGGAGCATGCTGGAGAGGGGCACCATCATTTAGCATAGCAGAAGTAGGGATCAGCTTGTATCACAATGCATTGCAAGGGTCGTGTGATCCATCTGCCAGTAGATGTGGTTGAAGGAACCCTGTGATCTTGCTGACTGGCTACTAATAAACACCGAGGCACCTCTGAGCAACACCAAAGACTTCTAAAGCAGTGGTTGCAGCTGGGTTTTTCAGCAGACTGTGAGAATAAAGAAATGGAGTGGAGATGGTGCCTCTAAAGATACACACTGGGGGAGATTTACTAAATCTGGTGCACACACAATCTCCAGCAAGTGTCTCCTAGATCTGCTGCAAACCCAGCTGCCACCACGGCTACAATGTGTGGAATAGCCTACAAATTCCTGTCTCCCCTATTCCTCAGCAGATCCTCTTTAAGGGATCTGTGTATGTGAATGCTAATTTCACAGAGTGGGTTGTGTTTTCAGTGTGTTCTCTCCCTCCAGATGGTTTCTTGTGGGGTTTTGGGCTGTGGCAAGATGAACAGGTCCTGTCGGGTGATGGTGGGGGGAGGGGAGGTTAAGTTAGATTGCCCCACAGTTAGCAATCTGATTATCCATTTTATTAATGCATTTAAAAAAAGGGAGATTCTTGCAAAAGGGACAGTGGCTATAGGCTGGCTGTAACTGCCCCATAGGAATGCACGTGCATTGGATTTCAGCCGGACTTGGAGCTGACAACCGACACAAACAGAAAAAAAAAATGCTGAGCTAAGTTCTACATGTCCTTGGCCCCCTGGGGGATTCAATAAAGTTTATTACATAGGGTTTGATATACTAAAACTGGAGAGTGCAAAATTTACTGCAGCTCTGCATAGAAACCAATCAGCTTCAGGTTTTATTATCAAAGCTTAATTGAACAAGCTGCATTTATAAATCCTGTATAATAATAATTTAGAAGCTGATTGGCTACCATGCACAGCTGTAACAGATTCTGAATGCTCCAGTTTTAGTAAATCTCCCCCAGAGTGTGGATACTTCTATTTTTGTCTAAATAAACTCTTTATGGCCCCATCTGAAAAAAAGGCATAGTGGGGGGGGGGGGGGGATGGGGACTGCGTATCACTTATCTGGCTCATTCAGTTCTGTGCATAAACATGAGTTTGCACGACTGAGCTCTGTAAAAAAAATTTTTTTCCACAGAACAGCTTTGAATATATAGGTTTACATGTGAAAAAGCCTGTTGGCTTGAAATAAATATAAAATAACCAAATATATTATATTCACCTGATTTAAAAATATAAATTCTATTTATTTGTTACCTTCATTTCAGTCCTGATCATATAACAGACAACATACTGTGTGTGTATCTATCTATGTATCTATCTATGTATCTATCTATGTATCTATCTATATATATATATATATATATATATATACATATATATATATACACACGCCCACACACACACACACACAAATGTGATGCATTCCTTTGATAAAATAGCATTTTTTATTGAATAAGGCCTTTAGTAACAATATTCTGTGTTGCATCACGTGAATGTTACATTGTATTTTGATTTTTTAGCAGAGCTCAAAATATGGACAACCTTATAGACATCAAACCCACTGCAAACAAGGGAGTGAAAAGGTATACTAAATGATGAAAATCTTTAACCTATAGTATAGAAAAGTTTTTTTTTTTTCTAGCACAGAAATCATGCATATATTTATACAGAACTATATTATACAATAAAACAAACGTGTTATGCATTATTATTACTATTCAGTAAAATGTACTCCTAATGCATAATAAAACAAAGTCTCAAGGCTTATATGTTCAGTGCTACAATATTTTAGGATCCTAAGTGCAAAGGCCAAGAGCATTTTGTGGATCTTGGAACAATGTGCACAAATTACTGGAATGACAACAATAAAAAGGCACTTATGTTCCAAGAGAGGAACAATGGGAAAAAAATAACAGTCATTCTTGAATCAGGGTTATTGTGCCACTGTCCAAAAAAATTGTATGGCTCAGTTGGGTTGGTTTTCTGAAAGACAATAGTCTGTTCACTTTGCAAAGTGAATGTTAATTTTTAAGGTAAAGTTACCTTAGCTTAGTTAATAAGCTGAAGTTCTCCTGATGTCCATCATCCAATCATGTGCAAGCAAAAATAAATGTTTTTAAAATTTTCTTATAATGTGATTGGGTATTCGTTTCAAAGTGAACTTTCACCACATTCACCAAGCTAAGTGAAAATCCCCTTACAAAGTGAATATGTTCTACTCTTTGTTTAATACTGTAATTATGAAAAATGTACTGAAGATCTTTTTGCAAATTAGTTCTTTTAAACAAATTAGGAACTGATTGTTCTTTAATAATTTGTCCAGTCCTAGCTAGAACATACAGTATCACCAGACAAAGGTGACTACATTTTACTGTTCTTTTTTTTTGGATGTTGTAGGTTGCATAGACTAGTTTTAGTAAATATCTGAGAGCTGAATCACCTTATGGTTGTGGTGAGGTGTTTGCGCTGTGGTATCCAGAACTGCATGCTTTTTGGGGCCATTACCAGGGGGTTAAAATCTTCCTGCTGGATTTTAATTTATTTTATACTATGCAAATGTAACTGGAGGGTTAAGAGGGTCACCCCCAACTCTGAGAGCCAGAGCAGGGTTATTGGAGCTGAAGAACCCAGGGGATGTAAAAAGCCACCTAGTGGTTCAGCTCTCCAGTGTGTAACTACTAGTGAAATATCCCTTTTGTTTTTTGCAAACCTTTGTGTTCCCCAGAATACTATGTTTCTCTAGTTTAGCCACAAATTCACTTCTCATTTTTATGTTCATGGTTATACTGTATGCTCAGCAGTTTTGCAGATATACTAAATAATCAAATTACAAAGGGATGCATACAGCCTAATGCCACATATCACTGCAAAAAATTAATGGGCTACATTTAGCTTGCTTAAAACTGCATTCCAGAGAAATAATGAAATACATATATGGAACACACACACGTGCACAATATACACTAGTCATTAGACGTGATAGCTGCATTAATTTTTCTTTTTAGGCCTTTTCCCCTCTGTTTTCAGCTGGTGATCTGGCCAGTAATACACTTTCTGTCCTAGGGTGCCTACACTCTGGATGGAGGAGCAACATAGAAATAGAATATTATTATATTATTATTATACAGTATTTATAAAGCGCCAATAGTTCGCTCAGCGCTGTACATTACAAAGGGGGACAGAACATGTGACAGAACAATACCAATACAATGCAAAACATGAGGGGATCGAGGGCCCTGCTCTTTCGAGCTTACAATCTAGGAGGGAGGGAGTGGTGGCACAGGAGGAGATAGCTGTGGGGGATGGAGTGGTAGGAAGAGTGGAGGAGGTCGGCAAGTTAGCAGGGGGTGGGGTAGGCTTCCCTGAAGAGATGGGTTTTCAGGGTGCGCCTAAAGGAGAGGAGAGTAGGTGATAATCTGATGGGTTGGGGCAGGGAGTTCCAGAGGATGGGTGACACCCTGGAGAAGTCCTGGAGGCGGGCATATGGGAATATAGAAAACAAAGCTTAAAAAAAGAAAACAAATTCAGTCATCAGATCTAAGAATTGTCAAAATGCAATATGATAGATGTTTACTTCTGTAAGTGTAAATTGTTATTACCAGATCTGAAAAAGAAGTATCAATATTAAAACAATTGCAACAATTAATTATGCTTTTTCTCGCTCTCTTTGCCTTTTTAATTACAGCAATAATTTTTTTTCTCTCTCTCTCTTTTATTTACCTCAATTAATTCTTCTTTTTTAACACTCACTCTGTCTCTTTTTAAGTGACCAACTGGATAACCTTATTGAAATATCAGACACTGCAAAGAATACTCGTAAAAGGTGGAACAATATATATAATTTTATTTCATATCTAATAAGTATTACAATGAGATTCAGATAGAGATATATGGCAATAGAAAATAATTTTGTGCTTGTAAATGAACGTAGGAGAATGTATTGATCCATGGTAAAAAAGAAGTATGGTAAAAGAAGTATAAAGAGGTACGGTAAAACATTTCAGCAGAATCTTCAGAAAGAGAAAACATTCTTACAGTAAATGTCATAAATCTGATCAATGTATACTGAAAAAAACTTGAAACAATATATAATCACAGGTTACCTTAATGAAAACCTCATGCCAATTGAATCAGTACATTCAGAAGTATAAATGTCTAAATACGAGTGCAAATCATGGCATTTCATGTAATAGTTGAGCTTTGGACCCAACCTTTCTACCTCCAAGTCCACATATTGGTCATTTATTGTGATGGATGGCAAAATGGATCAATAGAGAGAGAGAGTATGAAGTGAAACAGCTTTTGCTGTGTTCTCTCTTTTTATTTGGGGAAGCCCTTTATTTTATAGTGGAATAAAGTGGAGCTTGTCTCGCTCCAAAAGCTCCAAATCATCACTGACTTCTGGGTCCAAAAACTAGGCTACTGGGTACACAGTATGCACAATATACCACTGAAGCCCTTCAAATAGCAAATATTTTATACCACATTAAATATGTACCTATACATTTGGTTATTCTTTGAAAGATAATTTGATTAAAGTTTTAATAATCTGATACTTTTTGTTATTTCCACCATTTAATACATTCCTCTCTCAGTATTTGCAGTATAGTTTTGTATCCGTTAAACACCAATTCATATTCTATCTCATAGAAGTATAAATATATATATATTCTAGGGAAGATCAACTCAGTGACTTCATTGACATAAAAAAACCTGAAGCAAAGGCCAGGTAAATATCTTGCTTAAAATGTTAATAATCACAACTACTTCTACTACTGTTACTATTACTTTTTATTCAACTATTGCTACTTTAATTTTACTACAACTACTATAATACTACAATGTTAATAAAGAGATTTTTGCTTGGAAAACATTTAGCTGAAGTAGGAGAGGAAAGGAGGAAGGAAACCTCTTTTCCACGGAAACAGCCAAATTTAGCAATGTCACATTTCTTTATAAAACAGTGTTGGCTTCAAATAATTATAGCTGAAATCTATGGCAATGACTGCATGTAGACAGTTGAAACACTTTTATGCATTAATGAGACCTTAATTATGTTTTAGGGAGGAAAAGGTAGGGTAAAGCCTTTGGAATCTAAAGAGTACCAAACTGCATTAAAGTAGAACTAAAGGCAACACTTTTTTCGATTTTGAAAAGAGTAAGGGAATATTATAACCCCTGTCAAGTTTTTTCCCCTATGTGTTTCCCATAGGGGAAATGTCCCTTCACTTCCTGTACCATAGCCAAAACAGAAAGTGACAGAAAATCCCACCAAAGTGAACTAGTGTCACATACTTGTTCGAGGCAGAGCTGACGTGAGGGCTTTCCCTTACATCTCCTATCCTGTTTCTCCTGAGGTTGATGACAGGATATAACAGGGCACAGAGTGGCACAGGTGCCTTGTAGGAGATCATGGCTGGAAGATACTTGTAGCAGTTGCAGAACACAGGTCACAAGCCAGAATCATCAACAAGGTATCAGGAACAAACAGAGTAAAAAGGCCTGGTACAGGAGCAAGCACAGGATCAGGTCACAGACAGTAGAAGCTGACAACCACTCAGCAATCCTCTAGTGCAACTTTAAATAGGCAAGTGGCAATTTGGGTAACCATGACAAATAGGGGAGTAGAACTCCCTAATGGAGCAACGACAGAAACAAAAAACTGACCCATATTCTAAACCCTCTCCACTCTTTACAAAACTAAAAAAAAGATTTGTCTTTAGTTTATATACTTGAAATGTTGATCTTTATAGAGTTGGTAGATCAAAAAATATTACGAACATATCATTATATCATGATTGAGTTTGAAATATATATAAGGAACATACATCTCTTTGATGTTAGACTACATCTTCCCATATCATTATCCTATCTGTATTTCACCTGATGTACTCTTTCTACTCTATCATATGTGAAAATGTATTATGAAATTATTGGTTTGGATGCCACTGACCTTTGGATATTGGATCTGAGTTACATTTTGAGCTTGGAAGAATTGGTGATTTTGTTCCAATCTCCGCTCATCAAAGATCTTTGTTATATGTCTTCCCACAGCCCAGATTAAAGAAATTATACCCTGGCACATCCCATTTTAGTTTTAGATGTTATGAATATCTGTCACACTTGAGTTTAATATTTTGAAGAAGCGATTGTTACCGTAAAACGTGTCAATGTATAAAAACAAGTGAACAATTTATTCTTTTTATTGATGAACTGTACACTTATGTGCTTTTGACATATGTCCAATAAAAGTTGTTAGGATTACTTTTTATGCTATTATGTCTGTAGAGTTGGCCATATATATAATATAAATACCAGTGGGTCACCCTAGAATACCCCTTTTCTGACATAAAAATATTTTGCTAGGTGTGCCCTTATCAGCGACTCAGAAAGATTACAGACAGAGACATACAAGAAACTTGTACTTTTAGATGGAGGTCAGCTATGGCAGCTCATCTGCTTCTCTTAGTGTAGACAGCCTTTAAATGGCTCTGATAATTAGTTTTATTCTGGCACTACTGTAAGTCAATTTTGGCTTCTTGGCAGTGCATGTGTTACAGCATGGTATACATTTTAACCTGCCCAGAAATGTAACCTACTACACCAACTTTCCCTCCCATCTACTTGCCAGTCAACCACCTTCACCAGCCCCTACAGGGTGAAGCCTAGAGACATTGGGGTAGATTTACTAAAACTGGTGCACGCAGAGTCTGGTGCAGCTGTATATGGTAGCCAATCAACTTCTAATATCAGATTGTTCAATTAAGCTTTGGCAATAAAACCTGGAAGCTGACTGGTTTCTATGCAGAGTTGCACCAGATTTTGCATTCTTCAGCTTTAGTAAATCAACTCCAATAGTATTATTAGAAAGCATATATGTATTTTTGCTGATGCTAACCATGCATATGCTTCTCGTACAATTTCACCCTATTCATAAAATCTGTACTGAGAATGGGTGATTGAGATTGCTTATGCTCTCCTTCTAAAAATGCTAGCTGTCAGATTTTCGTACTTCCTGAGGCACTGAACAAGTATACAGATTGGCAGCGCTAAGGTCAGTAAGGTCTAAGGCAGCCCTATATTCCTCTACTGGTGTCCTTTTAAATAGCTGTAATAATTTGTGTGTTTCATTTTTCTCAAACAATCTTGTGTTAGTATAATTTCATTCAACAATACTACATATATATATTTTTCAGGACTCAAAATGTTGACAATCTAATTGAAATTAAAAATACTAACACTGCTAGTACAAATAAGGGGTAAGTACAACATAGAAATTATTAGATTTATTTGACAATCACTGTAGATGAATAGGCCAAGTCAAAACTGTTAACTCTGATTTGGGTGCATGTTGATAGTTTATCTCTCAACTTGCAGGTAATTCAGTCAGTCACAGTTTCCACAGTGGAAAACCACTTTTGGTTAGGTGGCTGTTTAACTCTCATGATGTGAGTTTCTGAAGGTTTACCAGGCTGCCAAAACTTTATTCCCTCAAAATCCCAATCAGGTTGAGTTGGGTTTTCCAGTTTTGCTTCCAATTTATCCTTAGCCCAATTGGCTGCTTAAAACAATTTTTTGTATTCTGTTCATTAGAATTTACAACATTTTATTATAAAAAGTTTGTGTGCTATCCTGTGGTTGATGTGTTAAAGTACAAACTGACTGTACAATCTTGGTTTAGATTTATAAAAACTGTGAGAACCTCTGAACTATGCATTGAATTTATATACAGTCAGGCAGGCCCCTACTTTACAGTTGATGGTAGAGCTAAAGGTGATTGTAATTTCAGACCGCAACATGTGTTGTGTGTTTTAGTTTTTTGCTTCTTGTGGTGTGCCTATTTAATGCACTTTGTGTCAAGGGAGTTTATTTATTTGAATGGGCATTCATTTATTTGAATGCATCAGAACAGGCAAAACAAAAGATATGTAGCAACACAGTGCACCACAATGCATGAAAATCAGCAGAACTACAATGTACTAATGTGTTATAGTGTTCTAACATGTGTTGCGGTTACGTGCATGTTCCCATGGCTGAGAATGGGCCTTTAAGCTCACCATTGCCCTTAAAACTAAATTAACCCCTAAACCCTTAACATTAACCTAACTTATAAGTTTAACATTTAGCCTGATTTTAACCCCTAAATAAAACCCAAATTTTACTATCAAGGCAATATTAACAGTGAATTGTATTCATTTTTTTCAGTACATTCAAAGCTGGTTTCCATCACTGTATCATGTAGACCAATGGTCCCCAAACTGCAGCCCAGGGGTCAGATGTGACCCTTTGCTTGCCTTTTTCCAGACCTTGAGGCATTATTCCTGCCACTGACATCACCAATGGGGCATAATTCCTGCCACTGACCCCAACAATAGGGCACTATTCCTTCCACTGACACCAACAATGGGACATAATTCCTTGCACTGACATCAACAATTGGACACAATTCCTCCCAATGACACTAATGATGGAGGGCTATTCCTCTCACTGATATGAAAGAGCATAGTTTACTCCCGTTCAGCACAGTCTGCCCCCCTAAAGTTTGAATGACAATAAACTGGTCCTTTGTTTAGAAAGTTTCTAAACCCCTAATGTAGGCAGACAAACATAGTTCCCAAGGCAGCACCCCACAAAGATCAAAGCTATTCTGCTGATCATTTATTTGTTAACTGGTCCTGTTCCAGTTTGGTTTATTGTGACAATGCCTAAAGAAAGCTTATAACATTGAAGATACTTATTTTTGTATTCTGGTAAACCTATTGGGAAGTTTTTGGACTAGGTATATAGTATACTAAAGCATTGTTGAGAGTCTATCTTGGCTTTTTGGCAAGGAATGTGTATGGTGAATATACCCAATACTTACCTGGAAATCACTACTCTAACATCCACAGGCCACAGCTTCAGCCAACCCATATAGCCACAACAGAGGGAGGGTGGCATGGGGATATCAGGAAGAGGAAAAGGAATTTAAATAATGCTGCTACTGTCAACTAAGCATATGTTCTTCTAACTACTGTTTCACTAAAAAACTTTACTGAGATAATATGGAGACTGCTTTTGTGACCTGTTCTAAATATGCCTGGAGCTTGAAAAGTATGCAGATTTGGAGTTCTGAATTCACTCTAGCTTTATAATCTCCATACTTTTTCCAGATCAGTGACTAAGAAAGTACTAAATCCAGAGACAGCCAGGAAATTAATATACTTAGAAGGAGATCACAATGACCACCTCTGTATTTCTCTCAGTAGAGGTTTTCTTTAAATAGCTGTAATAATGTGTGTGTTTTGCTTTGTTTAAACAATAATGTGCATGTGTGAGTGCTTTATTAAACAATAATGCATGTATATTTTTCAGGGCACAAAATCTTGACAACCTTTTTGAAATTAAAAATACTAACACTGTCAGTACAAATAAGGGGTAAGTAAACTGCATAAGTAATAGAACTACTGTATATGACATAAGCACAGTAGATTAGTAGTTGGAGGGATAAAGGTTCATTCAAATCATGGCGGTTCACTGCGGTGTGTTCAACGCACAAGCGTTTATGTGCATTATGTTATACATTAATATGAATTGCGCTGTGGCAGCCAATTCATGTGAACGGACTGCCAACACACCTCAGTGGACTGAAAATTAAACCTGCAGCAAGTTTGGCCAGACCTCTGCAATGCAACACCAATCCTTTTGCATTAATGCACGTTACGTTTGTTGTGCACTGAAGTTTAATTAATTGTAAATGACAGCCGATGCTCTTCCAAAATACACGCGTGTTGCAATGCATTGTAGTGCAGCACAACCCAAGGTGTCCTGCATATTGAGCTGCAAAATATTGCAGATGGCACATGACTGGCTTTTTAACACAAAGGTTTGTTTATTGATTGTGTCATCTGTCATTCAGTTTTTCATAAGTAAGGTGAGATCATGCTAATAATATGCACATTCATAGTATTCATTCATATGCATTCATAGTATATATAATTTTTTATTGTAAAACTCTTGTTTGCCATTTTGAGTTTGATGTGTTCGTTTTTGGCTTTCAAGAATCAACATGTTTTTTCCCTGCATTGAGAGTTTTGTTGCCAAAAATGCTGCACATATTTACTGCACAAACAGCTTTTATAATGTTACACACTTATCACACCTGAAAACTTGACACTCACTAATGCCATAGAAGATGAACTATGAGTTGCAGCATAAAAGATGGATCAATTCTCAGCCTGTCTTTGCTGAACTGGCTGAGATTCGATCCATCTATGGCCTAAAAGTGTATCTAATGCCAAATCTTTTATGTTTAGATTTTGATAGAGCAGAGAAAGGTCAGAACCCTTGTAAGGTTTTTTTTTTTTTTGTTTTCTATGTGCCCATCAGATTAACTCTCTATTGTCTTAGTGACAACTATCTTTGGAAGTGAAAGTGAGAAAAATCCAAAATAAAAAAAAGTTTGCCTTGAGATATACTTTAATTTCAGCATTTGCCCTTTAACCTACATTAATCCCTAAACTAACCTCAGCCTAACTCATGAATTTAATGATAAACTTGCCCTTCAACAGAGCAATAAACACGATAATGAAATACTAATGTGTAAGCACCCAAACTTAGCCCCCAAAGGACACCCCTCTGCTTGGTCAACACCTATAAAATAAACATTTTTAGCATTTCTTGTCTTACCCTGACTTAGATTATTGTGTCAATGTGTACGAAAAGCATATATGAGATGACTATATTTGTGCTGAAGATGGAAAAAAACTAAAGCCAGCCATTGATGGTTCAAATATTGGCTGGTTCAACAGGAACCGGCCAAGATTTTAACCATCTATGGGCAGGTTGATTGTACTCAAATTGATTGTACAACTTGGGTGCAATCAGCCTGTTGGATTTTTTAGGCGATTACTGCCAGCGGTTATAGCCACTAGCAATAATCACTGTGCTGTCCCCGTCAGGAGAACACAATAGCTCCACTGGAGGGATTCCCCCATGAACACTGACTGTGTTAAACGGAGTGATTTTTTTCCGTGCAACCCGTGGTTGCTGGAAAGAAAATCGCATCATCTATGGGCGGCTTTAGTGGCATATATTGAGAGCTTTGGTACTTCTTTAAAGTGCCCCAAATTGTCCTCACTGAAGATATCTGCTTGAGGTGATTGTAGCCGTATTAGTGCACTTGCGACAGAAACAATTGAGTACTGATGTGATACTTTTTTTATTTGCACCAACATACAATTTTGAGGACAAGCTTTCAGGATATGTCCCCTTCTTCAAGGTCCAGGCAGTACTCAAGGTACTGCCTGGACCTTGAAGAAGGGGACATACCCCGAAAGCTTGTCCTCAAAATTGTATGTTAGTGCAAATAAAAAAAGTATCACGTCACTACTCAATTGTTTCTGAAGATATCTGAAAATCCCTAGTATACAATTCATACCACCTAAGGTCAAAGGTGCTCAAAGACAGACACAAAGGAATAACCTGCGATATGAAATAAACAACACACCTAGAACCCACTTGATTGGGAAGTGTAATTATATTTATAGGAAGAAGAACAGGAAATGTAGTCAATAAATATGTTACTGCCAATCTACCTGGATAGAAGGGAGTTGTTTGCCGAGACCACTTCTCCACTTCCCATTGGTTGCTAAATTGTAGGCAGTGCACAGCAACATTGACGTTTGCATAACACAACTTTATTGTACTTTAGATGTAATAGTGTAGGCAGCTACCTACACTATAACAACCAGGGATGTTGTGCAACCTGGAAGCTGAATACACTCAGGGCTGGCCTTAATGACATTTTCCACCATGTCTCTATGAGTGCAGAAGAAGACCCATTCTTATTTGTGTTAAAAGTTTAGTCTGTAATACCAAACTCTGTTCCTATCCATCTGGGAGTCTTGGATGAGAAGGGCAACCCTCATAATGGTAACAGTAGGCATGAAGATTCAGGAACTTAAATCCAGATACCCTATTTACAGTTGCAAGAAAAAGTATGTGAACCCCTTGGGATTATGTGGAGTTTTTTTTTAGTTATACATCTCTAAATTTTCTTTTACTGGTACATTGAAGAAAACAAGATTTGGATGACTTCATTTCCATAGCAGGAGAAGGAAACAAGGGGTGAGAATATTAATTATACATAAGATATTATTTCTGCAGAGCAACTTTGATTAATTATTCTTAAAGTGTATCTAAGGTGAAAACTTCAATTTGTTTTAGTTTTGGACAAAGCAGAGGAGAGGTAATTCTCTACTTGTCCTTGTGTCTATTGTCACTGGTAGCAAAAATACGAAAAAATTCAAAATATTGAGTTAAGAATAAACTATATGCACAGTGACATAATAGACTAAGTGAGATGTTCTGTGATTAAATGTGACACTTTGCATTCCTCTACAACTGCCAATCATAGTTTTCAGGCTGACTGAAGTCATGAAAGTTGCTATTTGCATAAGGATAGGCATGCCCACCATTACAGTGCCCAGTAGGGAGCTAGTCTTTACAGTTTCCAAGCAGCACTGCATTGTGGGCAGCAGTGTGGTGTGAGCATGTTTCCACTATTCTCAGAAGTACTGGACTCTTCTTAAGGCTGACAAAGCCCGATGAAGGGCAGGCAGAGGTGTGCAATATGTAAGATGAAAAATGGGAGAGTGGCATGTGTACATGATTTAAAAAAAATATGCTATGAGACAGATGTGATTTTAAGTTATTATTCTTAGAAGAGTTAGTTCTGATTTAATGCACTTAAAAAAGAATATAAGGAGGCTGCCATTGCTTATGTTTTTTGAAAAAGCCATTTGCCTGACTGACCCTCTGGCTGCAATACTTTAATTTATTGAGGCAATGAGACACAAAAGACTCTTGACATTCCTAAAGCTGCCCATACAGGTATATGGCTCAGCTATTTTCATTCAGCCAGCGGGCTGAATGAAAAAACTGAGCTGAATCCCCCATCCACACATTCAAGGTAATGCAGGAATCATCCCCCCTGTGTAAATGTATTCCAACAGCGGGACTCCCCCAGCATCAGAATACACTGATCAGTGCTGCAACCAATTGGTTGCATTGCATGTGCTGTTTGAACCAACATTTTTCAACAGCCAGAGATGGCCGACCATATTTTGATCCATCTATGGCCAGTTTTTGACTTTCCTGATTGGCATATTTGTTCTGGGTCAGTGGCTCATACTATTAAAGCTAGAGAGTCAAAACCAGTCAACTACCATTTCCATAGTCAACATATTTCTGTATACACATGTACATTTTAATTAGTACTCTTTTATTGAATACGGCTGCTTATCATGATCAAGCCATGTTCATATGTGAAGAAAAGCAATAATTGTACTGAATTCATTTCCTAATGGATGGTTTTAATTTGTATGTGATGTAAATGTGATAACAAATACTTTTTAGAGAACATGGAAATAATTAACAGCCATCTGAAAACAAGTGAAGGATAAGCAATTCCTACTAATTTCAGCTGGGTTAGTGCAACAGATTCTAAATTTAGACTGTGAATGCATTGTTCTGTTATAGTACACAAATAGCGCCATTCAGACACAACGAATCTGCTTTGTCATTTGCTATTAGAGAATGGCTATGTTAGAGGATCATTTTTAATGTAAAAGCCTGCAACACTGGCAAAATAATGAATTACAATTGATCACTGACTATATGTTCAAAAGGATAGGTAGGTTAATGTTTTTTCAAAAGCCTTAGCAGATACAGTGTATTAAAGTCTTATGATTATGTTTTAACAGAGCAACAGGCATTTGTAACAACCTGTAATTTCATTCTTGAACTGTTACAATTATCAAGTAAATTTTTTAAATTTACTTGTATTCTCTCCCTGTCAGAGCTGATAATAGACAAACAAAAACTTGCCATATTATTAATAATAGTAAATATATATATAATTTATATTGATTAAGACCTCTTGCACACAGTAAAAACGCCATATTTTTTTACTGATTTTAAATTAGATGCATTGTTGTCTATGGAACAATGCACACATAATCTGGCTGAAAAAAGACAAACTTCCATCCAGTTCAACCATAAAAAAAAAAAATATAATCCTATTTGCACAGTTGATCCAGAGGAAGGCAAAAAAACCCAGCAAAGCATGATCCAATTTGCTCCTGCAGGGAAAAAGCTTTCTTCCTGATCAGCTGAGTAAAGATATACAGTGATGAGTACAGAGCCTTAAAAACAAATATTTTACATTTGAGAGCAGCAATTTACACACATACATATGTTTACGCATCTATAAGCATCTATTTATACAAGTATAAATTAGTATGTTACAACACTGGCAATGAAGAAGAATTTTACTCGTCTATATATACCCCACCACCTGCTAACCTGCCGACCTCCTCCACTCTTCCTACCACTCCATCCCCCACAGCTATCTCCTCCTGTACCACCATCCCCTCCCTCCTAGATTGTAAGCTCCAAGGAGCAGGGCCCTCGATCCCCTCATATTTTGCATTGTATTGGTATTGTTCTGTCACATGTTCTGTCCCCCTTTGTAATGTACAGTGCTGAGCGAACTATTGGCGCTTTATAAATACTGTATAATAATAATAATATGCTTGTGCACCTTTACACACCTATACGCATGTTTAGGCAAGGTCTTTACAGAACATTTTACTCACGATCTTTCTGTCAATAAGATCCTGAGTATAAACATCAGTAAGTAATTACACCTGTGTGCAACTGGCCTAACCGTATTGACCTCCTTTAGAAGAAAATGTGTGATTTATCAGCCCTCAGCTCACACAGGTAAAAGCTTAAAGATAGCCATAGATGGATTGGTTGGTTCAGCAGGGACCAGCAGAATTTCGATTCATCTATGTTCATTCCCATGCAAGAGGAGTCAGTCTAATGATTGATTTCTCTTGAACGGGACTGTTGGAAAACATTTGTATGATCAGCGCTACAGCCAATTAGCTGTAGTGCTGATCAGTATATTCTAAGAGCGGAGAGTCCCCGCTGTCAGAATACAATAGAGCAGCAGAGAGGATTCCCCTCAATTGTGTGAATAGGGGAATCCATTTGTTCTTTTTTTTTTTTAATCAGCCTACTGATCAAAAAAACAATACATGGTATGGCCAGCTTAACTTGAGGGTGTTACAGCCTGATACTGGCCTGACATGTTTGCTTTGAGTGGACATGGATTTGAACACCTGTCAGGTTTTTATTGATACTTCTGCCCCCATTAGGGAGTTTCACCCTCTCCATTTTTCTTGTTTACCATTATCATTTAAAGTGGAAGTAAGAGAAAATCCCAAATTTTGGGTTGTCCCCAGAACAGAAATAGAAGGGAAATCTTCTAATGGGGACACTAGTTCTGGTGACCTGGTGAGGTTCCCTTAATTTGCAGTGACTTCCTCTCACTTCCTGTTTTGGCTATGGGACCGGAAGTGAAGGTAAATCTCCCATCTTGGACACAGATGGCAAAAAAAACTGGCAGGGGTTATAACCCTCCCTTACTCTATCCGAAATGAAAAAGGAGTTTGCTCATAATTTTGCTTTAGGAGTGGATATACAAATGACCATTTCTAACTTGTTCTCTTTAATTTGTTGTTTTCTTAGGCTTTATTTATATTCATTGGTTTTATTGTAGCAAAACACATCCATTATGCCATATGGAAATGCATTTCAAGTAGAAATCCCTTTCATTCCTATAGGTTTTGTTCACATATACGAGCTGCAGTTTGCTGTGAATGGGAATCTATAGGGGCCCTAAGTGTGTATACTAGCTAAGTGTGTATATTACCATGTGTGCTGCATGCACACCGAACAGTATAAATCCAGCCTTAGGCAGTGACAATGAGGGTCTATCATCCACCTGGCAACAGGAATACACACTTCCCTCTGTTATTGTATTATAGAAAGGCGGAAGGCATCACACAAAGAAGTTTTAATATATCTTACTAGATGAGCCAGGATACCATATTTCTGCAGAAGGTGATATAAATCCACAAGTCTTAGTTATCTGTCAGGGAGAAACTGGTTTTGTGTAGAAAGGAGCTGAAGCTGGGATTCAGTTTCAATTTGACTCCAATTTAATTTAAAAAGGTTTGTCTTGGGAACCTGTAATTTTTTTTTTTAGAAATTATCTTTGCTGATATGGTTGTTTATCTGCCAAACACTGAAAATTGTTGCTTATAAACGTCAATCCTGGTCAGGGACTAGGCAAGGACTAATACAATAAAGGGAGGTGCAACTCATATGTGAATGTTTAAAAATCAGTCTTCTAGAACAGAGTTGTCCAATCTATTTCCATTGTGTGTTTTATGGAATTTTATGGTTTGGTTCAACCAGCCATTACATACATATGAGAGGTTGCCCCATTGGATACAGATTGCCAAGTGGGAGACTTCACTTTTACAGAAGCTGCCCTGTCACTTATGTTAATGAAAAGCAAAACGCTTGCCAAAACATGTTGAAATTAAGATAATTTAATGGATGAAATGAGATTCCAAACAAAATGGAATGGGTTATTATGGTAAATGCAAGGGCAATCAGGGATCCCTTTATTAGGGATGTATTGTGATATATATATGCTTATAAACAGGTAGTGCATTTATTCCAAAACTCCATGTGCCCATGTGTGGTGCTTCTTTACATTTCCTTTGCTTTTGGTGAAAAATTTACTGAGTTCTGCAATTACTATCCTTCATTGCTAAACAACCTATTGCATACATTAATAGTGGTGTAGCGGTTACTATTGTTGCTACCTGATCATGTTAGTTGGTTTTACAGGCAGAACTTCTTTCTGGCATAATCTTTTCTGTCATCCCCTGGTTCTGGAGGTTGAACAACAGAGCCAAAAGATAGCTTGGAAGGCTGAGCTCAAGAGCACTTTACCTTTCTAATGCAGTGGTTATGTCAACCACTCAGGGCCAGTGCTAGACTATTTTGCACCCTAGTCAAGACCAGCTACTTGCGCCCCCCCCCCCCAAAAAAAAAAAACACAGTGGAAAATATTAAATCAACAAAACATGAAACTGCTAAATTTCTTTTAATTTGCAAAAATAAGTGCCATAGGATGCCACCAGCACAGATATTAAAGACAAAATCAGTGTCATGGACAGACTGTATCTGTGGCTGTCAGTGGCAGAGGTCACAGTTGTAATAAGTGGAGGATGATGGATCCACACTGACAGATCCCAGGCTGAAATACCCCAGGCAATGCGGGAGATAATATTCTATAACAGCAGGCAGACCAGCCCACACACATAGAGAGAACACCTGAGCTGAGCGATCCCACACAGTGACAGATCCGACACAACACAGCACTACTGACACAGATCAGCAGGCACTAGAACAACAGGCTGTGGGATCGTGATGATGTCATCACTCACTGACACATTGCACATGTGATGGTTGGCTGGCCGGGTCACACTCACATAGACACGAGACATCAGAGTCAGACATTACCTGAACAGACCTGACCATTACCAGGTCAGCTCCACATCTGCTGATGAATGGGAAAAGAAGGGAACTCCACAGTGAACAGCAGCCACCAGCCAGCTTGCAGTAAGGTACTGAGTCTGAAGAGGATCACTGGACAGAGCGGCAGACCAACTGCTACACTGGCCCCAGACACTGGCATGTTCCTATGTCCGTTCATCCTCCCCTCTGCCTCCCCTCCCCTTTGCTGAAAGATCATTCATGATGTGGTGGCATCCCACACAGAGAGAGTGCTGTGCTGCGCTCAGGCACCCTTAGGTGGCAGTGCACCCTAGATGACTGCCTAGTTTGCCTACTGGAAGAACCGGCCCTGCAACCACTATACTAACAACATCAAGCTAAGTACTGTATGCTTGATGCTAGAATGCGAAAGGTAAGACCGAGAAGTCCTAATTAAAAAAGAATAGCTGAAACAACTATTTTACAGCACAGGTGGGTTAAGTCAAAACAAAAAAAGCATATTTAATGATTTGATTTGGGACTTATTGAACACAGCTGTAGCTCTTGAGTATAATATTTGCTTGCTTCTGTTTGCAGTATTTTAGCAGTTTTTAGTAACTGTTTCTAGTCAGTGCGCTATTAAGATTCTGTCATATACTATATGATGAATATAAAATTCATAATTTAATCTTTTTAGGACAACCACATATCCTGCTAATAGCAGTAATACTACAAACCGTAGTTCAACTACAACCACCACATACAATGTTACAAGCGACACCTCTGATGCACCAAGCAGACGTTCAACCACAAGCAGAACTTACAATGTTACCAATGACTCCCAAGATTACCCGAGCAGAGTTTCGACTTCCACAACTACTTACAAACGTTCAGATGACAACAGTGAAGCTCCATCCCACCGTTCTACAACAACAACAACTTATAAAGACATTACAGATGGGCCAAGCACTCGATCCAATGTTAGCTACACACAAGATTCATGGTAATTCAACAAAGTAAAACAGATATGTTTTGTGTATTAATTGATCTCCATATGTTTTTCAACAAAATGCTAAAAATTCCTGATTTTTCTGTGGCACAAATATCATTTGGTGTTTTTTTTTTTCTTTCAAAAATGCCAATTCAGTTTTACAAAATATCAGGGATGTAGAGAAGACAACATACAGTCAGCCATATAATACGGTAGTTACAATGCCAAATACAAAAGAGTAACAGGAAGATAATGTTACAATTACCCCCATCTTTAAGACACATTGTATGAAAAACCATAAACACACCAATCAACAGTCAGGTGGTGGGAATGTACAAGGGGTTACCAAGGGCAAAACCCAGAATATGTGCTTAAGGGATTGTCTCCCAGCATGCATTGTAATGCATCACTCATGATAAAGTACCTTATTTATATAAAAGGCTGATGATGGGATTCATGCATAAAAAATGAAAAAAAGGAAGAAACAAAAGAAAAAAAAGATCAAGAGAGAAAAGAAAGGAGTAGGGAAGGAGGAGACTTGGGATTCTCAAGTAGTGAAGGTACCACATAGTCAACTTTGTGAGAAATGTAAGGCTACCTTCATATAGGTTGCACACGGTTCCCAGGTTTCTTCAAACATTGCTTGTTTATCATTAATCACACTAGCCACCTTTTCATGGATCATGATCCCGGATATCTTATGTTTCAAATGGTTGATGGATACAGAGGGTTTCTTCCACGACCCTGAAATGGTGATCTTGGCCGCTAGCGTCTTCATAACATTAGGAAGGGAGGTAAGAGGGGAGGTGATAAAAAGGAGGACATCAACTTCAAATCATGTGCATTTATGTTCTGTAGGTCCACAGATGACCCCTTTAATATCTTGATTGTCACAAATAGCTATAATCACTGTTCCAATCGCAAATGCGAAGATAAGAGGAGACAGGGGGCACCCTTGATGAGTGCCCCTTGCAATCTCTATGGGGTCAGAGTGGTAACCTGCAAACTTGACCTTAGCTTTTGGGTGTGAGTACAAAGTTCCCATGATCTGGAGGAAGTGAGGCCCAAAGCCCCAGGCTTTCAATGCTTGAAACATATATGTTCAGAACACTGAGTCAAAAGCCTTCTGTAAATCCCAATTGTAAATGTGAGAGGATAGTAATCGCCTTCCTTATATGATCCGGGCCTTATCTGCCAATGATAAAGCCCACCTAGTCCTTGTGCACATGACTCTAAATGACTCTGAATGAAGTAAAATAATCTGTTGGCCAACACTTTCGTAAATAATTTTAGATCATTACCAATCAGAGATATTGGGTGATAATTGTCTTTAGTAGGCTTAGCACATTTGAAATATATGCTAAGAGTGAAGAAGGATCCAGGGGGGTGCCATCCCGTAGAGCATTGAAGAACCTGGCCATGTGGGGGACCAATAGGTCTTGAAACTGGCGATAATATAGGGCCAGGAAACCATCGGGGCCCAGGGCAGAACCCGATTTCATAGCTTTAACCACTGCCAATATTTCAGGTACAGTAAAGGGTGCTTCCATACGTTTCTTATGTTCTAGGTAATTGGATGCCTGTCAAGTATTGAGCACAGGATTGAAGGTCTTCCCCCACTGGAGCTTTAAACAAAGAGGAATAATATTTCCAAAAGACTTCTGATACCTTATGGGGATTTTGAGAGTAAGAACCATCAGAGCAATGAAGCCTAGGGACTGCGTTTGTACATATTTTAAGATTAATTTTATGAGCTAAAAGGGAGCCAATGCTATCCTTGTGCATGTAAAAATGAGGCCCAGCAAACAAGTTAAAACAGATATCTTCGCACCAACAGGGATTTGATAAAAGGGAATCATTTAAGCAACATTGTGTTGCCCAAGCAGGTACGGACAGAGTTATTAGGGAAGCAGACACCAGGGAATGGTCGAACCATGCTACCTCTCTAATAGTGGCTTTAGCAATACGGGTACCAGGGTAAATGAGACAAAGATATGATCTATGTGTGAATAGGTGGAGTGAGGGGCCGAATAAAAGGTATAATCTCAAACTGAAGGATTATCTCCCGCCATATATCTACTAAATTAAGATCATGGATTACTTTAGCCACTTTAGCCTGCTTTAGGAGCCCTTTTAAGAACAGAGTGCTTGGGATTAAGCTTATCCAAACTCAGGTCAAGGGCTAAGTTAGTGTCTCCCCTGCATAAAATTTGTTCCTCCAGGTAGGGAGCCAGAGCTTGCATTAACTTAGTGAAGAGTGTGACTTGGCCACTATTTGGGGCATAATAATAAATGAAGGTGCAGAACTGTTTGCCTGCCAGACCCTTCACCAGAAGAAACCTCCCACCTGGATCCCTAATACATTTGGCGAAACAGATAGCAACTCCTTTGGTTTTGTCAGGAGCGTTTGCTAACACTGGATAATGTTTGTGTAAAAAGGAGGGTCTGTAGGAATAGGAAAAATGTGTTTCCTGTAGCAGGAGAATATCCACCTGACATGCGTGGTAATGCTGGAATGCCTTACGGCGCTTAATGGGGTAGTTAAGACCCTGTGTGTTGTAGGAGATCACCCTACAGGGGGTCGAAGAGACAAGGGGCATACTCATAGTTCCAAAACAAAGTCTCCATGGCATATAATAGCACTTACTTTCTCCCAATAAGAACGCATCTTTACCATTTCCAGTACACGCTTACATGGATAAGAGGCAGCAAACTTGTTCCTAAGTCTCCAAAGAAAGAAAAGAAAAGAATTGGTGGGAAAAGAGAGAAAAAAATACAAGATATGTATACACAAACTGCAACCAGAGGGTGGGAACCTGCCCCCAGGTTAGGGCAAAAAGGTTTGGACCACGACCCAGTCATGCGAGAATTGGGCCAAAAGCCTGCATAAGCAAGATGCTGGCACAATTGAGGGTGTATGACAACCTGTCCAGGCCAGAACCACATAATACTGTAATTACAGAACCTCAGTAAACATATAAAAATAGTAATATTACGTTTATCAAAAACTAAAAAAGGAACAGTAGCATTGGGAATCCCTGTCCAGGTGAGGCCCAAAGGCACCCAGGCAGGGAGCCCCTCAAAACATCCCCCAGGCGGTAGCAAGGAGACAATAACAAGCTGAAAAAGGATGCAGTAAAAGTGCAATAAACAATTAAGAAACTAAAGTTCCAGACTCATTCATGGTCCTCATGGGACCCCCAATTCCCAGCAGTTAAGGTGGAAAGTGAAGAGAGTTAAAACCCGCTTTCCCCATATGGGGACATCTCAGATTTTTCAAAGAGACCTAGGCCCAGCGCCCAGATGAAACTTGGTGCCATAGCGGATATAGAGGGTGGGTAGAGCCTTCAGGAGGGCCCGAGGTCATAGGAATGAAGGCTCTCGGGGATGAACCATCTTGTGAGATCAGGCCAAGACGCAGTAACAGTTCCTCGCCCTTCCTGAAAGTGGAAAAGGAATGTTGGCAATTGGCATATGTGAAGTATAAATGGAAAGAGAATTCCCATTTATATTTGATAGCTTTGCGTGTCAGCACCTGCAGCAAAGGCTTCAAGGCCCTGCTCTTTTGGGCCGTGAAGGGGGAGATGCCCCCAAAAACTTGTATGTCATGGCCAAGGAGGGAGAGGGAGGATGTTTCCCTAGACTTCTGCATGACCAGCTGCTTGGTTTTATAATAATGAGGCTTGACAATGATATCTTGAGGTGGGCCATCAGATTGCAATGCACAGTTGACCCTGTCCAAGACAAGGTGATGGTCAGGTAGTTCAGGTAATAATTCTGAGACTAAGTGCAGATATGAAAGTTATATCTTCGGGATCGGTTTTCCAAGTTATCTTAGCTAGGGCCTTATCCAGTTGTTGTAAGCTTTCAATGCAGCCTGTATTCTGATTAGTCTGGGAGACTGTAGCCTCTAGCATGCGCTCAATAGCATGGATCCTGATGCCCAGTTCCTGCAAATCAGCCTTAATTGACATAGTAATCTGTTTTGCTGTTCTGGCTTGCTTAGAGCAGATCTGAAAATTTAGCAAACAGAGTTCTGTGGTCAGTGTCCTTAGCGGGGAGCAGACTGGCCATTGGTTTAGAGCCATTTAAACTAGCCAGAGACTGCAAAGGGTGTGAGGACATTAGATTGTCCAGAGTCCGCTATGACAGTGACTTACTAGATGCTGGGGACTACTGTGATGGAGAGGTTTTACTCACAGGAGAATGAGATACAGGATGTTTTGTGCTCAGATCAGCATGTCTTGAACCCCCTGAAGCTCCACCACTCTGAGATGCTGACTTAATGGAGGTAGGCGCCATCTTACTCTTGTCTGTCAAGGAGCACTTGGTTGGCAGGGGATGGGAATGGTCCTGGCGCTCGGTTCCTCTGGCCATCGGTCAATGCCAGGTGCATTCCTGGTATGCTGGGGAGCAGGTCCGCCATCACCACAAAGGGCCTTTATTTCCTTGGCCAGGTGTGACGCTCAAGGGTTAAGTGGCATTCTTGGAAGCTGTGTGCATGCGCCCCAATGGTGCAATTTTTTTGTGCACTTCAGTTTATATCAAGCTGACTTCTGGAAAGTCTATGGTAGGAGTATACAATAATGAGACCCCATGTGAATATATTTTCTATAAATAACATTTGAAAAATTGAAAGGGTAGGTATGTTTTTTTCCTGTGGAGGATCAATCAGTTTGGCTATCAAATGTTCTTATTTGATTTATATTTTCTATGTAAGAGCCAATAGCCATCTAGGACACAATTCACTTGATATATTCACTTTGCAAGGGAATTTTATCGTTAAAAGGGAATTTTCACTTAGCTGAATGAATATGGTAAAAATCAACAGTGCAAAGAGTTCCCAATCGCATGCTAGGAAAAAAAACAGGAATTCTGCTTGTACATAATTGTATGATTGACATCAGCACAGTTTCACCATGTTCACTAAGCCAAATGAAAATTCCTTTACAAAATGAAAATTCACTTTACAAAGTGAACATGCTCTACTCCTTTGACAAACAAACGAAACCAGTGCTCAAATCCTCATGCAGACCAAAGGAAATTTCAGAATGCCAAACGAAGAGGTGCTGCCCTTCAAAGATCTGGAAATCTGGACACTGGTGAACAAAAGCAGACAAGGGCGCACTCTCACCGTGCATTACCGTGGTACACCACGTATATATTGTGTAGAAAAATGGATATATACTCACAAAACAATGGAATTTAAAAGCAGAATAAGTAATCCGCAATAACAGTCAATGCAATAATGTGCCCTTAATCGGGATAAGCTAGCTCTGAGGAAGGGGGTTCATCTCCCGAAACGTGTCAGCTTATCCCGATTGAGGGCACATTATTTCATTGACTGCTATTGCGGACTACTTATTCTGCTTTTAATTTCCATTGGTTTGTGAGTATATATCCATTTGTCTACACAATAAATACGTGGTGTACCACGGTAATGCACAATGAGAGTGCGCCCTTGTCTGCTTATGCTCTACTCCTATAGTAAATTAATGTCTGTAGGTTTGTGTTCCCTGACAACCTTACTTTGTCAGCTGTGTTACTGTTTTTCAAGGCAAGAGTCTGGACCTAGAGGTCCAAACAACCAAAGGTAATACAAAGAGAATTTTCTCTTTTTCTCTGTGGTCATAGATGTTGTTTTTTGGAACAGAATGTTCAGCTAATGTGAACAAAAACTTATATATGACATTTATATCTAGTTTAAAGTACAATTCCAGCTTACAGCTAACTAGTCTTAAACATGTCCCCTGTCCTGTATTAACACCTATTCTAAGTAACCTGTGTAAGAAACATGTATATACTTACCTATTTTCAGGCCATTCTGGTCTGACCTCATTATCCTAGCTCCTAGCCATTGTCAGGAGCACTCTCTCCTCTCCCCTGCAGCTGCCACTGGCTGTCACAGGGGAGATCACATGAACAAACCTATAATCATTAAGTGAATACATTTTTCTTACATAGGTTAGTTAGCATAGGTGTTAGAAGAGTAGTGGGGACAGTTTTAAGGCTATATGGGTATAAGCTAGAATTCCATTTTACGTGCATATAATATTTTAATTTGGCTGGTAACTACTACATGTATAGTGCAACATACATCATATGTAGCATCAACTGAAAACATCTAAAAGTAAAAAGATCAATGGTGTGCACGTACTCATAACAACAATCTAGACATTAGTTTCTAACAGTTATGGGTCTGATTTACTAATCTCTGAAGTAAACTTGTATGATCAGATGTTGGAATACACACGTTTACTTCAGTTAAGCTCAAGTCACAATTTAGTATATGGATCCCTTGGTGTAGTAAGGATAACTATAGATATTTTATAATTGGTAGCAATAGGTTGTTGCAATTCATTATTTTTATTACCTTGTTAATAATAATTGCCACTGACATATTTTTTATGCAGTATATTTATTTATTTTAACAGGAAATCATCACCTAGTACATATGGACAATCCATTATCTCAAATTCAATTAAAACTGTCTATTCCACTGCTGATCGGTAAGGGCAAAGCTTTCTTTTGGTAACATGATCCTGCAAAAATTATTTTATTTGCTGTGTAATCTATACCCCAAAAGACATGAAAGCATTAAAACATTGGTTTTGCTTTTTTTTTTCAAATAGCTTTACCGTAGTAAAAACTATTTTAATCTATAATTTGTACTGTTTACACTAACACTAAAATTATTTTTCTGGTAGAAAACATGGCAAAGGTTTTGTAAGTGTAAATTATTTTTTTCTCAATTTGTGCATTTTTTTCAAAAAAAAAAAAACAGTAAAAAAAAAAAAAATAAAAATCTCCATAAAAACAAAAGCTAATGGGAGAACAATGAGAAAGGGGTGAGGGGTGAAAGGGGGGGGGGGGTAGTAGTTAACTAAGGGCTAATAATGGGTTAAATAGGAACATTTTATTTAATAAAACTTTTTTTTACTTCTAAGATTTTCTTTAACTTATGCCACATGCAGATCAAAACTCACATCTTTTATCTGCATATGAAAAATCATGAAGAGGAATAAGAAAATGTAACACGTTGTAATACTGTATTACTCAATGACAAACTATTAACAAGTGTAAGTTTACAAAGGAGTGGCTGCAATTGTACAGCTGCCCCCACTATATAACACTTAGCAATTCCTTGCTGTCATTTTGACAGCAGGTAATTGTTGGTAATAGCAGCAGAGACAGGGAGAGAGAAGCCTACATAGGAGATACTGTATGTCCTAGAAAGGTCCTGAAGTGGATATTAGCCTATATTAATGTTCATATTAGGAGAAACAAAGAGTATAAACAGTAGTTCTCTAATACTAGTCTATGTTTGAAATGCATTATACAGTTGTAGCATGCAAGCAAATAGCTTTTGTCCTCTGTCACATGGTAACAGAAAATAGTGTCAATATAGCTGTTATGAGTAAATGTGCTTTATATGTATATACCTAAATAATATAGTTTGAGTATAGAGCAGGGGCGGACTGACCATTTGAACACTCGGGCACTGCCCAAAGGCCCGGGGTCAGTAGGGGGCCCCATGAAATGCCCCTGGTACTTTTCATAGGCTTTTTTGGGTGTGGTTTGAGTGTGAGCGAGGACACGTGCCCCATGATCTCTTATTGCCCAGGGGCCCCATGAGTTGTCAGTCCGCCCCTGGTATAGAGGAAATGAAATCTAGCATTACATGGCATTTGTGGGTGCAGTTTTTCTACTATTGCATTCGTTTTTAAAGGACATGATAAAAACAGTACATTAGTTTATATGTTTAATAATGTATGAACTAATTACCATTTTATATTAAATAGATCTGTTATTGAAAAGGACATGTGTACTTACTGTCGGAAGCCACTTGGCATTGATGCCAAGATGATCCTTAAAGATTTAAACATATGCTGCCATGCAACTTGCTTCAAGGTAAAGATAACCAATCATAATTGGACTTATAAAGGAGTGTGAATATTCAGTCGTTAATTATTATAATTGTTAAGGATTATCGCTAAAATCATATCTTCCTCATACATAGCTTTGCTGGATTTGTCTGAACCGAACACTTTAGCTGAAGTTGCTGTATAACATTCACCTTATAGCCTAGAAGGCAGTTGGACTATGGTTAGTGTTAGGTTTAATTGATACCTGTATCCCTCTCAAGGAAATTTCACATCACTTCTGCTATGGTAACGAAACAGGAAGTTTGGAAATCTCTCCATCCAAGACACAGATAGCAACAAAAACCAGACAAAGGTTATCAACTTCCCCATTCTATTTTTACAAAATGTTTTATTCCTGTTTTTGACCCTAATTGGGAGATTTCTGTTCTTCCTGTCTCAATGACCACACAGGAAATTGGAAAAATCTACAATGCTTGCAGAAAAATACTTGAAGCCAGTATTAACCCTTCCACACTTTGTCCAAAACAAAAAAAAAATGTTTTGCCTAGAGCTGCACTATAAGTATGATTAATGACGGGTAACAAAAATGGTGAAAGATCTGGGGGCTAAAACGTATTAAGAGCGACTTTGGGAACTTAACATGTACAGTCTGGAGGAAAGAAGGGAAAGAGGAGACATGATTGAGAGTATAAAGTACATCAAGGGGGTGAACAAGGTTCAGGAGGGCAGTATATTCAACATAAAACCAAATACAAGAACACATGGGACATGACATCAAACTAACTGGAGGAAAGTTCAAAACTAATCTCAGAAAATACTATTTCACTGAACGAGTAGTTGATGCTTGGAATAAACTTCCAGAAGAGGCAGTGAGCCAGTCAACAGTAAATAGCTTCAAACATCAAGTGTTGATCTATACTCAGACAAAAAAGTTAACAAAAAAAAAAAACAAAAACCAAAAAAACAAAAGCAACCAAACAAACAGAAACCCCCCCCCCCCCAAATAAAAGCAAAACAAGAATAAAACAAAAACGGATGGACCACTCTGTCTTTTTCTGCCTTCACTTTTTTATGTTTCTATAATGAGCAACCAAGATACAGTTTTATTTCTAGCTCCAGTTCTACTCCATTAGATACTTCACTATGGTGTACGTTTGTGTTTCTTCAAACACATACACATGAGTATTTTTTTTTCCAAGTGCAAATATTTAAGAGTTTCACTAATGCACCATGGAATGTAATCCCAATAGGCTCAGGTGGCAACAAACCAAATTTAAGTTTATGCTTACTTTTGTCCCTCAGCCCACATTTTCATCCATCCATGGTACAGTGCATTTTTCTGTGTAGAATCTACCAGCAGGTAAGGAATCACTGCTCTAATCTGAATGCTATGAGCAAGGTTGGCCATAAATGACCCAGTCCTTTCCTGGTTCTCTGCCTAATAACACCCTAGATGTTTATAATCTGTCTGCTGGACATTGGAATCACTCTCAGAAACAAATATTCATTGCATCTTTCAATTCAACAAGTATATCATACGATTAACTCTGGTGAGTCTCAGAAACATAGCTGACATATAGATATTAGCTTATGTGTCAGTGTAGGGGAAACATTTCTATTTCTATCTTTGCAGACAAAGCATGTTCATTCATTACATGGTCTTAGAATCTTTACATCAGCTAAATGAACATTTCTCTTGTATTTCAGTGTGAAGCATGTTCTGGTTCCTTGGGGAATCTAAGGGCTGGTGACAGCATGTGGATCTATAGGCAAACGATTCACTGTGAGCCATGCTATTTTTCTGTTAGAGGTAAGCTGTAAAATGCAAAAGCCAAATACAACAATCTAAGCTCCTTACCTTTGTTGTGAAAAAGGGGATGTTGCAGAGATCAGTAGCTCATACTAAAAATCTTTGCACAAGTGAATGGGTCATAACAATGACTCAATGTTATCTGTTGTTTAATGGGAGACATAATGCTTTAGATGGACATATGAGGCTGTGCTTTCTCTTTAGCTATCCCATAGTGGTATAAAAATAAATAAAAAAAGAACATAATCCCCATCATTTACAGTATATGGTTGATTTTTTTTATATGTTTGCACACTATTTTCCAGTGTCTGTGTTTTGTACATCTGGTCATAGAAAGCAGATCTCTTACTGATACTGATGGGTGGTGATACAAGTGCATCAAAACATACTTTTTGAAAGCCAGCTCTCCTTCATTTCCATTGAATTACCCTTCTGTGTACACCTTCCTACTTACTTTTTATTTACATTATGTGCAACTAAATCCTGTGCAGAGCCAGTATGTGCTTTTAATTTGTGTAAATCATACTATGCCTTGAGCAGAACACTCTGTACTAGCTGTACTGCCTGGCTGGGCTGGACCAATGGGCCAGAGAAATATTAGTACAAGGAGCAAAGCAAGGAACCTTGAAGCAGACTTTTTTCCTTGACTACTGGCCTTGTAGGAACCAAATGGGCTGCTGTGCTAGCAATGATTTCACAGCTATCATTGGAAAGACTGCAGATTATTTAGTAAAGGCAAAAATACTGTTCATTTTGCATGGGAAGTTACACAATGGAATTGGTGTCAAGGCTTAATGAATGGGGTGATGTTCTTCTGACTTCCATCATCCAATCATGCGCAAGTAAAAACTTTATTTTCCAAGAACGTGAAGGGGTATTCTTTGAAAAGTGAAACTTGCCCACATTCACTAAGCTCTGGGACAAATTCACATTGCAAAGTGCAACTTCCCTTGCAAAGTGACCAGCGTACTTGCCTTTAGTAAATCACCCCATTGTCTCAGATGGCTAGACTATTCAATGAGACTAAGTACGTGTAAATTATTTCATGTATCTGTCTATTTGCATATTGTATTAAATGAACAAGTTGTAGATTATGGATTTGACTGGATTAAGCAATGGCAGGACTAACATTGAGCAACCATTCTTCAGATCGACTTTCAGCAGGCTTTGCACTAAACAGATACAAGGTGATCAATGATTGGTTGCAATAATTTGGAGTAGCGCTTTGTTATGAAATACATGTGCGCAGCAAAAAAAATAAATGAATGGCATGAAAAAGACATCTCTGCCAGCTGTGAACTGCAGAACACATGGTAAATCCAACAGCAGGCATTTTACAAATCAGATTAGCTCTGCCGATTTGGTATACAAGCTTTCTTTTATTAAACAGATCAGATTATTTATCCAGCTGTCCGTTGTAAGACTGATGTGCTCCAAGAGTCTAGTTTGTGTTCTTATTTGCATGTAGACTTACAAGCTGTCTTTTCTCTTTCAGAAAAATGGATCATCTAAATTGAGGACCTAAAACCCAACAATAGAAGATCAAATATAGAAAGCGTCAATATATAGCTTTTCTTGTGTAACTAACTACGGCTGGGGTTATAATGTATAAAGGCTGGAGAAGAATTATTGACTTTCCTCGATAAAGATTTACAACTTTCTATTTTTAATACAAAATTTATTTTAGAATAAAAATAGTGTAATGTACAGAAAACATTTGTTTCCAATTAGTAATAAAGCCAAGAACATTCTGTTGCATCATTTGAATTATGGAATGAAAGAGTTGTTCTCTGTTCCGTAACCAACAACACAAATAGGACTTTTGTGTACCCTTAGATATCTGCAGGAATAAAAATGAAATACAAATACAGTAGACACATAAATAATTGCTTAATAAAAAACAAGGCTGATTATATACCATCAAATTGTACATCTATGACATAACGTGGACCCTGCCAGTCACAGAAAAGAAAGACACTCCTTTAAACCTACATTTTCTCCAGACTTTTTCAATATATGTATAATAAAGGATGTTTTTAATGTAAGTTATTTGCTGAGATTTCTCAGTACTCTGGAGAATGGGACTTATGAGTGCTTGCCCCAATATAAGAAAAGTTGTGAAAATATCAGTTTGCTTACTGTAATGAAGACATTGGTAATAGAAATCAGTATGTGTATGGCTTTTACAACAGAATGATGCATACATTTGGATTGATTTACTAGACTGTTCACTTTGCAAGGCAATTGTCCCCTGAGCTTAGTGGTTGAGGTCAAGTTGTGCTGACTTCCATCATCCATTCTGTTTTTTTTTTCTATTTTCCTGTGATCGGGAATTTTTTGCAAAGCGAAGCTTCACCTCTTTCAGTAAGTTCTGAGGATAATTCCCATGCAGAGAGCAACTTCACTTGCAATGTGAACCGTATATTTGTCTTAAAAATCAACTCCAGTTAGTTGCATATTTTAATGTGCAATTATATATAAATAATATGTGTGTGTAAAGAGCAACTCTAGGCAAACATAAACCTAGTTAAAATGCATGTTAAGCAATGATTCTACCCATTTTATCTGGCAAAATATTTCTACTTCACATTACTACTCCACATTCTGTCTACAGACTAAAGCATGTTATGTATATATTTGCCTGGAGTTCTTAAAAGAGCAACTTTAGAAATATTTAATTAATACTCAAATCAAGGTTTGCAAGAGCGCAACATGCGCTATATATAGGTGAGCTATGTTCCGGTACTGGAACTCTGTCCTTGTTTTATGAGAGTTATCTTCTGATAGGCTACATATTATTAAGAGGCTAGTGACAATTGGCTGCTAATATTTTTAAAATGCACTCTGTACCAGCTTTTTTGGGATGGCATACAATGTGTTGTTTGGTGTCCACCTATAATTTGAAATGTTGTTACTTCTTTGGGTATTACCATTATTTGTCTCTGTAATTACCATCTGTAAAGTACTTACAGTAATGTTATTAGTAGCTCACTGCTCTGTATGATTTTACTTTAAGCACTTAGAGTACCATATCTAATCTTCTAATAATACATATCCAAATATACAGTATGACTGACTTATGAAAACTAGAACATAAGAGAATGATTACCTTCCATTAGCAGTCACATATAAAGTGAGCCTGGACTATAGACTTGCTGAGATAGCAAAAAACAGATGAGCTAAAATTCTTGCCTGTCATAGTCTTTGCTGCAAGAGGTGATGAGCTAATCTAAACTCTGATCCTCTCTCTCAACTGAGATCACATAACTGTGTATAGGGCTTCAGATGTGATCAGCACTGAAAGAAGCCAAGAGCAGCATTTCTCCAAAGCAGGAAAGTATTTCAGCTTCTCTGTTATTTTTGAGTATAACTGCTAATGTTTAAATATACCGTAGGTCTACATTGAGTTGTTATGTTCTAGACAGAAGGTGTTTGGTTTACCTAACATGGTAAATCAGCTATAATCTATCATTTTTTTCCATCTTGTCTGTCATTTGTAAAGTCACATTTTTCCTTATATATCGTATTCACTTTATTTTATACTTTTACTTTTCTACTGTATTATGTATTACTATATCAGGACTAATAAATAACCATATTCCTATTTGTTTTGTTTTTATTATTACAGAAAGTGTACAGATACAGAGATATACAACTGTCAATTGTTTTTACCTATTAGGGCCTGCTCACACTATGTGCAGTTACCTGCATTCTTCCTCATGGATAAACACAAGTAACTGCAATGACACACAGAAAAACAATAGTTTTCTGTGGGTCATATTCACACCATAATAATGCACCTCTCTGGATGGCTCTGCATGCCATTGCACAGCAAGTGATGTCACTGTACACTGCCATTCTGTACACTTCACAAAAGGGGGGGGGGGGAGCTGAGCACATAACACTGCCCCCTGCTGCATGGTTCTGCAGCAGGAACGAACAGCTGCCCACACACTAAACTGCTTTGGGACAATGTATTTGATGCTTTATAGTGATGGGTAATTCTGCCCAGGTTGTTTCTATTAGGGCTTGGTAATATTGTTTGAAATTTAGTGAACTCAAAAAATGAGGCAAATTCCATTAAACAATTCTCAACCGCGCTATAGCCAAAAGATGGCTACAGCGTTGTCGGCTAGTTCTGGGAGGGGGTCCCATGGATGTCCTCCCAGGATCACAGTCCCCACATGCACCCTGAGGCATGCACCATGTGCAAGCTCTGATTGCTGTGTCCTTCTACCACAGCTGATCACGTGTCCAGGTAAAGGGCCAATCAGAGCCGCCTTTTACCATGTGATCAGCTAATCACAGCTGATCACAGTGTAAATAGGAAATGCCAGCCAGGGGCGGACTGACCATTTGGAAACTCGGGCACTGCCCGAGGGCCCGGGGTCAGTAGGGTGCCTCATGAGATGCCCCTGGTACCTTTTTCATAGGTTTTTATGAGTTTGGCCAAGGACACAGGGGCCCCATGATCCCATATTGCCCGGGGGCCCCATGAGTTCTCAGTCCGCCCCTGATGCCAGCCATCAGCAGTCCTTTCCTCACGCTGACAGCATGTGAGGAGAGGAGAGCCGGTAAGCAGCATTTCTCAGAGGGGACATCTACACTGATCATCAGGGCACTGATCATCAGTGCCTTGATGATCAGTGTGTAGCCCCATCAGTGCCCACCAGTGCTTTGTATCAGTGCCCATCAGTGATTATCAGTGCTTTGTATCAGTGCTTTGTATCAGTGCCCATCAGTGATTATCAGTGTTTTGTATCAGTGCCGTCTGTCAGTGCCCCTCTGTACTGGCTATCAGTGTCCATCAGTGCTGGCTGTCAGTGCTGCCTATCAATGCCCATCAGTGCCGTCTATCAGTGCTTGTCAGTGTCACATATTGGTGCAGCCCCATCAGTGCCTCCTCATCAGTGCCCATCAGTGCAGCCTCATCAGTGCACATCAGTGAAGGAGAAAAATCACTTATTTACAAAACTTTATAACAGAAACTAAGAAAAACTTTTTTTTCAAAATTATTGTTCTGTTTTTGTTAATTTAGCAAAAAATAAAAACCCCAGTGGTGCTTAAATACCACCAAAAGAAAGCTCTATTTGTCTCAAAAAAATTATAAACATTTAGTTTGGGTACAGTGTTGCATGACCGTGCAGTTGTCATTCAAAGTGCAACAGCGCTGAAAGCTGAAAATTGGCCTGGGCAGGAAGGGGGTAAAAGTTCCCGGTAGGAATGTGGTTAAAATCTATAGTGGGATGAATCTTGTAAAATTCTTGCCATTTTTAGGGAAACTTTTGTAACATTAAAGGCATGGGAATCTGGGCTCCGCCATGGGAGACATACAGTATATCAGACGAAATTGTTTTTTTATTTATTTGGTAAACAGTTTGGGTGCACCTATAATAATTTATGGAAATCTCCCAGACCTACTTGAGATTGCTGTAACTGGGCATAGATGCAAACATACAACGTGTCAATCATGATCTGTGAAATCCGTTCCCAAGGGGCACTCTGAACAAATAAGCATTTCGTAGGCCAAGGAGAAAAAAAAGTGTATCTTTGCTGCCCAAAAACTATAAGGAAGAAGATTGGTAGGGTTCAATGCAAACAGTTAAAAAAAAACAAAAAATAATTGCATAGCAGGTCTTTTTATGCAGCTTCAAGGGAAATAATGAAAATGCACAAATCCTTCAAATAACATGCTTGCGGGATGCTTTAAAACTGTACATAGTGCTGTAGAAGTTCAGGGCTTTTTTTCAGCTGGAACTTGCTGGAACTCAGTTCCACCACTTCCAGCTCAGACCCTCTGCTCCCTGCTGAGAAAAAAAGAAAACACAGAAGAGCCTCTGAGTGCAGACTGTTGGCTGTTTATTAAAGAGGAGTAATATAGGAAACTCACATTTAGCAGGATAAAACTGGCTTTAAAAGTCCATCTCCAGTGCACTAGGGTCACTGCTCTCGCTGTCGGTTTGTAGCCGTCGCTCCTCTGGATCCTGGAAGCTGACCATATGTGGAAGAGAACCAGGAGAAAGGGCTGGAGCACTTGCGGAGTGCAGCATCAGGATTGACGTCACCGGGCATATTGCGATGCGCACTGAGAGTTACACACCAGGTGTGCTCTTTTGTCAAGCACATCCTCCTTCCTCACCACTATCACTTGTGAACACATAAGTCTGGCTTCTATGTTTATAAGTGATAGCTTGTCACCCAGTAGCTTCCACAGATCTGATATTCTGAGTGGCTCCCACTGAGTTCAGGATGGGGACAAGTGAGATGCAGGTGCCCAGGGTGCAGTGCAGTCATGGGCAGAGGAGGACATTGCATGGTAGGTTGCATCCTCTGTGATCTCCATTTTTCCCAGTTCCTGGATTCCAATGCCCCCACTAAATTATCTCCCTGTAAGTCAGAGAGGTGGAACCACGCACAGTATTTTGGGAGGTACTAGAATTAGCTTGGTGCTTCAGCTTAATACAACAACAAAAGTAAGACACATGGAAGATGGTGGATGGAGGGGGTTGGGTTCAGAGGTCATGGCTGAGGAGGGGTGAAAGTGAGATGTATATGGGAGATGCAGAGGTTAGCAGCCGTGAAAGAGGGCTGAAATCTACACTCTGTGTGTAGCACACTCCTGAAATCTGAACTCTGTATGTGTTGCATCCTTGAATTCTGCACTCTGTGTGTAGCACACCTCTAAACTCTGCACTTTGTGTGTAAAGCACTCCTGAACTCTGCACTCTGTGTGTAGCACATCTCTGGAATCTGCACTTTTTGTGTAATGCACTCCTGAACTCTGCACTCTGTGTGTAGCACCCCTCTGAACTCTGCACTTTGTGTGTAATGCACTCCTGAACTCTGTGTGTAGCACACCTCTAAACTCTGCACTTTGTGTGTAATGCACTCCTGAACTCTGCACTCTGTGTGTAGCACCCCTCTGAACTCTGCACTTTGTGTGTAATGCACTCCTGAACTCTGTGTGTAGCACCCCTCTAAACTCTGCACTTTGTGTGTAATGCACTCCTGAACTCTGCACTCTGTGTGTAGCACATCTCTGGAATCTGCACTTTGTGTGTAATGCACTCCTGAACTCTGCACTCTGTGTGTAGCGCACCTCTGAACTCTGCACTTTGTGTGTAATGCACTCCTGAACTCTGCACTCTGTGTGTAGCACACCTCTGAACTCTGCACTTTGTGTGTAATGCACTCCTGAACTCTGCACTCTGTGTGTAGCGCACCTCTGAACTCTGCACTTTGTGTGTAATGCACTCCTGAACTCTGCACTCTGTGTTTAGCGCACCTCTGAACTCTGCACTTTGTGTGTAATGCACTCCTGAACTCTGCACTGTGTACATAGCGCACCCCTTGAACGCTTCAGTCTGTGTGTGGTGAACCCCTGAACTCCACCCTCTGTATATAATGCACTCCCGGAATTTAATACCCCATTAAGAACCTCCCACTGTTAGTGAAATTTGACCACAACTTCTATTTGATGCAGTTTGGTGGTTGTGTGTGCGCGCGTGTGTGTGTGTGTGTGTGGAGGGGGTGCGGTTGTGAGACATGGTTGAGTTCCTGTACTTATTTTCTGAGAAATAAAAACGCCCTGTGCAGAAAAAATATGATTTCCATGGGCAGTCTCAGTGATAGCATAGGCTGGCAGCACATATGTGGCTAATAAATTGATTTCTTTCTGTACAATTAACTTGGCTTACATACAGCAGCAGCACCTCAATTTGTTTCATCAATGTTTGAAAAAAATGCTTCCATTTTAGCAGCTACACATGCTTTATTAATCAAACAATAATAGACCTTCTGTGACAAGCAGATAGACATCGGACAGTAATTTGTTTTGGTTGTCCCTGCTTTTGTTTAAGAACAAAGAAAAGCAAAACTGTGCTGCTGCTGGCCAACTTCTATCAAGCTCTCATTAGGAATAGAGAGATTGCATATGATACAGCAGTGCAAAATTGGCCAGCAGCAAAACAATTTTAAATAGCAAGGCTATGCCCAAATTTAACAGAGAAAAAGAGCACTGGCTGGAGTTTTACTGCAAGCATTAAGATACTGCAGTGTAAACTTGGCCAGCAGCAGAACCATTTTAATCAAGGACAATAGGCCCAAGTATAGTATGCCTAAATGTTCTTCTTCACCGATTTTTATTTTCAAAATGAAAACATAAAGCACAGCATATACAGTAATTACAATAGGCAATACAATTGCTACATAGTCAACACTACAATACATTTTTTGTTTTCCAGGTTTAATACCTGATATAAAGTGATACAAAATTTATTTTTGGGGGTTAAAATAAAACAAAGGTTATATTTACCTGCTTTGTGCAATGATATTGGTCCTTTACCTACTCTTTGAGAGTCCTCTAGCAGTACTGTCCATTCCTTCTTTTGAGTGCCCCCTTAGCAAGTCTGCTGTTAAGGGGCACTTGTGTGGAAATAGTCCTGTTCAAGGCCATGTGTGTCTATAGAACCATTCCCCCTCACCATCTTCACAGAAGTTTGACTGACAGCAGCAGGAGCCAATACCTCCCACTCCTGCCTGTGTCTCCTACGAGACCACAAAGAGAGAGCAGGGGTGCTGCAGATGGGACAGTGTTGGATTGGTTAGATTGAATGCAATAAGGTAAAAACACTATTTTGACTTTAGAACCACCTTAAAAAGACTCTTTGCCCTGCATGACTTATACTCACCTTCACAGCACTCCCCTTTAGTTCCTTCCTCCATAGCAGTTGTCACAAAATACTTAGTGGGGGGAGGGGGTTACTTTGCCCTGAATTGGAAAAGCCTCCTTGTCTGCAGCAAAAATACATCTTGAGTAGTCATATAAAAGATTGTTTAAAAAATTCAATGAAAAATATGTTTACTACACACTTGATGTTCTCATTCAACCCATTTCATATCTGAATGAAAATTAATGTGATGTGATAAACAGGGCTCTGATAACCAAGTCAGGCCCAAAATAAGCTACATTTGCCTTGTAACTGGCACATGTGTGGGTAGTTTGAAATACATCCAGGGGAGCTGCCTTTCCTGAATAAAAAGAAGAGAATGTACTTGCATAGCTAATTAAATACAGTTGATGCACTACTAACAGCAGTAAGAGTACATTATAACATGAATTCTGCAATAAGAAAAAAAAAGCTATAAAAGTATGACATCCTAATTATTATGTTACTGTTTTTACTTAGAGAGTAGACTATAATACGTTTGTTGCAGTGTATGCTAAAATTAACATCCAATCCCAAGGATACAATACTGCTCAAAAGGAAAATTTACTGTAAGCATTTAACACAACATTTTTAAATACTTTGTAAGCGAAAAAAATAGATACCCTTTGGCATTCTAGTTTTTTAACAAACATTTATGTAAAAAGTCATTGGGAGATTTAGGGCTGGATTTCCATCACTGGGTCCTGTGTGCCCAAAGCAACACCACTCTGCTAGGAATACATCTTTTATACACAGCATTTTCTTGTTTTATTGGTTTTAACATGGTTTGAGATGGCCACAAATGGAAAAAATGTGCAGCCAATAATTGTCCATGGAAAAGCCACCTTTGCAGTGTATGGGCAGAAGCAAAGGACATTCATAGGTACTGATTTTCTTTTTTTAGACATAGTTGTTTGGTTTTGAAAAAAAAAAATGTTTTAATGACATACATTCCAGACACAAATGTTCAACATATAAAACTGCCCCTGGAAATCAGGGATGCTTGGATTCTATAAAATTGCTACAGTTGCAAGAAAAAGTATGTGAACCCCTTGGGATTACGTGGAGTTTTGCATGAATTGGGCATAAAATGTGCTCTGAACGTCATCTAAGTCACAACAATAGAAGAACACAGTCTGCTGAACATAATACTACACAAACATTAGACTTTGCCATGGTGTAATTGCACATAACATGTAAACATTCACAGTGCAGGGAGGAAAAAGTAAGTGAAGCCCTAGCTTAATGACTTCTCCCAGAGCTAATTGGAGCCAGGAGTGAGCCAACCTTGACTCCAATCAGTGTGATGATATTGGATGTGTTGCTGACAGCTGTCCTGCCCTTAAAAGACACACACCTGTTTTGGGTTTACTGGTTTCGAGAAGCACTGTCTGATGTGAACCATGCCTTGCAGAAAAGAGCTCTCAGAAGACCTACGATCAAGAATTGTTGACTTGCATGAAGCTGGAAAGGGTTACAAAAGTATCTCCAAAAGCCTTGATGTTCATGTGTCCACGGTAAGACAGACTGTCTACAAATGGAGAAAGTTTAGCATTGTTGCTACTCTCCCTAGGCGTGGTCGTCCTGTAAAAATGACTGCAAGAGCACAGCGCAGAATGCTGCATGAGGTAAAGAAGAATCCCAGAGTGTCAGCTAAAGACCTACAGAAATCTCTGGCACATGCTAACATTTTTGTTGACACATCTACAATAAGGAAAACATTAAACAAGAATGGAGTACATTAGAGGACACCACGGATGAAGCCATTGCTGTCCAAAAAGAATTTTGCAGCACGTTTGAAGTTTGCAAAAGAGCACCTGGATGTTCCACAGCACTAGTGGCAAATATACTGTGGACAGATGAAACCAAGATTGAGTTGTTTGGGAAGAACACACAACACTATGTGTGGAGAAAAAAAGACACAGCACACCAACATCAAAACCTCATCCCCACTGTAAAACATGGCGGAGGGAGCATCATGGTTTGGAGCTGCTTTGCTGCCTCAGGGCCTGGACGGATTGTTGTCATTGATGGGAAAATGAATTCCAGAGTTTATCAAGACATTTTGCAGGAAAACGTACGACCATCTGTCCGCCAACTGAAGCTCCGCAGAGGATGGGTGATGCAACAGGACAATGACCCAAAGCATACAATTAATTCAACAAAACAATGGCTGCAACAGCACAGAATACGCCTTCTGGAGTGGCCCAGTCAGAGTCTTGACCTCAACCCGATTGAAATGCTGTGGCATGACCTTAAGAGAGCGATTCACACCAGACATCCCAAGAATATTGCTACACTGAAACAGTTTTGTGAAGAGGAGTGGTCCAAAATTACTCCAGATCATTGTGCAGGTCTGATCTGCAACTACAGGAAACGTTTGGTTGAGGTTATTGCTGCCAAAGGAGGGTCAACCACTTATTAAGTCCAAAGGTTCACATACTTTTTCCTCCCTGCACTGTGAATGTTTACATGTTATGTGCAATTAAACCATGGCAACATCTAATGTTTGTGTGGTATTATGTTCAGCAGACTGTGTTCTTCTATTGTTGTGACTTAGATGACATTCAGAGCACATTTTATGCCCAATTCATGCAAAACTCCACGTAATCCCAAGGGGTTCACATACTTTTTCTTGCAACTGTATTTGACTGACTCACAACTAAAAAACAACTAGCATTTACTTGATGTTAAGTTGATTATTATTACAAAGGGAAATTTTGCAGTCTTATAGTGGACATCTAAAAAGGTTCAATATGCCAATGTGGAAACCAGGATAACTTTTTTTTTTTCTTTAATCCTGACATGCACTTATTGGCAGGTGGCCTACTGCTTTGTATGTTAAGTTGTTTGGCTGCCTGGGTCAGAGGGGAAAGAGTTAATTTTTTGTTGCCTTGCCTGAGTATATTTGTGGAGTTTTTTCTCTGGGGTCTGGCCTCTTCATGTATATGGAAGAGCTTTGGGTCCCAGGGGGTCAAGGGTTTGACAAGAAATGGGAGCCTTGCTGCAGTCTTCTGGGACCTGCCTGTCTACCTTCAGAGCACCGAATCACCGTTACACATCAAGTCATGGATATCTCCATTCAAGGTTTGCCATTTTGGACTTTTCTCCTAAAGACTACTCCTGTGCAAGTACGCTGGGGCAGCCACAAATAGGTGTAGTTAGGGTGAGAATGTTATACATGTTGTACATGTTGTGCCAAGTCTTCAATAAAAGTTATTTCAACTGCTTTGAGCCTGGTCTGAAGTCATTTAAGGGGTGCATATTGGATCCTGGTGTATTCCTGAAGAACTTGGGTCTGTACTAACACTATAGGGAATGTGTAACACCACTACAAAAGTGAACTTGCCAGGCAAAGTAGAGGAGGTAGTTATTTTGGGTAACCGCAAGGAAGAACAGCAACAGAAAAAAGTTGTTTGACATGCTATCTGGTTGGGTGACAAGTCCTCCAGTAGTGAGGGGGTTGATGCTCTGACTCCATTCTTAGCTGTCCATCTCCTCCAGTCACCAGGAGCAGACTAGCATTACGGAGATCTAAGGCCTGATCACTAGGTACGGAGAAGGAAATAGTTAACTCAGGACATGCATGGGACCCATTACTGGGCGTGAGGTACTGGAAGTACCTTGGACTGGTGGAGTGGGCAATGGCTCTGCATCTCCCTCTTAATGCTACGTATGCATCAGTACAAGTGTGTACTGTTATGGGATGAAACATCTTGTGTACATTATTGCTGCACACAAGTGGCTCATCTCTGAGTCGAGGACTGCCTTAATGTTTGATTCTTCACACCGTCTGGTCCCAGGCTTTGGTGAGCCCGCATTCGGGCGAGGTGTTACCCAACATGCATGGGTGCAGCTAGACCCTGCCCCACACATTTCCTGTCATCTAACTGCACCTAGACTGTTCAGTGTTTTGAGCCACACAGACACAACTTTACAGCTAAAAGGGAGCTGGCTTGAGTTCTCATAACTATGCAATGTTGTGAGAGATCAATTAAGGCTTGAATGTTAACCTATCAGTTATCAGTCATCAGGGGCAGCTCTGACATCAGAAAGAAAAGCCCTTTACCAAGATGGTTGCCTGCACACAGAGACACGGTGTGAAGCAAGGCATGGTAAGTCAGTAAAGAGGAAAAAAACAGCTACAGGGTGCCAACAGGCAGCAATGGGGACTAGTCCTTTACTGTCTTCTTGTCCTATTTGGCACAGCTTTCATAGTTCAGGTCCTCTTTAATCACTTCAGTAAAGGACACTTTCACCACCTTCCTACCCAGACCAATTTTCAGCTTTCAGCACTGTCACACTTTGAATGCCAATTACTCAGTCATGCAACACTATACCCAAATTATATTTTTATAATTTTTTTGAGACGGATAGAGCTTTCACTTGATGGTGTTTGTTCACCACTGGGCTTTTTATTTTTTTGCTGTAAACTAAAAAAATACCATAATTTCTGAAAAAAAAAATTTTTTCTTTGTTTCTCTTAAAAATGTTTGCAAATAAATAATTTTTCTACATAAATTTAGTCCAAAATATATTCTGCTATATTTCTTTGGTATAAATAACCCAAATCAGTGTATATTATTTAGATTATTTATAGAGTATACAAACTATGGGATATACAGTATATCTGAAAATTGATAGTACTAATGGCCTATCTCATTTCTTGAGGCAAATGGGAAAATACAGTTTAACCACATGCCACCCGCCTGCTCGCACTTTACTACAGGTGAGAGGCAGCTTTAGGCAAAGCGAGGCACTGGTATGTCGACACCTACTTCTGTTTTTTGGGAGGACATGCTTGCCCCCTGCTCAGCACCCACTGCGATTCATGGCGAGGAACTGCTGATCAGCTGTGTGCAATCACAGCCCAGAACTCAGGTATTGGTAAATAACACAGAGTTCTGAACCAAGGGAGTGATCTGTCAGTTTCCCATGCCTGCAAAGCGAGGCATGAGAAACTGAGAGATCAGTTAGTAAAAGCAGCACACTGTACATACATTACACATAGTTAGGCACATATTTCTCCCCTTGAGTGCCCTAGATGTTAACCCCTTACCAGCCAGTGTCAATAGTACAGTGACAGTGTAAGGTATTCTCACTGATCACAGTTTTAATGTCACTGGTGATGTCAGTGTCAGTCAGTTCCCCCCAGCGTCAGTTAGTGTCAGATTGCCTGCCACAGTATAGCAGTCCTGTTATAAGATGCTGATCACTGCATTAATTGTATTTAAAAAAAAAATTCTAGTATATATATATATACCATAGTTTGTAGGCGCTATAACTTTCAAGCAAACCAATCAATATACACTTGGGATTGGGATTTTGTTTTAGTGGATATGTTTTATAGGAGAAAGTAAAACAATTTAGTTTTATTTTATTTATAGCACAAAAATTAAAAACTCAAGTGGTGATCAAATACAACCAAAAGAAATCTCTATTTGTGTGAAAAAAAATTATATAAAGTTAATTTGGGGAAAGCGTTACATGACTGTGTAACCACCAGTTAAAGTAATGCAGCGCTGAGTGCTGAAATCTTCTGGAACTCAATTGGTTAAAATATACCAGGACATAATACGATGTGTATGTTTACCTGATTTTATGCCTTATTTAAAGAGGAATTACATGTATGGTATATTTTTACATATTTACTTTAGTCCAGCTTGGACCAATAGAATTATTATTACTTTACAGAATTTATATAGTGCCAACAGTTTGTGCAAAGCTTTAATATATAAAGGGGGACAGTACAATTACAATTCCGTTCAATACAGATGGAACAGGTGGGCACTGCTCATGGAGCTTACAATATAAATGCAGGGGGTGGTGGTACAAATGGTAATAGCTGCGAGAGCTGATTTGATGAAGGTGGCCAAAGTACAGTTTTTAGGAGGAGCTGGGGTAGGCTTGTCTGAATAAATTGAGTTATTAAGGTTTCCCTAAAGGCAGACAGGGTAGGAACTAACCAGACATACTGGGGTAGAGAGTTCCAGAGAATGAGAAAGGTTTTGTAAAAGTCCTGGGGCTAGCATGGGAGTATAACAAGGGAGCGATCAAAGCAAGATGTCTTGGGAGGAACGGAGTTGACAATTTTGGTGATATCTCCAGATAAGGTTTGTGATGTAGCTAGAGGCAGTGTTGGGGATGGCTTTGTATATTGTGGTTAGTATTTTGAATTTGATATGTTGGGATAGTGGAATCCAGTGAAGGAATTGTGGTGTTGTTAGTTAAAAAGGGGTGTTTTCTGGAAATGTTATGGAGGTTAAGGCAGCAGAGTCTAGGATTTCACCTAGCACTCTGGTGTGTGTGGAAAGACCAATAATTGTGCTATTGATCTCAAAGATAAAGTCTCAGGGGGGTAATCAGAGAGGAGGAAATATTACAAGCTCAGTTCTTGACAGACTGAGTTTGAGGAAATGGTATTACATCCATACTCTTAAGTCGTCCAATAAATTTGTGATACATGAAGAGATTGAGGAGGTGAGCTGGGCAGTAAAGAGATAGATCTGGGTGTCATCAGCATATAGGTGGTATTGAAAGCCATGGGAGGTCAACTGGTCTAGGGAAGAGGTGTAGAGATAGAATAGGAGGGGCCCAAGGACAGTGCCTTGGGGTAACTAATATGTATATCCTAATTATACATATACCATACATGGTCAATGTCCCTAGAAGCTGGAAATCACTGAAGTAGACAATGGTGCCCATATTGAGCGGCTGACCTTGTGTGTTCACAATGCATCAGGTTGGCCACTCAGTACAGAACCTGAAAGCAAGCTGAGAGTAACTGTGTCTACTTCAGTGATTTCCAGCTTCCAGGGGCATCGGCCAGTTATGGTATATACATAGTTACATTGGTCCAAGCTAGACTATGTAACTATGTAAAAATATACCATACCTGGAATTAATCTTTAAACAGGCCCTTGTAATGTATTTATAAAGATTGTACATATACATTTTTCATCTTAAGACTGCCCCTTAATATAAAAAAAATGCTAGAGGGCATGCATATTAGGCATAGCGACATATCAAGAGATGTAAAAATGGCAGAAAAATAGGTACTGTGTGCATTTAGTACAGTATCTAAACTTAAACTAGACATACATGGATTGAAATTTGGCTGGTTCAGCAGTGACCAGTTGAGAATCAATCCATGTATGGGCAGGTTGATTGTACTCTTGTTGATTGCTCGATCGAATTGGGTACAACAAACAAGCCTGTTAGATTTTTTACTTACAATTACTGTTGGCGGCTATAACCACTAACAGTAATCCTTGTGTTCTGAATCGAAAACTCCCGCGCTACCACTAAATCCAAAAATATGTATTAAATAATAAAACATTGTAATCAAAAGAAATTATATATATATATATATATATATATATAAAACAAATTGATTGCATCAGCTGTTGACATGTGCTCCCACACGAAAAACACATTTAAATATAAACTCTGCGCAATCAAGTGTTAATGCAATTGTGAACTCATGTGATTAGATGTGATTAGATTAAAAAAATCATATATACAATTCATATAAATAAATAAAATTCAATATATGTGAAAAAAATTCAAAAAGTTACATAAAAAAACAAAAAGCAGTGATCAAGTACACATACAATAACATATATTAGTGTGTAAAAGTCCGCTATACTCTTCCACCTTAAGAGTGATCCATATACATGTAGAAATATCACCAGTGCAGCTATTTGTGATCAATCACAACAGAAAAAATGTGTCTTCTGCCACCTTCCAATCAGCCTGCTTACCTCAGGATTTTTAACCTGTAAGAATAGGTATATGCACCTTGCCCTTTAACAGGGCTATATCCCCATGCAGCTATGTCTGTACCCTATCTTCCCAAGGATCATCTTTCCTCCATACATGCACTCAAAAGAATAAATAAAACTTATTGCGCAACATGTGAAACTCCCATAAACCATTTATTAAAAGGATTAAAATATCACTCACAAAATAGGTGCACTGTGCCCAGTACACATAGAATAGATTGCCTTTTTAAACATCAAACAGTTTCCCCCTTAAGGCTAGGTTCACATCTACGCAGTTTGCGTTTGATCTGTTTTTTTCAGTGCTTTTTGCACTGCATATTGCGTTTTTACACATGCTTTTTTGATGCGTTTTGCATTTTTCTCCAACTTGTTGCTGGGCAGAATAAAACGCATCAAAAATTAATCAAAAACGCATCAAAAATGCACTGCGTGCTTTTCTGCAGCGTCCCCATTGAAGTCTATAGAACCAAAAATGCAACGTTTTGCGTTTAAAAAAGTCCCTGACCCTTTCCAGAAAACACACCGGGTGAAAACACGTAGATGTGAACCTGTCCCATAGGAAATCATGTTAAATGGACTGCCGTGCATTTCTGCAAAACGTTAAATGCAGTGGAAAACACATAGGGGTGAACCTAGGCTGGATTTTGGCTTCAGATTCCTCACCAAAAATGGCTGACTTCCGATTCCTGTGTACGTGATCAGGGGCAGACTGACCATTCGGAAACTCGGGCACTGCCAGAGGGCCCGGGGCCAGTAGGGGGCCCCATGAGATGCCCCTGGTACCTTTCGTAGGCTTTTTTGGGTGTGGTTTGAGTGTGGGTGAGGACACAGGGGCCCCATGTTTCCCTATTGCCCGGGGGCCCCATGAGTTGTCAGTCCGCCCCTGTACGTGATGACATCATACGGCCACGCCCTTACCTCTTTGTGTTCTCTCTGTACGCACCCCCCCAGCCGCCAATCCCCTACACCCCCACCCCCAGCCCGGTGGCAGAACACAATATTGCTGCAGGAGTCATTCCCCCATCAATACTGACAATGTTGATGGGAAATCAAGCAATTTTCTTTTCTTCTACCTCTGGTGGAAGGAGAGAGTGTCGAACAAGCTATGAGCTGCTTACTGTGACATTTAAAGATAATATTTTGGTGACAGGTTGGGTATGAGTGAGCTCTTTCAGCGTCAATTGTGCTGGTAGCAAAGGCGTTAAAGATTAAAAAAATGTCATCTGTATCTACTGCCTTACAAGAAAGCTTTCAGTCTCCAATTTTCATTTCCACCGAGTGAAGGGTGTGTAATTGTAGACTTGATAATATCATCTTTAATTATAGCTCATGCCCTAAATTGTGTTGGGGGGGGGGGGGTGAGGAGTAGAGCCAAAAAACACTCATGTAAATTCAACATCTTTGTTACGCTAACAGCAGTAATTAATGAAATCCAGTCTAGCAATGCAGTTGTATATTGATGCATGATCAGCACAAAGAGACATAGATATAGTACACCTGACATATACAGAGGAGGATTTTAGTGTACATCCCTATATTTGAAATAATATGTGGAAATATGTCTTGTGTCTAAAAGATCTGTGTCTAAAATGTAAAGTACTGTAAAGCAATGTAAAACATGTTCTTTATATAAGGAACATAGGATGTACTTTTATCAGGTCAGGGACAAGCAGCATTAGCCTAGAGATCTACTTTAAAGGCTAAGCTAAGCTAAGCTAAGCTTTTAACCACTTGCCCTCCTTCCTGACCAGGCCATTTTTTACGATACTGCACTACGTTATTTTAACTGACAATTGTGCGGTCATGCAATGCTGTACATAAATTAAAGGTATGTAATTTTTTTCCCACAAATAGAGATTTTTTTTGGTGGTATTTGATAACCTCTGCATTTTTTTGTGGCACTATAAACAAAAAAAAGACTGACCGTTTTGAAAAAAAAAAACAATGTTTTTGACTTTTTTGCTATAAAACATATCTAATAAAAAATTTAAAAAATACAATTTCTTCATAAATTTAGGCCAAAATGTATTCCGCTACATGTCTTTGCTAAAAGGAAAAATCCCAATAAGTGTATATTAATTGGTTTATGTAAAATTTATAGCGTCTACAAATGCTGGAATTTTTTTTTAATATACTAGTATTGACTGCCATCAGCGATTTCTAGCGGGACTACAGCGGGCATTCTGACACTGGGTGGGAACTGACTAACTGCCACTGGCATCCCCAGTGACACTAATACAGTGATCAGTGCTATATGGGCAGCACAGTGGCTAAATGTTTAGCACTCCCGCCTGGCAGTACTAGGGTCGTTGGTTCAAATCCCAACCACAGCACCACCTGCCTGGAGTTTGCATGTTCTCACTGTGCCTTCGTGGGTTTCCTACAGGTACTCCATTTTTCTCCCACACTCCAAAGACATGCTGGTAGGTGATTTGGCTTCTGTCTAAATTGGCCCTAGTATGTGTATGTATGAATGTGTGTTAGGGACTGTACGCCCCTTGAGGGTTAGGGACTGATGTGAATGTACAATATATATGTAAAACAGTGTAAATTGACAGCACTATATAAGTACCTGTTATAAATAACAAAAAGCACTGACACTGGGCAGGAAGGGGTTACCAGCTGGGGTGGCCAAAGGGTTAACAGTGTGCTGTTTGTGTTTTACTGTTAAAGTATGTGCTGTTTTATAGAGAAACCTGCTGCTTTCTATCTCTCTTTTGTGTTTATACACATATCTCTCCCCTCTCAGCATCACCAACGATCACTGAGTCCTGGCCGGGAATCGCCGGAATGACTGACATCCTTAGGAACCAATTGTAGCATAGGTAGGGCAGCGAGTGTGCGCCCTATACCCGGAAATACAAAAGCATGCATATTTTAATAATTTTGCATAGCACAGCCATCCTGTAGCAGTACATCTACTATGAGGTGGTCGTCAAATGGTTAAATAAGTCTTCTGCTTTCAGGAAAAAAGTGGAAAACTTGTATCCAGTATGGCCAAACAGCTCAGTGGCTACCACTACTTGGAGAGCTCAGAGACATCATCCATTCTAGGCAATTATGCTGTTTCTAGTCATGATGACACAGTTTTCAGTTTTCAACAAATAATATAATCAAATGTCATTCGGACTAGTTTTCTAAAGGTCTTTAGGCCAGGCTAAGAGTTCCCTGGAGTGACACTATTCCCCTGGAAGGTCCTGGAAGAGATGTGCCCATGGAGGAGGTGACTGCAGAGAGGTGGAGAGAGACTGTTTGAGGGAAGGTGGCTTACTTAAAGGGCTGCCTGGTGCTTTCACATGTGATTTCTATGGACCATCTACAAAATGTGATTGACAATCTACTGTCAAGTGCAATCAGATAGTATGTTGCTATGATGTGACTGTTTGTGCCATTTTCAAAGTACCACCAGTAAAAAGCAGCAACACTATTTATATGTGGACATTCCTTCCTTTGGGAACATACAGGTTAATGGCTGGGGATGGTGGGAGAAGGCCTCCGACATAGAGTGGGCACAAGATGGTGGAGGGGATAGAGCCTCAGTAGGAGGGTCACTGTTCTAGCAGGAGAGGAGCTGCTTTTGGCAGCCAATCGCAAGCCCCTCTTACACGGGGGATACGCACAGTGGGCAAATGTACATTATCTGAAGGCTTACTTTATCTTTAAGCATGAGTGCATTATTTACTAGATAGCTTTAACAATTTACAAATTATTTTCCTTGTTTTTCTTGGACTGTAACTTGCCTTAAACCATATGCACCAATTATTTAGGCAAGCAAAAAACAAACAGCTCAAGTAACACCCATCTCTTAAGCAATATTGCTGACAACTACAAATGAGAAATATTCCAATATGATAAGTCATAAGGGATGGAGGAGTTTTTTCTTTGATGTAAAATTGATGGACGATGCTATAGTTGTATGTAGGCCAGGATAGAAGCTTTGCTTACTTGGATCAATAGCTGCTATAAAGCACATTGAAATGAGATACTCCAACTGCAGCAGCTTACTGCATAGAGCAATAATAGAAATAGGAAAGCTAAAAATAGCAACATGATGTGAAACATGCATTATGTTAAACATTTATTGGAATCTGATCAGGGTGAGGTAACCTTCGCTTTCTAATTCATTTTGGGTTGCATACAAAAATATGTACATGAGTATGCTAGATATATAACACTACAATACATAATGTTATTGTAAATCCTTCAAAGTGACAATATTGTTGTAAAGTCTACATTCTCACAATGGTGGAATGGTATCTTCCAAGCGTGTTTTCAAATAATTTCATAGAGGCGGCAAACAAAAGACTGTCAGGCTTGTTCAATAAGGCTCAGCATAGAAAGGTAGATGTGTTCCCAAGAACGACTGATAGACATCCCATGTGACTCTCCCGAAGAATTAATAAGGCGCACATACATGGCATTGTCAGCCTGAGAAAAGGGTAGTGTTAGGTTGGCCATGGCTTGATTAACCACTAGCCTACAGGGCACTTATATCCCCTTCCTGCACTGGCCAATTTTCAGCTTTCAGCGCTGTCACACTTTGAATGACAATTGCGTGGTCATGCAACATTGTACCCATATAAAATTGTTATCATTTTTTGAGACAGATAGAGCTTTCTTTTGGTGGTATTTAATCACCTCTGGGTTTTTTTTATTTTTTGCTAAACAAACCAAAAACTGACAATTTTGAAAAAAAAGTTTTTTCTTAGTTTTTTTTATAAAATTTTGTAAGTAAGTGATTTTTCTGCTTCACTGATGTGCGCTGCAGTGATGGGCACTGATAGTCTGCACTGATGGGCACTGATAGGTGGCACTGATGAGGAGGCACTGGTAGGTGGCAATGATGGGCATTGACAGGCATCACTGATGGGCACTGGAAGGCAGCACTTATATATGGCACTGATAGGCAGCACTGATAGGTGGCACTGATAGGCGGCACTGATTGTCACTGATAGGCGGCACTGACTGGCACTGTTAGCTGGCACTGGATGGCACTGTTAGGCGGCACTGATAGACAGCACTGATGGGCACTGATAGGCGGCACTGATGCGCACTGATAGATGGCACTGACTGGCACTGATAGGAGGCACTGTCTGGCACTGATAGGCGGCACTGATTGGCAGCACTGATAGGTGGCACTGACAGGTGACACTGGATGTGCACTGGTAGCCACTGATATGTGGCATTGATGTGGCACTGATGGGCACTGGCAGGTGGTATTGATGGACACTGTCAGTGTACATGTCCCCTCTGAGTAATGCTGATTACTGGCTGACAGCATGACAGCTCGTGAGGAGAGAAATGCCGATAACTGGCATTTCCCTATTTACATGCAATCAGCTGTGATTGGACACAGCTGATCACATAACCGAGCCAACGTCTTCGGCTCTTTCCATTGATCGGTGATCCGCTGTGTCCGAGGGACACAGCTCACTACCGGTCGCCGCGCTGCATGCCCCCAGAGCTACCCATGCGCAGTTAGAGTGGGAGGATGTCATATGACGTCCTCCCAGAATGAGAGAACTGCCTTGCACCCGTCATTTTCTTATATGGTGGGCAGGAGGCAGTTAAAGTGAGGTGGCAGGAGGAAACCTCCCTGCAGTGCCATTGTCCTCCACTGTTAGAATAAACTGATCAGCGGCTGTAGCCAATTGACTAAAGCTAGATTGTCAAGAGAAATTTCCCAGAAGTCAATTGTTAAATTAACTTCTGTAAACAGGAGTGGTCATAGACGGATCAAAATGTGGCCTGTCCCTGCTGAACTGTCCAAATTTCAATCCGGCTTTAGATGGCCAGCTTCAGACTAGCAGATTTAGATGGACTTGACTAACAAATTGAAGCAGAACTCCAGCTAACAAACTATAAGCAATTACAGCAACAGTTTGGGATAAAGGTTTTACATAAATGAATAAAAGCTGACCATTGTAAGCAACCCTGTCAGTGTTAAATGGTTTGTCTCAACCCTCTAACGCTAGAACCTAAATGGTCTAATCCTTGCCCGAGGCATGGCTTCAACTGTCAGACTGGCAGTACAAAGAACAATTTTCATTTACCAAGAGTAAGCAACCAATCAGAAATCACCTCATTGGATTTCAGTTAGATGAAATTTGATTAGTTACTAGAAATTCTACCCAACGGGTAACAGACAATGGGAAAAAAAATAACCAGTAAGGGATGTAATTCTTCAGCACTCTATCCAAGGTTGAAAACATATTTAGGATATACATACATTTTAATTAGTAAGCCAGTAAAGCCCAAAAGTGGACTAATTGAAGGGATTCAAAAGCATCAAATGGATAGAAAAAGTCAACTCAAGAGGAGTATGATATCAGGAGTAAAGTAATAAATCTATATGTTCTATTTAGCTGGTCCTGTGGTCTTGGTATCTTTGACAAACAGCACAATCAGGTCTGTGACTTTTTCCCAACGGTAGTTAAAAAATGTCAACCTGTCACCATCCTCTGAAATGGACAAGGAAAGAGCTTCACTACACTTATGAGGTCATCACTCTGCTCACACTACCCTCTCCTTTTTTTGAGCAAGTTCTCAGTGTTACATTGACAGCACAACGTAATAAAGTATGGTATGGTTAGCTTCTAGTCCAGTCCTCCTGAGTATGGAACCCTAATAGATTAATACCAGCTACAATAAAAATTCAATTGATTACATTTTAGGAAATCCATAAATGATTGAGGATTTTGCATTAAACTACTGTGGCGCCACCACGATCCCAGTGCTTTGATTGCAGTGATGACACAGTTCCATTGATTACAAAGGAAAACCTTGGCCAGTGGCAAAGTTTGCCAAACTTTGTCTGCCAACTACGATGCAAGGTCTAGTTTTGTCTTCTAACCTTTAAAAATGAATTTCAGTGACTTTTAAAAAATAATTTGCGTGTAATACAAAATTAACTATTCCTCTTTTTCTAATGATCTTTGAATACATGAGTTACTGCATTACACTCACTTTCATGACCTGAACGAGCAACCTTTGGCCTTGAAATTGCTAAACCCACTTTTGCTCCCTGGAGTTGCCAGAATTAGTAGTCAGATACAAAAAAGCATATTGTGCTTTTTTGATAACCTTTGTTAGCCTGCTGCAGGGCAAAGTGCAGGGAGCAACTGTCAGGGAAAGAGACGAAGAAGCCCAGGCAAATGCGCCAATGCCCAATATGGCCACGCAAAAATATGCCCACGTAATTGGGCACCCATGTGCGTGAAAGTGCACCGCTACACACAGGGCGTGATAATTGCTGACACCCAGTGGCCTTTATAAGGACTGCAGCTCCTCAGAACAATTGCTGGATTATCATCAGCCTCCTGTTCCCTAGTTCCTGTGTGTATTCTCCTGCTGATTATCAGCTTGACCCTGATCTTCTTTGGCTCTTCTCCTGGCTCTCTACCTCAGCTTGTCCCTCAGATCTGCTCCTGCTTACTCCTGATTGATTACCAGTGTATGACCCCAGCTTGATCCTGACCTTGCTCCTGCCTGATGTTCTGTGTTTGACCCTGGCTCTGACTTCTGGCTTCGCTTCCTACTTTGCTCATCCACCTAAATCCACTAGTCCTCTGGAGGGCCCCCTCCTGTATCTGGTCCACCCACGGGTATCGTCTCATCAGGCATCTTCAAGCTTCCATACCATTGGCAACCCATGCTTCTTTGGGCACTGCACCTGCTGTTACCACCTTCATGGGTGCATTGCACTCAGCCGTAAGGGGGGCCCTCTTTTCAACTCAGCCTCCAGTCAGGTAGGTGACAGCAACAATACACTTGGTTTAGCAATACGCATTTTTGACAGTACACAGAGAAAGTTCTGACTGCTGCATCTGCCAAAAAGCAGTCTGGCAATGTTTATCAACAACATTGCTCAACTGAGAATACAGAAACATACAAAGAAACATTGTTTAATTTTGTATCTTTCTGTTTATTCATCTACAGATCAAAGGGATGAGTTTAGATCTGCAGATGAAGTCAGCTAAAGCAACCTGACAAGAAAAAAAAAGTGGTTATTTTTTTAAATTAAACGTTCCTCTGCTTAACCCCTTATTAACCCTTAGCTTACTCTACTCAGTTCTAATTAAAGCGATTGTAAAGGTAACTGAAAAAAGCAAAACAAACGTCTCTCTACTTACCTGCTCTGTGCAATGGAATTGCACAGAGTGGGCACAAACCTCCTCTTCTCAGGTCCCTCCAACAGTGCTCATGGCCCTTCCACTCTGTTAAGTGCCCCCATGGGAAGTCGCTTCCCATAGGGGCACTCGTGCGTGCTCATTTTTGAGCCCTGCTGCTGTGTCCATTGACACAGATAGCAGGACTCTGCCCCATCCCCCACTCCCTTGTCACTGGCTTTGATTGACAGTGCTGGGAGTCAATGGCTCCCAGAGCCCCAGTAAAGCAAGTGAGACACAGAAGTGAGGGAAGAGAAGAGGTCCAAGGTGTGGAAGGTGCTGGATCGAATGAGGGCTCAGGTAAGTAAAAGTGGGGGGGTGAGGGTGTATGCTGATGCTTAAGCATTTTTACCTTAAAGTGTTACTAAACCATGGACCCTGCATTCACTATATCTGGTCTCCCACAGTACACACAACATGGACATGCAATTATTTTAGTAAATATAAACTGCTAAATACCTTTTCTCATCAGCAGCTACAGCAGTCTTATGACTTCTATCAGTGTCCAGCCGATCACTGGTTAAAGCTTGTAGGAGGAGTTTTCTTTTTGCTCTAGGAGGGTGCAGAACTCCTGACCTCTGTCTGGACAATGCTGACAGGCCCTGTGCTGATCACATGCACTCTCCCAAGAAAAAAAAAAAACCTCTCTAGCAATACACACCAAACGAAGCATGTGCAGAGTGTGTCCTAGTGCTCTGCACTATCAGCAGATAGATTGGGGGCAGTAGAAGAAAGAGAGGATCAGAGAAGTCAGGATCAAACAGCATTGTTACACAATGCAGAGGATTAAGCCCTTAGGTTCCACAGTGCGTATAACAAGCATGCTTTACTGCATATACGGTGGGGAAAAAAAGTATTTAGTCAGCCACCAATTGTGCAAGTTCTCCCACTTAAAAAGATGAGAGAGGCCTGTAATTGGCATCATAGGTAGACCTCAACTATGAGAGACAAAATGAGAAAAATAATCCAGACAATCACATTGGCTGATTTGGAAAGAATTTATTTGCAAATTATGGTGGAAAATAAGTATTTGGTCACCTACAAACAAGCAAGATTTCTGGCTCTCACAGACCTGTACCTTCTTCTTTAAGAGGCTCCTCTGTCCTGCACTCAATACCTGTATCAATGGCACCTGTTTGAACTTGTTATCAGTATAAAAGACACCTGTCCACAACCTCAAACAGTCACACTCCAAACTCCACTATGGTGAAGACCAAAGAGCTGTCGAAGGACACCAGAAACAAAATTGTAGACCTGCACCAGGCTGGGAAGACTGAATCTGCAATAGGCAAGCAGCTTGGTGTGAACAAATCAACTGTGGGAGCAATAATTAGAAAATGGAAGACATACAAGACCACTGATAATCTCCCTCGATCTGGGGCTCCACACAAGATCTCACCCCGTGGGGTCAAAATGATCACAAGAACAATGAGTAAAAATCCCAGGACCACACAGGGAGACCTAGTGAATGACCTGCAGAGAGCTGGGACCAACGTAACAACAGCTACCATCAGTAACACACTACGCCGCCAGGGACTCAGATCCTGCAGTGCCTGACGTATCCCCCTGCTTAAGCCAGTACATGTCCGGGCCCGTCTAAAGTTTGCTAGAGAGCATTTGGATGATCCAGAAGAGGATTGGGAGAATGTCATATGGTCAGATGAAACCAAAATAGAACGGTTTGGTAGAAACACAACTCGTCGTGTTTGGAGGAGAGAGAATGCTGAGTTGCATCCAAAGAACACCATACCTACTGTGAAGCATGGGGGTGGCAACATCATGCTTTGGGGCTGTTTCTCCGCAAAGGGTCCAGGATGACTGATCCAAGTACGGGACAGAATGAATGGGGCCATGTATCGTGAGATTTTGAGTGCAAACCTCCTTCCATCAGCAAGGGCAATGAAGATGAAATGTGGCTGGGTCTTCCAACATGACAATGATCCCAAACATACCGCCCAAGCAAGGAAGGAGTGGCTTCGTAAGAAGCATTTCAAGGTCCTGGAGTGGCCTAGCCAGTCTCCAGATCTCAACCCCGTAGAAAACCTTTGGAGGGAGTTGAAAGTCTGTGTTTCCCAGCGACAGCCCCAAAACATCACTGCTCTAGAGGAGATCTGCATGGAGGAATGGGCCAACCTACCAGCAACAGTGTGTGCCAACCTTGTGAAGACTTACAGGAAACGTTTGACCTCTGTCATTGCCAACAAAGGATATATAACAAAGTATTGAGATGAACTTTTGATATTAACCAAATACCTATTTTCCACCATAATTTGCAAATAAATTCTTTCCAAATCAGCCAATGTAATTGTCTAAATTTTTTTTCTCATTTTGTCTCTCATAGTTGAGGTCTACCTATGATACCAATTACAGGCCTCTCTCATCTTTTTAAGTGGGAGAAATTGCACAATTGGTGGCTGACTAAATACTTTTTTGCCCACTGTACAGACTGATTTTACTGTTGTGGGTTTAGTAACACTTTAATGCAAGGAATGCATTAAGGTGAAAAATGTTTAGGCTTTAGAACCACATGAACTGCTTATTCCCCTTCTCCATTCAATTATTATTTTTCCTGCTGATTTTTTTTTAGTTTGTTTTTATTTTATTAACAAATAATATTTAAAATTTTTTTGTTTGTTTTGTTTGTTAATATTTTTACAACTTTAAAGGATAAGTTCACCTTTGGAACATGTTACATGTTCCACCCATTTTTCGGGCGGAACATGTAACATGTTCCCATAGACGCAGCCGCGCCCATCGTCCCCTGTCCCTCTGACAGATAGTATGGGGAGAAAATAGATCATATAGTGCAGCACTATTAAAATATCATAATAATAGCTATAATATGATTCAAATATAACTATTCAAAAGCAAATGTCACACGTGCTCTTATAATAGACATGCAATAGGGTGGGTGGTTTATAGTCCTGTACCAACTTCAAAGCTAATATTGACGTAATCACTTTAACATGCGTGATAGCCGGTACTAGTCCTTTTACATCACACGCAGCAGGCTTGATTGGTGAACATCAATAATGGCCAAAGTGAAGCACTACATTCCTTTTTAAACAGTTCTTACTTAAACAATCGTGCTCAACTTCAATAAAAAACATGCAGGTGGCAATAACGCATGTGAAATCCAGTGATGGTGTCAAAACACTCCTCTTGTGGCTAGATTGCCCCTTTACCTTAATTCTGTGACCCAATGGGCCCTCACGCCTTTAAGATCACTAAAGGATCTTTCTCCCAGGGTAAGTAACCTCAGCGAAACTTCTGTGGACCCCTCGGTAATGGGTACGTTTTCAGGACACTGTGGGTACTGCTTTCAACTGGGAAGGTCAATAGGATAAAATTTCACTTCAATGGAATGAAAACCGCATGCCTGATAATACTGCATGGGTCCTGGCTTGTTCAGGTGTAGAAATATGGCCGCCGCACTGGATGTGCGTCACCGCGGACCAAACCGGAAGCTGCGTCACGGCGTATCTACGCGTTACATCACTGTGACTTATGACTTTGTCAGGATTCAAGCCAGGACCCATGCAGTATATCCAGGCAAGTATTTGAACACACTGCGATTTTGAAAGTTCTCCCACTTAGAAATCATGGAGGGGTCTGAAATTCACATTGTAGGTGCATTCCCACTCTGAGAGACAGAATTAAAAACAAAAATTCAGGAAATCACATTGTATGATATGTAAAGAATGTATTTGTCTTGCACTGCTGAACATAAGTATTTGAACGCCTGAGAAAATCAGTGTTAATATTTGGTACAGAAGCCTTTGTTTGCAATTACAGAGGTCAAATGTTTTACTGTAGTTCTTGACCAGGTTTGCACACACTGCAACAGGGATTTTGGCCCACTCATCCACACAGATCTCCTCTAGATCTGTCAGGTTTTGGGGCTGTCGCTGAGCAATATGGAGTTTCAGCTCCCTCCAAAGATGTTCTATTGGATTTAGGTCTAGAGACTGGCTAGGCCACTCCAGAACCTTGATATGCTTCTTACGGAGCCACTCCTTGGTTATCCTGGCTGTGTGCTTCGGGTCGTTGTCATGTTGGAAGACCCAGCCACGACCCATCTTTAATGCTCTGACTGAGGGAAGGAGGTTGTTGCTCAAAATCTCACAATAAATGGCCCCATTCATCCTCTCCTTAATACAGTGTAGTCGTCCTGTCCCCTTTGCAGTAAAGCACCCCCAAAGCATGATGTTACCACCCCCATGTTTCACAGTAGGGATGGTGTTCTTGGGCTGCAACTCATCCTTCTTTTTCCTCCAAACACGACGAGTGAAGTTTAGACCAAAAAGTTCTACTTTGGTCTCATCTGACCACATGACTTTCTCCCATGCCTCCTCTAGATCATCCAGATGGTCATTGGCAAACTTCAGATGGGCCTGGACATGTGATGACTTGAGCAGGGGAACCTTCCGTGCAATGCATGATTTGAAACCAGGACGGCGTAGTGTTCTACCGACAGTGACCTTTGAAACTGTGGTCCCAGCTCTCTTCATGTCATTGACCAGCTCCTCCCTTGTAGTTCTGGGCTGATTCCTCACCTTTCTTATCATCAGTGATACCCCACGAGGTAAGATCTTGCATGGTGCCCCAGTCTGAGGGAGACTGACAGTCGTCTTTAGCCTCTTCCATTTTCTAACAATTGCTCCAACAGTTGATCTATTTTCATCAAGATGCTTGGCAATTGCCCCGTAGCCCTTTCCAGCCTTGTGGAGGTCCACAATGTTGTCTCTGGTGTCTTTTGACAGCTCTTTGGTCTTGCCCATGGTAGCAGTTGGCGTCTCACTGACTGTCGGGTGGACAGGTGTCTTTAAAGAGCTCAGACAGGTGCTACTAAGTTAGATTAATGAGAGGAGTAGAGGTGGACTTTTTAAAGGCACAGTAACAGGTCTTTGAGAGCCAGAATTCTTGCTGTTTCTTAGGTGTTCAAATACTTATGTTCAGCAGTGCAAGACAAATAAATTCTTTAAAAATCATACAATGTGATTTCCTGATTTTTTTTTTCTAATTCTGTCTCTCAGAGTGGGAATGCACCTACAATGTGAATTTCAGACCCCTCTATGATTCCTAAGTGGGAGAACTTTCAAAATCGCAGGGTGTTCAAATACTTCTGTTCCTCACTGTATGTCAAGATGACTCCCCGGAAGACAACACAGGCCACTTTGGTCAGCATCACCCTGTCCTCCCAGTCAGCTTGGAGTGATTCATCCCGGGCAGCTTGGCACAGATTTAGCCTAATCCCCAGGGTATTTCCAATGCCTTCCCTGGCCATCATGGCTTGGTCCACCCAGCCGGCTTGGCACAGATTAAGGTCTATTTCAATGCACTCCCCGGTCAGCTTGGTGCTGTCCTGTCCCGGCCAGCTTGGCATAAATTCAGCTGAATCTCCAGGGCTTTGTCAGTGCCCTCACCGGTCAGCTTGGCGCAGTCCTTGCCCAGTTAGCTTGGAGCAGATTCAGCTGACTCTCCAGGGGTTTTCCAATGCCTTCACTGGTCAGCTTGGTGTGGTCCTTCCAGGCCAGCTTGGTGAAGATTCAGCCTACTTTCCAATACCCTCAACACTCAACAACCACAGGGGTAAACAGAACTATAAGATAACAACTAAAATCCCTAATGCACACCCAAAATCCCCTCCCCCTCCATTTCCAATACCCCACCTGCCAGCTTTGTAATCATTCCAATGCCCTCCCCCGGAGAGCTTGGGGCAGATTCTACTTCCCATGGCTTTGCCAATGCCCTCTCTCAGCCAGCTTGGTATGGTCCTTCCCATACAGCTTGGCACAGATTCAGCCAAATCCATGAGGATTTTCCAATGCCCTCCCACAGCCGGATTGGTGTGGACATTCACGACCAGCTAGGCACAAATTCAGCTTGATCTCCAGAGCTTCCCTAATGCCCTTGCCTCACCATCTTGCTGTTGTCCTTCCCAGACAGTTTGGTGCAGATTCAGCCTAATCCCCAGGATTTTTCCAATGTTCTCCACTGGCCAGCATGGAATAGTCATTCCAATGTCCTCATCCAGACAGCATGGCACAGGTTCAGCCTAATCTAGAGGGCTTTTCTAATGCCCTTCCAAGTCCACCCTTGTGTTTTCATTCCCAGACAACAAGGCACAGATTTAGCCTATTACCCAGTTCTTCCTCAATGCCCTCCCCTTGGCTACCTTTCCCAGTCAATCCAATGCTCTACCCTGGCCATTATAGTGTGGTTCTTTGCCACTGCCTTCTCCAGTCAGCTTGGCATGGGTATGTCGTGGTGAACCTCCTGGTTTTCAGGCGCGCATGTGCACGCTCCCTGCTGACGTCCTATGATTGGACATTATGTTTCTCCTCCCTGAAATCAACTCTGAGTTCAGGGAGAAAAAGCAGCCTGATCTGTGAGTAAAAACAGCACATATTACACTTGTTAGGCACACAGTTAACCCCTTCACTGCCCCTTGAAGCTAACCCCTTCCCAGCCAGTATCATTAGTACAGTGTAAAGTATTATCATTGATCACTGTATTGGTGTCACTAATTAATAGTCACTGGCCTAAACTTATGAGGATTTGTTTTTTACTGGCTATGTTTTATAACAGGAAGTATATTGGTCTTTCTTCGTTTATATAATAAAAAAAACAGCAATGATCAAATAGCACCAAAGAAAGCTCTATTTGTATGAAAAAATTACAACTTAATTTGGGTAGAGTATTAGATGACTAAGCAATTGCCAGTTAAAGTAGCCAGTGCCGGGACAAGGTCATCTAGTGCCCAGGGTAAAGATGTCAAACTGTGCCCATCTCTTCCAGTTCATGGTGTGTAAGCTTAGGGGTTCCACTTATGGGGTGCACAACCCATACCTCCTCCCGGCTCCCTCCTCACTGCTCCCAGTGCTGGGCTGACAAGAGTAGTGATGCTGCTGTCACAACTCCCGCCAGGCTTGTAACAGAAGGAACAGGGTGACCCCATTCCTGCAATAAACCATTGCGCCCAGGACATCCTCCCCTTCTGCCCACCCCTTGTCCCATCCCTGAAAGTAGCACAGTGCTGAATAGCAAACATTGCCTGAAAGAGGTAAAACTTTCCAGAGGTCATGTAGTTAATAATGTAACACAGTGATGGTTACAATATCATATAGTGCTAATTGTGTTTACAACGTCATATAGCAATGTTAACCATGTCATATGGGTATGTTTACAGTGCCATTTAGTGATGTTTACAATGTCACATAGGTATATTAACATTGTTATATAGTAATGTTTACAATGTCATATGGTTATAATTACAGCGCCATGGCGTGATGTTTACAGTGTCATATGGTTATGTTTACAGTGCCATATAGTGCTGTTTACAATGTTATATAGTAATGTTTACAACATCATATGGTTTTGTTTACAGTGCCATGTAGTGATGTTTACAATGTCACATAGTGATATTTACATTGTTATATAGTAATGTTTTACGATGTCATATGGTTATGTTTACAGTGTCATATAGTGCTGTTTACAATGTTATATAGTAATATTTATAATGTCATATGGTTATGTTTACAGTTCAATGTAGTGATGTTTACAATGCTATATAGTAATGGTTCCACTGTCATATGGTTATAGTTACAGTGCATGTAGTGATGTTTATAGTGTTATATAGTAATGTTTACACTGTCATATGGTTATGTTTACATTTCAATGTAGTGATGTTTACAATGCTATCTAGTACTGTTTACACTGTCATATGGTTACGTTTACAGTCCGATTAAGTGATGTTTACAATGCTATATAGTAATGTTTACAGTGTCATATGGTTACGTTTACAGTCCCATTAAGTGATGTTTACAGTGCTATATAGTAATGTTTACAATGTCATATGGTTATGTTTACACTGTTATATGGTTACCTTTACAGTCCCATGTAGTGATGTTTACAGTGCTATATAGTAATGTGTACAATGTCATATGGATACGTTTACAGTCCCATGTAGTGATGTTTACAATGCTATATAGTAATGTGTACAATGTCATATGGTTATGTTTACACTGTCATATGGATACGTTTACAGTCCCATGTAGTGATGTTTACAATGCTATATAGTAATGTGTACAATGTCATATGGTTATGTTTACAGTTCCATGTAGTGATGTTTACACCGTCATATGGTTACCTTTACAGTTCCATGTAGTGATGTTTACACCGTCATATGGTTACCTTTACAGTTCCATGTAGTGATGTTTACACCGTCATATGGTTACGTTTACAGTTCCATGTAGTGATGTTTACACCGTCATATGGTTACCTTTACAGTTCCATGTAGTGATGTTTACACCGTCATATGGTTACCTTTACAGTTTCATGTAGTGATGTTTACACCGTCATATGGTTACGTTTACAGTTCCATGTAGTGATGTTTACACCGTCATATGGTTACCTTTACAGTTCCATGTAGTGATGTTTACACCGTCATATGGTTACGTTCATAGTTCCATGTAGTGATGTTTACAATGCTCTATAGTAATGTTTACACTGTCATGTTCCCTACATCATATAGTGCTGTTTACAATGCCACATAGTAGTGTTGATGTTGTCATACAGTGATTTCACAATGACCAATGTGCCATGTGCTGTTTAGGACATGCCATCCAGTGTCACATGTGTGCAGCATATAGTGGACATCAGCTGTGTATAATGAAGAGGATCCCATGTGTGGGGAGTGACTCCACCCTCCTCCTCCTGCTGTGATCAGTGATAGATGTGGGTGTCAGTGGATATCGGATGCTCGGTGTGTCCCCGGAGCCCGGATCTCTTTGTTCCATTGTGTGTAGCCCCCTCTCTGTATCCCCCCTCTCTCTCTGCCCCCCTCTCTATTAGCGGCGGTGGGAGGGAGCCCGGCGATCACATCCATTCTCCCAGCACTGACAGGAGGATGCAGCCCGTACAGAGGCATCCGTGAGTGAGGCGGACACCGAGGACAGGAGCGGAGAGAGCCGGAGGGGCAGCGGAGATATGGCGGAGGTGAAGGTGGCCTCGGGGGCCACCAATGGGCTGGTGGTGAACGCCGAGCTGGAAGTGAAGAAGCTGCAGGAGCTGGTCAGGAAGCTGGAGAAACAGAACGAGCAGCTCCGGAACAGAGCCAGCGCCGTCAGCAACTGTACCGCCAGCCCGCACCTGCTGCAGCCTCCTCCCGCAATGCATCAGCCCTGCCTGCTGGCCAGTCCGACCCTCGCCCGACCCGCCGGCCTCTGCCTGCCCAGCCCTGTGCCCACTCTGCTCTGCCAGAGCCTCTACCCATCCGACCCACCCCTGGGCTACTACAACAGCAGGCTGGCCTGTCAGTCCCCGGGGACCACCATCCTGGACGAGGTGGACATCCTGGACCTGGGCGACGGCTATGAAGACGAGGATAGCTGGTAATCAAGGGGGGTGGGTGGGGGCTGCTGTCATTGTCTACCATCACTGCTCCCCTGGACAGGCTGGGAGGGAACAGGTTGGCTGCACTCAGGAGATGCATGTCTTGAATGCTGATCACTGGGCTCCACCATCAGGAGGAGGGGGGCTTCCAGAATAGGAGGGGGTGGCTCTGATGGACTGGCATGATGATGGTTCTGATGGACTGGGAGGATAATGATGGGTTCTGATGTCCTGGTGGGACTGGGATAATGATGGTGGTTCTGGTGTACTGGTGGGACTGGGATGATAATGATGGTGGTTCTGGTGTACTGGGAGGATTGGCTTGGTGATGGTTCTGGTGTACTGGTGGGACTGGGATGAGCATGATGGTGGTTCTAGTGTACTAGGAGGATTGGCATGATGGTGGTTCTAGTGTACTAGGAGGATTGGCATGATGGTGGTTCTGGTGTACTGGGAGGATTGGCATGATGGTGGTTCTGGTGTACTGGGAGGATTGGCATGATGGTGGTTCTGGTGTACTGGGAGGATTGGCATGGTGATAATTAAAATGTGACATTGGAATGTCAATCAACATATCCCAGTCCAGACTTGGATATGTTGGTTGACATTCCAATGTACTGGCAAGACTGGGATGCCTTGATTGACATTCCATTGTACTGGCAAGACTGGGATGCCTTGGTTGACATTCCATTGTACTGGCAAGACTGGGATGCCTTGATTGACATTCCATTGTACTGGTAGGACTGGGATGCGTTGATTGACATTCCATTGTACGGGTTGGACTGGGATGTGTTGATTGACATTCCATTGTACGGGTTGGACTGGGATGCGTTGATTGACATTCCATTGTACTGGTAGGACTGGGATGTGTCGATTGACATTCCATTGTACTGGTTGGACTGGGATGCGTTGATTGACATTCCATGGTACTGGTAAGACTGGGATGCGTTGATTGACATTCCATGGTACTGGTAAGACTGGGATGCGTTGATTGACATTCCATGGTACTGGTAAGACTGGGATGCGTTGATTGACATTCCATGGTACTGGTAAGACTGGGAACTTTTGATTGACATTCCATGGTACTGGTAAGACTGGGAACTTTTGATTGATATTCCATTGTACTAGTAGGACTGGGTTGTGTTGATTGACATTCCATTGTACTGGTAGGACAGGGATGTGTTCATTGGCATTCCTTTGTACTGGTAGGACTGGGATGTGTTGGTTTGACATGCTGATTGCACTGGTAGGACCGGGATGTGTTGGTTTGACATGCTGATGGCACTGGTAGGATTGGGATGTGTTGGTTTGACATGCTGATGGCACTGGTAGGACTGGGATGTGTTGGTTTGACATGCTGATGGTACTGGTAGCACTGGGATGTGTTGGTTTGACATGCTGATGGTACTGGTAGCACTGGGATGTGTTGGTTTGACATGCTGATGGTACTGGTAGCACTGGGATGTGTTGGTTTGACATGCTGATGGTACTGGTAGCACTGGGATGTGTTGGTTTGACATGCTGATGGTACTGGTAGCACTGGGATGTGTTGGTTTGACATGCTGATGGTACTGGTAGCACTGGGATGTGTTGGTTTGACATGCTGATGGTACTGGTAGCACTGGGATGTGTTGGTTTGACATGCTGATGGTACTGGTAGCACTGGGATGTGTTGGTTTGACATGCTGATGGTACTGGTAGCACTGGGATGTGTTGGTTTGATATTCTGATGGTACTGGTAGGATTGGGATGTGATGATTCTAAATTCTAATGTACTGTTAGGACTAGGCTGTGTTGGTTCTGATGTACTGGTAGCACTGGGATGTGATGATTGACAGTTGGACGTACTGGTAGGACTGGGTTGTGGTGATTGACCATTTTGATGTACTGGTAGGGCTGAGCTGTCATTACTGATAGGAAAGGCCTTGATTAGCCAAAGAGGATTTAGTCTGTCATTGCTCGGATATTGGCAGCAGACGTGCAATCTGTTCCAGGCAATAGGATTTGGAATATCCTTGAGCACTGGCTGGATTTATTTGCTCACTTAAATCCTAATTTATTTAGGGCTGAGGACCTGCTATTAGGGTGTCGCGTCTTTGTCACATTATGTACAGGTTTAATTTATGTCTTTTTTGAATGGCACAGCGTCATCAGTTTCTGTGGCATGTTGTGTCGGATTGGTGGGTAGAGATGTGGGTGTTTTGTTTTGGATCACGCCACCTCTATGGTCCTATGCAGTGCACCCTCCTATATGGTACTACGGAGATAAACTGCTTACTATTCCACAACATAGACTGTACTCGGAGTCATGCAGTATTCCTTTTAGCTGGGTTTCTCCATATCAGTGTGTGCAGAGCAGGAATGGTCATGTTTTTCAGGTTTGCTACACACAGTCGCTGATAAAATTGAGGTCTGCTTCATAGAAATTAACCCATTCTTAGAAAAATACAGAGGCTACCTTTGTTGCCCCTCCTCTATAAAATGCTGCTTGTCTGACTTTTATGCTGAATCTTTTGCTATTCTCTGATATATAAGTCAGAGCATGTCAGTAGTGCTGACTTCACTGGTTGCCAGGGGCGGACTGACCACTCATGGGGCCCCTGGGCAATAGGGAATCATGGGGCCCCTGTGTCCTTACCCAAACTCAAAAAAGCCTATGAAAAAGGTACCAGGGGCATCTCATGGGGCCCCCTACTGACCCCGGGCCTTCGGGCAGTGCCCAAGTTTCCAAATGGTCAGTCCACCCCTGCTGGTTGCATACTTGTTCCAATTCTGAGCTATTGAGTTTAGAGCGTAAGCTTGATAGCCAGGCAACTAGCATTTTTTTTTTTTTTTAGGAGGTCACCTCTGACAGCCCCTTATATTTTGCTGCACAGGTTGTGATTAAACTCTGCATTGGACATTTTCATGACCACAGTCTGAACAGTGACATAGACTAGGGGCAGCAGAGATGCTTCTTCTTCCTTTTTTTTTTTTTTTAACAATATCAGGCTAAAAAAAATACTGATTTGGTGATTTAGTAAAACTGAATCCACCCTCTTTGTTTTTAGGTGCATGCATATTTCATTGGTGTTCCGAATGCACTTAGCACTGCACATCAATGTAGTTTAGATTGTACGCCCCTTGAGAGTTAGGGACTGATGTGAATGTACAATATATGTAAAGCGCTGCGTAAATTGACAGTGCTATATAAGTACCTGAAATAAATAATGTGCATAAAAATCCAGGTCAACGTGGGTTGAAGTATGCTTTTACTTGCATTGACATGCCTTTTCATTGACTTTCAGTGGAAATTAATTTGTATTAATACGCATAGGTGTTTTCCAATTCCTGGAAAATCTGTTCTAATCAAAACTGGTTGTATAAACAATAATGGCACCCTTGGGTGATCATTAAGCTTAACAAAACCTGTACTGAAAAAAATATTCAGGCTGCTATTGCTGACCTCTTCATTTGATAGTACCAGTTGCCTGGTTGTCATGCTGCTCCAATTGCTTAAAACGGAACTCTAGCTTAAAATAATAGCTCTTTAACAGATAAAAATAAAACCAGCTGTTGCTGTAATATCCATCTTCAATGTAGATATTTCCCGCACAGTAAATTTTTCCACCACTAGATGTCCTCAGTCTGATGGCCAGCATTATTCAACACACTTCCTCTGAGCCTAGGTTGTCATGAACCTGCCCCAGCTTGTGACTGGATAGTGAAGGGAGAAGCAGTATACTGTAGTAATGAGCTAATCTGTCTGTCACTCTGCTTTCTCCTCATATCAGCATTATTATGGTTAGTACATGAATTGATTGGCTCCTTTAACTACTTCCCCTTCTCATGCTCCAGTCCTGTTGTACAGGCACTGCAAGATTCAGATACCAGGCCCAATTCAGGCACTTACACTGCTTGCATTTAAAAATGCATTTGCTGTATTGTATGTATTATTGATTAGAGCTACATTATTTTGCCCTTTCTTACATGCCAAGAGGTCAGCTATAAGTATTTTCTGAGATATTGACCTCGGAAAAACCTATTCATCAAAAGTTTTGACTTCTCTTGGTGCATGTTTATTCCGGCTCAGAAATCATTGAAGCCAGTGGTGGCCATTTAGCTAGTAATTTGAAAAGGAAGTCCGCAGTGGCACTCTCCATTTTTTAGGTTTTCTAAGCATGATTGCTGGGTGATCAACTCAGCCATATCTAGTTGGTTTGGACATAGGTGAGTATAAGGATGGGGATGTAACTGATTTAAAGTTAAGGTTGATCTTTAACCTCTTTGCGCCGGCCGAACGCAGATGTGCGGCCTCCCGATGTCTAGGCCTAGATGCTGAGCGGCCACACATTTGCGTTCTATTAAAAAATACATATGTGCTGAGAGTGTGCACCCTGCGTGCTCCCAGCACACAAGTCTGGACCTTTCCCGATCATGTGACGGCGTGTCACAGTGGTCACATGACCCTTAGCCCCGCCCCCGGCTTCTGACACCCTTAAAGGGCCAGGAGGCGCCGGTGCCAAGGGGTTAAAGGATAGGTTAACCTTTCAGAGCATGTTTTCTTATATTTATTTATTACAGGTACTTGTATAGCGCTGTCAATTTACTCAGTGCTTTACATATATACACTGCTAAAAAAAATTAAAGGAACACTTTGAAACATCAGATCTCTATGGGGAAAAATATTTATATTGTAAAGCACTGCGCAAACTGTTGGACCTATAAATCCTGTATAATAATAATCATGCTGGATATCTATACTGATATGGACTGGGTAATGTGTTCGGAACATAAGGGGGCCTCAAAGTTTGAGGACTGAATTCAAAGACACCATAAAAATCAAAGTGAAAAAATTATGCAGTAGGTTAGTCCATTTTGCTGAAACTTCATTGCAACAACTCAGAATAGTACTCAGTAGTTTGTGTGGCCCCCATGTGCTTGTATGTATGCCTGATTATGTTGGGGCATGCTCCTAATGAGACGACAGATGGTGTCCTGGGGTGTTTCCTCCTAGATCTGGACCAGGGCATCACTGAGCTCCTGGACAGTCTATGGTGCAACTTGACGGTGTCAGATGGACCAAAACATGATATCCCAGAGGTTTTCTATTGGATTTAGGTCAGGCAAACGTGGGGGCCATTCAGTGGTATCAATTCCTTCATCCTCTAGGAACTGCCTACATACTTTCGCCACATGAGGCCAGGCATTGTTGTGCACCAGGAGGAACCCAGGATCCACTGAACCAGCGTAGGGTCTGACAATGGGTCCAAGGATTTCATCCCAATGACTAATTGTAGTCAGGGTGCCATTGTCCAGCCTTTAGAGGTCTGTATGTCTCTCCATGGATATGCATCCCCAGACCATCACTGACCCACCACCAAAACGGTCATGCTGAACGATGTTATAGGCAACATAACATTCTCCATGGCTTCTCCAGACCCTTTCATGTCTGTCATGTGCTCAGGGTGAACCTGCTCTCATCTGTGAAAAGCACAGGGCACCAGTGGTGGACCTGCCAATTCTGGTGATCAATGGCAAATGCCAATTGAGCTCTATGGCATTGGGCAGTGAGCACAGGGCCCACTAGTGGAAGTCGGGCCCTCAGGCCACCCTCATGAAGTCTGTTTCTGATTGTTTGGTCAGAGACATTCACACCAGTGGCCTGCTGAAGGTCATTTTGTAGGGCTCTGGGACTGCTCATCCTGTTCCTCCTTGCACAAAGGAGCAGATACCAGTCCTGCTGATGGGTTAAGGACCTTCTACGACCCTTCCCAGCTCTCCTAGAGTAACTGCCTGTCTCCTGGAATCTCCTCCATGCTCTTGAGATTGTGCTGGGAGACACAGCAAACCTTCTGGCAATGGCACGTATTGATGTGCTATCCTGGAGGAGTTGGCATGCCTGTGCAACCTCTGTAGGGTCCAGGTAACACCTCATGCTACCAGTAGTGACATTGACCCTAGCCAAATGCAAAACTAGTGAAAAACAGTCAGAAAAAAATGAGTAGGGGAAAAAATGTCAGTGGTCTCCACCTGTAAAACCGTTCCTGTTGTGGGAATCATCTCATTGTTGCCCATCTGGTGCACCTGTTGTTAATTTCAATAGCAAATGAAATACCAACGCTTTTATATATATATATTTCTATACTTGTCCAGGGGGATAAGCTTGTTCCAGTTGCTGGGGTTGATGCAATTTATTATTCTTAAAGATTTACCTGAGCACTGGTTGCCAGAATTGAAAAATATACCTAACTGCCTGTTCACAATGCTCACAGAATGCACACTGAGCAGCACAGCACTATATGGAGCCGCCATAGAGTTGTGGCTCCTTACACTGTGTGCATCAATAGAAACACACAGCCCCTTAACCTAGAATGGCAAGGCATTCCTCTGCTCCTCCTTCCTCACTTCTCCAAGCAAACAGACTGGCTAGAAACTGCTCTGTCCACTATTCACTCTTTCCTGTGAAGACCAGATGTTCAGGAAAGCGTGCAGGAGTCAACAGCATTGAAAGTTGTAATCTGCAATTGCTGGAGCATGAATTTTTAAGAAATGCTTTACTGGTTGATTTACTTTATTGTGCTCAATGTGTTAAGCTAAAACTTCCTAGAACTTAATGCTACTAGCCTTTTTTCTTAGAACCGTCTTAGAGCAGAAAAAATTACTTTGGGTCCTTTGGTCCATGGGCCTTCCTCTGTTCTATTTACATGTTATCAGCTGTTGGCTCTATCAAGGTCTCTCTGACTGCTTATAGCTTTAACCTGCTTTCCAGTTGGTGCCTTCTGCAGAATAGGAGACCATCCAAAAAAACAGATGTTAACACTGCCTGCTGTGGCAGAAAGCCTGGCTGGAGAAGAGGGTCAGCATTTCGTCTAAGGTCTATGTAGGTCCCACAAGGTAGGAGGTGGGTGGGATGATTCCACACTCAGGGATTTTTTATGAGAGTGCACTTTATCTTTAAAGGAAACCTGTACTGATTGAAGTATGAAGACTGCTGCTCCTGACCTATTTTTCTAAGAAATCTGCTTGAGGATTCATTGAAAATCTATTGCAAGTGTAGCACAGACTGCAAACTGGGCTGACTGTTTGGTCCCAGGTTACATTCTTTGATAGGCACATAGCAGCCAGGTACACAGCAGTTCATAGTCACTCAAGTCATAAAACAGGCTTTGCATGTCTTTATGCAGTTTATTTGCTGGTTCAAATTTGATGGGGTGAGGGTGAGCCTTGGGATGCTCCAAAACTAGCAGAAATGCAATAGTGGACACCTGAAACTGATCTTCTCCTTCAGAATGTAAGCACCCTCTTGAATTTGGAGTATAATTGAACTACAATACAGGAGACCGCTTAATAGAGGTATAGTCCTGAACAGGGGTGGACTGACAACTCATGGGGCCCCCGTGCAACAGGGGATCATGGGGCCCCTGTGTCCTTGCCCAAACTCAAAAAAGCCTATGAAAAAGGTACCAGGGGCATCTCATGAGGCCCCCTACAGACCCTGGGCCCTCGGGCAGTGCCCGAGCTTCCAAATGGTCAGTCCGCCCCTGGTCCTGAATCAAGGTAACTGTAATGATCTCCCAAAGGTGGCAATGATAGTCTCTAAGATCCTTGAGGCTAGTACTTACTGTGCCTTGGATACTGTAATGCCTTCTGTAGTACCAGCCCTTCAGTGTACTGGATGCCTCTGGCCTGGATCCCTTGCTAACTTACTGCATTGCTTCAGGGTAATCTGGACAAGGGCGCCTGAGCTCTAGCTGGAGCTGGGACCCCAAAAGAGATTTATTCTGTTGTATAGTTGGCAGCCCAGAGAGCCTCAGCACTAAACCTTTGTCTTCTTCCCACAGGAACAGAAGACTGCTGTTCTAGGCCACAGACTATTTATACCCCTCGCAGCCACCTGCTGGTCACTCTGCTGACCAGGGATAGACTGAGGCTGTATGACTAAAAGTGTTAGTAAACCCAGGACCCTGCATTCACTATATCTGATCTCCCACAGTACTCTGAACATGGAAGTGCAATTATTTTAGTAAATATAAACTGCTAAATACCTTTTCTCATCAGTAGTTAGAGCATCCTTGTGACTTCTATCAGTATCCAGCAGAGCACATGTTAAAGCTTGTAGGAGGAGTTTAAATTTTGCTCTAGGAGGATGCAGGACCCCTGACCTCTGTCTGGACATTGCTGATTGCCCCTGTGCCGATCACATGCACTCTCCCAAGAAAAACAAAACAAAAAAAACCCCTCTATAGCAATACACAACTGAGCATGTGCAGAGTGACCCACATGATATGTCTTATCAGGAGATTAGAGGGGGGCACTGGAAGAAGGGGAGGATCAGAGAAGTCAGGATCAAACTGTTCTTATACAATGCAGAGGATTAACCCCTTAGGTACCACAGTGAGTATAATGAGTATGCGTTACTGCATATACAGACTGATTTTACGGTTGTGGTGTTAGTAACACTTTAAGGCCAGGGTCTGCCTCTGACACCCACTATATTCCCATACTCAGTGGAATGCAAGGGGAAGTAATTGCACCTGCACCAGCAGAACCGAGAACAGCCAAGAACAAGTGATCACTGCTCCCCTTCTACAGGGGAGCCAAAACTAAATTTGCCTAAACTCTAGCATCCTAACTAGGAGGGTGCTACACAAGCATGCACAGGTATGGAGTTCTGATTGCACATAATTCATGCCAACTCCAGGGTAGTGACTGAGAAAGTAATGAAGCCAGAGGAATTCAGGAAACTAGCATTTTCATTTTTAAGCTAAGCAAATACACATAATTTTTTGTTTATTTACTTCAGTTAGAATTTTCAGCAATGTTGAATATTAATTTGAAAATGCTTTTTGGAATTACATCCTAAATTCCACATCCTCATAAAAAAAAAAAAGCTGTTCCAAGATTTTAAAGTCTTTAGAAAGCTGAACAGAGAAAGGGAATAATGTTCTCTTGCAGTGTGGCTGCCCTGGCACCGCAAGCAATAAATGCTCTTCATGTCTGGGTAGGAGGGGCAGAAAAAAGCTTTTTACTTACACCATCTTCTGCTCCTGCAGCCTCCCTTCTAACTGCAAAACCGGTGTAGAGCCCATAGGCCTGCGTTGAATGTGAGGGCACAAGGACAGTCTACTACTGGTTAAATGCTGTTCCTGTTCCCCTTGATCTAAATGAGTAGTTAAAGTGATGGGCAGCACAGTGGCTAAATGGTTAGCACTTCTGCCTGCCATTACTAGAGTCATTGGTTCGAATCCCAACCATAGCACCACCTGCCTGGAGTTTGCATGTTCTCCCTGTGTCTGCGTGGGCTTCTTCCGGGTACTCTGGTTTCCTCCCACACTCCAAAGACATGTTGGTAGGTTAATTGGATTCTGTCTAAATTGGCTCTAGTATGTGTATGTATGAATGTGAGTTGGGGACCTTAGATTGTACTTCCCTTGAGGGTTAGGGACTGATGTAAATGTAAAATATATATGTAAAGTGCTGCATAAATTGACGGAGCTACATAAGTACCTGTAATAAATTCCAAAGGCTTAAATACAAAAACTAAAACCAACATGTCTATACTTACCTGCTGTGTGCAGTGATTTTGCACAGAGCAGTCCGAATCCTCCTCTTAGGTACCCCGTCGGCGCTCCTGGCCACTCCCTCCTGTCGGGTGTACCCACAGCAAGCAGCCTGCTATGGGGACACCTGAGCATGCGCACTCCCCAGCCGTTGCTCTGTGTGTTCATTCACACACGGAGCCACGTATCGGCCCCACCCCCTCTTTTCTCACTGGCTGTGATTGACAGCAGCGGGAGCCAATGGCTTCCACTGCTGTCTCTGCCAATGGGGAGAGGGAGTCCCGAAATAGCTGAGACTCCAGTACACATCACTGGATCCCAAGGGGGCATAGGTAAGTATTGGGGGGGGGGGGGTTATCTTCATGCATAGAATGCATGAAGGTAAAAAACCTTGAGCCTTTACAAGCACTTTAACTCTTGTGCTGTGGTGGTAACCCCATTGTTAAGGAACCTTTTTTTCTTTCTCTGTGGATGGGCTTTCAGATGATGTAGGTCTTTGAGGTTGGCAATATCTAACTACCCCAAAGAGCTATTTTGCTAGTGGTGCAAAGTATTCTAATAACATGGAATTTTGGCTATACAGTGAAGGAAATAAGTATTTGATCCCCTGCTGATTTTGAATGCTAACTCAAAAAGAAATGATCAGTCTAAAAATCGAATGGTAGGTGTATTGTAACACTGAGAGACAGAATAGCAACACAAAATTCAAAAGAAATGCATGTATAACAAATTATGCACTGATTTGCATGTTCATGAGGGAAATACGTATTTGATCCCCTATCATTCAGCAGGATTTCTGGCTACCAGGTGACTTTCATACAGGTAACAAACTGAGATTAGAAGCAGTCTCTTAAAGGGAGTGCTGCTAATCTCATTTGTTACTTGTATAAAAACACCTATCCACAGGAGCAATCAAACAATCAGATTCCAAACTCTCCACCATGGCAAAGACCAAAGAGTTGTCCAAGGATGTCAGGGACAAGATTGTAGACCTACACAAGGCTGGACTGGGCTGCTAAACTATCGCCAAGCAACTTGATGAGAAGGTGACAACAGTTGGTGCAATCATTCGCAAATGGAAGAAACACAAAACAACTGTCAGTCTCCCTAGGTCTTGTGCACCATGGATGATCTCACTTCGGGGAGTGTCATTGATCATGAGAACAGTGAGGAATCATCCCAAAACTACACGTGAGGATCTTGTCAATGATCTCCAGGCAGCTGGGACCACAGTCACAAAGAAAACAATTGGTAACACACTACGCCGACAAGGATTGAAATCCTGCAGTGCCTGCAAGGTCCCTCTGCTCAAGAAAGCACACGTCTAGGCCCGTCTGACGTTTGCCACTGAACATCTGAATGATGCAGAGGAGAACTGGTTGAAAGTGTTGTGGTCAGATGAGACCAAAATCGAGTTCTTTGGCATCAACTCAACTTGCTGTGTTTGGAGGAGGAGGAATGCTGCCTATGACCCCAAGAACACCATCCCAACTGTCAAACATGGTGGCGGAAACATTCTGCTTTGGGGGTGTTTTTCTGCTACGGGAACAGGACAACTGCACTGCATCAAAGGGACGATGGACGGGGCAATGTACCGTCAAATCTTGGGTGAGAACCTTCTTCCCTCAGCCAGGGCATTGAAAATGGGTGGTGGATGAGTGTTCCAGCATGACAATGACCCAAAACACACGGCCAAGGCAACAAAGGAGTGGTTCAAGAAGAAGCACATTAAGGTCCTGGAGTGGCCTAGCCAGTCTCCAGACCTTAATCCAATTGAAAATCTGTGGAAGGAGATGAAAGTTCAATGACTTGGAGAGGATCTGCCAAGAGGAGTGGGCCAAAATTCCTCCTGAGATGTGTGCAAACCTGGTGGCCAACTACAGGAAATGTCAAACCTCAGTACTTGGTGGCAAATCCCTTGTTGGCAATCACAAAGTCATGTTTTGTGAAGGGGATCAAATACTTATTTCCCTCATGAACATGCAAATCAGTGCATCATTTTGTTAGACATGCATTTCTTTAGAAATTTTTTGTTGCTCTTCTGTCTCTCAGTGTTACAATACACCTACCAGACTGATCAATTCTTTGTGAGTGGGCAAACATTCAAAATCAGCAGGGGATCAAATACTTATTTCCTTCACTGTAGATGAGTTCAAAGGACAGCCAAGCTCATCTCTAGTCTCTATTACCAACCCATGCAATAGGGTGACCTTGCAGGAGAGCTGTTGGGAGACAGAGTGTTTCCACCTATTAACAGCAAGTTCCTGAACAAGGACCTCCATTGCAGGATCACCAGATGTTGTTGTTTGTTTTGTTTATTTTTGAACTGAAAAATTGAAAAAACTTTGGAAATTGCAATAGCAGTTTAAAGGTCTTATTGGAGTCTAGGGATTGGGATTCCATATACTTTAAACAACTGCTTGCTACATCCTTGGTGCATTCTCCATAAGGATGATCAGTACCATATGTAAATGCACTACACTGCTACTGCATACCATGAAAAGAAAGGTCTGAATGGGCCCTTATTCCTGTTATGTAGTCTCGTCAGTCATCACCCAGACATTCCGGTAAACTGTTAAATTACCCATGGTTATATTCAATGGCCATGTACCATCTCTTGTTAATGGTTCAATGTGTTTCTTCTGTGATTCCTACCAGGCTAAATGGAGTTTGAAAAGAACGCTCTACTTTTTTCATGGAATACATTTAGTTTAAAATAAAAAAATAAATAAATAAAAAAAAAGATTATAGCCAGCTAATTAAATATTTGACAAGTTGTTTCTTTTCTTTAATAATCTTTTAAATCCTGTAGTTATTTTACAAGCTCATTTTGTTGTTGACATGAGCAGCCTACTTTTCATTGAGTTTTTCTGCATTGCTGCACATTCACGCTATTGATGCTGTTCCTGAGAGAGCCTTTTCTCTAAGTGGGTCAAGAAGTGGGTAACAACATTCATTGTGAACAAGGCCTGCAGATTAGCTTCACTTTCAGGGCATGTGATCAACTGCACTTGTAGAAAACAAGAAAATATCTTTTGGTTTTTAAACTCTGTAGACAATGCTTACTTTCACAGTTATAGGTTTAAAGCAGAACCACAGCAGTGAATGCAGTTGTGTTCATTTCAAAAATCTTGGTTAAAAAAAAAAAAGATGGCCCTGAGTATTAAAAATAAAAAAAATCTGTTTTATGTATTATTACAGACTTTTATATAGTGCTGTGAATTTAACTTGCAAATCATGTTTGCCATCAATCTAAGGTCCCAATTTCTCATGCATACACATACTAGAGTCAATTTGGACAGGAACCTAATAATAGCCTACCAGCATGTCTTTGGAGTGTGGAAGGAAATCCATGCAGTCAGTATCCTTACAGGGATGAAAACCAGTGACTCCAGTTCTGCAAGTTAAAAGGGCTAACCACTAAGCCACTGTGTTGTTATACTTGCCCTATCTTTGCCGCTGACGCATGCAAACTTATTGCTCCATGATCCAACACCAATCCTCTTCTGGATACCATGATGTCCAGCTTGTCATTGAACTGACTCCCTATATTCCCATGGCATCAAGATGCCCTGGGTTCACACAAGAATGCTGCAGGGGACAGAACTGTGTTATTAATTGACTCTGATCTCTGGAGCATTAAGGCCACCCACTGCTGGAGGAAAAAGAGAACTTGTGTTGTGATGAGACTTAGGTTTTGGGCTCCATGCTCACTGGCTTAAAAAAGCACTGCTTGTAGAGTTTAGTGTTTTGCCTGTAGAAGCAGCTCAATGTTCTCCTATGTGTCCATGCACATTAGGACATTTAGAGGCACATTTTAAGCTTAGCACTTGGAGGCTGATAACAACCCTTCTGGTTTTCTGGCAGAAAAAAATGCTAAACGCTAATACAAAAATGCTCAAAATTAGCATTTTTTGTTCCTGCCAAGAGCGGTGGCCGTTTTTTTTTTTTTTTTTAAGCCAGTATGCATGGACTCTAAAGACCCAGGGAAAAGGACATGTACATGATATTAGTTTTTAACTATAGGGGATAGGGAATGCTCCAAGCAAAGAGGAGAAAGCAGCCTGGAGATGGACATTAAATGCATTTTGAATAAATGCACAGTATACCTAATTTTAAGATTTTTTTTAATACACTGTTTAGCAACACTTTGGGAAAGAGAGGAAAACACTTTGGGGTTTATTTACTAAAGCTGGAGAGTGCAAAATCAGACTCACTTCTGCATAGAAACCAATCAGCTTCCAGGTTTCATTGCCAAAGCTTCATTGAACAAGCTGAGGTTAGAAGCTGATTGTTTTCTATGCAGAAGGGAGTCTGATTTTGCACTCTCCAGCTTTAGTAAATAAACCCCTTTGGGTCATTCGGTTGTGCTGCATTCACATGCTGGCAAGGAAAATTCTGACAATAGGAGAGAGCAGATACAGTACATCATCTCATCAGTATATTGTTGCTTCCTCCTTGTCTAATGTAGTGGTATTTAACTTGAAAATTTATATAAAGGGCTTTGAATGTGGCCTTTAACACTTCAAGCATGCTCCACAGTTGCAGCCTATTCAAAATGAATGGGTTGTAATGCATCTCAATGGTTGAAAAATGTAGTAATTTTTTGCAGTATACTACAGTGTACAATGAAGAGGACATGATAGAAAATAATTCCCATGATTGGTGGGCATAGCAGCACAATGGCTAAATGGTTAGCACTTCCACCTAGTAGTACTAGAGTCATTGTTTCAAATCCCAGCCATGGCACTACTTGCCTGGAGTCTGCATGTTCTCCGTGTACCTGCGTGGGTTTCCTCCAATGCTCCAAAGACATGCTGGTAGGTTAATTGGATCTTGTCTAAATTGGCTCTAGTATGTGTATGTATGAATGTGAGTTAAGGACCTTACATTGTATGCTCCTTGAGAATTTGGGACAGATGTGAATTTACAATATATATGTAAAGTGTGGTGTAAATTGACTGCGCTATATAAGTACCTGTAATAATAATGGCCACAATCCAATCCCCCCAGAATTGGTGTCATTGGACATCATCCAAACTCTTAAGCACTGGTGTCAGGGGCTGCAACAATAACACTAGGCATTGGTGTCAAACTGCAGTCATTGGTGTCAGTGGATGTTCTAATAACCTGTATCCCCCTATTGGTGGTCAATGGCAGTGATAATTATCATCCCCTTCATTGGTGATTGATGTTTTTAACCCTACCTGACAGTACAGTTCTTATTTCAGTGCAAGGTGCGGAAACTCATTGTGTGTTTCAAAGCCCTGCATTCTCTTGTGCCCAGGCAGCATGTCCAGCCCAGCACATGGCAGGCCATACACAGTCAGGGGTGCTCCATATGCCTTGCATGTGGGACACCAGAGGTCTAATCAAGCAACTGGGGGCAGAGAGATAACCTAGCTGTGTTGCCTAACTAAAGGTGAGGTTACTGACATGGCTCTGCTGTCTGGCAGGGCTGTTTACACCTCAGAACAGAAAGACAAATCATTAGGCAATCAAGACCGCTCCCTCCCATTTATGTATTGGCTGGAGTTCGATAAAAGTAGTAAAATATATGGGAAGTTTTCTTTGCCCTACTTTATACAGTAGAAGTACAATAAAAGTGTTTTACTACCTGAAACAAATTGTGCTTGGCCTGTGTTTTTGATGCCAGCCAAGTGCTCTCCAGATGTTGAGTCCCAAATAATGTATTGTGCGTTGCATATAAAGTTGCAGCAACAAAGGTGACCGATGTGCTTCTGCATCCAACACCCAACCCACATCTGCCACAAAAATATAACGTTTCTAGTGACCTTTTTGCAATTTTTGCGCAGACAATAGTTGACAATTAAACGCCAGGCATCTGTGCATGCCGGCAAATATCTGGACATGAACCATTGCATTGATGTATGCCAAACAAGTTGGGGTTTTCTAATCTGTATGGTTGTGGCTCCCACTTCTCCTCCAATAGGCCTTGGCTGGTGGTGTCTGTTAATGTTTGTTGGCGGGGATATTGACTATATAAGTTTGTTTTGTAATGTTTATACCTCCAATTGAGCTAAAAAAAGTAGCATGTTCAGCACATGATGGGACACATTGTAAAGTGTTGCAGCATCACTTAAAACTGAATTCTGGGGTAAGCAAATATTGTCTAAATGCAAGTGGGATGTGTATTTGTACTTGATCTGTGCTGTAATCCAGTGTGAAAATGTACCTCTGTGCAGGAGCTTCCTGTAATTAAGACCAGCGAGTGATGTTTTCTCTCCGTGTGCAGGATGACTGGTCCTGTACCCCTGCCCCACACTTCCTGTAGCCTCCAGCAGGCAACTTGTAAGTGGACCTGCTGGGTCCCTCCGATAGCCCTGCTCTCTGCACAGGCTTTGTGCTGCACAATGATTATCACAGCTACATTTAAAAGGTTTTATCTGGGTTTGCAAAGACATTTGGTGCATACAAAGTGGCTTTATATCCTTGAGTGTGTAACACCCTTTTAGTTAGGGGGAGCTCTAGCTTCAATTGTTAGGGCTGAGCAACAGCCCAGGTGCAACAGTCAGAGGGGGGTTAAGTTTGGGCCAAAGCTGAGAGGCTCTGCAGGCCAGCCCCTCTGGAATTTCCATATATAAAGAGACAAAAAGAGGGCGCATGGGCCTAGTGCATTACCTTTTTAAAGATGAGATTTGATAAAAAGTAAAATACTCGAGCAATAAAATCAGAGTATGTCACAAGGAATGCAATGTGGTCCAAAAACCCCTGAAGGTAGTCTGGTGGGGGACTGTAGAACTCAGCATATCTGGTGACTGACGCGTTTCGAGGTTGTACCTCTTCCTCAGAGCCATTCTGACTGGCTCTGAGGAAGGTAATGCACTAGGCCTGTGCACCCTCTTTTTTGTCTCTTTTATATATAGTTCTCTTTGGATTTCCCTGGTTCGTTGAGGGCAGCAAGGCTTGCATTCTTTTCATATACATGTGAGAATATTGACACTGTATAGACCATTGTCCAGCGCAGAAGCTCAGGAATTTGGTTGCTTTTTTTCTTCTTACCAGACCTCTGGAATTTCCCCGTGCTCTAGAACTTTGGTGGGTAGATCTGATGAGTGGCTGGCTTCGACTCTTAAGGGATCCTGGCCAATCCCCAACAGGAGGCTTGGCAAGGGGCCAGGACAGCCGTTAAACCGAGAGCCTGCTCAGCTGCAGAAGAGTTTGGGTGGAAGATGAAGTAGGCTGAAGTGCAGGAGCATAGGAGGGGGCCCAGATGGGAGTGGGGCTCACCTACAGGTGGAGCTGCTGGACAGGAAGAAAGCTTGCACCCTCACCGGCCCCCTGAGAGAGGTCCACTTGAGCAGCAGAGGAGGAGTGGCCCAGCTAGAAGGCCTAGTAGCAACCACCAAATTTATAGCAGCACAGGAGAGGGAAAAGTGAATAAACCTACACCCCCTGGGCCAGATAGAGGAAGGAGCACTCTGGTGGGAAATTGGATTAGAAAACCTGCTGTACCTGTCTTTTTTTTTTTTTTTTTTTTTTTTTAAAGTGGCAGAACTGGATCCACTGTCCAGGGATTTCATTCAGGCAGCCAGATTGAGGAATATTTGGGGTCTGGAGAGGTACACTGGGAGATGCTGGCTAGCTCTCCAACAGAGACTGTGTTGCAGTGGACCTGTAACTAGTTCAAGGAAGCTGTCCTCAGTTCATCGGTTCCATTTGGCATCCCATATACCCCTTTCCTCCTCCCAGGTTGATATCCCCTCACTAAAATATCAAAAACAAGCTCATGGACTGATTTTTGCCTCCTGAAAGCAAGTCTGTGAGAAATGCATGTTGCCTGGCTGTGCAGGACCATATGAGCACCCAAAACTTCAGCAACGCCTAGGGAGGTAGTGCTACAAGTACTTATACTCATTTCTCATCTAGAGTGTCCCTGTTTTATATATTCTGCTAACTTTCTTTTCTACTAGAGAAGTGAGTTCCACTTTAGGAAGTATAGAACATGTATAATTTTGGGGCTTAAAAAAAAAAATTAAATTAAAAACTTTTTTTTTTTTTTTTATTTTATTTATTTTTTTGAGGTCATTGGCTTTTAATCTGACTTGATTCTTTTTCTTTTTTCTTTTCTTTAGGCTTTATGTGTCTCCTAAGAAGAAGAGGCCATTTGAGACCAGCCTTAGCCCACTGGAGTGGTGTAGGCAAGTACTGGATAATCCTTCTCCTGAAATAGAAGCTGCAAAACGTTCTCTCTGCTTCCGACTCGAGCAAGGTAATCGTTATAATATTGACATGTAATATGCTTACTCTGCCTATGTAGAAATTTTAACCACTTCTTCTTTATATATAGTTGTATTTTGAGAACATAGAAGGTAAGGGATGAGTGTGTATCAGATTTTAATATAAAATGAGAGGAAAAAGGTCATAAACTGTGGATAAATATTATTAAAATTGTCGTTCAGTCTCGAATAAATACTTTGTGGCGTATTTATGGGAATATTGGGCTGAATGTTCTGGTTAAGTCCTAGCTAAAAACATTGTTTCCATTGTTGCTGATCTCCTTTGATTTCTGGTCAGACACACCTTGTCTGGCTAAAGCAGAGAAACTCAGAGGAGGACCAAACTGAATTGCATGATGTTAATGCAGGCTTAAAGGGAGCCTGTCATAAGAGATTACTGGATGTTACCATTGCTGACCCCCCCCCCCCTCTTAAAAATGCTTGTCCTCCTGGCTGTCATTCAGCTGCTTTTGACTTCAGTTCTGTCTGTTGCTAAATATAAGTAGTTCTGACACACGTTTACAGCATGTATGTTCTGAAGTCAGATGTAACCAGACATCTAGCACTTTCAGAAGACAGGCCTGCAGTGGTAGCCACTATACACTGATGACATTTTAAGAGCCCACTAATATTTTTTTATAATTTTGTTATTTCAGCAAAATGGTGTTTTCCACTCATGCAGGTACTAGGACTAGTACATGTTATATTACAACCATTGTGCATGGCAAAATGAAAAACAAATATGTGCTACCTGATTATTTCCCAATTCAAGTGTATAGCCAATTGTAGATTATTTCAGATTTTTTTATATAAATAAAATGGCAGCTTATAATTTGTAGTTCTGTAACCACATTTTATAGGTGACATATTGAAAGTGTAAAAATGGCAACCAGCTATAATAATACAGATACAATGCATAAAATATTAAATAAAAATGCATAACTACATGGTAAATACAGGTGAAACTCGAAAAACTAGAATATCGTGCAAAAGTTCATTTATTTCAGTAGTGCAATTTAAAAGGTGAAACTAATATATGAGACTCATTACATGCAAAGCAAGATAGTTCAAGCCGTGATTTGTCATGATTATGGATTACAGCTCATGAAAACCCCAAATCCACAATCTCAGAAAATTAGAATATTACATGCAATCAATAAAACAAGGATTGTACATAGAACAATATCGGACCTCTGAAAAGTATAAGCATGCATGTGTACTCAGTACTTGGTTTGGGCCCCTTTTGCAGCAATTACTGCCTCAATGTGGCGTGGCATGGAAGCCTGTGACACTGCTGAGGTGTTATGGAAGACCAGGAAGCCTCAATAGTGGCCTTCAGCTCTTCTGCATTGTTCGGTCTCATGTCTCTCATCTTTCTCTTGGCAATGCCCCATAGATTCTCTATGGGGTTTCAGGTCAGGTGAGTTTGCTGGCCAATCAAGCACAGTAATCCCACGGTAATTGAACCAGGTTTTGGTGCTTTTGGCAGTGTGGGCAGGTGCCACGTCCTGCTGGAAAATGAAGTCCGCATCCCCATAAAGCTCGTCTGCGAAAGGAAGCATGAAGTGCTCCAAAATCTCCTGGTAGATGGCTGCGTTGACCCTGGACTTAATGAAGCACAGTGGACCAACACCAGCAGATGACATGGCTCCCCAAATCAACACAGACTGTGGAAACTTCACACTGGACTTCAAGCATCTTGCAGTGTGTGCCTCTCCATTCTTCCTCCATACTCTGGGTCCTTGGTTTCCAAATGAGATACAAAAGTTGCTCTCATCAGAAAACAGGACTTTGGACCACTGAGCAACAGACCAGGTCTGTTTTTCTTTATCCCAGGCAAGACGCTTCTGACGTTGTTTGTTGTTCAGGAGCGGCTTGACAAGAGGAATACGACATTTGAAGCCCATGTCCAGGATCCATCTGTGTGTGGTGGCTCTTGATGCACTGACTCCAGCCTCAGTCCACTCCTTGTGAAAGTCCCCAACACTTTTGAACGGCCTTTTCTTGACAATCCTCTCCAGGCTGCGGTCATCCCTGCTGCTTGTGCACCTTTTTCTTCCACACTTTTCCCTTCCACATAACTTTCTATGAATGTGCTTTGATACAGCACTTTGGGAACATTCAACTTCTTTTACAATTACCTTTTTTGAGGCTTTCCCTCCTTTATGGAGGGTGTCAATGATGGTTCTCTGCACAACTGTCAGGTCAGCAGTCTTTCCCATGATTGTGATTCCTACTGAACCAGACTGAGAGACCATTTAAAGGCTCAGGAACCCTTTGCAGGTGTTATGACTTAATTAGCTGATTAGAGTGGGACACTTTGAGCCTAGAATATTGCACCTTTTCACAATATTCTAATTTTCTGAGATTGTGGATTTGGGGTTTTCATGAGCTGTAAGCCATAATCATCACAATTATGACAAATCACGGCTTGAACTATCTTGCTTTGCATGTATTGAGTCTATCTCATATATCAGTTTCACCTTTTTAAGTTGCATTACTGAAATAAATTAACTTTTGCACGATATTCTAATTTTTCGAGTTTTACCTGTAGTAATTTATGAGGTCTAAATTTGCTTTCTTAAAGTAATTTGCTTAAATTATAACTAAAAACAGACCTTTTTTCTTTACATTTGGATAAAGGTCTAAGGGGTTACAACCACTGTAATGTCATCTTTGCTGTCTGTGTTCCCGTTAGGGAAATATACTGTTTTGATCACCAATATGACATGGCATTAAAGAAAAATAAATCCAGATTTATAGCTTGTTACTAGTATCTTCCAATGGGTGTTAATGTTGCAGTTGTTTCTGTGACAACTCTCTAAAAAAGGATACCCAATTCATTTGGAAAGTTATCTTCTCGCTTCCTGTTAAGTCTACAGGACAGGAAGTGAAGGGAAATCTCCCTAATGAGACACAGATGGGAAAAAAAAAGCTAACCGTTTAATACCCCCCCCCATCCCCCATTCTATTTAAATAAGGGAGAATGTAGTTTTGGCTTTGAGTGTGCTTTAACATCTGCCTGGTTTTTATGCTGGCTGTGTCACACTTAGAATTTTTTCCTTTTGTTCTTTTCTGCTGTGTACTTTCTCTGGCACAGGAAGTGAAGGGAAATCATCTGAATGAGAACATGCTAAGAAAAAAAAAATACTGACAGAAGTTCTAAATCTTCCCAAGTCTGGTAAAAATGGTTTTATTGCTGCATGTGTTCCTATTGGAGAGATTTACTTCCTGCCGAGGTGACTAATCACTTGGACAGTGAACAAAAGAAACCCTCCCTAATGTGGACAGAGCCATAAAAATTCAAGAGAGGTTCGAAGCCTCCCTTACTCTGTCCCAAAGCAAAAAAAAAAAAGAGAGGCTTTTGCTGAAGTTTCAGTTAAAAATAAATATATACACTGCTCAAAAAAATTAAAAGAACACATTGAAAACACAGCAGATCTCAATGGGGAAAAATATCACACTGGATATCTATACTGATATGGACTGGGTAATGTGTTTGGAATGTCAGGGTACCCCATAGTTTGATGGAAATGAAAATTATCAACCTACAGAGGACTGAATTCAAAGACACCCCAAAGGTCAAAGTGAAAAAATTATGCAGCAGGCTAGTCCATTTTGCTGAAATTTCTTTGCAGCAATTCAAAATGGTACTCAGTAGTTTGTATGCATGCCTGACAATGTCGGGGCATGCTCCTAATGAGACGATGGATGGTGTCCTGGGGTATTTCCTCCCAGATCTGGACCAGAGTATCACTGAGCTCCTAGACAGTCTGAGGTGCAACTTGGCAGCATCGGATGGACCGAAACCTGATATTCCAGAGGTGTTATATTGGATTTAGGTCAGGCAAGTGTGGGGGCCATTCAATGGTATCAATTCCTTCATCCTCCAGGAACTGCCTGCATACTCTCTCCACATGAGGCCAGGCATTGTTGTGCACCAAGAGGAACCAGGACCCACTGTACCAGTGTAGGGTCTGACAATGGGTCCAAGAATTTCATCCCGATACCTAATGGCAGTCAGGGTGCCATTGTCTAGCCTGTAGAGGTCTGTGCATCCCTCTATGTATATGCCTCCCCAGACCATCACTGACCCACCACCAAAACGGTCATGCTGAATGATGTTACAGGCAGCATAAGATTCTCCATGACTTCTCCAGACTCTTTCATGTCTGTCACATGTGCTCAGGGTGAACCTGTCCTCATGAAAAGCACAGGGCACTAGTGGTGGACCTGCCAATTGTGGTGTCTAATGGCAAATGCCAATCAAGCTCTATGGTGCTGGGCAGTGAGCACAGGGCCCACTAGAGAATGTCAGGCCCTCAGACCTCCCTTATGAAGTCTGTTTCTGATTGTTTGGTCAGAGACATTCACACCAGTGGCCTGCTAGAGGTCATTTTGTAGGGCTCTGGCACTGCTCATCCTGTTCCTCCTTGCACAAAGAAGCAGATACTGGTCCTGCTGATGGGTTAAGGACCTTCTATGGCCCTGTCCAGCTCTCCTAGAGTAACTGCCTGTCTCCTGCAATCTCCTCCATGCTTTTTAGACTGTGCTGGGAGACACAGCAAACCTTCTGGCAATGGCATGTATTGATGTGCCATCCTGGAGGAGTTGGACTGCCTGTCCATCCTCTGTAGAGTCCAGGTATCGCCTCATCCTACCAGTAGTGACACTGACCATAGCCAAATGTGAAACTAGTGAAAAACAGTCAGAAAAGTAGGGGAAAAATGTCAGTGGTCTCCACCTGTGATACCATTCCTGGTGTGTGTTAGATATAGATAGATTAGAGATGTATCCTTTTTTTTTTTTCTTGTTTAAAGTAATAATATATGCTATATAAAAAAAAAAAAAAATTCATACCTGCTCAGGGTAGCCCTGATCCTTGTTTTCTCGGTTGCCCTGCTGGTGCTCTTGGCCCCTCTCTCCTGCCAAGTGCCTCCCACAGCAAGCAGCTTGCTATAGGGGCATCCGAGCAAGCTTACTTCCAAGTTGCTGCTCTGTGTTTTACATTCACACACAGAGCCACGGCTCGGCCCTGCCCCCCCCTCTCTCCTCATTAGCTCACAGCCAATGAGAAGGGAGAGTCACCTGAGAGCTGAGGCTCTCATGCACAATGCTGGCTCGTGATGAGGATCAGGTACGTACTAGGGGGACTGGGGGAGTGCTGCACATAGACAGTGGTTTTTTTTTTTTTTTTTTTTTCTTTAATTTTTTTTTTTTATTTTCATGCATACTATGCATGAAGGTAAAAAACCTCGAGCCTTTAGAACCACTTTAAGAATGATGTGTGTTTTGTTTGGTTTAGTAGCTTAAGTGGCAAAACTAAAATCACTCTGGTTGTGCAGGTAAGTAGGGATGCAAGTATGTAGCTTTGTAGCATAATATATTATCAAACCATGTTCTACTAGGAATGCCATGTGTGTACCATATTTGTAGGATAGGATTTTGCTTCGTAAGCCACCAGTTTATTATTGGTTATGTGCAGCCTCCTGCTCCATTGTGTAGCCTCTGAATATCATACCTGACAATGGTAAACTACTAAGGGACATTACAGATGTCATGGAGATGGAAAGAATGCTCTCCCACGCACCTCTCTTCCATGACTGGAAATCCTTTGTAAGCAACAGTTTTGAGGTTGCATCGGTAGAAACATAAAATGCCCTTTCATGGCACTCGGTATCTAAGGATATCTAATTAGACAGCAGAGTGCTAAGTGGTCAGTCTGGAATTATATGTCATTGAAGTGACTCTATAAAATGTATTTTGGTTGCTTGCTGAATAACAAAAACTCTTCTATACATGGTTTCCAAGGTCAGAAGTGCTTACATCACGTTTGGGGGGATCAATCCCCCAACAGCCCAAAAAAAAAAAAAAAAAAGCTTTGGGTCCTAAATTCAGTTGACCTCCAGTGCCATTTCCTGAAGACTCACTGATTCAGCTCTACATTGCTCCTACTCTGGGTTGAATGATGCTCATCTTCATTTAGCCCAGTTGTTGTGAGCACAGGGCATCAAGGCTCGGTTCTCTTTCTGGACTTGCAGGAGAATTCCACTCCACTTTGTGATGCCCCTCTCTGTAGAATTTAGGATCTATCCATTATACAGTGGATATAAAAAGTCTACACACCCCTGTTAAAATGTCAGGTTTCTGTGATGTAAAAAAAGAGACAAAGATAAATCCTTTCAGAACATTTTCTACCTTTTTAATGTGACCTATAAACTGTACAACTCAGTTGAACAACAAACTGAAACCTTTTAGGTGGAGGGAGGCAAAGATAAAAAACTAAAATAATGATTGCGTAAATGTGCACACCCTTAAACTAATACTTTTGTTCAAGCCCCTTTTGGATTTAGACTTTTATCTAGTGTGTGTGTGTATTTATGTATGTGTCTAATCTATATATCTATTTTAGTTTGTGTGTTTTTGGTTTAGTTTTTCTTTTTAATGAATGAATTTCAGCAAAATGTGCTAACACACATATTGTGTATTAACGTACGTTACCCCATTGCTTCCAATAGCAAGTGTGTTTTGGCCCAATGGCTTCTTACATTCCAGCTAGACAGGAGTCAGTACAATAGGGTTGTGTCGCTTAAAGAATTGTTCAAAAAGAGTGTTCATTGTCATCAAGATCTCGGAATTGTTGTAAAAAAACCTCCAGCTAATCCTGCAATATTCAAAAGTCCTTTTAGGTTCACTGTGTCCTGTAGTGACATAGGGGCCAGTGGGAGAAACCACAATGCACAGCTAGGGGCTAAAGCTGGCCATAGACGGATTGAAATTTGGCCAGTTCAGCAGGGACAAATTTCAACCCATCTGTGGGATTCCCACTAGACAGAAGCTGATCTAACAATCAATTTTCATTGAACGGGAACATTGGAAAATTTTCATTAAATCAGCTGCTGCAGCTAATCCGCTTCATCTTTAATTAGTGTGTTCTGACAGCAGAGGAGTCCCCACTGTCAGAGTACAATAGCACAGTGGGGAGGGTTCTCCTCCATCCACCTTCCTTGTGTGGATGGGACAATTCATATGTTGTTTTTTTTTTTTTTTTTGATTGGCCCACTGGGGGAAAATAAACTCCTCTATGGGCAATCTAAGAAATAGACTCTCTGGAGCTGCTGGATTATGCAGAATCTTCTTTACCTGAAGGATTTTCTTCAGTACTGAAGAGATCGCTGGCACTGACAGCAATAGACGTGAGTATAGGAGCAGACTATTTTGTACATTTATTTTAGCAGCTTGTTGCTTGTTGTGCTGACTCTTATCTGTAAGAAGCCTGTATGTCATTACAGGTAAGTGCTTGTGAACTGCATATTGAAGTACATAGAGAAAGCTCAAAATAAAGAAGGATACATTTCACAAGAAATTAATTTATGCCCCATTCACACTTTGACGTTTCAGGAACTTCTTTTGGGTGACACGCTTCATGCGATGCTGTTTGCTGCAATTGTAGCATGATTTATTGTGATTTTGTCATTTTAGCAGAGTGTTTTGAAATCATAGGTAGAATCGCAGCAAATCTGCCCGCGATTCAAAACACTATTGTGCGAATGGGGCCTTTTTTCCTTGCAATCCCTTGGGTACTGATTTTCTGTCTCATGAAAGTATTTTACTCAGAAGTGTTTTACAAAAGTTTGGCTTTGCATATTTAATCCAAACTTTACAGAGCATCACATTTATTTAAAAGTCTGCTAAAATGTCATTCACTTCTTAATGTGCTTTCTTCTGTTTGTAGAGGAATATTTGCATGTTTTCTACAAAGGGCATATCCCTTAATCTCCATATTTTTAATTTGAAGTACAGTAGAGGATGTTACAGCAAACAAATAATCAATGATGCATATACTATATTGCCAAAGTATTGGGACACCCCTCAAAATCATTGGATTCAGGCATTCCAATCACCTCCATGGCCACAGGTGTAAAATATCAAGCACCAAGGCATGCAGACTGCTTCTACAAACAAGTGTGAAAGAATTGGTCGCTCTTAGGAGCTCAATGAATTAAAGCGTGGTACAGTGATAGGTTGTCGCCTGTGCAACAATCAATTCGTGAAATTTCCTTGCTACTAAATATTCCACGGTCATCTGTTAGTGGTATTATAACAAAGTGGAAGCAACTGGGAACAACAGCAACAGGCCACATATAGTGACAGAGCGGGGTTAGCGCATGCTGAAGTGCACAGTGCGCAGAAGTCGCCAACTGTCTGCAAAGTCAATAGCTAAAGACCTCCAAACTTCGTGTGGCCTTCAGATTAGCACAACAGTGCATAAAGAGCTTCATGGAATGGGTTTCCAATGGCAAAAAGCTGCATCCAAGCCTTACATCACCAAGTGCAATACAAAGCGTCGGATGCAGTGGTGTAAAGCACACCACCACTGGACTCTAGAGCAGTGAAGACGTGTTCTCTGGAGTGACAAATCACGCTTCTCTGTCTGGCAATCTGATAGACATGTCTGGGTTTGTTATTTGCTAGGCACTTGCCTGACTGAATTGTGCCAAGTGTAATGTTTGGTGGAGAGGGATTATGGTGTGGGTTTTTTTTTTTCTTTTTCAGGGTTTGGGCTTGGGCCCTTAGTTAACTCCTAAGGGTAGTCAGAATACCAAGACGTTTTTCACGACGACAAAATTTCATGCTCCCAACTTTGTGGGAACAGTTTGGGGATGGCCCCTTCCTGTTTCAACATGACTGCGCACCAGTGCACAAAGCAAGGTTCATAAAGACATGGATGAGCGAGTTTGGGGTGGAGAAACCTGACTGGCCTGCACTTAGTCCTGACCTCCAACCTGATAGAACAGCTTTGGGATGAATTAGAGCAGAGACTGCGAGCCAGTTCTTCTCATCCAGTGCCTGACCTCACAAATGCACTTCTGGAAGAATGGTCAAACATTCCCATAGACACACTCCTAAACCTTGTGGACAGCCTTCCCAGAAGAGTTGAAGCTGTTATAGCTGCAAAGGGTGGGCCAACACAATATTGAACCCTACGGAGTAAGACTGGGATGCCATTAAAGGTCATGTGTGTGTAAAGGCAGGCGTCCCGATACTTTTGACAATATAGTGTATTTGTATATGTGAGATTTTCGCTCTCTATGCTATTCCGCTTGATTTGGCGTAGTCAGCCAATCATGTTCCTGGTGCTTCAGCAAGTCTAAATGTTGCTTCATAGCCCACTTAAATTTATTTATTTTTCCAGTGGCAAAAAACTGCATTTTTACCACATAAACCTTAATTTTAGGTAGAAATCCCATTGTTTCTTAAATGGCTGGTCCAAACTTATGTTCTGCTTTTTAGCCTTTTTTTTTTATTTTTTTTATTTTTTTTATTTGTACATGTGGCCTTTTTGAATATTTTATGTTTGTTAAGCAGAGGCTTAACATGTGTTGGACAAATGCATGTCTTGTCTTTGGTGCTTTTATGCGTTAGTAGCACATGTTCATCAAGAGCAAAATCTGTTTGAATGTTACTCCTCCAGTTTGCATAGCCCTTTCTCTTTAATGAATGTTTAACACATGGAAAAAAACAGTAGGAGGTGTAGTTGAAAAGACACAAGTGCATGTAAAAATGGATGTAGAAATGTACATCACTGCAAATGTATAGATGTGAAAGAGCCCTGAGCGCTCTGATTTTGACTGCGGTATGTCCAGTTGTGGCTGCTGTTAAGAAACCTCTTTAGGCTCCACGCACACTGGCTTAAAAAATGCTGCTCCTAGAGGAGTTTAGTGTTTTGCCTGTAGAAGCAACTAATGTTATCCTATGTGTCCATGCACATTTGGTAGTCTAGAGGCATTTTTTTTAAGCTCAACATTTAGAGGCAAAAAAACCCTTCTGTTTTTAAGTGCATTTTAATGGCAGAACAAACGCTAAACGCTGCTAAACACTAGTATGAAAAATGCTCAAAATTAGCGCTTTTTTTTTTTTCTTTTTTTCTGCCAAGAGCACTGCCATTATTTTTAAGCCAGTGTGTATGGAGACTAAGTCTGTAACTTCACAAAGTGGTAGCAACAATACATTCTATGTTTCAAACCCTTCATCATTCCCCTAGAACAGAAGTCTCCAAACTTTCTAAACAAAGGTCTGGTTTACTGTCCTTCAGACTTCAGGTGGGCCAGATTGTGGCCAGTCGGGGTAGAACATATCCTGGATTCAGTGGGAATAAACAATGCCTTGGACTTTGTGGGAGGAATGGTGCCCCGTTTTATTAGTGTCAGTGGGAGGAATAGTGCCCCATACTTGGTGTCAGTTGGAGGAATAGTACCCCACTCTTGGTGTCAGTGGGAAGAATAGTGCCCCACTCTTGGTGTCAGTGGGAAGAATAGTGCCCCACTCTTGGTGTCAAGGGGAGGAATAGTGCCCCATACTTGGTGTCAGTTGGAGGAATAGTACCCCACTTTTGGTGTCAGGGGGAGAAATAGTGCCCCAAGGGCTGAATAAAGGATAACAAAGGGCCGCATTTGGCCCGCGGGCTGCAAGTTGGAGACCCCCTGCCCTAGAATATTTGCAGTGGCACTGTCTGCACAGCCAGGATGGTGGGTGTGTGTGTTAGTGTTATTATTAGTGTAAAATGTAATTTTGGTAAGAATATATAATCTGTCAATAACTGGCACCTAGTTTTCTCTGTCTGCCATGGACTCCTTTTTAACGCCAGTGCTGTCTAATAGCAGAGGGATTAGCTGGTCATGGAGCTAGTACTTCTGATTGCTATGACCACATGTGACTAGGGCTTGAATGACTTGTACTGCAGGCCTAAACTCGCAGAGGAAAAAAGCAAAAAAAAAAAAATGCACATTACCAAAATATTTTTATTTCAGGTCCCGTCAGTCACAGGATTAAAAAAAAAAAACCCGGTGGTGCTGAAGTTGTTGCCAGAATGTGTGTGTATGCTATTTTTGGCTTTTTCTCTTAATATACTCAGTGATGTCTTAATACAAGGAAAGTAGACAAAGACATACTGGTAAGAGGATGAAATATGTTCTTGGCATGCTCTACTGGTTTGCGTGAGAAATCACTTTGCTCTTAGGATTCACCTGAATAGTCCAGCGCTCCCTTAATGATGGTCATCTTGTTTCTGTCTCAGATGAGGCTTTGCTCAGTTTATAACCATATTCTGGAGTCATGCTTCACTACACATGAGAGGATTGGATCTAGGGAACACAGACAGAGCATTGCTTTAAAGGAACAGTAAATTCAAACTTCAAGATACTTTGTTCAAAAGAATTACTTATGTCCATAAATGTCTTTTTAAAAGCAGAAATACAATTGTGGTTGTAACTATAGAACAAAGTTGTGATATTTGACATTACTTTTAAAGCTGAACTCCATGCAAGGTATACAGTGCACAAATTATTCTATTATACAGTATAGTGCTAACAATTTGCACAATGCTTTTACAATATAAATGGAGACAGAACAGTTACAATACAAGGGGGTTAGGAGGGTCCTTCTCATAATCTTACAATGTAATATGGTGGGGCAAGTGGTAAAAAAGGTAATGAACTGTGAGGGATGAGCTGATGGCAGAATTAAAATAGGTGGAGGCGGCACAGGTATCGTCGATGAGTTTTCAGGGATCAGCTAAAAGTGGACAGAATAGGAGATAGCTGGGCAGATTGAGGTAGAGAGCTCCAGAGAATTGGAGAGGCTCTGGCGAGTCCTGGATGTGAGCATGGGAGGAAGACAAGGGACCTAGGGCCCAGGTGGTCTTGTGAGGAGCAGACATTATGGTTTGGGTGACATTTTGAGGCAAGAATTGTGATGTAGTTTGGGGAAGAGTTGTGAATGGCTTTGTATGACGTTAGTATTTTTAATTCTAATTCGTTGGGCAATCGGAAGCCAGTGGAGGGAATGGGATAAAGGAGTGTCTCACAATAAGCGGTTGATATGATAGATTTTAATTTACTTCGTTGGGCAATCGGATGCCAGTGGATGAATTGGTGCAAAGGAGTGGTGAACAATATGTGGTTGATAATGTAGATTAGTCTGGCAGAAGTATTCATGATAGGCTGAAGTGGTGATCGCCTGTGTAGAGGTAGGCCTGTGAGAAGGGAGTTGCAATAGTCAAAGCAAAGAAAGCAAGAGTGAATAAGTAGTAAGAGTATGGACATTGGATTTAGCAGTTAGTAAATTGTTAGTGCGTTTTAGCAGAGCAGTTGTGTAGTGACCAGCGCTCTGAAAATAATTTGTTCAATATGGTCTCTGTATAACGGAAGATCAGATGTCATACATCCATCAGCTTCTTCCTGTGAATCCAGTCTTCCCATACAGTGATCCTTCATATACTTGTATATCCATTATCGGCAAGATAGTCAGGTGTCCAGGAACCAAAGGCACCCAATCCCAAATACAGATATGGCACATATTAACAAAGAAAATTTTTTAACGGTGCCAACATATAATCCAACACCAAAATATTATAAAAAAATATACCAATTTTATTGAATAACAACATATAAAAATAAACACTAAAGATATTGTATTATTGGAAAAATCACTTAATTACGATTGAGGTCAAGATGACTCTGAACATTGTTGTATATCCAATCAATTCTTTTCAGATTCACTTTAGCTCTGTGTCTCCTTGTATAGGGTACTTCAATGGTTCTCACATGAAGATCCAAACTATTTCACCAAAAATACAAAATGCCAATATAATGCAATATTGTTTTTCTAAAAAATTCTCCCAGATAGAAAGCCATTCACATTTATAATATATTAATTGTGCATTCCCATTAATACCCATAGAAGGATTCACCAAGTGTGTCACCCCTGCCAAAGAGGCTCCAAGATCCTTACTGAACTTCCAATAAACCATGTCTTTAAAAAACCATTCCACTTTCTTCCTGCTCTTTGCCAGCGTGACTTGTGGTAATGATCCCCAAAGAAACAAAGACTAATATAGTGTGATATTGCTTACCAACAACGCATGAAAAAACTTAAAACCACTCACATTTCCTTACCACCAAAATAGTGCATATCCCTTTAAATGTTACAGACCCACCACATACAAGTGTTTCATAATGTCATTCCATGCACCTTACCAGATTGGTGCCTTTCAAATCACTTTCCACCAAACTCCTCCACTTTCAAAAGTGCCCTTCTGAACTCCAACTTCTCTCCAGGATTCCCATGCAAGAGATATACAGAGGCCATAGTGCAGTAAATCCTTATAAAACCATATATTTATTAAAATCTATGCACTTACAAACATTCAGTGTAAAGAAATGCCTGTAACTACTTCCAAAATGGCTGCTGTGGCACTTCCAGCGTTAGAGAGCCCTGAGCAGTCAGCACTGACCAAGGAAACCTCCGCCAGGGTGCTGTGCAGGTCCAAGCAGTAGATTCCGGAGCAGAAAGGGGAAACTGAGTCCTTGAAGGTCTGAATGACTAAGCTCGCTGTGATGGGTGAAGATCGGATCTCCGTTTTTTTTTTTTTTTTTTTTTTTTTTTTAAACCGGATCCTGCGACAGAATTGGTAAGTTTTAGTGGCAGGCTCACTTTTAAAGTATTTTGGACAGCCAGGGGTCCTTTTCCTTGTTGGCAACTAGTAGTAATAGGTGTGCTCACATTATGGCTTGTGCCTCATCAAACTCATTGCTCTTGTGTGCTCTGGTTTGGGAAGCTGTCTGTACTTGGAAGAACACAGGGGTCACAGTCACATGAGTGCAATCAAGGGGTCTGGATGCTGGCAGCCACAGGGGGCCCTTCATTACTTCTTATTGTACTGCCTTATCGCACTGCCACTGCATGATTGCTGCATGGATTACTGCTTTGTGCTGCATTTGCTTCTTAGTTGGCTGATAGCTACTACTAATAACTGCATACTTGCATAACTGCATATTTGTATAACTGCATACTTGCATAGTGTGCATATTTGCATAAAGGCATACCTGCATAAATGCATTATTGCATACCTGGTGATAGGTGCATAGCTGCATACCTGTGTGACAGCATGCGAGCATAGTTGTATACCTGCATAGCTACGTAATTGGGTATTGGCAGCAAAGTTGGTACAATATTACCTGCAAAACATTTAAAAGGAAGGGCTTCCAGAAGGAGGAGTAGGGAAAGCACAGCCTAGAGGGGAGCACCAGTGAACCAGTGTAAAGTCAAGAGGACTCCAGTCATAATCCGCTGTTTTCTCATCTCCCTGTAGACCACAAGCATCAGGTGTACCTGAAACACTGTTTCTCTGGCATTGCACCTACTCTTAGCATGTCAGTCTCAGCGTATGTCAGTAAGGATGACTTTGCTGTGGAATTGACAGGCCTGGAACTGCCAGAATGATTGCTTCTGGGCACAGAAGTCACTAGTACAGTACCTTTCTGCATGGTACGCTCTAACATTAGGCTGCCTGCGGCAGAAACCTTAGGACTGATGTTATATTATGGAGAAATTTTAATGGAGGGCAGTATGCAGTGATCTCCTACTGTCTAACTTGCCTATATTTTTAGGTTCCAGCCAACAGGAGGCTGGAATCTATTTTTCTAAGTTTCTTTATCCTTTGCTGGCTCTGCTATGTAACCTAATGTGACAGCCATTGGTGTTTGCCAAAACATGGAAAAAAAAGAACCCAGCAGATGTGGAGGAATTTATGGAATCACTTCAGGCTGTGTGGTTCACAGCTCTATCCAGCAGATTTCATTGGGCTCTGTTGTCAGTTCACAGGTGCAGGGTTCTGTGATTAAAAAGCTGATCTGCTGAGCTGCCTGGTTGGTGGGCTTTCTTTGTCCAATCCTCACCAACAGGTGTTCTCCATGAAAAGTACTTGTAAGGGATCTCCAGGGAAAGCATTCCCTTTTTGCTATTTAAAAAGGTCAGGCGTCTGGTTTATAGAGGAACGGTTGCTTCACTAGATGGCACCTCGTCATCCAGGCCATCTTTTCTGTGCCCACGAGCCAGAGGGAAAACACAGTGCTAGAGGTCTGGCCACAGCTCCAGAAAAACGCTTGTCTGAGAAATCAGGTCCTGGAAGCTAAAGTAGGCAAAGGTTCCTTTCGATACGTCTTCTCCATGAGCTTACTGGGAATGACGGTGTTCAAGGCCATTTGGTACGCTCAGTTTCACTCCCCATATGAACATGAAGGGTCAGTGTATGGATTGCTATATGTCCCTAGGTCCCAGTGTAGCATTAGACTGGTGGATTCATCCTCAGAACCTGGACAAAGGGAAGTCTTTACTTCCAGTAGTCTGGTGGATAATGTCTATCAATGCCAGTGTGTCGGGTGGGAAGCCAGTTTGGGATCTGCCTCAGTACAGGGATCTTGGTCAGGAAATGTGTTTTTGCCGATCCAATATTCTGGTGTTTCGGTTTGCACTGGATGAACCGGGGGGCGGGGTCTTCGAGTAAAAGTTCAGTCTGACAATGCCATGGAGGTAGCATGCATCAATCACTAGGGCTGCACTAGGGTCAGGCTGCCCAAGAGAAGGTGAGTCATATTCTGACATCCAGGTTCAATGACAAGGTGGATTTAGTGGAGTTGACAGCACTTGGACTCTTCTGGTCTGGCTAGACCTTTTGTCTCAGGGGAAAGTCTTGCAACCTCACAATTGCTCATTGGCAACCTGGCTATTGAAGGTACTGAAAGACTGTAGTATCTCTGGGCCAGTTATCTCTACTCTGTTGAATACAGGAAACCAGCATGACTTGTGTGTGCTGCTGTGAAGCCAGAAAGTGGCATCCTCCTGAAGTTTTTGATTATTCAAATTTTGGCCTTTCTCCATACAGGAGTAGAGATAAATTTGCCTTTTAAGTTCCATTGAAGGCCAGTTATTAGCTAAGTCTCTTTTTCCAGAGGCCGATTGCTTTTCATTCATTGTTTTGTTGCTTCCTTTCGGGGTGTCCAGTATGGTTCCACCTGTCAAACCATCCTTGTGTCCTTGGGATTCGAATTTGGTATTGGCTGTTTTGCTGAAAGCACCTTTCATCCAGTTCATGATATCAGTTTATTTAGTCTTATTGACTTTAAAGGTGGTGTTTACTAATTCCTTTTTTTTTTTTATGGTTGTGATCGCTTTGCCGAGAAGGGTATCTGAGCTGGCAGCTGTTTTGTGTAAGGAGTCCTTGTTTTGGTCCTTAACCATGATAAAGGGTTGTTTTGCCCTCATTCATCTCTTTTGCCAAAAGTTTTTTCAAGTTTCATCAGGCTGTCAGTCTTGATTGTTCTACTAGAAGGGTCAGGTGGCATCTAAGACACCTAATTCACAGTTTATCTGCCAGTTAATCACTGAAGCCTATTGCTTGAAGGATGAGGTTCCCCCTTTCGGGTAAAAACACACTGTACTAGGACTGTGGGAGTGTCTTGTGTTAGTCTTCATCAAGCGCCAGTGACTCAGGTCTGCAAGGCCTCAATATGATTTTCGATACATGCATTCACAAGGTTTTTCCAAGTGGATGTGGGAGCTGCAAAGGATACTGCTTTTGGCCGTACTGTGTTGCGGAAGGCAGAATAGGTTCCTTAGGATTGATGATGGTTTTTTTGTCTGTGTTTCCCTCCCATCAAGTGCATTGTTTTGGGACATCCCAGCTAGTAATGATTATAACCTGCACTGTGTCCTGTGATGTACTACTATGGGAGAGGACAGCAGGAGAAGCAAAGTCATATTCTTGAAGCCAGGTTTCAGTAGTGGCAAGTATGTTAAAGGAATGGGAGATATAAAAAGGTCAGTCACAGATGGAGTTTGTTACAGATTGAGTGGGCAATCCAGAGGGCACATGGGAAGGGAGGGCTGGTCTTTGGAAGCAGGGGGATAAAGATTAAACTGAGTGGAATACAGCAGTTGCCAGAGTAGAGAGGAAAGGTTGCAGCTAGATAATGGAGGGCCAAGATTAGGGAAAATGACCCCGGAGACCTTAGGAGGAGGGTGAGGAAAGGTGGAAGTGAGATGTACAGTATACTTACTTGTTATACCCTGAATATGGGTGTAACGTTATGAAAGGTGAACTTATTTTTTAATGAGAGAAAATCTATTGATTCCCCAAGTTTTGATCAATGGCATAGGTGGAGAAATCTCCTGCAGCTGCCTGAATACCTGAGCAGTGACTGCATCTGATAGGATGCTGGGTGGAGCCATCAGAGACACCCATGGTTCAAATTTCATCTGTTTAAGCATGAATCGTCTGAAATTTGAGCCATACATGGCAGGTTTACCAAAAATAGTGTAGGTACAGATTAAGGGATAAGTTCACCTTTAGTAACATGTTACATGCTCCACCCATTTTTAGAGTGTAAAATGTAACATGCTCCGTCCTCCTGCCACCAGCACTCCCCATTCTGTAACAGCGGGTGGGGGATCTTTTCCTTGCACCTACTGTCACAATTTGAAAGCAGTGCAGTCGTGCGGGGCTCCACCCACATTACTACATCATCAATTCACAGAATTCTGTGAATGTGTGAGTTAACCGCTTCCGTGCCACCCTATTGCAGAAATACTGCTACAGAGCAGCACAGGTGTGCGAAGTCACGTGTGTGTGTGTGTGTGTGTGTGTATGTACGTGTGTGTGTTTGTGTGTATATATGTATGTGATTTTGCAATTCTGGCTAGGGGGTGAGCACGCCCACCCACTTCCTGAAGAAGCCACATGATTATCGTGGTGTAACGCGTAGAGCGCGGTGACGTAGTTCCGGTGTCGAGAGCGGTGACACATTTCCGGTTCCTGTACGTCATCTTGATACACCCTAAATCCCTGAGTACACCCATGGCACATGGGAAACCGCTGAAGTGTACCGGATTATATGTGAGTGTCCATCTGTTTGGCGTTTTTTGTGTTATCTATTAAACAGTATTGCACTATGGAGGTCTCCTTTGTCTATTCCTCTATATACATCCATTATGCGTGAGCCTCACCACGGGGACTGTAAGTGTAGAGGACCTTCAGCCCTGTAAGTGGAATCCTCCCAGGTGGAATTCCTCCCAGGTGTGAAACATCTAATGAGCTGTGGCCCCTAGGGGTCGAGTTAAGGAGGTGAGGAGGCACTCTAGCCATTTAAGGATAGTCACACTAGAATGTCACCAAGAGCACATATCAAGTTGGGAGTGAAGATGTAAAGCATGTTTTGCAGTATTTGCACATTTATTATTTGCACCTATTGATTGGCACTTTCATTGTGGACTGCATCCTTTCCAATTTTTATTTATATTGCATATTGAGCACTTGCCACTTTATCATATTCAGTGGCACATCACTCATTTATTTCACTGCATTAGTCTGGTCAGCCACCCGGTTGGCACACCAGGCATTGGTTTGCACTTTAGTGGATTGCATTATTGATTGTATTTACATTTATGTGAGCACTTGTCACTTTATCTATATTTAATGTGTGATATATCACGGTCATTCACATGATTGTTCTGGTTAGCCAATGGTTGGCACCCCAGATTATTTTGCACTATTATCACTAGAAATATATATATATATATATATATATATATATATATATATATTTGTTTATATTTATTTTCTGCTTATTACTGAACATGTTCTAATTTATGGAGATATGGATTTTTAGTACATTATTTATAACACAGGTGTATAGGTTTGTATATTTATTTTTATTTTTTTTATTCTATATTCATCGAATATTGCACTTTGTGTTTAGCATTTGGCATAGCGCTTCACCATTTTTGTACTTTATCTGATGCGTCCTCTGGTATAGGGAAAGGGTGGTAGCAGCTGGCACGGCTTTTGAGGGTTCTTATACTTGTGGAGTGCAGGAGTATTTTCCCCCTTTTTTATGTATATGTGTGTGTGTGTGTGTGTATATGTATGTATGTATGTATGTATGTGTATATATATATATATATATGTGTGTGTGTGTGTGTGTGTGTGTATATGTATGTATGTATGTGTATATATATATATATATGTGTGTGTGTGTGTGTGTGTGTGTGTTTGTATATGTGTGTATATATATATATATATATATATATATATATTTGTGTGGGTGTATATATGTATGTGATTTTGCCATTCTGGCTAGGGGGCGAGCACGCCCTTCCCACGCTGCCATTCGCAGCCTTGGCTGTCAATCACCATGTCCCAGCTGAGTATTACCGATGGGGGAGAGACCTGTGTATAAACAACACAGATCTCTCCCCATCAGCTCCTGCACACTGCTTTGTATGACTCTGCATAGAGCCATACAAAGCAGCGTGCTTACAGTGGAAAGCGCGCACTCAGTGACACAGCACACAATCCTTTAATCGCCCCACATATTAACCCCTTCCTGCTCAGTGCCATTAGTACAGTGTCAGTGCTTTTTATTAGCACTGATCACTATGTTGGTGTCACTGGGGATGTCAATGACACCAAGTCAGTTTCCCCCCAGTGTCAGAATGCCTGCAGCAGTCCCGCTATAAGTCGCTGATCACCGTCATTACTAGTAAAAAAAATTAAAAATTCCAGTGTATATATACCCCCATTTGTAAACGCTATAACTTTCACGTAAACCAATTCATTTACACGTATTGGGATTTTTTTGTAGCAAAGACTTGGCGCAGAATACATTTTGGCTTAAATTTATGAAAAAATTAGATTTTTAAAAACATGTTTTACTGGACATGTTTAGTAGCAAAAAGTTTTTTGTTTTTTTTTGGTCTTTATAGCGCAAAAAATTATAAACGCACTGGCAATCAAATGCCACCAAAAGAAAGCTCTATTTGTGGGGGGAAAAAGAACATGCATTTCATTTGGGTGCAGCGTTGCATTACCGTGCAATTGTCAGTTAAAATAACACAGCACTATCGTCAGGAAGGGGGGTAAATCCTCTGGAGGGCAAGTGGTTAATGAACGTCTGATATGGAATGCTTCTTGAACAGTGGTTTTGTTAATGGAACTTTACGGTCCTTTTCAGAGCTGCTTTATATTGAGTATAAACAAAATATAAATGACGAAATGACAGTACAGAAAGATATTGTATCTTCCTTGTTATCACTTTAAAACCAGTTTGGGCTTTACAAAGACTTGCTTTCATGTTTCCATCCCTTTTTGTTGTTCCATAAGTAATGAGGACTGCTTAGTTTGGGTTGTGCCTTGTGGGACTTCTGTGGGTGAGATGGTGGTTTTTGCATTGGCATACTTTCAAGTCTGAACAATAAAGCTATTGGAAAGCATGCTTTTTTTTCTTTCTTTTTTTTTTTTTTTATTGAGGGAAATCATTGGAGATGATGTACTTCATCTCTTCATCTTCTTATGCTTCATCCTGTAGGGATTACTGATACCAAACTACTGTGATGATTTGTAGTAAAGTGTTAATCTATTTATCTCTGTGGGTTTGATGCAACACCTGCTGTACATGCATATTTCCTCCTCCTTCCATTATTCATTTTAAATGCATGCTAACCATCACAAAATAATAGTGACCATTCATTACAAAGTGCTTTATCTATTTCCAGTGTAAACTACTAATGTTCTGATAAAGACAGCAAGGCTGATTTTATCAAGCAGGATATTTACTACAAGAAATTTAGCTGGGCCCAAAGTTGATGGTATTTAGACACCTGAAGCACCATGTAGTATAAACCCTTGGCTTAGTAAAAAAACAGTTTTTACTTTTATTTGCATTCTCTGCTGCATCTCGGTGCTGCTGATCTCACGCAGCCATTTCTTGTCTGTGCATCAGAATTGGAAGCCTGCATGATGGGGTGAGTGTGCAGGAGCACAGTCAAGAGACAGGGACATAGCGTTGTCACACTGGACCAGAAAGTGCCTGAACAAGGACCTTTAAGGCAATATCACCTGGTTTTTCTTAAATAAAAGTTGAGTATAGAAAAAAAGAAAAGGAAATTACATTTAACATGTTAAAGCTTTATGAGAATTTTAGTGATTGGGTTTAAATGTACTTGGCAGTGCAAAAGGTGAAATTTGTCAAAATGTGTGCCAAGTGGGGCTTTCTGAATTTTTTACAAGCACATGGTATTCTAGTGGTGTAAGGAATACTGTGCGCCATCCTATGTTTAGAAGCTGACACATTGCTCAAGTGTGTAGTCAGAGATTAAGGCCCAGTTCAATATATTCTCATTCATATTTGAGTTGATTCATGAAGCATGTACTTGGAGAAATACAGGGGTTAGACAAAAAAATGGAAACAATACATGATTTGAAGATGTGAAAGTGACTACATGTTTCACCTTGCAAGCAGAAGTGATGTAACATTCCTTTACCTCTGCTGTGTGATGAGACACCTAGCTAACAGGTGAGAAGCCTCACTTTCATTATTCACTGCTTGTGCTGCTAGTAATATGGAGTCATGTCAGATCTTACTGAGCTTCAAAAAGGGAAAATTGTTGGTGCCCGTTTTAGCTGGTGCCTCTGTGAATGAGGTTGCCAATTTATTTGCAGTGTCATGAGGTACAGTATCAAAGGTTATGACAGCATATACAGGTTCCGGGAAAACATCATCTGATAAGCATAAGTGCGGTCGACATGGTCAACTGACCGAAGGAGACAAAAGGACATTGCACAGGATTGTGACCAGGAATAAGAAAACAAGTGCTGCAAAAGTGACTGCAGAGCTCAATCTGAGTCTTCACGGGACTGAGATTGAGCGCTGCAGTAATTTTTGCAGCAGTTGTTTTCTTATTCCGGGTCACAATCCTGCGCAATGTTAGTTGACCATGTCGACCGCACTTATGCTTATCAGATTATGTTTTCCCAGAAATTCTATATGCTGTCATGAACTTTGATACTGTACCCCGAGGCACACCTGCAAATCATGTAGTGTTTCCATTTTTTTTTAGTCTGAGGGCTTGTTCACACTTGACTAAATTGCAAACTCTTCAAAAAGCCCCCATAGCGTTAGTATGGGCGTTTATACAGGCGTTAATGAGCTTTAGTATGGGCATTGTACAAGCATTAAAAACGTTCTCCAACCACCCTATACGCGGTTTTGAGGCATTTTATAGGCATTTTACAAGCATTTAAACCGCACCACAAACGCCTATAATAAACTCTAATGGTATTAACGCCCCACAAATGCCTGCCAGGGCGTTTGAGGAGCGTCACCTTAGACTTCAATAGGAGGCATTGAAAGGCTTCAACTCCTCCTGACTCTATATGAAACTTCTATTTTGAAGCGACGCTAACGCTTCATGTTTTGATAATTTAAACAACACTGTGTGCTGCCCATAGTCTCATTTGCAAAGGCGTTTGAGGAGCATTAAAAAACACCTGCTTTCAAAGCTAGTGTGAACTAGTCCTAACTCTCTGTATGTAGGATGAATTTGCAGACTTTTCCAAAAATGCTTGTTACATGGCTGCTCCAATGACCCAGTAAAAGCTGCTTACTTGTTTAGGACAGTGACTGAGTATTGTAGTCATTTTATCATATGACAGCCAGGAAACTGGCAATTTTGTGTAAGGGGATGTTAGTGGAAGCAGCATATATTTCTCTCAGTATAGGCAGTCAGCCAGTTGAAGTGAAATCCAAATTTAAAACCCATTTTTTGCCATGGTGTAGCAAAATTTGATTTTTTTCAGAATTAAAAGGATGGGGATATTGTAGTAGTATTACATTACATGCAGAGTGACTTTCCACAACTGAATCCTGTAGGCACACAACCTTTTGATACCTTTCCATAACTGAATCCTGTAGGCACACAACCTTTTGATACCTTTCCATAACTGAATCCTGTAGGCACACAACCTTTTGGTGCCTTTCCATAACTGAATCCTGTAGGCACACAACCTTTTGGTGCCTTTCCATAACTGAATCCTGTAGGCACACAACCTTTTGGTGCCTTTCCATAACTGAATCATGTAGGCACACAACCTTTTGGTGCCTTTCCATAACTGAATCCTGTAGGCACACAACCTTTTGGTGCCTTTCCATAACTGAATCATGTAGGCACACAACCTTTTGGTGCCTTTCCATAACTGAATCATGTAGGCACACAACCTTTTGGTGCCTTTCCATAACTGAATCATGTAGGCACACAACCTTTTGGTGCCTTCCCATAACTGAATCCTATAGGCACACAACCTTTTGGTGCCTTTCCATAACTGAATCCTGTAGGCACACAACCTTTTGGTGCCTTTCCATAACTGAATCCTGTAGGCACACAACCTTTTGGTGCCTTTCCATAACTGAATCCTGTAGGCACACAACCTTTTTGGTTCCTTTCCATAACTGAATCCTGTAGGCACACAACCTTTTTGGTTCCTTTCCATACCTGAATCCTGTAGGCACACAACCTTTTTGGTGACTTTCCATAGCTGAATCCTGTAGGCACACAACCTTTTGGTTCCTTTCCATAACTGAATCCTGTAGGCACACAACCTTTTTGGTTCCTTTCCATAACTGAATCCTGTAGGCACACAACCTTTTGGTGACTTTCCATAACTGAATCCTGTAGGCACACAACCCTTTGGTGTCTAAAAGCAACTTTAAACCTGGGTTTCCGGAGTTAGAATATTAGGACAATGTATTAATAAGCTTCTGTAAGATGACTGTAGTTCTAATGATGTTGAAAAAAAATGGAAATACAGGGAAGAACCACTTTTTTACTGATGCCTACAGGCCTTTATTGCTTAGCTTTTCTGACTATTGTATGAAGTTCTAATACATTTTAACAAAATTGGACATCCCCTTCAAACTTATAATATTTAAACTATATTCAGAACTTTTCTTTTCATTTTGAGTGGTGTGTGGAAGGGTATGCTATCAAACTTTTAAAGTTTGTGCCTGAATTGGGGGATTTTTTCTCACTTCATGCGTATGTGGGAATGGGTAAAATAGAACAAGAAGTGAGAGAGAATCTCTTTATTTCCTGCTTGACAGTTCTTGGAACAGACAGCAAGGGCAACATCTCTCAAAAATGGATACGGGCAGCAGTAAAAACACATTTTATAGTATGAGAGAGATTTAGAACATTTCAATGTATGAAATGTATTTGCAAGCTCCATATTAGTTGAGAACCAAAACTATGGCACAGCTTGTAACAGAATACTTCACCTGATTTTCCACTGTTTCATTCCAACATCCTTTCAGAGCTCTTGTTTAGGCCTTGAGCACACTGTGGTGCCACATCTTTCCTGAGGTTTGATTACTTGTACCGCAAGTGATGCGAGATGGTTTCCATTTGCACTTAAAGTAGAATTGTGGTCAAACCCTACCTACTCTTAATCATATCTCCCTCCCCTCTCTTAACACCTATTCTGACTAATCTTTAGGCTTCTTCAGTCCAGTCACATGATAGACTCTCCTCTGTCAGCCAGCACTGGCTGTAAGGGAGAGGAGGGAGTGCAGACAACTGATGGTCCTTGAGAGCCTATGGGTGACATCAATGCTTAGGCATTACCATCCATTCTTGAGAACTCTCTGCATTCTCCTCTCTTAATTCCTGCAAAAGAGAGCAGTTCCTGTGATGAATCCTGCCATTTCATATCTTAACAAGACCCACACTGCCCCTATGATTGATATTCTTGTGTATAGGGACTTGGTAGGCAGGAGGTTAGAGGCCCTCTTTAAAGCTCTTTTTTTTTTTTTTTTTTTTTTTTAGCAGGCCCTGCCATTCAGCCTGTGGTTGCTTTTGTACCAGACCACTGCTGTTTGGCCTGAGATCTTGGTTCCATCCTAATGAATGCCTTTACCTGTGGAATCTGTCTGTCTCAGCTTCCCTCTCTCATGATAGCCTCCTCTGGACTCACTCACCCAGTTCCAGCAGATGACAAGGGGGCAGAGTTGTCCACCTCTTTCCTCACAAAGCTTGTTCCATGTTCTTCCTTTACCTCCCTCTGCTCTTTTGAAGTGCACTGTATTTGTGTTTTTTTTTTTTCTCCGGTTTGTCGGAGGATCGCAGTCATTTGCTGGTCTCACTGCTCAGTGTCACTCTTTCTTTTCTCTGCATGGCTACCCTACTTTTTCTCCTCCTGAGGCACCTGCCATCATCCTCGGTGACTTTAACATTCTAGTCAATGTTAACACTTCAGCCACCTCTCAACTACTCAACCTAACCTCCTCTTTTAACCTAACACAATGGACACAAACCACCACTCAATCCAATAGGAACACCCTTAACCTTGTATTCTCCCTGTGCACTCCCTGTAGCCTCTCTAACACCCCCTTTCCTTTCTCTGATCACAACTTTATCAGTTTCGCACTCTCACTTTCTCTTACCTCCCATGCCTCCATTCAGCAAACAGTTACCCATAGAAACTTCCGCCACCTCAGCCCTTCCCTTCTTTACACTGCTACTGAGTGCCTTTACGATAAAATTGCAAATTAAAAATGAAATCCCTACAAGACTTCACTCTGTACAAGTCTGCTCTTCTCAAATGCAACTCCAGCCTTCACGCTACTTTTCAAACCTACTATACCACTTTCATCAAAACCCTCTCATCCAATCCTCGTCGACTCTTTTCTACCCTTAATTCCTTACTTTATTCCCCACTGCCTCCACCCCTAAACTTACTTGCTGCCCAGGAGATTTCCAGTCATTTCAAAAACAAGATACACAGTTCATGATCAGATCTCCAGCATTAAACTTTATCTTCCAACCAACATACCAGGTCCAACACCACACTCAATACTGTCCTCCTTTGACCCAGTTACCATGGAGGAAGTTGTCAAACTCCTTTTCCGATGCCTACTTCACCACCTGTCCCCTCAGTTATTGCGGCCTCCTTCCTGCTCTATCCTAAACTCTAACCCACATCTTCAACCTCTCCTCTCCACCAGCACCTTTCCTTCCCTGCTCATAGCATGCACTGGTTACCCCCATACCAAAAAAAAAACCCTTGTTGGACCCAACCTGTTTGAATAACTTAAGACCCATCTCCCTGCTCCTGTTTGCCTACAGGCTTCTCAAACTCCTTGTCCACAACTGTATGAGTTGCTACCTCACTGACAACCATTTCGACCCCCTACAGTCTGGCTTTCGCCCACAACATTCTGCTGAAGCCACCATAATAAAACTAATGAATGACCTGCTAACTGCTAAAACCAACTACCATTACTCCATACCAGGGGCGGACTGACCAATCGAGAACTCTGGCACTGCCCGAGGGCCCGGGGTCAGTAGGGGGCCCCATGAAATGCCCCTGGTACCTTTTTTACAGGCTTTGTTTGAGTGTGGGCAAGGACACAGGGGCCCCATGATCCCCTATTGCCCCGGGGCCCCATGAGTTGTCAGTCCGCCCCTGCTCCATACTCATACTCTTAGACCTTCCCGCTGCCTTTGACACAGTCGACCACCTGCTTCTCCTCTTTTTTAACTCCACTCCCTTGGCCTCCATGACTCTGCTCTTTCCTGTGTTTCCTCTTGCCTATCTTACCGCACTTTTCAGCATCGCATACAACACCAACTCCTCCGCTTCTCTTCCTGTCAGGGTACACCAAGGTACTCCATTCTTTTCTCTCTCTACACCTCCTCCCTGGGCCAATTGAAACCCTCCCATGACTTCCAACACCCAGATCTATCTCTTTGCTTCCCAGCTCACTCCCTCAATCTCCTCGCGTATCACAAATCTACTGAGCAACCTATCAGTATGGATGTCACGCTAATTCCTCAAACTCAATCTTTCTAAAACTGAGCTTGTAACATTTCCTCCTCCCCGATCCCCCCACTCATGACTTTACCATCAAGATCAACAGCACAACCATTTGTCCCTCCCTACATGCCAGGGTGCTAGGTGTAATCCTAGATTCTGACCTCTCCATCAGGCCCCACATCCAATCACTGGCTAAATCCTGCTGCCTCAACATTTCCAGAATTTGTTCCTTTCTGACTAACACCACCACAAAACATCTTATCCACACCTTGGTTATATCCTGCCTTGATTACTGCATCTCTCTCCTCACTGGCCTAGCTTTACATGGGCTATCCCCCCTTCAGTACATTATGAATGCTGCTGCTAGAATTATACACCAATCGATCAGATAATGCTGTATCTCTCTGCCAATCCCTTCACTGGCTTCCACTAGCCCAATGTATAAAATTAAAAAAAATTAACCACAACATACAAAGCCACCTGCAACACTGCCCCTAGCTACATCACCAACCTCATCTGCTGATATCGTCTAAAACCTTCGCTCCGTTCCTCCCAAGATGTCTTCCTCTCTAGCTCCCTTGTCACCTCCTCCCATGCTCACCTTCAGGACTTCTCCAGAACCTGTCCTCTGGAACTTCCTACCCCATTATGCCAGGTCAGCCCCCATGCTGTCCACCTTTTGGAGAACTTTGAGAACTCTTATTCAGAAAAGCTTACCCAACTCTACCTAAGAAGAACTGTACTTGAGTCACCTCCATCAGATCATCCCCTGCAGCTATCACTTTTTGTACCACCTCCCCCTTCCTTTAGATTGTAAGCGGGGGCCTTCTATTCCTTGTTAGTATTGCATAAGGATAAGGTTGTCTTGTAGCCTAAAGCCTCCTTCCTCCTTAAGCTGGTCTCTCTCTCTTGCATCTTAACCTGGATATTTGTCCTTTATTCAGTCATGCCCTGAAATTTCTCTCCACTGTCTTAATGTGGTATGTGCTGTGAGAATCTACTTCTCTGCTACTGCCATCTCTCCTGTCCCTGTTGAGGCACACTTTACCAGATCTGCTTTATGGGCTTTTAGTATCAGACATTCTTTACTGATTTGTAATACTGCCACCTGGGCTTCTGTTAACTTGTTTAAGTTCTACCAGGTAAATGTTCAAGCACCAATTTCAAGCACAAGGTACTACAAGCTGCTCTGTCTATCAAGCCATTCTGGATCCGCTCTTATGTGGACCTGGTGGCTGTGTTGTCTACCCATCTGTTTTATAGCTTTTGCATGTCCCATGTTAAAGACTAAAGTTTCTTTGCCCTGTAATATACAACTAAGAGAATTGGAATTTTGACTTGCCAGTAAAATTAGTTTCTTGGAGTACTGTATGGACCACAGTTCCTTCCCTACTGTTCTTATGATCTCCCTATTGCTTATTACAAAATGGAGTCTATCTGGGAGTGGGAAGGGTTATATAGGGGGATTTCGCTGCAGTCTTCTTTTTTTTTTTTTTTTCTTTCCCCAGCATCTAGTCATCTGCAGGTAGCTGCAAACTGTATAATCCATGGTAAAGACTAAAGTTCCTGTGCTCTGCAACTGGAAAAAAATCATGGCTTTTTTTTTTGCTGTGAGATGTGCATTGCCTGGATTTGGTACTTGTTTAGACTGGCACACAGGAGCATTTAGTGGTACTCCTAAGGCCCCTTTCACACAGGCGGACTCCACAAGTAGGAATCTGGTACCCGATGAGCAGGCAGATGACAGGCCCATGCCACAGACTCTGCACGCTGTCCTCTTTGGGCAGTCGGATGTAAACAGTCCACCTGTCTGGATCCCATCCTTCTGTTTTTAGTAGAAAGGATCAGATCGGATGCAGGTAGGTGTAAATGGACACATTTCCATTTACATCTGCCACTCCACAGAGGGCAATGGATGGTCCGATCGGGTTTGCCTGAAAAAGACAGGCGGACCCGATTGATCTTCCCATGTGAAAGAGGCCTAAATGAGGCCATGTATTGTATTCACTAGAACAGGAGTTCCTAAGTTGAGGTATACATACCCTTATGGGATCTCTCTGATTTATTAAACATAAAAACAACTGTGTATTTGTGATTTGACTTTTACTTATCGGTACGATAAAATCCTTATGATTTTTTTAAATTATTGTTTTTATAGCTATCTGTGTGTGAAGTAAAACTAAACTATTGACATCTTTTAAAGTCCTACTGGTATCTAGTAACTAGTGCTTATTAAACTTTTTTCTAAAAAACTTTGGATTGGGCCTTCAAAGTATCATAGATGTGTTACATTAATGCAATTCCACCTAACACTCTGTAGGTGTTAATAAGTGTAAATGCAGTCTTGTCAGAACAGGTATGTGTGATCCCATGAATGATATTGACTTAAGCCCTGTGTATTGAAGTTCCACCCAAAATTGATAGAATATGGTGCGTTATGCAACCCAACGTCCGCAAAACTGAGACATCAAAGGTTTGATTCCCCTTGATCATTTGGCTTTCTGGAAAACTGAATTATTGGTTTTGGGTGAAGATGACCTTCAATTACTGTTAGCCTGAACCGTGCTTGTTATGGTTTTAAAAGAATACTAATCAGTGATTTCTGTTCCTTTATGTTTAGCTGGTCGCTGGAGGAGTCTCTTTTCCACTCCTGTTTCCATGTCTTTTCCATATAGTCCAGTTGCGAGACTCACTCCATATTGCAACGGTGTTAATTCTCCCAGCATCCTTAAAACCCCAACTAAAGCAATACTAACACCAGAAAAGACAGGTAAACCTACAACTTATTCTATTTTGCACTGAAATGTTGTGGGTTTTTTCTCCCTTTTCACAGTGTAATTGGCTTTCTCTATTTGCTGTGTTTTTTTTTAATTTTTTTTTATTTTGCCATTGATGTTTTGACGTTTTGTGGTTGTTTTATGCCACTGTACTTTTTTTTTTTCTTTTCTTCCTTTATGGTGATTTTTTTGTTGCTTTTTTTTTGCTATCATTTATTCTAAAGGCTGTAATGGATGTTTTAGGATGTGTTTGTTGGTTACAATTTATTTTTCTATTTTGTGCACAATGCTGTAAATCATCAAAAGTTTACATGTGGCTGCTTGTGGAATGCATACTTTCACAAATAGATCTTAACATGTGCTGGTAACAAGTTGTATTCACATTTTGTTTCCGATATGGATTGAAAGCAATTGCCTACAGTACTGTCCTCTTCATTTAGGACTGTTTTTTCCTGCAGACCAAACTACCACTTTTGCTGGTTTTGAAGCAGTCCGTACTATGACCATATATCAGACTAAATCTATCTTCAGTGGAGTCTACACACTTTAAATACAGTAATGGCGTCCATGCATCAAAATAATTCTGGACATGTCTTTCTTTAAGGACCAGAACTTAAGTGGCTGTGGTCAAACCTGTCCTACACTAGACTGCTGATTCTCAGTGTGGATCTTAAGAGTGATGCACGAAAACGTGCCAGCATTTAAAAATGACCTTTCTCAAACTGTGTGGTTTGGTTTATTTTTTTTTTTAATTATTATTTTATTTCCTTTAAATCTATTGGGATGAAAAAGCTGCAAATTGCTGTTTTTAGTTATGGCTACAATTGGAACTTTGCTGCTGTATTAAAACGTTGTTCCAGCAAGCTACTGATGACTAGCACAGGGACATTTCTCCATAAGTCTGCCACATTACCAAATGTGGTGAGGTTTGTGTGTGGAAGTGTTCCTTCAACAGTCCTCAACACTTCTGCTGTAAGGGATCCTTTAGTGCAAAACCTTGCCACTCAGCAATCCTCTGTTTTTTATTTTGAGTGTTACTAGAGGGACAGTAAAGGGAGTTTGAGGGCCTGACCAAGGCTCCACCTAGAGAAGGGACCTAATCGCAGTTAGCCCTGGTTCACAATGATGCGACATCAGGTGCGAAATGAGATTTACAAAATCCACCTGAAGTCACATCTAATGTATTTCTATGGCACTGTCTTAATAGGTGCAATTTCAAGTAGTTCGATTTGAAAAATAGTTCCTGTATTACTTTTTTACCACTTCAGTGCAATTTTGCTCTTAGACTATAAGGTAAGTGACACTGAAATCTACCTGTGTCTATATCAGCTCTACTTTGAGGTTGCTCTTTAAATGGGACCAAATCACACCACTTTAAAATCGTGTTCGGTGTGAACCAGGGCGTGCTATAAGAGAATGGCAAAAAGTAAATAACCAGAGCATAAGGCTCTAGAAAAAAAAGAAGCTGTGTTGATGGGATACGTAGCAAATACACATAAAAAGATTCTGCTTATGTAGTATTAAATATTTTTTTTTTTCATATAAATGTTACAAAAATTATACAAAAAATAAAAAGCAAACAACATACCCCTCTACCATCACTTACAAGCAGAAAATGTTGTTTTGCAATCCCCTATATTATGTTTGCCTAACCACTTTTTGAATCGCAGCACAAGTATAGGTATCCACAACCCATAGGTCTTGACCAACATTTAACCCACTATGCTTCAGTCACAAAAGAAGGAAAACGCCCCTAAACCACTAAAGGACATAAACAATATTATAGATACTTCAAAAGTGGTTAGGTAGATATAATAAAGGGGATTGCAAGACAATGTTGTCTGATTTTAAGTGAAGGTAGAGTGGTGTGGTTTTTACTTTGCTTTTCTATCATTTTTGTGATATTTATATGAATAATGATATTTAATAGTACATAAGATGAATCTATTTATGTGCATATGCAACGTGTCCCATCAATACAGATTCTTTTTTCTAGAGCCTTATGCTCTGGTTATTTACTTTTTGGTATTTATTTTTGGCTGAAGGGACTATACTGACTGCACCTAAAGATTGGTTTGAACCTTTTTTTATTTAACTCGCTATAAGTAAATGGGTCACAACAGTCACAACTTCATTTTATGTTTCACGATTCGTATTATAACTTTTTGTTCTCATTTTTTCTTTTGTTTGATTCTAATATCCTAGTTTGTGTTGATAATATATATGTATCGTATATCATTTTAATAATGTTCTTGTTTTTCAGGTTACAATTTGAAGAGCTCCCCTTTGAGCCCACAGTCTTCAATAGACAGTGAACTTAGTACTTCAGAACTGGAAGATGACTCAATTGCTATGGGATACAAATTACAAGACCTCACTGACGTTCAGATCATGGCACGATTACAAGAAGAAAGTAAGCTCTTTTATGTTATGGTAGATATGTTAAAGCCAAACTCAAGTAGAACCAAAACTACTCCCTTATGTGTGGCTGCATCTGTGCTGTAAAAGTTAATTACTTGTGTCTCTCTAGGGCAGGGCCTCCAGCTGTTATGAAACTACAATTACCTTCATGCCTCTGCCTTTGTGAGTCATGCTTGTAACTGTCAATCTTGCAATGCCTCATGGGACTTGTAGTTTGGCAACAGCTGGGGGGCCGCCAGTTTGATACCTGTGCTCTAGGAGATGGTAAAAGCATTCTACCTGCCTGGTTCTCTGCTCACCTGACAGAAGGCGCTCCCCCATTCTCCAATGGTGGACTGTCCCTCAGTGTCCTTTTGTACAGTACAGGTCTCTGTAACCTGGCTCGGTCTTGAGGACATTAGAAGATCATGCATTAGTTTTGTTTCCCAGGCTTGAAAGTAGAGCTATAGGCAAAACTTTTTTTTCCCATTTTGGATAGAGTAAGGAACGGTTATAACCCGTCAGATTTTTTTTTTTTCTCGCCATCTGTGTTCCGTTTCAGAGATTTCCCTTCACTTCCTTTCCCATAGTCAAACAGTTAGTGAGAGGAAATCCCTGCAATTTAAGGGAATCCTTTGGAGACCCCCAGGTCACCAAAACTAGTGTCCCCATAGGAAGATTTCCCCTCTCTTACTTTTCTGAGGACAACTCAAAATTTGGGGATTTTCTTTTACTTCCATTGTCAACGATAATAGTAAACAGGACAAATCGAGAGGATGAATCTCCTTAACGGGGGGGAATAGACAGCAGTAGAAACTTGCAGGGGTTCTAATCGCTGCACTCTATGCAAAACTTAAAAAAAAAATGATTTGTCTTTAGTGTATACTTTAAACTTAAACTCTCCCATCAGCTGTATTATATTTTTTTCTGCATATAGTGCTATTGTATTTTTGTTGTACTTTGTACTGTACAGTAATCTTTAACAAAATATAACACAGCAAGAAACAATAGGCATGACTTCACAAGTATATATCAACACTTGCACTCAGATTTTAAACTGCAAAAATAAATAAAATAAATTAAAAGCAGCTTGCACATGTAAAGGCAATATTATGATGTGAATTAAGAAAATGCAGCGCTAATTCTACAATAATATTAAGTCACTTTAAATAAAGTCCATATAAGTTCCCAAATGAATGGAAGCAGGTGCATAAAAGGAAAATGTTTGATCCAAAAACCGTCACCATAAACCCGAGACAGATTGGCCTCTTACCAGACAATTTGACTGCACAAAGTCGGTCAACATGCGCAGTGTGACATAACATCAATACAGCAATCGATCCTCAATACAGATCCCCTCAAGGATGAAAAGTAACTTCTCCATCTTCAATGATCTCCAAATGGCATAAACTCCCATCCGATGGTCAGGGAATGAGTAAAGAGAAAAGGCAACACAGTGTAATATTTTAAAATCTAATTTGGCAAATTTATTTAGGTTCCACATACATCAGAATATAAGATAGCCAGCATGGGAAAACGAAGTTTCTAATCAACAAGATGGCCATCAACCTTCCACGTCTTTTTGACAAAACGCGTTGGGTAGAGCCTTGCAGTATGACGTCATCGTGCTCTGGAGGGACAGCAGCCATCTTGTTGGTTAAAAACCTCTTGTTTTACCTTGTTGGTTATCTTATCTTCTGATGTACGTGGAAGCTAAATAAATTTCCCAAATTAGATTTTAAATACTACACTATGAGTTGCCTTTTCTCTTTACCCATTCCCTGATCATCGCATGGGAGTTTCTGCGATTTGGAGATCATTGAAGGTGAAGAAGTTACTTTTCATCCTGGAGGGGATCTGTATTGAGGACCGATTGCTGTATTGATGTTATGTCATACTGCGCATGTTGACCGACTTTGTGCGGTCAAATTGTCCAGTAAGAGGCCAATCTGTCTTGGGTGTATGGTGATGGTTTTTGGATCTAACTTCTTCCTTTTATGCACCTGCTTCCATTAATTTGGGGGACTTATATGGACTTTATTTAAAGTGACTTATTATTATTATTGTAGAATTGGCGCTGCATTTTCTTCATTCCCATCATAACTTCACAAGTACAGCCTTCTAGCTAACAGGTGATGCCAAACAAATAATTTGGAGGGGAGGTAAAAGTAAGAAGTGATCCTACTTATCCACTGTACACACCCTTCCATGTACTGTTCCACTTCTCTGATGTGTTTATAAGTCTGTGAAGTGGCTGAGGTAGTTAATGAATAGGGAATGTGATGGGTGTTGCCAGTAGTGTATTTAGATTTTGTGCTGCCCTAGGGAACGCAAAAATTTTGCGCCTCCCCCCTCCCCAATGAGAGAGCGAGAGAGTTCAATAAGTGTGTGTGTATATATGATTTTCTCCCCCTTTCTTCCTGTTCTCTCTCTCTCTTTTTTCTCTCTCTCTCTCTCCTCTCTCTCCTCCCTCTCTCTTCTCTCTCTCCTCCCTCTCTTCTCTCTCTCCTCCCTCTCTCTTCTCTCTCTCCTCCCTCTCTCTTCTCTCTCTCCTCCCTCTCTCTTCTCTCTCTCCTCCCTCTCTCTTCTCTCTCTCCTCCCTCTCTCTTCTCTCTCTCCTCCCTCTCTCTTCTCTCTCTCCTCCCTCTCTCTCCCCCCCCCTCTCTCTCTCCCTCTCTCTCTCTCTCCCCCTCCCTCTCTCTCTCCCCCTCCCTCTCTCTCTCCCCCTCCCTCTCTCTCTCCCCCTCCCTCTCTCTCTCCCCCTCCCTCTCTCTCTCCCCCTCCCTCTCCCTCTCCCCCTCCCTCTCCCCCCTCTCCCCTCTCTCTCCCCCCTCTCCCCTCTCTCTCCTCTCTCTCCCCCTCTCCCCTCTCTCTCCTCTCTCTCCCCCTCTCTCCTCCCCCTTCCCTCCTCCCCTCTCTCTCCCCTCCCCTCTCCCCCCTTTCCTCCCTCGCTCTCCTCCCTCCCTCGCTCGCTCTCCTCCCTCCCTCCCTCCCTCGCTCTCTCTCCTCCCTCCCTCCCTCGCTCGCTCTCCTCCCTCCCTCGCTCGCTCGCTCTCCTCCCTCCCTCCCTCGCTCGCTCTCCTCCCTCCCTCCCTCGCTCTCCTCCCTCCCTCCTCCCTCTCTCCTCCCTCTCTCCCCTCTCTCCTCCCTCTCTCCTCCCTCTCTCCTCCCTCTCTCCTCCCTCTCTCCCCCCTCTCTCCTCCCTCTCTCCCCCCTCTCTCCCCCCTCTCTCCCCCCTCTCTCCTCCCTCTCTCCTCCCTCTCTCCTCCCTCTCTCCTCCCTCTCTCCTCCCTCTCTCCTCCCTCTCTCCTCCCTCTCTCCCTCTCCCTCTCCCCTCTCTCTCTCCCCTCTCCCTCTCCCCTCTCTCTCTCCCCTCTCCCCCCTCTCGCCTCCCCCCTCTCGCCTCCCCCCCTCTCGCCTCCCCCTCTCTCCCCCCTCACCCCTCTCTCTCCTCCCCCTCTCTCCCCCCCCCTCTCTCCCCCCCTCACTCCTCTCCTCACCCTCTCTCCCCCCTCTCTCCTCCCCCTCTCTCCCCCCTCACTCCTCTCCTCACCCTCTCTTCCCCCCCTCCCTCTCTTCCCCCCTCCCTCTCTTTCCCCCCTCCCTCTCTTTCCCCCCTCCCTCTCTTCCCCCCCCTCCCTCTCTCCCCCCCCTCCCTCTCTCCCCCCCCTCCCTCTCTTCCCCCCCCTCCCTCTCTTCCCTCTCTCCCTCTCTACTCTTTCTTGCTCTCCTCTCGCTCGCTCTCCATCCCCTCTCTCTCCCCCCTCCTTTTTTTTTTTTTCCCATGCTTGTAGCAAGTCCTCTCCTTTTGTTGAAACCTATTACTCTCAATTCCATGCAAGCTTGCATCTGTGCAATAAAATCCTCTAAAGAAGCAGCAGCTATCTCGAGTCCACTTGTGTCATTTCTTTCTGAAGAACTTTAGTTATTCAATCACTTCTCTCCTGTCTCTTTCCTACCTCAATGCTATTGGCTTTTTCTGACATCAAATCATTTTGTTCCCAAGCATTATGTGAAAAACCTATCCCCAGCATCTCTTTTAGAAGTGCCTGCCAGCCCCTCCCACTACACTTGAAGCTAGGACCATCAGACAGACCCAGTGATGATATCACTGGGTCTAAAAAGAGGTGATTGAAAAACTTTAATAACATGTTAATCCTTTAGTTGGATATGAGAAGGTATTTATATATGTACATTACTTCAGCTTTAAAGTGTAAACCAAGCCAATTTATTTGAGTAGATTAGACTTTTTGGCAAACTTTTTGTTTCTGTGTCCCCATTGATCAGCAATCATTTTTTGTTTTGCAGGCTTAAGGCAAGATTTTGCATCTACCTCTGCTTGCAGTTCAGTATCAAGACATCGCTCTAGCCTTTCGCTATACTCTGCAAAGAAAGCACCATGTGCCAACAGTGACCAGGAATCTGATCGTTACAGTGTTGAAGACGAAGATGAAGATTTTGACCTCTTGCCACCACCTCAGCCTCGACTTAGTCGCTGCTCTCCACTGCAGAGAGGCATTCCTCATTCACAGACTTTCTCTAGTATTCGGGACTGCAGGAGGAGTCCCAGTTCCCAGTATCTTAATTCAAATGGATATCAGCAATATAATTTTTCATCCCAAGCTCAGACATCAGAACAAATGCAAAACAGAACTAATGCAGGTAAAGTAATTTATTTGAGTACCATTTGATGTTCGGAATCCATTGTAATTCAAGAATTTGCTAATTTCTAGCCAACTTGGTCATTTCAACAAAATTTAAGACACTTTTCCTGATTATACAGTAAGCTTTGTTAATCATGATGACTGGGTTATGTACAGCTACCAGCAGATGATTGGACACTGGCAAAGAAAGCTAGTCTCAGTTTTTTTGCTAATGTCCTTAGGTGATGGACCTCTTTCTACTGAGCAGCTTATCATATCACATGGAAGTTTTTCTCCTGAATGAATATACAGAGCTTTTTTTCTTTCAAAATCTTAGCTGGCTATATCCACTGTGGCTTTTCATGCAGCTTCTGGATCAGCTATCAGCTCGTAAGAGCCTTGGGAGACTATACCTGGACCCTGCCAGCTGAGAAGACGCGGGGCCAGACTATAATGTTGCTGAGGCACTAGACTCTGCACTGTATGACAAGAGGAGAGCCCACAGCAATGTATAGAGTTAGCTGCAGCGAGGTTTGCAGGTCATGTCTGTTTTTCGTCCTGGTGCAGAGCCATGTCCTTGAAGAACCCTGTGGAGGTATGCCCCATTGTGTATGGCAAAGCCAAAAAGGGTTAATTCCTCTTAAATCCTGCATCTTTCATGGTAAGTAAGGGCAGAAGGCCTTTAAATATTCATGCTCCAGGGTGGCCTTCCCTAAACCACATCTTGGGATACAGGTAAATCACTAACTGCTTGCAGGCTGTTGCGACAAAGACCAAGTTAAACAGTTCTTTTTAAACTTTTGGCACCATTGTTGCCTATGGAGAGTGCCTGTACTCAAGCTGCTTCTGCATGCATGCTAGATAACAGATGGAGACCGCGCCTCTGGAACCAATATCACAGGCAATATAACACTTATAATCTTAATTTGTTTCTCTAAAAGGTGTTTTAAATTCCAAATATATAATTAAAATTTTCCTCCTGATTAATGCCAATCTTTTTATTTGTAGAGTTGAACACTTCCTTTAAATTGACTGCTCTCTTGTCCATATACCGAAAGATGTCCATGGCTGCTATAATCCCTAATTTGACTCCCAAATCAATCCTAGCAGACAATAGCATGATCGATAACAGATGGGAACACAGCGCCTCTGGAACCAATATTGCATAAAGGCAAATATAACACAGAAGAAATAAATATATATATATATATATATATATATACTGTATATATGTCAATTGGCTCTTCCTATAATCAGAATGGGACTTGGAGGACGAAAAAGGAATTCACATAGTGTAAAACCATCCAGGCTTTATTGAATGCAAAAACGTGTTAAATACCCCTCACATTAACAGTTTCAGAGCCGACACTAGCATCACAAGCATAAGAAATCACTATAATAGGTATTGCTCTGGTCTAAGCAGACAACGGCTGCTCACCCATATGTGTTAGTCACCTACGAGGCCCCCCTACGCGTTTAATCATCCGTTATCCAGGAGCTGAAGGACGTGTGACACCACTGGCTGACATTTTATACCCTGCATGATTACTCCTGCAGCGCCAAAAAAACATCTTGTAGACCACCGAGAGCAATCTACAACTAAACTACATTGCTGCATTAGGCCCTGAAGTCGCACAATTCCTGAGGAGGAAGAGGGAGATATCGAGAGGGAGGATCCCTCTTCTCCTGGGGCATCCAATCAGGATGACAGCCCTAAACTGAGATTTTACCCAAGCTAAAAGAAACTATAGCTACTTTTTATTTTCTTTCTATGCTTTTGCTCATCTTTGAAGCCACCTTAGTCTGGTCAAACCAAGGTGACTGTTATGGGGTCAATTAAATTACCTAAAGCATTCCGATCCACTCACTGGGAGAAACTGTCCTGTATGGGGACTGGCCTCAATTGGAGATTTTATTTTCCTCCTACAAAACATTTCAACAAATATATTTTATGATATTTCCTTCATAAGTGGGTAAATCCTGTAGTAGATCCTGCCTTAATAAGATTATCTTAGCCCCTGTGGAGGATAATTATTTGCTCAAAGACCTGATAGATAAGAGACTAGAAGCATTCCATAAAGCTTTCTTCTCCCTGGCAGGCCCCATTGTGCAACCTGCAGTTGGTTCTATGGCAGTCTGTCTGACCATTTTTTTCTGAAAAAAATGGATCATCCGTGATCCTAGTTGAGTCCTGATGGTTGCTTTTGTCCACAATCAGTTGGACCTGTTGCCAACAGCCATATGCTACTGCATGAATTCCCTGGCAGATGCACCTCAACAGATTTCTATAATAAGTCTTCTCTCTACCCCAAAAAATATCTTAATGTGATTTTTGTTCACATATTAACTTGAAACACAGTAATAAAGTGCTGAATAGGCAAAGTGTAACATGCAGATAACTACAATAACCCCTTCAATGTACTGTATTTCCACAATTATCATTAATGGGACTCAAATATGAAACATCTAAACAGAAAAACTCAGTGGGTGAAATGTGCTTAAAGTCCGTGACTGAAATCTTATGCGTCAGAACGTGAATATGGAAAATGTCCTATCTGTTCAACCAAAAGTCTGTTAAATGTTACCTCTTCATCACCTTCAATGCTGAAATCAAACTTGTGCTCCAGAGTGCCCCTTTTTAAAACGTGACCACTCACTGGATTTAGTTGACTCCTTATAATCAGTAAGAAGCTCTGTCAGAGCTCTTAATGTAACATTCTCCTTCTCCAATGGAAATCAACCCCCCCTTCCCCCCAAGAGGCACAGAACAAGACATTCAAAGGTGTATACAGTTGCATATGTTTTAAAGTTATGGGGATACAAACCAATAGAAGTATCATTGCACACCATCTTTATTAAAAACTGTCCAATATAAAGCAAAGGAGATGCACTCGCAATAGGTGCCCATCTGACAACCAGAATTACTTGCTTACCAAAAATCAGGAAACTGATGCAGCTCACCTTACCTTGGAGCCAGCATGTTTTCCACTGAGCAAAAATTACATCTCGGGAAGTCCCGCCTTAGCACGTTTCATCACCGATCAAATGTTTTCAGTGGATGTTTTGGCCCTTCCTTGGATAAATACATCAATGAGATTACAGAGGGTAAGGGTACTCTTCTTTCCCAGAAAAAAACAGCCTGTTTGTCTCCAGGAGACTCACTTAACTTCTGCGCACATTCCACAGTTTTTTTTTTGACCACCAGTACTCGATATTTGATCATGGTGGGGACACTACATGAATGAGGAGGTGACATTCTGTACATATCATGCCCCTAATTAGTGGCAAACTTGATTCTTTTCTCACCCCTCTATTGGTTTACAGACTCACCAGAAGGGTCTCTTGTTACTTAGTGGTGATTCTAATCTTGTCCTCAACCCCGCAATTAATCCCCTTCTGACACAGTGCCCTCCTCCTCTTCTTCAACAACTGTCAGTCTCCCTAGGTCTGGTGCACCATGCAAGATCTCACTTCGTGATTGTCAATGATCATGAGAACAGTGAGGAATCATCCCAGAACTACAGGTGAGGATCTTGTTAATGATCTCCAGGCAGCTGGGACCACAGTCACCAAGAAAACAATTGATAACACACTATGCTGACAAGGATTGAAATCCTGCAATGCCCGCAAGGTCCCTCTGCTCAAGAAAGAACAAGTCCTGGCTCATCTGAAGTTTGCCACTGAACATCTGAATGATGAAGATTAGGACTGGTTGAAAGTGTTGTGGTCAGATGAGACCAAAATCAAGCTCTTTGGCATCAACTCAACTCGCCTTGTTTGGAGGAGGAGGAATGCTGCCTATGACCCCAAGAACACCATCCCAACTGTCAAACATGGTGGTGGAAACATTCTGCTTTGAGCGGTGTTTTTCTGCTAAGGGGACAGGAGAACTGCACCACATCAAAGGGACAATGAAAGGGGCAATGTACTGTCACATCTTGGGTGAGAACCTTCTTCCTTCAGCCAGTGCATTGAAAATGGGTCGTGGATGGGTGTTTCAGCATGACAATGACCCAAAACACATGGCCAAGGCAGCAAAGGAGTGGCTCAAAAAGAAGCACATTAAGGTCCTGGAGTGTCCTAGCTACTCTCCAGACCTTAATCAGATTGAAAATCTGTGGAGGGAGCTTAAAGATGGAATTTCCAAACATCAGCCACCAAACCTTAATGACTTGGAGAGGATCTGCCAAGAGGAGTGGGCCAAAATCCCTCCTGAGATGTGTGCAAACCTGGTGGCCAACTGCAGGAAACGTCTGACCTCTGTGATTGCCAACAAGGGATTTGCCACCAAGTACTAAGTCATGTTTTGTGAAGGGGATCAAATACTTATTCCCCTCATGAACATGCAAATCAGTGCATAATTTTAGACATGCATTTCTTTTGAATTTGTTGCTATTCTGTCTCTGTGTTACAATATACCTACCATTCGATTTTTAGACCGATCATTTCTTTGTGAGTGGGCAAACATTCAAAATCAGCAGGGGATCAAATACTTATTTCCTTCACTGTACCTTTCTATCTTTATTCATTTTTTTACAACTTTAACCACTATTCAATCTCAAGATTGTGCCCTTATCCTCCTAAAATGACAACCTCCAGAGTATATGTACAACCCTTCAGTCATCAGTCTCCATAAAATGGATGTGACCACTCTCCAGTGTATGTATCCTAATCTCTGTGACCAGTCACAAGAGTGTTAACCCCTGTTGCAGTCTCCACTGCAAATGCATACACTCCCCAGGGAACTGTTTGGAAAATTGTTGAATCTGTCTCCAAAAGTATTTGCACTAAACTCTTTGCCACCTCTCTCCACTATATGAATATCAACTCCTTGGTGACAATAATGTAGAGCAGGGGTGTCCAAACTTTTTTGGAAGAGTTCCAGATTTGATGAAGTGAACATGTGCGAGGGCCGACCATTTTGCCCGACATTCTGATGAACCATTAAAATTAAATGCAAATTAACTATTTTATGCAAAAGTTTATTGAAAACGGCATACTTTTCATTTTGTGACTTGGATGACAAATCTAAACAGGTGTTAAATCACTCTGCCTTTAATCTCAAAAAAACAGGAAGCTGAAATATGTCAGGAACCTTAGAAAGTACATTACACAAAGTATGAAGGTTGTCTGTCAACTTTTAAGTTCAAAAAATGTGAACAGGAACATAACACCAAGTATACATGTGTTCAAATATATTTAGAACTGATTTAGACCAACTGACATTAACTGAGATTTTACAATGTATTCCTCTCAATTGAAAAAAAAACTTGCCTGCACTAATGTGAAGGGTGAAACTGAGATCTGGACTGCAGCACATAGATTAGGTCTGGTTCAAAGGCCGTGGTTTTGATGCGCAAAATGTCACGCAGGTGAGAGTCACAACAAGCTCAACATTTTCTTAGCCAATGTTCGAATCTCTTGAAACCGGCTCTTATCCAGTTGGCGGTAAAAGTTCACAAGAGAGAGCTGTTGGTGACGACTGCATAACTCGCTGTCACAATGCAGCTCAATGAGCTTGAGCTGCAGCTGATCTGGAGCATTGCCGGGGTCAACAGAGAATGGAGAGGAGAAAATGCTGATCTCCTTTTCAATAGCTGCAAAATCTTGAAAGTGCCGTTTAAACTCCCCAGCCAGAGATGCGATGTCTGCTGCATACCTGCTCGTTTGTGCACTGATATCATCCTGTGGAAAACTGTTCATTATTTCCTGCAACGCTAAAAAGTGAACAGTATTGGGCTGCGTTTGTGACAAATGCCTTAGGAAAAGTTGCAGCTTTGTTCCAAAGGCTTTGAGGTGTGAGTAAAGCTGGTTCACCGCTGCATCTTTGCCCTGAAGACTCGTGTTCGGTACATTCAGATGCTTTGTTATGTCGACTAGAAACCCCAAATCAGCCAGCCAAATAGGATCAGATAGTTCTTGCATCGGTTGTCCCTTTGTTTCCAAGAATTCTCCAATTTCCTTTCTGAGAGAGTAGAAACGCTGCAGTGCAGACCCCCGACTGAGCCATCTTACATCATTATGATATAAAACATCTTCGTATTCAGCCTGGATATCCAGTAAAAACTGTTTAAACTGGCGGTGGCACAGGGCTTTAGAGCGGATGCAATTAATGGTCTTTAGCACCGGTTTCATAACATGATCATATTTGAGATGTTTAGCACAGAGAACTTGTTGATGAATGATACAATGAAGTTTGATAGCGTTGCCTCCTTCTTCAATCACCTTGTTACAGATTAGGGTTGATAATTCACTTCGTTCACCAGTCATGGCAGGTGCCCCATCAGTAATAATCCCAGTAACCTTGTTCCAAGGCAGTTTCTTGTCATCTATGGCAGAACTAACAGAGACAAATAAATCTTTTCCTCTTGTTTGGTCCTTAAGGCTCTGGAGGTCAAGCAGCTCCTCAGTCACATTTCATGGTCCACCCCTCTCAGAAAAATCAGCAACTGAGCTGTGTCAGAGAGGTCCGTGCTTTCATCACAGGCTATTGAAAAGAAGTCAAAATCAACTCCTTTTGACGTTAACTGTCTCTTAATATCTGATGAAATTTCTTCAATTCTCCTTGCTACGGTGTTACGAGCCAGGCAAATGTTGGCAAACTCTTGCTTCTTCTCGGAACAGATATTCTGCACCATTTTCATGACACATTCTTTGATAAACTCACCCTCAGCAAAAGATTTGCAATTTTTAGCAATTAACGCTGCCACCTCATAGCTAGCCTTTGTGGCATTTTCGTTTGATTCACGGGCTCTTGTAAAAAATCGCTGTTGTGACATTAAAACAGCTTCAAGTTGCTTCAACTTTTCACTGCGGTCGCGCCCTGTTAGCTTGTCGTATGTGCTATGTCTCGACTGGTAGTGTCTCTTGATATTAAATTCCTTATAAACAGCCACAGTCTCTTGGCATATCAGACAAACACAGTGATTCTGTATTTCAGTGAAAAAATATTCCACTTTCCACCTGTCCTGCAAGCGGCGGCCCTCACTGTCAACTTTTCGTTTCTTATTTGTAGTTGCCATTATAAAAATTGGCCAGAAGGGGAGAAGTTATGTAGAGACTACGAGGAGCAGAGGGTGGAACAGCAAAGATAGGATACTGTAACACAGGCAGACAATAGCAGGCTGTGCAATAGTAACAAATCAGATAATCATGGCATTATAGCACAGTGAAGGACAGTTAGGGGTTAATGAAGGGTATTACAGCTTGCTACCAGATTCCTATATGCTCCCTTGTCTGCTTTAATGTATCCTGAGCACAGCCCGGCCTGCCTGTCAGTGTGTTGTCTGTGTTTTTTTTACTTTTAATATTCTGCCTTAATGGTGGCCCTTGTGGCTTTGTGTGGAGGCTCAGCACTCTCTTGCCGTTGGACTTGACGTCATCAGCCAGCACAGGGAGAAGGAAAGCCCAAATCTTGCGAGATCTCGGAGGTCGCGAGATTTGGGCTTTGTTTCTCCTTGCACTGTCCCTCGGCCCACGTTCCGGACCCCACAGATGAGCTGCCCAATATATAACTTACGGCCCTCCACTAGTGATTCTGCGAACGCCACTGAGGACTCCAGGGATCTGTCGAGCGGGAATTGACGTCATCAGCCAGCACACAGAGAAGGAAAGCCCAAATCTCACGAGATCTCGGACGTCGCAAGATTTGGGCTCTCCTTCCTGCGCCAGCTGATGCTGTCAAGTGCCGCAGCTAGAGATCGCTGGAGTCCTAAGTAGCTTTCAGGGAATCACTACCGGGGGCCGTAAGTTATATATTTGGGTAGCTCACCTGTGGGGCTGTTTCAGTCCGGAACGCGGGCTGAAATTGGCCCGCGGGCCGGACTTTGGACATGCCTGATGTAGAGTATTAATGCCTCCATGACTAGACTTCATTGTATGTGTAGTTATTGCAGTGACCCGCTCCAGTGCATGTGCATCTATCCCTCAGTAATCAGTCCCCAGAGAACATGCATTATTTCTGATCAGTCCCCACGGTAAGAGCATTAACTCTTCAGTGGTAATTCTTCATAGTACTTGCATTGTTCAGGCTCTAGAATACAAATGTTAACCTATCATTGACCAGTTTGTTCTATGTGCACCAACTGCTCTATGACTAGTCTTTGCAGTATGTGCAAATACACCTCAGTGGCCACTCATTAGAGTATGTGTGTTAACCCATAAGTGACCACTCTGTGCAAAAACGTTCAACCCCAGAAAACTGCTAAAAATGTGATAGTAATACAGTACATAAATGTATTGTTCTTCTAATCTTTTGATTTGGGCTTGGTTCAAACCAGAATTGCACAGGAATGTGGTCCGCATTTTTGTGCGGTTTTCTGTGTGTTCCTGCAGTGTAATTTGTCAGCCCATTCATTTGTGGACTGCTAATCACACTGGAATGCACAAAAAATAAAGCTTGCAATACTTTGGAAAAATGCGCTGCACCAAATTTTATAGTACTATGGTGCCATGTGATCTGTTGCCTGCAAAGGCACTGCATTTGCGATCTGCTTTAGGAGTGCCGTTAACATGTATTGGCACCTGCAGCGATCTCAAAGGCAGTGTGTTTTGAACATATTATGGTGTGAAGTGGCCCTTACACACCACACAGCACAGCTTTAAACTTTCCTCATCACATCCATGGTCGTTGAACGAATGTGTTTATGCTGATTCTTGGTCCAGTGAGATAGACAAGTGACAAAGACCACTGTTGCCGGACGAGTTTGATTTAGGTGGTTATAAAAATTATTAGAAGATGGGGTTTGTTATAATGTATTGGTGAAGTCATTTGTGTTTTTAAAGGCCTTTTTCATTCCTTTTTAATGTTAGTTTTGTATGTATCCTTTGACTAGAATGCTATCTTGTTTCTATCTAGATAAACTACGAAGAAGCATGCCTAATTTGGCTCGAATGCCAAACACAACAGCAAGCACAGTGGTTTCCCCAGTCACTGTACGAAACAGCCAAAGTTTTGATTCTAACCTCCATGGTGCAGCAAATGGGATGTCTAGGCTGCAGTCAAGCAGTAAGTACACTGATCATTTTTACATTTCATAATGTCCTTTTAACCACTTTGGCATTAGAGCAATTTTTGAACACGTTAAAATTTGCTTTTTTTGGTTTTAGAATTGCTTAAAACCCTCAGAACAGAATTTTATCTATTTTCTGAAAGCAGAGGACATGTAGCATAAAGAGAGAGTTGCAATTTTTTATGCCACACTGTATTTGTGCAACTATTTTATTAAACACATATTTTCTTAAATATGAATTTTAGTACAAACACTGACCACGTAATAGCCATTTTTGGTAAAATTATAAAAGATGAGATTTCATCAAAAAGAAATGGATACCAAACATATCGAGTCATAGAATTACGTGCGCCCATGATATTGCAAAAGACTATGGTACCCAGAAATCTCTATAGGTGATGCTTTAAAAGCCTTTACAACTTATCAGTTTAGATTTAAAGTGATTCTTAAGGTTCATTTATTTTAAAAATAGCAAACTCGTCATACTTACCTGCTCAGTGTAATGGTTTTACACAGAGAAGCCCAGATCCTCCTCTTTAATGGGTCCCCTACCAGCACTCTTGGTTCCCCTTCTTTTTTTCCTTCCAAATCCCTCATAGCGAGCTGCTTGCTATGAGGCACATGTGTGGGTGCAATCCTGAGCCAGGATGTGTGCTTCCATTGACACACACACAGTGCTGTTTGACCAGACAGTGGCTCCTGCTGCTGCCTTTATGTCCAGTGAAGAGAGAGAGGGATTTGTAGTCTCCAGTGTGAGGAGGTCAGGTGACTGATGAGCAAGGAGTTATACCTTTTGCTGTTACCGAAGACGGGAGAGAGAAGGTGGTCTATTTGGAGCTATCAACAGGAGATATTTGAAAGCCCCTAAATAGGGGACCGTACATGGTGGCCTATTTATATTGTAGGTCAATTTCTTCAGGTGAGTTTAGAGAGTGACAGCTGATGGAAACACATGTGGGGATCACTGGTTGAATTATTCTCAGCACGAGTTGAATGTATATTCAGTTTAACACATGGACCTGATTTAAAGACTGCACATATTGTTTTACACATTAGATGTGTATTGTGGTTTTTTGGAATTTTGTTTACACATTGCATCACAGATTGCAGATACAGTTGTGCTCAAAAGTTTGCATACCCTGGCAGAAATTGTGAAATGTTGGCATTGATATTGAAAATAGGACTGATTATGCCAAAAATACTCTTTTATTGAAGGATGATGATCATATGAAGCCATTATATTTATTTCCTCTTTCAAAATGCTATATATCACTTGCACACAACAGTCTTTCTCTCTACTACCTCTCTTGCCCTTAGGCAGGCCATAGATATCTTGATTTTCTTTCCTGCAACCATGGGTTGCAGGAAAAAAAGCTGTTACATTCCCCCATCTACACAGCCAGTTGATGGGGGAATGCTGTGTGTGTGTATGGAGGTGGGGGTGGTATGTGGAAAGCCATCCTTGCTGGGAGAACACAGTGATAATTGCTAGCGGCTCTAGCTACTGAATATGTAATGTATGTAGAAATCCGACATGCTGTTGTACCAGCTTAGGGTCCTATTATAGGTGTCCGTCCACATATTATTGTAATGGTAGATGTTAGTGAGGTTTTCTCCTATTGGGCCCTTTCCAGATTCACTGTAACCATAGCTGGTTTTTATAAATTCTGTAAGAGAAAAGAGCTGTCCAAAATCTATACATGAACAAAATAAGACAAAACAAGTGCAGTCATTTAGAACCAGGTATGTGTGATGCCAATCGCTCAACGCTTGGGACATGCAGTTCTGGTCGCCGGGCAAGAGCTTTTTCTTCACATTTAGCCCTGCTGCGGGGAAGCGGCAGCGTTTAGAGCTGATGGCCCCCCTCCTCCTTCCACTGGCTGTCCTATTGCACTTGGGTGTGCGGCTTGGCCCCTAAACTCCTTCTCCTCTAGACATGTCATGGCCGGGCAGTGCGGCCCACCTCTTCCCCTCTTCCTGGAGCTCCTCCCCCTCCTGGCATGTCACCGCTGAGCTATTGTGGCACCCCCTTCACCTCCCTGGGCCTGCAGCATGGTAAAGTCCGGTTACCAGGAAGACTGAGTACAGGCTGCATTGGCCACCCCATGGATGCTGGGAGTTATAGTCCTTTCTCTGCTAATGTCAAGTTTCTCTAAAGACTAGATGGTTTGTTACTTGGGGGCCCTTGGTGGACCTTTCAGACTTCATTGGGTGGGGATGCCCAGTAGTCAGGGGGGAGACCTCCATACAGGGAACAAAGATGCCATCAATACCTGTCCTTATATAAACCTCTGAACACTATTTATACTAATGCAGTGCGAATCCTGTGCATTTCCTGCATTGCAATCATACAGCGTTCGTGCATTCTGCTTCAGAGGTAAATGTTAAATTAATGACACCCTGAAACAGATTGCAAAATGCCATGCAATGCGATTCAGGTGCAGCCAAAAAAAGGGCCCTGCACCATTTTGGTTCGGATGTGATGTGCACAAGAATTTGGTGCAATTCCTGGGCAAATCACATGTGGTGACCTGCACCACACAAGTGTGAACCTAGGCTGAGAGTGCAGCCTATACCAGCCCTCAAACCCTCACCCCCCCAGCTCTCTTGTAAAAGCAATTTGAGTGGCTAACCATCCACTGGATCGCTTTTACAAGAAGCAGGAGGGAACGTGCTGCCGCCTTATGCAGGCTGTTCCGTCCCACTGGGACACCCAATCAACCAGCCGACACTTCTGCCAGCTGATCATAGAGGCGGACAAAGACTGGAACAGCTCTGTTCACCTCTATAATATAGGAAACCGGAAGCAATGAGCATACAATCCAGTTTCTCCGAATGTAAACCGCACCATTTTTAAAAAAAGAAAAGCATTTATGCACACAGATCTTGGTGTAATCAAATGCTTTATGGGCAGAGGAGGGATGTCCCATCCCCCCATGCATGCGTGCAAAAGTGAACACACGCATCGGTCCCACACACATGCAAACAGCGTTCATCACCTTAGAATAGTAAATTTACATTGTTGCCGTTGCACAGGTATGTGCAATTTTAAAGTTTGACATGTTTGGTATCTTTTTAATCGGCATAAGATCATCTTATACATTTAATTAAAAAAATGGTTATGAATTGTGGGGTTTATTGCATTAAAATTTTAGAAAGTGTACATGTTTTCCAAACAAATTGCTTCTAAAAAACCGCTGTGCGAATATTGGGTGACATAAAAAATTGCAACACCCACCAATTTATTCTCTAGGGCTTCTGTTTTAAAAAAAAATATATGTTTGGGGGTTCTAAGAATTTTTTCTTCATATTTTACATCTTGGCAAATTTTTTTTTTTCAATCAGGACAAGTAGATTGTCATGAGGGACAAGTAGATTGGGACCCCGATTTAGTCCCTTGGACAAGTAGTTCTTTAAAAAATGTCCACACCCCTGTAGAACATTACTACAAGGTATCATTACAGGATAAGGTCTGTATGACCTGATTACAGCGGTCTTTCCTTTCTAGTAGCACATTTTAATTTTAGAGAACAGTCAAGAATTATTGAAGAAAAGCTGGGAAAATAGTAGGAGGAAAGTTTTTAGAAAGGTGATTGGAAGAGGGGTATAAGGGGAAGTAGATGTAGAATAAACTAGTAGGGGAAAAAGAGGGTGGAAGAAAAGTAGAACATTGGAGGGGAGGAGATTGTCCAGATACTTCCAGCCATCCCCTCTTAATAAGATTCATAGAGTTGGCTCTTTGGGTATTGATACCTAGGGCTGAGGCTTATGGTGTGGGAGCTAGGAGAGTTTGGTCTCTATAGAAGAACCAGGGTCTCCATGTTTGCTAGTATTTCTCATCCTGCTCTCTCAAAGCCATAGTAAGCTGTTCCATCTGTTGAATTGCAGTGATCCTTGTCTGCCACTGTGAGATGGTCGGAAGTGAGCTTTGATTCCACATTGTCGGTATGTAGGCTTTTGCAGCATTAAGGAGGAATTTAGGTAATGAGGGGAATGGGGTGTCTTGCAGCAAATATGCTGCTGGCATTCTTTCCAGAGCCACATCTGTAAGGGTATTGATCATGAGCTCTGCAAAATCCCAGAACTCCTACAATTTAGGACACTATCAAAAAATATATATAAGGGTTCCTTCTACCTCCAAACATCTCCAACAACAGGTGGATACTTGAGGAAACATTTGATGGAGAGCACTGGGAGTCCTGTACCATCTGGTGAACAATATGTAGTTACTTTTGTTTGTTATTTACAAGTGGTAGACACCTTTTGCGAATTGACTGTGCAAACAGACCAAACAGTTATTGTTTCTGCACATTGTATATGCAATAAAGAAACTGTTGAAAGTGCAGACCAAAATTATACTGGTGTCTGATAAAGGTAATAAATTGCTCGACTGACAGTGTATTGGTCCTGGGACTTTGTGTGTTTTGTATAAATGGAAAGTAGGAAATTACAAGCACTCGATTTGTTAGGACAGTGCCTTTATTCAGTACTTACTCAGAGTAGACATTGGTTTCCTGTCAATCTTCAATACATTTTGAAGTCCTTTTTAAAGCTCAGTGTGTGTTGGAGATCCACAACCTTTTCCTCAGGATTAATAATAAACCTATTATGTGAATTGTAAGACCAGCGGGGGAACATCAAAATCAGCAAGAGCTCATTAACTGCTTCATGAACATGTGTTGTATGTTAAGAAGAATTGCAAAATAACGAGCATTCCTAACCTGTTATCCGCGGACCACCAACAGCCGCTAAATATGGAGTCAGTGGGTTTGTGTAAAGTCTCAGACAGAGCTGTGGTAACTTCTATAGGGCGTTTTATAGAGAGGACAACGTGCTTTGGAGGTGGAGTGTCAGTGCAAGGGCTACATAATATTATCAGACATTTGTATCAATACAATCACTTTATGTATGTGTACATTTCTAATTGTATACAGTTTAACCTAAAAATATGTCCTGATATGCATTTATTTTCTGTCAATGATACAAAATCAAAAATAGAGGAAAATCTGGACATTCTTATTTTATGTATGTACAGTAAATATTCCCCAATACATTTTGTCACTAGATTGATTGATTGTTTGGGTTATGGTGGTGTGTTATTTTGAATTCTTTTTTTTTTTTCTTCGTACGCTTGTCAAGACATCTCATAGGGGTAGCTCCACACAAAAACCAAGCCTCCATATTCTTGATTCTGAGACTAAAAGTTACAGCCTGTGCTTTAGCCTGAGTAGGTCTGGGTTCCCTGTGTACTTCTGGAAATACTACAGGGCAAGGCCTTTAGGAGACATACTTAAAGGATCAGTGAGGCATGTGATAATGACCTCATACGAACACAATCTACCCCCCCCCCCCCCCCGTCCCCCCCGTCCACTGACTCCTGCTTGATTGATTTTCCAAGACACCTTTAAAAAAAAAAGAGTGCAGCAAAGGCCTGATGCGTCCAGGTAGAATCGAAAGCACGAATTGCAGCTCGGATGCACTTTTGACTGCTGCCAAATAGCATATTCAATTTCCAAACCTTGATCTTTGTGAGAGAAGTTGAAATATTTCTGACCGATCCATTGATTAGTGTTTCACCTAAAATGCAGCTTGGTGATGTAAGGAATAGGTCATCAAAGTCATACCCCTGGCTCTTCTAGATGTTCTGTTAGCAGCCCCCGGGAATCTGAGCTTGAAGATGGAACAGGAAGTACACGTACTGATCTCTAAAGCTGTCTGTGAGCAAATAGCTTGAGGATTCACATAAAGAACAATATAAATTCGCTCTAGACCTATGCTCTTATATGTTTTATATAAATCTTTAGTGTGGTTTCAAGGAAATACTGGATGCACCATTGCACAGTTCTAAAAACTCACTTCGTTTACCAAAGTAAATGTGCTTTGGAAATGACATTCTACATCAAACTTGGATAAATTCCAGATCAGAATTAAGAGGGTGAGATAGCATATAGTTTGATTTTTAGTTTCTTGAGTTTGTCTTTCAAGTGTAAGTCAGGGCTGTGCAACTCCTGATTTTAAAGTTATCTCATTACAAAAATAAATTGGACTTTTATTTATTCCCCCCAAGGGGTCAAGTTGACCCTTTTTAGGAGACAGATTTGTGAGTGAAATTTCTGGTCTCTGGCAGCAGGGCTGCACTGGCAACCAGCAGTGCCATTCACAAAGATCACACAATCTGTGATGCTGTGATAGTCATCTTTGGCTGTGTGTGCCATCTGCAGCTGCTTGTAAACAATACATAGCCCCACAACGCTGGGTGATTTTTTTTTTTTTTTTTTTTCTTTTATGAATGAACACTCAGAACTTTTGAGCTGTCATACATGGCATTGGCCTGACATAACTAATTCAATCAATCATAAAATTAAAGGATAAGTTTAACTTTGGAACATGTTACATGTTCCACCCATAATTGGGGTCCTGTCTCCTTTAAAGAAAAATCACACAGCACTGTGGTGGGGGTGTGTGTGTGAGTGCGTACGTACAGCGGGGCTGTGCAAAAGTAGCCACATATAGATTACACAGAGCCGCAGCATTGAGTGATCAATCACTATTATAAATGTAACATCAGCATAGCTTGTTCATTTATGATCGTAAAAGAACACAAAGAGCTGCAGTTCTGTGTGATTTTTGTCTGCAGCTGCTTTTACACATACAGGGCACTGGCGGACTACACAGAGTCACAGCTCTGCATGATCCTTTACTATTATGACTGAGCAAGCAGTTCTGATTGTTAAGTCATAAAAGTTAAGATCACGTAGCTTAAAGAAGGGGAGAGGGCTCTGCTGGCTTTACCTTCCCCACAGAAAACACCTATAACTTGGGATTTAGAATGGAGTGGGGGTATAGCCAGCATAAAAAATAAGATATGAGAAAACAAAAAAAATTTTTTATTGAGAATTATTCTTTTAAGAGTAACTTTACTTTTGTGGGAAAAAAATTGCAGATAAAAACAATATTGCATATATAATTGCTACACAAGCCCAATTGTAATTGAATTATTAATATCAAATACAATACCTGTGCTTAGATGTAACCACACTCCAAAATCAAAAATACAATAAAAACAAAAAATCAGCTTGCACATAAAAGGCAATATTGCAAATGTAAACAGAAAAAATGCAGTGCTAATTAAAAAACATACAAATGTCAGTCCATATGAGTCTTCAAATGAATGAAACAAATTGCAAGAGAAGATTCTGATTTCATGAGCCATCACCCTACACCCGAAAAATGAGCCCCTTACTGAAGACTTTGACCGTTGACCGTATAACCCCGGTCAATAGGCGCAGTGTAATAAGGAATCAGTATGGCAGGTAATCAGTAGAAATCCTCTCCCAGATATATAGGATGGCTTCTCCGCTTTAAGGACATCAAAAACTTGAAGAAACTCCCATCCCATTCAAATAAATAACAAAAGCAACTCATGGTGCAGTAATTCATTAAAGTTTTGACAGATTTATTACAAGATCCACGTACATCAAAGATTTAAAATAACCAGCACTGAATTGGTTTCAAACCAAAAACATGGCTGCCGTCCCTCGAGCGTGGTGACGTAACACGCCGAGGCTCCACCCAATGTTATTAATTACTTTTTCAACCTGCACCACTGTACTTTTCTGTAACGTGCAATATGACAACCTGAAGGTATTCTGTACACAGTTGGTATTCAGAGCCTCCCCAAAATGTAATTTCCTGCTTGTGTGATTTGGCTCAGTGATCTTCCAAAAGACTGCACTAAAATACAAATCAGTTTTTAGGCATCCTCTGCAACAAAAATGTTTTTTTTTTTTGTTTTTTTTGTGAGATACTCCCAAAGGATTAATCACTTCCCAAAGAAAGCTGACACAGCTAAATTCCTCCTTAGAACAGGCAAGTACATCAGCTGATTGATCCACTTTTGTGTCTTTTGGATACAAATTCTGTAAAGGAATGACTTTTTCATTATCAAACAGCTTTTTCTACAGATCAGAAACAGATTGCAAGTATGCTAAAAAAAAAAAATTGTTTCAGATTCTGATGTACATTGACCACTCAGAGGGGATGTTTTCTTCACAACAGTGGAGTTACTCTATAAAGGGCATAAACAGACCAGGTTTATGTAGCAGACACTTAGTAAACCCTGGATCAATGTTGGCTGTCTAGAAGTGGCCTTACTTCAGTCACCTGCAGCCTAATTGTCCATGTTTTTTTTTTTTTTTTCTTTTTTTTTTTTACTGGTATGGTGTCAAGCTGCATGACTAGTATAGAATGCACTGCAACACTTTGCTAAATGGCCTCCACTCCTCCAGATCCTCTATGCAGGTAATCTGCCCCTTTCTAAGATCCACTGTACTCCATCAAATTACTCAGAGGAACGCATAGTGAAAGCGTACCATGGTACGGTTTACACGGAGTTCCTCTGAGTAATTTGATTGGGTACAGTGGTTCTTAGAAAGGGGCAGATTACCTGCATAGAGGAGTGGAGGCCATGTGGCAAATGTTGCAGTGCATTGTGTGCTGGGAGGCGCATATTGACTTGTGTATGCAAGCGGTTACACGTCATCTGGTTAGTGCGATGTGTGGTGGAGAGTCATGCAAGTGCACGGGGTGATTTTTTTTTTTATTGAAGGCGGACCTACAAGGAATTGTGTTTTATATAATTCATGAACTTTCTTTTTATTGGAAGAGCACATTTTTAGTTTATTTTGGACATTTTTTAGTTGGATTATTTTGCCATTGTTTTGGATTATGCATGCTTATACAGTGGGGATCGAAAGTTTGGGCACCCCAGCTAAAAATTTGTATTAATGTGCATAAAGAAGCCAAGGAAAGATGGAAAAATCTCCAAAAGGTATCAAATTACAGATTAGACATTCTTATAATATGTCAACAAATGTTAGATTTTATTTCCATCATTTACACTTTCAAAATAACAGAAAACAAAAAAATGGCGTCTGCAAAAGTTTGGGCACCCTGCAGAGTTAATATCTTGTACTGCCCCCTTTGGCAAGTATCACAGCTTCTAAACGCTTTTTGTAGCCAGCCAAGAGTCTTTCAATTCTTGTTTGAGGTATCTTTGCCCATTCTTCCTTACAAAAGTCTTCCAGTTCTTTGATATTTCTGGGCTGTCTGTCACGCACTGCTCTTTTAAGGTCTATCCATAGATTTTCAATTATGTTGAGGTCAGGAGATTGTGAAGGCCATGCCAAAACCTTCAGTTTACGCCTCTTGATGTAATCCCCCGTGGATTTCGAGGTGTGTTTAGGATCATTATCCATTTGTAGAAGCCATCCTCTCTTTAACTTCAGCTTTTTCACAGATGGCATCAAGTTACCATCCAAAATTTGCGGAAATTTTATTGAATCCATTTTTCCTTCTACTCGTGAGATGTTCCCTGTGCTACTGGCTGCAACACAGCCCCAAAGCATGATTGATCCAACCCCATGCTTAACAGTTGGACAGAGGTTCTTTTCATTAAATTCTGTGCCCCTTCTTCTCCAAACGTACCTTTGCTCATTCCGGCCAAAAAGTTAAAATTTAACCTCATCGGTCCACAGAACTTGTTTCCAAAATGCATCAGGCTTGTCTATATGTTCATTTGCAAAGTTCAAACGATGATTTTTGTGGTGAGGACGTAGAATAGGTTTTCTTCTGATGACTCTTCCATGAAGACCATATTTGTACAAGTATCTCTTTATAGTGGAATAGTGTACCACAACTGCAGTGTCTGCCAGATCTTTCTGGAGGGATCGTGCAGTCAAATGTGGGTTTTGAATTGTTTTTTTCACAATCCTGCGAGCTGTTCTGTCTGATATTTTCTTGGTCTTCCAGATCTTGCTTTAACTTCCACTGTTCCTGATGACTGCCATTTCTTAATTACATTCCGAACAGAGGATATTGACATCTGAAAACGCTTTGCTATCTTCTCATAGCCTTCTCCAGCTTTGTGAGCGTCAACTATTTTCAGTTTCAGTTTTCTAGACAACTGCTTAGAAGAACCCATGGTGCTGATTGTTGGGGCAAGGTCAGATGAGCCTGGGGATTTAAAACCTTTGAGATTGACATCACCTGGTCTTCCCAGACGATGATTGAGAACAATCCATGACACTGGCAGGTCTCAGCTTGGTAAAGGGGGCAGTGCATGCTATAAATTCTGCAGGGTGCCCAAACTTTTGCAGACGCCATTTTTTTGTTTTCTGTTATTTTGAAAGTGTAAATGATGGAAATAAAATTTAACTTTTGTTGACATATTATAAGAATGTCTAATCTGTAATTTAATGCCTTTTGGAGATTTTTCCATCTTTCCTTGGCTTCTTTATGCACATTAATACAAATTTTTAGCTGGGGTGCCCAAACTTTCGATCCCCACTGTATATGATTTATTAGCGTTGTCTTATTTCAGATGTTCTGTTAGTAATCACAGGCCGGATAGCTGCTGCACCTAACCATACACATTTTTTTTGTTCACATTTGCTAGACTAGGAAGTATAGACTAGGAATAATAATAATTATTATTATTATTATTGTAGTGGTAATAATATTTTTTTACTGTGTGTTTAACTGAACTGAGCTGCCTTGTGTCAGCGGTACACTGGAAAGCCGGAGCACTGATCTTGCATAAATGTAGTTGTCCGGGTCTCCAGTGGTTCAACTGGAATTTTTGAGGAGTTTAATTTTTGTGGAGGGGGTGAACTGGACCACCGAAGACCTGGTCCTCTGCACGCGTGCTGTATGAAAGCAGTGGTTTAGCTTTTCTAGCATGTTGCTGACACAGGGCAGCTTAGTATAGTTAGTGTTACTAAACCACAACTGTAAAAGAAATCTGTATATGTAGTAAATCGTGCTTGTTATACTCACGGTGGAACCTAAGGGGTTAATCCTCTGCTATGTGTGTAAAAAAGATTTGATCCTGTCTTCAATAATCCTCCCCTTCTTCTACTGTCCCCAATCCATCTGCTGATAGAACAGAGCCTTGGGGACAAGCTGCACAAGCTCAGTTTGGGGTATATTGCTAGAGAGTTTTTTTTCTCTTTCTTGGGAGAGTGCTAAGAATAAGTGATAAGCACAGGACCAATCAGCACTGTTCAGACAGAAGGTCAGAAGTCCTGCAGCCTCATAGGGGAGAATGAAACTCTTTCTTCCTAAAGGTTTTAACCAACGCTCTGCTGGACACTGATGGAAGCCACAAAACTGCTCTAACTGCTGATGAGAAAAGGTATTTAGCAGTTTATATTTACTAAAATAATTGCATCTCCATCTTCTGTGTACTGGGGGAGACCAGAAATAGTGTTGGTGTCTTCTTACTCAATATTCTTCCTTCACAAGTGATAAATTCCTCTTCTTCCACTTAATACCCTCAAAAAAATTAAATTGCATATAGTGCATTATCCACAACACATGATATCTTACACAAAAAAAACACTTACAAAAATAGTGCTAATAAGTGCAAAAAACACTCCACCGTGCGTCCACTACTAAACATCTGTTATCCTTACCCTCTCCAAAACTTGAAAAACAAATTCCACCTTCCTCCATAATTAGACCTCCCAGGTCCGTCCACCTTCACATAGGGAATGTACCTCCGAAAAGATTATATATGATGTAATATCCTTTTAAACAATACACATTCTCTCATGCTCCCCTCACCCCATAAATCCTCCGTGTTAGTGAGCACACTATCCACCACCTTATACACCATGCACCTTACCAGATGGTTTAAATCCACTCACATAGATAGAAAAAAGGCTCCTCTCACTCCACAAAGTATACGATTCCCAATGGCATCATAACATATGGCAGAACACATCAAAATAGTATAGTAGGCAATGATAGGAATATAACTCTTTAATAGTTAAATTGCGCTTACAAATAAAAAGTGTGTCTCCGCATGTATTCAATTCAGTGGAAGAAGAGGAATTTATCAGTTGTGAAGGAAGAATATTGAATAAGAAGATACCAACACTATTGGGTTCAGGACACTATGACGCTGATTAGGAACTGGACTGTGTGATTTGGACTTTCGGGGGAAACAGTATATTTTGGCGTCTGGGGTTTATTGTGTTAGCACTAAGTATCAGACCAAAAAAATATGTTTAGTAACACTTTAAGCACAAATCTATTTTAAAAAATGACATATTTTTGTTGTTCATACTTACATTTTAAAAAATAATCATCACTGGCAGGTGCATTATATCTCTCCTGACAGTTTTCTCTAACAAAATGCCCTGTGGAAGCTTCAGGAGATGAGGAATAGAACTTCAGAACAACTTAGATCATCTCTCACTTTCCATCTCTGTGTCTCTGCCTTTCCAGCCGTACTTGTGATTATGTCAAGTACAGAATAAGGATCCTTAGTATAAAGGCCTACTTTTTGTTTTACAATGACTATTTTGTATGTAATGTTCGCATTCTGATTTTTGTAATTTTTTTTTTGTGTAGTCATATAATCTATTTTCTCTTTCAGTACCATCCCCTGGTCAACTGCAGCAGAGGGTCCACAGTGTGGGGAATTTCCCAGTATCAGTGAGGCCACCTCTGAAAGCCACAGCCTACGTCAGCCCGACCATACAAGGCAGCAGCAGCATTCCACAGTCAACTAGTTTACAGTCTTTATCAAGTTCTGGGATCCCTATGCCAAACAAATCTGCAAGTTCATTGCCTGTCAGAAGTGCACTGCCTAGGCCAGCGCTGTCGAGCACAGGGGCAAGCAGTATACCCCGCAGCAAGATTGCTACACCACCACGCAGGTAATTAAGTAGAATATACATGTTCAATTAAAAAAAAACCCCATTGAAGTTCAGGTATGCATAATTTTGCATAGGAACATTTGTTCCAGCTTGTACCAGTGTAAATATTCATGTCTCATACCTGGCAGATCCCCATGTAAGCTGGAAATAGCTGTAGAAGGCACTGCTACTACAGTGATTGCCACTAGAGGGTGGAGTTAGATTTTAACAGTTAAAGATAATTTGTGGTCTTTATGCTGTCACATGTGCTCAGGGTGAACCTGCTCTCATCTGTGAAAAGCAAGGGGCGCCAGTGGCAGACCTGCCAATTCTGGTGTTCAATGGCAAAGCAGCTCTATGGTGCCGGGCAGTGAGCACAGGGCACACTAGAGGACATCGAGCCCTCAGGCCACCCTCATGAAGTCTGTATCTGATTGTTTGGTCAGAGACATTCACACCAGTGGCCTGCTGGAGGTAATTTTCTAGGGCTCTGGCAGTGCTCATCCTGTTCCTCCTTGCACAAAGGAGCAGATACCAGTCCTGCTGATGGGTTCAGAACCTTCTACGACCCTGTCCAGCTGTCCTAAAATAACTGTCTGTCTCCTGGAATCTCCTCCATGCTCTTGAGATTGTGCTGGGAGGCACAGCAAACCTTCTGGCAATGACACGTATTGATGTGCCATCCTGGAGGAGTTGGACTGCCTGTGCCACCTCTGTAGGGTCCAGGTATCGCCTCATGCTACCAATAGTGACACTGACCCTAGCCAAATGCAAAACTAGTGCAAAACTGTCAGAAAAGACGAGTAGGGAAAAAATGTCAGTGGCCTCCACCTGTAATACCATTCCTGTTTTGGGGGTCATCTCATTGCTGCCCATGTAGTGCACCCGTTGTTAATTCATTAACACCAAAGCAGCTGAAACTGATTAACAACCCCCTCTGCTACTTAACTGACCAGATCAATACCCCAGGAGTTTAATTGACTTGATGCTATACTGTAATTAAAAAGTGTTCCTTTAATATATACTGTACATACTGCATGTATTTTGCAATGTAAGAGATTGTGCTTTACTCTTCCTCCCTCCCTTTACCTTTCTTGATGCAGGTCTATTAATCTGCTCAAACTGAGTGTATAAAAACACCCCCTTTTGTTACATGTCAGTACCATAAAAGTACAGACTGCAGCTGTACCTTTACCTGACCCCTTTAGTTCTAGTGGTGTCCCTAATCCCAAGCTTCTATTTTGACATTTCTTATAGGATGTCCACTTCTGCCTGTACTGTTGATTTCAGCAGTAGTGAATGAAGGTCCAGCAGCATCTCACCTTTCCAGGAGTCTTGATTTCCTGGTCCCCTGCTTTGCCTAATGGTTTAATCCGCTGGTCCCTTCAGTCTACTGTATCTGGTAGTGATTATAGGGGAAACCACTCCCTCCCTCCTCCTCCTACCTATCTTGCCTACCCTGTGTAAAAAAAAAAAAATCTGTATACTTGCCTTTCTTTAGTCCAGTTTAGTCCTGTTCAGTACCTTTTTTATAATAATGACAAGGGTGATTGAACAGTTAATCAGGAAGACTTGCCTAACTGACTGAAATACATGTTTAATGCTAGAGAGAGAACCTACTGATCTACTACTCAAATAGCATCATGATAATCTAGAACTAGGTGGAGGTACAGTCATGGCCAAAATTATTGGCACCCTGCATTTCTCACAGTGCACCATTTGCCCAGAAAATTATTGCTATTACAAATGTTTCAGTATTTGGTGCTCATGTTTATTTCTTTTGTTTGTATTGGTATGACACAAAAAAATGGAGAAACAAAAAGCCAATTCTGACAAATTCCATGCAAAACCCCAAAAATGGACTGGACAAAATTGACACCCTCCATTTAATATTTGGTAGCACACACCTTGGAAAGAATAACTGAAATCAACTACTTCAAGTAACCATCAATGAGTTTTACACCTCTCTACTGGAATTTTGGACAACTCTTCTTTTGCCAAATGCTCCAGGTCATTCAGATTGGAAGGCTTCCTTTTCTCAACTGTTGTTTTGAGATCTCTCCACAGGTGCTCTATGGGATTGAGATCTGGACTCATTGCTGGCCAGTTCAGTACTCTCCACACTTTGTCTGAAACCATTTCTGGGTGCTTTTTGATGTGTGCTTTGGGTCATTGTCCTGCTGTAAGACCCATGATCTCCGACAGAGACCCAACGTTCTGACACTGGGCCCTACATTGTACCCCAGAATTCTTTGGTAGTCTTCAGATTTCATAATTCCGTGCACATGGTCAAGATATTCAGTGCCTGAAGCAGCTCCAAAACCTCAGTGAACCTCCACTATGTTTGACTGTAGGGACTGTATTCTTTTTTTTTTTTTTTTTTTGTTTTTAAAGGCCTCATTTCTTCTACTGAACACCGTAAAATGATGGGCTTTACCAAAATGTTGTGATTTTGTGTTATCTGTCCACAGCACATACTTCCAAAAGGATTTTGGCTTTTTCAGGTAAATTTTGGAAAACTCCACTCTGGCTTTTTTATGTTTCTGTGTCAGCAGTGGGGTCTTCCTGGGTCTCCTACCTTAGTGTCCCTTTCATTCAGATTGCAGCGTATAGTGCGAGCTGACACAGTTGTACCCTGTGCCTGAAGGTCAGCTTGAATTTGTCTGGAAGTTGATCGAGGTTCTTTATCCACCATTCCAACAATCCTTCGTTGCAGTCTTTGATCAGTTTCTCTCTCTTGTCCACGTCCAGGGAGATTAGCTACAGTACCATAGGCTGTAAACTTCTTGACAATGTTGCTCATAGTGGACCAAGGAACATTAATTGATACAGGTGAGTTTAATTACAAATTACAGGAGCATCACAAACTTGGAATGCAATTATTTCTTACAATTTTGAGAAGGTGCCAGTAATTTTGTCCGTCCATTTTTGGGGTTTTGCGTGGAATGTGTCAGATTTGGTTTTTTTCCCTCAACTTTTTTTGTGTCATATCAATACAAACTAAAGAAATAAACATGAGAATGCCGAAACATTTGTAATTGCAACAATGTTCTGGACGAAGTGGTTATTTGACTGAAATGCTGGGGTGCCAATATTTTTGCCCATGACTGTAAATGCTAATGCAATGAGTTACATTGTGTAGTGGCTAAAATGTAGTGCCTTTTTACATTTTGAGTCCTAATTATTGTTTTCCATTCCGTTTAGTTTTATTCAGCCTCCGAAGACTCTATCATCACTGAGCACACTGCGAGATGGAAACTGGAGAGATGGATGTTACTGATCTGTTCGAATGATGAGCTTACACTTAAAAGCAATTTTAATTGTGTTTATTTTTTTTTTTTTTTCCCCAGCGGGCTGGGTAAAAATAGTGTAAGACGACACATCTCCTGGAGATTTTAACATTTGTAACATATGTGTTATGTGAGAGAACTGTCAAAGACAATGTAGCTCTTTAATGTTTGACGTGAAATGCTAAATGGATTTTCACAACAATAACTGTATTATTTAATAACACACTGTACAACCGACAGACATATGCAACAGCAAATACTTATGTAAGAATCTGTTACAAAAACCTTTTTTTAATTTATTATTCACTCTGTTATCCTGTAAAAGCACTTAACTTTTTTTTTAATGTATGATAAGCATTACAATACTGGACAATATGTAAAGTTTCTGTGTATAGAATGATTAACCACACTTGGAGATGCTGCTTCACTTTTGTTCCACACAAAATTATTTTAAGTGCATTTTTCAAAAATGATTTGGTACACTTCATTTGGGAATCACTGGAAACGTACTTAAAATGTATTTCTTGTTGCAAAACACAAATAAGTACAAATAAGGTACAAATAAGGAGAATCACTGTCTTGTTCTATATAGCCACCTTAAGGTTGAATTAAAGGCATATTTTTCATTTTGGAAAGAGGAGGGGACAGTTATAGCCCCATCAGGTTTTATTTTTTGCTATCTGTGTCCCACTGGGGAGATTTTCCCTTCATTTTCTGCCCCATGGCCACTACAGGAGGAGATTTCTGGTTGTCATCAGGGTTTCTCAATTTTCCTCTCTATTCTTGTTTGGTGACAAACCAAAATTTGGGATTTTCCTTTTACTTTTCACTCTTGGTAATAATGATAAACAGCAATTAAAACCTGACAGGTGTTCTAATTCCTCTCCACTCTATCCAAAACGAAAAAAAAAGCTTTTGCCTTTAGTTATACTTTAATTTTGTCTTTTTCATGTTTTATGTTAATTTATTGTTTAATTATTGAATGTTTTTTCTTCTAAATAATTATGGATTTACTGCATCTCTACTGCAGTGTGGGCTGGGTTTTTTTTCTTACTGTCAAAATACTGAATTTCAAAGCTCTCAATGGACATAAAACTTTTGATAGGCATTTTACAGAATTAAATTGCACTAATGCTTTAATAAGACGGTATATGATTTCATAACAATGACATCTGTATACTGCTGTTTTGGAATGTTTCAGTAATAAAGAATATTTTTCAGCAGCGTTATTTTATTATTTTTTTTCCCACAAGCTTAGCCACAACTCTTATGGCAGGCTCATATGTGCAGAATCAGCATGTGGGGGTTTTTGATTTCCGTGAATATTCTCTTGGTCCAGCTTGATAAAGGTGTGATGCCCAAACTGTTTCATATTACCAGTAAATTTTACTTTTTTTGTGTGTGTTTCTCGTTTTTTAAAATGTATTTTAATACCAACACCTTCACTGCTGGGAAAAATAATAGTTAATAATACATTTTTATATATATATATATATACTGTTGTCACCTTCTCACCAAGCTGCTTGGCGATTAGTTTGGTAGCCCAGTCCAGCCTTGTGTAGGTCTACAATCTTGTCCCTGACATCCTTGGACAGCTCTGTGGTCTTTGCCATGGTGGACAGTTTGGAATCTGATTGTTTGCTTGTTCCTGTGGACAGGTGTCTTTTATACAGGTAACAATATGAGATTAGCAGCACTCCCTTTAAGAGACTGCTTCTAATCTCAGCTTGTTACCTGTATGAAAAACACCTGGTAGCCAGAAATCCTGCTGAATGATAGGGATCAAAATACTATGAATTTTTTGTTGCTATTCTATCTCAGTGTTACAATACACCTACCATTCGATTTTTAGACTGATCATTTCTTATTTCCTTCACTGTGATTGAGATAATATATATAAAATCTCAATTACCATGGGATATGTAGTCCTTGGGCAATGAACGTAAACGGCAGAGGAAAAGCTGCAAAGGGTTTAAGGGTATCAGAAGCTGGGAGGTGGGGCGGGGTTTAGGGTCACATGATTGGGAAAGGTCCTGATCGAAAGAGGAAATCGGGACCTTTCCGTGAGTACTGGACATGTGTGCTGGGAGCGCGCAGGGCACGCGCTCTCAGCACATATGTTCTTTTTTAATTGCACGCAAATGTGCGGCCGCTCGGCGTCTAGGCCCAGTTGTCGGGAGGCCTCACATTTGCGTTCGGCCAGCATGAAGAGGTTAAAAATGACTATTTTGATTTTAGAACATCACCAGTGTAATAACACTACAAAGTGTGCTGTGACCGTAGAACTTACAATATATATATGTATTGTATTTTAGATATGTTATTTATCTGTAAAAGCCTTCCTTGTGCAGACATCCAAAAGCCCTGATATTGTTGCTGGGCACTACCATCGTGGATGTGATGTCAGCAGCTCCAGGAGACGCAGAGCTATTAACCAAGTAAAACTTAGGGACTGATATACTAAAACTGGAGAGTGCAAAATCTGGTGCAGCTCTGAATAGAAACCAATCAACTTCCAGAATTTTTGTCAAAGCTTATTTGAAGAAGCTGACGTTAGAAGCTGATTGTCTACCATGTAGAGCTGCACCAGCTTTTACACTCTCCAGTTTTAGTAAATCAACAGTATTAACTTTGGCTCTTCCCTTGACAGTTACTTAAAGGTGAACTAAAGGTGAAACACAACTTGCTATTCTATGTTCTGCAATAAAACAAACTTGCCTGCCTATTTTACAATCTTCTATTGAATGTACACGGAGCTATTTATGCCAGTGTGTTGGGATGAATGACTCCTGTGTGTGTAATGTGTGGGAGCATTTTCATCCTTTCTGTTCAATCAAGAGGCTGAAAACCAGGAAGAAACCTAAAGAGAAGATGTCAGTGGCCAGCAAGGGATGGTTGCATCACTAGAATGGAGGCAAATATTCTTTATGAAAAGAAAAAGCACTGTGAGTAAAGCAGGCCATAGACTATGCACTTTCTTTCCCGCAACCACTGACTGTGTTTATGGCGGAATTTCTCCCGCAAAGCTATTGTGTACTTTCAGCAGGGGGAGCCGTCCCTGCCAGGAGAACACAGTGATTATTACTAGCAACTATAGCTGCTGGCAATAATTGCTTTAACAATCACACAGGTTGGTTGTATCCAAGTCACACAACAATCAGATTGAGATTCAAACCTTCTATGGGCAGGCTGATTGTACCCAGTCAGTCCCTGCTGAACTGGCTGAGATTTAAACCAACTGTGGCCGGCTTAAGCCAGGGAGATTTGACAGTAGTATTTTGTATCCGTAGTGTAACTATGGGAGAAAAAAACACAGAATTGGCAGCTGGAAAGAGGTGGTAGGACAAAACAGGAATACAGACCAAAAACAAATTTTTAGCAAAACAATCATGGTTTTTATTACTCTATACTCTCTTAGCCTGGTGACAACTGCTCTCTCTGTTTCTGGTACAAGGGGCCACAGAGACAGTAAGTAATGGAAAATTCTCCTTATTAGGTAAAAAAAAAAGACAAATTGTAACTTTTCATCAGTCTATTTTGAATATGGCAAGTAGAATATTGTCACTCTACATTCAGTTGAACTGGACTGAAATGTGGAAGATGTTTCACCATTCATCAAGTTGGCTTCCACAGTTATGAGCGTATAGAAATTTCTACCGACATGGGCAGGTTAGGCACCTTAATCCAAACACCATGTCATTGGTTCAAATATGTGGATGATCTGTGGGCAAAAATTAAACCATCTGTGATACAGGCTTGTAGGAAAGATGTATATTTAGTGGATGGCATCAGATTTGTGCAGGAAAATGTGCCGAATTGCAAATGGCATTTTTTTTAAACTGTCCTATATCAAGGAGTGAAGTGACTTTGACCAGGGGCGGACTGACCATTTGGAAACTTGGGCACTGCCCGGGGTCAGTAGGGGGCCCCATGAGATGCCCCTGGTGCTTTTTTGAGTTAGGGCAAGGACACAGGGGCCCCATGATCCCCTATTGCCCGGGGGCCCCATGAGTTGTCAGTCCGCCCCTGCCTTTGACATTAAAGGCCACATGAAACTTGCTTGTACTGATCATTTTCTACTTTTCAAATCTCGCCATGTTGAAATCTCATGAAGCTAAAACACTGGATAGTCAGAAGGTAGAAGTGGACCAGACAAAGTAATCTGGTCATGGCGTATGTGCTTGGAGTGTAGGGGAAAAACTCTCAAGGATATTTTAAACATAATTGCATCTGGTTTTCTTTTTTTAGCCTAGCAAAACACCTAGCTTATACATGTTAAAGACACAAAATCAAAGTATGAGCAACCTGAAATATGCTGCCTAGTGTAATGAGCAATTTGAAGACCTGTACACTGGGAAGACAAAACCTCTCAACAGACATGGTCCAACATTTGACTTTGAACCTTAGTCTTTCTATCTTCCTACTCAAGCAGAGTGTACATTTTTTGAAGGACAGCTATAGCAGTAGCAAAATAGGGGTTAAATCTCAACTCCGGGCAAAAAAATAAAATGTAAATATTGCATTGTACATTAATTACCTTAAAGAATATGTAAACCCAACATTTCATGTTCATATGTGCCTGCTGTACTATATACTTGTATGAAGAAGTATCCTGTTTTCTTTGTGTTGCTTCCTTTGTGTGAAATCCCTGGTGTTCCTGACAGTCCCTCTGCTTTTTTGTTTTATTAAAAACTGACCACACTAGACATGAGAGCAGTGTGGTCAGTTTTCTGGCTGTGATAGCAAGTGAGGGTTTACATACACTTTAATCCTCAGTATTGATACCAAACACCTCTTCCTAAGCCATCCTTCAGTGTAATGGATTAAAGTCATAGTTTCAAGTATGAGCCAAGCTGATTTTCTGCCCTGGGGACCAGGCATTTGTCACCACTCATTATCCTCTTGGGCACTGGTCCCCTCATCTGCCCTGTGAGTTACCCTGCCTCTGGAGCCTATGAGAAAGGAGGCCATTGCAAGTGTTGCCTCCACCAATTGGGTTTACACATCATTGCCTGTACAAGGTGGACGTTTCCTAATAGGTACCTCAGAAAATGAACAGAGGAAGAGAGAAGGATCATCACATGACCATCAGATGACTTTAGGTAAGTAAGATGGTCATTTGGATAGGGAGGGTTGCTAATATCCTGGATTTAGGCTTAAGATTTGATTGGCAACCACTCTTGAGTGGATACCAATCAAGTTCGTACTGTCAGTCACTGTTTTTTGCTCTGCCCCTCCAGCTCTCACTGGAGCCCTGGGCTGTGGGGAAGGGAGGGGTGGGAACGACTGGCTTAGAGATCTGGGTGGATTGCAACATTATTGTTGGGATCCTCTCAGAGACTGGAGTGGGTCTGTGATATTAGCTGACAGTGGACTTTAGCCACAAAGCTTTCTCACCCATGGGCATAGACCTTAAAATAGGTAATAGATTTTTATCATGAGGCTCTAAGGACTTCATTGCTTGTTGTAGGCAACATCACTAGTAAGGATCTAAAAAAAGGTATGGATACCCTATAGTTATTTATAATACAGCTCCAGCCAAAAATATTTTTTGTTTAAGCATTGAAGAATTAGATTCTTTTTCAAGTCTTTTATGTTGTTTCTATTGGAGAAATTTCATTTCACATCTGATTCTAAACTTGTCAGCACTATCCTGGTAATAAGTAAATAAAATACAAATGTAGACCATAAAATCTGAAGAAATACATTAGGAGGAATTCCTCTTGAATTCAAAAAAGTGTTTAGGAAACATGTAACTGCTGTAACAGGGTATGTAGCACCCTCCTAGTTAGCTAGCGAATGATTTTTTTATATAGAAGGTGGAGTAGCAGCCTGGGTGATAGTCATTGGGTCAGGGCTGAGAGGCTACGCAGATCAGCTCACTGATACCTCCCCCTGATATAGAGACTTAGAGAAGTCTCTAGAACTCAGTGGGTGTGGTTGAGGAGAGGCTGGTCTACATACTTAAAGGATCCTGACCAATCTCCAGGCAGGAGTCTTGGCTTGGGGTTGGGGCAGCCTTTAAATATGACTGAGTCTTCTCAGCACCAGGAGAGTTTGGGTGGAAGATGGAGTGACAGGAAGAGATGTAGAAGCCTGGGATGGGGCCCAGTGGGAAGGAGCCTACCTACAGGCTGGGACCTGGACAGGAGGATTGCTCAGCCACAGCAGTCCTCGGAGGGAGGACTACCTGTAGAGCCAGGAAATGAGCCAGCTCAGCAGGAGGCCACCTACCTAAACTAGCTCACAGGAAGTAGACTGAGTGAGTAATCCTACCCAGCCCCCTCTCCCCCAGAGCAGTTAAAGGGGAAAAGAGCATTCTTGTGGGAAACCTGATTAGTTCCTTACCTGGGACTGTTCAACTTAAAGTGGCAGGCACCAAAACCCCTTGTCCAGGGATTCCTTCAGACATCTGGGAAAAGAAAAGGATTTATCTGGGGTGGTACACCAGGAGAAGCTGCAGAGCTCTCCCAGAACAGTTTTGCTATGTAAAGACTTGTTTATAGTTGCCAGGAAGTTGTCCTCGGTTTACTGTTCCTTGGGCATCTGATGCATCCCTCAACCCCATCCAAGTTTATTACCCCTAATAAAATCCAAAAAAGGTTCAAGTACCGTTTACTGTCTCTGGAATGCAAGTCTGTGGAAAATGTGTGTTGCCTGGCTGTGCAGGACTATAAGGGGACCCAAATCTTCAGCAACTCCTAAGGGGGTTGTGTAACAAGTGCACTTTGCAATGTATCATAATTATTTTTGGTACAACAAATTTTATTACTTACAGATAAAGGGTGTTGCAATAGGGGCCAAGTTTGCCCCCAGCCTCGCAAACCTCTTCATGTCAAGATGGGAGAAGGCTGTCATATACGCCAGAGACTGGCCTGAACTGGTCTTGTACAAAAGATATAGAGATGACATCCTCCTCCTATGGGATGGAGAGGAAGATGCACTAAAAAACTTTTTTACAACACTGAATAATAACCTGAATATTCGGTTGACCTATACATATAGCCGGCAGCAGATCAATTTTCTGGATCTCACATTGATTAACGGTAATGGGAAGATAGTGACTGAGTCATTTTTTAAGGCTTCCGATCGAAATAGCTATATCCCACTAAATAGCTGCCACCACCCAAACTGGCTCAATAATATACCAAAAGGCCAATTCATGTGAATAAGACGCAACTGTACTGACTTAGAGACATATTGGTCCCAAGCAAGCATACTAAAAAACAGGTTTCTTGAAAAGGGTTATAATGAAACTGACCTTGATAACACATTATCCAATGTGGCGGGTTTAGATAGAAATGAAATGCTCTCATACAAGCCTAAAGGAGTATATACGAAAGTGTGCCCATTTGTAACCACCTTTTCGGTACAATACAGGCAGGTGGGAAGAATGATCAAGAAAAATTGGGATATCCTCAAAATGGACCCAGTCCTATCCCAAACACTACCTAGTAAGCCGGAGATCATCTTTCGGAAAGCTTCCGCTATTAGGAACCGAATAGCACCTAATGTGGTTGATCCTCCCATTAGGCTTACATTTTTTAATGAGCTAAAAGGATTCCACCCATGCAATAAGTGCATTATGTGCAGGTGCAATAACACTCTTAAGCGAAGAGTAGACACCTTTGACTCATCTATAATGGGAAGATCTTATGCTAGCAAACAATTTATATCTTGCCATAGTAGGTTCGTGGTTTACCTCCTTTGGTGCCCCTGCAACAAACAATATGTAGGATGAACCACCAGACGCCTACGCGATCGCCTGCGTGAGCATGTGGCAAATATAAAGGAAGGATATAGGGAACATTCCCTTTCCAACCATTATAGGATTTTCCACAACAAGGACCCCACTACGCTAAAATTCGTGGGTTTAGAGGTGATATCCCCACATTGGAGAGGGCTCCATAAAACCAGAGCCGTTTCTCAGGCGGAGACCCGATGGGTTTATGAATTAGACACCTTATACCCTCACGGTCATAATATAGAGGTCGATATCAATTGTTTTATAGCTAATAGCTAGAGTGTGAATTATTTATATATATTTTTTACTGCACGCCACAGAATGCTATTTAACAAAATTTACCTATGTGGCCTTGATTGGATAGTTTATGACTTCTATTATTTTGGTGAGCATTTTATGTTTTTAACTTTATTTGCATTTTATATCATAATATATTCTTTATAATTTTAACATTTTATAATTATTTTTCTTCATATATACTTATTTATGATATTTGTGACATTGTTTCTGATAAGTATTATATGATGATTTTTTATCACTTTCATATATCCGAGCACCTTATGTCATGGATGACACCATAGATGCTGTGATCATCTTACTATGAGAATATACAGTATTTTCCCTGTTTGGAGTATTAAGGGCGGCGGATCGTGCGCGTATGCTTTTTAAATTTTTTTTATAATTTTGTATATTTTTTCTATTTCTATTTTTCTATTTGATTTTTGATGTCGACTGGCATTTTTTGTATTCTTATTTTTATAATTGTAGATAATTAAATATGATTTTTATGATTTAATGCACCTTATGCCATGGATGAAATAGTAGATGTAATATCTAACATTTATTCCTGTTTGGAATGTTAAGGGTTAAGTGCTCCCGGTATATCCATAGGGAGCAGAGTATTGTTAGAATACCTAAATGCTCTCAGCATGTCCAGAGGGACCGGGGTATTGATATATTCACTCCTTTAACATATCTAAATATCGCTGTTTGAATACAGCATTCCACCTCCCCTGGGAAATCGGCACTGATCCAATGTGCCCTGCTATCATTTAGCATTTTTCCCGACATCTGTGTAGGCACACAGATCGTTGTTTGAGATCCACGGCAAAATGGCGGCTAGTAAGGCGCACATGCGCAGTTCTTCCCGCGCCTCGGGAAAATGGCGGTGGTTCGTGTGCGCATGCGCGAAATCCGCTTTTTAAGAAGAATCATTTCAGTCACACTGCTGATGGCGTCCCCCCTCTGATGATGTGCCATAGCACGAAAGGCCTCAGGAGGAGCCAACAGCACGTGTGACTTTCTGCACCGCCGTGACCACGAGGAGGTCCGGCGGCTTCTTATTGTGCCGGGTCAGTACATGTTCTTTTATTGCTCTAATACTGGCAGTATATGTATACATGTACCCCTGGTTGTTACTCTATCTGTGACCTAATAAATCCGTTTGAACCTACTACACTATTGGCACTCCCTCTCTGTTTTTAACCCTCTCTCCGGGGGTTTCAGATCTATAGCAGCTGGTTCCTAGTGCATCTTGTATCCAGAAGAGGAAGCTCATCCACCTTCACTTACTGGCTTTGAGTGTTCTCTGGACCTTGCTACATATCACTACACCCAAGGCTGATGATCCACCTGGGAGGGATGGTCCGTGTGTCTGGCTGATTACCTGATAGAGGGTCATATACATGCGCATATTTAATGCGCGGTCGGTGAGTGCGCATTTTATCTATACGATTCCAGTCACCTATTTTGATATAGAGAAGATTTTCACTGCAAGTTTTTCTACAAGAGTTTTTTTCGCATTTATGAAGATTTTATGAACTTTATGCTCACTTATTTGGTTACATATCTATTGACATATCTATATTACAGCGCTGCACTATATTTTTAATACTTATGATATGAGGTCTGGTGATTCTTTGGAGTGTTCTAGCAGCTGATTATAATGAGCACTCGCTATATTCCTTTTAACAAGTACACGAAGTTTGGGCAAGAACCATATGTGGAGGAGCACTAAGACCACAGCGTTCAAACACTTCCCTCCTACCGTTTCTGCTGCCACACAGACACTGCAGTGCTGAGGAATTGGTTGCTGGGTGGCCAGAACTTAATGTTTCTTCATCTCCTAGTTCTCCAGCAGGTCTGACTCCTTGTGATTGACAGCAGAAAGTGGGTGGATCCATAGCCAACAGACAGCCTACTATTAACTATAGAATCCACCCACTGTCTGCTGTCAATCACAAGGAAAGAGTGCACCTGATGAGTTACTAGTGTCCCAGCTTTCCCATCAATCTCTGCACTCTGTCAGTGTTGCTGGTTGCTAGGAGGCTCTTGGTGGTGTAGCCAACAGCATCCTTAATAACCATTGGCAGGTCGGGAGGCAAGGGAGTGGTATCAGTGGCAAATATGCTGCCTAATACATAGCGTATAGCACGGGTGTCAAACTGGCAGCTGTCCAGCTGTTGCCAAACTACAAGTCCCATGAGGCATTGCAAGATTGACAGTTACAAGTGCTGACTCCCAAAGGCAGAGGCATGATGGTACTTGTAGTTTCGCAACAGCTGGAGGGCCGCCAGTTTGACACCCCTGGCGTTTAGGGACAGACACTATCCTTTCAGCAAATTTAAATGGATTACTTATAACCTGCTGTACAAAGCTGCGTTAGATTATTATTATTATACAGTATTTATATAGCGCCAAAGGGTATGCTCAGCGCTGTACAGTAGCAAGGGGGACAGAACAGGAGACAAGACAGTAACAATACATTACACGAAGGGTTCGAGGGCCCTGATCTTTCGAGCTTACAATCTAGGAGGGAGGGGAAGGTGGTACAGGAGGAAATGGCTGTGGGGGATGGAGTGGTGGGAGGAGTGGAGGAGGTTAGTTGTTAGGTGAGGTCGGGTGTTAGGTGAGGTTGGGGTAGGCTTCCCTAAAGAGGAGGGTTTTCAGGGTGCACCTGAAGGTGAGTAGGGTAGGTGACAGTCTGATGGATTGGGTTAGGGAGTTCCAGAGGATGGGGGAAGTCCTAGAGAAGTTCTGCAATCGGGCGTGGGAGGAGGAGACCAGAGAGCTAGAGAGTAGGAGACCCTGTGAGGAGCAAAGGACACGGGTAGGGTAGTATTTGGGTATCAGGTCAGTTATGTAGTTTGGGGCGGCGTTGTGAATGGCTTTGTAGGTCAGAGTTAGCAGTTTGAATTTGATGCGTTGGGCAATCGGGAGCCAATGAAGCGATTGGCAGAGGGGGGAGGCAGATGTGGAGCGGTTGGTGAGGTAGATGAGTCTAGCTGCTGAGTTCAGGATAGACTGGAGTGGGGATAGCGTTCGTTTGGGTAGGCCAGTAAGAAGGGAATTGCAATAGTCCAGGCGTGACATGATGAGGGAGTGTACGAGTTGTTTAGTGGTGTCTGGGGTGAGGAATGTGCGTATCTTGATAGATTCTCTTATACTGACAAACGTGTAGTATTTAAATATCAATATAACTAATTGAAGGTTTATCTGTACAGTATATATAGGGAAGGGCTAATTGGAAGGAAATGTCTATAACTGGTCAAACTATGTAATTGATCCGATACGCAAAACCACATAAAATTTTTTGTGTCCATGTAGCCAAAAATCTCCCTGAATGAAGGTTGTTTTTTTCATTATTTTATGTTATTGTTTTCACTTTATTTCTTTATTTCATGTGATTAGCCCGGGTTCAGTGAGCCTGTGGCTTAGCCCTAAGCATCATGAGCCTCTAGTGCTCATTAGACTGAGAAAGCCCAAGGCTATATCATGGACTTGCAGCCAAAGTAACACTTTCACAAAGAACACTCCACACTACACATAGAATAGCTTGAGAAAAGAAACTGGCTGAAGAGCATCGGAAATAAGCGAGAGACTGGTCTGCAATAAGGAATTGTCTTGTGTTGTTCCTGAGACAATATTCTTAGCTGCAAAAGGGGTTTAATGTCTTTGAGTGTTTTGAAGTTTACATTGTGTTTGAATGCTCTAAATAAAATCAACTTTCCGAATTTCAGAAAGTCAAGACACCCTGGAGACACTTCTCTTTAGCCTGGCAGAAGTTATGTTTAAACCATAACTTTCAGAAATCCGATGAAATGAAACAGATTATTCTCTATGCCGTGTACGATGGACAGATCTGTAATATTGAGCATAAAAAATGTGTGTACACTGTGAGAACTCTGGGAAGGTTCCAGCAACATAAATACTACACAAGTTTAACTTTTTCACGTTGTTTTCCTTTTTATTGTACTCTGTTGACTGATATTTCTTTTGCAGTGATATTATTATTCCTTGATCACATACCATGCCTTGCAGTTTATTTGAAGATGAATTTCAGTTATGGTATTATAGAACCCTTCTAGATTAGGTTGCTAGAGTGGTTAAGGTAAATTTAGTCTTTTTGGCTACTCTGTAGTCAGTAGAACAAAGTTTGATTTTTTTTTTTTGGTTCTGGGCTTTGCTAGCTGCAAGTTCAGCTGCTTCTCCCTGCCTTCTAGTTGGTTCTAGAATGTAGTGGGCTAAGAAAAGGTGGGCCCTGAGCTTGAATATTTTTGCAACTCTAGCCAATCCATGGGGAGGTGTGCCCATAAGGTGGAGAGAGAGACCATACATAGTCTGAGGCCTGGAGCAGCAGGAGACCATGGAACAATCACCTTTTCTGATTGTTCGGACTTGGGACCAATGAAAAACAAATTAAGCAGCAACTAATGCCAGCAAATGAAACATTTCTAATTTAATACAATCTAGCAAACACTGCAACTGTGCTAAAACCAGATTCCCTTTGGTCTTTTGGTAGAATTGTTTTGCAGGTCTTGTATGCCAAAAAAACTCCTCCTTTCTTTTTGAGCAATATCTAAGTATGCAGTGTACAGTCATGGTCTATTCTTTGCATCTGTGAGGGATTTAGAGTAGAGCTTAGTGGAAGGATAATATAACTCCAATTAGCATTACATCAGGAACCACCCAATGGATACTAGGGTCGTTGGTTCTAACCAGCCGTGGCACCTCCTGCCTGGAGTTTGCATGTTCTCCCTGTGCCTGCATGGGTTTCCTCTGGGTACTCCGGTTTCCTCCCACACTCCAAAGACATGCTGGTAGATAATTTGGATCCTGTCTAAATTGGCCCTAGTATATGTATGCATGAATGTGAGTTATGGACCTTAGATAGTACGCCCCTTGAGGGTTAGGAACTAATATGAATGTACAATATATATGTAAATCACTGCATATATTGATAGCACTATATAAGTACCTGAAATAAATAAAATTATTATTATTATACAGGATTTATATAGCGCCAACAGATTACTCAGCGCTTTACAATATAACGGGAGACAATACAGCAACAATACTGTTCAATACAAGAGGGATTTGAGGGCCCTGCTCCTTGGAGCTTACAATCTAGGAGGTACTTATATAGCGCTGTCAAGTTATGCAGTGCTTTTACATATATATTGTACATTCACATTAGTACAATCTAAGGTCCCTAACTCACATTCATACATACACATACTAGGGACAATTTGGACAGGAGTCAATTAACCTACCAGCATGTCTTTGGCGTGTAGGAGGAATTCGGAATGCCTGGAGGAAACCCACGCAGGCACACGGAGAACATACAAGAGGGATTTGAGGGCCCTGCTCCTTGGAGCTTACAATCTAGAAGGGAGATGCTAGTGGTACAAAAGGTAATAACTGTGGGGGATGGACTGGTTGGAAAAGTAGAAGATTCCAGTATTAGCTGAGGGCAGGATAGGTTTCCCTGAAGAGATAGGTTTTATGAGATCGCCTAAAAGTGAGCAGAGTAGGCGATAGTCTAGTTCCAGAGGATGGGGGAAGCTTTGGAGAAGCTCTGGAGAAAGATTTTAGATGCGGAAGAAGCAGTGGAGAAGATGGCAAAAGCAGAGATAGAGCACGGAGCAGCATTAGAGGAGGGCAAACTATTTTTTATCATCTGGCACATGCACAGATGTGCTGAAGTGCTCTGCCAAGAACCCAGGAGCTGGCAAGCTGTGCAGCAGATCTGTGCATGTGCGGGTATGTGAACGCGGTGCAATTAGTAAGGCATGGGACATTTTGTTTGGTCAGTGCATGCACCAATTCTTCAGTGCATGCACAGACTGAACACAAAATCTTATTAATTCCTAACTGCATTGTGTTCCTGCACATGCAGAGCTCATCTGCACATGCACAGATGTACAGAAGGTCTCTGCTGGGTACTGATGGCTGAACAGACCCCTTCAGCATATCTGTGCACATGTAGATCAGGCTCCTAGGTGAGAAAGGCATAAGTGCTGCCCCAAAGCACAAAAAAAAGTAAAAAAATAAATTAGCCAGTTGTGAGAGAGAGAGGGTTGAAGCCATATACAATTTGTTTTTGGGGGTGAAGGTCCCCTTTAAGCTGGCTAAAGATAACCCTATAGTAAGGTTTCTGGTTATTATTTTTTTTTTTGCTATATATATGCATGTATAATTGAACATCGACATGTATACTCATAGAATTTATCATTTGTCAGTGATGTGTGTGAACATTCTTGCAAAGGCTATAGCAGAATATATTAACAAAAGTATTATTTTATAGAATGTATTTTCTAGCATCTGAGTATATGCCAGCTAAGTCATAGCTTGCCTAAAATAATGCTGTGACATTTCCCTATGGTGTTTGGATCTGTTCACGAGCTGTTAGCATTTTAGATGTACATACCACAGAGGAGTAAGGTTGTATCAAGTGAGGATCAAAATTGTTGAAGAAAACTGTAATAAAGCCTCATTTCAAACACCCGCAATGCACATTCCACTGTATTTTAGTCCTTGAAAGATCCTATAAGTACAGTCCTGTTATGGGAGGACAACACCCATCATTTTTGTGAACTGAGTGGTGTCAGCATGGCCCAATAGCATCAATAAAGTAACAGGTTAAAGTTAAGGCACTCATAGGTTTTGAAGCAGGAGAATGTGTTAAAATACATATACAGTATATATATATATTTATTTATTGTGCCAATGTTTACAGGGGTTTAGCCCATCTTTCCCACCTTGAGAAAAATGGGCTACACCACAATAGTTACTTTTTTTAAACACATTCTCTTGCTTTAAGACCTGTAAGTGCCTTAACTTTCAGTTATGCATATCTTGTTCTTGATAAAACATGGGACTTAACATAAGCACAGTGCCTAAATGGTTAGCACTTCTGCCTGGCAGTACTAGGGTCATTGGTTCGAATCCCAACTACAGCACCACCTGCCTGGAGTTTGTATGTTCTCCGTGTGCCTGTGTGGGTTTCTTCCAGGCATTCCAAATTCCTCCTACATGCCAAAGACATGCTGGTAGGTTAATTGGCTCCTGTCCAAATTGTCCCTAGTATGTGTATGTATGAATGTGAGTTAGGGACCTTAGATTGTACTGATGTGAATATACAATATATATGTAAAAGCACGGCATAACTTGACATCGCTATATAAGTTCCTCCTAGATTGTAAGCTCCAAGGAGCAGGGCCCTCAAATCCCTCTTGTATTGAACTGTATTGTCTCCCGTTATATTGTAAAGCGCTGAGCAAACTGTTGGCGCTATATAAATCCTGTATAATAATAATAATAAAAATAATACCTGAAATAAATACAGTAAATAAATGAATGCTACTGAAGTAGAAATGTGTAGGTATTTTCCTGCAGAGCTGATTCAGTACCAATACTCTACAGTAGAGGGCAGCAAGAGATTGTTTAATGCCTTGCTATACCATTTACAGTATGTAGAAATAAGACAATTTCCAGATACAGCATTTGCATCTGTAAAAACAGTTGGTTATAATTAAAATGGCTTGCACTCATAGTTTGTTGGAATTGTTTTATTAGGTGGAACAACAGTTCATTTATTATAATAAAATAAAAATAAATCTGCTTCTCTTTTAAAAAAGCTTAGCTTTTCTGCTTTGCTCTTTAGAAAGACAAAAACTACAATGGCTGGTTAAGATCAGTTCTAGGCTTTTCTGTTATTGCTTTTTATAGCCAGGCAGTCTGTGTACATCGATCATGGGAGAAAACTGTAGATATTCAGAACAAAATAAAGTTAAAGTGTTGCTAAACCCAGGACCCTGATTGTGCTATATCTGGTCTCCCCCAGTACACAGAACATGAGAATGTTGTTATTTCAGTAAAAAGAAACTGCTAAATACCTTTTCTCATCAGCAGGTAAAGCAGTCGTATGACTTCTATCAGTGTCCAGCTGATCACTGGTTAAAGCTTGTAGGAGGAGTTTTCATTCTACTCTAAGAATGACCCCTGACCTCTGTCTGGACAGTGCTAATTAGTCCTGTACTGATCACATGCACCCTCCCAAGAAAAAAAAAAACGCTCTAGCAATACACACCAAACTGATCAAGTGCAGAGTGACTCCACACAATATGTCTTATCAGGAGATAAGAGGGGGCACTGGAAAAAGGGGAGGATGAAAGAAGTCAGGATCAAACAGCGGTTTTACACAATGCAAAGGATTAACCCCTTAGGTTTCACAGTGAGTATAACAAGCATGCTTTACTGCATATACAGACTGATTTTCCTGTTGTGGGTTTAGTAACACTTTAAATAACTGAGCAAGAACACCTCTAAAGAGTGTGACAAAGTTACACAAACACATGCATTCTTATTTACAGTATATTCTGGTGCCTGTTAAAGGAAATGTGTCATCAGTAATGAATTTCATGTGACTCAGGCTTTAAAGAAGTCTCTCTTTTTTATTACAGTGTTCTGCTTAAAGGGGAACTCTGCAATATTTGGGTGCTGCCACAGGATGTAGTCAGACAGAACACCCTCCTACCTCTACAGACATCTGACTATGCAGCTAGCAAAGAGACAGCTGCACTGATAGTCGGTATTTGTCTCCCGCTCCATGCATTTTCCAGAGACAAGCGGCAGCAAGAGGAATGCTGTGGGGGCGCATGGCAGGGGGCATGTCAGTCTCTTCTTCTGCTTTCTTTTTGCTGTCCCTTGTCTTGGGAAAGTGCTTGAAGATGAGATATAGGAACTAAATGTCAATACAGCGGTCTCCTTGCTAGCTATGTTGCTGGGCGGCTGTGGGAGGCGGGGAGTCCTGTCTGACCACATAGTTAGCCTTTCAAGGCATGTAGAAAAATGGGAAAAAGTACTACATGTACTTTATTCTCTGGACAGAACACTGTGATAAAGAAATGAGACTTCTTTAAGTAGAGCCAAGCCACTAAATGTTAATGGAATTTCAAAGGTTGCTTTAAATCCTTTTTGACACTGATAGTCACTACTCTCTGCTCCAAGAAGACTGAGAACAGAGTGATCAGTAGTCATGTAATTGCTCAGTTCTTTGTCTTAGAGCTGACAGGGTACAGCTGCAGCATCACAGCAATGTTGTAACATAGAGGTGAATATGTATGGTTTTTTTTGTAGTAAACCCAAACTTCTCATACACCTTATACCTAAGGGCTCATGTACACTGCAGCTGCTAAACTGGCGTTCAGGAACTGCTCAGTCTTTTTTTCAGCAGCCCCTGAACTCTCCCTAATGTTTTCCTATGTGTCCATGTACACATAGTCGTTTACAGTTGTTTACAGGCAGATGAGTTTACAGTTGGTTTTTTGAACGCACCAAACTTGCGTTCAGGAGTAGATTTTACCAGCGTTTCAAACTCCAAACACTTTTAAATGTGTGTAAAGGCTTATAAATGCGGTTAACTGCATTTATAAGCGTTTGCATTTAGAAGCGTTTTTTAACTGTTCCATATCCAGATGCTGTCCAAAGCCTTTTTTCATCATCAGAAATGCACGCAAAGCATTTTCCATGTATTCAAATGGACCTAGTACACCAACGCAGTCAGTTCCAGGTTTCACGTGAAGGAAAAAATGGTAGAATGTGCTGCATTATGCTCATGATGGGATCCATAGTGAATACAACCAGAAAAGATAGGTAATCTCAACACATACTGCTCTCTCTGCTTCTGCTCTCTCTATTTCTCTCAAAATGTCTGAAATAGTACATTTTTTACTATTTTTCAGTGCATTCTGGGCATTTGGGAAGGCCTCCTGAGGTTATCTTTTAAAAACGCTTCTAAACGCAAACGCTTCTAAACACGCATAAACGTGGTATGCAAATGCCGCTAAACTGGCGTTTTTTAACCTACGTTTTCCAGCAGTCAGTTTCCATCGTTCAGAAGAGTTTTCCAAACGCCTCGTGTACATGAGCCCTAATAATATCCAATTTTTGTGATCATTAGCACCATCTAGTGGCTATAATGCAGTGTTTTCCTGATTCACTCTATTTTGTATAAATGAATAAAATTTGACCTAGAAAATAGCCTACTAACACTGATTTTGCCCTTATTGCCATTTCACTGGATGAATATATCTGCAAATTTTTATACACACACTCCTTAGTCTTGATGTGTCACTTAAAAGGATATGGTTGTGTTCTTATTTACCATATGAAGGGCATGAGGCTCCCCCCTCTAACTTTTGACTATGTCAAATGCAACCTTTGTTATACCTTTTAAAACAAAGAACCTTGATAACGCCTATATTACATTATACTATAAGGTATACTGTAATTCAGTACCAATTTTCTATCCCTCTCTAGTAACTTCTTATTGTTTCTACAGACAATTTTCTTGCTTTCTTCTTCTTCTCTTCCTTTCTTAGCTATTTAATACATATATGTCACTGGTCAGAGCATCAAGTCTATTTTTGTATTAGTGCAGTATGACCTCTTTTACAAAACCAAACCCATATATATATTTGACCATGTGTGACAAATGTGAGCACATGCCAGACAAAGTGGTTTTGCATGGTTCCAAAACATTGCACCCTTCTGTTTGTGATCTTTCATCAATAAATAAATGTTCAGATTTCTGGCTAATATTTACACTGTATCCTGCAACTCCCCCTCTTCCCTCTCCCTTCTTCAAGCTGGAAGACATGTTAGAGATTGCACTGCCCACTGTTAACTTCTGTAAAGATCTAAAGTTCAGGGAAGCAGCTCTGAGAGGACAGGAGCTAGCAGCATTGAAAGTTGTAAACTGCAAGTATTGGGGTAGACATTTTAACATATGGTTTATTGGGGAAATGTTTATTTTATTGTTCTCAATGTGCTAAGCTAGAAAACACAGGGCTCATTAATATTTGCTTCAAAATGTGGCATTGGACATGCTTTTTAAAGCATTCTGAATGTCAATCAAAGCACATGTCAATAAATATAATGGAAAGCTTACAGTTCTGTTAACACATTGCATTTGCTTTACTTCAAAAATGATACCCCATGTCGATTTCTTGGTTCTTCAAAGCGTCTCCAAAGCAGGGGCGGACTGACAACTCATGGGGCCCCGGGCAATAGGGGATTATGGGGCCCCTGTGTCCTTGCCCAAACTCAAAAAAGCCTATGAAAAAGGTACCAGGGGCATCTCATGGGGCCCTCTACTGACCCCGGGCCCTCGGGCAGTGCCCGAGTTTTCAAATGGTCAGTCCTCCCCTGCTCCAAAGCCTCTATAGAAGTTTATAACAAAGCTCTGTTACAGCACCTTCAGCTTTGAGAGGCTGTTATTCAGCTTTAGCGTCATTTTGTTTTGTATGTTTTGTATCAGCAGTCACTTCCAGTTCATATATATATTCTGGGAGTGTCTAGTGTAGACGTCACATCTGGTGTACAGCTTGGAGCAGCAGGAAGGTGGGCAGGGTTTGGACCAGAATGGAGCAGACGACACACATTGTGTGCAACATGGAAACACTATAGTGGAAAGTGAGTGGGAACCAGAGAGGACTGAGCAGCAGAGGATCAGCAGAGCTGGGGGAGCAGAGCAGGAGAAACTAGAAATGTCACACGTGGTGTGCAGCGTGGGATCAATATAGCAGGAGGTGAGCAGGAACCAGAGAAAGGAGGATCAGCAAACTAGAGGATCAGTAGTGCTGGGGGACCAGAGCAGGAGAAACTAGCAATGTCACATGTGGTGTGCAGCATGGGATCAATATAGAAGGAGGTGAGCAGGGACTAGACAAAGGAGGATCAGCAAACTAGAAGATCAGCAGAGCTGGGGGTTACTACTGAGAGGGGGATCAGCAGAGATGGGGGTTACTTTTGAGTTGGGGATTGGCAAAGCTGGGGTTACTTCTGAACAGAGGATCTGCTGAATGAGGGTACAAATAAGCTGGGAATCTGCTGAACAAGGGTACCAATGAGTTGGGGATCTGCTGAACAGGGGTACTAATGAGCTGGGGATCTGCTGACTGGGGTACTACAGATCTGGGGTTCTATTGGGCCCCTTTAAAACAAATCAAAGATCAACATACACACAGGGTATTTGACAAGCCTCATTCAAAAAGCGTCATCAAAAAATCACCAAAGCACCACTAAAGCATCGAAAACACATCAAAAAAGCATGTTGAAGCAGTAGGCGCTGTAATGTGTGTGAAAGTTAAAGTAACTGTAAGTGAGCCATAAGTGTTTAACACCTTTCAGCCTTTCCTATAGCAGATTGATGGCCGGGCAGGACACTCCTCCTTCTGACTGGTCGTCAAATGACATCCTGTCTGAAGCAGCAGCTCACACGGTCATGCAATCTGTCACCGGCTGTGTCCCATGGATGACATATCACTACACTGGCCCATTGCCAGTGTCATGTGACTGCTGTGACCTATCACAGCAGATCACATGACAATTGTATACAATGGATGGCTTCCTGCCATGCCATCCATTGTATACAATTGTGTTGTTATCTGTGATTGGTCAAAGCAGTCACATGGTACAGACAGGGCCAATCACGGCCCATCTGTATCATGTGATGAGCTTTGCCTAATCACAGCTAATCACAACAAAAACTGAATGAATCTGTTTCATTCAGTAACAATGATTGCAAATATCAATGAAATACATTGGTATTAGCAATCAAAATGTGTAAAAAAAAATCCTGATCACTTGCCCAGAGTAATTCAATGTTACTATGTTAACAATGTATTGCTTTGGTCACAGTGTGTTGAAAAAAAATAGTAAAAAAAAGAAAAAATAATGTATTAAAAAAATTAAAAATAATATAAAAATTTGAAAAAAAAAAAAATTATTATTATTATTCATACTGTCACCAGTCAGTGTCCCTAATCACCGCCACACCAGTTATATAATAACATTGTACTGGACTGGTGACAATATGTTAAAAAAAAAATTGTGATTTTTTTTTCCTACAGTTTCCAAAAAATTGTAACAAAAATTACAACCTCCAAAAAACTCACCATGCCTCTTACTCAATACCTTGGACTGTCTATTTTCCCAAAATAGGTAATTTGGGGGGTATTTGTACTATCCTGGCATTTTTGGGCCTCAAGAAATGAGATGGGCCATCAGTACATCAGGATTGATCGATTGTCAGATATACTGTATATACTTTATATATTGTCAGATGTACTGTGGACTCTAGAACTTTTCTACAGACTAAGTACTATACACTAATTTGGGGTATTTTCACCAAATAAATGTACCAGAATACATTTTGCCCTAAATTTATGAAGACATTTTATTTGCTAAATTTTATAACAGAAATGAAGAAAAAGTGTTTTTATCCAAAAGTTTTGAGTTTTTTTTGTTTATTTAGCAAAAAATAAAAAACTCAGTGGTGAATAAATACCACCAAAAGAAAGCTCTATTTGTGTGAAAAAAGTATAACAAATTTTCATGGGTACTGTGTTGCATGACCGCACAATTGTCATTCAAAGTGCGACAACACTGAAAGCTGAAAATTTTCCAGGGCAGGAAGGGGGTAAAAGTGCCCAGTATTGAAGTGGTTAATAATGTGTTAACAAGTAGACAGCCTCAGCATTCTGCATGTCCTCATCCCCACTCCCTGAGTAATAAAATAGATGAATCTCTAAATAGGCAATAGTGTTGCATGATGTCTAAGTTGCTTGAAGTCTTTGTTGGGTAAATGGCAGTATTGTAGTGACACTGTTGCAGAATAAATAGAAGCATACTGGGCGAACAGGATAATACATCTGACCAGCTGCCACCTGTAATTTTGCCAGCCATCTGCTTTCAGAAATTAAGGCTGCAGCACTGCAGTCACAGTTTGATTTTGTGAGAAATCTATTTTGCCTTTAGAAATGCTTTTAAGGAATTTTTGTGCAAACAACAAATTAAAAATAATTGAGTGCAGCTTTGGAAAATAATGAAATGTAGGACAACAGCTTGTCTGTTAAATGTTGATTGCAATTTATAGGCAGACTCTTCAGAAATGTCCATGAAACATTGTCCTGCTTTGGACATCAAGTAAGCCCTGTTCTCTGGCAAATATATGTTTGTGTTGTTTGTTTTATTAGTGAGTATATTTCATAATCCAGACCAGTGAGAAAGAACTGTGGTCAACATTAATTCAGATAAATTCAGCTACTTTTTATTAGCACAAGTGTTTTGAGTTTTCAGGAATGCTTTGAGCTAAGTGAATTTTCATAAGCATCTACTTGCTAGTAGTACTCAAAACAGATTGAAGTAAGATAATTATCATTCTATTCCAGCATTAGATGTAGAAAAACCATAGATTATTTTGCATGTTAATTGAAATTTAGGTTTATTTGTCCAGTAATTAAATATTATTTTTGTGTTGAAAGTCTGTCACAGGCATGTCTCTCTTCTCCTGCCTGCAATGCACCTTGTGGATGTCGTGAATTTTAAGACCTATGTCAGGTTCCTTCATAGTTCCCCTAGTATCCAGAATCTACATCCAACTGCTGGCATGCTGTTGTGGGCAAAATTCTAGATTACCGATCAAAAAAGGTGTCAGGTTCTCATTACCCTACTAATACATTCAAACGAATAGTGCTAGCAAAGCAAAAGATTGAAAAAGTTATTATCAGCAAACATACCTAGCAAGCCAGGCCAAATGTCTATGGCTTTTATGCATTGCCACAGTTTTTTTTCCTGTGGGAGATGCCCAGTATAACACTCTAAACCAGAGAAATGGGAAAACAGGGCTGTGCAATAATCATCTGAAAGGAAGCACTTTGCTTTTATTGTTGTCTATTATATCCAAACAGATTTATAAGTCCCTTTGGTTGGACATTTAACTGACACACATTGACCTCTGAATATGTCCTCCTTCTCTATGGGTAAGCATGAATGGCATGATCTTGCAGGTAATTTTATTGACCCTCATAGGGGATTTATTAATGTCTAACTGTAGTAATATATACTACAGTGCAAAGGTTTTAGACAGGTGTGAAAAAATGCTGTAAATTAGGAATGCTTTCAGAAATAGAAGTGTGAATACATTATTTTTGTATAGATGAACAAAATGGAAAGTAAATTAACAGAACAGAAATCCAGATCAAATCAGTATTTGGTGTGACTTCCCTTGGCCTTCAAAACAGCATCAATTCTTCAATTCTAGGTACACTTGTACACAGTTTTTAAAGGAACTCGGCAGGTAGGTTGTTCCAAACATCTTGGAGAACTAACCACAGATCTTCTGTGGATGTAGGCTGTCTCAAATCCTTCTGTCTTTTCATGTAATCCCAGACAAACCATCACTTCCAGGACTTCTTGTTCTACTTTATACTGAAGATAGTTCTTAGTGACATTGGTTGCATGTTTGGGGCCGTTGTCCTGCTGCAGAATAAAGTTGTGGCCAATAACATGCCTCCCTTATGGTATTGCATGATGTATAAATACCTGCTAGTTAGGGAGGGGCTGCACGTTCGACTCAAACATTGGCCGTTCGTGTGTTCGGCAAACACATGAACAGCAAGGGCGCTCGGCGGGCTGTTTACCCGCCACACCTCACAATGCACTGCGTCCTGACAGTGTATTGTAATTGGCCAAAGCAATGCAGCTGACCACAGGTCAAGTGCAATGCTTTGGCCAATCACAGCACATGATGACATCACAAGGGGGTGTGGTGATTCAGCCCCTTGCAACATCATCACACTATTTAAGAACTGTCATCGCGGTGCAGCTGTCAGATAGCCAGATGCCAGCATTGGTAGCAGAGCCACGGTGGCGGTAGGCATTGTGATTGATGTTGGATCTACTTCTGGGGACATTTTAAAAATGTTTGTTTTTAATAAAGGACTTGTCAAATACTCTCCTGTCATTGTTACGCTGCACTTTTTTTTGTGAATGGGTAGCGTTACCATGTACTCCATACTAATTTATATGGTGGGTGGGATCTGGGGGCCCCTTGTTAAAGGGGGCTTTCAGATTCCGATAAATCCCACACCCGCAGACCTTCACAACCACTGGCCACTGTTGTGGGGAAGAGGCCCTGAAACAATAAAGAATGTGTTTAGTAGCTGTGCAGTGTCTTATCCTATACTCAGATGCGGTAAGATACTGCTTAGTGAATTGTTCCCTCTGTTCAAAGTTCGTGGTTGAACTTTCATTATGTTTGAATGTTCAACCACGAACCGAATAGGGGGGTATTTGGCCCATCACTACTGCTTTGAATTTCTCAGCATTGAGGACACCACTGATCTTGTCCTGTGCTTGTATTTCACACTAGAAAAAATACCATTGTAGGTCCAGTTCGCTTCTGGCTTGTTCATATTGTTGCCAGTCAAGCCCTGATGAAAGAGGTGACTGGACCCACAAAATGTGTTGGCTACGTTTTTGGATTGTACCCTGAATTTTAATGGAATAAAGTTTTATCTGGACCTCTTAGCAGTGGTGTGGCACTTAAATTTCCATTCTCCTTACATTACGCTACAAACCAAGGAGACTGTGGAGAACCTCTGCAGTGTAGAAACTGCCTGCCCAGGAACCAGATCATTTACACCAACATCAATACCTTAAGATTGCAATACCAGTAAAATAACCCTTTGGGTCCAATGTTATCTATCTACTTTGCCAAACTGTCCGAAATTGCAAGGAACCTCCACCATGTTTCACTGTTGCCTGCAGACACTTATTATTGTACTGATTTCCAATCCTTCGATGAACAAACTGCGTCCTGCTACAGCCAAATATTTCAGATTTTGACTTATCAGGCCAGAGCACCTGCTGCCATTTTTCTGCACCGCAGTTTCTAAGTTTTAGTGTACAGTTGAATCGCTTATCCTTGTTTCCATGTTGGAGGTATGGCTTTTTGGCCACAATTCTTTCAAGAAGACTACTTCTGACCAGACTTCTCTGGACAGTAGATGGGTGTACCTGGATCCCACTGGTTACTGCCAGTTCTGTGCTGAAAACTGATGATCATTATCACCTGCTTGGTATAGTTGGTTATTCATACATCTGACTCTAATCCTAAAAAATCCCTGAATATGAGCAAGTGTAAGAAATTATGCTGGTTTGAAGCCAAAGGGTAGTCACGCCAAATATTGATTTGATTTGAATTTTTTTCTGTTCACTCACTTTGCATTTTGTAAATTGATAAAAATAAACAAGCAAAGCATTCTTACTTTACAGCATTTCTTCACACCAGCCTACCTACATGACTGTACTGTACATGTATACACACGTACATGTAGTATTTGTATACTGTATATTTTCTATAGACCCAAAAAGGGTCTAATGGTGGATGGAGGTGTGGAATTTTAGCTGCATCACCCATGGGTGGGTAGCATGGTGTAGTCCAGGTTATTTATTAAAGTAATACTGATTCCAAGGACTAATACTGCTTCAAATGTGAATCAGATCATTGTTCAAGACATTGCATGATCATTTTAATATAGACGCTGGCCACCTATATGCCTTCCCCTGTGGCCCCCACTAGGCAGCATCTGCCTTGTTTTGCAGAGTCAACATGCTCATTGAGATATCTATTTAAGCAACTGTATACAATGATAAAAAATTTTGAACTATTACAGTTCTGTTTGTTTTTCTTTGTGTTAGTGTTATAATTATTGTGAAACATCATGTTATCATGAGTTATTCCTAAATTTCTTAAAAAGGCAATAATGAAATATGTTAAATTCAGCCACCTCTACTTTATTGTATAGACTACGCTGTACCCACATGGAATCAAGTGCTTTTTGGACCCAAAGGGATTATGTTATAAATGTTTGATGCTTACTAGTGCACATATTAACAAGCATTATTTATTGTAGAGGTTAGAGGTTGGCTGCCAGGGATAAACACATGGCACACTATTTATTACTGGTTGTATTTGTGTCATGTGACAATGAATTATGCAACATGTAGTGGCTTTTACACCCAAAAAGTCCCGCTCAATTAAATATAGGTCTGTGTCTTTGAAATTTTATGGTGCATATGATCATCTATTAATAGATGTGGTGCATATGATCATCTATTAATCCATTTATAAGTAATACTGTGTATAATATAATATAATACTGTATATTTAAACCTATATCTAAATAGTAATGTAAATGTAGAAATGTGGTAAATATACTAGCCAGACAATCAGAACATAATAAGAATAACTACCTACTTCCAGAATGCTAAATTCATACACTTCCAATGTTTAAAGCAGCATTAAACCCAAAACCAAGAAATATAATATGCTGCAGTTTACCAATTCTTATGTGACGCCTGAATTAGTTTCCATTTTTTTTAGGCTTTTTTCTCTCTGTTTTCACCTGGTGATCTGATCAGCACACTCAGTCTGGATGAAAGATCACAAGGGTCACAGCAGACAGCAGCTTTGCCAGTCTAGGAGGGGGGGGGAGTGTTAGATTTACTAGCAGATTTAGATACAGTAACACATTGGAGCCAAACTCCAGCTCACACTGTAGTTACACAAGCAGTTACGTCAACAGTTTTTTTTGTTTATGGATAAAGATTTTTAAATAATAAATAAAAGATGATCATTGTAAGCACCCCTGTCAGTGGAGAATGGTTTGTCTCAACACTCTAAATGCTACATTTGCTGGAGAGCTAGTTCTGTTTAAAAACAATAAACAAAACTTACTGTTTGGATGACTATAAAATATGAAATAAAGGAAAGAAAGCCAAAAACAGAAAACCAATGTAGAAATCACATCTAAGAATTGGTAAGCTGCAATATAATAAATGTTTGCTTTTGGGTTTAATTCAGCTTTATTCACTGATCTGTGGTCATGTTTACATTGTACAATATATCAATGGGTGGACTGTTAACTGTAATGGTACTTTAGCCTAATAGGTACGTTGATTGAGAAACAATGATGTAATAAATAAACAAATGCTAATTGAATCTCAATGTCCAGGAAAAATGACATAAGATGTCTGTTATACATATAATGCAATCCATGTCACATTCTAAAGCTGAAGTCCATTGAACTTTGACATGTAGTTCTGACACCCTCTAAAATGTAAACAATGTTCAATCATTTTTGACATAATACATTCCTGGTTTATTTACAGTCTTTTCCATTCTTGTGAAGCTCATTAGGGTTATATATTCTCGCTAGTCCTCATCTTTATGATGAATAAGTGTATGTTCATGAATATATATATATACAGTGCTCAGTATAAATGAGTACACCCCTTTTGAAAGATAAGATTTTAATTCATATCTCCATGAACACAAGAACACTTTCCAAAATTTAGACAAAACTGAGTTTTATAGAACATTTGTTTAGTTCATTGCATGAAAGTAAGGTTAATATAATAACTTAGATTACATAATCTCCAGTTTTACTCAAATTAGTTGATGCAAAAATGAATACACCCCACAAGAAAAACTACTACATCTAGTATTTGTTATGACCTACATGATTTGTAAGAACAGCACCAAGTCTTCCAGGCATGGAATGGACAAGTTGGCGACATATTGCAACATCTATCTTTTTCCATTCTTCAAGAACAACCTCTTTTGGAGCCTGAATGCTGGATGGAGAGTGATGCTCAGCTTGTCTCTTCACAATTCCCCATAGCTGTTCGATTGGGTTCAGATCAGGAGACATACTTGGCCACTGAATCACTTTCACCCTGTTCTTCTTCAGAAATGCAACAATGGTCTTAGTTGTGTATTTTAGATCATTGTTATGTTGGAAAAGTGCACGACGACCAAGGGTATGGAGTGATGGTAGTACCTTCTCTTTCAATATAGAGCAATACATCTGTGATTTCATGATACCATCAATGAAATGCAGCTCCCTGACACCAGCAGCACTCATGCAGCCCCACAGAAGGACACTGCCACCACCATGTTTCACTGTAGGCACCATGCATTTTTCTTTGTACTCCTCACCTTTGTGATGCCATACAGTTTTGAAGCCATCAGTTCCAAAAACATTTATCTTGGTCTCATCCAGAGTACCAGTAGTCTTCTTTTTCAGCATGGGCCCTGGCAAATTCTAGGCAGGCTTTTTAGTGCATGGGCTTTAGGAGAGGCTTCCTTCGTGGACGACACCCATGCATGCCATTCCTCAGCAGTGTACGCAGTATTGCGTCATGGGAAACAATCACTCCAGTTTGGCTTTCTACTTCTGTAGCTAACTGCAGTGAACTTGCATGGTGGTTTTCTTCAACCCTTCTCATCAGAAGACGCTCCTGTCGAAGTGTTAATGATCATGGACAGCCTGGACATCTCTGTGAGATGGTTGCAGTTCCATCTTTGTTAAACTTTTGTATCACTTTTGCTACAGTATTCTGACTGATAAATAAAGTTTTGCTGATCTTCTTGTAGCCTTCACCTTATTTGTGTAAATAAATTATTTCCTTTCTCAGGCCCTGTGACATTTCTTTTCCATGTGGTGCCATTGCTGACAGCATGAAATGGGAAGGGGTTTTCTTTGTTAAGTAACGCCCTTTTATAATCAACTATTTGCTGGACACCTGTTTAATGAATAATTAGACACGCCTGTAGTTGAATTCTTGTTAATTAGGACTTTGTTGTCTAAGGGCTTGTTCACACTTGGCTGTTTTACCAACGCTTGCCAAACGCCCCTATAGCATTTGGCAAGCGTTGGTCCGGCGTTTGTGGAGCGTTTTTCAACGCTCGGCAAGCGCTCTGCAAACTCCGCATGCGCGGTTTAGCGGAGGTTGCTAGGCGTTTGCCGAGCGTTAATAACGCCCCACAAATGCCTATAATGCAGTTTGAGTGGTGTTACCGCTCTGCAAACGCCCCGCAACCGCACCACAAATGCTGGCTGGGCGTTTGCGGAGCGGCACCATAGACGAGAATAGGAGGCTTCAACGCCTCCTGACTCGACCAGAGGCATCCGTTTTGCCGCAAAGCGACGCTCCCGTTAGAACAGCACCATGTGCTGTAATGTGCAGAATTGGCAGAGGCATTTGGGAAGCGGTAAAAACGCTGTCCAAACGCCTCTCTGCCGCCTGCACACAGCGCTAGTGTGAACGTAGCCTTACACCAGTATGTCCCCTGACTTTGAGATCGTGCAACTTCACTGTAAGTCGCACGATTTCAAAGTCGGGCTTAATGTAAACGGGGTGTAAAATATAGCTTTGCTCCTAAGAATTTCATTGGGGTATATTTATTTCTGCAATATGGTCTTGAATTAATTTGTTGGTAAAAATACTTTTTTGTGTGTGCAATCTGACAAATCTTGTTTGCAATCAATGGCCCGCATCTGTGGGAGTATTTTGTAGTATAGTGTCCCATAGAAAATGTTGATTCTGAAAGGGAAGTAAAGGTTGTCACGGAAATCTGCTGGGGTGTACTCATTTAGGATGACCACTGTATAAATATATATATATATATATATATATATATATATATATTATACAGTGTATATATGGATTTTATAGCACAATTATTGTCTTTAACATTGGCTACCACATACTTACATGCATACAGCCACTGTCACTGACAGCTTCTAGTCTGAAGGTGGTAGCATGGGCTCCTGATCATGTGATCACTGTAACAGCCAATCACTGTGATCACAGGATTGGGAAGCCCAGTAAACTTCTCTAGTGTTAGGAACCCCCTAAAGGGCTGCAGGAAGTCAGCAGCAAAGGGTTAAAGTGTAATCCATATAAACTATTTAATCAGTCTTTAGTTAAGGTGCCTACATGTATTTTCTTTTCATCTAGCATTGCTGTGAATAACCTATTTCCTGTCCTTGGCAGGTCACACTCAATTCTCCACTGCATCTATGGAGGGAAGTATTGATGTAACATAGACTAGACAACAACAATTCATTACATGGTGGATTGGGAGATTAATAGTTTACAGAAGAAAGATAACATTGTTTTATGCTTTCAGTTAATTGACTGGTATGCTGCACTTTGGTCATAATCAACAGTTTTTTTCTGTTCTTGCTGAAGATGTTCGTAGCGTGAAAAATTAAACCACACACAAGTACCATTAAGCTACAATATATTCTTTTTTTGTTCTTGGGTTTAGTTATCCTTTTACACAGTGTAGGAATTTTTGGAAAACTTAATAACTTTGTTTTTTTAAATAATACCAAAATTTCATGCTCATTTTTCTTAAATTCAGTGATAAAAATACCTTTTTTTTCAATTTATAGCTAGTCGTGATTTTCTAAAACTGGCAAAAAATTAAAACACGACTATGTATAAGGGGCATCATCATGTACACTGTCGGTGTATAAAACTCCACAGAAATGTAATTTGTGGCCTATATGAATTGCTCTCTGTTCTTCCTAACAGTTTTTTAAATAAAAAAAATTAAGACTGATTGTATGATTATCAGAACAATGCTCCCAATCAGCACTTATTACCTAACTCCTGGTTTTGTGTGACATTAAATAGTTTGTTTGGACCAAGCTGGTTCACGAGAACAATTTGCTTTACTAACAGATGCACCGCTGGGAGTGCTGTCATCATGATGTGACTTCATGCCTCTCCACCTAAGCCTATCAAAAGAAGCCTTTCACTGATGAGAAACAAAGATTCCTGTGAATGGCTGAGCAGAGTTCAGCCCAACTTGATTTTGTTCCGGGAGCAGGACAGGAAGTCCCCATCCTGCTGCTAGAACACAGAACTGTACACTGTACGTAGCTGATGCTGCATACAGAGCTCCCGGCTAGTGCATCTGTTAGTGAAGCAAATAGTTCATTTGGACTGACTTGCAGCAACCTGGCGTTAGGCTTTAAAAAGCTGGAATGGATGCAGGAACCCCTCTACAACAGCTTTCAGTTCACTAATGCAATGGATTATCTGTACCCTTCCTTTATTATAGTGAGAGGAAAGTTCCATTTTTTGGACTTTCTTAAGCTGGTCTTAAGAATGTTATACTGTAATTGTTAATGTGGTCCAATCAAAATGTGTGTTTTCACCACAGTGATGAGAAAACCTTAAGGTGGATGACGAAAAATTTCTAATTTTCTTCGATAAAGTTAATTCCTATATTGAATGTTAAAAATAAAGAAACATTTTGAAGAACATTTGAATGATATTTATCAACTCATGGAATGTACTGAGAATTTTTGTTCAGATTGTTGTACGAATGTTGGTACAAATGTTTGTTCAAACTTCTATTAGTGTAGGACCTGTTTTAACTTGCTTTCCATATTTTGAAATCCATGTAGTGTATTATGCACATAAATTTACTGGAACCACGAATCTTAAACCTCAAGAATATGCTTCAAACCCTCCAATGATGAACATCTTTCCCTCAAACAGATATCTACCCTTAACTTTAGGTAGCTGCTTTGGTAAATTGCAACCTTTGGTGTGCAGGGAGTGCTGCAGTTGGCTATCGAAATAATCCAACATTATATATGTTTATTGTGGAACTTTATACTGTCTGGATTTCTTCTATAAATTTGACACTCCTTTACTGCTGCAATTATCACCCACAATGGCACATGATTATCACATTTCCTGAAAATTTGTCTTTTGACATTTTCTGTTTTTCTGGAACACAGCTCAGAGAAAAGTCTGGGTACATTTTGTTTGTTGGCATCTATTTCACAGGAAAAGTTCTGCACGCAATATTATTATTTCATTAATAGTTAGTTAGCCCCTGCATCTGAGAATAACATCTGCAATGGGCGGAACATGGGCCATGATGAAGAAGATCATAAACCCTGAAAACCTTTGAAGAGTCTCAGTTATCCCAAATGAAGCATGACTTACTACTATACATGAAACTGCTCTGTAAAAATTGGAAACATTCAGACTTTCTAGAATTCTCAGATTTAATTGTCAGCAATCAGAAAAATACAGAATGTTAAGTGGAGGAGAAAATCATTAGGGAGACCAGGCAATTATAACTGAAATGGAGCATGTTGTGTAAAATATCCTTGCAGGATTTGCAAAGGGAAATGCTTTCATTTGGAGGCTGAAACTTGGCAACGGAAGTGTGCAGAGAAGACATGCAGCAGAGGAATACTAAGGAACTCAAAACATCTGCCTATAGGACTTGCCTTAGGTCTGTGTGTGCTTAATTGGAACTGCATGTTCCCTGAGTAAAGAGACTTTCCATTTTTAGGAGGGACATGTATCAACAATTATCCAACCTGATAACAAAGGGAATATTTACAAAATACTTCTATTTGATCTGTATCATATGTAAATAGTCCAGCATATTCAGATTCTAATGCATTTAAAGGCAAAGGTTTTTCAGTTTTGAAAAAAGGCTGAAAAGGGGTTGACCCTGGTAAAGTTTTTATTATCGTCTTTGTCCTGCTGGGGAAGTGGGGGTTTCACCATAACAGAAAGTAATGGGAAAGTCAAAATTTTGTCTAAGATGACAATTTCCCTTTGTAGCCTGTCTTAGGTACATACTTGGGAGGAATTGCTCAAACAGTGTAGAATGCACCAATATCCTTTATGTAAGTTACATAGTTAGTCTAGCTGAAAAAAGACAAAAGTCCATCCAGTTCAACCGTAAAAAAAAAAAAAGTTATACTCCTACACGCACAGTTAAACCAGAAGAAGGCAAAAAACCCAGCAAAGCATTATCCAATTTGTTCTTGCAGGGAAAAAAAATCCTTATTGATCCCCCAAGAGGCAATCGGATATTCCCTGGATCAACTTTACTTATAAATAGTTACAGGTTATATTCTGTGTATCCAAGAAAGAATCCAGGCCTTAAAAGCAATACACTGAGCTGGCCAGAACCATCTTTTGAGGAAGTCTTTTCCAGATTTTCACAGATCTCACTGCGAAGAAACCTTTCCGTGTTTGAAGATTAAATTTCTTTTCCTCCAGACATAAAAAGTGCCCCCTTGTCCTCTGTGATGACCTCCGGGTGAATAACTCTACACCAAGTTTACTATATGAACCACTGATGTATTTATACATGTTGATCATATCCCCCCTTAATCTCCTCTTCTCAAGAGAGAATAAATTCAGTTCCTCTAATATTTCCTCATAGCTGAGCTCCTCCATGCCTCTTATCAGTTTGGTTTCCATTCTCTGTACTTTCTCCAGTTCCCCAATGTTCTTTTTGTGAATTGGTGTACAAAATTGACCTGCATATTCCAGATGAGGTCTTACTAATGATTTGTACAGGGGTAAAATGATATATCTCTCTCTGGAGTCTTGCTTTATTGCCAGTATTAAGCTTGTGATCTATCAGAACTCCCAGATTCTTCTCCACCAATGATTCCCCCAGTTGTACTCCCCCTAGTATGTATGATGCATACATATTCTCAGCCCCTAAGTGCATAACCTTACATTAACCAACCTTAAACCTCATTTGCCACATAGTTGCCCAATTAAACAGTGCATTGAGGTTGGCTTGTAAGTTGGAGACATCCTGTAAGGACGTTATTCCACTGCACAGCTTGGTGTCATCTGCAAAGACTGAAATGGGATTTATAATCCCAGACCCTATATCATTTATAAATATATTAAATAGTTACGGTTCCAACACTGAACCTTGGGGTACACCACTGACAACCCTAGACCATTCAGAGTCGCCAGTTTTCTATTAATTTACATACTGATTTACATACTGATTTTTCCAAGACTGTAGACTACCTTACACATTAGCCATGTGTGGGGAACTGTGTCAAACACTTTTGCAAAAGCCAAGTATACCACGTCCACCGCCACCCCTCTGTCCAAGGTTTTGCTCACCTCCTCATAAAAATAAATCAGATTTGTTTGACAACTTCTGTCTTGTATGAATCCATGCTGTCTGTTGCTTAAAATATTTTTTCCAGAAAGAGTTCATATATGTGGTCTTTCATTAAACTCTCCAGTATCTTCCCAACCACAGAAGTTAAACTAACAGGTCTATGATTACTTGGTAAAGATTTTGACCCCTTTTTAAATATTGGCACCACATTGACCTTACGCCAATCCAGTGGTACTATGCCAGTCATTAAAGAGTCCCTACAAAGGAGATACAATGGCTTTGAAATGACAGAGCTCTATTCTTTAAGGACCCGTGTGTGTATGCCATCTGGTCCAGGTGCTTTATTCACCTGTTATTCTGTCTAAATATGTTTTGATCATATCAATTGTGAGCAAAGTCTTGAGCAAATGTGTTGAAGAGGCAAATACACTGATCTTTGGGACTTTGATATATATATATATATATATATATATATATATATACAGTCAGGTCCGTAAATATTGGGACATTGACACAATTCTAACATTTTTGGCTCTATACACCACCACAATCGATTTGAAATGAAACAAACAAGATGTGCTTTAACTGCAAACTGTCAGTTTTAATTTGAGGGTATTTACATCCAAATCAGGTGAACGGTGTAGGAATTACAACAGTTTGCATATGTGCCTCCCACTTGTTAAGGGACCAAAAGTAATGGGACAGAGTAATAATCATAAATCAAACTTTCACTTTTTAATACTTGGTTGCAAATCCTTTGCAGTCAATTACAGCCTGAAGTCTGGAACGCATAGACATCACCAGACGCTGGGTTTCATCCCTGGTGATGCTCTGCCAGGCCTCTACTGCAACTGCCTTCAGTTCCTGCTTGTTCTTGGGGCATTTTCCCTTTAGTTTTGTCTTCAGCAAGTGAAATGCATGCTCAATTGGATTCAGGTCAGGTGATTGACTTGGCCATTGCATAACATTCCACTTTCCCTTAAAAAACTCTTTGGCTGCTTTTGCAGTATGCTTTGGATCATTGTCCATCTGCACTGTGAAGCGGCATCCAATGAGTTCTGAAGCATTTGGCTGAATATGAGCAGATAATATTGCCCGAAACACTTCAGAATTCATCCTGCTACTTTTGTCAGAAGTCACATTATCAATAAATACAAGAGAACCAATTTCATTGGCAGCCATACATGCCCACGCCATGACACTACCACCACCATGCTTCACTGATGAGGTGGTATACTTAGGATCATGAGCAGTTCCTTTCCTTCTCCATACTCTTCTCTTCCCATCACTCTGGTACAAGTTGATCTTGGTCTCATCTGTCCATAGGATGTTGTTCCAGAACTGTGAAGGCTTTTTTAGATGTCGTTTGGCAAACTCTAATCTGGCCTTCCTGTTTTTGAGGCTCACCAATGGTTTACATCTTGTGGTGAACCCTGTGTATTCACTCTGGTGAAGTCTCCTCTTGATTGTTGACTTTGACACACATACACCTACCTCCTGGAGAGTGTTCTTGATCTGGCCAACTGTTGTGAAGGGTGTTTTCTTCACTAGGGAAAGAATTCTTCGGTCATCCACCACAGTTGTTTTCCGTGGTCTTCCGGGTCTTTTGGTGTTGCTGAGCTCACCGGTGCGTTCCTTCTTTTTAAGAATGTTCCAAACAGTTGTTTTGGTCACGCCTAATGTTTTTGCTATCTCTCTGATGGGTTTGGTTTGTTTTTTCAGACTAATGATGGCTTGCTTCACTGATAGTGACAGCTCTTTGGATCTCATCTTGAGAGTTGACAGCAAAAGATTCCAACTGCAAATAGCACACTTGAAATGAACTCTGGACCTTTTATCTGCTCATTGTAATTGGGATAATGAGGGAATAACACACACCTGGCCATGGAACAGCTGAGAAGCCAATTGTCCCATTACTTTTGGTCCCTTAACAAGTGGGAGGCACATATGCAAACTGTTGTAATTCCTACACCGTTCACCTGATTTGGATGTAAATACCCTCAAATTAAAGCTGACAGTCTGCAGTTAAAGCACATCTTGTATGGCTTTGCCATCACCTCTTCTGAGGATGCGAAAGGTGTTAAGGAGGAGCCATACACGCCTGAGACGTCACGCTACCGGATCAAGGAGGTCCGGTGGCCCCCATAACTATCCAACTGGTCAGTTTTTCTAAATGGTTTTGCTGCATGCTTTGTCTACATTTCATTGGCGATAGCCTCCATTTGCTTTTATGTATGTTCATCACTTTTAACTATTATTAAAAGAATTTAAATTTTGACCTACTACACTATGGCCACTATTCTCTGCTCCACATCGAGCATTTAACCCCCCAGGACCATATGGTGACCACCCTGAGGCCCAGAGGAGAGTGACTCATATAAGCTGACCCCCATCACAGCTTCCACCTGTACAGAAGATCTCTCGAGGCGCCAGTATTGTGGGACAGCCTGTCCAGTGTGAACTGCACCTTTCACAGGATAAGAGGGGACCTCTGGCTATTAATATTGCGTTTACCTAATGCGCATCTGGTGAGTGCGCATTTCTTATATTTCCTACACGGTTTTGACGAGTGCCTCACTGGGAGTTACAAAGTCACCATTTCATCTATTTGTCATTTACCGGACATTGTTCCTATAGACTTCATACTGTCTATTTGAGGGTGTGGCCAGTCTCTGATATAGCACACTTAATTTGTTTATTAGTGCTGCACTTTTTCATATTGTATATATTCAAGAGGTTATATGGTTTCCTTGTAGTGTATCAGCAGCTTATGTTCTCACCATCTTAGCGCTCGCTGAATCACCTTTACATCTTGTACGTTTCATTTCAAATCCATTGTGGTGGTGTATAGAGCCAAAAATGTTAGAATTGTGTCGATGTCCCAATATTTATGGACCTGACTGTATATATATATATATATATATATATATATATATATTGTGGGGTTAGCTAGCTCAGGTGGAGGATCACCTTCCCTGGGAAAAAGCTAGACCGCACAGCAGGCTTTCTTAAAAATCTGACTGGTTGTCAGTTTTATTCACAGGTTTGCAAAAATATCAAAACAAACAAAAACAGCAAAATAAACCCTTGCCATCCAGGCACTAACTAAACATAGAACTTTTCCTCTCTCACAGGTGAAGGGCTTCTCCCTGTCACTCAAAAACAAAATACGCAAACCTCCTCTTGTTGGTATAACACACACAGCTCACTCAGGAATGGCTCTCTGAGTCCCAGGCCACAAGCAGCTCCTTGCTCCAGCCCTGTCTTATTTCTACCACCTGTTGGTGGTCATCAGTGGAGCACAAAATCCGGTCTGGAACCACCTCTGCCATTGTGGCCCGGAAAACCCGGAGTGGACTCCACCTTAAACTTCAAAGTATAATCGCATGCAAGGTGACACATGGGGGTTTATTTACTAAAGCTGGAGAGTCCAAAATCACTCAAGACTCCCTTCTGCCTAGAAACCAATCAGCTTCTAACCTCAGCTTGTTCAATGAAGCTTTGACAATGAAACCTGGAAGCTGATTGGTTTCTATGCAGAAGGGAGTCTGATTTTGGACTCTCCAGCTTTAGTAAATAAACCCCATAGCGTCCATCTATCACCTCGCCATTCATACTGTCGCAATATATATATATATATACACAGTATATACACTATATTGTATTGGAACGCCTGCCTTTACACACACATGAACTTTAATGGCATCCACTCTTAGTTCATAGGGTTCAATATTGAGTTGGCCCACTCTTTGCAGCTATAACAGCTTCAACTCTTCTGGGAAGGTTGTCCACAAGGTTCAGGAGTGTGTCTATGGGAATGTTTGACTATTTTTCCAGTAGTGCATTTGTGAAGTCAGGCACTGATGTCAGATGAGAAGGCCTAGCTCGCAGTCTCCGCTCTAATTCATCCCAAAGGTGTCCTATTGGGTTGAGGTCAGGACCCTGTGCAGGCCAGTCATGTTCCTCCACCCCAAACTCCCTCATCCATGTCTTTATGGACCTTACTTTGTCCACTGGTGTGCAGTCATGTTGGAACAGGAAGGGGCAATCCCCAAACTGTTTCCACAAGGTTGAGAGCATGAAATATTCCAAAATGTCTTGGTATGCTGACACCTTAACAGCTCCCTTCACTGGAACTAAAGAGCCAAGCCCAACCCCTGAAAAACAACCCCACACCATAATCCTTCCCACCACCAAATTTTACACTTCGCACAATGCAGTCAGGCAAGTACTGTTCTCCTGGTAACCACCAAACCCAGACACATCCATCAGATTGCCAGACAGAGAAGCATGATTTGTCACTCCAGAGAACACATCTCCACTGCTCTAGAGTCCACTGTCAGCGTGCTTTACAACACTGGATCCCAAACTTTGCATTGCACTTGGTGATGTAAGGCTTGGATGCAACTGCTCGTCCATGGAAACCCATTCCATTAGGCTCTCTATGCACTGTTGCAGGGGCGGACTGACCATTTGGAATCTCGGGCACTGCCTGAGGGCCTGGGGTCATTAGGGGGCCCCATGAGATGCCCCTGGTACCTTTTTCATAGGCTTTTTTGAGTTTGGGCAAAGACACAGGGGCCCCATGATCCCCTATTGCCCAGGGGCCCCATGAGTTGTCAGTCCACCCCTGCACTGTTGCTGTACAAATCTGAAGGACACAGAAGTTTGGAGGTCTTAGCTATTAACTCTGAAGACAGCTGGAGACTTCTGCGCACTGTGCTAATTTTATGTGGACTACCATTTTGTAGCTGAGCATCTGTTGTTCCCAGTTGTTTCCACTTTGTTATAATACTGCTAACAGTTGACTGTGTAATATTTAGTAGCAAGGAAATTTCATGGATGCATTTATTGAACAGGTGGCAACCTATCTTGGTACCACTCTTGACTTCACTGAGCTTCTGAGAGTGACCCATTCTGTCACAAATGTTTGTAGAAGCAGTCTGCATGCCTAGGTGCTTGATATTATACACCTGTGGCCATGGAGGTGATTGGAACATCTGAATCCAATGATTTGGAGGGGTCTCCCAATACTTTTGGCAATCTATATATATATAGCGAGGCTGAGTAGTCCAATCTCAGTATTTAATCAGATGTGTAACCGGAGAATGGTTTTAGTTAGCAGGGGCATTGTCCATTTTTGGAATGTGTATAGGATATCTTTGAAGCATGCCCTGGCTCCACAACTCTGTATCGATTACCAGAGTGTAAAAAATAAAAAGAAGACTGTCCTGAGCTTTCCCTTGTTGCCTGAAACCTCTCCCTATGCTAAGTACTGTCCATTACAAGTGGATTCCTATCTCTGACTGTTCACTTACCAGAAGTGTGTTAAAATGATCTGGATCCCTTTTTTAAAAGGTTCCCTCACCCAAGTCTTACCCAAGTCGAAGTCTTTTTAGAGTTCAGTGTCCAATCGGACTACTTTCCTATTTCAAAACACTGTATGGAATCCCTAAGGGACCAGTTCCCTTATGAGGTTCCCCTTCCCATGCAACAATGGCACTAGGCCACCTACAAGTGAAAAGGCTTACTGCATCTGAGTACACCTCACTTCAAGAGATTTCCTCTCATTTCCACGTGCATATTCAAGACAGAATGTAAAGGAAAGCGGGAAAAAAAAACCCTTTGGTTTTGCTTACACTTTAAGACTTCTATGACTTGACTTTCCACCTTTGAAATTTATCAGTGGCAAGGTCACAGTTTCATTATTTTTGATGATCCCTTGCAGATCTGTGAATCTCCAGAAGCACAGAATCACAAAAAAATACAAAGTTGATATTTTGTTTACTTTTTTTAAACCTTGATATTAGGTCTGTGTTGCTACTGGTGATTGCATACTAAATCCTGCATAATAATAAATACTGGAGTAATTGTTTTTGTGCTGCTGAGGTGTTGAGTACTGGGTGTTATCAATTAGCACCTGTTAAGTACTGGGTGTTATCAATTAGCATATGTAAGAGAGGTAACCTGTTGAATTTAAGACAGTTAGAAACTCTGTAGAGTTTATTCTGTAGACTCTACTCTGCAGACTTTGCTCCTTGGAAGTGCAGCCATACAGAAGCAGGACAAAAGTGCATGGTTTGAAGAGTAGTAGTTTGAAAACAGCAGGAGTTTGGAAACATCCAACTATCTTTGGTTAGTACTTGTATTTGAATTCAAGTAAATCTTTTTTAAAATGTCTGGTTTTGTTTAATGCAGTACTTGTTTGGCACTTGTTTTTCATGGTGCTTTTTGAAAGCTGGGATCCTGTCCTATTTGTATGCAGATTTCTAGCCTGTAATGACATTGCTTGTCTAAATTCACTGGTTAGTGCCCTGAAGTCTGAGATAAGGTGGCTGTCTAAGCCAATTTGTTATGTTTAGCTGCCTTGCAAAAAAGCCACCTCTTCCTCAAAGACTGCGCAGGAGAAGGGCAGTGTGAACAACTGTTGGGTCAGGAAGAATGAGGCCTGTGGACCATAAATATGTAGCTTTTGGTGTGACACTGAATACCTCCTATAGTGTTCTCTCTGAGCTAGAAGCAGATACAAACAGGGGCGGACTGACCATTTGGAAACTCATGCACTGCCAAGGGCCCGGGGTCAGTAGGGGGCCCCATGAGATGCCCCTGGTACCTTTTTCATAGGCTTTTTTGAGTTTGGGCAAGGACACAGGGGCCTCATGAGTTGTCAGTCTGCCCCTGGATACAAAGGTTGCAAAAATAGCTGATTGTGAGCATAGGAAGGAGGACCCTGGGACAAAAATAGTTTTGCTAAAAGTAACTGTTTTAACTGAGGTTCCATTCCAGACAAGTGTTGTGGAGAAGGCTCCTAAAAGGAGAAGTCATCTTCCTGTTGGTGATTCAACTGTAACAGGTGTTTCTTTAGGAAATCATGTGGAAGTGTCAAATGAAGTTAGATATTTACCTGGTGCTACTGTTAGGAGAGATAAAGTCGTATTTTAAAATTCTTTTAAAAAGCTAGTGAAGAGTGCAATGTTGATGTCTCGTGCAGTTTAGCACAAATGATTTGTCCCAGAAACAGAAGGAGTTACAGTTTTTTCAACAGGATCTTCAACAGTTTGGGTGTACTGTTTCATTTTCGGAGGTCTTACCTGTGCATAATGGACAACAAGAGAACGTACTTCGTATAGCAGAGTTCAATGTTTGGCTAAAGGATTGGTGCAAAGCTGAAGGTTTTGGCTATGTTAGTCATTATGCTATCAGGTGGTCTGACATTGAACTGTACAAAAGAAATGGTCTACATCCCTCACACAGCTGAGCTTCTTAGTATGGAATTTATGAGTTTTTTGGACATGCATTTATACTGAGAAATAGGGGCAGAAATGTCATTGTTGAGGATCATTTATAACCCCAGCAGGTTGAAACTAATGTGAAGGTTTGTGTTGCTAAGAACTGGGCTGATGGGGTGGTCACCACCAAGCTTCTGGTGGTAAAAATAAAGCAGTAGATAGCAGCATTTGTTATGTTATGTGTACTAATGCTCGTAGTTTAGGCAACAAAGTTTGTGAGCTGACAGCTCTTATGTCCAGGGACAAGTTGGACCTTGTTGCAATTACAGAGACATGGCTTAAGCATTCAAATGACTGGGAAGTAACTATACCAGGGTACACACAGGAAATACAGAGTAGGGAAGAGGGGAGGTGGGGTTGCCATACATGTCAAAATAGCATAAGGCTAACATTGATTAAAAAAACTAATTAGATACTCAAAACCCTCTGGGTCCGCCTTCCAACCAAAGAGAGATCTTCCTTTAGAATTGGTATAATATACAGACCCCCAGGACAGACTGAACATTATGATAACTTGTTGATTGATGAGATTACTCTAATGGCAATGAATGGGGAGGTTTTGATTATGGATGACCTCAACATGAATGACATTAACTGGAATTCTCAAACTGCTATTACAAGCAGGAGCAGGGATGGAAATGAAAGCACTGAATGGGCTTTCTCTAAAACAGTAAAAAGTCCACCCCAAGGCAATCATATTCTAGACCTAGTACTGATAAATGGGGATTGACTGCCTAATGGTGAGGTGGGAGAAAATTTGGGCTGTAGTGATCACCAATGTCTTTGGTTTGATATTAAAATAAGAACTGAAAAATCAAAAGCAAAAACAAAAGTTTTAGATTTCATAAAGAAACAATTGAATACTGTCCATGATACTTTTTTTATTTGCACTAACATACAATTTTGAGGACAAGCTTTCGGGGTATGTCCCCTTCTTCAAAGTCCAAGCAGTACTATTACAAATCACAAAGTTTAAGCAGAATGTTAGAAGGGATGAAAAAAAAAAAAAAGGCTACAGATAAGATACAGCAAAAGGAGGGGGGAGGGGGGGATACTACACTCACACAGAGGGGGTCAAGCTAGCTAATAGTCATAAAACTGTTAGATAATGAGTGAGGAATCCCATGTCCAAGTAAAGGACGTTATCTCTTGTGTCAAATAGAATTATCATTCTTAGTTCAAAAGTTTTTCTTTCCTGAATGGATTTGAATTTTCCTTTCAGAACCAAAACATTGAGGTCTCCCATTGTGTGGCCTGGTTGTGTGAAATGGTGTCCTACAGGTGTGCAGAGGTCATCTTCTTTATGTTCCTTGATGGTATGTCTGTGCAAATTCATCCGTGTTTGCAACTTCTGTCCTGTTTTGCCAACATAAGATCCTTTGCTGCATTTTCTGCACTGGATAAGGTACACAACATTACTGGAGGTGCAGCTGTATGATCCGGAGATATTAAAGATCCCTTTTGACTGTCTGACACTTTTTGATGGATTGATTTGGTTGCACAGCTTGCAGCGTTTCTTATTGAAGGGTTTGCTTCCATTATTTGTGACATCATAATCAGAAGGAAGTTTCCTACTGATTCGTTTATTTCTGAGGTTGGGGGGTTGTCTGAAGGCCAGTATTGGGGGTTGCTGGAATATTTCTTTCAGAGTTCCATCCTCTGTTATGTAAATCTTTGATTATTTTTCTTATTCCTTCTAGTGCCGGGTTGCATGTGGTTACTAGAGGTACACGGTTGTTTGTTTTTTTCTCTTTGTACTGAAGTAGATTTTCTCTTTGGGTTCTCAAGGCTGTGTTTATGCTGGTGTTGATAGTTTTGTCCTTGTAACCTTTCTTATAGAAGGAGTCTGCTAGTGTCCCGAGATGTTTATCTCTGTCTCTTGGGTCAGAACATGTTCGGTGGTATCTAATGGCCTGACTGTGTATGATGGCACGTTTCGTGTGTTGGGGGTGAAAGCTGGAACTGTGGAGGTAGTTGCATCTGTCAGTGGGTTTCCTGTATATTGAGGTGTGAAGCGTATCATCCCTGATGTATACTGTGGTGTCTAGGAAGTTGACGTGTGTGTTTGAGTATTCCATTTTTAGTTTGATTGATGGATGAAAAGTGTTCATCAATGAGTAAAATTGTTTTAGGTTTTCTTCACCTTCTGTCCATATGAGGAAAATATCATCAATATAGCGATAGCGATATAGCGATTGAAACCCTAACATCATTGGACCCTACCAACATTAACCAAATCAAGAATGAATTGGAAACTTTACAAAGACAAACACAAAAACTTGCCATGAATGGGAAACAAAAAAAACTTCAGAAGCTGCACCAAGAGCAGACCTTTTGGATACAACCTAAACATAAAAGCAATCCAACATCTACACCTCTTACCATCAGTGATCTGGAATCTAATCCGGAATCCCAAGGGATCCCTTGTGTAAATGCTGACCTGACTGAAACTGTGGATATAACAGAGGAACATGGAATCATCAACTTGTCAAATCATAAACTTTCAGAACCAGAATTAACCATCCTCTCCAAAGGCCTTACATTCTGCCCAACCACCAAATTGGATCATTTACAATTATTGTCAGATATGGAGGATTTCTTCAGGAGACTAAGGCTCAAAGAATATTTCCACAATAATGAAAGGAATCCTAGGACAATGGAGTGCTACACAAAGAAAAAGAACAGCTGCTTCACACCTCCACAAGGACACAACCCCAAACTGGACACCTATATTGATAGCTTCAGATTGCGAGCTACATCACTGATATCCACCCAGCAAAAGAAAATTCTGTACAATCTTTCACCACTAGAACAAAGGGCTATACATGATTTGCGTAATAATCAGGCCATCACCATCAAACCAGCGGATAAAGGGGGAGCAGTTGTTGTGATGGATACAAACAAATACATACAAGAAGGCCAGAGGCAGCTGGAAAATGCTATTTACTATAAAAAACTGGATTATGATCCGACCCAGGACTTTACAAAGCAATTAAAAGGTCTCATTAAAACACTTCCAGCCCACCTACATTCAGAACTTATAAATGCGATTCCGAATCATCCAGAAATCGGGGACTTCTACATGCTGCCCAAAGTCCACAAGCCAGGAAATCCAGGCAGACCCATCATAACAGGTATGAATACACTCACTGAACAAATCTCAGGCTTTGCAGAAAATTTTTTAAAACCGTTAGTCATGAATACTGCTAGTTTCCTGCAAGACACAACTGACTTTCTGAACAAGATCAACAACATACAGCAATTACCATCTAATACACTTCTAGTGACTATGGATGTAGTATCCCTGTACAGTAATATCCCTCACAAGGATGGATTAGTTGCATGTCACAGATCCTTATCATCCTCACCAAACCACAAATACACTGCTGAGGATGTTACACAGCTCATTGAATTCATACTTACACACAACTACTTTGCTTTCAATAAAGACATCTATCTTCAATGTATGGGTACTGCGATGGGAAGTAAAACGGCACCCCAATATGCCAATTTATTTATGGCTGACCTGGCGGAAAGATTCCTGAACAGCATGGAACAAAAACCATACAGATACTATCGCTATATTGATGATATTTTCATCATATGGACAGAAGGTGAAGAAAACCTAAAACAATTTTACTCATTGATGAACACTTTTCATCCATCAATCAAACTAAAAATGGAATACTCAAACACACATGTCAACTTCCTAGACACCACAGTATACATCAGGGATGATACGCTTCACACCTCAATATACAGGAAACCCACTGACAGATGCAACTACCTCCACAGTTCCAGCTTCCACCCCCAACACACGAAACGAAGCTTGTCCTCAAAATTGTATGCTAGTGCAAATAAAAAAAGTATCACGGACAGTACTGAATTGTTTCTACAATCACCTACAATCACCTCAAACAAAATGGAAGATTTCATAAAGACGCATTTTGCTGAAATGGATGAATTTTCAAAAAATGAGTTGAAAGGTTGGAGTAAAATGACAGGAGTAAAAAACAGTGGGCACTGTTAAAGTCTACTATGCTGGAGGCAACTAGATTATATGTCAGGTATGTTAGCAAGAATAAACGGAAGAAAAAACAATATGGTTCACTAAAGGGATAAGTAGGATAGTGAAGGAAAAAAAATCAGCATATAGGAGATTCAAGGAAACAGGAGGTATAGCTGACAGAGAAGAGTATAAGAATAGACAAAAGGAGGCCACATTATCAGTGCTGCCAAAGCACAGAAAGGGGAGGAAATTGCTAAATCTATTAAGAAAGGGGATAAAACCTTGTTTAGGTCAATTAGCGATAGAATGAAAAAATACAATGGGATCACTAAAATGAAAACTGGGCACAGCACTTATGTTAAGGGAGACCTAGATGTAGCAAACCACTTAAACAAATACTTTTGTTCCGTCTTCTCAGAAAAAAATTATACCAACAATAATAAGTTGAGAAATCATATTGGTTCTAGTAATGATGGTTAATTTTTAGGATTTCCGGAGCAGAGGAACTGGCTCGGTTAAAGATTAATAAAGCAATGAGACCTGTTGGTATTCATCTCAGAGTTTTAAGAGAACTTCGAAGTATATTTGTTGGACCATTAACTTATCTTTTTAATCAATCTCTTCTAACAGGAGAGGTTCCCCATGACTGGTGGACAGCTATCCACAAGATGGGCAGCAAGGTAGAAGCTGACAATTACAGGCCAGTGAGTTTAACATCGGTCGTAGTTAAGTTAGTGGAATCACTCCTGAAAAGAAGGATCATTGATCACTTAAAAACACACAACTTGCTGGATCCAAAGCAACATGGCTTTACTGAGGGCAGATCATGTCAGACTAAATCTCATTGACTATATTACCACTGTTTTGGTGGTAGTGTGGGCATACCATATCTTGACTTCAGCAAAGCATTTGATATAGTTGCACATAATGATCTAATGCAAAAGTTTTACAAGCTAGGACTGGGCCCTTGGGTGCTTCAGTGGATATGCAACTGGCTGAAGGATAGATACCAGAGTGTGTAAATGGGGTTCACTCGGAACAGAGACCAGTCACTAGTGGTGTACCCCAAGGCTCCGTTCTAGGTCCTGTTTTATTTAATCTATATGTAAGTGATATAACTAAAGGTTTGATGGGTAAGGTATGTCTTTTTGCTGATGACACAAAGGTGTGCAATAGGGTTGATTTCCCTGGAGGTGTCTGTAACATGGAACATGATTTGGCTTTGCTGGAAGATTGTTAAAAAAAAGTGGAAATTGCAGTTCAATGTTTCTAAATGTAAAATAATGCACCTAGGGAAAAATAATAATCCCTTGAGAGAGTACAACATTGGGGGTACATTGTTGGCCAGCACTTCAGAGGAAAATGACTTGGAGGTACTTATTTCAGATGATTGAAAAATGAGCAAACAGTGTGGTCAGGCAGTGGGGAAAGCAAATAGAATTCTAGGATGCATCACTAAAGTGGTCACCAGCTGGAGGCAGGAGGTCCTGATTCCTCTATATAGATCTTTAGTTAGACCTCATTTAGAATACTGTGTCCAGTTCTGAAGACCTCACTTACAAAAAGATATTGATTAGATAGAACGAGTCCAGAGACGGGTAATAAAAATGGTGAAAGGTCTAGGGGATAAAACATATCAACATATCATCGACTTCAGGAACTTAACATGTACAGTCTGGAGGAAAGAAGGGAAAGGGGTGACATGATTGAAATACATCATGGGGGTGTACATTAAATACATCATGGGGGTGAATATGGTTCAGGAGGGCAATATTTTCAACACAAAATCAAAATCAAGAACATGGGGACATGACCTTAAACTAATTGGAGGAAGGTTTAAAAGTAATCTTGGAAAGTACTATTTTACTGAAAGAGTAGTTGATGCTTGAAATAAACTCCCAGCAGAGGTAGTGAGCCAGTTAACAGTAAATAGCTTTAAACATGCTTGGAACAAGCATAGATCTATACTCAGACAAAAAATGTAATGCAAAAAAACAAAAACAAAACCCCAACCCCCCCAAAAAAAACCCAAAACCAAAAAACAACAAAAAAGAACACCCCCCCCCCAAAAAAAATTCAGGGCAGACTTGATGGACCCACTCTGTCTTTCTTTTTCTGCTGTCACTTTTCTGTTTTTATGTCTCTGGATGTACAAAGATGTTTATTGTTGTAGTTGCCAACAGGGCCAGATCTAGCCTGTCTGATGTGGGGGTGCAGTAAAAAATGTCAGGGGGGCAGAGGATGGGAGGTCAGAAGGGCAGAGGGCAGGGGTCACTGCTGATAGGGCAGAAGACAGGGATCCCTGCTGGCAGGGCAGAGGACAGAGGCACAGCTCCTTCTTGCATGTCTGCACTACACACAGTAGGAGCTAGAGGTTCAGAGCTAGCCTGACTGACACACGTCTATGCTCTTCCTCCCCCCTGACCCTCCGCCTCTTCCTGTGACATCACATCCTTCCGGTGTGTTCCAGGCTGATTACTAGGCTCCTTCTTGCACAAACGCCGCTGGATTGGCTCTACAACACCAGCACTCTGCAGGATTAACCACTATACAGTTGCAAGAAAAAGTATGTGAACCCCTTGGGATTACGTGGAGTTTTGCATGAATTGGGCATAAAATGTGCTCTGAACGTCATCTAAGTCACAACAATAGAAGATCACAGTCTGCTGAACATAATACTACACAAACATTAGATGTTGCCATGGTTTAATTGCACATAACATGTAAACATTCACAGTGCAGGGAGGAAAAAGTATGTGAACCTTTGGACTTAATAACTGGTTGACCCTCCTTTGGCAGCAATAACCTCAACCAAATATTTCCTGTAGTAGCAGATCAGACCTGCACAACGATCTGGAGTCATTTTGGACCACTCCTCTTCACAAAACTGTTTCAGTGTAGCAATATTCTTGGGATGTCTGGTGTGAATCGCTCTCTTAAGGTCATGCCACAGCATTTCAATCGGGTTGAGGTCAGGACTCTGACTGGGTCACTCCAGAAGGCGTATTCTGTGCTGTTGCAGCCATTGTTTTGTTGAATTACTTGTATGCTTTGGGTCATTGCCCTGTTGCATCACCCATCCTCTGCGGAGCTTCAGTTGGCGGACAGACGGTCGTACGTTTTCCTGCAAAATGTCTTGATAAACTCTGGAATTCATTTTCCCATCAATGACAACAATCCGTTCAGGCCCTGAGGCAGCAAAGCAGCCCCAAACCATGATGCTCCCTCCGCCATGTTTTACAGTGGGGATGAGGTTTTGATGTTGGTGTGCTGTGCCTTTTTTTCTCCACACATAGTGTTGTGTGTTCTTCCCAAACAACTCAATCTTGGTTTCATCTATCCACAGTATATTTTGCCAGTAGTGCTGTGGAACATCCAGGTGCTCTTTTGCAAACTTCAAACGTGCTGCAATATTCTTTTTGGACAGCAATGGCTTCCTCCGTGGTGTCCTCCCATGTACTCCATTCTTGTTTAATGTTTTCCTTATTGTAGATGTGTCAACAAAAATGTTAGCATGTGTCAGAGATTTCTGTAGGTCTTTAGCCGATACTCTGGGATTCTTCTTTACCTCATGCAGCATTCTGTGCTGTGCTCTTGCAGTCATTTTTACAGGACGACCACACCTAGGGAGAGTAGCAACAGTGCTAAACTTTCTCCATTTGTAGACAGTCTGTCTTACCGTGGACACATGAACATCAAGGCTTTTGGAGATACTTTTGTAACCCTTTCCAGCTTCATGCAAGTCAACAATTCTTGATCGTAGGTCTTCTGAGAGCTCTTTTCTGCGAGGCATAGTTCACATCAGACAGTGCTTCTTGAAACCAGTAAACCCAAAACAGGTGTGTGTTTTTTAAGGGCAGGACAGCTGTCAGCCACACATCCAATATCATCACACTGATTGGAGTCAAGGTTGGCTCACTCCTGGCTCCAATTAGCTCTGGGAGAAGTCATTAAGCTAGGGCCTCACATACTTTTTCCTCCCTGCACTGTGAATGTTTACATGTTATGTGTAATTAAACCATGGCAACATCTAATGTTTGTGTAGTATTATGTTCAGCAGACTGTGTTCTTCTATTGTTGTGACTTAGATGACGTTCAGAGCACATTTCATGCCCAATTCGTGCAAAACTCCACGTAATCCCAAGGGGTTCACATACTTTTTCTTGCAACTGTAGTTGTCTCTTACCATCTCCATCTTCCCAGCTGCTATTGCACTAACCACCAGTGGCGCCTGTGGGACAATTTGAGGAACGGTCAACTGTCATATACACAGATGAGCTTATTTTATTACTTCATTTGTGAGTGTTTTTAATCCTTTGCTATTAAATACAGCATTATTGCTATACTCAGACGGGCGCCTCCTGTCTCTTTTCTTGTGTATTTTGATTGTGCATTTAGTTGTCTACTAGAGATCCCCTATAAGTGACTGCCCATTTGAGACTTTTTTGCTAGCCACATATATAACTGGCATTATTGGAGGGTTACACTTAAAGCAAAAGTATAAAGTAATGAAGTATAGCCAAAATCAAACACATAAAAATTAGCACAAGGGACATAACTTACAGCCAGTAGAATGTGTCCCTGTGTGCTGATTCCTATGCTGTTAGTATTATTCTTGCTCCTTCCTGCTCCTCCCCCACCCCCTCAATCTTTCATTGCAGTTGAAGGTAATAGAGCTAAATGGTTGTCACAGGCACTCATCAAGAGAGCCTAACTCTGCCCTGCCTTTCAACCCACCTTTGCCATTTATAGAAGCTGCACTACAGCTTCTCTAAATGGAACAGGATCTATGAATGGAGGTGGTGAAGCTTTCAATCATCCACCCATTGTACATTCTTAGATCTTCTTCTATTCCTAAAGGAATAAAAAAAAGTGAAAATGGAAATATAAACAATAACATTTCTTGGCAAACTGAATATATTTTTTGAGCAAACTTTCAGTAATACACAGTTTTCTTTGTCAAGCATGACTTGATATAAATAAATCAAAATCTACATAGTTATTTACATACAAGCAAAGTCAATATCAAAAAATATCAAACTGTCACCCTTGCTGTTGTTGTGGCTACTTAACTGTTGGTAACATTGATAGACTTATCAGTCAAAAGCCTTGTGTAGGTCCATCCAAGATCTTTTAGATATAATAGCACATTGTTATATCTGTAGGAGCTTAGAGGAATGTTGCAAAAACACTGCTAAGTCTTTTGCACCCCCTCCAATTCTGGCTAGCAAAAAAAAAGATATCTAGCTTCCCATCTATATTTACCACTAAAATACTGTAGATGTAAACGTCAACACCTCAAACTTGTTGTTGCATTCCTTAAACCATTCTTGAGCCATTTTTGCAGTGTACCAGGGCGCATTATCCTGCTGAAATTGTCCACTGCCATCAGGGAATACCATTTCCATAAAGGGGTGTACTTGGTCAGCAACAATGTTTAGGTAGATGGTACTTGTCAAAGTAACATCCACATGAATGACAGGACTAAGGTTTTCCAGCAGAACATTACCCAAAGCATCACGTTGCCTGTACTGACTTGCCTTCTTCCCATAATGAATCCTAGTGCCATCTCTTCCCCAGGTAAATAATGCATGTGTACCTGACCTTCCAAATGATGTACTGTAAAAGGAAACCTGATTAATCGAACCAGGCCACCTTCTCCCATTGCTCCGTAGTCCAGTTCTGATGCTTACATGTCCATTGTAGGTGCTTTTGGCTATGGACACAGGTCAGCATGGACACCCTGACCGATCTGTGGCTACGCAGCCCTATACGCAGCAAACTGTGATGCCTATTTTTTCTCCTTTCAACACACAAACCTCCGGAACATGTTTACTTGCTGACTAACATATCCCACTGACCTATATGCCAATGTAGCAAGATAATCAGTGGTATTCATTTAACGTACCAGTGGTCATAATTAGAGATGAGCGAATCGAACTTGGCGAAGTGGAATTCGTTTCGAATATTAGGAAAAATTCGATTCGCGCCGAATCCGAAAATTAGCAAACTTCGGATGCACGAATCGAATTTTCCCCGATCGGCCGATTTTCATCCCTTCTACAGCCGGCAAAAAGTGTCCCTGCAGAGAGCTCCGCTATTTCTGACAGTTCTCTGACAGTTCCTTCACATTTACAGCGGTTGAAACATTGTATCTATTTGTTTCCGAATAAAAACATCTGTATCCTAAATGGAAACAAATAGATACAATGTTTCAACCGCTGTAAATGTGAAGGAACTGTCAGAGAACTGTCAGAAATAGCGGAGCTCTCTGCAGGGACACTTTTTGCTGTACTGGAATTCTTCTTATTTTCATCCTACTTCTTCTTCTTCTTCTTCTTCATCCTCATCCTCTTCTTCTTCATCATCTTCATCCTCTTCTTCTTCTTCATCCTCATCCTCTTCTTCTTCTTCTTCTTCTTCATCCTCATCCTCTTCTTCTTCTTCATCCTCATCCTCTTCTTCTTCTTCTTCTTCATCCTCATCCTCTTCTTCTTCTTCTTCTTCATCTTCATCCTCATCCTCATCCTCTTCTTCTTCTTCTTCTTCATCCTCATCCTCTTCTTCTTCTTCTTCTTCTTCCTCATCCTCATCTTCTTCTTCTTCATCCTCATCCTCTTCTTCTTCTTCTTCTTCATCCTCATCCTCTTCTTCTTCTTCTTCTTCTTCTTCTTCTTCCTCATCCTCTTCTTCTTCTTCTTCTTCCTCATCCTCATCTTCTTCTTCATCCTCATCTTCTTCTTCATCCTCATCCTCTTCTTCTTCTTCTTCATCCTCATCCTCTTCTTCTTCTTCTTCCTCATCCTCTTCTTCTTCTTCTTCTTCTTCTTCCTCATCCTCATCCTCTTCTTCTTCTTCTTCTTCTTCATCCTCATCCTCTTCTTCTTCTTCTTCTTCTTCTTCCTCATCCTCATCCTTTTCTTCTTCATCTTCATCCTCATCCTCATCTTCTTCTTCTTCCTCATCCTCTTCTTCTTCTTCTTCTTCTTCTTCTTCTTCCTCATCTTCTTCTTCCTCATCCTCATCCTCTTCTTCTTCTTCTTCATCCTCATCCTCTTCTTCTTCTTCTTCTTCATCCTCATCCTCATCTTCTTCTTCCTCATCCTCATCCTCTTCTTCTTCATCCTCATCCTCTTCTTCTTCTTCATCCTCATCCTCTTCTTCTTCTTCTTCACACTCATCCTCATCCTCTTCTTCTTCATCCTCATCCTCTTCTTCTTCTTCATCCTCATCCTCTTCTTCTTCATCCTCATCTTCTTCTTCTTCCTCATCCTCATCCTCTTCTTCTTCTTCATCTTCTTCATCCTCATCCTCTTCTTCTTCTTCATCCTCATCCTCTTCTTCTTCTTCTTCATCCTCATCCTCTTCTTCTTCTTCTTCTTCTTCCTCATCCTCATCCTCTTCTTCTTCTTCTTCTTCTTCATCCTCATCCTCATCCTCTTCTTCTTCCTCATCCTCATCCTCATCTTCTTCTTCTTCTTCATCCTCATCCTCTTCTTCTTCTTCTTCTTCATCCTCATCCTCATCTTCTTCTTCCTCATCCTCATCCTCTTCTTCTTCATCCTCATCCTCTTCTTCTTCTTCATCCTCATCTTCTTCTTCTTCTTCTTCTTCTTCTTCTTCCTCATCCTCATCCTCTTCTTCTTCAATTGAAGCTGCTTCTGCTCCGCCACTCTGCCATTGGACTCTTGATAGTCGTCTCCCCACACTGCTGCTGGGGGGACTTTTTAACATAGGCCTCTGTATGGCCTCCAATTTAAGCTGCTTACGCTTCGCCACTCTGCCATGGGCCCCTGTACCACCTCCTCATGCTGCTGCCAGGCCCGTAATCTGCCATGGGCCCCCGTACCGACTCCTCATGCTGCTGCCAGGCCCGTAATCTGTCATGGGCCCCTGTACCGCCTCCTCATGCTGCTGCCAGGTCCAGAGTGTGTCATGGGTCCCTGTACGGCCTCCCATTGCTGCTGTCTCCATCGCCACACTCTGCCATGTGCCACTTTCAGGTCTCCTCACACTGCTAGTGGGTTCCATTTTTGTCATAGGGTGCTGTATGACCTCCCATTGCTGCTGCCTCCACCGCCACACTGTGGCTCCACACTCTGGTTTTGGCCCCGTGACTGCCCAAATGAGTGAAGTGTGCGGTGATTCTAAGATCGACGGCACTCATCTGCATGTCATACTGACTGACGGTATTATTTCTCTTCCCCAGCAGACTCCAAGGGCATTTAAATTAAAGGTACAGTGTTCTGCACTAATATAAAGGCTCTCTGAAGCCTAGAAACCCTTTTAATAAGTTAAATTCGCAGCGAATATATTCGCATCGAATCAAATTTATTCCGCAAATTCGGCGAATCAGCCGAATCGAATTTTTGAATAATTCGCTCATCTCTAGTCATAATGCCATGGCTGATTGGTGTATATTGTCATTTTTATTCATAGCGATTTTGGTTACTAGGTGCAACTAATATTGATGTCAAAGTATAAGCAATATGATTTTATGGTGATTCCAGGGAAAATCCTTGCAAGTTTTCCAGTGTAGCTATTCCTTCTGCCATAAATGTGTGGAAAGGTAATTGACAAAATAATTTCAAACCCTTGCTGTGCATAGAAAGCATCATAATTACTTTCCAGCTTGTGGAGTGTAATTGTAAGCAGTGGAGGTGTAAATGATTCCGCATTAGTTTTTGTTCACATGCATTGTTGATTAAGGATGCAAGAGACATTTGGTGCCAATGCATCTCAGATGGATTCAACTGAAAATACCTATGGGGCAATATTTATTAAATTTTCTGAAACACTAACTGAAAATGAAATTTTAAATTGAGCTTCAAAATGTTTGGCACAAGTTTAAAAAAAATCAGCAAAAAATAGGAAATGAGCCTGGAGTCAGCTATGTGAAAATATCTAAAAATCCATCTAAAATAGATGCCAATAAGGTCAGTATTGGATTAAAGATGTATACAAACCACTTTTGGTTGTATACTGCTGAGCATATTGTCTTTGAAGTTTTAATGTACTGCATGCTCTAACAAGCACCATGGTAAATATTCAAAGTACATTGTGAGATGACCTTTAACTATTTAATTTCAGTCACAGCAGGATACGTTTTTATTGGGTATTAAAGAACAACAGGCAAATATACAACATAATAAAACATTATTTATGTTTTCCTTTAAAAAGTCATTTTTAATTAAAGTAGTGGCTTTATCTAAAATGTATCTTATTACTAAAGTTAACTTCCTGGCAAAAAGCTAAATACACAATTTAAAGTGAATCTTTCACCTACAAATGAAGTTTGCTCTATTGGTAGTTGCTTTATAAAAGGTACCACCTCACTTTTTCATGGTCATGTGTGTTGGGACATTTTTTGAAGATATATTTACCCTCGTGGATTACAGATACCATCACTTGAGGTATTAACACTTCACCATTAAATTTAAAAGGCCCCACTGCTGGCAGACTTTGTGGTAGATTTATACCCTGATCAGTGGCTATATAGGGCTCTACGCTAGTATTTTATATGCAGATTCTTACCTTGACCAATATAAGGCATTTTTATTTTTCCACTTACATCATTGTAAGCAGTATTATTTTTCCACTGGTGCCAATGTGAGGAGCATTAATTTTCCACTTACACTAATGTAAGGGCTTTTTATTTTCCCCAGTGAAACCAATATTATGGGGCATTATTTTCCCACTTTTCCATTTACACACATGTAATGAGCATTGTTTTTCCACTTATACCAATTTAAGGTGTATTATTTTCTCCACTGAAACCAATGTAAGGGCCTTATTTTTTAATGATTTTATTTATCAAGACATAACCATTTAGAAATTATACCAAATACAGATTATTACTAGCATTCCAAAAATGTAATGCTACCATCCAAAGTATAGCTAATAACAATAACATATTCTTTTGCAGGATGCAGTATCAAGCCATCAAAAGTGTTGTCTTGGTTCTTCTATCTCTCTCTCCTCACTGGACATGTAGGAAGCAGTGGGATCCATTGGCTTCAGCTACTTTGAATCACAGCCAGTGAGCAGAGAGTGGGGGGGCACGTCCGAGCCATGCTGTGTGTGCTTGCTATTGGGGCAATCAGTAGGGGGAGGAACCAGGAGTGCTGGTTCCCAGAAGAGGAGGATCGGGGCAGCTTTGTGCAAAACCATTGCACAGAGAAGATACGTATGACACAGATTTGATGACATTCCAGATATCCAGCATGCTGCAACAATGATACTGCATAGCATTCCAAGAAAATGAATTCCAGGAATGTTTCCAGCATTGGCACAGTCCTTTATAAAAATGCGTCACTTCACAAAGGGATTCCTTTGAAGGTAACAGCAGCCACATTGTACCTCGTAGCTACCACATTCAAGAATTTATAATCTGCAAAAAGTATTTTTTTTCTTCTTGGGTAAAGATAAACTTTAAACTGTACTCTGCATTCATACATGCTCATTATGTGTGTGCATTGTCCCAACAGTTGGCTGTTAGTGGTCCCCATTAGTGATGATTAATCAGTTACTGGTTTTATTAAAGAGCTGTTTTGTGGATATTGCTGAAAATTCAGAAAATGCAAACTTCATGGGAGTCTCTGAAAAGTCTATAGGGGTGAATTTTGTTACTCAATCAAGGTAATTTGTGGGGCTAATAAGTAAGCTGTTTTCAAACAAAATGCATGGGAAACCAGACGTTGTCATAGGAGAAATGCCATTATAATACAATATCTAATACTACAATGTGTAGTCAGCTCTCTCCAATAGCAACAACACACTCTGACAATATGACTGCTGTTATACATGTCTTCAGATTATTTACTCCTATGACTCATCTGACCAAGAATAAAGACATGGCAGTCCATTATATGCTGTTCCCAATTTCTGGCATGAAGCTCAAACTTATTGGCCAATAGTTTGCAATTCAAACTGAAAGCAAATCCTGAGGATCTGCCTAGCCTCTAATACCCAGTCCAAACTATCCTCTCTTTTTCTCTTTTAGGGTAGAGTGCAAAGAGTTTTAGCTCTGTGTCCATATTATGTGTGTAGAAACACATACGTAGTTGGGGAGTTCCATTTTTAAAAAGGTCTTTTGTCTTAAGTTTGTTTATGTTCAGTAGGACTATGGCAAATGAGTGCCATGTATACAGAGAATAGACTTAACCATGTCTCATTGAGCCATGCCCAGTGTTCAGTACAACTGGGCCTGCAGAGTTTCCCTTTTCAATATGCCCAAGGTTGCTTTAGTCTCTGCTATTATTTCGCTATATATTTATTTACACTATGTATTTACTATATGACCTCATATTTTTCATTTTCTAAGCATTTTGTATTTTTTCATTCTTCACTTTCTAAGCTTTATGGTAGGGCTTCTTTATATTATAACATCAAATTCAGGCTACTTTACTTATACCTCTAGCACCAACACAGCACCCCCCCTCCCCCCCCCCAAAAAAAAAGAAAAGAAAGAAAGAAAGACAGCAAGAAATGGCTGGAGTTGCCTCTAATTCCAGAAATAGTCAAGAAAATATATACAAAACCCTCATTGTCATCAGTTAGTTATGTTATCTTGACCAAAGTACAACTTTTTTACCGCTAACATGGGACCACAGGTCAGCATACTTTAACACAAATGATGTTGATGCTTTATGATGTTAAAAACCTTACCCTGACAGCTTAAAGAGGTGTTTTATTGCAGTTTAATTCACTTATGATACTGATTTTATAGATAGACACTGGAGGCTGGAATAATTTAGTGACTTCATAATAAAAGCATTGTACTGTATTCCCAATAGCGCACAGTAATAGATACAAATAAAAGACAAATCTGCAATGGAAAATTAGATCACCTTTCAGTGCTTTGGCAACTGGATAAACTTTGAAGCCACAATTCAAAGCCCCAATTGTTTTTTTTGTTTTAACTAGGTATTAGTGTAGTTAAATCCCCTGTTTAATTTGTATGCCTTACTTTAAAATGATGGGTTCACATATTGTGGCTGCAGTTTATATTGTCATGGATGATCAATTTCCTTATGTCCATTTACATTATATGTTCACCTTGCCCCCATTCACTAAAGAGACAGACATCTTCTTGTTCCAGAGCGTATGCCATCCAATCCATTCTTCACAATTTCCTCTGTGAAGCATCACAAATGTGGGTGTGCTAATGTGAAGAAAACACATCCCTTCCTTTCATGATTGTGCCTGTTTCAGCTTCAATTCATATGCAGTTTTCCCTGTGCAAGCACCAGATTGAGAGAAAAAAGGATTGTGGGATATGTAGTTTCTTCCTAGATTATGGAAAGAGGTCATACATTAAAGTGGTTTTAAAACCAAAACCAAATATGTAATCTATTTCAGATTACCGATAATTAGGTGTGGTGGCTGCATAAGTTTTCTTTTTCCCTCTTTTTTCACCTAGTGATCTGGCCAGTAACACACCTCCTGTATTAGAGTGCCTTCACTCTGGATGAAGGAGCACAAAGGTGCATTTGGACAGCAATAGTGTTGGGCTTGATGTTTGAGTGGAACATAAGTTTGACTCGAACATTAGTCGTTCATGTGTTTTGGCAAACACATTAATGGTAAGCGCGTTCGGTGGGCTGCGAACGCTGCAAACCACAATGCACTACTCCCTGACAGTGCATTGCGAATGGCCAAAGTAATGCACCTGCTTTGGCCAATCACATCACATGATGACATCACACAGTATTTAAGAACTGTTATTCCAGTGCATATGTTTGACGGCAGGACCCAGTGTCAAAAGCAGAGCATTTTTTTTCTTTTTTGGGGTCGGTGGTGGCAGCGGGCATCATGATTGACGTTGGGTCTACTTCAGGGGACATTTTTTATTTTTGTTTTTAATAAAAGACTTGTCAAAGAGTGTGTACTGTCATGTTTTACACTACATTTTTTTTTGTGAAAGAGTAGCGGTATCATGTACCTCATACACATTCACATGGAAGGGGTGGGATCTGGAGGCCCCCTTGTTAAAGGGGGCTTCCAGATTCTGATAAGCTCCCCGCCTGCAGACCCCCACAACCACCTGCCACAGTTGTGGAGAAGAGGCCCTTGTCCCCATCAACATGGGGACAAGGTGCTTTGGGGGGGGACCCCCCTGCCCCAAAGCACTCCCCCCATGTTGAGGGCATGTGGCCTGCTATGGTTCAGGAAGGGGGGTTGCTCACTCGTCCCTCCACTTTTCTGACCTGCAGGGCTGCATGCTTGGATAAGGGTCTGGTATGCATTTTGTTTAAATGTTGGTGTGGGGGTTCCTCTCAAAATCCATACCAGTCCCGAAGGGATTGGGATGGATGGGGGGGGCCCCATGTGTTTTTTTAAAAAAAAAACTTTAATTGCTGGGCAAGTTTGGCAATTCTTTTTACATCCAGCTGTCAGCGGGGAACCCCGCTGACAGCTGAAACATTAAAGAATGTTTTCACCACTAAACTATCAAATGACTTAATAATATAACTCATATGGTATTTTAGTAGCTGAGTGGTGTCTTACTGCACATTTAGTAGCTGAGCGGTGTCTTACTGCACATTCAGATGTGGTAAGATACTGCTTAGTTAATTGTCCTCTCTGTTCGAAGTTCACGATTGAACTTTCATTAGGTTCGAATGTTCGACCGCGAACTGAACAGGGAGGTGTTCGGCCCACCACTACACTGCAACATTGTCAGTCTTGGGTGATGGTAGTGTTAGATTTACTAGCTGACTTCGAAATACTGAACAAATTGTAGCCAAACTCCAGCTAACATTTTTTAGCAATTACAGCAACAGTTTTGTTCCTTTTGGGATAAAGGTTTTACATAACTACATAAACGCTGACTCTTGTAAGAACACCTGTCTCAATCCTCAAACTGCAGGACAACTTGCTCTGTTAAAAAAAACAGACTTGTTGGCCAGATCACCAGAAGAAAATAAAATGAATAAATAAAAGAAAGCCTAAAAAAGAAAACAAATGCAGCCATCACATCTAAAATTGGTAAGCTGCAACATAATAAATGTCTGCTTTTGGGTTTGAAACCACTTTAATCTGTACAGTGCCATGCTGCATGCCTCGCATTTAAACACAAACAAAAACTTTTAACACTGAAATGTGAAGATTTGCTCTACTGTAGACAGTGCATGCAGAAAAACTACACAATCAATGTACATCTTATGCAGGTGAACAACACAAGCTGCAGGTAAGAAGGCTTATAATGTCCTTAAGATCTTACACAAGAAATTAAAGGAAGATATAGGAAGGTTATTGGGGAAATATTTTAGGTATGAATTACTGACTGGCCCTTTAAATGGTATGCACACAGAGAGCACTGAAAGCAAACATTTTTCTAGATTCAGTAAATTCGGCATGTCTTAGGTAAAAGATGGTGTAACATTTTGTGTCCTACATTTTATTAATAATTTGGCAAAAAAAAAGTTGTATGCCTGATCTCTGTTGTCAAAAGGTAAAATACTACTTGTTCTGATTACGATCATATTGCTACAACTCCTTCTAGGTAGCTAAGTTTTGTTGTTTTGTTAGTCAGAGGCGGTGCATTTCTTCCAGATCTGTATATTAATCCAGTATGAAAATTTTGCCACTTTTGCAGGAGCTTCTTGAACAAAAAAACAGTCACTGCTGCTCTATTACCTTGTGCAAGGTGACTGGTCTTGTCTCCTCCCCCTCCTATAGTATTCTGCAGCAAGCCTGTAGTAGATGGAGTCTGCTGGGTCCCTCCCAAAGCTCTGCTCTCTGCACAGGCACAGTGATGATGTCACTATTACTTTTACAAGGTCATATCTAGGTTTGCAAAGGCATGAACACAAAGTGGATTTATATTTTGTGGTTATTGAAAAATATACAGTATTTAGTTGAACGTTTTTGTGCCCAGAGTTTATTTTTAACTTTCATAAATTGGAGAACTGGTGAAATGTGTGGCAAACCAGAAAGCACATGTTTTCTGTTTTGCATGTTTAGGATATAAAAATGAAGACAAATAATTTCCAAACTAAACTAATATCTCTAACTGTAGCTTCTCTTTCCAAAACAAAGATGCCACAAACAAATATAAACTCTCTGAGCCCCCGTTCTTCATTATCTAATTTCTTTTTCCGGTTACTGAACTATGGAAAAGAACACCACTTTTCTCCTTAGACATATTTGAAGTAGGTGCTCAAAGTGCTTGGTATGGAGTAAACATTTGTAAGGTATGAAATGTGTTGGGATGTTGGAATATTATCTCAGAAGTACTTGTTCAAGAGAAGCTGTCATTCTAGTTATTTATTTGCTGACAGCATCTCTTCAATGCCAGCTGTTGTACTAACATGAGAGTCCAGACAGTTTCAGCCTACATTACAGCAGTTTGTGGAGATGGAAGTCATCTTCGCTTGACATTTGAATGATCAGCAAAATATACTGATGCTTCTAGCAATCATATATAGATCAGCACGCCACATTTTACAGAAAAAAATCTTGTCAGGTTCTTTCAAGTCAAATGGTTTTTGAGAAACCACAGCTTTCCTACTAAAAAATAAAGTTTGCTTATTATTGAGATCAAGTGTCCGTGAGCTAAAAATTGGAAATTTCCACCCTGTCTAGAACTGTTGGGAAAAGAACAATGAAACAGTAGATGAGCAAAGGTTGGAGAGGTATTAATGTGACATTCAGGGCCAGTGCTAGACTATTTTGCACCCTAGGCAAGACCAGCGCCCCCCTCCCAAAAAAATAAAAAACATTAATAAATACATTTTAGAAACAGTAGAAAATATTAAATCATCAAAATGTGAAACTTCTAAATTTCTTTTAATTTTCAAAAATAAGTGCCATAAGATGCCACCAGCACCAATATTAAAGACAAAATCAATGTCATGGATGGATTGTATCGGTGGCTGGCAGTGGCAGGGTGACAGTTGCAGTGAGTGGAGCATGATGGTTCCACACTCTGACAGATCCCAGGCTGGAATTCCCCAGGCAATGGGGGGATAAAACAATGTGACAGCAGGCAGCTGAACTGAGCAATTCCACACTGTGACAGATCTGACACAACACACCACCACCAACACTGACACAGATCAGTATGCCCATCAGGCAGTAGAAGAGCAGGCTGTGGGATCGGGATGATGTCATCACTCACCAACACATTACACATGTGATGCATGGTCGGCTGGCCGGGTCACACTCACACAGACACAAGACATCAGAATCAGACATTACCTTCCTCCACAAGCACAGCTACACCTGTGCTGGTGAATGGGAAGAGAAGAGCTAGAACTCCACAGTGATCAGCAGTCCAGCTGGCTTACAGTAAAGATCTGGGTCTGAGAGGAACACTGGAAGGAGCGACAGCTCAGCAGCTACTCTGACCCCAAACACCATCTTCCTCTGTCCTTTCTTCCTCCCCTCTGCTGCCCCTCCTCTTTGCTGAAGGATCATTCATGAGATAGTTACATACAGTGAAGGAAATAAGTATTTGATCCCCTGCTGATTTTGAATGTTTTCCCACTCACAAAGAAATGATCAGTCTAAAAGTCGAATGGTAGGTGTATTGTAACACTGAGAGACAAAATAGCAACAAAAAATTCAAAAGAAATGCATGTCTAACAAATTATGCACTGATTTGCATGTTCATGAGGGAAATAAGTATTTGATCCCCTATCATTCAGCAGGATTTCTGGCTACCAGGTGTCTTTCATACAGGTAACAAGCTGAGATTAGAAGCAGTCTCTGAAAGGGAGTGTTGCTAATCTCATTTTGTTACCTGTATAAAAGACACCTGTCCACAGGAGCAATCAAGCAATCAGATTCCAAACTCTCCACCATGGCAAAGACCAAAGAGCTCTCCAAGGATGTCAGGGACAAGATTGTAGACCTACACAAGGCTGGACTGGGCAACCAAGCTATCGCCAAGCAACTTGGTGAGAAGGTGACAACAGTTGGTGCAATAATTCGCAAATGGTAGAAAGACAAAACAACTGTCAGTCTGTCTAGGTCTGCTGCACCATGCAAGATCTCACCTCGTGGAGTGTCAATGATCATGAGAGCAGTGAGGAATTATCCCAGAACTACACGTGAGGATCTTGTCACTGAACATCTGAATGATGCAGAGGAGAACTGGTTGAAAGTGTTGTGGTCAGATGAGACCAAAATCGAGCTCTTTGGCATCAACTCAACTAGCCGTGTTAGGAGGAGGAGGAATGCTGCCTATGACCCCAAGAACACCATCCCAACTGTCAAACATGGTGGTGGAAACATTCTGCTTTGGGGGTGTTTTTCTGCTAAGGGAACAGGACAACTGCACCGCATCAAAGGGACGATGGACGGGGCAATGTACCGTCAAATCTTGGGTGAGAACCTTCTTCCCTCAGCCAGGGCATTGAAAATGGGTCGGGGGTGGGTGTTCCAGCATGACAAAAACCCAGAACACATGGCCAAGGCAACAAAGGAGTGGCTCAAGAAGAAGCACATTAAGGTCCTGCAGTGGCCTAGCCAGTCCCCAGACTTTAATCCAAATGAAAATCTGTAGAGGGAGCTCAAAGTTCAAGTTGCCAAACGTCAGCCACCAAACCTTAATGACTTGGAGAGGATCTGCCAAGAGGAGTGGGCCAAAAGCCCTCCTGAGATGTATGCAAACCTGTTGGCCAACTACAGGAAATGTCTGACCTCTGTGATTGCCAACAAGGGATTTTCCACCAAGTACTAAGTCATGTTTGTGAAGGGGATCAAATACTTATTTCTTTCATGAACATGCAAATCAGTGCATAATTTATTAGACATGCATTTCTTTTGAATTTTTTGTTGCTATTCTGTCTCTCAGTGTTACAATACACCTACCATTCAATTTTTAGACTGATCGTTTCTTTGTGAGTGGGCAAACATTCAAAATGAGCAGGGGATCAAATACTTATTTCCTTCACTGTAGTTACATAGTTAGTCTGGCTGAAAAAAGACAAAAGTCCATCCAGTTCAAACTTGCAAAAAAAAAGAATTATAATCCTATACCCACAATTGATCCAGAGGAAGGCAAAAAAAACAGCAAAGCATGATTCGATTTTCTCCTGCAGGGAAAAAAATTCCTGATCCCTCAAGAGGCAATTGGATATTCCCTGGATAAACCTTACCTTAAATGTTAGTATCCATTTATATTCTGTGTATCTATGAAAGAATCCAGGCCTTTTTTTAAAGCAGTCCACTGAGCTGGCCAGAACCAACTCTTGAGGGAGTCTATTCCACATTTTCACAGCTTTCACTGTGAAGAAACCTTTCCGTGTTTGGAGATTAAATTTCTTTTCCTCCAGACTTGGTGGTGTCCCACACAGAGAGAGTGCTGGCTTGTGCTGCGCCCAGTGCCCCTAGGTGGCAGTGCACCCTATGCGGCCGCCTAGTTTGCCTAGTAGAAGCACCAGCCCTGGTACCACTGCAATGCATTATAGCGTAGTGGTGAGTATTGCAGTATTTTGTAATTTTGCTGAAGTGCCATTAGGACTCAGTTTGAATAGCATTTGTATATTTTAGTTATGTTTGCTTTCATCCAGGTACTTGTAAAGAGGTAATAAACGGAGGAGAATTTAATGATTCGCCCCTATAAGACTATGCCTTCTCCTGCTAGAGTTATGTGGGGTATTGTAGGGTGCTCATGTCTCAAATATGCAATTTTGGGGCAGGTGTGCTATAAAATGGCAATTTAGTGAAATATTTTTTATTTTAATCAGCACAAGGGATAGTACTTACAATACATAGTCACCATTGCACTGGTGGCTGCTATGTTTGTTGAAATCATCATCCTCTGACCCCCTAGATACTCCCACAACTGTGATCTTCCAGTGCTATGAAGGTTAATACGAGTGGCTAGACCTGTCACCTGCACTCATCAAAACTGCCAACTATGCCTGCCCTTTCCGTTGCATTCATAAAAGCTGTACTATTGCTTCTTTCAATGAAAAGCATTCTATGAAGGAGGAAAACCTTTCATGTATCCCATTGTCCTCCATTCATAGATCGCTTTTCATTGCGGGAAGTGGTAGTACAGCTTTTATGAATGGAGCCGTGGAGAGGAAAGATCAGGCATAATATTATGCAACAATAGTGTAGCGCTAAATGTGCTGTTATAAAAACATGCGTGAGCATAAAAAACATATGCAATCACAGACTGAACTCGTGACCCCCCACATATATAATCCCCAATATGGGGGACCAATTGATAGTGAAGTTGGTGATTCCTTGCAGGGGGACACAATAAATAGCACATGTGAAAAATGTGTCCCAGTTCAAGGCATCATGCTATGTAGCAGTCCATAAATTCAAATCCAAAGGTGCACAGATTCACACACACACATGTGAATGTAACCGCAGACAATAGGTGCCACACACAGTGATGTAATATCCGTAAGTGGCCAAAGTGCCTCCTTACCTCCTGTATATGACCACAAAAGCCTACTGGCTTAGTGGAATAACCACATATACCAAGAAATAACCACGTCTCCAGATGAACCCTCCTGGATGCCTGGTAGCCTGCAATGTTCTAGATCAGTCCCCTGTAACCTGGCACTCACATGTATCCGCTTTCCACCATAGGGTCATATTAAACACAAAAAAGATCCTTTATAGCGTGATACTGTACATACTTTTAATCCCCAATTGGTCCCCCATATTGGGGATTATATATATGGGGGGTCACAAGTTCAGTCTGTGATTGCATATGTTTTTTATGCTCACGCATGTTTTTATATCAACACATTTAGCGTTACACCATTGTTGCACAATATTATTGTCTACTTTGTGGTTAAAGATTAGGTGGTAGCTGCTTAGGTTAGGGTTTATCCATTCCCAGCTCAGGAGGCTTCCTTTTGTATTAAAGGTCAGGCATAGTTGGCACTTTTGATGAGTACTGGTGACAGGTCCAGCTGCCAGTAATAACCCCCACAGCACAGGAAGATCACAAAGGAATGAAGAATTCAATAAGCCTCCACCAGAGCAAGGGCCACTTTATTTAAAAATATATATTTTACTACATTTCAGCTATACTTCAGCTATATTCCTTTTATCTGTTTTAAGCAGTCCTGCTGTTATGGGGGATTCTGTTGGGAGTTAACAGTCCTTCTGTTGGGAACATCTTCTGGTTGTAAGCTGCCTAAGAGTTAAATGGAGGTACTCAAAAATTGTCTCCAAGATATTGTGAGGCTGTTTAAGCTTTGCAAGTCTTGTAAAAGCTGCTGTAAGGAAATTCTATTGTCCTTTAAAGCATATTGATCTGAGCACCAATAGACAACATAAAGACAAGTTATCTTTTTTTGGTGTCGTGACATCATTGCTTCTCCACATCAACCAATCAGAGAAATAATTGTTTCACTTATAAAAATACATGGCTTCACCTGAATGGATGAGAAGCATTCAGTCTTCTCAATTTTACGAGAAGTCACCCATACTGCTGCCAAACACAGCGCCGCATACTGTAGGTAGCTGATAAACAGCCCACACAGTGGCCAAATCACCCAGTAATGGGAATATATTTTTTGGGCCAGCTTGGCACAAACAAAATTTTAAAAATGAGAGGAAACCTGTATTTCAGTTTAAGAAAGACTATACAATATTTTCAGTATTTGTACACATTTTCAGCGTTTATTCTACAGTTTATTAGCAGTAATCAAGAATCAGTCGCAGTCTTTTATAATTGAGCCATTCAAAAGGGTAAAAAGTGCCCATGCAGTTCAGTCCTAAGCAATAATTCCCGTCTAGACAAGTTAAAACAAATATTTGTGGTGGAGAGGAAATGATCACCTTTGTGGTCAGCAAGTTATTTCTTAACGGATGGACTGCTCAACTCCATCTTCATCTTTTATATTACGGAAACATGGGAATAATCCAAAGGAAAAAGGAAAGGAAAGCTCTTTTTGTTCTCCTCTTGATAAGAAATAAATATATCAGATATCCAGATATGCTAGCTATTTATAGCTAAGCTATGTGTTGTTCCAAATCTTTTATATAAACAAGTCCCGGTGCTTGAGCATTCACATCTTCACATTCTGCTTGTATACTGTCTTTTCACAGTTTTTTCAAATGACAATCTGAACCACACACAGACTCCAAGTTCATACAAGGTGCACAATAATTTTTCTGTGTCCAGGCTTCTCTATTAAAGGAGACGTAAAGTCAAAGCTTCTTTGGCTGTACGTCTCCTGTGGATCACAGCACTCCTGTGACCCGTTTTCAGCTGACAGCGAGCTGAAGCCCACTGTTGGCTGATGTCACTCAGCCAGTCCAGACTGGGGAAAGATCCCCACTTTAACCTCCCACTATTCCCGAGTGTAGCTCGGGGTAAAGTTTCAGCACCACAAGTGGTAACCCCGAGCTACACTCGGGAATACCCTGCAGCGCTGCTTCGGGATCTCTTCTTCACTTACCTTGTCCTGCGCTCCCGTGATGTCCCTCCTGCAGTGTCCCCGGCAATGTAATCTGGTGGATGCCAGCATCTGTCTTCTGGGTTCCGTTCCCTGCGACGTCGGGACATACGGGGGACGGAACGGCGGGAAATTTGAAAATGACAAAAAGTGACATTCACTAAAATCACTAAAAAAGCAGGTTATCAATATGACTTAGCTGATTCCTAGGATGTTGTAGATTTTGGAATCTCAGGCCTCTTGTTGGGGTCTATAGTGATAGGAAGAAGGGTCAGCTGCACACTGGATGTTTGATGAATATAGTGTATATTTATTGATCCAGAGGATACACAAAACACCAAGACATGAACACAAGACCTGTTAACGTGTTAAAACGATCTTGTGCTTAATCATGTCCTAAGTATAACTTAAGCACAAGATCATGTTAATGCGTTACCAGGTCCTGTATTCATGTCTTGGTGTTTTGTGTGTCCTATTAATCAATAAATATACATTATATTCATCTATCCTCCGGTGTGTGGCTGACCCTTCTTCCTATTGCATCATGTGTGGTGGCGAGCCAGAGCCTGCACCTGTTGTAGATTGATCTGGATTGTTTGCCTGAGTGGTATACCTCTGTTCTTTGGGGTCTTTAGTGAGCTGGAGATTTTGAAGGGCTCTGTGCGGGATGCACTCTGTGGTCTTCTGGAGAAAGCAAATTTGGGTGAGAAGATCTGCGATGTCGCTGTCTGTGGAGTTGGAAGTCCATCCTGTCGTAACAAGATGGTGTTCTCAAGGCATGCGGATGGGTGTTCCATTCTGACACGTTGACCAGTGGGATGTCAAGAATATCACTAAATTGTGGGAGATCCTCTGGAACACGCAGCTGAGCTGTATGGCCTAGGACAGTAGCAGAGAGGCAGAATGGGAACTTCCACCTATAGTGTATGCCATGTGTTCGTAGAACCTCCAGCAGAGGGTGAAGTTCCCTTTGGTGTTGTAAGGTTATGTCCACTTTGTTGTGTGTGATCTAAATCCTATTATGTGCTTTTCTTAGGATTTCTTCCTTCAGACGGAAGCTGTTCCCTTGGAGGATCTGTGTCTCTTCCTTTTGGAAGAGGGGTTGGGGTTGGAGGAGAATGAGTAGGGTCATCTGGATCCTGGCTGTGATAGAAATCAAGCCCTCTGTCGGCCGGAGCACTTGGCTTAAGCTGCCATCTTGGTCCGAGGTTAGGACACGCCCCCTTTGTTAGTACATTATCAAATGAAGTTTTTTTTAATGCAAGCAGTGTAAGCTGGCCATACACAGATCAACTTTGATAAGTGAGTGGCCCTAACTGACAAACAGCAACTGCATCCAATCACATTGCTGTTCGGGCATTTTGACAGTCAGCAATGTAGGGCAAGCCTTACAAAAGAGGGCTTATTTTTTCTGAGCATACTATATAGAAAAATCAGACAAAGACAGAATCTTCTTTATGCTTCCAGCTCATCTTCTTTGATAGTGTGCTGACAAAGTATAGTATGCATCTGTATAATGAAATTAGATTTTATTTTTCCTTATACAGTCATGCTTTTACTTATCAACAGCTTGTGATATATATTCATGTTTCAAATACCTTTTAAAGAAACTGATATGGTATCTCTTTTGGTTTAAAGGTTATTTGCCTCACTTGACTATACAGTAACTAATTGGAAGCATATCTTGTCTAAAAATCCTGATAATAGAAACCACTTGAGTCATAAAATAAACGCAGGTGGAATAAATTGTGTACAGGAGATACCAGGTATTGCATGTTACATAGAGAGTGAAATCACAGTCCTCAGCTGGGATCCACTGCTATCCACAGTGGAAATATTTGTTCCATTAACATGATAAATACTTAACAAACATACACATGGGTAAAGCACTGGGATGGTTGGAGGCCAATGTACAGGTGTTTTGCCTTTTCTACTATGTATATAAGCTCTAGGAATATACATAGACTGGCATGTTGCTGGATATTCCAACTAAATGGAAACTGTGGAAATCGAAATAATGGAGTTGCTATTTAACATTTTTTTCACACTGATTCTGTTGCTAAAATAAAGGACAGAACACAGAAGAAACGTACAGTTGGTGCTGGTTGGGTGATGTAGTTAGTGGGAAGGTTCAATAAACAAGCACATGATCAGGCAAGTATAATGTTTCTTCATTTACAAGTGCTGTTTTTTCAGCAGCAGGATTGTTTTGAGGTTATGTTGACCTCACCTAAAATATACTTAAGTCAAGGTAATGGAATAATGGAATAAAGTTTGAGTTTAGTAAAGAAACCCCAGAATCAGGGCCAGTGCTACCGCTAGGCAAACTAGACAGCTGCCTAGGGCCCACTGCCTCCTAAGACTCATGGACAACTGCCAGTTAAAATGAAAATGGTTGTGGCACCCGGGTGAATTAAAATAGAGACATACACGGTTAGACAGAGAGTGATCTCTCCCCTTACCTCTTCCACCTTCAGGAAGTCAGGTGGTGCCTACCTGTTTGTTAATTTGTCAGTGCTGAGTGTGGGGGTGTGGCTACCCACGGGATGCCAGCTCACCTTGAGACGATCACTTGTGGGAGAGGTAGAGGAGGGCGCAGATTTGCTGTTTGAATAGTGGACCCGTCACAAGGACCACACAGCCTAGAGGGTGAAAAGCTGCTGCTGCGGACTCAACTGGAGCAAGGAGGAGCAGGGATGGACTGTCACTGAGACACAGAGCCAAGCAGAGAGAGCCTAGCTGGAGGAGAGAGATCCGAAGCAAGTGTGGTGGAGGCCAGAGCCAACCTGAGTCTAAGTGGTCACCCGGAGCAGACTGTAGAGGCCAGAGTCAGCCAGTGGTCACCTGGAGCAGTCTGTGTGGGAAAACTGGCCCAGCCAGAGCCAGAGGGCTCAGGTAATTAAATCACATACCTAACACCAGGGGCAGACTGACAACTCATGGGGCCCCTGGGCAATATGGGATCATGGGGCCCCTGTGTCCTTGCCCAAACTCAAAAAAGCCTATGAAAAATGTACCAGGGGCATCTCATGGGGCCCCCTACTGACCCCGGGCACTCGGGCAGTGCCCGAGTTTCCAAATAGTCAGTCCACCTCTGCCTAGCACGTGCCATCTTCATCCTGCTCACAGTAATCTACCATGTCATTTCCATCCTGCACACAGTCATCTCCATCCTGTACACACAGTCATCTCCATTCTGCACTCCACATTCTGTACTATGTAAGTCATCACAGACTCTATTAAACCACACCCCCAACATTTAGCATAATTTAAGCCACACCCACTTTTTTGCTTCATTGCGCTTTGCCTGCGGCATTTTTCTTGCAACATCATTTCCTCCCAGTTCCTCAGTTAGTTATCTTCTTTTTTTTTGGGGGGGGGGGGTGCAAGTAGCTGGTCTTGCCTAAGGGCACAAAATAGTCTAGCACTGGCCCTGCCCTGATGTATGCATGAAAAACTTTCACCCATAAAAATAAGGTAAGTACTATAGAATCATCTTCTACGGTCACATGATATGGGAAGATATAATGCTGTCAATCAACCCTTATTTGTGGAACGAGAACCTGAATGGTATCTGTCACCAGTGCACTTCAGAGGTGACAGGGACGCACTGATGCTGCTAGAGGGTTACATTAAAGGTATTAAGGATCAAGCTTATATTAGACAGAAAACAAATATCCTAGGAGAAGAATGTAGGCTGTCATTCCTCTTTCTCATTCTCTAAAATCTAGTTGCCTTGTCATAATGTAAAACAATTGAAGCAGTTGTTATAATATTATACCATGGTTCACTCTCTAAATTCTACATGAGTTACCTCCTTTCACCGAAGAAGTCATGTGACCATAGCATAATCAGAGGTCCTTAGACCTTTTCTATCATGGAATAACCCAAGCACTTGTCTAAAAATATAAAATAATGGTGCAGTGCTAAATACAGATTACAAATACAATATAGCCTTGTCCATCATATTACTGATGTCAGTCCTTTACATAGTGCAAACATAAGAGACAGTGATCCTTGGAATGTCCCCAATGGATAGATTTGGACAGTTGAAATTCACGTGGATAAGGAAGTCAGGAAAAACAAGCCTCCACCTCACCGAATAAACTGCCCCTTACTAGATAATTTGACTGCCCATTAGGAACAGTCAAGATGCGCAAAAAGATACACCATAAGACATCTTGATAGATTTTCCATTTTGATCATAAAATGGCACCACACTAGGTAGATGAATTGACTCCGACCAGATAAATGCTGTCAATCAGAAGTGCATGGATCAAAGGAAAAACCCTCTCATAGTGTAGTAAATTGATATTAATTGAATTTAATCCAAGAATAAAACTCACATTTTAAAAGCTTGTAAAAAAGCACAACATAGTCTCACAGTGATGCATCAAACCAGTATTGTTTCATACCGACAAGATTGCTGCCATGTCCATGTGTGCAATGACGTCACACACCGTAAGTCCTCCTTACCTGCAAATGACTCTGTTAGCACAGTAACGCTGATGACACTCCTTAGTGTCCTTAAGTCAACAGAGCTACATCCTGGCCAGAAGCTGAGGAAGGAACTATGTGAAAGAAGTGCTGTCAGCAGTTGCAATGCAAGCAGCCATAGCACATGAGCACTACTAAGCAATCTAAAGGGCAACTCCAATTTCGTGGGCAAAAAAATATAGCAAATAAAAAATATTAATAACATAGCATATGCAATTGCTGCACAAGCCATGCTGTAACTGAATGTTATTACAAATTACCTTTCCTTTTCAATCTGTAGTGCTGTAATTTATTTTAAATAATTCAGGGCAGTATGGCAACCTGGAGGCCTTCTGTGCACAGTTGGTGTACTGTACTTCCCCATAAATGGAATTTCCTGCACTAAAATACAATTTAGATTTTAGGTATCCTCTACAACAAAAATATCAGTTTTGATGATATACTCCCAAAGGATTACTCACTTCTAATGGAGTGCAGACACTATATTTCCTCATTAGAGCACAGTACGTGAACTAGCTAAATAATAGAGAAAAGTCACTCCCATTCCCATTCACTTTGCACATTTACAAAATAATATAGCGTTTTCTGCACAATGGAATCGCACAGTAAAGCACTCCACATTCCTGTGTGATTCAGTGCAATGTGATTTTCAGCCCATTCATGCAGGCAAACATACTGCATTTGTGATCTTCATTTGTGGTATCATTAGGAATCTATTGACAGCTGCAACAGATCACTCATCCAGGGCATTCAGAACATAGTGTGGGAAACGTACACGGAACTCACTGCTCCCAAAGCACGTTCTGATGTGACTGAGCCCTCAGAGCAGAAACAGGTAGGAATCTGAAAAAAAGTTTGTTAAAATCCTTGCAATGTACATTGATCATCCAGAGGGGAATATTTTTTCCCCAACAAAATTGGAGCTACTCTTTAACTAGTTGTGGACTACGCATGCCCTCCAAAAAAAAATTTAACTACTTTGGGCACGTGTAGTATGCCCTGCTCCACAGCTCCTTGGCCACATTTTTGGGTATTTCCCAGCTATCATCTAAACATGATGTTGGATAAACTAACCTTGCCAGTTAAAAAAAAAAAATTTAAAAAGTAAGTAAGCTTTGTTGGTCCTACGGATCACAGGAGTGCAGTTCAATTTTTCCTCCTGTGACCCATTTTCAGCTGACTGGGCTGTCAGCTGACATCCTTAGCCTGTTTTATATAGCCAATTTTATATTTGGGCTCCACCTAGATGCCTGAACTGGCAGCTGGCTCAGCCTCTCAGCGAGCTGCTGGGAGACTGAGCCAGCCACTTCCGCCCCTTCCACAGCTAGGTGAGTGCAGTTTTTTATTTTTTAAGAAATCCATACTTCTCTTTTAAGTAAACTGTGTTCCTATGCTGTTCTTTGAAAATAAGTTCTTCATGCATTCAGTAAGAAAGGTCTATCATTGCAACGACAACCAAATTGCTCAGAGCTGCAGTATGTTAATCAGCAGACAAGTTTCTTTTGGTGACCAAGTCTCCTTCACCAATATGCTGTCTAGGACACCAACCTATCAGACTGGTATCCATTTTGAGTAACTTCCAAAGTAACACATAGAAGGATTTTCCTGATCCCAAGGAAGGATTCTTGAACAACCGGATCAGAGACAACCTAGTTTGCGCTGTCAAGAATATTCATTTGTCCAGAGATTGCACCTTCCCCACACATAGAGAATGTTGAGTTGTAGGTGTCTGGAGTCAAAATGAGCAAATTGGACTACCACATAACCCAGAATTCTCATGCACAATTGCAGGGTGGGATGACTCATGGACTGTAGAATCTGAGTCTAGGAGTGGAGCGTTAGAGGTTTTTCTGGTTAAAGAAAACTTGGCCTGAGCTGTGTCTGAGTCTGGTCTGAGCTGTGTCTCGGATTAAATACAGTATAATTAAGAGGTTTTTTTTTTTCAACCAGCAGGTTAAATGAAAAAAAGACCTTTCAGATCTCTAAAAGTGATATGGATCTCCCCCTCTGCTCTATTGTATTATGCCTCCAGCCCGTCAGAGTACACAGATCAGGTGCAACATTGGCTGCAAGCACTGATCAAATACTGGATTTCTAGCAACAGCTGTTCAGTGGTAGCTGGTAATTAGAGCAGCTGCTGTTGAACAGAGCGGAATTATTATTATTATTATTATACAGGATTTATATAGCGCCAACAGTTTGCTCAGTGCTTTGCAATATAACGTGAGACAATACAGCAACAATACAGTTCAATACAAGAGGGATTTGAGGACCCTGCTCCTTGGAACTTACAATCTAGGAGGGAGGGTCTAGTGGTACAAAAGGTAGTAACTGTGGGGGATGGACTGGTTGGAAGAGTAGAAGATTCCAGTATTAGCTGAGGGCAGGATATGCTTCCCTGAAGAGATAGGTTTTCAGAGATCACCTAAAAGTGAGCAGAGTAGGCGATAGTCTGATAAATTGGGGTAGAGAGTTCCAGAGGATGGGGGAAGTGCTTGAGAAGTCCTGTAGACGAGCATGGGAGGAGGAGACAAGGGAGCTAGAGAGTAGGAGGTCTTGCGAGGAGCGGAGAGTACGGTTTGGGTGATATTTAGAGACAAGATCGGTGATGTAATTTGGGGCAGAGTTATAAATGGCTTCATACGTTATTGTTCGTGTTTAGAATTTTATCCGTTGGGCAACGGGAAGCCAGTGGAGGGATTGGCAGAGAGGGATGGCAGATACAGAACGGTTTGTAAGGTGGATGAGTCTGGCAGCAGCATTCATGATAGACTGAAGAGGGGATAGCCTGCGATGAGGTAGGCCAATGAGGAGGGAGTTACAATAGTCAAGGCGAGATATAACAAGGGAGTGAATACGTTGCTTAGTGGTTTCCGAGGTTAGGAACGGGCGTATTTTGGAGATGTTGCGGAGGTTAAGTCTACAAGATTTGGACAGTGATTGGATTTGGGGCTGAAAGGACAGATGGGAGTCTAGGATTACATCTAGTACCCTGGCATGAGGGGAGGGACTGATGATTGTGTTGTTGATCTTGATGAAGAAGTAAGGGGAGGGGGCATGGGCTTGAGGGAATACTAAGAGCACAGTTTTGGAAAGATTGAGTTTAAGGAAGTGGAGTGACATCCATACCGATATGTCACTTAGTAGGTTAGTAATGCGAGTGGTACTGACGGGGTGAGGTGAGGGGTAGAAAGATTTGTGTGTCATCAGCATAGAGATGGTACTTAAAGCCATGGGAGTTTATCAAGTGACCAAGGGAGGAGGTGTAGATGGAGAAGAGAAGGGGTCCAAGGATATAACCTTGAGGGATCCCTACAGAAAGAGGGAGTGAAGAGAAGGAGGTAGCATTATAGGTAACGCTGCATTAAGGAGCACTGCGATAGGTAGGAGGAGAACCAGGAGAGAGCAGAGTCTCTGAGGACAAAAGAGAGTGGAATTTTTTGAGGAGGAGGGGATGGTCAACCGTATCAGAAGCCGCAGAGAGGTCAAGTAGTAAGAGTACAGAGTAGTGGCCATTGGTTTTAGCAGTTAGTAGATCATTAGTGAATTTTAGTAGGGCAGTTTCAGTGGAGTGTAGTGAGCGAAAGCCAGACTGTAAAGGGTCAAGAAGGTTGTTGTCGGTGAGGTGGGAGCTCAGGCGATTGTAGACTAAGCATTCTAGGAGTTTAGAGGTAAATGGCAGCAGGGAGATGGGTCTTAAATTGTTCAGGTTGGTGGGGTCCAGGGAGGGCTTTTTAAGTATGGGAGTGATGCTTTAGAGGGGAGAAGAAGGCACCAGTAGAGAGGGAAAGATTGAAGATGTAAGTGAGGGAGCATAGGATGGAAGAAGAGGGTGACCGAAGTAGTTGTGAGGGGACAGGATCCAGGGGGCAGGTAGTGAGACGGGCTTCTGAGAAAACCTTACTGACCTCTTCGGTAGTAGCAAGGTAAAAAGAGGAAAGTGTTGAGGGAGGTTTAGTATAAGGTATGCTAAGTGGGATGGATTTCTGTTCAGTGGCGATGCCCCTACAAATTGCGTTAATCTTGTTTTTGAAATGATTTGCAATCTCGTGAGCAGTGAATGAGGTACTGGGTGGAGGTGAAGAAAGTAGAGAGTTAAAAGTAGAGAAGAGACGACGAGGACTGGATGACAAGGTATTAAGAGTGACAAAGTAGGCTTGTTTGGCAGCATGAAGGGAGGAATTGTATGTTAAGAAAGCAGATTTATATAGGGCGAATGCTTGTTGAGATTTGGTTTTACGCCACAATAGCTCCAGCGCTCGACTATGTCGTTTAAGATTATTTGGTGTCGTCAGTCTGCCAAGGTTGTAATGGTCGGGGCCTGATGCTTCGTGTTGTTAGAGGATTATCCATGTATCAAAATTCGTCTGGTTTCTAATGTACTGGTACGGTACGTGTGCATGGTCTTTAGATCCAGATACTTAAAATGATGAGCTGGTTTGAGTGTTGATTTTTAAAGGTTCAAGATCCAACTTAACTTTTGTAAGGTCTGGACAGTCTGAAGCACATGTGTCACATTGAGTGTGCCATTTGTTTCCTCAGTAGGAGATCATCCAGGTATGCTTTGGGAACATAGTGAGGCTAGCATTGGTGAGTGTAGAAGCCAAAAGACAGGCCAATGTTTATTTAGCTGGAGTATTCCACCAGTAACACCCTTAATAAATTAATAAATAATTCATCCCTTTGGCAGATCTGCTCCCATACACAGCAGCTGCTGATGAGGCAAACTGGGTTTCTGTTCTGTGTTTTGTTTCCATTTGCCTCTGGAGCCAGAATCTTGAGCCTTTTACATGAAAGTGTGCCTTTCGTAATAAAGTGATGCTCTTGGTACATTCATTCCTGTGCCCTCCTGTTGTCTCATTTGCATATCTCACAGAGGGATCCTTCCCAGATCTGCTTACCAGTAGGACTATCTTTGGCTGACTCCACTTTGTCCTCTCACCCTCCTATGGAACTTTTGGACTCTAAGACTTACAGTATATCCGTGGTCTTTAGTGCACTGAGTCTGACTTGTAATTTATTGTACATAGCATTGTTTATTGTCACAGCATTAATAAAGTTGTCTAAAGAAGCACCAAAGAGAAATTCTTCATCAAAAGGCGCAGCAAACAGTTTTTACGTTGCCATTTGACAGACCAAGATTACAGCCAAATAATCCAACATAGATTGACAGACCAGAGATCCATTTAGGAAATACGATGAACAATGCTTACTACACAATAGTGCTGTGCTACAAGTATAATCTGTAATTACTCCATAACTGAATGGTCAGTAAGGATAGCATGTGGTTCCTCAAAAACATTTTAGTGTATTAGGCTAATGACTCACAAATTGACATTGTGGCTATAGCAGGGTGAATAGCAGGACCTGCTTTCACAATTAAAAATTTTAAAAGAACTTCTGGACATTTGTAAACAGGATCCCTAAAACCCTGGGACATCTTCGATAGGAACAGTCAGTGTTTTGTTAATATAGCTAATATAGCAGTGATATAGCTAAACCTATTTCTAAATAAAAGCTTCCTTAAATGGATATTGGTCAGAAAAACATTTTGGAGGAAAAAAAAAACTTATCAGGATTTATCTAGTCTCCACAGCACACCAGTTCAAGTAAGTGTATTAGAAAATATTGATAGTCTTGGGGTGATTTAGGAACTTAGATTAGTAACAGCACTAATACCAGCCTCAAGCTGTTCCAGTTTAATATAGGTTCGCACCTAGTTCTTACTGTCACTGACAGTAAGAACTGGTATGGAGTTTTTAATTTTGAGAAAAATATCATTTGATTGTGGCTCCTCAGATACAAACTCATCTAGAAGAGATTTACGAGACCTTTCAGCTCATCTGAAGCAGAAGGCTAAGATGCTGCTACAGCTGCAGGAATGTCAGAAAAGGACTCTGGAGGTGAAGGTGTAGAAGAATGTTTATAGCCTCTGTGTTCTGAGCCAGCAATCATAGCTGTAATTTTGTTTATACAATCTAATATAGCTGTACAGAACTCCTCGTTGGATAAGGCTGAGGGATCTGAGGTGTTAAGCTGCTAGGCTGAGGCAACTTAATTTAAAACACCCAGAGAAACCTTGGGTACTCACAAACCAGCTGCCGACAGCAGAACAGATGAATGGTTCACTTTAAGCAGCAGAGAGGACTGAGGTGCAAACTGTGTCCCATGGAGAGAGAGCAATGGGGGAAAGATTGTTCTTCACACTGCAGGGGTAGGAACAGAATATGTAGCATATGAGTGCAATAATGCAGTTAGTGATAAAGTACTCAATGCCCCAGTGTGTTAACCTTTTCTGTGGAACTTTACAGTAGGAGAGATAAAAGGTTTGACTACATGAACATTGGACAGGAGAGTCCTCAGGGATTTACCATGGTCCTTGGTTAACACTCTGTGGCTAACATGAGTAGGTGCAGCGTGGTGCAATGGCAGTAAACACAAAGTTACAATCAATGGAAAGTTAAAGTCCAAACTTCATAAACAACCCAGCAAGGAGGCACCCAACAGGGAAACTAACAGATGTAAAAGCAATGTGTAATGAAGCAGTTCCCCAGCTGGCAGCGTCTGTCTTGGAGGGCGGAATGTGGCCTATCCGGTCTTTATCCAAATGGGAGAATTCCAAGTAGAATAGTGTGTCCCTATCCTTTCCCTACTCATCTGGAACCTTTCTCTACCACTAGTCACTGTCCCTGACAGACAGGTGACCTGTCCCTACACTATTCACTCACAAGAATGCAAACCAGGCCTAGGAGCCAAGGTCTTAAATAGAATCTGCCTGACCCATGATGGCTTCCAGGGTCACATGAGCAGCAGCATCCAAGCGGATAGCTTTTCCAGTGACCCAGGAAACCATAGAAGATCAATGTTCCTCCTGACTTCCTCTTCCTTTGCAATGCCATTGCAGTTGAACGCCACCTGCAGTGGAGAAAGTAGACTGCACCTGTTTACAAACTCAATACTTAAAAGACTGGGAAGCACCACAGGCAGAGCTCAGTGTGTGAAGGTTACAGTCTAAGTTATCTTCGCCCCATGCTTGGTTACACTGGAAATGTTAAGAGACTGGCTCTCACCAGAGGCTATACCAAAGCTCTAGTTCTGTAAAGTTCTCTGCGATGAACTAATAAAGTACATGCAGGTCTGGGTAGCACCACAATAAGTATCAAGTATCTGCAGATCCACAGTCAGGCCCTCGCAATCTTTGATCCAGCAGGTTCTTGCTATGGCCTCCAAGTCATCACTGAGGATTAGCCAATCTGGATTGCTATAAATAGGTGCTCAGTTCAGCAGTGTAATAATAGTCTTGATTGAAGTAAAAAAAGATCTTAATAAAAGAAAAATGAAAAATAAAAATGGTAACAATTTTCATAAAAAAAGATGTCCATCCTCCTAGAAAACTTGCAAAGAAACTAAAGCATGATGGGAGGTCTGCAGTATGACCCAATAGTCTCTGAATAACTGAATCCTGAATCTCTTGAAAGAGAAGTGAAAGAATTAAAAAAAGAAAACATACATACTCACCTAGATGGCTGCAGCATTGCTCTAATGCTGACTCTATACCAAAAACTGAGCAATCAAAGACCACTAATCCACTCTGAGCACTGGGTGGTGACTGAGCGCGTGCTCTGTCCCTCCAGAATTCACTGGAACGTCGTATTGTGCAGGGGACAGGGAGCGGCTTGCTCAAGCTCCCAGCCATGCACTGAGAGGCTGAGCCAGCTGCAGGTCAGGCACCTGGGTAGATACCAACATTATTGTCGGGATCCCTGCAATGCCTGGATTGGCATGCCAGCCAACACCAGATATTAATCTGGGTTACAGGAATGTAGAACTAAGTGCATGCCTGTGATTCAAAGGGGAAATATGTCAAAAGAGTTTTGGCTATACTTCTCCTTTGATGAACAATAAAGAAACATACAAAAAACAAGAATACAAATATTCAGGGGGGAGCTCAAAGGCACCTACATCCCAAATGGCAACATGATGCAAGAGAAGGGAGGAGGGACACAAAGGAAAGATAAAGAAGAGGAGAGTGAACTCCTCACTGTAAAAAGATGATCAGGACTTTAAAGGTGCCAATAATAACAAATAAATAAATAAATAAAAAATACAACAGTTATTACATTCATTTAAAATAAACAAGTATAACATATACACTTGAGTGTTTAAACTGGGTAATAGTACTGGTTACAATAATCTAAATCTGGTGCATTACTTCTCAACATGTTTCAACTATTTACAGGCTTCTTCAGGAGATAATGAATATAGCACCTATAACAATGGAACATGTTAATTACAAAATATTAACAATAAACATTTTAACAGATCAAATAAACAAGGTATGGAATACCAAATAACGTACAGAGAAAATGGGAATATACAGGTGAAACTCAAAAAATTAGAATATCGTGCAAAAGTTCATTTATTTCAATAATGCAACTTAAAAGGTAAAACTAATATATGAGATAGACTCATTACATGCAAAGCAAGATAGTTCAAGCCGTGATTTGTCATAATTGTGATGATTATGGCTTACAGTTTATGAAAACCTCAAATCCACAATCTCAGAAAATTAGAATATTGAGAAAAGGTGCAATATTCTCGGCTCAAAGTGTCCCACACTAATCAGCTAATTAAGCCATAACACCTGCAAAGGGTTCCTGAGCCTTTAAATGGTCTCTCAGTCTGGTTCAGTAGGAATCAGGGAACGCCAGTCCAATTAGAACACTGAAACAAAAATGATAATAAATTAGATGCAGAGTTCAGATGAAACCAATCAACCTGCCAATAAAGAAAACCATTATGATGGAGATAGTACAACATTTACCTCAATTGTATAATTCTCAAATCAAAAAGAGGAGGTGGCAGCAGTTAACCAAGGCTATAAAGAAGCTCAATCTTCAAAGAGAAGATACCTGCTTAAAATCAAAAACATCAAAAAACATTGATATAAATAAAGATGGGAAACCTACAGTAGAATGCCGGCCAATAGCCTGAACAAATGTCCATCGGGTCTCACCACAGCAGCTCCAACACCACAACACCACCTCTCCATCACACAACAAACAAACTAAGCCAGTTTGTTTAAATAAAGGGTTTTTCCCGCCAAAAACCGATGTCGCGACACCAACGCCTGCATAGGACAACACTTCTGCCATCCACTGGACAGTTGCCAAACAACAAAGGCCATAAAACTGGCCAAACACCCCAGAACCAGGGAAAAATTAGAAACATTCTGTAGAGACAACTATTTGCCACCACTTAAAGAAGACCACAATAATTTGGCCTAATAATTGGCCAATGGAGGCCAATAATTTTTCTTTCATTATAAATAACAAATATAAAATATATAAAATAAAATAACAAGCCTTGCCCCCCCCCCCCCAAATATACAGTATATGTATTACTATGTCATTTCCAGTAGTGACACAGTTATCACCAAAACAATAGGCTCATAGCTGAAATTCACAAATTGCTCTAGTCAATAGTAGGTACTGTATACCGGTGTGAGAATTGAACTGGTTGAAAAGGTCACTTCAAACATATAATATAGTTGAGACAAGCAATGCCACTGTCACCTTTTTTACATATTATTTTTTCAGCACAATTCAGATGTAGTGCTACCCTCGTGAGGGCTGATGTGTTGTGGGTATCCCTAACCCTCTCCCCACACAGCCAGGCAACATTTCTCTCACCAACTTGCATCCAAAGACAATGACCAGTCCATGGGCTTGGATTTGTTATTTTATTAGGGGAAATCAGCTTGGATGGGGAATAGAGAATATGGGATGCCCAGTTTGGCTTGAAACAATGGAAGGGGTACACTTACCTTTTTATGTACAAAGGCAGATCCTGGACTGTTCTTTTCCTGAAGGCCGTCAGTCATCGTGCATCAGTAGCAGCTGCGCTTTACGGGCAAGGAACTAGCAGCCCCTCAAAAATCACTTTGCTTCTCGTAGCTACATGTGGAGACGTCTTCTCTTCTGTCATAGAGCTGCTCCCAGCTACACAGCCTGCAAGCACTGTCAGCCCTTCTGGCTTCTTGGAAGATCTCCAGGAACAAGGATTAAGGATTGTGCTGTCTTTAGAAAGCTTGCTACGTGTGGCAGTCTTTCCCTTTTTAGATCCCAGTGTGTGCTGCTTTACTCACACTATTCTCTTTGCTTCCTGCTGCTCCAGGCCTTTAGTCCATTCGTGCCTCTCCACTGAATATATCCTCCTACGCCAGTCTAAGCTCGACCAGGTGGCCAGACTTCCCCCCCCAGACATAGGGGACCCCTCCTAGGAACAAACAGTCTCCTCAGCACTCCATCTTCCACCCAACTACTCTGTCAGTCTGACTCTCCCATATTTACGGGCAAGTCCACCACTCTACCAGGACCTTCAGACCTGGGATTGGCCAGACCTCCATGAATATGCAGATTAGGCCTCCATCCCTTCCTGCTTACTGAAGCTTTTATGGTCCTCCAGAATCAGGAGGAGGCAATAGAACCACAACCTGTTGACTCATCCAGCTGACCTGCAATAACCCAGCCTCAATCACATGACTCACACAACTACCATGAGTCACACAAAATGATTTTGCTTATAATACACTACACTATTCTAGTAGCACACTAGATGGTGCTCTGGAGAATTAGTGAAAAATTACTTTTTAATTAACAAAGCTTTTTATCATTAATAAGTAATTTGTATTTAAAAATAGTAAGAAAATACGGTTTTTGTGATAATTGTCCTTGAGGACCTCCCATTTAGACAATTAAAAGATGAAAGCAGATTTTATTGCTAGGAGGAGGCAGGGCTTAATCTGAACTTGGCCAAAAAATAAGACCCTGTGTACAGGCAAGGCTTAGGATACATTGGGCTTTACAGGGACATAATGATTGATTTACAAGTAACACAGGTTTTGCAGTTGACCAAAGCTTCTGCCACCTTAATTCTCATGATATCTTTTAGAAAAGCTTATGTTCACTTTAAGGTGAGACCTCTAGTGATTTTTTCTGATGCTGGCTTTTCTGCATGGTATCAGTGAACTCAAGCAAGAATGCAGCCAGTAAAGTCGGAAACTTTTGAATTCTTGTCATTTGCTTTTTCTAGGTCAGTGTCTTAATAAATGACTAAGTTCACATTAGCGAATAGACTGCTGTTCCTGAGCAAACGTGGCCATAGGGAAACTGTGTAGATATGAACCAAGCCTAAGAAGTGAAGTCATGATGAGAAGATTAACTTGGCTGCATGAACCTGTAATTAGTCACCAATGGCAGCTAACATTCTCCTATCCACAAATGTTTACTGGAAGAAAAGAGACATTTCAGAACAAATAGTTTTCAACTTTTTATTATCCAAATTACTTTGAATCAAATGAGAGGTTGAAAATGGTTTCTTACTTTTTATTGACACATGCTTATTTGGTATTGATAACCAATGAAAGTAGACCAATGAAACATGATTCTAAAGGATAAGACTGGGCACACAGTACACATGGGCAGGGCACACAGTGCACATGGGCAGATTAAACTGCTTGTGCAAAGGAACAAGGGCCTTTGTGGTCTGAGGCTCATTATAGGCAGGGGTGTCCTTGTCTTTATTGGGCCAAGGACCTCAGGGACTAGATATCAGCTTTAGTAAATGAAAGTACACTAGACAGTGTCCAGACTTCATGCGCATATTGACCTCTGGTTTGATGGTACATAGTTCCAGTGCCAACATCACTTATCAGAGTGGCTACAGCAATGGTACCTGCTCATTTGTCTCCTCTGCTTCTCTCATTGACCAACAATGTATAGTGGTATCCTTCCCCCACTCATTATTAATATGAGGGAGCAGTTCTGTCATTCATCACCAGTGTCAGGGGATACTTTTCCAACTCATCACCAATGTAGGGGGACAATTTCCCACTCATCACCAACTATAAATTCTCCATTGATCACCAATGTAAAAGGGGAAGTTTATCTACTGATCAGCAATGTAAGTTTTCCCAATCATCAACAATGTAACGTAAACTTCCTAATTGAACACCCATGTAAACGGAAAATTCTCCTACAGCTCACCAATGTAAGGTGTGGGTCTCCACTAACAACCAATGCAAGCTGGAGTGTCAGAATCATATTTACTTGGTTTTTGAGTGTGGGTACAATTTAATTGCCTGAAGACTGAATTTAGAGAGTTGTAAACATCAAACATTCCACTTAAATTGCCCAGTAATATATGGTGTCATCTCTCCATAAGTCAACTACATTAAAGTGAAAAAGAAATGACACAGAGAGGAGTTTTGTTACTTTTTATTAGAAGCTGTTGCCAAAAATTACTAAGCAATTGAGCTCTGCGATATATTTTAAAAGTCATAATATTAATTAGCAAATTCTTAGTGATACCTAATCTGAGAAGCTTTTGGATCAGCTGATATATTTATGTTTTGTTTTATCAGAATGTTTCTCTATATAATTTCACATTGCTGATAAATCTTGTAATGTAACTCCATGTACTATCACCTAATTTTTCACTTTTTGGTATTTAGCCCTTTGTAAACATATTAGTCCATTTCATTACTATAATAAATAAAAACAATGGCTATTAGTAGTGATAATAGATCACTGAGCTGTGGAAAGCTATAATCTGGGGACAGAAAGATACATTTCCATTTAACTAATATACAATTTTTTTTACAGACTGAATTACTTTTTACATTTTTACTATTCTTTTGTCTTGAAGTATTATTATAGTTAAATACATAAGGGAACACCTCAGGAAAATGTAAAAATCCACACTTTAGTATGATTATTTTTAAAAGTACTGTTAGTGTAAGTGCCTAAAATCTATATTTACATTAGCTTCCCATAATCTCCTGCATTCCAGAACTCAGACTAGGAGAGGAGGTCCAGCAGTTTGATGTGCTTCTTTTAAATTCTTTATTTTGAATGGGTCACATCATAGCCACAAATGATACAGTTACTCCTCTCCAGGGAGCAATAACATGCACAAAGAAAAGTGTTGATCACATTACAGATAGACGGTACAAAATAAATAGTTGACATACATTAATAACCTGAGTATCATACTGCTCAGACAAGTTATTGAGCAAAGTGCAATGTCATAAAAAAATAGAGAAGTGTGATGTCACGGAACATTTTCCAATTTTTCAGTGTAGAAAAAGAGAAAAAAAGTAAGCAAAGAGCATCCTAGGGGGCCATAGTAGAAAAGAGAAAGTAGGAAATGTAGGAATTTTGATCTGTATATAGCTGGCTTAAGTCTAAGGAGAACCCATAGATAATCTCATGATTTTGCTATTTCTCTTTCATTATCCATTTATTGGACTGCGAGGAGGGAGGTGACCAAGGAGAATTGTTTATCTGTACCTGAGAAAAGTACGGTCACTCACCTTGCTTCGCAATGTGCCAATCCTTTTGGATTATAGTAGCTGTTAAACATAGCTTTTCGATGAGCTCTGACACTGTAAGCTTCTGATCTATCGTGACTGGTTTACCTATATTCACTTTTAAAACACAGGTTGTCTTTGGTTCAGATTTGCAGGTCATAGAGTCATTTTTTTTCAAGAATAGATTTTTCTGCGCTTAAAGCAGAACTTTACCCGTAACAACTTGATAAAAAATTAATTCTTCAGCAAGCAACATACATTCCACATTAATATTTATGCTACCAAAATTAATGTGTGCTGTAAATTGCCTCCAGCATTGTACCTGTTTCTTCTTGCCAGAGGCTTCCTTTTTGCTGAAGCCCAGAGCCCCTGAGCAGCAGTAAATTTTTAGGCTATCAACAGATTGACCTCAATATTTTCAGCAGTGTCAAAAAATAGAGAGCAATTGAGCATGTGCAGAGCAGGGTGAGACATTTTTCTGTTGTATTTTAAACAGTATAGGCACTTAGTTTTAATATTTACATAGCTATACAAAAGGAGCCAACCTGAAGTGATCTAGTAGGGTTTAACTTTCTGACTAAAGTTCCACTTTAATGCAGAAAACACCAAATTACTGTATGTTAGTTAGGAATGGGGTTAGTTAGGAATAACTGGAAGTGGGTTGCAATGATATTTATATTTTTGATGATTACATCTAAGGCATTGTTGGTTGTTGTGGTCTCTACATTCTAAGAAAAATGTGAATTTATCAATAAATATGCATTGTAAATACCAATTAACTTTGCCGGCTTTCTTTATTTTATCTTTATTTTCTGCATTATTTGCTTAAAAAAATGTGATACAGAAGATAATTAAGCCTTCCTAAAACAGGGTTATTTTAGGTCTTTGACTTCTGGACATCAGCCAACCACTGTGAACAAACTCTTCATCTAGCAGTGACTTTGCTTCTATCCCCTGATATGAAGTATGCCTTCTGCTTCAGGAAACTGATTTGTAACCTAAATACAGGTATTGCTTTGGATCACAATAAACATTTTAAAAATGTGGCATTTTTTTATTCCTTGTAGCCAGGCATTGAACCTATTTTTATTACATGATAGAAATGATTTCAGGATAATTATACTGTAACGTTGGGTTATTATGAATGGGGTTAGGTCATTATAGCAGAGAACCCAAGAAGTCTGAGGCAAGTAGTCCTCTATGTGGTCAGTTTCTTAAATCTAACTCAATAAAAATCACTTCTGCAGTTTTTTTTTCTCACGTGCTTTGGGGTGTCAATTAAAGGAATGACACTACACATACACTTCATGTTTCAGTGTTTCATGATAAAGCACACAGTACTGTACTCATTACTGATTAGCTGGTAGCATATATATATATGTGTGTGTGTGTCTGTGGTACCCTATGATTTCTGCAGACACCCATTGGCAAATTGGTCTTGAAGAAGAAAGTGTTGCTTGCCCCTGCTTGACTTTCTGTTCTGAGTTAAGCACTACTATTGTGCTATTGTGATAGAAGACGTGGCACCAGGAGTGTCTTCTCAATACAAATTTGCACCGACAAAAGAAGACTGAAACAAGTCAGTTCCACTTGATTACATAAAGCATTTGCATTTTTGTTTACCACCTTAAAGACAAAGATTGGAAAAGCATAATTTTCCCATACTGGAACACTATGCTGTAGGACATGGCACATGACAGAACTGGCAATTATCTAAGCAAAAAAAAAGAGACAAAATAATTTTCTTAGAAAAATATTTTTATTGGCTTCACATGAAACATTACCAGTGCTTGTAATCTCTGTATTGTTATGATTAATAACATAAACATGAATCTTTTATCTGTCGAGTTTTATCTGTGAACTGTAAGCAGAGATACATTTCCATGCGTACTACAGGAAACAGATTCAAAAACTTTCCATAAAAAGAGGGATTTACTGTTCTCAACAACAGCTAGTGATTTAACATCATTGACATGTAGCTTTACCTGATTAAAATGGTATTGTACTGGAAAGGAAAAATCCATATTTACACAAAAAAGCTTGTATACTTAAACTCTTCACCAAGAAGCAGAAATAAAAACGTGAATATCCTTTCACGTTTATGCATTTCAAAACAAGCAAATACAAAATTCAAAGCTGAAGCTAGGTTTTTACATAGTTACATTGGTCCTGGTTTGACCAATGTAAATACAGTATATATGTGCCATACCTGTAGGGTCTCCCGGATGCTGGAAATCACTGTAACAAGCACTACACTTGCTATGATCTCCGCTTGCTTCTGGGGTCCTGTGACTAGTGGCTGTCCTACAGCATTGTAAACACTGGAGGTTGGCCACTGGGCACAGGTGCCATTCAGAGAACACACTGCATTTTCCCAATGAATGTAAAGCATTCTCTAATTGAACAAGGTGGGTGATAACACTTGTGACAACTTATAACGGCAATAAGCCCCAAGTGAGGTGTTTAATAAATAAGTCAGGTAGGAACTAAAAAATGGGATTTCTCAATCCTTCTCTTTATCATGAATTCTTGGTGATAGGTGTAGCGCTACCCCCAAAGGAGCCACTTGTATGTTTTTTTCAGGCTCCCTTGCTTGCCTCACAGCCAGGCACAATGTATTTCTTCAGCCAAATACACATACACTCTTTTGCTCATTGTCTTCAATGACCAGTCTAGGGGATGTTTTGTTTGCAGTTTTATTGTAGAAATGGGGATAGGGATGGGGAATTGTTTTAGGATACTCCAAAATTAGAACTATTCACACTAAGGACATCTAGCTGATCTCTTAGTTCAGCACTAATGAAGTCTTGGCTGACAGTAGAAAGCAGACTTCCCTTTGCTTTGTAGCAACAAGTAGTTTAGGAGTGAGTAGTCCCTTTGCAGTAGCAACAATCGAACAAGCTCTTCAGAACACTAGCCAGTGTCTCCTCTTTCCAGACCCACACTGACTGTCAAACACAAGAGCAGGTAGTAAGCACACAGAGTTCCTAAATTCCTCAATGTCAGTACTCACAAGGCCCACAGACAGAATGGTTGACTCCTTCCAGTCTTCCAAAAACCCTCCAGTAATACCAGACAGAGCTTTGCTAGACAGTTCTCCTCAGTCAGCCTACTAAAAAGCCATGGTCAGTCTTTTTTCAGGCCCTCAGATCAACCCACCTGAGGCCACATGGCAGCAAGTGCCAGGCGAGGCAGCCTGCCAATAGCCTGGCTTGGTGCAATCCACTTCTGGGACACTGAACCTGAACAAACCTGACAAAGACACTGAACCCATGTGCTCTCAAAACATAAATACCACTCCCAGTATGCAATGTGACTACCTTCCCCTGCGATTGGCCAGGGCTGTATCCATAGTCATGTTGTTCATTTGCCTAACCCCTACCCATATTATGGAAGGCTCTCATAGCTTCCTGAAGGCAGGCAGGACTCAAACAAACTCCACCAGCATCTGAGCAGCATGAGCAGACCCAACTCATCAATCACAGCACTCTGTTAAACAGAATACCATAATACTGAATTTACCTGACAGCCTCTCTGATAAGCAGAGAAGCACAGATATGCTTAACCTAACTATACACATCCTAGCACCTGACTAGGAGTGTCCTACACAGGTACACAGACATTGATAAGAATGTACTTGTTTAATAAACAGTGAAAGCTACAAAAATGTCTTGTCACTTTGATAAACATGGAGCTAATCCCATCAGATATTCTGTTCTGTGCCTCTTACATTTAATTTTTCTTTTTTTTTGTATTGAACTGCATCAGGTTATCATAGTACAGTAATCCCTTGACATAAAGTGGATGTTTTGAGTCACTATGACTTGCCTGCTATGTGATTGTGGTTATTGCCTCTGTCCTTCCTGTTTAGTGCTAGTTAGTTCATTCCTAGGTAGACCTTCCCCATTTTTCCATGTTCCCTGAGTCAGTATTAATTTAATTTTGCAGATACTAGGCTTAGGAAAGTAATTGTCTTCTTAAACTTCAAATGACTGGAAAACATCCTCTGTACTCCAATTAGCTAAAATAAAATTGTGTGTGATTCAAATTCTGTGTCTTATTGGAGAGTTAAGCTGTCTGTGGATGGTGTCAAGTCAGCAGGTTTCCATATTGTCCGGACAGACTGGCTCTATGGATGCATGTCAATGCATACAGCAGAATTTGAAACAGAACATGGGTGCAGCAGGATACAGAAGCAGTAAAGACACAGGGTCTGGTTGAAGATAAATTCAGAACATGTATTGCAGAATACACCAACTACAAACAACCCCAGTGGGAGAGCACTGCTAAGGGTAACACTCACAGTTCAGTTCTTGGCAGAGAGGCAACAGGTAAAAATGCACCGACAGCATCTGTCTTCAGAGAGCAGAAATGAAGCCTGGCAGGTCCGATCCCAAAAGGGAGACTACAGTGCAGGTTTGCAAGGCCCTAGCCTGTCCCTACCTGCTAGGAACCTTTACCCGCCACTATTGCTTTCCTTGACAGGCGGGTGCTCTTTCCCTATTCTAGCCACTTCACAAAATGCATGCCAAAACCTGGGGCAGTAACTGTTAAAAACTATGCTGACCCAAAGATGGCCACTAAAGATCACCTGGATGCAAGGTAGCCAACTGGTGCACTGCCTCCAGGCAGCAAGACACCACAGAGAAATGGTGTTTCCCTTGACTTACTCTCCAGCCATGATACCGCTCCATCAGGTGCCACCTACAGCGGAGGAAGCAGATTGCACCTGTCTTCAAACATATATCACCAAGTCTGACTTTTTTAATGAAACACTGGGAAAAGAGCCAGGAAGTAGCCATTTTACACATTTATTAGACATAACTGCAGAATTCCTGAGATGTTGACATCAAGACAGAAAGTTACATGAAGCCAGCTCAGACTACACTTCCTTTGATTCCTTGTGGTGATCTTTTCTAAAATGTAAGGAACATATATGTTTGGAGAAAGTGTCCATCATGATTCATTATTATGCATACTTAATGAGAAGTGGAAGCTTCAGGGTGCCTTCAGTTTCGGCTTAGCACTGAAACCTAATAATGAACAGGGAACTGGCATGAAAAACAAGTCAGTGCTGTATAATAATAAATTAATTAAACCATAGAGCATATTAGGATCAAATATATACTGTATTTTGATCAGAAGTTTGATCATTCAAGGAGAGCAAGTTGAGTTTTCAGAATAACTAGAAATCTTGCCACTCTGTGCTCTCCTGCCTAGAGTGGTCCAGAAGCAATACAAAGAGAACAGGATACTTTTTCAAGTACATGGTACAGCAGGTACATATCAGGAATGAGAGGGAAAAAAGGGGGTAGCTCATTTTAAGCCCCCCTTTCCCTCATGGGATCATGGCAGTGGCAGTTTCATGTTCCCCCAGGTTCAGATCTATAGAGGGGACCTGATAGGTCAATTAAGGTCAGCTGTTTAGGAACCTTCTGGTAGCTTTTGGGGGGCAGCCAAGATAGGTCAGTTAAGGTCAGCTGACATGTATAAGAAAAGTGCAGCGCTAAAAGGTATATGCTCCAGTCCGGTAATAATGTATCAATATAAAATGATAAATAAAATAATATTATAAATACAATGGTGACAGTTCGTGGTAGGTGATTGATACAGGAGTTGCTAGTGACTTCACGATCCAGTGGTATGGTGATAGATAGTAAAAATCTATATGCATATAATCAATAAACCAGAGGTCCCCTTCATGGGATGGGATGAATGAACTGGGCCATCTTAACGGACTCTCCTCCCTCTGGATAGTGGGCAGCCAAACGGTCGTCTCCCTCTGGATAATGGGCAGGGTGCTGGGCAGCTTACACCAGATTTGGCTGGGCAGCTTACAAATGGTTGTCTCCCTCTGGATAATGGGCAGGGTGCTGGGCAGCTTACACCGAAACTGGCATCCTCCTCTGGATTGGTGTCAAATGCTACAACTCCTGTGTCTTGAGACTTGGGCTCGTTAGAGGAGGACTTGCTATGAAAGCAATAAAGCTGGCCAACAGGCATATAACCATTTCCCAGTTCATGTTGCTGCAGGAAATCAGTTATTATATTACAGAATTGAAGACCCCAAGGAGCGGCGAGTGAAAACCTCAGAGATGTGATTGTGCGATTTCATTATTACAAAGATAAAGCAAATGCCTTGACTATTGTAACTCCCTCCTCATTGGCCTACCTCATCGCAGTCTATCCCCTCTTCAGTCTATCATGAATGCTGCTGCCAGACTCATCCACCTTACTAACTGTTCTGTATCAGCCATCCTTCTCTGCCAATCCCTCCACAGGCTTCCCATTGCCCAACGGATAAAATTCAAAACTTTAACAATAACATATAAAGCCATTTACAACTCTGCCCCAAATTACATTACCAATCTTGTCTCCAAATATAACCCAAAGCGTACTTTCCGCTCCTCGCACAACCTCCTGCTCTCTATCTCCCTTGTCTTTTTCTCCCACGCTCGTCTCCAGGACTTCTCCAGAGCTTCCCCCATCCTCTGGAACTCTCTACCCCAATTTATCAGACTATCGCCTACTCTGCTCACTTTTAGGCGATCTCTGAAAACCTATCTCTTCAGGGAAGCCTATTCTGCCCTCAGCTAATAATGGAATCTTCTACTCCTCCTACCAGTCCATCCCCCATAGTTACTACCTTTTGTACCACTAGCCCCTCCCTCTTAGATTGTAAGCTCCAAGGAGCAAGGCCCTCCTAACCCTCTTGTATTGAACTGTATTGTTGCTGTATTGTCTCCTGTTATATTGTAAAGCTCTGAGCAGACTGTTGGCGCTAAATAAATCCTGTATAATAATAATAATAAAATCTATGGAAGAAGATATGAGGGAGACCAGAAATAAAATATGAAGAAACAAATCTACAAATCTTCGCCGATGTAACACTGGAAACATTGGCTAGAAGGAGAATTTTGAAACCATTACTGGTACAGATGAGAAAACAAAATTGTACGATACAGCTGGGGGTTCCCAGCATGTCTAATTGGATGGAAGGACGATCGCTCTGTAAGATTAAGGTTCCCAGAAGAACTACAGGACTTTTGTGAAATACTAGAATTACAGATAATAGACATTCCAGGATGAGAAGAAGGGGTAAAGGAAAATTTGGGAATAGAAAAAAAGAGATGACAGTCAGTCCCCAAAAACAGATCAGAGATAAAATAAGCGGGGGAGAGGAGGAATGGGTGGGGGGGGGTAGTTATGGAGTTGAGAGAGGACTTTTTTTTATCTCCCTCTCTCTCCTAGGTAGGTTGAGAATCTTAGATGACAGGCAGGGAACAGGAGGTCACATATGTACTTGGACTCGCGACCCAGGGATTGGGGATGCAGGTTTGATTGGGCGTGTGTTTCACCCCAAAATGGAATCGAAAGTGGGACTAGGACCACAAATGATTCAAAGGCAAGATAAGGGCCAAGGGGTTTCTAGGGGGATGGGAATTGGAGTGGGAGAGGGTGGGAGGAATGGTAAGGGAGGAAGGTGAGGGATGGGGAGAAGGAGAAAAGAAAAATATAGGAAATGGAGGAGGTTCATTTTATGACCTATAATGTAAAGGGATTGAATACCCCAGTGAAGAGGCTTAAGATTCTTAGAGAATTACAACAACGGGGGGGGGGGTTAGAAATTGGTATAGCAAAGAATTTAAGATTTAATATGGAGGATAGGTGGGTGGATCCTGAAGATCGATTTTTGTTTTTGAGGGGGATCATTACAGGAAATGGAATGTACATTAGCAAATATTTATTGTTCCAATAAAAATCCAATGTCTTATCTGGGGAACATACTAATAAAGCTTTTGGATTTTAAGAAGGGCAAACTGATTGTGGCAGGAGATTTTAATTTTTGCATGGACCCCCTGATGGATACATCATCACATGTACAGTGAGATGGAGGTAAAGGTTTAAAATCTATTCAAAAAATGTTATATCAGTGTCAACTTATGGACTCCTGGAGAATTAAACACCCTAGAGAAAGAGATTATACGTTCTATTCCCCTGCACATGCGATGTATTCCAGACTGGATTATATAGTGATAGAACATAAACTTGTGGAGTGTCTGGTTAAAGCGGATATAGATGTTATATCAATTTTAGACCATGCACCTGTCACAATGACGTTACAATGGGGAAGAGAACAGAATAAGATAAATATGTGGAAATTGAATGAGACGCAACTCCAGGATCATGAGACGGAAGTAAAAATAAAAAAAAGAAATAGAACAATATTTTAGAACAAATGAGACTGAAGGAGTCTCGACTGCTACGGTTTGGAAAACACATAAGGCATATATCAGGGGAATTCTGACTGCTATAGGAGTGGAAAAAAAGAAAGAATGGCAGAAGAAAATAAATATGTTAATAGGGGAATTATACGAACTAGAACAATCACATAAAGAGAACAGTAAAAGATACTCAACAGAAAATAATCCAAAAAAGAGAGGAATTAAACAACTTAATGGAACAAGAAATGAGGAGAATATTTAACATGATGGCAAGACAAAGATACCAGTGGGGGAATAGACCTGGTAAATATTTAATGAGAACGCTGAGGAATAAGAAATTGAGGAACTTTATAGAGAAAATTAAAGATGATAATAGAGAATTGGTATATTCAACCACTGATATCGCTAATGTATTTCAAAAACACTACAGGAAGTTATACGACATAAAATTAAAAAAATCCAAATGAAGGGGATGTAGAAAGAACTAGAAAAATATGTATTTTGAGGAAGCGGGATTACTGAGATTGGGAGAAGAAGCCTGGCAACTTTAGAAAAACCAATAATGCAGGAAGAAATTTGAGTTGCATTGGAGAGTGCAGTCGCAGGGTGGAGCCCTGGACCAGATTGCTGTACAATGAGATATTATAGGAAATTTAAAGAACAATTAGTCCCTAAAACTGAGTGTATATATGAATGCACTAAGAAATTAGATGGAAATGAGGGAGGAGTCATTACAAGTGCACATTAAAATCATACTTAAAGATGGGAAAAATAGTTCCCAATGTGCTAGTTATAGGCCTATATCGCTGCTAAATATCAATACGAAACTGTATGCGAAGGTCTTGGCAACTAGGATGAAAGACTTAATGCCAGAATGGATTCACTTAGATCAAGTGGGGTTCATCGCTGGAAGAAAATAAAGATATAACGGGTTAAGATCATTACTTATTCTACAATAAAGTAAGAGAGAGAAATTCCCCATACTGGTTCTACCAATGCTGAGAAAGCTTTTGACAGGGTAGACTGGGGATTCATGATGGATACATTAGAGGCCCTGGGAATTGGACACAAAATAAGAAAGTGGGTAGGACAGCTTTATAGTCAGGCTTCAGCAGTGGTAAAGCTTAATGGCTCATTATCAAAGTTCTTTAAAATGTATAATGGCACAAGACAGGGGTGTCCGCTTTCACTCCTGTTTGTTTTCTCCTTAGAGCCCCTTCTTGCATGAGTACGAAACAGTGTTGATATAAAAGGGATAGAGATAGGAGAGACAGAACACAAAGTTGCAGCATATGCTGATGATATGTTATTTTATGATTGTAAACCCTAGGCTGACACTACCCAATTTAATGAGAATATTAAAATATTATGGAGATCTATCAAATTAAAAAATTAACCTGTCAAAATCAGAGATTTTAAATATTAATGTCCTGATAATAGAAAAACAGGCCTTACAGAGAGAGAATTCTCTTTCACATGGAGGGAAAAAGAACTAAAATGCCTGGGAATTCCTATAATAATGGAGATAAAAGATGAACTGAGGAGAATCTCTATAGGATCACTTTCTTGGATAGGACAAATAAATATGGTAAAGATGTTAATAGATCCAAAAATTCCTATATAAATTTCATAAGGTACCAATATATCTACCAGGAACTTATTTTAAAATAATTTAAAAAATTATACTGAGATATATATGGGGAAATAAAAAACTGAGAATAAAATATGAATAAAAAGTGCTGTGTAGAGATAAAGAAAATGGTAAAGCAAATGGGGGTCTAAATGTACCGGATTTTAAGAAATATTATTTTAAGAGATATTATTACTCCATATTATTGTCATGAATATTTGATTGGATATACTGTATAATGCACCAGGGAAAAATTGGGTTAAAATAGAAAACACATTAAGCGAGACACAATTAGATTATTAGATTATTAGGATTATTTGGCTTCCACAACAGCACTGTATGTTGGCTGAAAACACAAGCACTTATACATGGAATGTAATTAGAGTATGGGATGTAATTTAGAAACAAATGAGATGGGAGCATAATTCACTGTTAATACCGCTGGTATTCTCAGGGAAAGAATATTTTTGGTAAAGGGATAAAAAAGTTAAAAGTTGTTTTTTATGTTAGATGAATGGCAATATTTTCCACTAAGGCACTTTGCTGCAACGCTCCCACAGCCACTAAGGACAGTGGAGGATTGAATACTTCATTGTAAGTAAATTAGATACAGAAACATAGTATTTCCCGTATTTATAAGACCCTCATTGCAATAGTAGGACCCACTCCTCTACCATAAACGGAGAAGTGGGAAATGGAGCTTGGAATATCATTGAAAGAGCAGCAAAAAAAGAAAATATTTAGATTAACACACAAGGTTGTAGACATGAAGGTAGTGGAAGTGAATTATAAATGTTTAGCAAGATGGTATATTACACCTAATGTAGCACATAAGCAACAAGCTAGAGAAATCACCTATGTGTTGGAGGGGGTGTGGGATCAAGGGCACATATATGGTTGGATTTCCCCAACATAAGGGAGTGCTGGGAGGAAATAATTCACCAAATACAGCAGATTATGGGGACTAATATTGCGAAGGATCCATGTGTATGCTTATTCCATAATACTGAGTTTTCAGTGGAAAAATATAGGAATATGATGAAATTATATTTAATAAATGCAGGAAAGGGATTGATACCAAATTTTTGGCAGGTACAAAAAATAAAAGACTGGATAAATAGGGTGGATTACACATACAGGATGGAGGAACTTTGCCATATTGTAGAAGATAAAATGGAGAAATTTAAAACAACATGGGAAAGATGAAATAAGTTTAAAAGCTCAAAATGATATGTAGAACTGGTAGGAGTAGGGAATGAAAAGAAGAAAGAATATCTTAAAAGGTAGGGAAAAGAAAGGTAGGAGGAAAGAAAGGAGGAGAAGGAAGTCGCAGAAAGTATATATATATAATATATATATATATAAAAAAAATAAGAGCTATCAAGCTTCAGAATAGATGCAAAAGACCAACAGCTGTTCAAAAATCTTTACTGAATCCTGGCACAGGACAAGACCTGACAAAGAAAATAAGGATCAGTAGGCAGCCCAAGGCTAGCTATCAGTGTGTCTGAATCATGATACAATATGCAGGCCAGTAGTGACATGGGATATTAATTTGCAATACAAAAAAACTAAAATAATAAATATGAGATGTTTTCAACAGAAAAGGATTGTCATATTAATGAAATATAATTTCAAAACTGATATGGATTACTTTGTGCGCATGATGTAACACTTATTAAATAAATTTTAAGGAACAAATGCTTTGAACACATGAGTTCCCAGGTGGCCATTGACATAAAAATTGACAAGGGGTAAAGAGAATGGTGCATGTAATGCCTACCAGACAACAATATTTTTTTCAAACTTCTCTCCATTAGCCTCCTTACCATGTAACCTCATTAAAAAATGACTTTTAACCATTTCCCAGGGTTTCAGAACTTAGCAGATACGATACTTTATAGTTTATAGAGAGCACAGATTGAAGTTTAAAACACTGTCTCACTCGTTTGAATTATGGGGTGATGCACTGTTGCATAGCAACTGCCTAAGGCAAATTGTAGCTGGACAAAAATGTTTTCCATGAATGAAGGGAACTTTAAAGAGCTAAACATGATCAAAGGGTGTGATAGCAAAACACGTCTCCTGTAATGTGTATCATATGCTGGAGTGAATTCTATTTACAATATGCAGGTTCTGCTTAACCAGATCTGTAATTCGGTTGCAGCTATCCAAGCCGGCCAAAAGGAAACTCCAGTGCAGGTCACTGAAACACATCTTTTTTATAAACCATTAATCATGTATTTTAATGCTAAGTAAAATATGCCACAACTGGTAAGTATATATGCCATGACTTACAAACTAGTTGTTAAGTTGATTTTATATGATTTTTATATGAAGGTGCTTTTGATATAATTGTCTCCATAGGTTTCATATGAATCAGTTTTTCTCTTTCAAATGCTAGAGAGTATGCACTGTTATGGTGAAAACTGTGACATTCTCTGTATTGAATTAGTGACTGAAGAGTCTGGATCGCATCTGTGGATGACGTCTTTGCTGTTTTTGGCTGGTCATTCTACTGCCCATGTTCTATATGGACTTGAGCTGTGCACTTATAAGAGCTGATTTATGAAGATCAGCAATGAAGTGAGGACTTATTGCTTTATGCAACCAGTAAGCTTTCATGTTTAACAGCTTACATACTGCTTTAGGCAATGTGCTATTTTTTCCTGTGCTCTAATTTTTATGAATCACACTCAGTATTTTGTGCAAAGACTTTGCACATTACAGACAGTTAAACATGGCTCGACCTTCTCTTTTGGCCTCTGTATTCCTCTACTTATGATAAACATTTACTATGTGTTTCTGATATGTGTCTGGAGTGTCTATACAGTTCTGTGTCACTAATAGTTACTAGGGTGATGGTGGGGCCTCTAAATGTCAGCTGCTAAGGTCAACACGCCTCAACAATCTGCTTTATAAATAGTAAGTCAATGATGTCACATCAATGTGTAAAGAAAAGTCACTCTAAGTTCAGTACTGAGCATCACAAAGGTTGCTAAAGTTACTAAAATTGCATATGATCTGATATTCATTTTTATTTTTCTTCTTTTTCCTTATCTGGTAGAGCCACATTCTAAGGCTTCATATACATGGGATACTTCTGAACGATAGAAACTGAGTGCTGGAAAACGTAGGTTAAAAAATGTCTGTTTAGCCACGTTTGCATAACGCATTTATGCGCATTTGCTTTTAGAAGTGTTTTTTAAAGATAAGCACAGGAGAACCTCCCAAATGCCCAGAATGCACTAAAAAGTGGTAAATTATTAACTATTTCAGACTGCTTCAGAGAAATACAGAGAGTAGAAGCAGAGACAGCAGTATGTGTTGAGATAATTAGGTAAGAGTTGCCTAATAGATAATTAGGTAAGAGTTTGTTTCCAAGGGTGGGAAAGGTGTCTGGTGGAGTGAGTCATTAAGGTCACCTGGCAGGGGGTCTTCATGACGAATTTAAGCTGTGAATTGGTCATTACAATGTGTGACAAGCTCCTTAGGAACATCTTGTATTCAGTATTTTGTCCATTTGACTACCTTGAAAATGCGTTGCATGCATTTTTCATGATGAAAAAAGGCTCTGGACTGCATCGGGAACTGGAAGAGTTAAAAAAAATGTAGAAACGCACATGCTTATAAACTCGATTTGCTGTGCTTAGCCGCATTTACAACCATTTTTTCATTTGAAATGCTGATAAAATCGACTGCTGAACGCAAGTTTTCTGTGTTCAAAAAAACAACTGTAAACTCAAATGCCTGTAAATGACTGTAAACGACGATGTGTACATGGACACATAGGAAAACATTAGGGTAAGTTCAGGGGCTGCTGAAAAAAACGCTGAACAGCTCCTAAAAGTGAGTTTATCAGTTGCGGTGTACATGAGCCCTAAGGCTTTATGTACACGGACACTTCTGAATGATGGAAACGATGAGTGCTGGAAAACGTAGGTTAAAAATCGTCTGTTTAGCAGTGTTTGCATACCGCGTTTATGTGCATTTATGAGCATTTGCGTTTAGAAGCGTTTTTAAAAGATAACCTTAGGAGAGCTTCCAAAATGCCCAGAATGCACTGAAAAACGGTAAAAAATGATCTATTTCAGACATTTTGAGAGAAAGAGAGAGAGCAGAAGCAAAGAGAACAGTATTTGTTATTAGCTTTCTTTTTTTTTGTGGTGTTCATATGTGTTCAGCTCATTTCTGTGCAGAAATTAATACAGCAGTGTCTAACGTATTTTCTTTCATGCAAAACCTCAAAATATGGTGTACCAGGTCCATTTGAGTACTGGGAAAACGCTTTGCATGCATTTTTCATGATGAAAAAAGGCTCTGGACAGCATCTGGAAGTGGAAGAGTTAAAAAAAGTTTCCAAACGAAAACGCTTATAAATGCGGTTAGCCATGTTTAGCCACGTTTACAAGTGTTTACAAGCGTTTGGCGTTTGTAACGCTGATAAAATCTACTCCTGAATGCAAGTTTGGTGCGTTCAAAAAAACAACTGTAAACTGAACTGCCTGTAAACGACATAGTGTACATGGACACATAGGAAAACATTAGGGAGAGTTCAGGGGCTGCTGAAAAAAACGCAGAAAAGCTCCTAAACGTGAGTTTATCATCTGCAGTGTACATGGAGCCTTAGAGCAGGGGCCATATGCCTGAGACCCTCTCCTACTGGAATAATACAGTCTACACTTGGTTACATAATTATTAAACAGTGCAGGTAACATTCATTGGACATTCAGTGTAGGTAAATGATTCACTCTAATTTAACCACTTGCCCTCCTGAGGATTTACCCCCCTTAATGACCAGGCCTCTTTTTGCTACTCAGCGCTGCACTAATTCAACTGATAATTGCGCGGTCATGTAATGCTGCACCCAAACGAAATTTAAGTCCTTTTTTTCACACAAAAAGAGCTTTCTTTCGGCGGTATTTGATAATCTGTGCGCTTTTTATTTTTCACGCTACAAACAAAAAATACCAAATATTTTGAAGAAAAACAATATTTTTTACTTTCAGCTATAAAAAATATATAGTAAACTCAAAGTTAATTATAAATTTAGACCAAAATGTATTCTGCTACATGTTTTTGGTAAAAAAAAATCCCAATAAGTGTATATTGATTGCTTTGTGTGAAAGTTATAGCGTCTACAAACTATGGTATAGATACTGCAATTTACGCCATTTTTTTGCTATATAGCGCTACGCTAGTTTAACGGACAATAGTGTGGTCATGCAATACGGTACATAAATGAAATTTATGTCCTTTTTTTCACACAAATAGAGCTTTGTTTTGGTGGTATTTGATCACCTGTGCACTTTTTATTTTTGGCATTATAAACAAAAATTTTTTTGAAGAAAACATTTTTTTTAAAAAAACAATACTTTCTCATTTCGGTCATAAAAAATATCCAAAAAAACTAAAATTTCATCATAAATTTAAGCCAAAATGTATTCTGCTACATGTTTTTGGTTAAAAAATCCCAGTAAGTGTATATTTATTGCTTTGTGTGAAAGTTATAGCATCTACAAACTATGGTATAGATAATGGAATTTACACAGCTTTTATTTTCTGACTTCTCATCACATTTCTTGAGGTGCTAAAATACCAGGATAATACAAACACCCTCAAATAACCCCTTTTTGGAAAGTAGACACCCTAAACTATCTGCTGACAGGCATATTGAGTCCATATAAGATTTATTTATTTTCCACACTTTTCTGTAAAATGACAAAAACATTTTTTTGTTTACACAAAGTTGTCATTTAAATGATTTATTTCTCGCACAAGCCATGGGTATATGTGGAATTACACCCCAAAATACATTCTGCTACTTCTACTGAGTATGGGGATACCACATGTGTGAGACTTTTTGAGACCCTAGCCACATACAGGAGCCTGAAATCCAATGACCACTTTGAAAGCCTGAAGGTGCGTAACTTCCTCATTTCACTTCCTCAATACCTATCACAGTTTCGAAGGACCTGACATGCCAGGATAGCATCAAACCCCCCCCCCCCCCAAATGACCCCTTTCTGGAATGTAGACACTCCAAGGAATTTAAAAAGAGGAATGGTGAGTATTTTGCAGAGCTTATTTTTTCTCACAAGGTTTTGAAATATAAAAAAAATTGAAAAAAATATGTTTTTGTTTTTTTTCTTCATTTTCCAAAAACTTGTGGCAACAAATGAGACCATGCTTCTTATCAAATTCCTTGGGGTGTCTACTTTACAAAAAGGCATTATTTTGGGGAGGGGGTTAGGTGCTATCCTGGCTTTTGAGGGCCTCCGAAACTGTGATAGGTAGTCTGGAAGTGTAATGAGGAAATAAAGTCCTTTAAAAGCCTGAAGGTGCTTATTGGATTTTGGGGTCCTGTACTTGGCTAGACTGCCAAAATGTCTCTCACATGTGGTACCCCCATACTCGGGAGAAATAGCAGAATGTATTTTGGGAAGTAATTCCACATATACCTATGGCATATGTGAGCAGTAAATCATTTAAGTGACAATTTTGTGTAAAAAAAAAAAAAAAAAATTTTTTGTCATTTTCCAAAAACTTGTGGTAAAAAAAATAAATTCTTCTATTGATTCAACATGCCTCTCAGCAAATAATTTGGGGTGTCTACTTTACAAAAAAGGGTCGTTTTGGGGGGTGGGGGCATTTTATGCCCAGCATTAGAAGTTTATGCCACACATCACTCACTCTTCTAATCAAGCCTTTTCTGACACTTTTTCTGTATTTTTTGCTAATTAATTAATTTAATTCCCCAAACATTATATATTTTTTTAAAGCAGACACCCTAGTGAATAAAATGGTGGGTACTACAATTTTTTATGGCACAAAGTACTCGCGCAGCAATTTTTCAAAAGCAATTTTTTTAAAAAAAATTCACTTTTTTTACTTTTAATGCACAAAAACACAATATATTGGCCAATTATTTGGTAAGATATAAAAAGATGATGGTATGCAGAGTAAATAGATACCAAAAAAGACATGCTTTAAAACTGTGCATGCCCCGTGCAATGGCGACAAACTGCATACATTTTGAATATCCATAGGCAACGTTTTAAAAGTCTTTAAAAGCTACCATTTTAGATTTACAGAGGATATCTAGTGTTGGAATTACTGCCCTTGATCTGATGTTCACGGTGATACCTCATATGTATAGTGCAACCGCTGTTTACATACCGGTACAGGGTCAAGGCTTGTGCACACAGGTGTGCATGGGAGGGGCGAGGTTTTTTTTTAAAGTTATTTTGATGTTTTTAATTATTTTTACACTGTACCTTTCATTTTTTGTAATCACTTTTAATGCTATCACAGGGAATGCAAATATCCCCTATAACTTCAATGGGCATTGTCATATTTTTTTTTTTGAGAAATATGGGGTCTATCAGACTCTAGATATCTCCTCTGCCCTTACATTATCTAATCAAACCAAGATCGATGTGATCAGATGCTTTCCCAATTTACAAATGGTGCTGTTTATATCCTGCGAAACCTCCGCTCTCAGGATCAGTGTGTTAGGAACTGACAGGGAGCAGAGCACACTAAACACTGTAAACACTGCAGCCGTGATCCCTGTCAGTGATTGCCGGTAATCGGCGGGACCTGGCTGGTGATTGACACCTGCAGCCGCGATAGGCAGCGCGGGTAGGGTGGGAGCGTGCCTCGCGCGCGCCCCCTACCTGTTTTGCAAAATCACATTTTAAAACGTAATTTTGCGCAGCTGTGCCGCCCTGCTGCCGTTTTAATACAGTGGTTGGTCGGCAAGTGGTTATTAAAGGATAAATAAAATAAATGCACATCTTTTTGCTGGTAAAAAAATGTGCTTTACTATTTGTTTTTTACTAGAAGCCTAGAAAGCTGATGGCGGGTGCCATGCAGGACTCCTGCAGACCTGTCAGTGTATTTGTTTGCTCGTACCTCGTATGGGCAAGCAGATACACTTTAAAAAGAGGAATCAGCAAACTTCCATAGCACTCAACAGCGCCGTGGTAGTTAATTGAGAACTACAAGCCGTTTTACTTGCAGACTTGCAGTTTTACATTCACAGAATTCTGTGAATGAATGACAAGGCTGGGCAGGCGGAGTGCCACACGCCTGCTTTGTTTTTTCCAAATAGTGACAGCAAGAGGGGAGAGAAGATCCCCCGCTAGCTGTCACTTTGCAGTGGAGTGGGTATCGGCTTTGGCAGTGGGAACATGTTACACCCAAAGAACGGGTGGAGCATGTAACATGTTCCAAAAGATGAACTTATCATTTAAAATGTGTCAGAAAAATAGGCCTGTGGTTAATATTCAGTAAATGTCACATTTAATGCTTTATGCAGTAAATATACCCCTTGATGTTTTAAAGAAGAATTCCAGGCATGTTATATTTTTATATGGTTACATTAATCCATCTTGGACCAATGTTCGTAACTATGTATGCACCATAACTGGCTGATGCACTTGGAAGCTGGAAATCACAGAAGTACACACCACTTCTTGCTTGGTCCCATACTTAGTGGATGGCCTGTTGCATTCTGAATACAGAAGGTCACCACTGAGCATGGGCACCATTCAGAGAATGCTTGGCTAAATGAATACCAAGCGTTCTCTTCATGGCTGAGGTAAAAGTGTGACGTCACTGCCCTGCCTCTCCACTTCATACAATCAGAGAATACTTCATTTTTAAAGCGGAGTTCCAGACATTTTTGTGTTTATTAAAAGTCAGCAGCTCAAAAAAACTGTAGCTGCTGACTTTAAATAAACACACACTTACCTGTCCAGGGGTCCAGCGATGTGCTCACCCACTCAGTCCCTTCTCTCCTTCTGTCCTCCACGGTGCCAGCATCTCTAGTGTGGGCACCAGGCTGTGACAGCTTGTGGCTTCCCAGCCTGGTGCCCACTGCGCATGCGCAAGTCGCACCACACTTCCTCAAAGTTCCCAGGAGACTGCAGGAGCAAGGAGGGGGCTGAACTTCCGGGTCACTTCGCAGCTGCAAACTGAGCCGGAAGTGGGAGCGAGTACCTGTCAAAACCAGGTACTCGCTCCCCCTCCCCCCAAAAGGTGCCAAATATGGCACTGAAGGGGAGGAGGAGGCAAATAAGCAGAGCTTCCGCTTTTGAGTGGAACTCCGCTTTAAGCTGCTATTTCTGGAGAGAGGAGTAGCAGAAACTGTCCTGTTGTCGCAAACTCAAATGCCTACTCAAATACAGCTTTTTCAGAGCGAATCACAGCACGACACCCTCTATAAAGTTTCTTTTTATATAGTTTACTACTGAGAAGTTTAAGAGTAGAGTGAGTAAATCTGTGAGTAAAGTTGGCCATGAGTTGGCGGTTAGAAGTGAAGGGTTACTCCAACACTTCAAATAATCACTCAGCACAATAACTATGTGGGATTAAATTAACCAATCATGAACAAATATATTTATGCAAGAGAAAGGTAAGAGCAGACAACTACCTCCACCCGGACTTAAAAAGAAAGTATTGTGTTTTGTCTATGTCCTATTTTTTTGCAGTATATTAAATATGAAATATGAACTATTGATATTTTATATTTACATTTCCAACCAGCTGATGGAGCTCCAGGCTCTTTTTCACATGCTTAGCTGGATCCTGACATTACTACAAATAGAGCTGCTTTTTGTTAGTTTACCTTAAAATAGAGAACTCTGTTAAACCCCATTTAGTGTAAACTTCCTCATACGTCTGCGGCCTGTTGCTTTTGTGCCTAATGCAAATTACTCTCCAGCTGGGTTTCTCATGTAGCCATAAGTCTGACACAACACCCCCTGCCTATGATATTGAATGCCCAGCTTGAAATTATTAGGAAAATATGCATACTTACAGTTGTGTCCAAAATTATTCAACCCCCACTGAAATTGAGTGTTTTGGCCAGTTTGACATTGCTTTTGATCATTCAGTCATCTTGCTTACATTTACATTAAAGAGGCACTTGTAGGTCAGACAAATATAACATAACAGTTATAATGAAATAACCACAAATGTCTTTTCTGTGCTCACAGCATTATCAGTTTTATTCAACCCCCAAGTGACATTCAATCTTAGTACTTAGTACAGCATCCTTTTACAGTTATAACAGCTTTTAAACGTGAAGCATAGCTTGACACAAGTGTCTTGCAGCGATCTACGGGTATCTTCGCCCATTCTTCATGGGCAAAGGCCTCCAGTTCAGTCACATTCTTAGGCTTGCGCACTGCAACTGCTTTCTTTAAGTCCCACCAGAGGTTCTCAATCGGATTTAAGTCTGGTGACTGCGATGGCCACTCCAAAATGTTCCAGCCTTTCCTCTGCAACCATGCTCTAGTGGACTTGGAGGTATGCTTGGGATCATTGTCCTGTTGAAAGGTCCAACGTCTCCCAAGCCTCAGGTGTGTGACGGACTGCATCACGTTTCCATCCAATATCTCCTGGTACTGAAGAGAATTCATGGTACCTTGCACACGCTGAAGCTTCCCTGTACCTGCAGAAGCAAAACAGCCCCAAAGCATGATTGACCCTCCACCATGCTTCACAGTAGGCAAGGTGTTCTTTTCATCATAGGCCTTGTTCTTCCTCCTCCAAACATAGCGTTGATCCATGGGCCCAAACAGTTCTAATTTTGTTTCATCAGTCCACAGAACACTATCCCACAACTTTTGTGGTTTGTCCACATGGCTTTTGGCATACTGCAGTCGACTCTTCTTATTCTTTGGAGACAGCAAGGGGGTACGCCTGGGAGTTCTGGCACGGAGGCCTTCATTACGCAGTGTGCGTCTTATTGTCTGGGCTGAAACTTCTGTACCCACATCTGACAAATCTTTTCTCAGTTCCTCAGCAGTCACACGGGGACTTCTCTCCACTCTACGCTTCAGGTAGCGCACAGCAGTCGAAGTCAGCATCTTCTTTCTGCCACGACCAGGTAGCGTTTCAACAGTGCCCTTTGCCTTGAATTTGCGAATGATGCTTCCTAAGGTGTCTCTTGGTATGTTTAACATCTTTGCAATCTTCTTATAGCCATTGCCCTTCCTGTGAAGAGAAATCACCTCTTCTCTTGTCTTCCTGGACCATTCTCTTGCCTTCACCATGTTTGTAACCACACCAGTAAATGTCTAGAAGGAGCTGAGTATCACAGTCATTTTAAAGCTGCCTAATTGGTGCTTATTATGCTTGATTGCTGCTCGGTGACATCCACAGGTGTTTTCAATACCTGATGGAAAGCACCTGTATGAACCTCTGTTCTTCAGAGTGGTAGTCTTTAAGGGGTTGAATAATTGTGGCAATGAAGAAACCACATAAGAACCATTTACTACTGTATTACATAAACAATTGATGTCATTTTAGTTGCATTTGGGTAGTTACAACGTCCTTGTAGGATTTGATTCTGAATACAATTCCAAATGTACACTATAGTCCCTAAACCCCTTTACAGCATTGGGGGTTGAATAATTTTGGACACAACTGTAAGTATATCGTAAAAGAAAATATTTAGGTTTTACATTTAAATCTAATCATACACATGGAGATAGTTTTCAATGTGAATATAATGAATAATGTCTATTTATTGGCACGAGAGTTAAGGTTTCATGCGTCTGACGTTTTCACTTCTCTGATCTCTGTCTGTGCTTTCTGTTACTGCTAGTAAATTAATTTTAATGGGCTAGTCTAGATACCAGGTCATTCCTGGGCTAGCAGAGATAAATAAATGTAGTGAAAAGAGAATACAGACCAAGCTATCACAATGCAGAAGCATTCTTTCAGTTGTATGTATCTTAGTCATGTCATGTTTTACTTTTCATATTTTACCTGAATACTTGTTTACCTGAATATTTTATGAATTTGTTTATCTTTTCTACTATAAAAATATTTTGTATTAGTTGGTATCAACTTGTGTTTTCCCTTTTGTGAAGTATTTGTTCACAAGTGACATCATCATCCATACACTGAAATACAGCTGCCTATGTACAAAGAAGCACAGTGCTGCTGGAGTATGCACACATTTTCCCTAAATACATTGCAACAATTTGGCAACAAATCTTACATATCCATACTCAACCCAATTTTATTCTCCCCTCTCCTAGCTAGCCAACCAATGAGATTAGAGAGTGCCATTTGGACAACTGTTGCATACAGGGAAAAAATCACGCAATATTGTCAGGGAGATCGAGTCTTTCCAGTTCATCTCCATGCAATTGTTAATGATGTCTTTTGGTTACATTGCTGGTTACCAAATATATAATTTTGATATTTACAATAAAACCATAGTAGGAGGAATGGATTAAATGCTAAATACACATTTGTGACATCTAAGCAAAAGGTAATAAGTATTAATAAGCTTGAATAAAACAATGCTTACTTTTGCTAACATTCTTTATTTAAATGTCAGATTCATAGTTTCCCTTTTCTGATATCTAATTTAAATCCTGGGTTTTGCTCTTAGTTTTGGGAAATTGTTCCTTCTGAAGTCCATTTGCACAATATTATTACAATTTTAATGATTTGTGGTCCTCTGAGATTACCGTATATTGTGTGTGCATTGGACTATGAACAAAATATCTGTGAAAATGATTTTAAAAGGTTGGCAACTACTTGTATGAATATTGTAGGTTTTAACTTATATTGGTATGGAATTAATGGAAAATTTAGAAGAACCTGACTGGCAACTCTAGGAAAACATTGTTTAGAGAATGCTCTTGTTGAAACAGTAAGGGGTTTATTAATAAAGCATTGAATGTGACATTCACCAATCATTCACTGCAGCTTAATCTTCCTGGTGCACGTGTTTAAAATTACTGTGATTGTTTAATTGTAGTGAATGTTTGGCAAGTGCCACACTCACTACTATATAACTATGTGTAAAAAACTTTTTTTGCAAATGAACAAACACCAGACGTTAGTTTGTCCTGTATTTACTGTTCTGTGATACGTCCAGTGGATGGCTATGGACTTTCAATAATTTTATCACTTTTGTCTTATGTTGCATTATTTATGCTTTTTATATTTTTCCCTTGAATATTATACATACAAAACATATTATCACTTATATTACTGCAAGTTATTGGGATTGTATCAGAAGAAAGTTCATATTATCCTTTCAAAAAATAACAGTTGACTACCTATATAGTATGTTCATGTTTATATTTAGGGAGTCATGCAGTACAATTTGAACCCCTTGTGAAATGTAGCACACAGTGAGGGGACTTACCAGTCAGATTACCAACACAATCATGCACAGAGCTAGTGCAGATAACATTGCCTCTCATTAAAGGAATCTTGTCACGACAGAATCAAACAGTAAAACATCATATCTTTAAAAAGAAGAGCAGCTATATTTACCTCTACAGTGGCCGGCATCCTAAAATGCCACTATTATGCTGCTCCCTGACCACTTCAATTATTCAACACATCTGGGTGTGTGAATAACTGCTACCCATGCCACAAAATGTAGTTCCATCTTCTGACTTGTAAGTTACTACAGGACATATGAGCAGGCAAAGGGGATCACTGCCTGTGGCAGGGAAAATGGTGATTGGCTCATCTGATCGGTCAAATACTTGCAATTGCCAGGGAGCAGCACTAACCACTTGCCCTCCAGAGGATTTATCCCCCTTCCCGATCAGACCATTTTTCGTGATACGGCACTACATTACTTTAACTGACAATTGCGCAGTCATGCAACGCTGTACATAAATGAAATTTATGTAATTTTTTCCCCACAAATAGAGTTTCTTTTGGTGGTATTTAATCACCTCTGCATTTTTTATTTTTTGTGCTATAAACATAAAAAGACCAACAATTTGGAAAAAATCCCCCAATATTTCTTACTTTTTGCTATTAAACATGTCCAATAAAAATGTAAAAAATCTAATTTCTTCATAAAATTTAGGCCAAAATGTATTCTGCTACATGTCTTTGCTAAAATAAATCACAATGAGTATATATTAATTGATTTACGTGAAAGTAATAGCGTCTACAAATGGCGGTATATATACTGGAATTTTTATTTTTAATCTTTTTAGACTAGTAATGACAGCGATCAGTGACTTATAATGGGATTGCGAGACTGCGGCGAGCATTCTGACACTGGGTGGAAACTGACTGACTGCCACTGACATCCCCACTGACACTAAAGGTTCTGTTCACACCAATGCATTTTTTATTGCTTTTTGCAGAAACACACTACAGTCCATTTAACATGGTTTTCTATGGAACATGTTCACATATATGCTTTTTTGAGTTGCTGCGTTTTTGGAAAGGGTCAGGGCTTCTTTAAAAGCAAAAAGCAGCATTTTTGCTACAGTAGAGTTCAATGGAGAATCTGCTGAAATGCGTGGTAGTGTGTTTTTGCTGCGATTTTGCTGCATTTTTATTCTTCCCAGCAAAATAAAAAATTTTGCTTAAAAAAAAAGAACTGAACAAAACGCAAATTGCGGCAAAAACACATGTAGAAAAACGCAAAACGAACTGCCAAAAGCACTGCAAAATGGACAAAAAACAAACTGCATAGGTGTGAACGAAGCCTATTACAGTGATCAGTGCTAATAAAATGGACGGTACTGTACTAATAACTCTGGGCAGGAAGGGGTTAACACCTGATCAAAGAGTTACCAGTGTGCTGTTGTGTGTTTACATTGTGCGCTGTGTGTGTTTTACTAGGGAGACATGTTGTTTTGCTATTTTACTTGGGAAACATGCTGCTTTGTATCTCCCTGCTGTACATCTCTGTTGTGCATGTGCCCCCTACCTGGAAATACAAGTCACATAAATATATATATAAGCATGCCCCTAAAGCAGGCTTAAATTAAAAACGTACGTGGATATACACAAGTTTGTTAGGCAAATCTCTCTAAAAAGGCATTTTCTGAATAATCCCATCTTATACAATTAGACGAGTAATGGTGTCACTCATTCCAATCTAAAAAATGCCTCCCTTTTTAATCCCCCCGCATTCCCATTCATACATAAATGTTTTTAAAGAAATGGTTTTAAAAGACATGGAAGCAGTCAAACCTAAACATTCATATAATCATGGCAGCATCGAAACTGGCCTTAAGTCCTTATTAGATAACAAAAATCTCATTATACGACCAGCGGACAAAGAAGGGGGAATTGTTGTCCTCAATAAAACAGACTACATGACAGAAGTTTTAAAGATTTTAAGCGACAAAGATACCTTTTCAGTTTTACCCAAAGACCAATTGACAACTTTTAAAAAGTCCTTAAAAAACCTGATTACTAAAGGTTACGACAATCACATTATTAACAAAAAAGAAAATGATTTCTTAGTCCCCAAGGCACCTAGACTCCTGATATTATATTGTCTGCCGAAGGTCCACAAGGACCCTATTAATCCACCTGGAAGGCCCATCGTTAGCAGCATAGGGTAGCTTTGCTCAAGAATTGGTGAGTATATTGATTACTATTTACAACCCCTAGTCTGCACTACACCTACATATCTAAAGGATACCAAACACGTATTGAATGATACTAGAGCTCTGAGTTGGAACCCAGAGCAGTTGACTTTTCTTGTAACTGCAGATGTCGCATCCCTGTACAGTAACATAGATCACAATCATGGGATGCTGGAGGTAAAATATTACTTGAATGAGGCACATCACATCCCCTTGACACAAAAGAGTTTTATTTTGGAACTATTGGACTTTGCCATGCATAAGAACTATTTTTGGTTTAATAAGACATACGATGGGAGCCAAGTTCTCTCCCAGCCTGGCTAATCTTTTTATGGCCAGGTGGGAGGAGGACATAATTTATGCTCGTGAATGGCCAGAATTGATTTTTTACAAACGCTATATTGATGATGTCCGCCTTCTTTGGCAAGGAGAAGAAGATGCCTTAATTAATTTTTTCGGGACCCTCAACAATAATGACCTTAACATCAAACTCACATACACATACAGCACTAAGGAAATAAACTTTCTGGATGTCACACTAATCAATGAAGGAGGACATATAATCTCAGAGGCCTTCTTCAAAAATACTGATAGAAATAGTTATATTTCTACAGATAGTTGCCATCATCCCTCTTGGCTCGCCAATATCCCTAAGGGTCAATTCATGAGGGTAAGAAGAAATTGCACTAAAATAGAAACCTACCACACTAAAGCCATGCTATTGAAACAGAGATTTGCAGATAAAGGCTATGACATAGCCAAATTAGACTTAAACATGGATTTAGTAGCTAGCCTTAATAGAGACTCTATGTTGTCCAACTCCACTATCCAGAAAAATAACAACTTTTGTCCATTCATAACATCTTTTTCTTTGCAATATAAAACCATTAGTAGAATTATTAACAAGAATTGGAATATTTTACGTGGAGAACCTATTTTATCCAGCGTTCTACCCGAAAGACCGGAAATTGTCTTCCGAAAAGCATCTACCTTGAGAAACAGAATATCTTCAAATATAGTGGATCCCCCTCTCAGACATACATTTTTTTCTATGAAAGGTTTTTACCCATGTAAGAAGTGTGTGATCTGTCAACAGAGTAAAAACTCTTTTAAGAGAATTGAATCCTTCACATCCACTTCCACAGGAAAGACCTATGACATATCCGCATTTATTACATGTAATAGTTGCTATGCTGTGTATTTACTTGAGTGCCCTTGTCGTAAACAGTATGTACCAGAAGACTAAGGGATAGATTTCACGAGCATATTTACAATATTAAGAGAGGCTTCAAAGAACACTCATTAATTATCTAAACACTACAGATATCACCATAGCAGGGTTTAAAATTTTAAAATTTACTGGTATAGATATTATTCAGAACCACTGGCGGGGGTCTAATAAAAGTAGATTTGTCTCACAAGCAGAAACCAAATGGATTTATAACATGAAGACTCCAACCCCTGCAGGCCACAACATAGATGTAGATATTAATTGTTTTATTGATAACAGTTAATTTATGTCTGTTTAAGACATTCATCTCTTTTTATATTTCTATATCTTTGGCCTGCCCTTTGTACATATATATATATATATATATATATATATATATATATATGATTTTTATCTATATATGTTTTGCATACACTTGATATACTCTAATTACCGTGTTCTTAGGTATCTTAAGGTATCTTACTGTACTCTTACTGTACTCTTGGCTATTTTATTTTATATAGCCGGCATGTTTTTTTACTCCCCCATTTTTATTGAATCCCCTTTTTTCTTTTTATATTTGTTTCTGTCATAGGACAATTTTATCTAGTCAGTTTTATCCCCATTTTTGGGTGTTTATGGATTTTTATGATTAGTGACCATTTTTGAATATATTGTTTTTTTGAGCTATTATATTCTATATGTTTTTTACATAATTTTTACCTATTTTGCCTTTTAAATATGAGTCACTTATCATTTAATGGTTGTTACCTTTTATAACTCTTATTGTCACTATTTTAGCTAATGTATATCAATAATGTATTTATATCATGTTCATATGCATGGAACCATAATCAGGATACAACAGGTGGCTCTTCTCTTAATTCTTTTAAATCATTTTACCTACTTACATTTATTCCGTTTTCTCCTATTATAATATATATCTACATTCTATATACGTAATAATAAGTGCAATAGTTTTTTCGGAAGGTTTTGTAACCTTATATATGAGCTGCCTGCATTGTCCTTGTTAAACCAATGGAAAATGGCGCCCGCTACCCGCATGCGCACTCTAAGTTGGTCTCTGGCTCACCATTTTTAGCGCTATTTAACGAACACACAGGACATCAGGCTGCAATGGCACACCCCTTTTGAAAATGTACTATTGTACGAAATGCGTCAAGGAGGAGCCTGCATGCCTTGACTTCACGCTGCCAGATCACGGAGGTCTGGCGGCCATTTTATTGGCCCAGCTGGTCAGTGCTTTCAGTAGCTTTATACTGCATGTATTTTCAAACTTCAGTTTGATACATTTACTTCATGCCGATGTATGTGAATATTTGGCTTGCTTTTAACCCTTGAATTACTCCTATAATAAACGCATCAAATTACTACACTATGGGAATTTCCCTTTTTGCTCTGCATTGAGCGTTTAATCCCCCAGAATTCCCCTGGTGACCATCCCAGTGCCTGGAAGAGGCGGCATCCATTTTACTACATCCTTAAAGGGGACCTCCGGTTTATTACCACCCTGATGAGGGCCACCTAACTTGGGCTGCATTTGGTACCACCTAAAGAGGGATTCCTGGCAGACCTCTACTTAATATATTATACTGCACAATGCCAAGGCCATCTGGTGAGTGCGCATTTTATCTGTATCTCGCACCTCACCGGACTTTTGAATTATGCACAACTGGGAATAATCAAGTCACCTGGGCCTTGACCATATACATTTACATGTGGATTTTATTAATTTATATGTGGATTTTATTCATTTGAACTTTATAACCCCTTTTCCCCATTTTAATGTACACCAGGACATTATAACATTTATCATACAACCTTTGATATCTTTTAGCGCTGCACAATCATTTTTATATATCTTTTAGAAGGTTCATGGTTCCTTTTTAGTGCACAGCCGCTTTCTTATTAAGAGTTTTATATGTATTATATATATATATATTTTTTTTTTTCTGCAGCCGTGCCACCCTGTAGCAGTACTTCTGCAAGTGGTTAAAGCATTTCAAGGTATGGGCCACTGGAAAGCTAATATCGTGCCTCTTTTTGTACAGGTATGTTCTTTTACAGGTTTGTCCTAGTCACAAATCTCATAAGCCCCTTAGAAGCCCACTTGCAATGTCGGTCATCTGACCACATAGGTTTTGAAAAGGTCTACAACAGGTTAAAGTGGTTCCAAAGGCTAAAATGTCCCCCTAATACTTACCCAAGCCTGATTCTGGTCTCGATGCAGAGCTGTGCACGAGAGCATCAGCTCTCCCGGGTCTCTCCCTGCTCCTTGGTTGAGACAAAGCAGTGGGAGCCATTGGCTCCAGCTGCTGTCAATCACTCTATGGGGTAGATTTACTAAAACTAGTGCACTCAGAATCTGGTGCAGCTTTGCATGGTAGCCAATCAGCTTCTAACCTCAGCTTATGCAATTAAGTTTTGGCAATAAAACCTGGAAGCTGATTGGTTTCTATGCAGAAGTGAACCTGATTTTGCACTCTCCAGCTTTAGTAAATAAACCCCTGTGTGTCTGTTGGATACTCAGTAGGGGGAACGCAGACAGGGGACTCGGAGCTGCTCTGTGCAAAACCATAGCACACAACAGGCAAGTATAACATGTTTGTTATTTATAAAAAAAAACCTGAACCTTTAGTATCACTTTACGCACTCAACCTGCAACAGTTTTTCACATAGAGACATCGGGCTGTGAGGGCATTTTTTTTTATCGTTAGCAATCCTTACCACTGCCCAATATACTTTCTTCTACTTCATGTGCCAGTGTTCTTGACATTGCCAGCACTAAAATTAGATGGTGTAGCTGTTTCTCTACAATAAAATGGCTGCAGTTCTGATACTTCTAGGCACAGTTTAGGCTGGATTCCAGTGTTGACTATAAAGATCTGGTCACAACATGCTATGCTTCTCCTTCCACCCATAGAGGACAGGTAACTATGACAGTGATCTGTTGCTGCAGAGAGTGACAGGACACATCTGGATCAGCTTTGCTGTATCCTCTGGATTGACAGGAAGTGCTGTGATGTCACATATGATATCATGCTACTTATTTTGTAAGCACAATGAAGAATTGTGTGGCAGTGCTTTAATATGGAACATTTTAGTGAGTGTTCTGTAACAGGATCAATTACAAACATGCTATGCCTATCTGCTGGTAGGTTAATTGGATCCTGTCTAAATTGACCCTAGTATGTGTATGTATGAATGTAAGTTAGGGACCTTAGATTGTACACCCCTTGAGGGCCAGGGACTGATGTGAATGCCCAATATATATGTAAAGTACTACGTAAATTGACAGTGCTATATAAGTACCTGTAATAGATAAATAAATAAATGGTTTTGCACAGAGCAGCCCTGATCCTCCTCTTCTTGGGTCTCCCGCTGGCGCTTGGGGTCCTTCCCCCTTGCTGAGTGCCCCCCATAGCAAGCTTCTTGCTACAGAGGCACTTGTGCATACTCGCACACACAGAGTGTCTCAGACCTGCCCCCCCTTTTTCTTTGTTGGCTGTGATTGACAGCAGCTCCCGCTGCTGTTTTTCTGTCCAGTAGGAAGGGAGAGAGCCAAGAGAGCTGCTGCTTTTGTGCACATTGCTGGATTGAGATTGGGGTCAAGTATGTTTTTAGGGAGCTGCATGCAGAAGGCTTTTTTTTTACCATAATGCATAGAATGCGTTAAGGTAGAAAACCTTCTGCCTTTAGAACCACAATAAGTTACCCTGTCATATGTTATTGAGCATATTATGCTGCCTCTCTGGAAGATGTTATTCAGTCAAGTAGCACAACTAAGACAGGTGAATCTCAGGTTAATCAGGCTATGATGTCTTACTGTGTTTTAAACGTCATGTTGTGTTTGGCTAGACAGGCAAATAGCACCCTGAACATCAAGAGATCTGTTTCTCCTGGCTAAAATCATCATATGGAATTTATTAGCAAAATCAGTCTAGAGACTGGAAAGCTGTTTTACATTCCCATCTCTAAGCTAGATTGCATATATTAAAATATTCTAAATAAAGTAGGAGAACATGAAATATATTTAATTAGCATCAATACAATACATTGACATTTCTTTTTATAATTTAAAGATGCTCTCCAGGCAGATGTAATAACACAGTTTAATGCAGATATTTTAAATATATTAGGATTATATTGCTTTGTACAGGGATTACCTAAAGTTGGCCATACACAAAGTGAATTCTGTCAGTGGGTGGCCCTGCCTTCCCCTTCCTGTCTGACATCCCCGGATTAAAAAATTGTTGGCGGAACAACATTTGCATCCAATCAGATGCAGGCACTCTTCAGGAATTTGGCAGCTGGTGGGGCTGATTGTAAAATACAATAGTCCCTGTGGGAGTGTCATCCTTCTGTATAGCATGGATGGAGGTTCTGTGGAAAAAATTATATATGTCTATATGTGTGCTGCTGTTCCTTTATTGTTTAAGCACAGGCTGGGCATGTGCTGTATTGATTAACTGTGGAAGAAAAAAGTGAAATATTAGAATTGGATGTGCTCTCTCACAGAAGTACCTGAATTACATGACTGGTTGTACAGAAATATGCATAATTTGCCAGGTAAAATAGTTTAAACAAATGCATTAGACTCTTTGCTTGAAACAAATAGATTTTTTTAAAGCCCATATCTGGGCAAATCTTAATTCCCCCAAATCTCTACTTGTCACCCCCCCCCCTTGACACTCAGAGAGTTATTTACTATAACAGGAGAGTGCTAAATCAGCTGCAGCTAAAACCAGCCTGCTTCCAGGATTTACTGCCAAAGAATAATTGAAAAAGCTGAAGTTAGAAGCTGATTGGCTATCATGTACAACTGCACCACATTATGAGTACTCTAGTTTTAGTAAATCTGTTCCTTGGTGTTCTCTCCAGGTGTGGGGGAACCGTGTCATGGAGAGGAGTCTGTATCAGATAGAAGCAGGTAAGATCAGGAAGGTAGTTGTAAGGAGGTGCTGGCCTCAGAAGAGACAGTTTCCCAAGGGTTTCACAGAGTTTATAGCGCTGCCTTGATTTTCCAAGAGCTCCCCACAAACGGTGATAGGCTTTGTTGCAAGACAGCTTTCAGGTTGTCACTCTCTGATCCACCCAATCAGGCAACTACAGAGCTGAAAGGAAAGGTACACAGAAGAGAGTCTTTAGGAACACAGGGGTGCTTTGTTACAGGAACACAAGTGAAAGCCTCTGGGAACACCTGGATGCTGTGATCACATGAACATAGATGAATCACTTAGAACACCAAGATGGTGGGAACACAGGAAAGTCTCTTAGAGCAGCGTTTTTCAACCACTGTGCCGCGGCACACTAGTGTGCCGTGAGATATTGTCTGGTGTGCCGTGGGAAAAATTCCAATTTCATCTGTAACATGTGGCTTCGGCTCACAAATAGACCAATCATTAGAATCTAATGATTCAGTGGTCGGCAAGCCGCGGCTCGCGAGCCACATGCGGCTCTTTACCCAGTCTAATGCGGCTCTTCTGTGTGCCGGGCGCCTGCTCCCCTCCCTCCTCTCGGTCGGCCGCTCCCCTGCCTCCTCTCGGTTGGCAGCCCCAAAAGTCCGCGCGGACCTTTTAATCCGGCTTGCGGATGTGGCTGTCAGGATGTGTGTAGGCGGGGCAGCGTGCCGAACGTGAGGGGAGGGGAGCTAGGCTCCTCTCACAGTCCGCCCTGAAGACCCGAACGGCGCGGGAAGACAGCGAGAGGAACGCAAAAGGTAAGTGAATTGACACGGGGGACTTGGCTTACTAGAAGGGGGGGGGGGGAATAGTACTGTGGGGGATGAAATACTATATGAGGGATGAATTACTTTATGAGGGATGAAATACTATATGGGGGGATGAAATACTATATGGGGGGATGAAATACTATATGAGGGATGAATTACTATATGGGGGGATGAAATACTATATGAGGGATGAATTACTATATGAGGGATGAAATACTATATGAGGGATGAAATACTATATGGGGGGATGAAATACTATATGAGGGATGAAATACTATATGGGGGGATGAAATACTATATGAGGGATGAAATACTATATGAGGGATGAATTACTATATGGGGGATGAAATACTATATGAGGGATGAAATACTATATGGGGGATGAAATACTATATGGGGGATGAAATACTATACGGGGGATGAAATACTATACGGGGGATGAAATACTATACGAGGGATGAAATACTATACGGGGGATGAATTGCTATGGGGGATGAATTACTATATGGGGGATGAATTACTATGGGGGATGAATTACTATATGGAGGATGAATTACTATATGGGGGATGAATTACTATATGGGGGATGAATTACTATGGGGGATGAATTACTATGGGGGATGAATTACACTATGGGGGATGAATTACACTATGGGGGATGAATTACTATATGGGGGATGAATTACTATGGGGGATGAATTACTATATGGGGGATGAATTACTATATGGGGGATTAATTACTATGGGGGATGAATTACTATATGGGGGATTAATTACTATGGGGGATGAATTACTATGGGGGATGAATTACTATATGGGGGATTAATTACTATGGGGGATGAATTACTATGGGGGATGAATTACTATATGGAGGATGAATTACTATGGGGGATGAATTACTATATGGGGGATTAATTACTATGGGGGATGAATTACTATATGGGGGATTAATTACTATGCTTACTATGGGGGAATATTACTATACTTACTATGGATGACACATACACATCATTCATCTACTCTTGGTCCGGCCCCCGGGTCCAATTATAAAATACTTTATTATTTCATAATAAAGTAATTATAAAATAATTTCTTTGTGTTTGATTCCTATTCAAGAGAATTACTTTATATATAGTCAATATAGGCACAGAGGTAAATTTTTTTAACATTTTCTAATGGTGGTGTGCCTCGTGATTTTTTTCATGAAAAAAGTGTGCCTTTGCACAAAAAAGGTTGAAAAACACTGTCTTAGAGTACTGGAGTGCTGGGACCACAAGAAAAAACACAGGAAACACTGTGGTTCTGGGATCACAGGAACACAGGAAAATCTCTAGGAGCACCAGAGTGTGGAATCACAGGAACACAGGGAAGATACTGGGATCACTGGAGTACTAGGATCACAGAAGCACAGTAGACTCTCTAGACAGTATTTGAGAGCACTGCAGTGTTGGGATTGCAAAAACACAGGAGAGTCTCTGAAAGTACTGAAGTGCTGGGATCACGTGAACATGGTAGAGTCTCTGGAAGCACAGGCCTGCTAGGAACACAAAAACACAGTAGAGTTCTGGATAAGAAACAGAAAAAAAAGCCTGCGGAATGGGGCGTGGCCAGCCTCTGAAACACATATTCCATACGCCCGTGTGCTTTTGACAAATCTGACAGCATTCCCAGTGCCAACAGACCGGCGGCTCCAGCAATCCCATCCATGTCTGTAGTGTGAGGCTTCTGGTGGCTCAAGGAGTACAGAGCAGTGTCTTCCACACTTCCCAGTTCCACAGTTTTACATCTGCCCAAGCTGAAATCCTCTCCTAGCTGACCACTGGACTTAGACCTCAGAGAACTCTGCCAATAGGAAGTGTCCATCATGCAGGCAATGATGTGGACACCTGAAAAATGACATTACCGCTTGTACACAGAGGGAGAAAGAAGAAAGTGGACCAGAATGTTGTGTTACCATGGAGAGAATTAAATTGGGCATTTATGTATGTTTTTGATAGCTATTAATTAGACGTTTGGGGGGAGGGGGGGCAGGCTGGTATGGGGCCTTAAGCAAATTTTTATTTCCCTCTTTATGCTGGCAGTTTTCTACTTTCAATCACCTAAGACAAATGTACACAAATTAAAAAGTATACCATATATGATATATTTATTTAAAATGTAATTCTATTTGCTATTACATAAACTGACCTTCATGTACCAAGATGAGTTATTTGGCGTTCTTGTACTTCCTTTTCATTATGGCCTTTAAAAAACAAATGCAGGGTCACTTTTTATATTTGAAGTGCATGTATATGGAAGCAGAGAGAGCAATCACATTAAAATTAGGTAGGGCTAATGCTCCCATCCTAATGCACTATAGTTACCATTTTTTTGTCCACATAGCCCATTATGTTTAAGGTTATTTGCTTTCTTAAAGAGAATCTGAAGACCACCACATATTTTGACTATACTTCCTTATGCTTCCAGTCCACCCATGTGCATGAGTGAAATTAACCGGGACGTCATAGAGGATGATGTGCATGTCTATTTCATTTTTAGGCTTTGGTCACTGTCTATTTAATTTTTTTTCTAATTTTATAGTTATTATTTGTATTATTGTAGCTAATTTCTATTCAGTTCACATTAACTGCATCTGTTTCTGTTTGCTTTTGTAACACTAGGTCTAAACAAACTCTTCATCCCATTATCCTAAAATAAGGATTTCCTTGAGATGAAAATGCTGGTAACAATTTTCATGTGTGCTTACTGCATGCATCACTAGTCTGATCTTTCTGTAATCAAGATGACTTGCTACACACATTAAGGGATAAAAAGATCTGGAAGAGGTTGAGTTTACATGGAAGTTATTACAGTACAATTATGGAAGGGTTATAATCATATTCATCTGGTTAGTGAGCCTAGCAAATAGGATTTCTGGTTGGGGTCTGCTCATCACCTTATTTAGTAAAATGAATGACTGTTACAAAGAGTAAAATATTATGTGTTTCTCAACACAACCCTAATTACCTAATAATCTAACTAAAAATAAAAAAGGAGGGGGTGGTCTAGCTACAGTGGCATTAAAGCAGTAGTAAACCTAAAAAAAAGAGATTTTCCCCTGCAAGGTAATGTCATAATATGTTAGTATGCATCGCATACTAGCACATTATGAAAGACTTACCTGAGAATGAAGTCCTAGTGATGGGTCGAACATTTGAGCATAACAAAAGTTCGACCGTTAACTTTAAACCGAGGGGACAATTTACTAAGCAGTATCTTACCGCATCAGAGTAAGATACAGCATTTTTTTTTAAAAAAGTTGGCATTCACAAAAAAATGCTACTAAAATACCACATGAGTTATTTTATTAGGTCATATTTTAGTAGTGAAAACATGTGTTAATGCCAGAAATTAAAAATTTAGCAAAAGAATGGTGTGGGGTCCCCCCCCCCAAAACATACCAAGTCTTTTGGGTCTGGTTTGGATTTTGAGGGGAACCCCCCCATGCCAAAAGTGAAAAAAATGGTGTGAGGGTCCCCCCCCAAAATCCGTACCAGCCCCTTATTTGAGCATGCAGCCCAGCAGATTAGGAAAGGGGGGGGGTGAGCAAACACCCCCCCTGAACCATACCAGGCCACATGTCCTCAACATTGGGGGGTGCTTTGGGATGGGGGGCTCCCCCCAAAGCACTTTGCCCCCATGTTGATGGGGACAAGGGCCTCTTCCCCACAACCCTGGCCTGTGGTTGTGGGGGTCTGCAGGCAGGGGGGCTTATCAGAATCTGGAACCCCCCAGATCCCAGCCCCTCCCCATGTGAATGAGTATGGGGTATATAGTACTGCTACTCATTCACAAGAAAAGTGTTGTATAAAATATGACAGTAGACAGTCTTTGACAAGTCCTTTATTAGGAAAAACAAATGGTTCCATCATTGTAATCCATCATCAATGACTTGCCAAAGTAAAAAAGAACCCTGACGCCCGCAGACCTCTCCGCACCCAGCGAGCACTCGACGCTACCTGACATTTGCCGGTCAGAGCACAGTGCATTGTGCACACGTGCCCTTTGTTATTGCACTACAGGGCCTGTTTGATAAACTGTTGAGAACTATAATCATATCTGGTCCCCTAGCCTGGTCCCTGGTGAACTGGAAGCCACAAGTGGAAGGCCTTACCCCACATCTGGGCAGTACATATCCCTATTTCTGGTCTCTTGGAGGTAAGTGATGTTATTGGACAGATCGACTCACACATCCAGTATCATCAACACTGTATTCTGGCATCCAAATGTTGTTCTTGTGTTTATGTTTTTTGTGGGATTTTTGTCTTTCTTTTTATATTTTTTCTTTCATTTTCCATGACTTTTTCTGTTTAGTTTTTTCTTTATTTGGGTTTGAGCTGATGTTGTTTTTTCTTGGTTTTGTTTGTTCTTCTTCCTAGCGGTGTTTCATGAGGCTCTTGGCACCAGTCAGGTGGTTGCATTGCTCCACCTTTGGATGCTGCTCGCTACCTTATATATCAAATGTGATCTCACTAAATGAGTACAGAGTATCTTCACATGGTTTGGATACTACAGTATTCTTAAAATGAATATCTTGCTAAAGCTGACTTACCTTTTCCAGGCACTGCTTATATCCCCGTCCTTTGATTTTCCTTAAAGATCAGCTTACAGCCTTTTTTACACTGTACATGGGTGAACAAAAGGACTAGAATTAAACTACAGGTCTTCAGCTCCTTTAAGTGCTAGGGCGATTGACTTTTCTGATCCTATAATATATAATTATGCCACACACCTAGCAAATCTATTGTACTTTTGCACCTCTCATGCTTAAAAATTCTGGGTTCAGCTCAAACAAGATATACCGCTGTGAGGCCTCCTGTGGGGCCTCTAGACCAAATTTCCCTTGAGCACAGATAACATCCCTTGATAGGACCTACCCACATAGTATCCCAAAGGCTCTTTGCTTCTCCCAAGATCTCCTCGCTCCCTGATACACGTATCCTAATTATTGGCTTCACAGCTTTTACTTCTGGATTGTCGGACCTCAGATTAACTGGACTCGCTCATGCTGGAATCTTCTGTGCTTTACATTTCACCTCAGAACTTTTTACTTGCATGAATGACTAGATGCACTATTTTCTTCTTACCTAGGATCTTTGAAAGTGCATCTTCAGGTGCTCTTCAGGGATTTTAGAGTAAACAATTTTTTAAAGTTACTGGAGTCATCTTTTATATATTGTACAAAGCGATATAATGGGTGGGTTCATTTCATGTAAAACAAATTCTCTGTTGGTACCATCCCTACATATATATCTGTAAAAGGCCACTTGATAATCCCAAAAAAGGGGTGAATAGAGGCAATAGAAATGAAACTCAAATTTTACCAACACAGAGATATCAATCACAAGTAAGTTAAAACAAAGTTACAAGTTAAAAAGCTAGCGGCATAACCATATTATAGCCATCAGCCACTAAAGGCAATAAATTATCATATACCATTCCATAGACTATATCGCAGACATATGGCATCCTAATGTGCATCTTGCAAACACATCGCTTCCTCAGGATCTATGCCAATGTCTGAATTTGTTTTGTTGCACACCAAATTCAGACATAGTTACATAGTTAGTCTGGCTGAAAAAAGACAAAAGTCCATCCAGTTCAATCATAAAAAAAAAAAAAAAAGTTATATTTCTATACCCACAGTTGATAAAAAGGAAGGCAAAAAAACCCAGCAAAGCATGATCCAATTTGCTCCTGCAGGCAAAAATAATTCCTTCCTGATCCCCCGAGAGGCAATCGGATATTCCCTGGATCAACTTTACCTATAAATGTTAGTATTCAGTTATATTATGTCTGTCTAAGAAATAATCCAGGCCTTTTTTAAAGCAATCTACTGAGCTGGCCAGAACCAGCTCTTGAGGGAGTCTATTCCACATTTCCACAGCTCTCACTGTGAAGAAACCTTTTCGTGTTTGGAGATTACATTTCTTTTCCTCCAGACGTAAAGAGTGCCCCCTTGTCCTCTGTGATGACCTCAGGGTGAATAACTCTACACCGAGTTCACTATATGAACCAATGATGTATTTATACATGTTGATCATATCCCCCCTTAATCTCCACTTCTCAAGAGAAAATAAATTCAGTTCCTTTAATCTTTCCTCATAGCTGATCTCCTCCATGCCTCTTAGCAGTTTGGTTGCCCTTCTCTATACTTTCTCCAGTTCCCCAATATTCTTTTTGTGAATTGGTGCCCAAAACTGAACTGCATATTCCAGATGAGGTGCTACTAATGATTTGTACAGGGGTAAAATTATATCTCTCTCTCTGGAGTCCATACTTCTTTTAATACAAGAGAGGATTTTGCTAGCTTTAGAAACCGCAGCTTGGCAATGCATGTCATTATTAAGCTTGTGATCTACCAGAACTCCCAAATCTTTCTCCACCATTGAATCCGCCAGTTGTACTCCCCCTAGTATGTATGATGCATGCATATTCAGACACAGCTACATACTGTATGATGTAGGTACAAACAGCAATATCTGCATATCAGATTGGAAACAAAAACAAAGCAAGAGCTAGTCAGCTGATACTATGACCTTAAAATATAAAACCATATAAATGATACACATAAAAAACAGCAAGGGCTGGTCACCCGAGGGACACATACCATGCTAAAAGAAAAATGAAAAAAAGGGGGAGGAGGGTAGCGAAGCAGCTTTGCTAGACCACAATATAAAAGGGAATGATCAGACAGGTTTTATCACTAAAATTAGAATGTATTATTTAAGAAATAATAGCCAGAAATGTGTACATGATGTAAGCAGCTTTAGTAGGATGCATTTAAAAAGGCAAAAAACAGGCAGGTTTTATTGTGAAATAAAAATTAGATTGCAATATTTCGTAGCCAGAAAAAATTGTAAATTTCGGTGCAAGCTATGTAAGCAGCTTTAGTGGACTGCAATTTACAGTAAGGGGGAAAGACCAAGCAGGTTTTGTCATGAAATAAAAATGAGAGTGTGTTATTTCACAGAAAATAGCCCAAAATATAGTACAGATTCAATGCACATTATATAAGCAGCTTCAGTAGGCCACAATTTAAGAGGGAAAGACCAGGCAGGTTTTATTATGAAATAAAAGTGTATTATTTAAGAGGCATTAGTGAGATATGTTTACAGACTTGATAAAAAATATGCAAGAAGATTTAGAAGGACACAGTTTAAGAGGAAAAACAGGCAGGTTTTTATTGTGACTTAAAGTGTATAATTATTGCAGAGACAAGAGACAGAAATATTTTACAGCTAGCACAGTATACAGTTTTAATATTCATATTAATATTATTTCATGTAATTTAATGTATTTCAGAGAAACTAGCCACAGACCTAATGCACTGTTTAAGATGGAGAGACCAGGCAGCTTTTATCATTAAATAAAAAATAGGGTGTAATATTTCACTGACAAGAGTCAGAAATATTGTACAGACTTTCTGCACATTATGCAAACAGTTTTAATACAGGGCAATTTTAGAGGGAGAAACCAGGAAGTTTTTCTTGTGAAATAAAGTTTAGAGTGTATTATTTCAATGACAACACTCAAAAATACATATATATGCACAAATATGTTTATAGTTTTACTAGGCTGCAATTTTAGAGGAAGAGATGAGACAGTCCCTTTTGTGAAAAAGTTAATATTTCAGAGACAAAAGTCAGAATTTTATTGCACAGTTTTAGTAGGTTGCAGTGTAAGACAGAGTGACCAGGCAGATTGTATTGTGAAATACAATTTGTAGAGTTTAATATTTGAGAAACAACACCTAAAAATAATATAAAGATTTGCAGTATGCAAACAATTTTACTACACCACAAGTTCAGAGGGAGAAAGTAGGCAGGTTTTATCATTAATTTGAAAATGGAGTGTAGTATTTCAGAGACAATAGCCAGAAATATTGAACAAATTCAATGCAAACTATGTAGGCCACAATTGAAGAGGGAAATACCAGGCAGGCTTTATCATAAAAGAAAAATCAGAGTGTAACAATTCACAGACAATAACCAAATATATTGTACCGACATTTCATATTCCTGATATGTCCCTGCTGTGCCATATACTTGTATTAAAATGTATCCTGTTCTCTTTGTATTGCTTCCTATGTGTGAAATACCTGGTGTACCTGCCAGTCACTCTGCTTTCTTTATAAAAACTGACCACACTAGGCATCATAGCACAGCATGGCCAGTTTTCTGGCTGTGCAAGGAACTCTGCCTGCTGATTGCTCTTGTGATAACGTGCCCACTGCACAGCCATTCACTGGGAAAACTATCAAGCTACTGTTCTTCCTCCCCTAGGTCTCTAAGCTCCTTATGTAGCTGACAACACAGTGTATGTGATTACTATTAATAGGGAAAAAAAAGTATTTATAATGGCTGGCTGCAGTTTGAGAGACCAGTATCATGCACAGTAAGTAATGTTATTTGACCACAGATTGAAATAGAGAGAGACGACAGCCTTATTTTGTTAAATACAGATTTGATTGTATTATTTCAGAGACAACAGCCAGAAATATTGTACAGATTCATTGCACAGTATGTAGGTCATTTTAATAGACTGCAGTTTACAATAAAGGGAACAAGAAAATTTCATCATGAATACAATTTTAGAATGAATTGTCTTAAAGACAACAGCCAGAAATATTGTACAGACTCACTGCATGATATGTAAGCAGTTTTGGTAGGCCACAGTTTAAGATGTGAAATAAAATTTGTAACATGTATAATTTTAGAGACAGCACCTAGAAACATTATAAAGGTTTGCTGTACAGTACATAAGCAGTTTTACTATGCCACAATATCAGAGGGAGAAAAGAGGAAGGTTTTATCATGAAATTGAAATTGGAGAGTAGTATTTCAGAGACAGCAGCCAGAAATATTGCACAAACTTGATATACATTATGTAAGTAGCTTTAATAAGCCACAATTTAAGAGTTAAAGATTAGGTAGGTTTTATCACACGTATAAAAATAGAGTACATGAATTCTGAGACAATCACCTGAAATATTGTACTGACTGAATACACGCTATGTACACAGCTTTGGTAGTATCAGTGTGAAATATGGGCAGATTTTATCATGAAATAAAAATAAAGTATATTATTTAAGAGGCAATTGTCAGAAATATTATACAGACCTGATGAACACTATGTAAGCAGCTTTATTAGGCTACAGTTTATGAAGGAGAGACCAGACAAGTTTTACTATGAAATAAGAAATTCTGTAATAGCCATAACAATTGCACAGGCTCAAACATTTGTACTCACCTAGACAGCAGCGGCATTAATCCCACCTACAGCTGTCCCCTGATGCCTTTAAGACTGAGAACTGAGCAATCAAACACCACTGACCACTCAGCACTTAATCTTCAGCTTTCAGAGATCTAGTGATTGTTAGTCACTGGCTCTGTGCTCTGCTCTGCCCCTTTACTGAGTAGAGGGCAGGAGCAGCTCACTCAGTCTCTCAGCAGCTCACTGAGAGACTGAGACAGCTGTCGGTTCAGGCATCTGGGTGGATCCTGAATTTAATGTTGGGATCTTTCCAGCACTTGGACCAACTGAGTGCCATCAGCCGAAAGCAGGCTTTAGCCCACTGTTGGCTGAAAACAGGACACAGGAGTGCAGAATAAAGTGCACTCCTGTTATGCATAGGAGAAGTAGTACCGATGAGCTTTGGCCCTACTTTTACTTTAAGCTGCACAGTATGCAAGCAGTTATATTAGGGTCCAATTTTAGAGGGAAAGACTTTTATGAAATGTATTAGCCAGAAATATTGTACATACTGAATGTATACTATGTATCCAACTTTAGTAGGCTGTTATTTAGGGAGAAAGACAGATTTATCATGAAATAAACATTAGAATGCAATATTTCAGAGACATTAGTCATAAATATTGCACAGACTCAAAGTACAGTATGTAAATGACTTTACTAGGTTGAAATTTAGAAGGGAAAAGCCAGGCAGGTATTTTTATGAAATAAAATAAAGTGTAACATTTAGGAGACAATAGTCAGAAATATTTTACAGACTCAAAAACTTCGTAAGCAGTTTTAGTATTTCACAGTTTAAGAAAGAGAGACCAGGCAGGTTTTATCATGAAATAAAAAACAGAGTGTATTATTTTAGAGACAACAACCGGAAATTATGTAGACTCACAGAACAGTATGCAAGCAGTTTAAATAGGCTGCAATTTCAGAGTGGGAGCAGGTGAAAACAAATGTATAGTGATGTATTTTAGAGAAAGTGACCCGAAAACTATGTAAGGTATTTTACTAGGCCACAGGTTTTATCATGAAATAAATATTAGACAGTGTTATTTCACAAACAGCAAGAATCATTGCACAAACAAACTCCACAGTGCATAAATAGTTTTCCAAGGCCACAGTTATCTCATAAAATACCATTTAGTATGTAATATTTCAGAGAACACATTGGAATATTGGAATATTGTACAAACTTATTTTAACTTTTGAAAACTAAGAAACATATTACAATATAAATAAAAATATATTTATATATTATTCAAGAGACAACAGCCAGATATAGTGTATTGTAGAGATTCTATCCACACAATGTAAGCAGCTTTGCTAGGATTTAATTTCACTGTCAAACCTGGTAGTGCAATTACCATCATCCAGTGTCTGCTCTTATATGCTGTCTAGGCCTGTCAACTTGTAGCTAATCAATGGCTGAGATATTCACAGCCAATCGATTGTCAAGCACAATCTTAAAGGAATGACACATGTGTTGCTTAATGCACAAGCATTCCAAGTGATACTGTTTCCCTTTGTGCCACTATTCTCACCATCTATCCTACTCTGATTGCTAGTATTCCTCTCTCAGTGAACTCTATGTTACTGCTGGCTGATTAAACTTCATTACATATTGTATCATTGGTGTGAGACTTAGTACTTGGATAGTGAAGGCACAATGAAGCAGAGACTGTAGTGTATATTACACTGCTTAGCATTGTATAGTATAGCAGCAACTATCTCTCACAGCAAACACTCAGTCAGTTTTTCCTATTTACTTACGGTCTCCAATGCACACTCCAATGCTGCTGGGAACCTTGACTCAGATTGGGAGGATGCTGTCATATTGGAACCCCCCATTATTTTCCATGCCAAACCACCTAACCACAGTTCAAGCCCAGGAAATACATTGTTGGTAATTGGGTGCTCAATGGTGAATGTCCACATTAGTTCACGGTTTTCCACAATTGAGGACAAATTGAGTTTACCATGAACTCATGTTTGACCCAATCCTGAAGCTCATCCTTAAATTTGGTGTGAAATGCAGTGTTATTTGATTGGGGAAAACATTTTATGCTCTAAAGTTTGCTTATACTCTAAGGTTTGAAATCATGATCTTTGATGTTCCACACCATGCAAAGGAGGGGACACTACAGTTAACACTTTCTTGAATCAAAGTTGACCTCCTGTTTGCTTGTTCCTTCTATGATGTTGACTAATATTGGGTTCAGGAGGAAATTCATGTTTGCACTGGTCTAAAACCCAATACACTTCTCTTCTTTTTCTTTCTAATTCATCTTTATCTAAACACCCTAGGTTCATTCCCCACACCCTGGTGCATCCCTTTTCTCTTTCTCCACACTTCCTCTATAACACCATTCCCTCTTGCTGTCCCACCCATCCTCCACGAGGTAGCTGGTTCTACCTCCCCTCTTACCACTGGTAATTACCATGACTCTATAGAAGAGAGTCCACCCCCTAGCAAAAAATCACATCCTGGAATGTTTAGGAATAGAACATTAAAAAAAAAATGTTCTAGGATCCTGGTAGATTAATGGAGGGCAAAAGCACACATATTTGCTTTTGAAGGGCAGAATTAATTGGCATTTGGCCAATAGCTGCACCTGAATGCCAAACAACCACATTCAAAGCTTGTTTAACAAGATTTTGGAAGGGGTATTGATATCAGGGGTGACATCAATGTGGCCCTTGACCGTCTGTTAGATGTATCCAGAAAGATGTCACACCTCTTTACTCCTTTCTTAAATGATTTAAACAACTACCCCATGCCCACAGACAGACCAATATCTGGCACATACCAGACCATAGAGACTACACTTACTCTTCAGCACCTCACATATCTTACTTCAGATAGGACTAATTTTTTGGCCATCAAGAATAGATATAAAAAAATCTGCTCATCCTAGGCACCTCTTCCCCGATAAGCAGGGAAACATATAAATGTGTAATGAGAGGTCATATAATCAACAGGGCTCTAGAATCAAGAGAGAAAATTCCTCAAAGATCTTTTTTCTCTTGGACCACATATGCAACCTGGAAGAAATGCACAAACAATTCCTGTCATGGATTGTAGAAGTGAATCTTAACTCTTAACTAATTCTACCTTACCAAATAAACACTATTCTTTTACTGTTTCATTTTATTAATTACTTAAATACAATTAACTAAATTAAATTAAAATTAATTAAATTAAAATTAATTTAATTTTAATAAAGCTCAAGAAGTAAGAAGTTAAGTTTGTCATAGACTGAGCGATTTTCTCTGAATTCTCTGAATTTTCCCATCGACACAGTCAGAGCCCTTGTATTCTCCCGGCGGGGGGGGGGGGGGGGGGCCACCGCTAGCAATAATAACATGTAAAATCCAAACGGCTGGTTGTACATTTAGCCTGCCCATACATGATTCGAATCTCGGCCAGTCCCTGCTGAACTGGCCAAGATTCAAACAGTATATGGCCAGCTTTAGGTTACAGTGAAAGGTTAGGTTAGAGTTAGGTAACAATGAAACCTCTTCAGAATACTTTGATTTAGGCAACGGCTTAAGGCAACGGCTTAAGGTAAGGCTCCCCCCCCCCCCCCACACACACACACGCACTTACCCATTTTTCTCTCAGCATGAGAAGGATGTGATCATGTTTCCAACTTTAAAACTGAAGGCCATGAACCTTAATGTTTTAGAGGGACCCTGGACAGGAATATATCTTCTATAGACAGGTTCTTTGATCTTAACTTTTCCCCTTGTAGCTCCACCATTAAATATATCTGGTAAGATGGGATAGGAAAACTTTCTCCTGGTTTGGAAGGAAAAGTATTCTAAAAATTAAAAATCTCCCTGCCTTTACATACTTTATTCTTTCAATATTTTTTACTGGAAATTTTTACATAAAAATACAAGATATACCCATATGCAGTAGATAAACATTCTGCAGTCATGGATAAAATTAGAGAAAAAAAAAGAAACAGGTAAACAGAACAGAGAGAAAAAAAAATCATAAAAAAGACCAGTGACACAATAACGTTTACATGTAAAATGTCAAAGCTTAGAGAGATCAGCTAAAGAACTTTCTACCAAAGTGAGGTGTTCATGCAGGTGGGTTTGTTTGGTACCATCTGAGCCAAGGTTGCCATAGGGCAAGTACTTTTCTATATTTACTTTTGCTAGAGGCCATCGCAAGTTCATAAGAACAGTACCTGTGAACTAATGCGATAGCATCAAACGCAGTGGGCGGGTGAGAGATTTTCCAAGATCTAGTGATACTCTATCTAGCTGCCAAAAGAATCTGGGTGACGGAGTGTTTAGCATGGGGGTTAATACTGTGAATATTTAAATTCAGTAACACTAAATCAGGATTTAGGAGAACAGAGGAACGTGAAATAGCAGATAAAATTTGAAAAATTGTAGACCAGAAGTTTAGGAGCGGACAATGCCAAAAGATGTGCATAAAGCTCCCAGGGTTCCTGCAGTTCCTTCAGCACAAAGGGGATATGTGTTTATTAAAACACGCCATTTTAATGGGAGTGAGATACCATCTAAGGGATATTTTTTGTGTTAATTCCCATAGTGTCGAGCAGCAGGTGGCTCGGTAAATTGATTGAAACGCGTGAAGCCATTGTTGCTCAGTATAAATGTAGGCAAGATCATCCTCCCATTGGAGAAGTGGTTTAACCTTAGTAAATGCTTTCTTTTGGTTTAAGATATTGTAGAAAAGTGAAATACCTTTGGTTTTAGTAATGGAGCAAGAGTGGTGGAGCAAGAGCTTTACATACTTTAGACCTTACCCATTAAAATCGCAAGCACCTTCCATAAAATAATACATAGTGAATTTTTAAAAAATTCTTGGAGCCAGAAGACAACACAAAATAACAGCTTCAACCTAGCCATGTGTAAATTACAGGGAGACATAGGATTCCCAGATACACTACCTACCACAAAGTGGTACAAATGACTAGAGTGCTAGATTGGTGTAAACATTCCACTGCAAAGTTATGGGTCCAATTGGAACAAGAGCAAACAAACTCATCACTACAAGTCCTCCGTTGGTTCATGGGCATAACCATGCCCAAAGCTAAAACACACCCTATCTAAGAAACCACACTCAAAGTAATACCATATGACAAGAGCTTAAAGAGTAACACAACTTTTGTCAGCATACTATACATTTTAAGGATTTTAAAAAACTCAGTTGCAGATTACTAATACCTTTTCCTATTAAGGAATAGCTGTTTGGGTGACTATGTCTGTTGCATACTAAGTTTGAAAAGAAGTGACTAGTTCATTATAATCAGCTGAAGCACTTTCAGTGTTCTGATGAGAACTGTTGTCGTGTCTGCATCCTTTTAGAAGTAACCCTGAGGAAGTATTCCACCAAAAATGTATATTTTGTTCAGTGGGTGCCTAAAATCTAATGTGAATCATAGTTCAGATTTCTGGAAAAATCAGTGAATCAATCACAAGCAGGAAATTTAATTTTTGGAGGTTGTAATATTGCCTTCAATTTTATAGAAAGTTACAGCACTGCATATTGAACTGGAAATGTCATTTTCAATAACATTAAATTACAATGATATATTTTTTTTTTATTTGCTATATTTTTCCCATGAAAGTGGAGTCATGTCCTTCCAAATTAAAGGTAACCCAATCTTCCCATCAGGTTGCTTAGACTCAGGCTCTCAATCTTCCCTAATGAATAATACGTTAATAAAGAAACATTTTATGTCATCTGAGGGATGGAAGACAATCCCTGAAATACAGACTGATTCTCATAGGAGGACCGTAATCTTCAACACTTCTCACTATCTCAACTGTCTCCACCCAAACCATGGGAAATAAGATATGCTATCATCCCCTTTGAGGAACTATGCTTGGATTCCAACACTCATAGTCATGCCCTACTCCATTACACTCACCTATTAATCCAACCAGCATGTGAATATTCTCCACCATACATATGGGAAGGTAGATGAATAAGCAATATGCAGACAGGTGAGTGGCACTCCATCGTCAGAATTGGCAAGCAGGCAGCGAGCCCAGATTATAGAAGCATGCAGCTTCAGCAAAAATCGAGCTACTGAAGTGAGCACTTTCCTTCTTGCTATCAGAGTTTTCAGGTTCCAATAGGATAGGTTCACCTTTTGGACTGGGATGCCTCCAGCTGTTGAATTGTGTTACCAGAGCTACCCTAGACATTACTGCCAGGGACGCTTTCTTTGAAGATAATTACAAGTAGGCATGTGCATGCCGAAAATTTTCATTTTGTTTTGAATGCATTGAAAAACTTAGTTTTGTCATATTTGTTATGTTGGACCAATTAATTTCGTATCTTAGGGATTTGTTTGGAAAAAAGTGTTGGTCCGGGTGGATTCGAAAAAAATAGCATTTTTTCAGAAGATTGCTATATATTAGTTTTCAGTTTTGATATTTCCATGCAAAATTCAGCAACCCCAAATATTTCAATCCTAAGAATTGCATTAGACCTTGGAACTGAACTGACTAACTGTGACAATTACAAAATTAATTTAAATCAAAAATGTATTCAAATATGAATTATCAAACAAATTGAAAAATACTACTACTATCGCATCATAATGACATCATCACCCGAAGCAAACAATTGAAACAAATGCATTCATTAATTTAATTATAACTTTTTTTGGATTTGTTGACATTCATTACTAGAGATGAGCGAAGTATTCAAAAATTCGATTCGACTGATTCGGCGAATTCGTGGAAAAATTTAGATTCGAGTCGAATATATTCGCAGTGAATTTAACTTAAAAAAGGGTGTTTCTAGGCTTCAGAGAGACTTAATATTAGTGCAGAACACTGTACCTTTAATTTAAATGCCCTTGGAGTCTGCTGGGGAAGAGAAATAATACTGTCAGTCAGTATGACATGCAGATGAGTGCCGTCGATCTTAGAATCACCGCACACTTCACTCATTTGGGCAGTCACGGGGCCAAAACCAGAGTGTGGAGCCACAGTGTGGCGGTGGAGGCAGCAGCAATGGGAGGCCATACAGCACCCTATGACAAAAATGGAAACCACCAGCAGTGTGAGGAGACCTGAAAGTGGCACATGGCAGAGTGTGGCGATAGAGACAGCAGCAATGGGAGGCCGTACAGGGACCCATGACACACTCTGGACCTGGCAGCAGCATGAGGAGGCGGTACAGGGGCCCATGACAGATTACGGGCCTGGCAGCAGCATGAGGAGTCGGTACGGGGGCCCATGGCAGATTACGGGCCTGGCAGCAGCAATGGGAGGCCGTACAGGGACCCATGACACACTCTGGACCTGGCAGCAGCATGGGGAGGCGGTACAGGGGCCCATGACAGATTACGGGCCTGGCAGCAGCATGAGGAGTCGGTACGGGGGCCCATGACACACTCTGGACCTGGCAGCAGCATGAGGAGGCGGTACAGGGGCGCATGGCAGATTACGAGCCTGGCAGCAGCAACTTGGACAGGAGGACGTTCAGCTTCTGCACCGTCGGGTGCGTGCTCGCAAACTGTTGTCTCTTGGAAACGGATTCCAAGAAAGACTGCTGACGGAATCCGTGAAGAGGAGTAGCAGGAGAAGGAGCATCTGAACGAGCGGAATATGCCAACAAGCGACAACAGGGGCCCATGACAGATTACGGGCCTGGCAGCAGCATGAGGAGTCGGTACGGGGGCCCATGGCAGATTAGGGGCCTGGCAGCAGCTATGGGAGGCCCGTAATCTGCCAGCACCCTATGACAAAAAATGGAACCCACCAGCAGTGTGAGGAGACCTGAAAGTGGCACATGGCAGAGTGTGGCGATGGAGACAGCAGCAATGGGAGGCCGTACAGGGACCCATGAGAGACTCTGGACCTGGCAGCAGCATGAGGAGGCGGTATAGGGGCCCATGGCAGATTAGGGGCCTGGCAGCAGCTATGGGAGGCCCGTAATCTGCCAGCACCCTATGACAAAAAATGGAACACACCAGCAGTGTGAGGAGACCTGAAAGTGGCACATGGCAGAGTGTGGCGATGGAGACAGCAGCAATGGGAGGCCGTACAGGGACCCATGAGAGACTCTGGACTTGGCAGCAGCATGAGGAGGCGGTATAGGGGCCCATGGCAGATTAGGGGCCTGGCAGCAGCTATGGGAGGCCCGTAATCTGCCAGCACCCTATGACAAAAAATGGAACACACCAGCAGTGTGAGGAGACCTGAAAGTGGCACATGTTTGGGGCATGATTCATGGCAGATTTAGTCAGTTGTGTCAGGAACTGGTGGTTTGAAATCCAGACTAATCCACGCCTGATTCATTTTCACAAACGTGAGTCTCTCCACACTTTGGGTGGACAGTCGTGTCCTCCGCGGAGTTGCAATACCTCCTGCCGCACTAAACACGCGCTCCGATGCCACGCTACTGGCCGGGCATGACAGCCTTTCAAGGGCAAATTCAGCTAGTTGGGGCCAAAGGTCAAGTTTCGTTGCCCAGTAGTCAAGGGGATTGTCTACCTCGGTTGGCAGGGTGCTGTCCAAGTAGGCCTAAGCCTGTTGTTTGAGGTCCTGCTCCAGGTCCACCTGATGCTGCTGCTGCTGCTGCTGCGGCTGGTTAGTAGTTTCCTCACTGCGCTGGTGAAGAAAGCTACTCATCATCGACTGCAGACTGAGGCAGCCGCTGCTGGTGGAGCTGCCACTGCTCCTACCACCCCACCCCTCCCCTGCTGCCATGGCAGCGGAACGCGAGCGCACAGGGCCCACAGTGTCTGAGGATGGACGTTGGCGCAGACAGGCAGAGACCAGCTGACTACATAGGTGGTTTTTATAGTACGTTATTTTGGCCTCCCTCTCAGCAGGTGTGAAAAAGGCCACCATTTTTGAACGGTAGCGAGGGTCCAACAAGGTGGACAGCCAAAAGTCATCCCTCTGTCTGATGGTTATTATTCGGCTGTCGCTACGCAAGCAACCGAGCATGCTATGGGCCATTTGTGCCAAGGAATGCGAGGGACTCCCTGCCTCCATCTCCACAGCATACTGCCATGGTGCGTCTGGGTCCTCTGTCTCCTCTTCCTCCTCCTCTACCAGATGCTCCTGCTCCTCCACTGCTGTCCGCTGAGTGGAAAAACCACCCATTTCACTCAATAATTCCTGAGCACCAATGTCCTCCTCTACCTCCTCCTCTTCTTCCTGTCCTGCCCCCACATGGGTCATGTGGCGTTGAGATCTGTGCGCCACGTCTACCGCACCCTGACCAGCCATTGTTAACAGCATTTGTTCCAGGACGTGCAACAGAGGAATGACGTCGTTCATCCCATAGTCCTGCCGACTCACGAATAGCGTGGCCTCCTCAAAGGGCCTGAGCAAGCGCAGGTGTCACGCATTAGCTGCCAATGGCTGACATCTAAGTTACACAGGGAGTACGTTTATCCGCTTTTAACATCAGGAAATCTGTGATGGCCTTTTGCTGTTCGTAAAGGCGGTCTAACATATGTAGGGTTGAATTCCACCTTGTTGCAACGTCACAGCATGAGGAGTCGGTATAGGGGCCCATGGCAGATTAGGGGCCTGGCAGCAGCTATGGGAGGCCCGTAATCTGCCAGCACCCTATGACAAAAAATGGAACACACCAGCAGTGTGAGGAGACCTGAAAGTGGCACATGGCAGAGTGTGGCGATGGAGACAGCAGCAATGGGAGGCCGTACAGGGACCCATGAGAGACTCTGGACCTGGCAGCAGCATGAGGAGGCGGTATATAGGGGCCTATGGCAGATTAGGGGCCTGGCAGCAGCTATAGGAGGCCCGTAATCTGCCAGCACCCTATGTCAAAAAATTCAACACACCAGCAGTGTGTGAGGAGACCTGAAAGTGGCACATGGCAGAGTGTGGCGATGGAGACAGCAGCAATGGGAGGCCGTACAGGGACCCATGACAGACTCTGGACTTGGCAGCAGCATGAGGAGGCGGTATATAGGGGCCTATGGCAGATTAGGGGCCTGGCAGCAGCTATAGGAGGCCCGAAATCTGCCAGCACCCTATGTCAAAAAATTCAACACACCAGCAGTGTGAGGAGACCTGAAAGTGGCACATGGCAGAGTGTGGCGATGGAGACAGCAGCAATGGGAGGCCGTACAGGGACTCATGACAGACTCTGGACTTGGCAGCAGCATGAGGAGGCGGTATATAGGGGCCCATGGCAGATTAGGGGCCTGGCAGCAGCTATAGGAGGCCCGTAATCTGCCAGCACCCTATGTCAAAAAATTCAACACACCAGCAGTGTGAGGAGACCTGAAAGTGGCACATGGCAGAGTGTGGCGATGGAGAAAGCAGCAATGGGAGGCCCTACAGGGACCCATGACAGACTCTGGACTTGGCAGCAGCATGAGGAGGCGGTATATAGGGGCCTATGGCAGATTAGGGGCCTGGCAGCAGCTATAGGAGGCCCGTAATCTGCCAGCACCCTATGTCAAAAAATTCAACACACCAGCAGTGTGTGAGGAGACCTAAAAGTGGCACATGGCAGAGTGTGGCGATGGAGACAGCAGCAATGGGAGGCCGTACAGGGACCCATGACAGACTCTGGACTTGGCAGCAGCATGAGGAGGCGGTATATAGGGGCCTATGGCAGATTAGGGGCCTGGCAGCAGCTATAGGAGGCCCGTAATCTGCCAGCACCCTATGTCAAAAAATTCAACACACCAGCAGTGTGAGGAGACCTGAAAGTGGCACATGGCAGAGTGTGGCGATGGAGACAGCAGCAATGGGAGGCCGTACAGGGACCCATGACAGACTCTGGACTTGGCAGCAGCATGAGGAGGCGGTATATAGAGGCCTATGGCAGATTAGGGGCCTGGCAGCAGCTATAGGAGGCCCGTAATCTGCCAGCACCCTATGTCAAAAAATTCAACACACCAGCAGTGTGTGAGGAGACCTGAAAGTGGCACATGGCAGAGTGTGGCGATGGAGACAGCAGCAATGGGAGGCCGTACAGGGACCCATGACAGACTCTGGACTTGGCAGCAGCATGAGGAGGTGGTATATAGGGGCCCATGGCAGATTAGGGGCCTGGCAGCAGCTATGGGAGGCCCGTAATCTGCCAGCACCCTATGTCAAAAAATTCAACACACCAGCAGTGTGTGAGGAGACCTGAAAGTGGCACATGGCAGAGTGTGGCGATGGAGACAGCAGCAATGGGAGGCCGTACAGGGACCCATGAGAGACTCTGGACCTGGCAGCAGCATGAGGAGGCGGTATATAGGGGCCTATGGCAGATTAGGGGCCTGGCAGCAGCTATAGGAGGCCCGTAATCTGCCAGCACCCTATGTCAAAAAATTCAACACACCAGCAGTGTGAGGAGACCTGAAAGTGGCACATGGCAGAGTGTGGCGATGGAGACAGCAGCAATGGGAGGCCGTACAGGGACCCATGACAGACTCTGGACTTGGCAGCAGCATGAGGAGGCGGTATATAGGGGCCCATGGCAGATTAGGGGCCTGGCAGCAGCTATGGGAGGCACGTAATCTGCCAGCACCCTATGTCAAAAAATTCAACACACCAGCAGTGTGTGAGGAGACCTGAAATTGGCACATGGCAGAGTGTGGCGATGGAGACAGCAGCAATGGGAGGCCGTACAGGGACCCATGAGAGACTCTGGACCTGGCAGCAGCATGAGGTGGCGGTATATAGGGGCCTATGGCAAATTAGGGGCCTGGCAGCAGCTATAGGAGGCCCGTAATCTGCCAGCACCCTATGTCAAAAAATTCAACACACCAGCAGTGTGAGGAGACCTGAAAGTGGCACATGGCAGAGTGTGGCGATGGAGACAGCAGCAATGGGAGGCCGTACAGGGACCCATGAGAGACTCTGGACCTGGCAGCAGCATGAGGAGGCGGTATATAGGGGCCTATGGCAGATTAGGGGCCTGGCAGCAGCTATGGGAGGCCCGTAATCTGCCAGCACCCTATGTCAAAAAATTCAACACACCAGCAGTGTGTGAGGAGACCTGAAAGTGGCACATGGCAGAGTGTGGCGATGGAGACAGCAGCAATGGGAGGCCGTACAGGGACCCATGAGAGACTCTGGACCTGGCAGCAGCATGAGGAGGCGGTATATAGGGGCCTATGGCAGATTAGGGGCCTGGCAGCAGCTATAGGAGGCCCGTAATCTGCCAGCACCCTATGTCAAAAAATTCAACACACCAGCAGTGTGAGGAGACCTGAAAGTGGCACATGGCAGAGTGTGGCGATGGAGACAGCAGCAATGGGAGGCCGTACAGGGACCCATGAGAGACTCTGGACCTGGCAGCAGCATGAGGAGGCGGTATATAGGGGCCTATGGCATATTAGGGGCCTGGCAGCAGCTATAGGAGGCCCGCAATCTGCCAGCACCCTATGTCAAAAAATTCAACACACCAGCAGTGTGTGAGGAGACCTGAAAGTGGCACATGGCAGAGTGTGGCGATGGAGACAGCAGCAATGGGAGGCCGTACAGGGACCCATGAGAGACTCTGGACCTGGCAGCAGCATGAGGAGGCGGTATATAGGGGCCTATGGCAGATTAGGGGCCTGGCAGCAGCTATAGGAGGCCCGTAATCTGCCAGCACTCTATGTCAAAAAATTCAACACACCAGCAGTGTGTGAGGAGACCTGAAAGTGGCACATGGCAGAGTGTGGCGATGGAGACAGCAGCAATGGGAGGCCGTACAGGGACCCATGACAGACTCTGGACTTGGCAGCAGCATGAGGAGGCGGTATATAGGGGCCCATGGCAGATTAGGGGCCTGGCAGCAGCTATAGGAGGCCCGTAATCTGCCAGCACCCTATGTCAAAAAATTCAACACACCAGCAGTGTGTGAGGAGACCTGAAAGTGGCACATGGCAGAGTGTGGCGATGGAGACAGCAGCAATGGGAGGCCGTACAGGGACCCATGACAGACTCTGGACTTGGCAGCAGCATGAGGAGGCGGTATATAGGGGCCTATGGCAGATTAGGGGCCTGGCAGCAGCTATAGGAGGCCGGTAATCTGCCAGCACCCTATGTCAAAAAATTCAACACACCAGCAGTGTGAGGAGACCTGAAAGTGGCACATGGCAGAGTGTGGCGATGGAGACAGCAGCAATGGGAGGCCGTACAGGGACCCATGACAGACTCTGGACTTGGCAGCAGCATGAGGAGGCGGTATATAGGGGCCCATGGCAGATTAGGGGCCTGGCAGCAGCTATAGGAGGCCCGTAATCTGCCAGCACCCTATGTCAAAAAATTCAACACACCAGCAGTGTGAGGAGACCTGAAAGTGGCACATGGCAGAGTGTGGCGATGGAGACAGCAGCAATGGGAGGCCGTACAGGGACCCATGACAGACTCTGGACTTGGCAGCAGCATGAGGAGGCGGTATATAGGGGCCCATGGCAGATTAGGGGCCTGGCAGCAGCTATGGGAGGCCCGTAATCTGCCAGCACCCTATGACAAAAAATGGAACACACCAGCAGTGTGTGAGGAGACCTGAAAGTGGCACATGTTTGAGGCATGATTCATGGCGGATTTAGTCAGTTGTGTCAGGAACTGGTGGTTTGAAATCCAGTCTAATCCACGCCTGATTCATTTTCACAAACGTGAGTCTCTCCACACTTTGGGTGGACAGTCGTGTCCTCCGCGGAGTTACAATACCTCCTGCCGCACTAAACACGCGCTCCGATGCCACGCTACTGGCAGGGCATGACAGCCTTTCAAGGGCAAATTCAGCTAGTTGGGGCCAAAGGTCAAGTTTCGTTGCCCAGTAGTCAAGGGGATTGTCTACCTCGGTTGGCAGGGTGCTGTCCAAGTAGGCCTAAGCCTGTTGTTTGAGGTCCTGCTCCAGGTCCACCTGATGCTGCTGCTGCTGCTGCTGCGGCTGGTTAGTAGTTTCCTCACTGCACTGGTGAAGAAAGCTACTCATCATCGACTGCAGACTGAGGCAGCCGCTGCTGGTGGAGCTGCCACTGCTCCTACCACCCCACCCCTCCCCTGCTGCCATGGCAGCGGAACGCGAGCGCACAGGGCCCACAGTGTCTGAGGATGGACGTTGGCGCACAAAGGCAGAGACCAACTGACTACATAGGTGGTTTTTATAGTACGTTATTTTGGCCTCCCTCTCAGCAGGTGTGAAAAAGGCCACCATTTTTGAACGGTAGCGAGGGTCCAACAAGGTGGACAGCCAAAAGTCATCCCTCTGTCTGATGGTTATTATTCGGCTGTTGCTACGCAAGCAACCGAGCATGCTATGGGCCATTTGTGCCAAGGAATGCGAGGGACTCCCTGCCTCCATCTCCACAGCATACTGCCACGGTGCGTCTGGGTCCTCTGTCTCCTCCTCCTCCTCCTCTACCAGATGCTCCTGCTCCTCCACTCCTGTCCGCTGAGTGGAAAAACCACCCATTTCACTCAATAATTCCTGAGCACCAATGTCCTCCTCTACCTCCTCCTCTTCTTCCTGTCCTGCCCCCACAGGGGTAATGTGGCGTTGAGATCTGTGCGCCACGTCTACCGCACCCTGACCAGCCATTGTTAACAGCATTTGTTCCAGGACGTGCAACAGAGGAATGACGTCGTTCATCCCATAGTCCTGCCGACTCACGAATAGCGTGGCCTCCTCAAAGGGCCTGAGCAAGCGGCAGGTGTCACGCATTAGCTGCCAATGGCTGACATCAAAGTTACACAGGGGAGTACCTTTATCCGCTTGTAACATCAGGAAATCGGTGATGGCCTTTCGCTGTTCGTAAAGGCGGTCTAACATGTGTAGGGTTGAATTCCACCTTGTTGCAACGTCGCAGATCAGGCGATGCTGTGCAATTCCGTTCTGCCGCTGCAGCTCAAGGAGGGTGTGCTTTGCGGTGTAGGAATGGCTGAAATGCATGCAAAGTTTACGTGACATTTTAAGGATGTCTTGCAGTGGGATGGTGGATTTTAGGAACCGCTTGACAACCAGATTGAACACGTGAGCCATGCATGGCGCATGGCACAACCTTCCTTGACGCAGAGCAGACAACATGTTCTTTCCGTTGTCGGTCAACATGGTTCCGATTTTGAGTTTGCGCGGAGACAGCCATCTGTCGATTTCTCTGTTCATTACACTGAGAAGTTCCTCCCCTGTGTGACTATGTTCGCCAAGGCATACCAGGTGCAGCACAGCGTGACACCGTTGCGCCCTGCACATGTGATATGCCGGTCGGGTAATGGGACTTGGCACGGGGGTGGCGGCTGAGGACACGGCGGAAGAAGAGGTGGTAGAGGCGGACATCTTTGCCGGACCAAGGACGTGCAAACGTGGAGGCAAAAGCGGCGTGACCTGTCCAAGTTGCTGGTGCGGCTGTGCCGGCACCACGTTCACCCAGTGGGCCGTAAATGACATGTACTGTCCCTGACCGTAGTTACAGCTCCACACGTCGGCGCTGCCGTGCACTTTGGCAGAGACCGACATGCTCAAAGACTGGCCCACCATCTCTTCTACATGTGAATGCAGGGCTGGCACTGCCTTTTTGGCGAAGAAATGACGGCTTGGCACTCTCCACCGCGGCGCGGCACAAGCCATCATTTCTCGGAAAGGTGCTGAGTCCACCACTTGGAAAGGGAGGGACTGCAGCACCAGCAACTTGGACAGGAGGACGTTCAGCTTTTGCACCGTCGGGTGCGTGCTCGCAAACTGTTGTCTCTTGGAAACGGATTCCAAGAAAGACTGCTGACGGAATCCGTGAAGAGGAGTAGCAGGAGAAGGAGCATCTGAACGAGCGGAAGATGCCAACGAGCGACAACTCCCCTCAGCAGAGGTGTTGGAGCCTTGACTGGCTGATGGAGGGCGATTGACGTCAGGTGACGGAGCAAGTAACGGAGCGGGTGATGGAGCGGGGGCTGGGGCGGGCAGAACCGCCGTATCTTTATCACGGTTTTCCCAGGCCACCAAATGGCGACGCTGCATATGCTGCCGCAACGCTGTAGTCCCAACATGGGCCCCCTGGCCACGCTTGACTTTCTGGCCACATAGTCGACATACGGCTACGTTTACTTCCTCGGGCGGCTTGACAAAAAAATGCCACACCGCCGAGTAGGAAACTTTGCCCCCGATACTCCTCACTGGCTGACTGCTGCTTCCTCCGTGCACACCGGCACCACTACTGGCCGTGGTGGTAGGCTGCAGTGGAGCTGGTGCTCTACTCCGTGGCCGTTTGGCTCCACTGACACTGCTGCGACCCTGCTGCTGTCTCCTGGGCAACCCACCGACTGTTTTGCTCGCTGCCAAGCTGCCACCCTCTTCTCCTGATGATGCGGAAGAAATTGCCTGATGACGACGAGGCTGCCAAGTGCGATCAACCTCCTCATCATCAAGTAGGGTCTCCGCCTCACTACTAGCCCCCTCGGCTGCGTCTGGGTCAGGAGACAGACCTGTCTCTAGACCGGCTACCGAGCCACTCTCCTCGCCACTACTTCTTCGCCTGGCTGCTGAAAAGGCGGATGTCTCCCCCCGTTCCTGACCGCCCTCTGTTAGCTCTTCCTCACTGTACAGTGGGGCTGAGCCCACAGCATGCGATACTTCGCTTGGTGAGGGAACACCAAAGGACAGGGGCAGGTAGAGGACACGTGATTTCAGTGGGCTTGGTCCCGGGCCATGCCAACTAACGGATGTGTCTGACGTACCCACCGACCGTTGGCTGTAGGTGTCAGAGGTGACCTGGGAAGAGGAAGACGACCAAGCCAACCAATCGACGACGGCAGGGTTGTCGGTGGAGACACGACCACTGGATGACACCGGGAGCACTGGCCTCTGGCTGCGAATAGTGCTGCCTCAACCCCTATCTCTGCTGCCACGTCTGCTCGCTCCTAAAACATTGCCTCCTCTGCCACTCCTCTGCATGTTGTCTGACATACTCTTTAATTCAACGATTCTGTGTCCCTGAGTAACAATTCTGTGTCCCTGAGTAACAATTCTGTGTCTGTCCCTGAGTAACAATTCTGTGGCCCTAAGTAACGGTTCTGTGGCCCTCAGTAACAATTCTGTGTCCCTCAGTAACAATTCTGTGTCTGTCCCTGAGTAACAATTATGTGGCCCTAAGTAACGGTTCTGTGGCCCTCAGTAACAATTCTGTGTCCCTGATTAACGTTTATGTGGCCCTAAGTAACGGTTCTGTGGCCCTCAGTAACAATTCTGTGTCCCTGAGTAACAATTCTGTGTCTGTCCGAGTAACAATTCTGTGGCCCTAAGTAACAGTTCTGTGGCCCTCAGTAACAATTCTGTGTCCCTGAGTAACCTTTCTGTGGCCCTAAGTAACAGTTCTGTGGCCCTCAGTAACAATTCTGTGTCCCTGAGTAACAATTCTGTGGCCCTAAGTAACAGTTCTGTGGCCCTCAGTAACAATTCTGTGTCCCTCAGTAACAATTCTGTGGCCCTAAGTAACGGTTCTGTGGCCCTCAGTAACAATTCTGTGTCCCTGAGTAACAATTCTGTGTCTGTCCGAGTAACAATTCTGTGGCCCTAAGTAACAGTTCTGTGGCCCTCAGTAACAATTCTGTGTCCCTAAGTAACAAATCTGTGGCCCTAAGTAACGGTTCTGTGGCCCTCAGTAACAATTCTGTGTCCCTAAGTAACAATTCTGTGGCCCTAAGTAACGGTTCTGTGGCCCTCAGTAACAATTCTGTGTCCCTAAGTAACAATTCTGTGGCCCTAAGTAACGGTTCTGTGGCCCTCAGTAACAATTCTGTGTCCCTCAGTAACAATTCTGTGTCCCTCAGTAACAATTCTGTGTCTGTCCCTGATTAACGTTTACGTGGCCCTAAGTAACGGTTCTGTGGCCCTCAGTAACAATTCTGTGTCCCTGATTAACGTTTCTGTGGCCCTAAGTAACGGTTCTGTGGCCCTCAGTAACAATTCTGTGTCCCTCAAGAAACAATTCTGTGTCTGTCCGTGAGTAACAATTCTGTGGCACTAAGTAACGGTTCTGTGGCCCTCAGTAACAATTCTGTGTCCCTTATTAACGTTTATGTGGCCCTAAGTAACGGTTCTGTGGCCCTCAGTAACAATTCTGTGTCCCTGATTAACGTTTCTGTGGCCCTAAGTAACGGTTCTGTGGCCCTCAGTAACAATTCTGTGTCCCTCAGTAACAATTCTGTGTCTGTCCCTGAGTAACAATTCTGTGGCCCTAAGTAACGGTTCTGTGGCCCTCAGTAACAATTCTGTGTCCCTGATTAACTTTTATGTGGCCCTAAGTAACGGTTCTGTGGCCCTCAGTAACAATTCTGTGTCCCTGATTAACGTTTCTGTGGCCCTCAGTAACAATTCTGTGTCCCTCAGTAACAATTCTGTGTCTGTCCCTGAGTAACAATTCTGTGGCCCTAAGTAACGGTTCTGTGGCCCTCAGTAACAATTCTGTGTCCCTGAGTAACAATTCTGTGGCCCTAAGTAACGGTTCTGTGGCCCTCAGTAACAATTCTGTGTCCCTGAGTAACAATTCTGTGGCCCTAAGTAACGGTTGTGGCCCTCAGTAACAATTCTGTGTCCCTCAGTAACAATTCTGTGTCTGTCCCTGAGTAACAATTATGTGGCCCTAAGTAACGGTTATGTGGCCCTCAGTAACAATTCTGTGTCCCTGAGTAACGTTTCTGTGGCCCTAAGTAACGGTTATGTGGCCCTCAGTAACAATTCTGTGTCCCTGAGTAACAATTCTGTGTCTGTCCCTGAGTAACAATTCTGTGGCCCTAAGTAACGGTTCTGTGGCCCTCAGTAACAATTCTGTGTCCCTGAGTAACGTTTCTGTGGCCCTAAGTAACAATTCTGTGGCCCTCAGTAACAATTCTGTGTCTGTCCCTGAGTAACAATTCTGTGGCCCTAACTAACGTTTCTGTGGCCCTAAGTAACAGTTCTGTGGCCCTCAGTAACAATTCTGTGTCCCTGAGTAACGTTTCTGTGGCCCTAAGTAACAATTCTCTGGCACTCAGTAACAATTCTGTCTGTCCCTGAGTAACAATTCTGTGGCCCTAAGTAACAATTCTGTGGCCCTCAGTAACAATTCTGTGTCTGTCCCTGAGTAACAATTCTGTGGCCCTAACTAACGTTTCTGTGGCCCTAAGTAACAGTTCTGTGGCCCTCAGTAACAATTCTGTGTCTGTCCCTGAGTAACAATTCTGTGGCCCTAACTAACGTTTCTGTGGCCCTCAGTAACAGTTCTGTGGCCCTCAGTAACAATTCTGTGTCTGTCCCTGAGTAACAATTCTGTGGCCCTAACTAACGTTTCTGTGGCCCTAAGTAACAATTCTCTGGCACTCAGTAACAATTCTGTCTGTCCCTGAGTAACAATTCTGTGGCCCTAATAACGTTTCTGTGGCCCTAAGTAACAGTTCTGTGGCCCTCAGTAACAATTCTGTGTCTGTCCCTGAGTAACAATTCTGTGGCCCTAACTAACGTTTCTGTGGCCCTAAGTAACAATTCTCTGGCACTCAGTAACAATTCTGTCTGTCCCTGAGTAACAATTCTGTGGCCCTAATAACGTTTCTGTGGCCCTAAGTAACAGTTCTGTGGCCCTCAGTAACAATTCTGTGTCTGTCCCTGAGTAACAATTCTGTGGCCCTAACTAACGTTTCTGTGGCCCTAAGTAACAATTCTCTGGCACTCAGTAACAATTCTGTCTGTCCCTGAGTAACAATTCTGTGGCCCTAACTAGCGTTTCTTTGGCCCTAAGTAACGATTCTGTGGCCCTCATTAACAATTCTGTGTCCCTGAGTAATGCTTCTCTGTCCCTAAGTAACGTTTCTCTGTCCCCAAGTAACATTTCTGTGGCCCTAACTCTGTCCCTAATACAGAGCGGTCTGCCTCTCTTGAATGACTGGAGGCAAATGAAGAATTCTAAAATGGCCGCTATTTATAGCTCGACCATTACACAGTGCTGGCTGCCTGGCTGCTGATTGGCTAATGCGATCACATGTCATTAAGGAATGCATTATGGGTCAGCGCGCCTTGTCTGCGCTCCTTCCCAGACATCCCCGCTCCGTCGCCGCACATGTCCGCCGCCATTTTAGGAAAAATTTCGATTCGCGCGTCCGAAGTAGGCTATTTTTCGGATTCGGCGCGAATCGAAAATTTTCCAATATTCGACTCGAATTCCACTTCGCCTACTTCGATTCGCTCATCTCTATTCATTACTACAGGTGAAACTCGAAAAATTAGAATATCGTGCAAAAGTTCATTTATTTCAGTAATGCAACTTAAAAGGTGAAACTAATATATGAGATAGACTCATTACATGCAAAGCAAGATAGTTCAAGCTGTGATTTGTCATAACTGTGATGATTATGGCTTACAGCTCATGAAAACCCCAAATCCACAATCTCAGAAAATTAGAATATTGTGAAAAGGTGCTCAAAGTGTCCCACTCTAATCAGCTAATTAAGCCATAACACCTGCAAAGGGTTCCTGAGCCTTTAAATGGTCTCTCAGTCTGGTTCAGTAGGAATCACAATCATGGGAAAGACTGGTGACCTGACAGTTGTGCAGAAAACCGTCATTGACACCCTCCATAAGGAGGAAAAGCCTCAAAAGGTAATTGCAAAAGAAGTTGGATGTTCCTAAAGTTCTGTATCAAAGCACATTAATAGAAAGTTATGTGGAAGGGAAAAGTGTAGAAGAAAAAGGTGCACAAGCGGCAGGGATGACCGCAGCCTGGAGAGGATTGTCAGGAAAAGGCCATTCAAAAGTGTTGGGGACTTTCACAAGGAGTGGACTGAGGCTGGAGTCAGTGCATCAAGAGCCACCACACACAGACGGATCCTGGGCATGGGCTTCAAATGTCGTATTCCTCTTGTCAAGCAGCTCCTGAACAACAAACAACGTCACCTGGGCTAAAGAAAAACAGACCTGGTCTGTTGCTCAGTGGTCCAAAGTCCTCTTTTCTGAGGAGAGCAACTTTTGTATCTCATTTGGAAACCAAGGACCCAGAGTATGGAGGAAGAATGAAGAGGCACACACTGCAAGATGCTTGAAGTCCAGTGTGAAGTTTCCACAGTCTGTGTTGATTAGGGGAGCCATGTCATCTGCTGGTGTTAGTCCACTGTGCTTTATTAAGTGCAGGGTCAATGCAGCCGTCTACCTGGAGATTTTGGAGCACTTCATGCTTCCTTCCGCAGATGAGCTTTATGGGGATACTAACTTCATTTTGAAGCAGGACTTGGAACCTGCCCACACTGCCAAAAGCACCAAAACCTGGTTCAATGACCGTGGGATTACTGTGCTTGATTGGCCAGCAAACGCGCCTGACCTGAACCCCATAGAGAATCTATGGGGCATTGCCAAGAGAAAGATGAGAGACATGAGACCGAACAATGCAGAACAAGAGCTGAAGGCCGCTATTGAAGCATCCTGGTCTTCCATAACACCTCAGCAGTGCCACAGGCTGATAGCTTCCATGCCACGCCGCATTGAGGCAGTCATTGCTGCAAAAGGGGCCCAAACCAAGTACTGAGTACATATGCATGCTTATACTTTTCAGAGGTCCGATATTGTTCTGTGTACAATCCTTGTTTTATTGATTGCATGTAATATTCTAATTTTCTGAGATTGTGGATTTGGGGTTTTCATGAGCTGTAAGCCATAATCATCACAATTATGACAAATCATGGCTTGAACTATCTTGCTTTGCATGTAATGAGTCTATCTCATATATTAGTTTCACCTTTTAAGTTGCATTACTGAAATAAATGAACGTTTGCATGATATTCTAATTTTTAGAGTTTCACCTGTATAACAGAGAGCAAATATTTCATGGAAAAGATAAAAGTCCTGGAAGTCGCACATCTGTGCAAAACCCTGTAAGAAGGTATATGGCAGCCTCAGCCTGGGCTCTAACCAAGCAATGCCCAAAGTGCATTTCACTCCTCCCATTGTTCCCCATAACTAAGCTCAGTGGGCAAAGTGAAATGCATTGGAGGTGCAGACTGGTTGGAGCTCAGGCTGAGGCTGTCAAACACCTTCTTATGGGGTCTTGCAGAGATGTGCAATTTCCAGGATTTTTCTCAATACCATTAGATGTCTAGAGCTGGGACGAGTTCTGTCCTTGTCTACACTCCCAAGTAGTTGCTACATAAGGACCCAATGGAACCTTGAGTGGCACCTGTCAATTTAGTTTGGGTCACTTAGAGCAAATATTGCTATCTGCCCTCTTTTATATTCTGCTGGGGTAAACAAACCACAGCTTGTGTTTTATGGACCATTCATAAAATGCAAGCCGGAGCCTGTGGATTGCATTACCTCACAGTAACACAGAAAAGAGAGCACTGTGATTGAGTGATATGAGTGGAAAAGCAATATTAATATGAAACTGACAGTGACACAGAACAACTCATTACTGTTTATTGTAGAATGATCAATGAAATGTGATTTCTGTCAGCTGACACCCTGATGTTTTGAAAATCAATTTTAATTAATGTTTCCTTTCTTCACAGTCCTACATGCTTTCCTCTAAAATCTGGGTAAATATCTTCTGTCTAATTTAGTTATAAATAGTCATTCAGGCTTGTGTTACAGTGGTGTGTAACATGTACAATGTGTTTACTTTACAGTTTCCACTTGCTTTTGTCATTGTGTAGACTTCTCCTTGATTCTCTGGCCTGTTTTCAAGACTGGTGCAAAGGAAATAAACATTTAACTTCCTTGCTTGATCCAATTAGTAGTGTTCAAACTTGAACCATCACAGCTTTAGCATGCGCATACCATGTAATTTGTTTAGTCAATGATGAAACCTCAGCAGATAACTTTTATAAACTATGTAATGTTTCATATTCATTTTTTCTCAGAAAGTTTGAATGGTCCATAGCTTGTAAATAAGGTGCTTTTTTTTGCACATCCCTATAAAAATACAAATCAGCAAATAGAAGAAGCAACACTTTGTATATGGTAGAGGTGGTGTTGATTAAAGTAACTTCCCCTTGCTGATTGAGAGCTGTTAAATTTCTATGTTTATATAGTTTTGTATCATTCCTTGATACATAAGAGACCTAGAATGAATCTGTGGCCAGCCTATGGACATTTAGGTAATTACATATATTTAACAAGCAGTAAACAAGCTTTAATCAAGGCCCCCACTAACCTCCTTATCTTCATGTGCTGTAGAGCAATTTATCCTTAATGCACAAAAGTAATTCAGGTGTTCCTCTCAGGCAGTTCAGCTCTCACTTATGGGAGGAGCCTAAGCCGTGATTTCATCCCACGGCCATCTTGCCTTCCCGGAGTGTTGCCGCTGTTTGTCATGTGCGATCCCTACTGGCACTGGTTTAAGTGCCAACTATTGTAAGTGTGTGTTTAGCTTTGTAATACATTGTGGTTTTAATGGACAACACTAGATTGTGCCTTCTGGTTTTACATATGCACTCCTGTTGAATGATCTATCCGGAATGATCTATCCAGGCTATGGACATATATATATATATATATATATATATATATATATATATATATATATATATGTCCATAGCCTGGAAGCAATTGCATTGTAAAGGATCGTGGGCTTGATTTACAAAAAATAGAACAAAAGTGACTGTTGCCCATTGCAGCCAATCAATCTTTCAACTGCAACAAGCAATGTGGTTGTTTTTCCAGTTTTGCGCTGTTCTACTACAGCTGTTGTAAATCAGTCTGTACTTCTCCTTTTTTTCCTTAATACAATTCTATAAAGATTTCCTTTTATGACCTCACATCCCATATCACATGTAGTACAACCAGACCAAAAATAAATGTATTGTGAGAAATATCACACTTTGAAATGGCTGGTAAGTCTAAGATACAATGCAATTTTTATGAAGAAAAGAAATAGATAATAGAAATGTACATGAATACAAGTGGTTGAAACAAATTCTATTTACAAACATTTGATTGATCCTATAACTATTTTAGGTATTGAATTACTGAGGATAATATTATATTATGTGATATTAAGAGTGGCTGAATGATTAGATGGGATGAGACACCATGAAAATTAAACTTAGCATCATGGAGCATTTCTTTTTTATTTTCCATTTAATCTGTCAAACTAAGAGACATTTATTTGGTTTTATTAGACTAACCAATATGTGTCCATTCATTAAACTGCCAATTTGAAGTAGTGTGTGGCATGGCTGGACATACCATTAGGTACAGTAGACTTGTGCTTCTAGGTGTCAAAGGCAAGAGGCATCTTTTCCCTGTATAGTCATCAGCCACACATTTTTTTACATCACCAATAAAAATACATTAATTTCTTGTAAGCTAATTTACATGCCGTCACAATATTGTAAGTCAGATTACAACTGTCAGGAATGGACTGGCCAGCAATAGTGGGACTCACCTGCCTTATGAGCTGCAGTACCAGGGCTGGCCAGCGGGTGCTCCCAGCAATCAGAGACTCAACCTTGCAGCCAGTCAAACACCTGGAACTAATTATACTGGTGTATTTAAGGGACATTCAGACCTGCAGACTCTGCCTTGGTGTTGTGTTTCTCCTGGGCCCTGTTTCCTGTTCCCTGTTCCCTGTTCCTGTTCCTGTCTGATTCTCTGCTGACCCTGCTCTGATCCCTGGCTTGTCTGACCATTCTCCTGCTCCTGATCCCTGGCTTGTCTGACCATTCTCCTCTGCCTGACCCTCTGTACCACGCTGCCCGCTACCTGCTGAACCTGGCTTGTGACCCCAACCATTCTCCGCTTGCTCCCCCTGTACCTACCTGCCCGATTGATATTGACCCGGCCTGCTTGACGACGCTTGCATTGTATGTACTGTTATCTGTGGTTGGTTGGTTTGGTTTGTTTGCACTGTGTTATGTTTTAGTATTGCACTGCGTTTATGTTTGTATTGTTAGTGTTAATAAATTACATTGTTTATAACATATCTGAAGTCTGCGTTTCCCTGCGTCAGTCACACACCTCTGGTCACACCCGGGAGCCCTGACAACAACCAGTAAAACATACAAACAAAAATACTACATAGAGGTGATTTTAGCAGAGGGGCAATTCTTTGGACACAAAAGATGTCACGTCAGGTGTCAGGTTCAGAGACCAGATATGCTTCCACCAACCAGCAAGATGGTATACAAGCAGGTTACCCTGGCAGATGACATAGCTTACCTGAGGTGCTGGGTCTAAGCACTAAACGGTATTCACCAGAGCTCCTGATGGTGGAGATGGGTTTTGCTGCATGTTAGTACCAGGATGCGGTCCTCAGGATCTCCCCACAGGGAGGTGAGTAAGTCAGAGTCCAGTAGCAGATATAGCAGGTAGGGATCAAACTGAAGCATAGTCAGTAAACAAGCTGAAGGTCGGTAACAAGTGGTTGCAGGTTGAAATCAGGCAGAAGCACAGTCGAAAAACAAGCCAAAGGTCGGTAACGAGTGGAAGTGAATATACGGCAGCAGTAGTGACAAGAGCGGGATATTGAATGGAGAAGGTGGCAAACAGGAAGTGCAGAGGCATGGCTTAAATCAGGAAGTTCATGAGAGGAGTAAAGAGTTCAAGGTTCAGGAGAAAACTAGACACAAGGCAGGATTGTCCAATGGATCAGATAGAGTGCTGTCCAGCATCTCAGGTAGCTCAGTGAGAAGCGTTACTACCAGACACAGCAGAGGTCCTGTGTTCATGTCCAGGTCCTGGCAAAAGGTGGTGTTCCTATAGGCTCCAGTTATAGAAATACTGTCATTGTGCACAGTACTAGAATTGTTTCATGACCTTTACCTCCTGTTAAAGAGGAGGGAAACAGTAAGATAACAGAGAACAATGATGTACAATAACCCTCTGAAACTAGAAATAACATGTTGGCTTGTTCCAGTAAGCTTGACCCCGGTTGAAAACTATGGGTAGCAACCATCTAAACATTCTATCATTATCTGTTCTGTTCATAGAATAGACCTGAAAGTATATTAACCAAATTTAATTTGCAGGAGATAGTGGAGTATTAGCCTACCTGTCTGTTGGTTTCTCTGTTAATGTTACTATAGGCAAGGGAAGGCCTCAAGAATGTACTGAATTCCAGTGTATAGTCAGGCGCATATTGTTTATAATTATGTTTTTGCTTTATTATTAGCAGAATCTAATGCTTTCTGTGTGTTTTCTTTCTTTGGTATTCAACTTAAACTTAATAAAAACATGAGTATATTATCAAACCTGAAAATTTAGCCATACACATTACAATATGACTGTAGAAAAAAAAAATCTTTTAAAGTAGATCGTACAAAGATTAATGTGTCATTACTGGAAGCTTACTAAATAAAACTTATTTTGTCTAATTCTCTATGATAAAGTGAAAAGGCCACTGTACCTGGATGGACCATCCTTTACTCATTGCCTACACTCACTGGCTATTGCAAAATAACATTTGGCTGACTAAATGATTAGTCAGTTTTTGCAATGGGATTTGGAAATTACAGTCATCTGTCTAAAATATAGATACATATTCTTTTTTCATTTGAACCTGCTGTAATATTCTCTATATTAGTGATGGGCTTTACGTTTGAGTCGAACGTAAGTTTGACTTGAACATTGGCTGTTCGTGTGTTCGCTGTGTGCCCGCCGTGCCCCACAATGCACTGTGCCCTTACAGTGCATTATTTTGGTCAATCACAGCACATGATGTCGTCACAACACACACACACACACTTGCAACATCATCACAGTATTTAAGAACTGTCATCCCGGAGCAGCTGTCAGACGGTGGAAGCCAGCGTCGAGAGCAGAGCATGTTTTCTTTTCTTTTTTCAGGTTGGTGGTGGCGGTAGGCATCATGATTGACATTGGATCTACTTCGGGGGACATTTTTTAAATGTTTGTTTTTATTAAAGGACTTGTCAAAGACTGTCTCCTGTCATTTTTACATTACATTTTTTGTTAATGGGTAGCGTTACCATGTACCGCATACTCATTCACATGGGAAGGCAGTATCTGGGGGCCAGCTTGTTAAAGGGGGCTTCCAGATTCTGATAAGCCTCATGCCTGCAGACCCACACAACCAACGACCAGGGTTGTAGGAAAGAGACCCTTGTCACCATCAACATGGGAACAAGGTGCTTTGGGTGGGGAGCCCCCCGTTCCCCAAAGCACCCCCTCCATGTTGAGGATATGTGGCCTGGTATGGTTTAGGAGGGGGGCTGTCACTCGTCCTTCCTTTTCCTGACCTGCTGGGCTGCATGCTCGAATAAGGGTCTGGTATGCATTTTGGAGGGGACCTCCCCACACCGTTTTTTTTAAATTTTGGCGTGGGGGTTCCCCTCAAAATCCATACCAGACCCGAAGGGCTTAGTATGGATGGAGGGGGACCCCACGCCATTTTTTAAAAAAAGTTTTTAATTGTTGGGCAATACTGACAATACTAAAATACCGCATGACTTAATATAACTCATGTGGTATTTTAGAAGTTGAGCGGTATCTTATCGCATACTCAGATGCGGTAAGATACCGCTTAGTAAATTGTCCATGTTCAAAGTTCGCGGTCGAACTCTCGGTAGGATCAAATGTTCGACCCCAAATCAAACAGGGGGGTGTTCAGCCCATCACTACTCTATAACCATGTGATTTCAGAATGCTAATTTAAAGTGGTTGTAAACCCTTACATATACCCAGTGAAGTGACTGGCCACAGATGATTAAACAAATCCTCCTACATAAGTTGTACCTGTCTATCTACAGCTGTCTTACCGCTACATCCATTCAAAGTACAGAAGTTACAAAGGATCTCTCAGCTCTGATCTGGGAGCTGATTTGAGGGAAAGGACACCCCCCTTCACTCAACACACAGTAACAGTGCTGAGGCTGTCAATCACAGGCTGTGCCCTCCCCTGTCACCATTTTTCTTCTGGTATCAGGAAAAATTGTCAGACTGGTTTCATGCTGATAGCAGAGGAATGAGGCAGCAGACAGAAATGGCACTTAGTACTCTGGATTGAGACAAATAGCCAGTATAGAGGGATATCCTTTTTTTACATTTCATATCTGAGGTTTACAACCACTTTAAGGTTCTAAGGTTCTCATAAATCTTATGGATACCAGGGAGAGAGCTGTATGTGCTTGCTTGAGATCTTCTTTGTGGAGTGCATAACGTGGAGCGAGCTCTGTGTGCAGATTTCACTATTGGTATGCAATGATATGTGTGTGCTTGAGCACAAATCTTACTGGATCATCAAGAAATGAATTGTGTTTGCTTGTGCATGCACCTCACTGCTGATATGGATAAAGAGAAGTGAGTCATGTGTGCTTCAGTGTACATATCATCCCTTACATTGACATCAGGTGGTCAGCTACACTATATTGCCAAAAGTATCGGGACATCCTTCCAAATCATTGGATTCAGGTGTTACAATCACCTTCATGGCCACAGGTATATAAAATCAAGCACCTAGGCATGCAGACTGCTTTTACAAACATTTGTGAAAGAATGGGTTGCTCTCAGTTGCTCAGTGAATTCAAGCGTGGTACCGTGATAGGTTGCCACCTGTGCAATGTCCATCCATGAAATTTCCTTGCTACTAAATATTCCACTGTCAACTGTTAGTGGTATTATAACAAAGTGAAAGCAACTGGGAACAACAGCAACTCAGCCATAAAGTGGTAGGCCACGTATGCTGAAGCGCACAGTGCTCAGAAGTCACCAACGGTTTGTAGAGTCAATAGCTAAAGACCTCCAAACTTCATGTGACCTTCAGATTAGCACAACAACAGTGTATAGAGAGCTTCATGGAATGGGTTTCTATGGCTGAGCAGCTGCGTCCATGCCTTACATCACCAAGTGAAATGCAAAGCATCTGATGCAGTGGTGTAAAGCATGCCGCCAGTAGACTCTACAACAGTGTTCTCTGGAGTGATGAATCATGCTTTTCTGTCTGGCAATCCGATGGCCGTGTCTGGGTTTGGTGGTTGCCAGAACAGTACTTGCCTGAATGCATTGTACCAAGTGTAAAGTTTGGTGGAAGGGGGATTATGGTGTGGGTTTTTCTTCCAAGGGTTGGGCTTGGCTCCTTAGTTCCGGTGAAGGGACCTCTTAAGGCATCAGCATACCAAGACATTTTGGACAATTTCATGCTCCCAACTTTATGGGAACAGTTTGGGATGGCTGCATCCTGTTCCAACATGACTTGGGGTGGAGGAACATGACTGGACTGCAAGGAGTCCCAACCTCAACCCGCTAGAACACCTCTGAAATAAATTAGAGCAGAGACTTTAAAGTCTTTAAAGATCTTTCAAAATGGTGTACCATGATATTATCATCTCACTTTTAGCTTTAACAACTTTAAGCAAGCAAGACAACCACAAAATGTAACTAAAATAGTTTTATTGACATGTTTTTTGTATACACAACATTATAAAAGTTCTATATAAAGACACATATATGATTTTTTTATATAATAAAATAAAAATACATGAGGAAAATTGTTATGAAAATTATCACTGTCTGTTAAATAATTTTGCTTTTACCCGTTTTGACTGTAGAACAAAACTTGTACAGATACAAAATCAATAAAATACTTGTAGAAAATATCCATTTGCTTAACATGTCTTGTCAACTCTGATAGATTGGTTTCTGAATGCTTAAGCTACTAATAATCCAAAAATAACATTTTTAAAAATTTTACTATTTAGGTGTAAATACATAATATTATTTGATTACAGGTAGGTGTTGTTACTTAGCATATCATTGCAGATGAAACATTATACAGATCACACAGCTAGCTGAATTGATGAGGTCAGTTGATTAACCATTTTGCCTAAGCACAGAGCATTGCATTACAACCATGTTTTTTTTCCCCATTTTTGAAAATGATTAATTCAGGTTAGTTATGATCATTTGTAAGTGTTGTGGTAATTTTCACTCATACCTAAGCATGTAGACAAGCATGTGCTCGTTCAACCTCTTACACGTACAGCTGTGCCCCATTTTTTCTTTTTTCTACATTCTAAATCTTTATGATAACATGGAGCACCATGATGGCACCACCATTGTAGCAGCTCAAAGTGGCTACAGCAGGTGGGGAGAAGATGATATAAAATCTCCTCACCGCTTGCTTTAAGCCTTTGGTTGCTGTACTACACAAAGTTGCAGGGCGGTTGTACAGCAGCCCCATTCACTTGAATAGGTCAACATTGGCAGGCACTACACCTGGCTGGAGTCACAGGGCATATTATTCTTGTTGCGTGTACACCTCTGGCCACTGCAGTGAAAGAGCCCTTATTTTCTAGAGCCCCTTATAATAGTTGCTTTCTCTGTTATAGTTGGTGTTATGCCAATGATGACATCAGTGCACTGCAGTTCAGATTTTGTGTGTGCTTCACTTGGAACATTGAAATGCACTGAATGAAATTCACCGAGCTAAACTAAATGGAAGATAATAAAAGAGAGGGGACCACTGTAACTACACCATAAATCAGAGCTCTTCTCTGTCTCTGTCCCTTGCAGATGTTTCTGGCACCCTTCCAGTCTGATTAAGGCAAGATACAGAGAAGTGGAGTGCAGTTTGTATCACTTCCCTGAGGCTTACAGCCAGAGCTAGAGAATCCATTCTGGAAAATGCGGATGCTTGCTTGCTACACCAGGGCCAGCAATGGCTCCCTCATATTAAAAGATAGTCCCACACACACACTTCTTCTCTATGAGGCTCCACTGTTCTGCAGATGGTGGGTAGGCAAACTGAGGGTGCGATCTACAAGTCACCTGGCCATGATCAACTGGTAGATCGCAATTGACAGGTTGCTGGCTCCTGCTGTAGATAAATTCCTGCTATATTGTTGATGGAGAAGATGGTGATGGTATTGATGCTATGTGAAAGGATAGAAATGTGCTATATCTGGGGAGTAAAGATCTGCCATGCCATCTCCTAACACAGTAAAATGTTGATATGCATGCAGTACACATATCTTCAAAATCTCTGCTGCTGATTTCCACAAACCTACTAAGCCTGATAGAACATTCATGGCTACATTTTAATACGTTACACAGGATATTGTGGAAAACCAAGGGAAAATAATATTTCCTATTTTTGCATATGACTTTTTAAAAACATACCCTAGTATTTTAAAAAAGCAGACTCAGACATCGAACACAGCCCCATGGTCAATGGAAATATGAAAATGTGCCTGCTTGCAGTAGACATAGCCACTAAGTTCCAAGTACTTGTAAAATCTGCCTTTCAATTGTTTTGCAACACATAACAAAATGAAAAGTTATTACAAATATGTTTTATATCATATTGTTTCTTTCTTCACTGGCACTGTTTACACTGGAAAATAAAAGGTACATACCGCCAAAATGTATTTAAAGTTTTGGATAGGATAGAGAAAGATTGTAATTCCCTTCAGGATTCTAATCTTATCTAGGGGTCTGTTGGAGAGATTTTCCCCACTTACTGCCCCAGCGAGAATGGTTTTACCAGACAGGAAGTAAGGAAAAAAAATACAACAGGGACACACACCAATAAAAAGCTGACAGGTTTGGTAATATTCCCTGACTGTCTGTGTTGCTGAAAAACATTTTTCCTTCAAGTGAAGACACACCTCTTGAACTAAAGTTCAAAAACAGTTAAAAATGAACAGTTCTATTCCTTCCATACTCGATCCAAAACTAACAAAAAAAAATTCTGGAAATAATTTAACAATTTTTTTTTTTTAAGAGTACAGAACTAAGGGCTTTGACAGTCCATTAATTTCAATTGGCAAATGTACTGGAACATGGATAAAGTCATGCAGGCACAACTTTTTCAGATTGCACCACAAGAAACTGTATGATACTGTAATGAACAATTATGGACTCTACGTCTTGCAAGGGCAATACTATCACATACGGTGCAGTAAATGGTCAAGGAACTTGCCTTTCTAGCACCATGTCCCAATATGAGCCAGCTCTAAAGCTTATTTCACTTTATTTTAATTGCTGGAATAGACAAAGAAAAAAAGTTTTTAAAGCCTAACTCCAGACACACAGCTAAATAAACAGATGATATACATGTATGAAAACTGTTCTACCTGCCAAAGCATTTGTACTTCTTTCCATCCACTCCTGAGATTTGCACACCCCTGCCACAAAACATGGCCCTGTCTGGCAAGATGAAAGACCTGAAGTTTCTCTGCTGCTATTGGTTAATACATATAGACCATGCTTTCCCGCAAGCCTAGGCTATAACTGGACAGTGAAAATAGAACAGCACACCTCCTATCAGCATATAGTACATGTAGCACAACTGACTGGTACCTTGCATTGCTTCTCTCTCAGCTCAGAGAGTTTTCTGAACTCTGCTCTGTATTAAATACCAACCTTACCTTCAGTATTCCACAGTTGTACAGGCTCCTTTCCTGTACTGAATTTGCTTGATTTGATTTTACTACACACTGTAAGTTTACAGTGTGAATTACAAGCTGAAATAAGTCAGAAAATGTCTACTTTAAATCCTGGCTGGAGGACATCGAGCATCATCTAGCTGTTTCCTCCTCAGCATTGCTTTATCTTGCCCACCCTTTTTATTTTTTTCAATCATGGGGGCTAATAATTACATTTGATCATTAATTAGGTTGGTCTGCATAAAAATGTAGTCTTCTTAGGAACACCCTCTTCTCCAAACCGGCACTCCGCCATCAAGGAATTGTGATATTTATATCATTTCCACCAGCCTATTACTTGAATCAGGGCTTGGGGGCCTTGAGAGGTGTACTGGGGCAAGGTGCTCTTAGAGGTTTTGAGAGGTGTACTGGGCAGGCTGCTGTGATGTTTTCAGGAAACTATGTACATCACTCTGCCAGTCCCTCCCAACAGCCATGATCTGTCTGCATTATATAGAGAAGAGCATGGGCCTAGCGATGACACCACTGGGTCTAAAATAAAGTGTGCAATTAAAAAGGGAAAGGTTTTCTTTCAAAATCTCTTTAGTGTATTGATGGGAGGGGGGAGAGGAATCAGTAAAGGCAGAATATAAGCAGATAAATCCTGAGGTTTAATTAGATGTATTGATGTATTATTAAACAAAGATCTGTCTAATTATGTATTATTAAATAAAGAACTGCATAACTTGTATCTTTTATATCTGCCTGGTTTTTAGCTTTAAACACTATAAGAATATCACAAGAATATCTTGTACCAAAGATCTGGTTGGTACAAATTGCTTGAATTTTTACCTAGTTTAGTTTTCTTAGCTTCTGTTCACTACTCATAAACTCTACTAGCAGCAGGTCACCATTCTAATAACTGACAACAGGCCCCTATTCAAATATCTATTTTCTTCTTGTATTGCGTTTTCATAAAACAAATTGTTGGCAGTTGATTCCATGCCTATTCATTGGCTGTATTATTATACATGCCTATTCATTGGCTGTATTATTATATATCTTTGAGATTTACAAATATCAGATGCAACTTGGAGTCATAGTTTAAGTGCTGTTTAAGTGCAGACCTATTGAAGTGTTTCTTGCCTATTCTAAAGTGTTCCAAGTTCTCAGGTTGACAATCTTCAGAATCCCCAGTCCTTGCTGAATTTCTTTTTGATCTTGAATAAAAATATTCATATGGACACATCTTCTGCTTCAACAAGAATAGACTTAGCTGTTGGAGAAAAAGTCTCATAGGCATGATCACAGCCTTTACATTTTATACAGGATTGCTTATTTTCAATATTTGTTGGCTCTTTGGGTTGACACCAGCAGCACAAGCATGACTGAAAGGAAAATAACAAATGAAGACATAATATTATATTCATTGTTGATTATTTTATGTAATTAGCTGTTAATTATATTTCAGAACAGAAAAGTGTTCAAATATTAATATTAGAGTTTAGAAATGTATACTTTTGGTTAATACAGCAAAACATGATATGTAATAAACGTACAGGGAAGACACTAATATTTTAGAGTGTAAATAATAATACACTCAGGAGCAGGGGCGGACTGACCATTTGGAAACTTGGGCACTGCCAGAGGGCCTGGGGTCAGTAGGGGGCCCCATGAGATGCCCCTGGTACCTTTTTCATAGGCTTTTTTGAGTTTGGGCAAGGACACAGGGGCCCCATGATCCCCTATTGCCCGGGGGCCCCAAGAGTTGTCAGTCCACCCCTGCTCAGGAGTATTATAATTTGCATATAAAGCCAATAAATGTTGTCTTGCTTGGATTGGGAAGGGAATGGTTAAGTCTATTACCCAGTTTTCTCTGTCCTGTCAGGGAGATTTTCCTTAAAATAGCAGCAGGAAGTAAGAAGAGATGCTCCAAAGTGAGAATATAACCCCTCTTAGACAGTTGTGTAGGCTAGGTTCACACTGCTGTGATACAATTTTGATCCAACTTTCAGTGTGGTAATATAGTGCTACTTGGGTGCAAAGTTGATGCACATTTTATAAGATTTGTATATTATATGGGCCAAGATCACACTGGAATCTCACCAAAGCAGTACAGGGGCCTTTTCCAAAATTTCTCCATGCTGAATGGCATTGATGTGAATGAGCACCACTGAAAACACTGTGATTTCCCTTGGCAAGTGATTTTGTGTGACTCAAGTCGCATCTGAAATCGTGCTAGTGTGAACCAGGCCATAAAGCTCACCCATTGGAAGATTTCCCCTCACCTCCTATTCCTGTGAAATCTCTAAAAATGTGCATTTCTCATTATTTCTGTATTGATCAAAATAGTCACCAGAGTCAAAAATGGGAGAAAAATTCTCCAGCAGAAATACAGAAATATAGTGTCTTAGAAGGACAGGAGATTATTTATTTTTTCTAAAGAGACTTCTCATTATTCATCTAGAACCTAGATAGAACAGTATTTACCCTAGTTGTTATGTACGTAGATCCACCAGCAAACATTAAGCTCACCAAACACGTTACAGTCTAACTATACAATTTTTTGTAGATCTACCAACAGCTCTGTAGTGCAAGGGTCTGTCTGACTGGATACAGATTGGTTGGATAGTTTGGCTAGGTCTTCATCTTATATAGTTATGGTAAATCTGAGGAAGACTGTACATAAATTGTGCAGGTAGATTGTAAGATAGGCTTTAGATAAGATCTCACAATTGTAGTGAAAATGGTTGCAGAAATCACAAGATTTTAAGTCATATCTTATGAACTTCATCTTATACTGAACTTTTAAATTACAATTTATGCAAACTTATTTTTTTACATTTTTCAAAGAACTTCTGGTAATTAAATGAAGTAAAAATTATGTAACATGCAAAGCTATTTAGAATATATACAGCACGTCTGACTTTTTCTTCATTTAGAAAGTAAAATTATGTTCCATACATTTCTGGTCATGTAGCAAGGAAAAAGACCAGCCATCAACAACATCTACTACAGACAGTTATTACAGACAGTTATTACATACAAAGCAATTCTATCCAGCAGTGTAACCTCAGCATTTAGAAACTTGTTCTTAGCTATGGGGATTTAATTTAGAAGTTAGTTATATATATTATATGTCCTATATTAAACATGATGAAGTACAAATTATGTTTAGTAATAATTAAAATTATCAGAATTATACAGTAGGTTCACTAAATACTAACTTATTTTTGAAAAAGCTAGTTCTGTGGCTGTCTCTAATTTTAGTAGTATATGAGATAAAGTCTGCAACAAGCATAATGCAATCATGATGCCAGTAATGTTTAAGTCCAAAATCCTTATCTATTATTTCTGGAGCAGTGATTCAGAAAGCAGGTACACCATAGAATCAGTCACAGGTGACATTTGTAGAAAGATGGGTCATGAATGGCGGGATGCATATTTCTTTCAGCACAGGTTTCCTTTAAAAAGAACTATAGGATGACAACAATGGATGGCTTGTGCTCCATTCTAAAATCTCAAATTTTCTATTAAGCAAAAGGACACACTTCAAGAAATGCATAATTTCAACTAATGAGGGTGGAAACCCAGCAAAAAAAAAAAAAAAAGGATCAGTAAAAGCTCAATCATTGAGCAGGACTAATAAGTATTAAGCACAGCTGTAATAGGATGCAGTAAGCAAAATTTGTCCTTGTATATTTCTAATTTTTAAATGATAAACTTTTGAAGGTCTTAAACATTTGTAGGCTTTTATACAACAAGCCTACTTTATAAGCTGTAAAGTCTAACACAAATAGATATGCAGATGTAGTCAGATACTTTGTGTTAAAAACCTCCATTTTCCTAGTCTAACTTTCACTTCCCTTTTACGACTCAGTACACTCTATAAGGTAAGAGAGAAACCCACCCCTTCTCTTCAATACAATAAGTGTAAGAAGACTTGGGGGTGTGGCTTTTACTCAGCTCTGCCAGTATAGAACACTGTAGGGTAAGAAAAGGAAGTATGATGCACTTCCAATCATAAATCAGTTGCAAACCATAACATTTTGGGGACACAGGACTATAAAGAGAAAAAAGATGCAAGACTTCAATTGGGATTTAAAAGCACTATACTGTATATGCATGTTAGCAAGAATAGTTATTTTGTAAAATCTTACCTTAAAACAATTTTTATATTTTGTGCTTACTAAGTAAAGCACGATTGGATTAATGCAGGAATTAAAGTCAGCCATGTTTATACCAACATAGTTCAATGGTAGCAGAAAGCTGAAATTGGGAAAGAAAATATGTACAGTTTATTGCCATTTTATAATAGATAGCAGACACCATAGTCAAAGGGGTTGATTTACTAAAGGAAAAAGCACTGTGCACTTTGCAAGTACAGTTTCACTCATTTTCTCTAGAGCTAAGTAAATGTGATAAAGCTCATACAATCACATGCAAGCAGAAATTCTTTTTTTCTTTTTCCTGCATATGACTGGGTATTGTTTACAAAGCAAAACTTTTCAACATTTACATTTACTAATAGAAAAAGTGCAACTGCACTTAAAAAGTTTACAGTCTACTTGCCTTTAGTAAAAAAAACCCCAACGTCACATAATAAACTTTTTTTTTTTTATTAATGTAGTTTTCCAGTATAATCCAAGACTACTACTTGGTCATTTGTAGTAAAAACTAGTTTTTACTACAAAGTAATACCTGAATGTTATTTTTGATGTGACTAATTAATCACTTTTGTGCTACTCCATGTTTTAGGAAGATATTTGATACTGTATAAATTTGCAGATTCTCAATTCATTCACTGTCCTTGTGTGTCAGGTCATTTTATTCAACTCTTTCGGTAAATGATCGTTGAGATTATATCAATTACAAGATAAGCCACTTAGGCTTGCTTCATGGAAGACAAAATGTAAGAATGTCCAAAAAATGCTGTTTTTATTAAACCTGTCCTTACATTGCAATGAGGAATAATGCATTGGAATAAGTCTTGCTTGCTGCATTCTGTTTTACTAGTGCTATTTAAGTTTATTTAAAAGGTAGCCCTAAGTAATACGTTTGCCATAAAGAATGATGCTCAGTGGTAGAAGCTGTCCTGTATTTTTGTATAAAGTGCAGTACTAATGCTCAGCATTTAGCAACCCCACCTAATTTGTCATTACACCCTTGCAGATTATGAATATTAAAGTACTAACCATATTTTAACAAAGGGTATATTCGGGCCCTTACCATATTTAACTCAAGTTTCCCCTCACCTCTAGAGCATGTCCCAACAGTCATTTTACCTTGTTCCTATAGCAAGACAATGTTATAATTTCCTGTGATATCTTCATCAGGCATATACAATTCTTGCAGGAGCAGTTCCTGGGAGCTCAGTTCCTATTAGGGCATGTACACCCTCAAAAGTACTTATTCCAAGATACATACTTTTTACAGGTGAAAGTGCACTTTACAGGGGAACTTATCCTTAGCTTATTGAATGAAGCTCTGCTAACTTCCATCATCCAATCATGTGCAAGCAAAAATATGGTTTTCTTTTTATTTTCCTTATGTGTGATTAGGTATTCTCTGCAAAGTGAATAAATGTGATTCTTGTGAGCTACTATGGTGTATATTAATCAATTCCCCCTGATGAAGCCACATGACCCGGTGGCGTAACGCGTAGGGGAGGGGCTTTGACATCATGACGCTTAAAGGCAACCACACAGCAAGTATATTGGATTGTGGCAAACATATTAAGGATCATGCAAAATTGTAGAAAATCGGTTTTTATCTGTATACTATGTGAGTGCACTACATTTATTTAATAATTTTTTTAAAAAGAAGATAAGGCACTATATTCTCTTTTTAATAACATGGTATATATACACATGGAGGAAAAAGTTTCAAAGGAGTCAAGAGACCCCCTAGTGGGAAGAGGGATAACTCTATCCATCTATCCACCTCAAGGAAAAAGATCTCTAGGAAACAGCGAGACCCCTTGTGGGAAAAAGGAAAAACTCCATTCATCCATCCATCCATCCATCTGGAATACAGGGATTTATCCATTTGTCCACCTCTGAGCCCAATTAAAGGGACACAAGCTTGTATGACCTCACTTAACGGTTTAGTCATATACGTCAGGTGAGAGCACAATTGGTGAAGGAGCACATTATATATGAATTGGTGGACTATATTTGTTTTGTAATAGACCATTAGAAGACACCATAGGATCATCACTTTTTGAAGATATGCATGCAGCACTAGCGTGATTGCAATATCACGCCGTGGAAATTTATTGGGACTCAGTCACTTGATATTATTTGTTTGCTATTTATTTATTTAATTCACACATATATATATATATATATATATATAAAAAAATACATATATGTGTAAAATAAATTGTACATAGTGGAGCATGACACCACGGGCTTTGATTCTTTGCAACTTGAATGTGCACTACAGTCACTAAGCTAAGGGAAAATTCCCTTGCAAAGTGTAAATTTCTCTGCAGAGAAGCATGATTTGCTTTTATCACAGCAACGCCAATGTATTCACGTGGAGAGGGACAGAGAGGATGGAAGATAGATGGATGGTAGTATAGCAGGCAGGGCTGACAATGCTGTGCAGAACAGACACTGCCATGGATTTACCAAAGGCAAATAGACAATTCACTTTGAGCCCTGGTTCACAGTGATGCGGTGTGGATTTTTCAGCGTTTGCTGTGTGAATTCCGCACCGCATCAGAATCGCACCCTGTTTATTTGAACCGTCGCGGGTGTGTATGTTAAGTTAACAGCACCCCGAAAGCGGTCCGAAAAACGCAGTGCAATGTACAGAATCGGATCACATAGGTGTGAATACCCATGCGATCCGATTCTAGTGCGAACCAAAAATAGAGTTCTGCACATTTTTTGTGTGGGTGCGGTGTGATTAGAGCCATATAAAATGTATGGCTCCAATCGCACCGCACACAAATCGCATGTGATTTGCACAGGAATGCGGTGCGGTTCCTGTGTGAATCACATGCGATATACCACACCGCATATATGTGAACCCAGGCTATAACTTCAGTTGCACTCTGCAGGGGAATATGACCCAGAACTTAGAGAATAAGGTAAAGCTTTGTTGACTTTCATCATCCAATTGTGTGCAGGCTAAAATGCTGTTTCATTTTCCTTGCATGCGATTGGGTATTCTTTGCAGAGTAAAGTTTCATCTCATTCGCTAAGCTGAGGGGATAATTCCCTTGCAGAGTGCAGCCTCTCTTGCAAAGTGAACAGTATCAACCCCACTTCCTGCCAAACAGGTAATCAGGAACTCAGGATTTCTGGCAGATCAAGAGGTATTTTTCTTTACTTGCAGCATTTTTACGAAGATAAAACATGGGGGAAAGTGCATGTATTAGATGTACTTATTTTTTATTATCTTCCCAGGTATCCACCCTGAGTTTTCATGTGCATCAAGCTGCCTAGGTAAGACTGAGGAATGGTGCAAGTGTGATTTGCAAGACACCTTGAAGTGGTTCAAAGGTTTTTTTAATTTTCCTTAATGCATTTTATGTATTAATGTATAAAAACCTTCCAGTATCAACTCCCCCTTCCAAATGTCTGCCTGCCTCCTCTTTCAATCCAGTGCTGAGCATTGGTGCTCGTTCTCTCCTCACAGGCAAAGAGGCAGCAGCGGGAGCTACTGGCTGCTGACAATCAAATCCTGTGAGGAGGGAGCAAGGGTCAGGGCCGAGGCTCACTATGTGTGTTAAGCCACACTGTGTGTCTATGGGCACAAACAGCCCAGCTTGGGAATGAGCCCACACATCTGGCCCCATAGCACGTGCTCGCTATGGGGGCAGATGCAGAAGAGGAGTAGCCGAAAGTGCAGAAGTGACCCCAGAAGAGGAGATTTTGGACTTTTCTCTGGAAAACCATTGCAAGTAAGTAGATCATGTTTATTATTTTAAGAAAAAAATATTTGAGCATTTAAAGGATAAGTTCATATTTCAAAACATATTACAAATATATTACACCCATGTTACGAATGGACCAGTCCCCTCTCTTCCCAGCTCCCCATTATGACAGCCAGTGGGGGATCTTCTCCTCCACACTAGCTGTCACAATTTTAAAAAGACGTGGCCGAGCGGGACTGTCTGGCATCTGCTGTAATGCAATTTTCAAGTTTAGTCCCTGCCAGTAGTAAATCTGCTTTACACATGAATACATTAAGAATTTTTTGTTTTACCTGAGAAGTTCACATCTCTTGACATCTTCAGGATCATAAAATATAAACTTAATCATACTACTGAGGTGCAGAGGTAACCAGCATATGGCGAATACAAGAACTAGGAAAAATACTGTTTTTGCCACATCCCATCTCTAAAAGATAAATACAAAATATAAAACAGTTACTAAACTGCATGGAGTGCTTTGTTTTTTACAGGCTATTGATGTTCAATATTGGGCAGAGCCAAAGTTACTACTAGAGCAACCAACAAAGCAGCAAATTGTTAAATGAAATTCCCAGCTCCCTTCCTAATCCCGCAAGTCACAGAGCACTAACAGTTCAAACTATAACGATGAAGTGTGATAAAATAGCGTAGAATAGATTTTCATGTATGTGATGGATAATATTTGCATGATTATAAGCAAGGCCAAATACTGTATACAATTTAAAATGTTTTATTAAAATAAATAAATATAGCATTTCTCGACTTAACTGCAAACAATTTTCTCATTGATCAATAAAAGAGCAAATGACAATGGTATCAGACAACCATGGACCACTCCTACCAGCACACATCAATTACACAGCTGGGAGTCCTGCTACCAAAAATGTGCATATATAATAATAAAGTGCTAATGAACTGTACCAGCGGAACCCAACCCAAAGTTCTCAGCAATGCTACTAAAGGCAAAAATGCATATTGGTTGTCTGAAATAGGTAAAGTACAACATAACATATGGAATGAAGCAGTCTGGAATGGGGATGATAAATGGAATGAGGTGGTCTGAAATAGCGAATGTACAGAATGCCGTATACAATGAGGAGGGGAAGAAGATGGGATCTACAGCAAAACATTTATAGAATGAGGCAGCCAAAATATGAAATGTAAAGGATAAAATACAGCCAGAATATGAAATGTATTGCATGGAAATATGACACGTATAACATGATATATGGAATGAGGCAGTTTGGAATAGGGAATATACAGCATGATATACAGAATAATCTACAACTATCCCAAATATCCATGGTTTATTTCAGTTTTACAGGTTAGCCACTGTGATTTAAGACTTTAAAAGGGTTTGTTTTTACTGTTGATCACCTCCGCAGGCTTGCTATCCAAACAGCTAATTTAAACAGGCTCCATGTAAATATGTAATAATCACCATAAATTGAAGAAAAAAATAATATAGCCTTTATAACATAAGGCTATGAAAAATCATTAATTTAACATCTTTTATACTGTATACACTAGTTGCCAGTCATGGTACAGCTATTAAAACAGTATTCCAGCCAAAACTTTGCTCAGTTTATAATAGAATGAGGAAGGGTCAGGACCCCTTGTTTTTACTGTCTGATGTGACCTCTCTGAAGAACATTTTTTCCTGCTCCAGACAGAGAAAAAAGTGGGTGAAAATCTCCCTAAAATCAGGGGAAATCTAACCTTCCAAGTTGACTAGAAGCATTTCAACACCCATAACGAGGATAGCCATTATATCCTATGGTGCTCATTCACAGTTGAGAGTTGTGTCACTTCAAGCTTGTTGCTTGAAACTTAAAAAAATAAAGGATCATTGGGGCAGAGTTGTGTGTTTTGGTCCCAATGGACTTCAACAGGAATGTGTGAAAAATGCACGTAACATGCATTTTTATGCATGATTTTGTTTACTTTCCACCTCTTAATAACTAGGTTTCCATAAAAATGCTGAAGCCTGAAACCCCCTGAAAAACTATTTTACAAATATGAGAATGCTCCAAACACACTTATAGAAGATCAAGCTCATGTGTGAACCTAGCCTAACTAGTCCCCACACTATCCAAACTTAAACAAAAAAAAAGTGAAAATTAATTGTTTTACTTACCTGTTTTAAGTGGTCATTCATTGAAATCCCCAATCCGCGTTTCTTCCATAATAACTGACAAGTCATGAGAGTGTAAAAAACTGCTGTCATAAGCAAAGGTAGGCAAAAATAGAAGCTGAAAAGCCAGGGGTCTTTGTACGTCTTGTAGTACTAAAATAGGAAAGGCATATTTCAGTAAAGTGGAATATATATGTACAATAAATGCTAACTATACAACACTGCTTATGTTAGAACACCTCCTGATAAAAGCATATCAGTATATTCTTTTATATCTTCCATAACACAAAGATCTATATGCAGGGCTGCTGTTAGAAACCACGAGCTCCATACAGCTTACACAGTTTACTATGCTTCAGTTATAAATGAACACAGTGAGTGATCAGTACTGATCACTCATTGTTTTCATTCAGGAAAGGAAGGGACTGGTTAATGTGACATATTTATCGGACCATTCCCCCACTCTCCATCCTGAAAGATCCTATTGTATGCTTGCAGCTGGAGAGGAAGGAGAGGAGGAAAGTCAGCACTGTGGGGGCCCAGGCAGCTGGGTGAATCAAATGAGCATAGGGAGGGTGATCGGCATGGTGGATGGCGGGGGGCAATTAATGGAACAGATCCCTTGTGTAGCTCTTTCTGCAGCAGCTAAAAACTAGCAGGAGGGAAAGGAAAAGTTTCCAGTTTTCAGATGCTGTAGAGAGAGCAATACAGAGGATTGATTCCAATAATTGCCCACCCCCCATCGTGGCGATCACCTTCCCTGCCCACATCTGATTCACCCAGCTGCCTGGGCCCCCTGCTGCTCTGGGCCTCGTACAGGAGGACTGGTGGTACCCCCTTATTCACAGCTCTGTCTATATGTACTAGACTCTATATTCTTGTTTATATTCTTATTATTCATATATTATTGTTTAGATATATAATGTATAAATTTAGATGTAATAAAACTCAGCTTACCTGCATGAATGATGATTTTTGTTCTGGAAGGAGCATACAGGTTTCTATGTTATGTCCTTTGTAGTTGAATTTGATAATATCAAAGCCTATGGCCTCAGGCAATGCCAGCACAACTGATAAAACCCAGATCAATGCAATTTCCAGCAGAGTAAATTTGGATGTTCCACTTCTGCTAATACGATTGCAGGATACCGCAGCTCTATATCTACATGGACAGAAAATACTGAGTAGTAAGAAAACCAGTACACGAACATATCACATCCCCACTGATTACCCTTCTTACCTTATTTAATTTTATCTCTTTAATTGGTTCTAAAAGGCTGGACATTTTTACCTTAGTAAACCCAAAGTGGTATTAAACCCAAAAGCAAACATGTATTATATTACAGCTTACCAGTTCTTAGATGTGATGGCTGCATTCATTATCCTCTTTAGGCTTTCTTACTTATATTTTGTAGTGATCTGGCAATAAAGTCTGTTGTTTTTCAAAAGAACAAGCTCTCCAGCAGATATATCAGTCACAGGAATGGGACAAACCATTTACCACTGACAGGGGTGCGTATAACGGTCAGCTTTTAAGTGAAAGGACAGAGCAAAATTGTATGATGCTTTAAAGGCAGTTAATGTTAATACCTGTTTAAAACTCAAAAAGGTTATTACAAAAAGAATAAAACACCGTACATATAATTACATCATAATAGCTTGGCCTATGCAACAGACATAAAGCCACTATGAAACATATGAACTTAATAATGCATACGATAACCCTGACACGTTTCAATTCTTGATGCAAATCTTCATCGGGGGGGGATTAAGGTGGTTCTATTGGACCAAAATTATAAAATTGTGGATACATATTTTTGGTTACCTATTTTTTATGCATTATTAAGTTCATTTGTTTCATGGTTGTTCTATGTCTGTTGTATGGACCAAGCTTTTAATATGTAATTCTGTACGGTGGGTTACTGGCCAGATCACCAGCTGAAAAAAGAGGGGAAAAAGCCTAATAATGGAAAACTAATGCAACCACCACACCTAATGATTGATAAGCTGCAATAAAGTATGTTTTTGATTTTGGGTTTAATACCACTTTAATGCATTCCTGCATTAGGCTAAAAAAATATCCCTTTATCACTGTACTTGTATTGCCCCCTCACTATTCTGTATACTTACAAGAGTCCTATCTTAATCCAGTGCTGTGCCTGTCTGCAGCGGCTCTCTCCTCTGTCTGCTCACAGAGGCAGCAACTGGAGCAATTGACTTGTCAGTCTGCTGTCAGACCTATCCTGTGAGCAGAGAACAGGGGGCAGGGCTGTGCCACACTGAGTGTGTCAATAGAAACACACAGCCCAGCTCGGAATCAAGGGGCCTTCTATGGTGGTACCCCGAGCAGAGAAGGAGCAGAGAGTGACGGCGGGGGACCCAAGAAGCCGAGCTTTGGAGCTGCTCTGTGCAATACCATTGTACAGAGCAAGTAAGTGTAACATTTTAATTATTTTAACAAAAAATAAGCTTTACAATCACTTTAAGATAACTATACATTTGGTCAGGATAATACTAAATCTGGCCGTACACATTGCAGTCTGATTTAAAATCGTATGCGCAATTTATTTTGGTCATGCACCTTGCAATCTGATTCATCAATCTTCATTAGTACAAGAGCGTACCTGACAACAAATTGGGTGGATTGTTTAGCCAGAGATTCTGCTACATACACTGCTCAAAAAAATTAAAGGAACACTTTGAATACACATCAGCTCTCAATGGGGAAAAATCTCATGCTGGATATCTATACTGATATGGACTGGGTAATGTGTTAGGAATGTAAGGATGCCCCATCATTTGATGTAAATGAAAATTATCAACCTACAAAGGACTGAATTCAAAGACACCCCGAAAATCAAAGTGAAACAATGTTGCAGCAGGCTAGCCCATTTTGCTGAAATATCATTGTAGAAACTCAAAATGGTACTCAGAAGTTTGTATGGCCCCCACATGCTTGTATGCATGCCTGACAACATCGGGGCATGCTCCTAATGAGATGACAGATGGTGCCCTGGGGTATTTCCTCCCAGATCTGGATCATGGCATCACTGAGCTCCTGGACAGTCTGAGGTGCAACCTGATGACATTACAGGGACCAAAACATGATATCCTAGAGGTGTTCTATTGAATTTAGGTCAGGCGTGCGTGGGTGTCACTCAGTGGTATCAATTCCTTCATCCTCCAGGAACTGCCTGCATACTCTGTCCACATGAGGCTGGGCATTGTCGTGCACCAGGAGAAACCCAGGACCCACTGTACCAGTGTAGGGTCTGACAATGGGTCCAAGAATTTCATCCCGATACCTAATGTCAGTCAGGGTGCCATTCTCTAGCATGTAGAGGTCTGTGGTCTGTGCATCCCCCCCTGGATATGCCTCCCCAGACCATCACTAACCCACCACCAAAACGATCATGCTGAATGATGTTACAGGCTGCATAACATTCTCCACGGCTTCTCCAGATCCTTTCACGTCTGTCACATGTGCTCAGGGTGAACTTGCTCTCATCTGTGAAAAGCACAGGGCGCCAGTGACAGATTGGTGTTCAGGGGCAAATGCCAATTGAGCTCTATGGTGCCAGGCAGTGAGCACAGGGCACACTAGAGGACGTCTGGCCCTCAGGCCACCCTCATGAAGTCTGTTTCTGATTATTTGGTCAGAGACACTCACACCAGTGGCCTGCTGAATGCAGCATATACTTGTTGAAAATCTCTGTATGCTATACTAAGCCCTTCTGATAGTGAGATATGCATAATTTGAACCATTAGGGCAGCCTTATTTGACTTGATATCACCCATCTACTGCAAGCAATGCTAAAATTGGTCACATCCTTGCAAATATTGGGCTGTGTATGACCAGTTTTTACTGCGCTCTTTCTTTAAAACACTCATAATGCTCCAGTGTCTTAATTGACACAACCCTTAGCAACCAAGCCCTAGCCTGACTTAGTATAGAATGGATTCTGATTGTTTTTTATTGGTTGCTATATTTAAAAATCTGCACAACTGTATCATTCTATAGACTAAAAACAACCTACCCCTTCTTGTCTTCCTAATCTACATTAACTCTTCTACCCCAGCAGCTTTCTTACTTTCATAGCGGTAGCCTGCTCCAGAGTTTTCATCTTTTTTGCAGAAATTAATTTTAGCACCAGCCATGCATTGACTTAAAGGGGGCTATATCATGAAAATTAGATCCTCTGTATACTACCTCATTGGCGCCTATGTGGACTTATTGTACAGGAGTTGCTGATATTGTTAGGCTTTAGGAGTAATTTTAGCTCATACAGAACAATTTATAGTAGTACATCTAACATTACATAATCTCCACTGAGCCTATGTAAGGACAGCTTAAAACAAAAAAAAATGTTCTTAATTAAAATAGTAAACGATGTATAATGAAAAGAAAATTTACCTATCAATAATTAGCGCACACAAGCTCAGGACTGTGATTCCCACTGAAGACTTCTGCAGAAATGGGACAAGTTTGCAGATTTCGACACCGAATGGCCAGGTCTGAGTAATAAGCTGTAAAAGGAAGGTAATTTAAATAGAAGTTAATTACAAGCAATGACTGAATCATAGGTGTATACATTTAACATTTTAGATCTTATATGTTTGACTCGTGAATGTACACAGGTTTTGAATATTTAAATATATGATGGGGCTTTTTATTTTAACCTCTCCTCCATTTCTCCTAATACTTGATTAGCATTAAGTAGGTTTTTTTTGTTGACCAGGACTGGAGCCATATTGCATTGATACACTCAATATAGACATCTACATACTGTATGTTTATCTAAAATTGAAACGCTAGCACTATTTTCAGTTCCTGGCAATAATGATGGGTTTCCCTGTGTTGCTTTGTATGCCACCCTTCTTCCCATATGCCTGGTCTCTACCATAGCCAACCAGGTGGCATTATATGTATCCCAACATTTATATAAATGACTGGAGTGGCACAGAAGTTGCCAGTTTCAGAATCAAGTATGCTCATAACTTCCTCACTGAGCTAGTTATTTCTGTGTTGCTGTGTGTTGTAATAATAGTTTAATGTGGGCTGCTCTCTCTCAGTGCCATAATATCACCATTATTATTTAACATCACAGTCCCAGATCCCATTCATAATTAATATATACACAGCAGTAGTAGAGTTAGGGTCAGTCAGTGCCTTAGAGTCAGGGATAGATAACAAAACTGAAGGTTTAGGGACAAAGTTAGGTTGGATTCAGGGTCTGTTCTTTGTGTGATACAACCTGAAGCTGAGCAACAAATACAAACCACATTATGGGCTCAATCAACAAAGCCTTTAGGCTTATTCATACTAGTGAATGGGACCATGTGGGAACCCCCAGCTGGATTAGCTGCAGGAGACAGCCCCATCGAAAGCAATAGGAAAATGACAGCTCCTGCAGATAATCACAGCCTCTTGCATGTAATCTTTCATGGAGAGATTACCAGCGAGTGATTGGTCCTGGATGAAGACAGTGTTCAGGGCAGATCTCTCACAGGTAATTGCTCCATGAGAAATTACATGTGAGCAGCTATAATTTGCTGCTGAAGATTTCAGCCTCCCATTGCTTTCAGTGGGGCTGCTTCCCACATTTAATTGTTGGGAACCACTGCTGGGGTTCCCACATGTAATCGCACATGGCACCATGTGCAAGTATGAATGGGGCCTTTCGCATGTGACTGTAATTTTAAATCTCATTGGACCCAACTTAAAATAACTCACTTTTTAAAAAACAAAAATCCCTATCCTGGTTTATTAGTGAATTTCCTTTATGTATATTCTCTAAAAGTTTTTTAACTGCAAGCTGTCTATTTAATATATATATATATATATATTTTTTTTTTTATTTATTCTTTTTTTTAATTGTATTTTGGCTATTAGATCTTTGTGCCAAGAAACAAAAATTAGACATTGAAATTACCTTCAGCACTGTATGGTTTGTATTGTGACTTTCAAACTGATATTTGCCTAGTCCACATGAAAGCTGCACTACATACAGGGGTGTATTTAGGTTGTGTGCTGCCCTAGGCAACACAAAAATCGCCCCCCCCTGCAGAAAGAACCTGACATTGACCAACAACACCCCTGCCTCCCACCCGAGAGAGCCTTCCACTACCACTGCCAGCCAGCCAAAATCCCCCACAGTGAGAGAGAGACACCTTCACAATCCGGACATCCAAGGAAACGAGAGTTGACTGTGCATACACTGTCATGAAACCCGCAGCCTCTCTCAGAACCTACCAGGTCCCGATGCCGGGAGTGTCCCTTCTTCTGTCCCTTCTTCTGAGGGGAAGTGTTGCCCCCCTGAAAAATGCCGCCCTAGGCAAATACCTTGTTTGCCTTGTGGTAAATACACCCCTGACTACTTATAGCGTACAACATTTTGAGATTATATGGGAGATTTACTAGGACTGGAGCACTTGGAATCTGATGCAGCTGTGCATGGTAGCCAATCAGCTTCTAACTTCATCTTCTTCAATTAAGCTTTGACAATAAAACCTGGAAGCTGATTGATTTCTGTGCAGAGCCACACCAGATTTTGCACTCCAGGTTTTTGAAATCTCTCCCTATGTGTGCTTATTACAACACAACAGATGATGATCACAGACAGAAATAGCTCTCAGAGTCACAGCTCTCTATTTTAAGGCACGGGCAGTCTCCATAAAATCAGGGGCGGACTGACCATTTGGAAACTCGGGCACTGCCCGAGGGCCCTGGTCAGTAGGGGGCCCCATGAGATGTCCCTGGTACCTTTTTCATAGGCTATTTTGAGTTTGGGCAAGGACACAGGGGCCCCATGATCCCCTATTGCCCGGGGGCCCCATGAGTTGTCAGTCCGCCCCTGCATAAAATCAATACAAAAAATGTGAGTTGAAATGTATTTACATTGTTTTAATAGACCTAAATGCCAGTTCAGCATAAGGACAAACAGATGTCCCATCATCCCATCATGTATTCTTCTCTTTAATGAATATGTCTATAGCCACACTTACTGGTCCTCTGTCAATGCAAGAATATTAGTCAAGTATGGTGGACTATAAACAATCCAATTGGCATGTGTATATTTTAGGTCTGCACTTATTGATCTGAGAGGTGATTGACTACAGTGAACTATAGATAGCAACTAGAAAAAGAGTTTCATGAATTTGAGATACATTTGGGATGTAGTTTGGTTCATATTAATGTATATCTAAACCCAAGAACAAAATGCAATATATTGCAGGTTTCCAGTCTATCTCTGTGGTGGCTGAAATTTATATACATTTTTCAGGCTTCTTTCTTTAGTTTCAACTGGTGATCCTGCCAAAAACACACTTCCTGCTCTGGGGAGACAGTCTTCAAGTGTATAAGCACGACTTTAATGTCACATTCAGTGTAAACCAGAGCTTAGGGTTTGCATATAATTTAACTTGTATGAAGGAATAAAATCAAACTATGAAGCACACACAAAGCAACAATAAATGCAGGTAAACACTGCTCCAACTACAATCCAACTCAAAAATAAACAATGCAGTCATGAACATCACTTAGTTGGATATTTTAAACTTGTAGATTGGAAACTTGGAGATTAGCAAAATGGTGGTGATGTTAACTAGAGAGCAATATCAATGTTGAGGTTTTTACATATGGGGAAAGAAATGCGTATATTGTCCCCCAAAACTGCAGAATACCTCTATGTTGAAAGTCCTATAACTCCAGTGTTCCACCACCACCCAAAAATCCACAAAACCGGGCGATCTGGTCCAAAGTCGCCCGATTGTGGCTGGAATTGATTCCTTGCTAGAACATTTAGGGGAGTGGGTAGACTATCACTTGCAACCATTAGTTTTGAGATTGCCCATCTACATATACACTCTACAATGAGGAACAGAAGTATTTGAACACCCTGCAATTTTGCAAGTTCTCCCACTTAGAAATCACGGAGGGGTCTGAAATTCACATTGTAAGTACATTCCCACTCTGAGAGACAGAATTAAAAAAAAAATTAAGGAAATCACGTTGTATGATTTTTAAAGAATTTATTTCTCTTGCACTGCTGAACATAAGTACATAAATACAGGGATTTTGGCCCACTCTTCCACACAGATCTCCTCAAGATCTGTCAGGTTTCGGGGCTGTCGCTGAGCAACACGGAGTTTCAGCTCCCTCCAAAGATGTTCTATTGATTTAGGTCTGGAGACTGGCTAGGCCACTCCAGAACCTTGATATGCTTCTTACGGAGCCACTCCTTGGTTATTCTGGCTTTGTGCTTCGGGTTGTTGTCATGTTGGAAGACCCAGCCACGACCCATCTTCAATGCTCTGACTGAGGGAAGGAGGTTGTTGCTCAAATTCTCACAATAAATGGCCCCATTCATCCTCTCCTTAATACAGTGCAGTCATCCTGTCCCCTTTGCAGAAAAGCACCCCCAAAGCATGATGTTACCACCCCCATGCTTCACAGTAGGGATGGTGTTCTTGGGATGCAACTCATCCTTCTTTTTCCTCCAAACACGACGAGTGAAGTTTAGACCAAAAAGTTCTACTTTGGTCTCATCTGACCACATTCTCCCATGCCTCCTCTGGATCATCCAGATGGTTATTGGCAAACTTCAGACGAGCCTGGACATGTGATGACTTGAGCAGGGGAACCTTCCGTGCAATGCATGATTTGAAACCATGACAACGTAGTGTTCTACTGACAGTGACCTTTGAAACTGTGGTCCCAGCTCTCTTCATGTCATTGACCAGCTCCTCCCTTGTAGTTCTGGGCTGATTCCTCACCTTTCTTATCATCAGTGATACCCCACGAGATGAGATCTTGCATGGAGCCCCAGTCCGAGGGAGACTGACAGTCGTCTTTAGCCCCTTTAGCCCCTTTAACAATTGGTCCAACAGTTGATCTATTTTCACCAAGCTGCTTGGCAATTGCCCCGGAGCCCTTTCCAGCCTTGTGGAGGTCCACAATTTTGTCTCTGGTGTCTTTTGACAGCTCTTGCCCGTGGTAGTAGTTGGCGTCTGACTGACTGTGGGGTGGACAGGTGTCTTTATGTCAGGGCAGGGCTGTGGAACGGACAGGTAGGCCTAGTGGCAGGGTAACGCACTGGCTGACGACAACCACCACCAACAGACTGAAGTCCCTCAGGGCGCGGAGTCTAAGTCCCAGGCTGCCCTTCACCAGGGCCCCTGATGGTGGGGATGGACTTGACGCAACCAAGGACCAGGTCGCGGCCCCCGAGACACCCCAGCTGCGGTAATGGCCGCCGCCAATGGCGTGTAGTTGGTGAGAATGACAATAGCGTAGTCAGACAAGCCGGGTCAATAACAACGGGACAAAACAGTACAGAACAGTAGACAGAGAATCACAGGTCACGGGCCGGGTTCAGCAACAGAAGGTCAGATCAAAGGGAAACGCAGAGAATGGTCTTAGTCACAAGCCGAGTCAGAATACCAGAAGAGTCACGAGCGTATACACAGAGCTGTAGCAAGACAAAGACACAAGACACAAGTGCAAAGAGCATGTGCGGATCACAGGCTTATATGTACTCAGCCACACCCCTCTGGGGGATGGACCTCAGAGACCTGAAGGCATAAAAGATTCCCATCATGCTCAGCAGAAATCCAAGATGGATGCTAGCACATGGAGTAACATAACCTCTGGGAAAAGGTAGGACCTTGACACTTTAAAGAGCTCAGACAGGTTCTACTAAGTTAGATTAATGAGTGGAGTAGAGGTGGACTTTTTAAAGGCACAGTAACAGGTCTTTGAGAGCCAGAAATCATGCGGTTTCTTAGGTGTTCAAATACTTATGTTCAGCAGTGCAAGACAAATAAATTCTTTAACCTCCCTGGCGGTATGATTATTTCAGATTTTTGGTGCTGAAAGCGGTACCATTATTTTGCATGGAAATACGTAGTTTTTTTATTGTAGGCTGTAATTTTTAGGAATAACTCACTGAAATCTGTCCGAACAAGAGTCTAGTAAACATCCCGGGTAGGATAAAATTTGAAACACAAAATCATAAATTATAATTTAATAAATAATCATAAAAAATAATAATAATATAATAATACATTTAATTCAATAATATAATCAAACCAAAAACACTGAAATTTGAAATATAGCGCCATAATAAGTTCGCACATTGCTGAGCAAAGTCGCAAAATCGTTTTCAGTGTCTGATGACAAATTTCCCCCACGAATCATTATCACTCAATTCTGCAAGTGGTTCTGATTTACTATCGCTGTTCTCTAGCCGGTCTAAACCGCTTTTGACCTAAAGGGACATTTTTTGGATGCCATAGACGTTTCTCAGTTTCCAGGCAGAAAGAACAGACAAAATGCAGGCAGGGCAATGTTTTACTATGTAAAATGTAAAAAAAAAAAAATGACATTATTTAAAATTTTTAAATTTCCCGCCGGCGGCGGCGCCCGTACGTCCCGACGTCACAGGGACAGGACACAGAAGCCGGATGCCGGCATCGGCCGAAGGAGATGGCCGGGGACGCTGCAGGGGACACATCGTGGGAGCGCAGGGTAAGATAAGTGAAGAACAAATGCCGGAGCAGTGCCGCATGGTATTCCCGAGTGTAGCTCGGGGTTACCGCTCTTGGTACTGAAATGTTACCCCGAGCTACACTCGGGAATACCGCCAAGGAGGTTAAAAATCATACAATGTGATTTCCTGAAATTTTTTTTTAAATTCTGTCTCTCAGAGTGGGAATGCACCTACAATGTGAATTTCAGACCCCTCCATGATTTCTAAGTGGGAGAACTTGCAAAATCGCAGGGTATTCAAATATTTCTGTTCCTCACTGTATGTTATGGACATCCAATTACTTATGGGTTGCCCTGGATGTAAAGGCACTGTACTCCTCAATTCCCCACAGCGTTGGATTGTAGGCTGTTCAACACCATCTGAGTAAATACATTTCCTATTCACAGGAGTTAGAGGAATTCATTCTCATGATTGTTGAATTTTTCTGTCCCATAATTATTTTCTTTTTGATGCTTGCTTCATTAATGAGATAATTGGTTACCAGGGGCAGACTGACAATTCATGGGGCCCCCGGGCAATAGGGGATCATGGGGCCCCTGTGTCCTTGCCCACATACAAAGCACACCCCAAAAAGTCTATAAAAAAGGTACCAGGGGCATTTCATGGGGCCCCCTACTGACCCCGGGCCCTCGGGCAGTGCCCGAGTGCTCAAATGGCAAGTCCCCCCCGTTGGTTACATATGTCATTAGGAGTGGTGTTAAACACTATATATTGTTTTGTCTTTGAACAAGTTATTTGTTATGAATAAGGCCAACAAGGATGAAATGCGTTAACAACTGTTGTACTGACATTGTGTCTATTGTGAAGACTCAATACATTTGAAGGTTTTAAAAGAGCATGTATGGAGTTGTCTTCCCTCATGACTGTGCTTGCAGCTGTGCAACTGCTCATTATGCACCTGTCAGCTCTGGAGGTGTCACGTACCTGGTAGAAGTCTGCAATGATGAAGTTGGCCTCTCTTGTATCTCCAGCCCAGGTCCCACTGAAGGTGGAACAAATGGTGCCGAGGGACAGGAGGAACACGAGTGCCTGCAAATGTTGATTATAGAACTTGCGGCTGGAGATGTAAACTATGCAGATCAGGCAGGGCATTCGATCAGGAACAGAGGAGATGCAGGAACGACCAGGTTAAAGGAGCACTCCACCGGAACTGCAAGATCTGGGTGCGTGGCTTGCCAGAACTTCTAACAAGTGTGGGGCTGGAACACACCATGACAGCTGGAGCCGATATGATAGACAGAGGGTCTGTAGAGCCGCATTCAAGCCAAAAGCGTAGTCAGGGGGGTCAGCAGCAAGCAGGCGATGAGGTACCAAAACATCAGACAGGAACGTGGTCAGAAATAAGCCAGTATCAGAAACCAATGACAAGCCAGGTCAGCAACAGATAACACACAGGATACAAGCAGGACACAAGGTAACAACTGAAGCCAAATCAGCACTGACAGAGAGTAAGACCCTCCCTTAATTAGCCTGTCTGGCACCAGAAACTGTGGGCACGCTCCTGTGTGCAAGCACTTGTGCATTCTTTTGCACATGCGTGAGCCTATGCTCATTTTTATTAGTAATTTGTCTGTGCTTATTCTATGTGTGGTGTGGTGCACATGTGCATTTCTATGTGCCAGTCGCCATACAGAGAGTCGCTTACAGGAGGATTTTCATACAGTATATCATTGGGTTGTAGTACCTTACCTCTATTTAATGAACCTCATCAAACTGCTTCTACTGATTCCTGATTATTATTCAATTTTGAAAACAGAGCGCAAACTCTTGGACAGCATATTTTAGGATTCATATATACATTATTTGTATTACACATAAAGGTTATTCTTAAAGGCATTACTCATTCATAATTAAATACTACCATTTTGATTTGGGGGTTGAAGGGACAAAATGTGGGAAATTTGGTCTTGACTCTCAATAGGTGAATATTATTAAGTTTGGGAACATACTTGACACTACTGACTGTGTAGCCTGTGGGTGGTACTACACTTCTCAATTACTCTGTGTTTTCACATTAACAACAGGGAATTGTTGACATGGGTCACTTGGTTTTCAGAAGAATACTGTTTGACAAGACAATACATCCTTTTTAGATTGAATTAGGTGAAAGACATCCCCACAGTGGGATGTGTGCGATGCTAATTTGTCTTGTCATGAATAGAGTTTTAGTCTCTGAGATATTTATATATATATGTCACTGTCAATGTATTATAGTGAGTGTATTAAATTGTTTACTTTTATAGTACTATAATTACAAAGTCAGTGTTTCAAAGTCACTGTGAGCTATAAAAGTAGTAGATAATGACAACATTACTCATGACTAAATGTAAACATTATTAGATTTTTCCTTTTTAGCCACCAGATTTTGCTTTTCATTGATATTATAAAGTCTTGTGAGCCCTTTACCATTGCAAGCTTATGCAGCCCATTCATTAATCAGTTTCTTCGCTCAACCAGTGGGTTGAACAAAAAAAAAAAATGATCCAAGGTGAATGAAGAAATCCTTTCTGCTGTGTCTTTATATTCTGACTTCGGGGAGATTTCCCTACCGTCTATAACCTGCAGCACTGATCAAGCAAGGAACATCCAACAGGGCGGCTGTACAAAACTTGATCAGTAGATCGACTTCTGTACAACCACAGATCCAATACATAGATAGAAAATTGCTGGATAGAAAATTCCCGCTGAACTGAATTTAGATCCATGTATGGCCGGTTGTAGTCTATTGGGTCATCAGGTCTTTGGACTACATAAAAATAAATATTTTGGTATTAACCATTATGCTATGTTCTATATAAAAAAGCATCATAACTGTTAGGACATCCTTTTTATAAATTGAACATGTGCTTTTATGAAGTAGATTTGTGTGCACACAGATGGTTATTTACAAAACCTCTTCTCTATTGAACTGTTTATATTATTAATGATTCATTGAGGCACTGACTATCTGTGCATGGCAGAGGTATTAAAACCAAATACAAAAAAAATACTATATTGCATTTTACCAATTCTTAAATGTGGCAGTTGTATTAGTTTTTCTTTCTAGTTTTTTTTAATTTCTCCTTTTGATCTGGCTAGTAAGTGTTAATTTTCAACTTTCTTTAACCACTTGCGGACCGCCCTGTAGGAGTTTTACTGCTATAGGGCAGCCGCTCTGTGCAAAATCACATATATATATACACGTGATCCTGAATTTCTGGGTAGGGGGCATGTGTGCACCATCCTACCCGTGCTGTCATTGACTCCTGTATGTGTCAATCACTGGGTCCCAGCCAGAGTTTCATGGCCAGGACTCGACGATTAGTGGAGAAGCTGACAGGAGAGAGATCTGTGAGTGTAAACAACACAGATCTCTCTCCTGTCAGTGGGGAAGTGCTGGTTTTTATCTCTTTGCAAAGCACATCCCCTAGTAAAACACTAAATAGTACACAGTTTAATCACTCCCTAACACACAGTTAACTTTTTACTGATCACTGTCTTAGCATCCCTGGAGATATCAGTGGCAGTTAGTCAGTTCCCACCTAGTGTCATTTAGTGTCAGAATGCCCTCTTTACTATTGATGTCTGCTATAAGTCACTGATCACCGCCATTACTAGTATAACGAATAAATAAATAAAAATTCCAGTATATATACCACCTTTTGCAGACGCTATAAATTTCACACAAACCAATTAATATACACTTATTGAGATTTTTTTTACCAAAGACATGTAGCAGAATACATTGTATTTTTTTATTGGATAATAGAAAAAAGTAAAAAACATTTTTTTTTAATGGTGGTGTTTATTATTTATAGAGTAAAAAATAAAAAAAACAGAGGTGATCACATATCACCAAAATAAAGCTTTATTTTTGTGAAAAAATTATATAAATTTAATGTACAGTGCTGAATGAATGCGCAGTTGGCAGTTAAAGTAGCACAGAGTCGTATAGCAAAAAATGGCCTGGTCATGAAGGCAGTTAAATCTTACAGAGAGAAAGTGGTTACCAGACAGAGCTATCCAGCAAAAGTGGCAGCTAGAGAGGGTTGAGACAAACTGTTTAACACTAACAGAAAAGCTTACAATGGTCAGCTTGATTTAATTTATATAAAACCTTTTTTCCCAAAAGGATAAAGCTTGGTTCTTGGCAATGAAGTACAGGCCTGCAAATCAATGTTGTTAGAGATATGGCCATAAAATTCTGTAATAGTTTCTGGATTTTGCATTTTCCAGTGCAGTTGTATAAGTAAAACAAAGGTTCTGTCCCATCTTGGATCACACCAGTACACTGAAATGAATGGAAAATATGAAGCATTGCTTCAGCTGGGGATACAAAACAATGGAATTTACATCAAACATGGACACTTTCCAAATCTTGCGCTGTCCATATATATGTAAAAAAGTGATTATCATTTAATTTAATGCCAAATTTAGGAAGGATTCTGACATTTAATAATAGCTTAGATTTTTATTGGCAAAATATATTATTTACACATCCAATAGCTGGGCCAAAAAATGTACATTATTTTTTGTGGGTTTATTATTATTTTTTTTTTGGAGTTAGCTATCTGCACTCTTAAAGTATAGCTAAAGGCAACCTTTATTTTAGTTTTGGATAGGGTGGAGAGAGATTAGATACCCTTTCTGTTTTTATTACTCTCTGTACCCCCGTTATGGAAATTCAACCTCTCTATATTATTATTGAAAGCAGAAAATAAGAAACTCACAAATTTTGGGTTGTCCCCAAAACACTAATAGAAGGCAGTTCTTGCTCTTTGGGGACATTTTTTCTGGTGAAATTTCAGCCATCTGTGTGTCCTAGATACTCTCTTCCAGAAACTTTGAATTACTATCTGACTTCTCACAAACAGGCTTGTTGGAAATATTTGTTTGATCAGCACTGCAGCCAATCAGCTGCAGTGCTGATCAGTGTACTCTGACAGCAGAGAAGTCTTGCTGTCAGAATACCATAACACAGCTGGGAAGATTCCTCTGTCCACCTCACTTGCGTGGATGGAGAAATCCTTTCTTATTTTTATCAGCCTGCTGGCTGATTGAAAAAAAAAAAAATCACCCATGTATGCTCAGCATAAGATGTCCGCTTATGAAACTGAGATCAGCAGGGATCCTGAGGATCATTGCTCATCTCAGTTCATTAGCGGTTTATGAAACAGAGATGATCAGTTGAGAACATGTTCTCTGCTTATCTTCTCAGCACACTTAGAATATGTCATTGACAGACACAGAAACTGCCAGTTTATGCATGTGTGATGTCAGCCACTTACTAACGAACTGTGTGAGAATTCCCCTTTCCAGATTCCCCAGCTCAGAGGTGGGAGAAAAGAGTGAATTGCTGGAGAACTGAGGATTAAGGAGAACGTTTTTTGAATTTCTTCTTATTCCTTCAGAGCTTCTAAAACAGTGGACCCCCCCCCCCCCCGAGTTACCAGTAGTAATTCACTGCTGTTTAATCAACCAACACCTGTGTGTTTCACTGACCTCCTGTTACTGTAATCTCGTTGTTACTGTGTCTCGCGAGATTACAGTACCAGTGGTCATTTTCCAGTGTTCAAAGCGTTTGTAGATCGCATCACTCCTCACTAGGACAAGCAATCTACACCACTTCATAAACAGGCACTCAGAGGAGAATGGTCTCCTCTGGGAATGCCACTGAACTTGATAAATGGACAGCTAAATCTGTAACTGATCAAAGAATGCACCCATAAAACATCTTAAAATGCCAGTGACCAGAATAAGGGGTGCCAAATGGGGGGCTACAGCAAGATTAACTAATCCAAACTATTGTCCCTGTAAACTGGACTGTAAATCTGCCATTAATAAATTGTATTTCATTGCTAAGCTTGGAGAGATATATTAAAGTGTTACTAAACCCACAGAGTATAAACAGTCTGTGTATGCAGTAAAACATGCTTGTTATACTCACTGTGGAACCTAAGGGGGTAAACCTCTGCATTTTGTAAGAAAGGATATTTGATCCTGTCTTCTCTGATCTCCCCATTTTCTCTGATCTCCCCATTTTTCTACTGTCCTCAGTCCATCTGCTGCTAGAACAGAGCCTTGGGGAAAACTGCACATGCTCAGTTTGGTGTGTATTGCTAGAGAGGGTTTGTTTCTTTGGAGAATGCATGTGATCAGCACAAGGCCAATCTGCACTGTCCAGACAGAAGGTCAAGGGTTATGCAGCCTCATAGGACAATTAGTGGAGAATAAAAACTCCTCCTACAAGATTTAACCAGTGCTCTCCTGGACACTGATAAAAGTCTAACTGCTGATAAAAATAGGTATTTAGCAGTTTATATTTACTAAAATAATTGCATTTCCATGCTCTGTGTACTGAGGGGAGGGGGGCAGATATAGTGAATGCAGGGTCCTGGTTTTAAAGCTGACCTCACGGAATTTTATTTGCATCAGAGTTAAATGTTCTGCTTACTTACATAGTGCCAGCTTGGATCAATGTAACTATGCATATATGATATCCAGAAGGCTAGTGAAGATGCTGTAAATCCCCGTAGTAGTCCTCACTATTTACAGTGACAGCTCCAATTTTCCAGGTAAACAGCTTTCCTGCTGCATACTGACCACAGGGGTACACTCACTTGGCACCCCTACAATTCATAGAATGCCTTGCATTTTTTCAATGAATACCAGGTGTTCTCTGGATGAGGTGGAGAGGAGAGGTGGTGATGTTACAATTTCCATCTCATCCAATCAAAGAATACCTCACAATCAATGAAAAAAAAGTCAAGGCATTCTATAAATGGCAGAGATGCTGAGCAAGCAGCCTTCTGTAATCATTGTGCAGAGGGTAACCTGCTATCACAGAACCCTGAAGATCACAGCTCTCATTGTATGTAGCACAGACTACCGTGTGATTTACAGCTTCCCTAGTGGCCCTCCAGATATTAGATATGTATAAATACATTGAGCCAAGCTAGCCCTGTATAAATATGCAAAAAAATGTAGTTCCTGTAGTTTAAGTTAGGACCACACCTATTAAGTCAGAGACAGTTTATAGATCAAACAATGTGTTTCCAACTATACATTAGTGTAGGGAGTCATGAAAGTTAATGTCACATGTTTAGCAGTAGTGATGGGCCAAACACCCCCAAGTTTGGTTCTCGGTAGAACATTTGAATGGACCAAATGTTCACCACGAACATCGAACCTAATGCAAAGAAAAACATTTAAAAAGTCCTTTTAATATAATGCCTGGGGGTCCCCTGAAACTACAATCTGTACAATGTATAGAAACTGCTGCAGCAGGACTGATATTTTTTTTTTTAAATGACGTTTATGAAAAAAACAGCTTGAGGTCCCCCCCCCCCCCATCTATAACAGATTTGTTTGTTTTTTTATGTATTTTTTGCTTATAGTATACTTTTAATTATTATTCTTTATTTAATTGTTTTGTTTTTTTCGGGGAGAGAATTCTCCCCTCTGTCTTATATAGTGTTGGGTGGATACTGTGCACTGTGAGAGCGCAGTGCATTATGGGGTGTTTGGCGGGCGAACAGTTAATGTTGCCATCACACCATAACCCTTCAGAGTTATTCTTTTAAGTGCAGGATTGGTCCCTGCTCCAAAAATTCGAATTATAAGCACCTGTCATACAGGTGCAGAAAAATTGGGCCTTGTGTGTTGGTGGTGCCTGAACACTAACTCCTCACAGTTACTATTGCTGGGTGTAGGAATGGGCCCTGTGGTTAAAAATTGTTAACAATTAGAGAAAATTGGAGAAAATTTTAAATTAGATGCATCCATCAAAAAGGTGCAGAAAAATTGGGCCTTGGGTGTTGGTGGTACCTGAACATTGTAACCCCTCACAGTTACTCTTGCTGGGTGCAGGCATGGGCCCTGCAGTTAAAAATTATTAACAATTACAGAAAAATGGTAAAAAAAAACCTAAATTACATGCACCTGTGAAACAGGTGTCGAAAATTGGGCCTTGGGTGTTCATGGTGCCCTAAACCAAAAAAGTTGTTGGAAGCTAGCAAAATCAGGATTGAGAAATAGGATAGGAAGCATAAGCAGTCTTCAAGGGATCCCAGATCTCTAAGAAATGTAATCAGTTACATCAGCATCAGGGGCAAGATAGTTGCTGTTTATTCAGGACTGATTCATTTTGATAAATGTCAGCTGGTCAATGGAGTCTGTGGACACAAAACCTCCAGCAGCACTGAATGTTCATTTGGAAAGCATGCCGGATGCAAGACAGGCCAGTACCTCAATGGCATATTGAGCAAGTTCTGGCCAGTGATCCATCCAAGACCCAGTAACCCAGTGGATGCTCAGTTGGAAAGGTCTCCAAGTCTGCTCTTGCCCCTAGATAATCTTGCACCATGTAATGCAGACGCTGCCAATGGTGCTTAAACCTAACAGCCCTGGGCGCTGAGGACTAAAGAACTGTTTAAAGGCATCGGTCAGCCGGCTGCCTTCTCCACCACTCTTCCTTTGACAGAACAAAGCCTCAGAAACATGTTGTCCAGGAAATGGTAACCTCCCATTGTCAGGAAATGTGTTACACAAATTTGTTTTCAAGGCTTCCTCAAGATGTTTCACCCTCTGCTCCCTCTGTGAAGACTGGATGAGCTCTGCAGCTTTACCCTTTAACGTGGATCAAGAAGGGTTGCCAACCAGTATTGATCCCTCTCCTTAATAACACGAATCCTCGGGTCCTTAAGCAGGCTTTGCAGAATAAGGGAGTCCATGCAGTTTAAGTTGGAGGAGACAGGAGATTATGGGTCCTCTGGGTCACTGAGGATGACATTGTCAGGAACTACCTCCTCCCAGCCATGTACTACTCCTAGCTGGGTTTCTGGGGACTGAAAACTGCCCCTTAAAGACTGCTGTATGTGATCCTCCACTTCCATGTTGCTGCAATCCTCCTCCTCCTCTTTCTCCTCCTGCTGTGTGTTCTGTAGCCTCGCAGGAATGGTTTTTGCATAAAGTGGGGCTTGAGAGGACAGGAAATCCTCCTCTTCCACCCGCTGTTCTGCCTCAAGTGCCCTGTCCATGATCTCCCACAGCGTGTGCTCCAGCAGGAAGACTAGAGGGATAGTGTCACTGATGCATGCAGTGCCATGGCTCACTATCCTTGTGGCCTCCTCAAATGGTGACAGGATAGTGCATGCATCCTTTATCAGCAGCCACTGGTGTGGTGAAAAGAAGCCAAGCTCCCCTGAGCCTGTCCTTGTGCTATATTCACGAAGGATCGGTTGGTGGGCATGTTGAATTCCCGTTGAATTTCAGCTAGCCGAACACTGGCCGTGTATGACTGCTGGAAATGGCCTCAGACATTTCTGTCCAGCCTCAGAAGATCTGGAAAGCCTGGGTACCTGTTCAAGAAATGCTGCACCACCAAATTCAGGACATGTGCCAAGCATGGAACATCTGTCAAGTGTCCCTGTCGGAGGGCAGAGAGAAGGTTGGTACCATTGTCGCATACAACCATTCCTGGCTCAAGTTGCAGTGGCGTGAATCACCTCAGAGCCTGCCCCTGCAGAGCTGACAGAATTTCTGGCCCCGTGTGGCTCCTGTCCCCTAGACAAACCAGTTGGAGCACCGCGTGGCATCTTTTAGCCTGACTGATTTTGTAGCCCCTTGAATGCTTACAGAGCATTGCTGGTTCAGATGGCAATTCAGCAGAAAATGTTAAAGAGGCAGAGGAAGAGGAGGGGGTGGAGCAGACAGATGTGGCAGATGTGGCAGAATCACCACTAGCTTTTTTGGAGGCATGGTGGCCGAACAAGCTCCAGCACTGAACCCTGTCCTGCATCCTTCCCATCTGCTAGCAGAGTTGCCCAGTTTGCCGTGAACGATATGCCTGCTGGACCACGTGTCAGCAGTAATGTGGAACTTGCTGCTGACTGCCCTGTCCAATGAGGCCAAAACATTGCCTTCCATATGAAGGTACAGAGCTGGAATGGTCTTACATGAAAAGAATTGTCTTATCAGAATTTGCCACTGTTGTACAGCACATTCTGCAAATTCACGAAAGATGGGATTCGGCAAGGCTAGCATTTAGTCGCTGAGCATGTGGATGGGTGGGACAGTATTTTTTTATAGTTCAGCAACTGGGGTAGCTAAATTTGCCTGCTGAAATCAACAGGTGGTGTACTGCTATCAGATGGGGTGCCAGGACCTGTGAAACCCACTGCTGTACCATCACTCCTCTCAATGGAGGCTGTTGAGAAGACCTGTCATTTTACAGTAGAGATAGAGATCCCAGATGAAAAGCAAGAAAAAGTCTGCATTTTTTTCAGATGTGGATCTTTCAGGTGCTGTTGCCAATGGCAGATCGTCATATGTCTTGTCAAGCATGTGGTACCATCTGCTTCAGACAGAGACTGCAAACAGCAATGCTGCAGTCTGCTGCCCATGTGTTGAAAAAATCCCACACTAGAGAACTTTTGGAAGTCTGCCAGGAGTCAGAAGCACCCTGTACCTGTGGAGCTCTGTCATGTAATGCCATCTGTTGGCTGACCTTACGTCTGCCTCTGGAGGACATCCTGCCTCATTGGAGTTCTGCCTCCTCCAGCAGCCAAGTACAGTCAGTGACCTCAACATCCCAATTTCCTTTCCCTCACTGGCACCCCCTCTCTCTAGGCTCACGACACTCTGACTTTATTAAAGGTACAGAGTATCCACGTGGAGAGTACAAACAAACAGTATAAAAAACTCACTAAGATGGCCGCTGGACCTTCGTGCGGCCCAGCGGTGTGATGTCAATGCGCAGACTCCTGTAATAAAGTACTACACTATTAGCCGATTTTCTCTGGCTCTTTTCTGAGCTAACTCCTCAGGACTTCTCATCACGGTTTGCATGTAGCTTGGTGTCATCATCACTATATGAGATCATACTGGCCTTCATGGTCCTATGCCTGATGGGTTTGCTGCCTGACTTACCTGGGGAAGAAACCAGCTGTTCATGCGCATTTTATATGCGCTTCTGGTGAATGCATATAAAGGAATACTTTTCATGGATTCACCAGCACTGGATGTCACCTGTTCACAGATTTATTTTCTGGATTTTTTTATAACTATTGTTTATCGCAATTGTGTCATTTGATATATGTTCACTATCAGTCACTATTCATTTTATATCACCCAACGCTGACCACTCAGTGTCACGGATACCATCACCACAGTTATCAGTATATTAATTATTGCTATATTAATAACTCATGAACTCTCGCACTTTAGACTGGTAGCGCTGATCAGAGCACCTCACTGTGTCTGCCTTTTAATATTGCTGCTATTTGTTCTATTGCTGCTTCTATTCACCTTATTATTTATTTTTGTATATGCACATGTTTTAGAAGTATTTCATTATATTAATTTATTACTTTACTATTGCATAATAGATGTACTAACAAAAGAGAGAGAGAAGGAGGTGCCAGCTAAGTGCAGTAGTTATGTGATGCGTTTAATGGCATAGGATAAAAAACACTCACAAGAAACAAGAAAGTTAAAAGCTCATCTGTGGACGGATATGAATCTAGAGGCTCCAAGCGCATAGTCTGTCTCATTCTGTGTCTCATGTCCGGCCCTCCGAGTCTTCCAGTGATGTCACTTTAGCTGGCTCGTTCCACGCTCGTTACCGCGGACTCTACCTGGTCCAGATGGCTTCCAACCATCTCAGCCTCATCTCCTTGGCGTCTCAGGAGCTTACCTAGCCTACACAGCTTCCTACCATGCCAGCCCATCCCATGGCATTCTAGATACCTGCAGGATGGAGAGGAGCAGCTTCATATCCATCCACAGATGAGCTTTTAACTTTCTTGTGAGTGTTTTTTATCCTATGCCAATAAGCGCATCACATAACTACTGCACTTAGCTGGCACCTCCTTCTCTCTCTCTTTTGTCTCTGCATCTAGAGTTGGCAATGCTCGGATGGCTGCTGCTACCTAAACCTCAGTGTTCCATAGAAATTTTAAAGACTTATACATGTTTATGGGCATTTTTATCATGACCATTTTTTGAATAGTGTCCTGATAGCCACTAGGCTTTTGTCTGTTTCCTGTATATATATATATATATATATATATATTATATTATTTTCTTTGTTTATAATGAACATTGTATTACTCTGGGATAATCTACCTCTGTGCACCAGAGCCTTCCCTATCTCATAATAGATGTACTCACTTCTAAAGTATGAGGGTTATTATTGAAAATGAGCTATTGGTTTTTCATTAATAACAACATGTTGTTGTTGATAGGTTGAGCAATAAGATGTCCAAATTACCCCTTACCAATTAAAATCTTAAAATGTAAAAACAGAAATATGCTTTAGTCAAAGTCTATGTCAAGGCAAACTTTTTTATTAGCCTTGCCTAGAGTACAAAAAAAAGATAAAACCCTTGTCAGGGTGTCTGCATACTAATGTGAAGCTTTCTCTTAATGTCATGTCCTGGAGATACAACAGGAGGTTAATAGGAATCTCACAAAATAATTGAAATTTCCCTTTTAGATGTTCCTTCTGGAAGATTTGGCTTCATCTATTGTTCTGGTGAGTGTTAAAACTTTGAAAATAGTGTTTGTTCACATGTGTGTCAATGCCCTGTGTCTAAACAGCATTTAGGCAGAGTTTTTAAAAAAGCCTTATAACTGCCCTTCATTGCCTTCCATGATTATTACAGTGGGAACCACACAGTGCAGTACACACAGGAGTGGTAGTTTTGTGTTGTGTTTAAGCGGTATGTCACTTTCATGAGGCTTTGATGCTTACCAGCTGCCTGCCTCTATTATTGTCATTGGTAGCGCACCTTAACTACACTATAATCCCACCTACAGGATTTATGATGTTATAGTGCAGCATTTATAAAGTATTAGCTTGGCACTGGGGGAAAGACAGTGGAGGTTCCTGTATTCCAGAACTGGGAAATAATAGAGAACAATCTCAAGAAAGTCATTAAACATGAACATCTTCATGCAGTTATAAACAAAGAACATTTAGAGGTATGTCCACAATATGTGGTAAAAAGTATGGAGATGCCTTTTGGAAATTGTCTGTGAGACTATGGAATGCACCCAATACTGGTGCAGCATCCTCCTCATTTTCTGCCTGGCCATTTTTTCCATGATCAACTTCAGCTGGGCCACACCAAGTGTCAAAGAGATCAAAGTATACAAGTCCATCTTGCAGAGAATTCACAAAAATGTGTGCTGTCACAACACAACCTAACCACGCCTCAAAATAGCTCATTTATTCTACATCATTTCCCTTTTAAGCACCTTGTGGTTTATTTACTAAAGCTGGTTCACTGAGAATCTCGTGCACTTCTGCATACAAATCAATCAGCTTCCAGGTTTTATTGCTATAGCTTAATTGAACAAAGTGAAGTTAGAAGCTGATTGGCTACCATGCACAGGTGCACCAGATTCTGAATGAACCAGCTTTAGTAAATTAACCCCTTCCCCCTAGAAAAGCAACACTTTCCTGGGCATTTTACAAGAATTCCTGATGCTTTTTCAGCACTTCAAAAACACAATATAAACGCATCAGTAACACTTCATAAATGCTATAGGTGTGTTAATAAGCGTTGCTTCATTCTTCATAATCAACACATGTGTGAATGAGCCCTTACTTTTTGTGAAAATGGTCACCAATACAAATAGAGTGGTTAATCTCCCCAAAACTGGACATAGACTCAATAAAAACTTCCCAGAGTGTCTAAACTTTCCTTTTTTTATTGGAAAACCTTTCCAAAAACCTTTCTTTCCCACTGTTGATGTTTTTTTATAGACTATTTTTGTTTTTGACTGGTCTAAAATATACATCTGTATCTAGAAAATACTGTGAATCATATTTTGCAATCCATAGCAAACGTTGGTAATTCACATTCTTCACAATTCATATTAGGGATATTACAATAAAAAAAAAAAAAAACATTTGGCTATAGATACACTGTTTGATAACTGTTAAAAAACAACTTTTTTTGAAAATAAAGATCTTTACCATTGCGATTTAGCTGTGTGAATTGAGCCTACTGTGTTCAGTAAAAACTGTTTTATCACCATGTATTGTAATCTGAACTATGGAGGTACCTATGATTTTCAAATTTTCAAATCTTTTTGGATTCAACTAAAAATAGCTTTTTTGAAAATAAAGATCCTGGTAGTTTGGCTTTGTGAATTGAGCCAATCGTGTTTCGTAAAAAAATAATTTTATTGTCATAATTTTTTATCCAAACTAAATACAATAATATAATAAACAGTAGTTGCAATAAGCCCACTTTGTAAATGACTCATATGCACACTTGGAACTCAACTACAGATCCTGAGAGATAAATACACCTTTCAGTGGCTAAACTCTCAAGCATCTGCCAAAAATCTCTGTTTTGGTTGGACTAATTTATCTTTTAATCAAGTGAATGTTTGTGTATGGGTCCTTGTAAAGCATAATGTAAGTTAATAACTAAATGTCAAAGATGCCTATAGTAGTGTAAATTATAATTAAACTAAAGGATTAGCAATAAGTCATATATATATATATATATATATATATATATATGCTAATATTATTATTAATATACAGTATTTATAAAGCGCCGATAGTTCGCTCAGCGCTGTACATTACAAAGGGGGACAGAACATGTGACAGAACAATACCAATACAATGCAAAACATGAGGGGATCGAGGGCCCTGCTCCTTGGAGCTTACAATCTAGGAGGGAGCGGATAGTGGTACAGGAGGAGATAGCTGTGGGGGATGGAGTGGTAGGAAGAGTGGAGGAGGTCGGCAAGTTAGCAGGGGGTGGGGTAGGCTTCCCTGTAGAGATGGGTTTTCAGGGCGCACCTAAAGGAGATAAGAGTAGGTGATAATCTGATTGGTTGGGGCAGGGAGTTCCAGAGGATGGGTGGCACCCTGGAGAAGTCCTGGAGAAGTCCTGGAGGCGGGCATGGGAGGAGGAGACCAGGGAACTAGAGAGAAGGAGGTCTTGTGAGGAGCGGAGTGTGCGTGCTGGGTGGTACTTGGATATTAGGTCAGTGATGTAGTTTGGGGCAGTGTGGTGGACAGCTTTGTACGTCAGTGTTAGGATTTTGAATTTGATCCGTTGCGCAATCGGAAGCCAGTGGAGGGATTGGCAGAGGGGGGTGGCGGAGATGGAGCGGTTGGAAAGGTAAATGAGTCTGGCTGCTGTATTCAGGATCGACTGAAGCGGGGATACCCAGCGGCGAGGCAGGCCAGTAAGGAGGGAGTTGCAGTAATCGAGTCGTGATATGATGAGGGAGTGGATGAGCTGTTTAGTGGTTTCTGGGGTTAGGAACGTGCGGATTTTGGCAATGTTGCGGAGGTGGAGTCTGCACGAGCTTGTTAAAGATTGGACTTGGGGCTGGAAGGATAGGTTGGAGTCCAGAATGACACCAAGTACTCTGGCCTGCGGGGCGGGTTTGATGGTGGCGTTGTTGGACATGATGGAGAAGTCAATGGGGGGTGGTGTCCGGGCTGGGGGGAAGACAAGAAACTCGGTCTTGGAGAGGTTCCGTTTAAGGAAGTGGAGCGACATCCAGTCAGATATGTCGCTCAGTAGGTGTGTGATTCGGGCAGAGACTGAGGGGGTGAGGTGGGGGGTTGAGAGATAGATTTGTGTGTCATCGGCATATAGGTGGTAGTTGAAGCCGTGAGAGTGTATGAGTTGGCCAAGGGAGGAGGTGTAGATGGAGAAGAGAAGGGGCCCAAGGACGGAGCCTTGAGGGACCTCAACAGAGAGGGGGAGTGAGGGGGAGGTGGTAGCATTATAGGTAATGCTGAAAGAGCGTTGTGACAGGTAGGATGAGAGCCAGGAGGGAGCAGAATCTCTGGGGCCGAGGGAGTGAAGTTTTTTGAGGAGGAGGGGGTGGTCGACTGTGTCGAAGGCCGCAGAGAGGTCAAGGAGTAGGAGCACTGAATAGTGGCCATTAGCTTTGGCGGTTAGCAGGTCGTTGGAGAGTTTGAGTAAGGCAGTTTCGGTGGAGTGTAGGGGACGGAAGCCGGACTGTAGGGGGTCAAGTAGGTTGTTGTCGTTGAGGTGAGAGCATAGGCGGGTGTAGACTAGGCTCTCGAGGAGTTTGGATGTAAATGGGAGCAGGGAGATGGGTCTGAGGTTGTTTGGGTCATTGGGGTCCAGGGAGGGCTTTTTAATTATAGGGGGTGATGTGTGCATGTTTCAGAGGGGAAAGTGCTGGAGGAGAGGGAGAGATTAAAGATGTGGGTGAGGGAGCGTAGGATGGAGGGGGAGGGAGGTCGTAGGAGTTGTGAGGGGATAGGGTCGAGGGGGCAGGTGGTGAGGCGGGTATCAGAGAGGATCTTGGAGACTTCCTCGATGATAGTAAGGTCAAAGGTGTGAAGTGTTGTGGGGGGCTTCAGTATGAGGAATGAAGGGTGGGGTGGAAGTGGAGGTCAGAGCAGTGGTGGGGCCGTGGGAGAGGGGTGATGAGGGGGTAGCTGAGTGAGGGGGAACGGGGTTGGAGGGAGTTTGAGTATAAACACATAATATTATGTGTATATACAAAAGCACACTTTTTAAATGAATCTTGATCTTTGCACAGTAGATAGATGTTTAGCACAGCTATCCATCAATCTAGTACATGCGAATTACTAGGTGTATTGGAGGATATGACTAGGTACAGCACAATCAAGATACAAGGTTAAACATTTTCAAATGATAATGTTATCTCACTGATGAACAGAAATAACCTGTCACTGGGATACTATATTATAAATGGTAAAGTGAAAATAAAATGAATAGTTGTTGTTTATGGTGGGTGAAGGGAGGCTCATTTAAGGGTCCAATCTTTTTTAGATTGTAAGCTCTAATGAGCAGGGCCCTCTGAATCCTCCTGTATTATTTTGTATTGTAATTGTACTGTCTGCCCTTATGTTGTAAAGCACTGAGTAAACTGTTGGCGCTATATAAATCCTGCATAATAATAATAATATTTAAGTGACTAAATCCTCAGGTGTGTGTAGCCCTATATCACCAGGTCAGTGTCCATTCTACATGTGTCTAATGCTAACAATGTAGTAGAATACAGTTAAAAAGGAAAAGAATGATAACAAAAATTCACTTAGCAAAGAATCTACTGTGCCACCTCTAATCATTTTAGAAAATGGAAAGAAGATCTTTATTATTAAATGTGTTCAAAAGCATATGGTAGAATTTGGGAGTAAAAATCATTGTGGGGTCAGGCAAGTATTACAAGTACACCTTTACTCTACCAAAGCGATTAATTATATTTCCACATGAAGCTCATCCTACCAGTCCCTTTCCTATTTCACACTGACCACACTAGGCATGAGAACACATCCTTCCCAGCATGATCAGTTTTCTTGCTGTGCTGGGAAAGCAGTGTGCCTGTCCTCCAATGGTCAGACATAGGCTGACATGCCACCCTGCACAGCCATTCACTGAGAAGATCAGTGTACTTCTGTTTCTCCACCCTAGCTCTAAAAGCCCATTATACAGTTGAGAACAGAGATTTTAATAAATCTTAATCAAATAATGTGTCAAGTCCCTCAGCAGGCCAATATTATTTTTTACAGGGAAAATATTACCCTGAAAAGAGTGCTGAGAAATGAAGAAGTTCAGAAGTTACATGAAGTTTCACATATTGTCAGTTTCTTTTTAAATGAATGTTATAATGCAATGAAAAAATACTATCATTAGCTATGATAAATAACACAACACATTCGGTTATTGGTAAATACTTTTGCCTTGGAGCACTGGGGTCCTTAATTCAAATCCCAGCTAGCACACTACCTGTATGAAGTTTGAATGTTCTCCCTGCACTTGCATGGTTCTGCATGGGTGTATTAGAGGGATCTTAGATTGTAAGCTCCTTGAGGGCAGGTACTAATGTAAATGTACATTATGTAAAGGTTTGTATAATTTGTTGGCGTTATAATAATGTCTATAATCTGTACAGTGTCCACAGCCCTGACCCTATTACTGCTTTCTTCAATAGCTCTAGACGTGTGTATAAAATAGGTTATATTACAGATATGCCGCAGCTGAATTAAGTGGGTAAAGCAGTTTTTGAAGATTTTCAGTCTATGCAAACAAATTGCCTGAAAACTTACTATATTTTCCTTCTAATTAAAGTTTTCATGTAAGCCACATCTTTTTTTTTTTTTTTTCAAATGATTAAATAGGATTTTGTTTTTATAAATTATAGTATCATTAATGCAATATATGTGGGTAACATTCTGGCCAGGAACTAGTGCCATAGGCTATAACGACATAGATTGACTCGATGCAATAAAATGTGTTATTATTAAGTTGGTTTTAAAGTTGCAGTTCCCGTGGTTATCTACCACATATTGTTCAAAGAAACAAAGATAAAATTCTACAAAGCTTTATGTTGAAAGCACTTTGTCCCTGGGGATGGCATTTGCAGTCTTTTATTAGTGAGATAAAGTAGCATATTTCCATTGAATCTGTCAGTGGCTGAATTAACACTACTATGTAATTGTATATTTAACATCAGCACGGATATTATGAACAACTTATCTGTATTGTTCATGCACAGACCTGTGTCAGCAGTTCCTGCTTCTCATTAAAAAAGAAGGCAAAAACCCCCACATATTTTCCACTGTTGATTATTTGGCAATGCAAGAGCCAATTTAAAAAGTTAATAATTCCTACATTACTAAAATATGCAACCTTAAAATATTGCTTTACATGTGAAAGATCCCTTGCCTGTAACCTATTACTGTACATTAGCTTAGTATAGATATGCTCCAAGTATTACAAATGTCTAGGCATGCACAGTTTGTGGCAGTCTGACCATTTGAGTAAGCAGTTTTCATGCTTAGAATGTCTATTTCTTTTAGAATAAAACTAAGCTCAAGGGGCAATGTGACTGATAGTATAGATATTTACATCTCCTTAAAGAAGCTTTTATATCTTACTTGTATACATTTGTCTGTAGTTCTAATTTCTTTATATTACATACAAGTCAAAGGAGGCAAGCTATGTTTCCATTTGTGGATTATTAGGAACAGTAACAAAGCTAATCCCCTATAGCATTGTATGGCAACAGTGTGATACACAGTTTACAGTGCTAATCCTTTTATGTAATATCTGATCCCAGTATAGCACTCTACATGGCTTGTCTAGGATTATAAATGGCTTCCTCTCTGCTTTAACCTCTATGTCAAGTTTTGTATATTTACAGTACTTGCCCTTCTCCTTCCTCTTAGATCATAGCACATTATTCCCAACATTATATCAATAGATTATAATTATTTTAAGATACTGAATTTAGTCATAGAGGGAATGTACACCTTGTACAAAGCATGATAATCCATGGGGCTTACTTAATGAATGGGCATACTATTTTCTAATTCAAGAACCTTTTTTTTTTTTTTTTTAAATACGGGACAAATGATTTACTCCCCTGATTTTGGTATGCATCTTAAAAAACGTTGGTCAAAATCATCATCAATGCATTCTAGTAGTTGGGGAGAAACCGTGAATCATATAAACATCCATTAATTATAATCACAGACCAGTTTAAGAACATATCACACATTAATCACACCATATAACATATGCTGGGATCTATTCAGTTAGTACTTATTTACTATCAGTAAATAAACTGCAAAGTGCTATCTGTAAACTCCAACTGAATAAACCCCCTCTCTTCTATTGTCATTAAATGCATTAGTAATGATCATATAATAAGACAGGTAAATAGGATAATTAGATGGGTCATGTTCAATAATGTAAAATAAAGCCATGCCTTAGGTATCCCTAAGTTTTTTGGGGGCTAGACAAGTATATATATATATAAATATATATATATATATATATATATATATATATCATAACAGTCAATGGTTGGGTGTAATATACTCCCAAAGTAGCCGATTAAGAAATAAAAAAAATAACAAGCACAATGTTCTTACAGCAAACACAGTTAAGATAGGTTTGATTTAAATCTCATATAGCATTTTTCTAGATGTAATATTCAAACTGGTAGCAGTGCCACAATGACTATTAGATCCATATACATATATATATAATATATACATTTATATGATTAAAGCATGAATTTCACTAATATACCAGATTCTTAGAAGTCACAGAGGGAAATGGATCCTTTCGTACCTTAAATGTATTGATTGGCACGTCAATGATGATATGAAGAAGATCTCCCACAGCTAAACTGGCAATCAGTAAATTGGTACCATTTCTCATACTTTTTTCTTTCAAGATGATCCTTAAAAGTGTTGCATTACCAATGATGCCCACTATGAATATTAGGCATGACACCACTGTGGTGATATATTTGAATGTGTCCTGAATCCTAGTTTGTCTATCACACAATGGAGTCAATTTTCTTTCACCAGCAAAACCTTTAAATGCAGTATGATTAAGCGCCTTAGCATTCATAGTCCTGAAATCAGCTGACTTTGCTGTCGTGGGCACACTTCCCAAAAATGAAAGTCCTTCATTAGGTAATGGTTGAAGGGATGGACCATTCTCTTCTCCAAAAACTGCAACTGCAGACAACAGCAGTAACATCAAACCTGCGGACTGCTCTATGATCTGCATGGTGGGTTAATAATTGATACTTTATTTGATAAATGCAGATGTACAAAAGGAAAATCAATCAGTATATCCAGGCAGGACCTGAGCAAAATGACAAAAGTGTAAATGTATTAAAACCTTATCTTATTTTATACTTTTATATAAACTAAATTATAGCATTATTTCAAACCATATTTATATGAAAATTAAGGATTTTAAATGTGCCAGCGGGTAAGCAAAGACAATGTTGATCCAGGGAATATCCGATTGTCTCTCGGGGGATCAGGAAGGATTTATTTTCCCTGCAGGAGCAAATTGGATCATGCTTTGCTGGCTTTTTTGCCTTCCTCTGGATCAACTGTGGGTGTAGGATTATAACTTTTTTTTTTTTTATGGTTGAACTGGATGGACTTTTGTCTTTTTTCAGCCAGACTAACTATGTAACTATATGTTACATGTTCCCAAAATAAAGATATTTTTAAATGCCTTTGTCATAAAAATATCACATTTTAAGAAAAAAATCTTTATATTAGGTGCATGCAACATAATCTTTGCTTACTGGTAGCACATTTAAAATCCAAAATGTTCATATAAATATGGTTTGGTCTTTGTACATGGAAGATTTCCCCCCAGGAAAGGACATGATTGACATTTTTTATTCCACTACTTTGTCATTTACCTATAGCATAATAATTAAATGATTTTATTAATGTATAAAACAATGGCTGTTATAGATTGTCACTTAAATGATAGCAATAATAAAAAAGCGGAAAACCAGGATATGAAGAAGAGCAATGTAATGATAATTTTCACAATATTGTATCTTATATTATATCACAATAACAATATCTACATTATTCATAACACAAAATATTGTCTGACTTAATTAGTGTTAAAAAATAAACAAATGTTAACAAATTGATGTACAAATTATGATATAGTTCTAATACTATGTGATACATGACCACCTTGAATAGTTAGCTATATAAGTATATATATATATACACATATACAATATTGCTATTGATTTTTGCATATTTAATCATTTACAATCCAATATGCCATTCTCCCTATATATTACACTGCATTTTACCGTAAAAATAAGAATTGTTACGTAAAAATTACTCAAAACTACATTTGATAAAATGCACATTTAAAAATTAACTTATTTTAACATATTTACAAAAGTGAATACAATTAATTGTTATTTACCTTTTTATTTGTCCTTCTACTAGAAACGAATGATGAAAAGTAGGGAATTCAAAGGTTCATAAATTGCAGTTTGTAAGTTGTCCAGTGCACAGTCTCCTGTAACATCTCAGTGGACATCAGTGAACATATCAGACCTTTCCTTGGTATGTGCATGTGTCTGAAATCCACTAGTCAAATACTTGTACATCGGTCACTAGCAGACCCCGCCTGCTCCCTCCTACAAAGCAGCAACCTTTTTCTCCCCTATCCCTGTCCCTTGCTGGCTGTCTGGACAGCATCACTGCAACAGATCACAAACTGGGCTATCACTGCAGACAAACCTGGCTCCTAAAATTCTCAGCTTAGAGACTTTTGTTTTGGTTTGTAAATATTTGATGGGAAATGTGCACTTTATCTTGTGAACTGAATAACCCTTCACATGTATGTCTTAACATCAGACTTGAGCATTTGTAAAATACTACAAAGCAGCAAAAGTTTACCAACCACATCCTAAAAACTTGCCAAGTTAGTTTAAGATTTAATTTCAATGTTAAAAAAAGCTATTTAGTTTATTTGCACAGTACCTGAATTAAGGCAACAATGCAATAACAAAGTCACACTTGATTCTTGCCATGTTAAATATTATTATTATTATTGTTATTATTATTATAATACAGGATTCATATAGTGCCAACAGTTTGCTCAGTGCTTTACAATATAAAGGGAGACAATACAGCAACAATACAGTTCAATAAAGGAGGGTTAGGAGGGCCCTGCTCCTTGGAGCTTACAATCTAAGAGTTAAGGTATAGAGCAGCTCTGATTCCAAAACCTGTTAAGAAGATGGAATCAGAGATATGTTTAAATGTTTGAAACTTTAAGCTAAATTGCATCTAAAATCACACTAGTGTGAATGGAGGCTTTCATTATAAAAGGGAATATATTTATAAAAGTAAAAGCAATTACTGCAGTGTTGCTGCCTGCTCTACAATGTTGTCTCAAGTTCACTTTCATATACCGTTGACTATAAATTATGTCCTGGTTTAGAAATGTATTCTTTTAAATTCCAAGCGGGGCTATGGGAAAAATAAAAGTGACATATATGATGCTGTCACCAGCAATAACACAGCAGTTTTTGTTTTTATGAGTCCTCCTATAACATAGTTTTATTACCTTTTGATCTTGCCATAGTTTTAAACCTTGGAAGATGTGATGTTTTTCATTTCCTGGATGACAACACTTTTTATTCTGCACGGAAACCACAAAGCAGCATTGTCACCCTGTGGACAGGGTAGTCTTAAATGGACATGTAACTTTAAGCTGACTTTTTATTGCAGAAGAGTCATGCTATGTCTCTTCTGCAATAAAACAAATTTACCCACCTGTTAGCAAGTCTTCTATTAAGGCTAGTTTCACACTTGTGCTGGTTTGGAAATGTTTGCAAAAATCATGCACATTCCTGACCCATAGGTAAAATGTGCTGCCCTTTAACAGATGCACGTGGGTGCCTTTAATTCGTAATTAATTTATTCTCATGCATCAGAAAACATGGTGTTTTTCACACTGGCCAAAACATATGGTGAAAAAACAGTATGACTTTTTTCCATGTATTTTTTGGGTAGGGCAGCCCATGGAAGTGAATGGGCTGCCTGCCTTTAGAACGCAAGATGTACAAATGTGAACCTAGGGTAATGAGCCATGCAAACACACACATACATTCTCGGCATGGTGCCAGTGTGTAGGGATGATTGATGCATGAGCAGGAGTCAAAACATCCTTGTCAGCTGATCAAGAGGCCAAAAACCTGGCATTGAAAAAAAGTCCTGGGAGAAGATGTCAGCTGGATCCAACAGTCAAATTACTGAAATGGAGGTGAGTATTCTGCGGACTAATGTTCCACTTTACTCAGGCAACCAACTGATTAAATCCCAACTCAGCATATATAGCAAAAGCTTTTTTTTGTCTTCCATTGAAAGAAAACATGTAAACCATTTAACAAAAAACAGACTATTGTAAGGACTCATAGCAGTGCTATAAGGGTTGTCCCAACCTCTGGAACTGTCACTTTTGTTGCATGGAAATATGGAGAAAATATATATATAAATGCTTGTGAAAAAAAGGAGTTCATACTGCATTTTATTAGTACATGGATTAACCCTATACATTCACCAGAATACAACATTTGTTTTGCAATTGTAGGCCTTTTATTCTGATATAAATGTCTTGGACTTGTGAATTTAAAAAACATTTTTGAAATTTCTGTGTACAGGACATATTACTACCATAAGAGCCGTATCTAATCAAAATACATCTTGTCAGTCTGTGTAAGTGACTGTGGTTTTGTTCCAGCTAAAGGTAATAGACAACAGCCTATGGGAAGCAGGCATGTCACAAATATTTTAATAATTATAGAGACTGTGGGCTGACACAGCCTATTGTATACTATTTGAGACAGCACTGCATCTTAGTATGTTATTAGGCAGAACTGGCAGACACTAATTTTGTTTAGCTGATTTACACAGTGATTAATAGCATTATTTCAACACATTTTATCATGTATTTTCTTGTCTTGTGCCCAGAACATATTGGTGGCATTCTGCCTTGTGGGCCATATAGACTGGTTTGTGAATAGGGCTGAATAAGACTATTGTAGTGCAGTGCTGTGTCCTGACTCCTGTGAAGACACAGAGAGGAATGTTGTTGAGGATATTCAACCCCTGGGGTGTAGATTGATATCTGCATGTGTCTTTTAGCAACCAAATGAACACCGTGATGATTCTCTGAAGTTATATTTGTGTTAAACTTTATTTTTCTTTGAATGAAGGCAACCAAGGAACAAGATATATACTGAGCAACTGACCTGTGAATGTTGCTACTGCAAATGTTGAATTAGTTATTGTGTTGTAATGAAAATGTACAATACAGTGTTAAAATGAACAGATGTTAAAATCACTAAATGCAACCAATGAATACCCTTTTCTTGCATTGGGAAAGAGACTATGATGGAGTCCAGAAAAACTAGACTGTAAATGTGCTTGTCAGTGCTTTTCTAAAACTGCAACACAGATGACACGACTATTGCATCATGGGAATAAAACTCTTTTCCTTCTTGGACACATTAAAATATATGTAATCTCAATCAATAAAATTGAATAGGAGCTTTATCGTGTTAACATAATTTCAAAAATACTTTTTTATAGCGCTATTAAACTTTCAGTGTAAATCAGCAAAACCTTTCATTCACCATGCATTAAAACAGAAGGTGTATAAAGTTGTGCAGTTCATTTTCTTTAGAAAGCAGCCACATCCTGTATAGAAAAGCATGTTGTCTGTCAGCATGATGTAGAGGACCTTTGCTAACTAAATGTTGAGGCATTGGACTGTAAACAGCATAAGCTGGTGTATACCTTTTTATTGGACCTGCAGGTATTCCCTAATCTCATTGGGTTATTTGGTTTCGCTTATGAATATTTATCATGGCCAATCCATGAAGTCCTTGTTCAGAAGTGTGGTTTAGGAGATGATAAATATCTAGGGGCTCCTTTCCAGAGTCTTTTTTCCATGGTATTAACCTGAGGATTGGTATTTAGAGTGTCTCTGCACTTGGGCCTGGCCTAAGCCTGGGCATGTGCCAGCGGCCGACGGACTTTAGCTACCTGCTGGGGTGGATATCTGGAGGAAGCGGGCTGAAAGAAAAACTCTTCCTAAAGATTGTTGCAGAGAAGCATGGTAGAAGTTTCCATGTGGACAATGTAAGAAAAATTATTTATCCACAGATCAAGGTATCTTTGACTGAGGGTTTAAGAGGTTGTAAATCCCAGACATGAGAAATGAACAAATTACATCCTTCTATAGTGTGTACTAGCATGAAGCCATAGCACTAAGTGTGGTTCCTTTCTGACCTCTGATCTCCCTGATATCTGCATGAGCCACTTCTAACAACAGCCTTCCATGAGTTGGCCCACCCTCCTCAAGCTCACAGCAGTTGGCTCAAAGCCTTAACTCTGTGTATTTTTCTATGAGTCTGTAATCCTGTGTATAGGGTGATGTATCCATCTTTTCTCTCCAATCAGATATCAGGGGACTCTCTGCTCTAGCTGTGTAGTCTGTGCTATATCAGATCCCTGCCCTCTGCTGCTAGAGCTGATAAACAACCCTTTGATCTGTGTATGTTTAGAACTAACTACAGAAGAAATCGCTGCAGATAAACAGGCAAAACCTATGTAGGAAGATTTGTTTCATCTCTGTATTTCACCTGAGGCCAGTCACTTTATTAGGTATATGTATGGGTTTGCAACCACTTCAACAGAGATATCCACTGCAACTTAAAAAGACTGTGACTACTCTTCTAGGGTCATAGACATGCACAGCTGCTCTCACATGGCCAATAAGTATTGCCAAGATGCCATTCTTAAAGGGTTTAATACTACTACAATTGTTCTACTATTGTTACATAAGAGTACTTGTATACTTTTTGTGCTCTTTTGGATATTCTGAACCCCTAAACCCTCTCTCCTAGTTTCCAGTTCTGCAATAAAAGATAAAATACTAAAGTGACTGGAGCCCAGTTTATTTTTCTTCACACCAATCTCTTCTAACAGGAGACATTCCCCATGACTGATGGACAGCTTATATTTTACCTATCCACAAGAAGGATAGCAAGGCAAAAGCTGGCAACTACAGGCCAGTGAGTTTAACAGTGGTTGAAGTAAAGTTAATAGACTCACACTTGAAAAGAAGGATTATTGAACACTTAAAAATTCACAACTTGCTGGACCCAAAGCAGCGTGGCTTTACTGAAGGCAGATCATGTCAGACTAATCTGATTTAATTTGTTTACTATATTACCAATGATTTGGACCAGAGTGGTGCTGTGTACATAGCATACCTTGATTTCAGCAAGACATTTGATACATTTCCACATAATGATATAATACAAAGGTTGTACAAGCTAGTGTGGTTGTAAATGGAATTCAATCGGAACAGAGAAAAGTCACTATTGGTGTACCACAAGGCTCCGCACTAGGTCCTCTTCTCTTTATTCTATATGTACGTTATATAACTAAAGGTTTGTTGGGTAAGGTATGTGTTTTTGCTGGTGATACAAAGATGTGCAATAGGGTTGATATCCCTGGAGGTGTCTGTAACATGGAACATAATTTGACATTGCTAGAAGATTCATCAAAGCAGTGGGAACTGCAGTTCAATGTTTTGAAATGCAAAATAATGCACTTAGGGAAAAATAATCCTTTGACGGGGCACAACTTTGGGGCTATAGCATTGGCCAGCACTATAAAGGAAAAAAAATGAGGAGTATTTATTTCAGATGATTGCAAAATGGGCAAATAGTATAGCCAGGCAGTGGGAAAAATAAATAGAATTCTAGGATGCATTACTAGGGGGTCTCTAGCAGGTGGAAGGAGGTCCTGATTCCCCTATATAGATTTTTAGTGAGACCTAACTTAGAATACTGTGTACAGTTCTGGAGACCTCACTTACAAAACGATATTGATAATATAGAAGTCCAGAGATGGGTAACAAAAACAGTGAAAGGCCTGGGGGCTAAAACATATCAAGAGAGACTTCAGGAACTTAATATAATTTTTTATGTTTCACATCAAAATCAAGGGCTCAAGTCTGTTTGATGATTTACCTGAAGTTTGCAACTTATTAGGGTTGATTTACTAAAACCAAATAGACTGTATTTTGCAAGTGCAGTTGCTCCAGAGTATAGCAAATGAGGTGAAGCTGCACTTTCCAAAGAATACCCAATAACATGCTAGGAAAAATACTGGAAGCAGAGCTTCCCCTCATTTACTAAGCCCTGGAAAAACTGCACTTGCAAAGTGTACAGTCTAGGGGGAGGGAGAATTAGATTATAATGGGGCAGATAGATCAGACAGGGGTGAGTGGAATGGGGAAAGATGGGGGAAGGGCTATGGCAGGTGATAAGAAGGTACCCATGTTACAAATAACCATTGGAATTGGTACCATTTGTATGAAAAATAAAAATATGCAAAATATGTGTGCACAAGGTGTCAGTGAATTAAAGTGTTTATTCACCAATGCCAGAAGTCTGCAAAGCAAAATAGATGATTTGGAAGCTTTGGTGCATGAAGAAAACTATGATTTAATTGGTATTGGTGAATCTTGGCTTCATTCTTCACACGTCTGGGCCATTAATATTCCTGGTAATGTTCTCTTGCAGAGAGACGGGTTAAAAGGAAAGGTGGTGGTTTCTGTCTCTATGTGAGAAATCATCTCAGAGTGAGTGTGAAAGAGGACCTAGTTGGTGAAGAGTGGGAAGAGACTGAAGCATTATGGGTGGAACTGCACATGAGGGTGTGTACTACAAAGGTATTCATTGAAGTTTGTTATGGGCAACACAGTGTTAAGGAGGAGATGGAGACTCAGCTCCTTGCACGGATCAAAAGGGCTGCAAGGGCTAGGACAGTGATAGTATTTGGGGATTTTAACTACCCATAAATTGACTGGAGTAATGGCACTGCAGGAACAGTTAAAGGGCAAAAATGCATACACCTACTACAGGACAATTTTATGGTACAGTTCATAGAGGCTACAACTAGGAATGCTGCTCTGCTGGACCTGGTAATCTTGAACCATGCAGAGCTTATTACTAATGTCCATATAAAAGAACATCTGGGTAGCAGTGACCATAACATGATTTCATTTATTGTTAGCTGTAAACAACAATCACATATGGGAAAAATAAAAACGCTAAACTTTAAGAAGGCTAATTTTCCAAGGCTGAGAGTCGCTCTCCAAAACTTAGACTGGGAGGGAATATTGGCATCAATAAATACAACACAGAAATGGGAGTTCTTCAAAAAGACGGCATGTGAACATACTGCAAAATATATTCCCATGGGCAACCAGTTTAAAAGGCTAAATATCTAAATGTGGCTGACGGCCAAAGTTAAAAAAGCTACAAATAATAAGAAAAGAGCTTTTATTAAATATAACAATGAAGGAACGCTATCATCATTTAAACATTACAAAGACTATAACAGAATATGTAAAAAGGAAATCAAGGCCGCAAAAATTGAAAACGAATGACAAATTGCAAAAGATATCAGAACAAACCCCTAAAAATTCTTCAAATATATTAATGGTAAAAAGGTCAGGTCCAAGCATGTAGGCCCTTTACAAAATAATCTAGAGTGAGTGACTGGGGACAAAGAGAAGGCAAATTTATTAAATACCTTCTTCATCTCTGTGTATACAAAGGAGCATGGGGGAGCTCTTGTCCATAATGGGCATGGTATTGACACAATGATTCACATTGGCTGAAAACTGATATGATATAGAAATATTTAGACAGAATAAAAGTGAATAAAGCACCTGGACTGGATGGCATACACCCACGGGTCCTTAAAGAATTGAGCTCTGTCATTTCAAAGCCATTGTTTCTAATTTTTAGGGACTCTTTAATGACTGTCATGACAGCATGGATTCATGAAAGACAGAAGTTGTCAAACAAATCTGATTTCTTTTTATGAGGAGGTGAACAAAACCTTGGACAGAGGGGTGGCTGTGAACGTGGTATGCTTGGATTTTGCAAAAGTGTTTGGCACAGTTCCCCACACATGGCTAATGTGTAAGGTAAAGTATACAGGCTTGTAAAAATTAGTATGTATAGTAAATGGATAGAAAACTGGCTAAATAATCATATTCAGAGAGTAGTGGTTAATGATTCATACTCTGAATGGTCTAGGGTTGTCAGTGGTGTACCCCAAGGTTCAGTGCCGGGACCTTTACTTTTTAATATATTTATAAATTATATAGGGTCTGGGATTATAAATACCATTTTAGTCTTTGCAGATGATACCGAGCTGTGCAGTGGAATAACGTCCTTACAGGATGTCTCCAACTTACAAGCCGACCTCAATGCACTGTTTAATTGGGTAACTATGTGGCAAATGAGGCTTAATGTTGATAAATGTAAGGTTATTCACTTGGGGGCTAAGAATATGCATGCATCATACATACTGGGGGGGGTACAACTGGGAGAATCAATGGTGGAGAAGGATCTGGGAGTTCTGGTAGATCACAAGCTTAATAATGGCATGCAATGCCAAGCTGCAGTTTCTAGAGCGAGCAAAATCCTCTCTTGTATTAAAAGAGGTATAGACTCCAGAGAAATAGATATCATTTTACCCCTGTACAAATCATTAAAAAAACCTCATCTGGAATATGCAGTTCAGTTTTGGGCACCAATTCACAAAAAGAACATTGGGGAACTGGAGAAAGTACAGAGAAGGGCAACCAAACTGATAAGAGGCATGGAGGAGCTCAGATATGAAGAAAGATTAGAGGAATTGAATGTATGCTCTCTTGAGAAGAGGAGATTAAGGGGGGATATGATCAACATGTATAAATACATCAGTGGTTCATATAGTGAACTCAGTGTAGAGTTATTCACCCTGAGGTCATCACAGAGGACAAGGAGGCACTCTTTATGTCTGGAGGAAAAGAGATTTAATCTCCAAACACGGAAAGGTTACAGTAAATCACAGTAAGAGTTGTGAAAATGTGAAAACTCCCTCAGAAGTTAGGTCTGGCCAGCTCAGTGGATTGCTTTAAAAAGGCCTGGATTATTTCCCAGCTACATATAATATAACTGAATACTAACATTTATAGGTAAAGTTGATCCAGGAAATATCAGATTGCCTCTTGGGGGATCAGGGAGGATTTTTTTCCCCTGTAGGAGCAAATTGGAACATGCTTTGCTGTCTTTTTTTTGCCTTCCTCTGGATCAATTGTGGGTGTATGATTATAACTTTTTTTTTTTTTTAATGGTTGAACTAGATGGACTTTTGTCTTTTTTTCAGCCACTATGTAACTATGTAACTACTTGTCTTTAGAAAATTAACCCCATTGATTTAATTTAAGTGTGATCAATTAACAAAAATAATTTGCCAGCATCTGGGGTGAGTTTCAGTTGCTGTTAAATGTGTAGATTCATCATTAGTAGAGAGGCATATTTTTTAGCTTAATTGGCACACTACTACTGTGAATTACAATATTTAGCCTCAGTTAAATATTGTTGATACTGTAATTACATCCATTACTGTCGAAGCGCATAAATTTACAAATTTCAATTGTGATTACGCTGAACCTGCCATGAGTATACTTCTCAACATAAATGTAATTGCACCAATCAGCATCACTTACAAGTACAGTTATTATTGCTCCAAGTGTTAGCTGTAAATGCATGTTTTTTTTTCCTCAACAGTGATGTATTATGAGCTAGCTCACACTATAATCCCTGCATTCAGTGTGCGTTTCCACATACCCATTTACATGCATGTGTAATGTGTTTTAGAGCATTTTTTCCTATTTTTAACTTGAAAAATCATAATCTTGATGTTGGCCATTATGCTCGTTTGTTTACATACGTTCCAGTGCAAACATGCAAAAAACAAGGATTTAAATTTTTATAGCACAGAAATATTGACCAGATGATTATATCCACTACCAGGGTGGCTACAATTAGAAAATCTTTTGAGATAAAGCAGCCTGGATATTATGTTAACAAGCAAAATGTAAAGGTATACAGATCGTATTTTATTGTTTTCCTTATGAATAAGCTGATTTACTAAATAATTATGATTAAAGTTAAGACTAGATTGTTTTATGTTCTTATTATTGATTAAATGTCAAATGATTCTCCTGCACTGCTAGTAGAGGTATTCCTATTGTTGCAGCCAGCTAACGTTGTTATGTGATTCCCACACCTCCAAAACTATAAGCTCTGTTAAATGCAGAGCTACATATTTATTTACTTATTATTATTTATTTATCGAGTTTATATAGCGCCAAAGGGTTTGCTCAGCGCTGTACAATAGAGGGGGGGACAATACATGAAACAGTACAGTAACATCAAACAGCACACAAGGGGTAAGAGGGCCCTATAATAGGGACATATAATTATTAAATACTGTACACACAATAACTTTCTGATACAAGCGTATAAAAAGCAATAATTATTTGAAATCCACCCTGCCTCTTAAAGTGTTACTAAACCCAAAGACAAAAAATAATCATGTATGTCTTAACAGTCCCTCAGTAATGTGCCATTAAAATCCAATAATTCTTGAACATACTTCAATCCAGGGGCGTCCCTAGGCAGGTGCGGGCGGTGTGCGCCTCACCGGGTGACACCTACCGCACGAGGTGACATGGGACCCGCTCCACGAAAAGGTAAGTTGTAAAGCAAGCCAACAATCCCCGTAGGATGGATTGGATCTGCGGATTGAGCATAATTATTATTATTATTATTATACAGTATTTATAAAGCGCCAATAGTTCGCTCAGTGCTGTACATTACAAAGGGGGACAGAACATGTGACAGAACAATACCAATACAATGCAAGACATGAGGGGATCGAGGGCCCTGCTCTTTCGAGCTTACAATCTAGGATAATGGATCGGAGTCCGATCCATTATGTTGCCCAATCTGCAGATCCAATCCATCCTGCGGGGATCGTCGGCTTGCTTTACAACTTACCTTTTTGTGGAACGGGTTCGGTGTCACCCCGTATAGGTTGCATGCCGACGATCCCCACAGGATGGATCGGATCTGTGGATTGGGGAGCATAATGGATTGGACTCCGATCCATTATGCTCAATCTGCAGATCCGATCAATTCTGCGGGGATCGTCGGAGGGCGTGTCACCAAGTGTTATCGCACCGGGTGACACCAACCCTAAGGATGCCCCTGATTCAATCTATGTTTTATTCACTCTTTACCGCTATTCTCTTAGGGGAGCCCTGAGGAAGTCACATTAATAGAACAGAGTTGGGTGATGTCATCACACAAGTGGCAGAAGTATAGGATGCAGAGAGAGAGAGATGACAGCAGCACAGTCACAGACTGCCTAACTCCTGTACAGTACCCTGTATCTTCCTGTTTGCTTTGTGCACGAGAGATGTCGTAGGGGCATCCTCTTCCCCCCTCTGTGGTTCTGCAGCATAGCAGCAGATGTGAAGGCTGGAAAACACCACATTCTTGTTCCCAGCACAATATTCATCATTCTCCACTACCCTACAGGTGTACATATACATTGAACACTACAGTCTATACATGCTGCTGAAATGGATGACAATATAATATATTTGAGGCTCTGTTATGGATACGCTGATGAGACAAGCTAATCCAGGCAAAACTTTGCCTCACTGCTGTTTTTTTTTTATTCAAGAACCTTGTTTCTGCAATGGGGAACATGCTCCTGCTCATCCATTGATTAAATTGGAGCACTCATTTGATCCATGCATGGCAGGTTACAGCAAAAGCTGTACCTTCATATTCGATTTGGTATGATTCCACAGTTATCCAGTGGTTGTGGTCACCTGTAGGTCTGTCACACAAAGTATTTTCCCATTCTTGTTTGTCACACACATTCTGGTTGCTGGAATATAACTGAAATACATTTTAAATCTGTTTTCAATAATAATAAATGCTGGTAATGAGGCCAGAATAGTAAAATCAGCAGCTAACTATCAATAGAATTGTTCCATGTTTGGAATGGAAAGCTTGCTTCTTCCTGTAAGTAGAATGAACTGAATAACATGACTCCTGGAAATGTTGGACATGTAGTAGCACACTGTATAATGTATTGTGCGCTGACTAGTTCTCTCTGTGCATGGAGTGTAAAGAATGTGACAATGCACAGTTTTAAGTCCAAATTTTCAGTTTACTAGTTTCATAGTATGAACAATAACAGTTCTATGCCCCAGTAGTGAGTGATGGAAATAGAAAGCTGATGATTTATTTTATGGAAATTGAAAAGTTCATAACTCACCATTTGTATAATACAGCTACATGTTCAAAAAGAAAAGGACCTATGCCCTTTGAGTATAACTTCTCAATTCCTGCAGTTTTGGACCATGTGAAAACCACACTGCATTATCTTAAATGTTTAAATAAATGTCAGAAGAGAGTGCACAAAAAAAAACACAACCTCCCATTCCCCAAACCCTCAATTATTCCCAAAATATTAAAAATGTGGACTTCAAGTATATGTTGGGTAGAAATCTGATAGCATCAGAACAGCATGTGAGCATTTTAGTAGGCAGCAAATATAAAAGGACAAGGCATGTTTTACCTTGTGATAAAAAAAAAATAGAGTGTACTACCTGAGAGAAAATAGCCACAAATATTATTCAGTGGCTGGACAGTATGTGAACAGCTTGGGTAAAATGGAGAGAATAGACAGATGTTATCTTGAAATAAACATTAGAGCATATTAATTGATAATAGCTTCAAATATTGTACAATGCAGCTCTGGATATCGGTGGGCATCAACTGCTATTTATAGCTGCAATAAAGCTATAATATAAAGACCTCCAAGTCCAGCTTTCTAGCAGCATCACTTTAGCAGTGTCAGTATATGATGAATAAATTGACAATAACTCTTTGACTAAATTGCCTATCTGCTGTAAATCAATTTTATGGAGCCCAACAGCTTCAGCACCAGATAAATTAGATACAGTATGCTACAGGAAGGGTAAAAAAAATTAGAGGATAGATGTCAGAGGTTGGAAACATACTGTATATTTTGCTGTTAGGGAAAAGTGATTCTAAAGGTAGCATTCTTTTCTTAACAAAATACATGTTATACTTACTTGCTCTGTGCAATGGTTTTGCACAGAGCAGCCTTGATCCTCCCCTTCTCAGGTTCCCCATCAGTGCTCCTTTCCCCTTCCCCCTGCTGAGTGCCACCATAGTCAGCTGCTTGCTATGGGGGCACTCATGAGTGCTGGCTCTTGAACTGGCCCTGTGTGTCCAGTGACACAAACAGAATGGATCGGACCCACTTCCCCTTCCTCCTCACTAGCTTTGATTGACAGCAGCAGGAGCCATTGGCTTCCGCTGCTACATCTCTGTCCAGTAAGCAGAGATAGAGCTGAGAGAGCTGCTGCTCTTGTGCACATCACTCGATGAAGATCTGGCTCAGTTAAGTATTTAGGGGGGTTGGAGGGTAAGCTGCATGCAGAAGGTCTAATGCATAGAATGCATTAAGGTAAACAATCTTCTACCTTTACAACCATTTTTAATAGAAATAAGCTATTAGGGGTGGGGTTTAGGTATTAAAGTGATTGTAAACTCTCACTTTTTAAAGCAGCCCATCCAGTTTAAAAAAGAAATGAAAGGCAATACACTTGTGTATAGAGATAAAAAAACATAAATATCCTTTTTTCCATTTTTTTATGTGTGATCTGTTCTCAGTTGCATAAGAGCTGGCAGAGGAGAAACATCAGCACACTGATCTTCCCAGTGAAAGGCTGTGCAGGGGGGGGGGGTATAAGGACATGCCTGACCATTGGAGGAGAACAGGCTCAATTCCCAGCATGTCTAGAGAACTGACCAAGGCGTGTTCTCCTATTTAGTTTGGTCAGTTTTTAATAGGAATGCAGAGGGATTGACAGGAATACCAGGGATTTCACACATTTGAAGAAATACAAAGAGAACAGGATACTTTTTGATACAAGTACATGGCATGGCAGGCACATATCAGAAATATGAAATGTTGGCCTTACATATTCTTTATGGACTCATATTAAGGGGTCAGATTAAATTAGCCAGTGAATTTTAGAGGTAAGTGTTAAAATTAGTCTGAGGGTTAAAAATTGAGTAGAGGTTCAGGTGTTAAGGGTTAGTTGAAGTATTAAGGTTTTGGTTAGGGGGAAGGCTAAGCGTTCCTTATTGTTAGGGATATGTTATTTCTAGTGACAACCAGGGGACAGGGTTTTATTTATACTAGTTTTGAATGCTAAAAAGCCCTTGCTAAAAATGTACTGTGTTGGACTGCAGGTACTAAGGCTCCATGCACACTGGGCATTTTAATAACGCTGGTAATGTTACCTGTGTAAAGTCACATTAAAAACGTGAGTTTTTCAGCATTTTTGCATTAGTGTTTAGTGGCATTTTGCTGTGTTTTTTCACGTTTGTGTTTTTTAGCATTTTTCAACCTTTTTTTTTGGTAAATTAAAAGTCAAAAAATGCCGGTTTGCGATTTACCACATTTTTTGGCGTTAGTGTTTTAACGGCTAAAAAAACTCCTCTAGAAACCCACTAGTCCTGGGTTTTTTTCCAGCCAAAAAATGCCCCTGCCAAAAAAAATTGGATCCAATCATTTCCCCCTGATGAAGTCACGTGACCCTGTGACGCAACGCGTAGGGGAGGGGCTCTGACGTCACGACGTTCCTATCGGAGAGGCTCGGTGATTCCAGCGTAGACAGAGGCAGGCAAGGAGGGAGAACAGTGGCAGAGGAATACTCACTGTATACTGTGAAATCTATGTTGCCCTGGACCACCAAGGAATCGCATATTGCTGTGTATCACTACCACAGGCAAAATAAATCCCAATTTTACATAAGGATAAGACACTATGGTGTGTTTTCTTTCTATCTACATCTGACCCTTAAACTCCACATTGGTGGAAGGAGGACATGAGAAGGAGGTGACCCCTGGAGGGGAATTAGGAGATAAAGCTGGTCTTATTATCGGTGCATGAGCAGCTGAATAAGGAGAAGGAGGAGAGAACAGAAGCACCTATATCTATACCTTGGAATATTTAACACATGAATACTTACCCATAGATCCTGGAAGGATCAAAAAGTCTATTTGCCTGAATTCATTCAGGCCAATACAAAGGTGAGCACATAGGGAGACCACAAGGCACCTGGAAATAAGGAATCACTTGCACTTTTTGCACTTTTAAAGACTTTATTTATTCATGAACTATGCACGTGCACATTTAAATATGGTTTTTTACACAATTATGATTTTTGATTGATCACTTTATATTCAGAGAGGCACTTATTCATACTTATATGTTTATTAATTATTGAGTATCATTCACCACATGTGATGCATGCATTTATATATATTGGTTATTTCTTAGCTATATTAGTCTAGGGTTTGTCACCTATCACAAGGATTTATATCTTATATTTGATTTATTAAGTTATTCACCTATCAGATTGAGTATAGATTGGTAATTGATTTATCTATACACAAATAGGAGCGCGGCACTATAAAGATATTATTTTGTTGATTTTACACCATTAAGTGAGTTTGTGTAAGTGCCAGCGCACCAATCACATTCAGTTATATAGATAATTGTTTAACACCTACTGACAGCCTCAATTCATAATAGCTCACAAGGTATTACACTATTAATTATTATATACAATTGTATTATAAAGTGAAGTAACTCATGGCAACAAATATGAAATGTAAAAAAATGATATCACAATGTATTGCTACACATTATATTTGCTCTTTTGCTTGTGCTACATTATACAGTATTTGTCAGCTTTAACTGTGATGTAGTTATCATGAAAAGCCTTGGCTCTTTAAAAGGAAGAAACCTAATACATTTTATCTCCAGATAAATGTAGTATGTGCCGTGAGGCAGGAATAAACAGTATCTAAGATTGACTTCCTTTAAAAACATAGAGGAAATAAGCAGTTTAGATAACTCGAGAGTGTGAAAAGTGATAAAAATGTAAGCACAAGACACCATGCCGGAAAAGTTCCTTTGGGTGTTTCCATCACCTGTTACTCCCTACTTCGGAAACCACCAGAGCAGCACTTTGCTTTATGTTAATGCACGTTGTAACAACGTGAAGTCACAAAACATCCAAAGTTTCAGCTGCGTGTGAGCTCAAATAATAACATCCTAATTCACTGTGCTCTGCTGGTGGATACTTTAGAAACAAAGCGGTGACAGTTATTACGTTCATTTTGACATAAATATACTCTGCTACAATATCAAGAGAAAAAACATATTGAGCATATAGCATGAACATTTCTGTTATTTCCCAAATGGGTCTGATGGTATTTGTAGGAACAGCTTGAAGACACATATGGAACACATCTTTTCCTCATGCATTTTTATGAGCAATTTTCATTTGATATTCACTACTGGTTGTTCAAAAATGGCTTTTGTTCCTGGCGTGTACAGGCCAGATAGTGTGTAGATGTTATTGTTCCATTTAAAGTAGGGTTTAATATGACAAATTAAATTTTACATGGTTGAGTAAACTGCCCAGATTGTACAAGTTGGGCAATTAAAAGATATTTTTTTTCTTTTAGGGAGACTCATTTTATGTTTTTAGAAAGTATTGCTTAATGTTGTTTTACTCTAGAGGGATCGGTTGCATAGATCATTATGCTGATCAGAACTACCAGATCTGAACTATTTATCCCTAGGATGAATAAAATGTATCTCCAAGCTGATGTTTGCATTTGGAAAAAACATATGATACTTTAAAGCTAATCTTCTGTCTCCCTCAACCCCCCCCGGAGTGGGAGAGGTTCTTATATTATCCTGAAGATGGCCTTTAAAACACTAGTTGCTAAAAAATTCTGTCATGTGCCCAAAAGTTAATTTTCTTTTGGAGAGACTTATTTCATACTGGTTCCATGGCCTCTGAAACTTAAATTTTTTAGCAATTTCATGTGCGCCTTGCATTTACATTTGTGCATGAAGTCTAACTGATCGGCCGCATTTGGTGTGAACCAGGGCTTAAAGTATGTTTACTTTGGAAAGTGTATTTTACTTTAAAAGGGAATTTTGACTTACCTCAGTGAATGTGGTGGAAATTATATTTGCAAAAAATACCCAATCACAAGCAAGGACACATAAAAAAAATTGGATTTTTGCTTTCACATGATTGACATCCCAGCGCTCCTATGCAAAGTGAATTAGCTCTTCTCCTTTATGTTGTCTCAGTGTATCTCTTTTTCAATAAAAGATCCTCTTCTTTTGGCCCGCTCTTCTTTTCTTAAATGTACATGAGCAGCTTATTGTACAATATTGGCATAACTCAAAGGAAGAAATCACGCTAAGGACCCAAATAGCAGCTGGCAAAACAATTAGATAAATTGTATAACACATGTGAAACAAAAATGCTGTGCTATTAGTAAGTGAAATATATTAGAGCTGTGAAATTAAAAGTGCAAGTTCTTAAAGCAGCACACAAATTATAGAAATAATATTCCTGAAAAACGCGCTACAAAGTCCCAAATAATAAATGATAATGTGAAGATTCTGGATTCATATGGATAGATGGAATTGATGCTCTAAACACCTTGCGTGCCCCGCCACTGTAAATGTAAATGTACTCTTACCAGAGCTAGTGGACTTTTTATATGTAAAAAGAGTCACATGGGCTCATGTGCCTATGCATTCTCTGTCAAAACCAGGTACCCGCTCTCCCATCTCCCCCAAAAAGTGGATTTTCCCCTTTTGGGAGGAGCTCCACTTTAATGAACCCTACACGTACAGCAAAGTAAATCAGTAAGCACAGAAATTTCATTTAAAATAAAATATTGTAATGTATTTATCTACCATTTTCAATTTTTGGAAATTACCCTAAACTCCTAAACACAAACTAGTTCATCTGCAGAAGAGATTAATGAACCCTACAGGCACAGGGCAATAAATAGGTAGGCACACCAAATGCAGTGTTCTGTTTTTTTTTCATCAGTTCCGTCATGTTTTTTCCAAGCTAAAATGGATCAGTTTTTCATCAGCTTACATCAGTTTTTCAGCAGTTTACATCCGTTATTCAGCAGTTTACACCAGTTTTCATCAGGTCACATCAGTTTTTCAGCAGTTTACATCCATTATTCATCAGTTTACATCAGTTTTTCATCCGTTTTTCATGAGTTTACATCTGTTTTTTGTCCGTTTTTCATCCATTCACATCTATTTAAACGGTTTACATCCGTTTTTCATCCGTTTACATACGTCTTTCGTCGGTTTATATCCATTTTCGGAGATTTACATCTTTTTTTGTCCACCTGTTTGTGGTCCTTTTCACTTTTATTAAAGGAAGAAAAATAGGGTTTTCTTCCATTCAAAAAAACAGATGTTAACGAATGCGAACATTAACAGATGATCATCCGTTTACATCCACTAGTCCATAGAAATACATGGGTGTCCATTTTTCATCCGTAAAAGAACAGATGAAAAACAGATATACAGAACGCCCGTGTGAAAGGGACTTAATAGTAGTGGTCAATAGTGAAGTGCTCTCTCACATTGGAGATCAGGGTAACAATGCCCCCTAACCTTGGTGGTAGGTGGTAAAGTGCCCATACGTTGGAAAATATATTTATCTAATTATTTATATATAAGGTTAGTATGTAAAACATAGCAAAACATAACACTAAGGCCCCTTTCACATGGGCATTCAGTATTTCCATTTTGCATCTGTTCTTTTACGGATGAAAAACGGACACCCATGTATTTCTATAGACTAGTGGATATAAACAGATGATCATCTGTTTACATCCGTTAATATCATTTTTTTTAATGGAAGAGAACCCTATTTTTCTTCTGTTAAAAAAATAGGAACAAAACCAAATAAAAAATTAATATGGAAAAAAAAACTGTAATAGACGAAAAAAGGATGTAAACATACACAAACGGATTTATAAGGATGAAAAACAGATGTAAACAGACAAAATGGATGTAAACAGATGTAAATGGACAACAAACTGATGTGAACGGGTGAAAAACAGACGAAAAAAGGATGTTAATGATGAAAAACGGATGAAAAGCTGATGTAAACTGATGAAAAATGGATGTAAACTGATGATTAACGGATGGAAACTGATGAAAAACTGACGTAAACTGATGAAAACCTGATGTGCACTGATTTGTTTTTTCTTAGAAAAAATGTGACTGAATAAATGAAAAAAAAGAACGTCCGTGTGAAAGGGACCATAGAATGCAGTATTATATTATATTTATCTATTTACATTTTTCAGCAAAAATAAATAAACATGTATGAATGGGTTCTATGAACATAAATAGGACATACGGTGTGTGTGTGTGTGTGTGTGTTACAGAACATACATTTAATACAAAACTGTGCATAGCATGCTTTTAGGTTCACAAGTACCACCCAAGAGAGCCCAAATATAATAATTAGAGATGAGCGAAGTATTCAAAAATTCGATTCGACTGATTCGGCGAATTCGTGGAAAAATTTTGATTCGAGTCGAATATATTCGCTGTGAATTTAACTTAAAAAAGGGTGTTTCTAGGCTTCAGAGAGACTTAATATTAGTGCTGAACACTGTACCTTTAATTTAAATGCCCTTGGAGTCTGCTGGGGAAGAGAAATAATACTGTCAGGCAGTATGACATGCAGATGAGTGCCGTCGATCTTAGAATCACCGCACACTTCACTCATTTGGCCAGTCACGGGGCCAAAACCAGAGTGTGGAGCCACAGTGTGGCGGTGGAGGCAGCAGCAATGGGAGGCCATACAGCACCCTATGACAAAAATGGAAACCACCAGCAGTGTGAGGAGACCTGAAAGTGGCACATGGCAGAGTGTGGCGATAGAGACAGCAGCAATGGGAGGCCGTACAGGGACCCATGACACACTCTGGACCTGGCAGCAGCATGAGGAGGCGGTACAGGGGCCCATGGCAGATTACGGGCCTGGCAGCAGCATGAGGAGTCGGTACGGGGGCCCATGGCAGATTACAGGCCTGGCAGCAGCAATGGGAGGCCGTACAGGGACCCATGACACAATCTGGACCTGGCAGCAGCATGGGGAGGCGGTACAGGGGCCCATGACAGATTACGGGCCTGGCAGCAGCATTTGGAGTCGGTACGGGGGCCCATGACACACTCTGGACCTGGCAGCAGCATGAGGAGGCGGTACAGGGGCGCATGACAGATTACGAGCCTGGCAGCAGCAACTTGGACAGGAGGACGTTCAGTTTCTGCACCGTCTGGTGCGTGCTCGCAAACTGTTGTCTCTTGGAAACGGATTCCAAGAAAGACTGCTGACGGAATCCGTGAAGAGGAGTAGCAGGAGAAGGAGCATCTGAACGAGCGGAATATGCCAACAAGCGACAACAGGGGCCCATGACAGATTACGGGCCTGGCAGCAGCATGAGGAGTCGGTACGGGGGCCCATGGCAGATTAGGGGCCTGGCAGCAGCTATGGGAGGCCCGTAATCTGCCAGCACCCTATGACAAAAAATGGAACCCACCAGCAGTGTGAGGAGACCTGAAAGTGGCACATGGCAGAGTGTGGCGATGGAGACAGCAGCAATGGGAGGCCGTACAGGGACCCATGACAGACTCTGGACCTGGCAGCAGCATGAGGAGGCGGTATAGGGGCCCATGGCAGATTAGGGGCCTGGCAGCAGCTATGGGAGGCCCGTAATCTGCCAGCACCCTATGACAAAAAATGGAATACACCAGCAGTGTGAGGAGACCTGAAAGTGGCACATGGCAGAGTGTGGCGATGGAGACAGCAGCAATGGGAGGCCGTACAGGGACCCATGAGAGACTCTGGACTTGGCAGCAGCATGAGGAGGTGGTATAGGGGCCCATGGCAGATTAGGGGCCTGGCAGCAGCTATGGGAGGCCCGTAATCTGCCAGCACCCTATGACAAAAAATGGAACACACCAGCAGTGTGAGGAGACCTGAAAGTGGCACATGTTTGGGGCATGATTCATGGCGGATTTAGTCAGTTGTGTCAGGAACTGGTGGTTTGAAATCCAGACTAATCCACGCCTGATTCATTTTCACAAACGTCAGTCTCTCCACACTTTGGGTGGACAGTCGTGTCCTCCGCGGAGTTGCAATACCTCCTGCCGCACTAAACACGCGCTCCGATGCCACGCTACTGGCCGGGCATGACAGCCTTTCAAGGGCAAATTCAGCTAGTTGAGGCCAAAGGTCAAGTTTCGTTGCCCAGTAGTCAAGGGGATTGTCTACCTCGGTTGGCAGGGTGCTGTCCAAGTAGGCCCAAGCCTGTTGTTTGAGGTCCTGCTCCAGGTCCACCTGATGCTGCTGCTGCTGCTGCTGCGGCTGGTTAGTAGTTTCCTCACTGCGCTGGTGAAGAAAGCTACTCATCATCGACTGCAGACTGAGGCAGCCGCTGCTGGTGGAGCTGCCACTGCTCCTACCACCCCACCCCTCCCCTGCTGCCATGGCAGCGGAACGCGAGCGCACAGGGCCCACAGTGTCTGAGGATGGACGTTGGCGCAGACAGGCAGAGACCAGCTGACTACATAGGTGGTTTTTATAGTACGTTATTTTGGCCTCCCTCTCAGCAGGTGTGAAAAAGGCCACCATTTTTGAACGGTAGCGAGGGTCCAACAAGGTGGACAGCCAAAAGTCATCCCTCTGTCTGATGGTTATTATTCGGCTGTCGCTACGCAAGCAACCGAGCATGCTATGGGCCATTTGTGCCAAGGAATGCGAGGGACTCCCTGCCTCCATCTCCACAGCATACTGCCACGGTGCGTCTGGGTCCTCTGTCTCCTCCTCCTCCTCCTCCTCTACCAGATGCTCCTGCTCCTCCACTCCTGTCCGCTGAGTGGAAAAACCACCCATTTCACTCAATAATTCCTGAGCACCAATGTCCTCCTCTACCTCCTCCTCTTCTTCCTGTCCTGCCCCCACAGGGGTCATGTGGCGTTGAGATCTGTGCGCCACGTCTACCGCACCCTGACCAGCCATTGTTAACAGCATTTGTTCCAGGACGTGCAACAGAGGAATGACGTCGTTCATCCCATAGTCCTGGCGACTCACGAATAGCGTGGCCTCCTCAAAGGGCCTGAGCAAGCGCAGGTGTCACGCATGAGCTGCCAATGGCTGACATCTAAGTTACACAGGGAGTACCTTTATCCGCTTTTAACATCAGGAAATCGGTGATGGCCTTTCGCTGTTCGTAAAGGCGGTCTAACATATGTAGGGTTGAATTCCACCTTGTTGCAACGTCACAGCATGAGGAGTCGGTACAGGGGCCCATGGCAGATTACGTGCCTGGCAGCAGCAATGGGAGGCCCGTAATCTGCCAGCACCCTATGTCAAAAAATTCAACACACCAGCAGTGTGAGGAGACCTGAAAGTGGCACATGGCAGAGTGTGGCTATGGAGACAGCAGCAATGGGAGGCCGTACAGGGACCCATGACACACTCTGGACTTGGCAGCAGCATGAGGAGGCGGTATAGGGGCCTATGGCAGATTAGGGGCCTGGCAGCAGCAATGGGAGGCCCGTAATCTGCCAGCACCCTATGTCAAAAAATTCTACACACCAGCAGTGTGAGGAGACCTGAAAGTGGCACATGGCAGAGTGTGGCGATGGAGACAGCAGCAATGGGAGGCCGTAAAGGGACCCATGAGAGACTCTGGACCTGGCAGCAGCATGAGGAGGCGGTATATAGGGGCCTATGGCAGATTAGGGGCCTGGCAGCAGCTATAGGAGGCCCGTAATCTGCCAGCACCCATGTCAAAAAATTCTACACACCAGCAGTGTGAGGAGACCTGAAAGTGGCACATGGCAGAGTGTGGCGATGGAGACAGCAGCAATGGGAGGCCGTACAGGGACCCATGAGAGACTCTGGACCTGGCAGCAGCATGAGGAGGCGGTATATAGGGGCCTATGGCAGATTAGGGGCCTGGCAGCAGCTATGGGAGGCCCGTAATCTGCCAGCACCCTATGTCAAAAAATTCTACACACCAGCAGTGTGAGGAGACCTGAAAGTGGCACATGGCAGAGTGTGGCGATGGAGACAGCAGCAATGGGAGGCCGTACAGGGACCCATGACAGACTCTGGACCTGGCAGCAGCATGAGGAGGCGGTATATAGGGGCCTATGGCAGATTAGGGGCCTGGCAGCAGCTATGGGAGGCCCGTAATCTGCCAGCACCCTATGTCAAAAAATTCTACACACCAGCAGTGTGAGGAGACCTGAAAGTGGCACATGGCAGAGTGTGGCGATGGAGACAGCAGCAATGGGAGGCCGTACAGGGACCCATGACAGACTCTGGACCTGGCAGCAGCATGAGGAGGCGGTATATAGGGGCCTATGGCAGATTAGGGGCCTGGCAGCAGCTATGGGAGGCCCGTAATCTGCCAGCACCCTATGTCAAAAAATTCTACACACCAGCAGTGTGAGGAGACCTGAAAGTGGCACATGGCAGAGTGTGGCGATGGAGACAGCAGCAATGGGAGGCCGTACAGGGACCCATGAGAGACTCTGGACCTGGCAGCAGCATGAGGAGGCGGTATATAGGGGCCCATGGCAGATTACGGGCCTGGCAGCAGCAATGGGAGGCCCGTAATCTGCCAGCACCCTATGACAAAATGGAACCCACCAGCAGTGTGAGGAGACCTGAAAGTGGCACATGGCAGAGTGTGGCGATGGAGACAGCAGCAATGGGAGGCCGTACAGGGACCCATGAGAGACTCTGGACCTGGCAGCAGCATGAGGAGGCGGTATATAGGGGCCTATGGCAGATTAGGGGCCTGGCAGCAGCTATGGGAGGCCCGTAATCTGCCAGCACCCTATGTCAAAAAATTCAACACACCAGCAGTGTGTGAGGAGACCTGAAAGTGGCACATGGCAGAGTGTGGCGATGGAGACAGCAGCAATGGGAGGCCGTACAGGGACCCATGACAGACTCTGGACCTGGCAGCAGCATGAGGAGGCGGTATATAGGGGCCTATGGCAGATTAGGGGCCTGGCAGCAGCTATAGGAGGCCCGTAATCTGCCAGCACCCTATGTCAAAAAATTCTACACACCAGCAGTGTGTGAGGAGACCTGAAAGTGGCACATGGCAGAGTGTGGCGATGGAGACAGCAGCAATGGGAGGCCGTACAGGGACCCATGAGAGACTCTGGACCTGGCAGCAGCATGAGGAGGCGGTATATAGGGGCCTATGGCAGATTAGGGGCCTGGCAGCAGCTATGGGAGGCCCGTAATCTGCCAGCACCCTATGTCAAAAAATTCAACACACCAGCAGTGTGAGGAGACCTGAAAGTGGCACATGGCAGAGTGTGGCGATGGAGACAGCAGCAATGGGAGGCCGTACAGGGACCCATGAGAGACTTTGGACCTGGCAGCAGCATGAGGAGGCGGTATATAGGGGCCTATGGCAGATTAGGGGCCTGGCAGCAGCTATGGGAGGCCCGTAATCTGCCAGCACCCTATGTCAAAAAATTCTACACACCAGCAGTGTGAGGAGACCTGAAAGTGGCACATGGCAGAGTGTGGCGATGGAGACAGCAGCAATGGGAGGCCGTACAGGGACCCATGACAGACTCTGGACCTGGCAGCAGCATGAGGAGGCGGTATATAGGGGCCTATGGCAGATTAGGGGCCTGGCAGCAGCTATAGGAGGCCCGTAATCTGCCAGCACCCTATGTCAAAAAATTCTACACACCAGCAGTGTGTGAGGAGACCTGAAAGTGGCACATGGCAGAGTGTGGCGATGGAGACAGCAGCAATGGGAGGCCGTACAGGGACCCATGAGAGACTCTGGACCTGGCAGCAGCATGAGGAGGCGGTATATAGGGGCCTATGGCAGATTAGGGGCCTGGCAGCAGCTATGGGAGGCCCGTAATCTGCCAGCACCCTATGTCAAAAAATTCTACACACCAGCAGTGTGAGGAGACCTGAAAGTGGCACATGGCAGAGTGTGGCGATGGAGACAGCAGCAATGGGAGGCCGTACAGGGACCCATGAGAGACTCTGGACCTGGCAGCAGCATGAGGAGGCGGTATATAGGGGCCTATGGCAGATTAGGGGCCTGGCAGCAGCTATGGGAGGCCCGTAATCTGCCAGCACCCTATGTCAAAAAATTCTACACACCAGCAGTGTGAGGAGACCTGAAAGTGGCACATGGCAGAGTGTGGCGATGGAGACAGCAGCAATGGGAGGCCGTACAGGGACACATGACAGACTCTGGACCTGGCAGCAGCATGAGGAGGCGGTATATAGGGGCCTATGGCAGATTAGGGGCCTGGCAGCAGCTATAGGAGGCCCGTAATCTGCCAGCACCCTATGTCAAAAAATTCTACACACCAGCAGTGTGTGAGGAGACCTGAAAGTGGCACATGGCAGAGTGTGGCGATGGAGACAGCAGCAATGGGAGGCCGTACAGGGACCCATGAGAGACTCTGGACCTGGCAGCAGCATGAGGAGGCGGTATATAGGGGCCTATGGCAGATTAGGGGCCTGGCAGCAGCTATAGGAGGCCCATAATCTGCCAGCACCCTATGTCAAAAAATTCAACACACCAGCAGTGTGTGAGGAGACCTGAAAGTGGCACATGACATGAGACACTGTGGACCTGGCAGCAGCATGAGGAGGCGGTATATAGGGGCCCATGGCAGATTAGGGGCCTGGCAGCAGCTATGGGAGGCCCGTAATCTGCCAGCACCCTATGTCAAAAAATTCAACACACCAGCAGTGTGTGAGGAGACCTGAAAGTGGCACATGGCAGAGTGTGGCAATGGAGACAGCAGCAATGGGAGGCCGTACAGGGACCCATGACAGACTCTGGACTTGGCAGCAGCATGAGGAGGCGGTATATAGGGGCCTATGGCAGATTAGGGGCCTGGCAGCAGCTATGGGAGGCCCGTAATCTGCCAGCACCCTATGTCAAAAAATTCTACACACCAGCAGTGTGAGGAGACCTGAAAGTGGCACATGGCAGAGTGTGGCGATGGAGACAGCAGCAATGGGAGGTCTCCCATTGTCCCAACATGGCCCAAATAGTCCCAACATGGGCCCCCTGGCCACGCTTGACTTTCTGGCCACATAGTCGACATACGGCTACGTTTACTTCCTCGGGCGGCTTGACGAAAAATTGCCACACCGCCGAGTAGGAAACTTTGCCCCCGATACTCCTCACTGGCTGACTGCTGCTTCCTCCGTGCACACCGGCACCACTACTGGCCGTGGTGGTAGGCTGCAGTGGAGCTGGTGCTCTACTCCGTGGCCGTTTGGCTCCACTGACACTGCTTCCACTGACACTGCTGCGACCCTGCTGCTGTCTCCTGGGCAACCCACCGACTGTTTCGCTCACTGCCAAGCTGCCACCCTCTTCTCCTGATGATGCGGAAGAAATTGCCTGATGACGACGAGGCTGCCAAGTGCGATCAACCTCCTCATCATCAAGTAGGGTCTCCGCCTCACTACTAGCCCCCTCGGCTGCGTCTGGGTCAGGAGACAGACCTGTCTCTAGACCGGCTACCGGGCCACTCTCCTCGCCACTACTTCTTCGCCTAGCTGCTGAAAAGGCGGATGTCTCCCCCCGTTCCTGACCGCCCTCTGTTAGCTCTTCCTCACTGTACAGTGGGGCTGAGCCCACAGCATGCGATACTTCGCTTGGTGAGGGAACACCAAAGGACAGGGGCAGGTAGAGGACACGTGATTTCAGTGGGCTTGGTCCCGGGCCATGCCAACTAACGGTTGTGTCTGACGTACCCACCGACCGTTGGCTGTAGGTGTCAGAGGTGACCTGGGAAGAGGAAGATGACCGAGCCAACCAATCGATGACGGCAGGGTTGTCGGTGGAGACACGACCGCTGGATGACACCGGGAGCACTGGCCTCTGGCTGCGAATAGTGCTGCCTCGACCCCTTCCTCTGCTGCCACGTCTGCTCGCTCCTAAAACATTGCCTCCTCTGCCACTCCTCTGCATGTTGTCTGACATACTCTTTAATTAAACGATTATGTGTCCCTGAGTAACAATTCTGTGTCCCTGAGTAACAATTCTGTGTCTGTGCGAGTAACAATTCTGTGGCCCTAAGTAACGGTTCTGTGGCCCTCAGTAACAGTTCTGTGTCCCTGTGTAACAATTCTGTGTCTGTGCGAGTAACAATTCTGTGGCCCTAAGTAACAGTTCTGTGGTCCTCAGTAACAATTCTGTGTCTGTGCGAGTAACAATTCTGTGGCCCTAAGTAACAGTTCTGTGGCCCTCAGTAACAATTCTGTGTCTGTCCCTGAGTAACAATTCTGTGGCCCTAACTAAAGTTTCTGTGGCCCTAAGTAACAATTCTCTGGCACTCAGTAACAATTCTGTCTGTCCCTGAGTAACAATTCTGTGGCCCTAATAACGTTTCTGTGGCCCTAAGTAACAATTATCTGGCACTCAGTAACAATTCTGTCTGTCCCTGAGTAACAATTCTCTGGCACTCAGTAACAATTCTGTCTGTCCCTGAGTAAAAATTCTGTGGCCCTAAGTAAAGTTTCTGTGGCCGTGAGTAACAATTCTCTGGCACTCCGTAACAATTCTGTCTGTCCCTGAGTAACAATTCTCTGGCACTCAGTAACAATTCTGTCTGTCCCTGAGTAAAAATTCTGTGGCCCTAAGTAAAGTTTCTGTGGCCGTGAGTAACAATTCTCTGGCACTCCGTAACAATTCTGTCTGTCCCTGAGTAACAATTCTCTGGCACTCAGTAACAATTCTGTCTGTCCCTGAGTAAAAATTCTGTGGCCCTAAGTAAAGTTTCTGTGGCCCTGAGTAACAATTCTCTGGCACTCCGTAACAATTCTGTCTGTCCCTGAGTAACAATTCTCTGGCACTCAGTAACAATTCTGTCTGTCCCTGAGTAAAAATTCTGTGGCCCTAATTAAAGTTTCTGTGGCCCTAAGTAACAATTCTCTGGCACTCAGTAACAATTCTGTCTGTCCCTGAGTAACAATTCTCTGGCACTCCGTAACAATTCTGTCTGTCCCTGAGTAACAATTCTCTGGCACTCAGTAACAATTCTGTCTGTCCCTGAGTAAAAATTCTGTGGCCCTAAGTAAAGTTTCTGTGGCCCTGAGTAACAATTCTCTGGCACTCCGTAACAATTCTGTCTGTCCCTGAGTATGAATTCTGTGGCCCTAACTAGCGTTTCTTTGTCCCTAAGTAACAGTTCTGTGGCCCTGAGTAACAATTCTGTGTCTGTGCGAGTAACAATTCTGTGGCCCTAAGTAACAGTTCTGTGGCCCTCAGTAACAGTTCTGTGTCTGTGCGAGTAACAATTCTGTGTCTGTGCGAGTAACAATTCTGTGGCCCTAAGTAAAGTTTCTGTGGCCCTCAGTAACAGTTCTGTGTCTGTGCGAGTAACAATTCTGTGTCTGTGCGAGTAACAATTCTGTGGCCCTAAGTAAAGTTTCTGTGGCCCTAAGTAACAATTCTCTGGCACTCAGTAACAATTCTGTCTGTCCCTGAGTAACAATTCTCTGGCACTCAGTAACAATTCTGTCTGTCCCTGAGTAAAAATTCTGTGGCCCTAAGTAAAGTTTCTGTGGCCCTGAGTAACAATTCTCTGGCACTCCGTAACAATTCTGTCTGTCCCTGAGTAACAATTCTCTGGCACTCAGTAACAATTCTGTCTGTCCCTGAGTAAAAATTCTGTGGCCCTAAGTAAAGTTTCTGTGGCCCTGAGTAACAATTCTCTGGCACTCCGTAACAATTCTGTCTGTCCCTGAGTATGAATTCTGTGGCCCTAACTAGCGTTTCTTTGTCCCTAAGTAACAGTTCTGTGGCCCTGAGTAACAATTCTGTGTCTGTGCGAGTAACAATTCTGTGGCCCTAAGTAACAGTTCTGTGGCCCTCAGTAACAGTTCTGTGTCTGTGCGAGTAACAATTCTGTGTCTGTGCGAGTAACAATTCTGTGGCCCTAAGTAACAGTTCTGTGGCCTTCAGTAACAATTCTGTGTCTGTGCGAGTAACAATTCTGTGTCTGTGCGAGTAACAATTCTGTGGCCCTAAGTAAAGTTTCTGTGGCCCTAAGTAACAATTCTCTGGCACTCAGTAACAATTCTGTCTGTCCGAGTAACAATTCTCTGGCACTCAGTAACAATTCTGTCTGTCCCTGAGTAAAAATTCTGTGGCCCTAAGTAAAGTTTCTGGGGCCCTGAGTAACAATTATCTGGCACTCAGTAACAATTCTGTCTGTCCCTGAGTAACAATTCTCTGGCACTCAGTAACAATTCTGTCTGTCCCTGAGTAAAAATTCTGTGGCCCTAAGTAAAGTTTCTGTGGCCTTGAGTAACAATTCTCTGGCACTCCGTAACAATTCTGTCTGTCCCTGAGTAACAATTCTCTGGCACTCAGTAACAATTCTGTCTGTCCCTGAGTAAAAATTCTGTGGCCCTAAGTAAAGTTTCTGTGGCCCTGAGTAACAATTCTCTGGCACTCCGTAACAATTCTGTCTGTCCCTGAGTAACAATTCTCTGGCACTCAGTAACAATTCTGTCTGTCCCTGAGTAAAAATTCTGTGGCCCTAATTAAAGTTTCTGTGGCCCTAAGTAACAATTCTCTGGCACTCAGTAACAATTCTGTCTGTCCCTGAGTAACAATTCTCTGGCACTCCGTAACAATTCTGTCTGTCCCTGAGTAACAATTCTCTGGCACTCAGTAACAATTCTGTCTGTCCCTGAGTAAAAATTCTGTGGCCCTAAGTAAAGTTTCTGTGGCCCTGAGTAACAATTCTCTGGCACTCCGTAACAATTCTGTCTGTCCCTGAGTATGAATTCTGTGGCCCTAACTAGCGTTTCTTTGTCCCTAAGTAACAGTTCTGTGGCCCTGAGTAACAATTCTGTGTCTGTGCGAGTAACAATTCTGTGGCCCTAAGTAACAGTTCTGTGGCCCTCAGTAACAGTTCTGTGTCTGTGCGAGTAACAATTCTGTGTCTGTGCGAGTAACAATTCTGTGGCCCTAAGTAAAGTTTCTGTGGCCCTCAGTAACAGTTCTGTGTCTGTGCGAGTAACAATTCTGTGTCTGTGCGAGTAACAATTCTGTGGCCCTAAGTAAAGTTTCTGTGGCCCTAAGTAACAATTCTCTGGCACTCAGTAACAATTCTGTCTGTCCCTGAGTAACAATTCTCTGGCACTCAGTAACAATTCTGTCTGTCCCTGAGTAAAAATTCTGTGGCCCTAAGTAAAGTTTCTGTGGCCCTGAGTAACAATTCTCTGGCACTCCGTAACAATTCTGTCTGTCCCTGAGTAACAATTCTCTGGCACTCAGTAACAATTCTGTCTGTCCCTGAGTAAAAATTCTGTGGCCCTAAGTAAAGTTTCTGTGGCCCTGAGTAACAATTCTCTGGCACTCCGTAACAATTCTGTCTGTCCCTGAGTATGAATTCTGTGGCCCTAACTAGCGTTTCTTTGTCCCTAAGTAACAGTTCTGTGGCCCTGAGTAACAATTCTGTGTCTGTGCGAGTAACAATTCTGTGGCCCTAAGTAACAGTTCTGTGGCCCTCAGTAACAGTTCTGTGTCTGTGCGAGTAACAATTCTGTGTCTGTGCGAGTAACAATTCTGTGGCCCTAAGTAAAGTTTCTGTGGCCCTCAGTAACAGTTCTGTGTCTGTGCGAGTAACAATTCTGTGTCTGTGCGAGTAACAATTCTGTGGCCCTAAGTAAAGTTTCTGTGGCCCTAAGTAACAATTCTCTGGCACTCAGTAACAATTCTGTCTGTCCCTGAGTAACAATTCTCTGGCACTCAGTAACAATTCTGTCTGTCCCTGAGTAAAAATTCTGTGGCCCTAAGTAAAGTTTCTGTGGCCCTGAGTAACAATTCTCTGGCACTCCGTAACAATTCTGTCTGTCCCTGAGTAACAATTCTCTGGCACTCAGTAACAATTCTGTCTGTCCCTGAGTAAAAATTCTGTGGCCCTAAGTAAAGTTTCTGTGGCCCAGAGTAACAATTCTCTGGCACTCCGTAACAATTCTGTCTGTCCCTGAGTATGAATTCTGTGGCCCTAACTAGCGTTTCTTTGTCCCTAAGTAACAGTTCTGTGGCCCTGAGTAACAATTCTGTGTCTGTGCGAGTAACAATTCTGTGGCCCTAAGTAACAGTTCTGTGGCCCTCAGTAACAGTTCTGTGTCTGTGCGAGTAACAATTCTGTGTCTGTGCGAGTAACAATTCTGTGGCCCTAAGTAACAGTTCTGTGGCCTTCAGTAACAATTCTGTGTCTGTGCGAGTAACAATTCTGTGTCTGTGCGAGTAACAATTCTGTGGCCCTAAGTAAAGTTTCTGTAGCCCTAAGTAACAATTCTCTGGCACTCAGTAACAATTCTGTCTGTCCCTGAGTAACAATTCTCTGGCACTCAGTAACAATTCTGTCTGTCCCTGAGTAAAAATTCTGTGGCCCTAAGTAAAGTTTCTGGGGCCCTGAGTAACAATTCTCTGGCACTCAGTAACAATTCTGTCTGTCCCTGAGTAACAATTCTCTGGCACTCAGTAACAATTCTGTCTGTCCCTGAGTAAAAATTCTGTGGCCCTAAGTAAAGTTTCTGTGGCCCTAAGTAACAATTCTCTGGCACTCAGTAACAATTCTGTCTGTCCCTGAGTAACAATTCTCTGGCACTCAGTAACAATTCTGTCTGTCCCTGAGTAAAAATTCTGTGGCCCTAATTAAAGTTTCTGTGGCCCTAAGTAACAATTCTCTGGCACTCAGTAACAATTCTGTCTGTCCCTGAGTAACAATTCTCTGGCACTCAGTAACAATTCTGTCTGTCCCTGAGTAAAAATTCTGTGGCCCTAATTAAAGTTTCTGTGGCCCTAAGTAACAATTCTCTGGCACTCAGTAACAATTCTGTCTGTCCCTGAGTAACAATTCTCTGGCACTCAGTAACAATTCTGTCTGTCCCTGAGTAAAAATTCTGTGGCCCTAATAACGTTTCTGTGGCCCTAAGTAACAATTCTCTGGCACTGAGTAACAATTCTGTCTGTCCCTGATTATGAATTCTGTGGCCCTAACTAGCGTTTCTTTGTCCCTAAATAACGATTCTGTGGCCCTCATTAACAAGTCTGTGTCCCTGAGTAATGGTTCTCTGTCCCTAAGTAACTTTTCTCTGTCCCCAATTATCGTTTCTGTGGCCCTAACTCTGTCCCTGTCCCTAGTACAGAGCGGTCTGCCTCTGTTCAATAACTGCAGGCAAATGAAGAATTCCAAAATGGCCGCTATTTATAGCTCGACCATTACACAGTGCTGGCTGGCTGGCTGCTGATTGGCTGATGCGATCACATGTAGTTGAGGAATGCATTATGGGTCAGCGCGCCTTGTCTGCGCGCCTTCCCAGACATCCCCGCTCCGTCGCCGCACATGTCAGCCGCCATTTTCTGAAAAATTTCGATTCGCGCGTCCGAATTAGGCTATTTTTCGGATTCGGCACGAATCGAAATTTTTCCGATATTCGACTCGAATTCCACTTCGGATACTTCGATTCGCTCATCTCTAATAATAATTATAACCTCTGCAATTAACCATATTGTAACATAAACCTTATATAAAAATGGTTGTCCACCACTCACTGGTGAAGTAGGAACTGCTTGTGAAAGGGGGATTGTTACCCCCCAAAAGCCCAAAGGCTTCACTCTCACATGCTCCCTAATAATTTGAAGCTCTGCTCTGTTAGACGAGAGGAGTGAGGACTCTCATAGACCATAAAAGCAGCAAACATTGTAGATGGGTTACTATACCATGCTTGGGAAAGGTGATCAAAATGTTTAAAGTGACAATGTCACTTCAAATCAGCTGAAAGTTAAATATACAGTTTGCTAAAACTTAGCCTGCTTTCACACTGATTAATTTTTCTTCCGCTTTTATGTTAAAAAAGCGGAAGAAAAACGTGGGACCATGTAATCCTATGATACGCTTCACACTCAACTGTTGCAGGTCGGTTGTGTTCAGGCTTGTAAGGTAAAAAAATGCATCAAAAACGCACCCTCCCCCCATTGAAACTAATCACTTGCCCTCCAGAAGATTTACACCCCCCTTTCCGACCAGGTAATTTTTTGCCATACAGCTCTGTGTTACTTTAAATGACAATTGTAGGGTCATGCAACACTGTACATAAATGAATGTTATGTAATTTTTCCCACAAATGGAGCTTTCTTTCTCTGGTATTTGATCACCTCTGCATTTTTTATCCAAAAAAAAAAACAAACAAAAAATTTTCTTCATGAATTTAGGCCAAAATGTATTCTGCTACATGTTTTGCTAAAATCACAATAACTGTATAATAATTGGTTTACATGAAAGAAATAGCATCTACAAATGGTGGTATATATACTGGAATTTTTATTTATTTCTTTTTATACTAGTAATGGTGGCGATCAGCGAATTGATACTGGGGAGGAACTGACTAACTGTCACTGACATCCTCAGTGACAACAATACAGTGATCAGTGATAATAAAAAGCACTGATACTGTACTAATGACACTGGGCAGGAAGGGGTTAACATCTGGGGTGATCAAAGAGTTAACTGTGTGCTGTTTTATGCTTACTGTGTGTACAGTGTGGTGTTTTACTATGGAGACATGCTGCTTTCTATCTCTTTGCTGTGCAGAGAGATAGAAAGCAGCATGTCCATGCTGACAGGAGAGAGATCTGTGTTGTTTACACACCGATCTTTCCCTTCTCAGCTTTCTCCAGGAATCGCCATCCGGGAGCTGGTGATTGACATCCTTAGTAGCCAATAGCAGTGTGATGGGAGTCACCTTGGGTGGGGGGCCCATGAAACACAGCTCACTTTGGAGAGGTGGGGAGACCCCTGTCTCAGCTCCCCATATTCCTATTATGTGTAAGTCACCTTATGCCTATTAGGGGTACAGGGTGATCTGTCCTAATATTGGGGTGGGGTTTGTTGTTTAATGCCATGTGGTTGCATGCCATTGTTCTATTGTGTGTCTTGCTTGGGAGCAAACTATTATGGGATGTATGTGTTTGTGTATTGGCTTGGTGGGGGGTGTCTACAGCAGCCCTCCCCCCTGATGCGACTGTCTGCTGGTGTGTCTCTTGTTACTAAAGGTAGATTGCCCCGCCCTGTGTCATTATGCAGGGAGGGGGGGTTGTTCCCTTGAATGTATATATCTTGTATCTGTGTTAAAATAAAGTAGTCTATTTCCTGGTTTCCTTCAAGACTGGTGCCGTCTAGTCTTGTATGGTCTGCTGTGGTGTCTGTGGTTGGTGTTCGGACAGGGAAGCGGTATCCTAACGGAAGTACCCAAGTGGAGTCGGGGTCAAGTTCCGTTACATTGGTGGCAAGCAGTGGGATTGTGTTTCCAAGCTGTGAACACGTCCAAACCACCACCGGGATTCAAGATCAGGAAAGTGGATGTTGGTCCCCCAGTGGAGATATGGACCTGGCATCAGAGTTCCTGGAGTTGCTGCGGATCGTTCTTGCACCATAGCCCAGGACTGTGTCTGTGGATGAGTACCTGGAGCTCAGGCAGTGGATTTGGGTGGTGCTTTGGAATGGAGCCCTCCAGGTTGCTGGTATGTACAAGGGCAAGTGCTACCCAACCCCAGGGGAATGGGCCAGGGACCATCGGAAGATATGGATGCCATTCCTGGGAGAGTGACCCCAGGAGCAATGGGTGACTGAGTTGGACAGGCTGGTCCAGTGGGAGATAGAGCTGGACAACCGATATCGGGCTCTGCAATGGTACGCAGAGCAGAAATATTTAGGGGTAACAACAGAATGCTCTCCGGAGGGATATGACTTTGGTGGCCCTGGATTGCTGTGGGAGAGCCTTACAGATCATTTTGTGTTTGACAAAGAAGGAGAACCTACCCCTGAGGACCTGCGAGAAGACAGAGAGGCTATGTTCGGTCTCACAGGGGTCTCAGTGCTTGAACCAGATCTGGAATACCTGCTGATGAAAAAACAGCATCTGGAAAGGGCATACAGGCAACTGCTAAAACATGTTCAGCAGCATGCCCAAGAATCAGCAGTGGAAATTCCAGAGACTGGGGATTTGATAGACTTCTCTGCTGAGGAAAAACAACCTGGTGAGCCTCCAGCAGATGAGCTGGCAACAGGGCCAAACATTACTGAACTCTGCCCAGCACTGGTAACATCTTCTGGGTTCCACGGACTGGAGATAATGAACCCCTATCCCCAGACATCAGTTCCAAAGACTGGGGATTTGATTGACTTTTCTGCTGAGGAGGAACCAGCCAGTGTGCCTTCAGCAGAAGAGCTGGCATCAGGGTATGGCATTGTTGACCTCTGCCCACAACAATCAGCACCGCAGGAGCTGCAGGAAGAGGATGCAATCGGCACCTCACAACTGCAGCTTGAGCTGATGTCCATGGATGGGACTTCGGTCTCCACTGACACAACCCCAGAAAAGGGTCTGGCATTGGGACAGGAGGATATCAGTCTTACTTTGCAATCACTGGGGGATGTCCATCAAGTCAAAGTCGGACCAGATCCCCAACAGCATGATGGAGTCGGCCCAGCCACCCTGTCTTCTCTCCAGTGACTGAGAGGATTTCAGGGAGAAGGACCAGTCCATACTTCTCCTCAGCGGCAGGTATGTTCTACAAGATTGGCCAGGTGAGTAATGCTATGCTTGGGATAATTTGTTTGGGGAACTGTGTGGGTGCTGGAATTGGGGGACTGAAAGTACAGACTAACTTCAGAGTCCACCCGTCTGGGGTTTCCTCCTGTGTTAGTCTCCTGCCAAAAGGGGAGATATGTGATGGGAGTCACTTTGGGTGGGGGGCCCATGAAACACAGCTCACTTTGGAGAGGTGGGGAGACCCCTGTCTCAGCTCCCAATATCCCTATTATGTGTAAGTCACCCTGTGCCTGTTAGGGGTACAGGGTGATCTGTCCTAATATTGGGGTGGGGGTTGTTGTTTAATGCCATGTGGTTGCATCCCATTGTTCTATATGTGTGTCTTGCTTGGGAGAAAACTATTATGGGATGTACGTGTTTGTGTAATGGCTTGGTGGGGGGTGTCTACAGCAGCCCTCCCCCCTGACAGAACTGTCTGCTGGTGTGTCTCTTGTTACTAAAGGTAGATTGCCCTGCCCTGTGTCATTATGCAGGGAGGGGGGGGGGTTGTTCCCTTGAATGTATATATCTTGTATCTGTGTTAAATAAAGTAGTCTGTTTCCTGATTTTCTTGAAGACTGGTTCCGTCTAGTCTTGTATGGTCTGCTGTGGTGTCTGTGGTTGGTGTTCGGACAGGGAAGCGGTATCCTAATGGAAGTACCCAAGTGCAGTCGGGGTCTGGTTCTGTTACAAGCAGCAATAGCAGAAATGCAAAATTACGTATATTTACGTGATTTTGCACAGCACGGCTGCCCTGTAGCAGTACATCTGCTATGGGGCGGCGGGAAAGCGTTTAATGAAAAATGCAGCATAAATGCATCACAAATGCACTAAAAATGAACAAACAATGCATTTTTTGAGTCACACCTCCTGTAAAAGATGCACCGCAAAATGTTTGCCATGTTTTTGCTACAAATCAGTGTGAAAGTAACCTTATTTGCAGAGGTTCAAGAGTAGAGTATTCTGTACCTTATACAGGAGGGTCTGAATATATAAGAAAAGAGGTTCTACATCTGCTTTGTGGGTGAAAAAGTTTAACCCCAGGAATAAAATTTATAACTCAAGTCATCACAAGGATACATTTAAAATATATTTTATGTTTTTCCTTTTTTGCATCTATAGTACCAAAGTCAAGACAACCATATCAGTAAATCTGACTCAAGTATCTCTGAAATAGTCCTGAGTGTGCTGGCACAGAACAGACATCCTTCATTTATTACATATGGTTTAAAGGAAGTCATCTATAAACAAAATTGTGCCTGACTGTAGCTTCATATTATTATTAAGCTGTAAAATGTAAATCATTTTCCCAAGATTTGTTTTCAGAACTTAGTTTTTATGTAAATAGTGCAGCCAGAACAAAGAAATATTAGTAAAACATGCTTTGAGCACCTATGTATAAACACGGATGTGCTGCATCCTGGGAATTGGGAATGTCTATGTTTGTGTTTGCAGCAATAGGAAAAAAAAGCAGCCAACTATGAAAATAACATCACAGCAGATTAGATGGTGGCCTCTGTGTCAATGTCCTCAATCATTTATGGTCACAGAGTTCTAAGAATTCCAATTAGAACAAAACATACTTTACTTTAATTTGGCCTTTAATTTCTTTCTTTGTAACACATTATGATGTATTACATGTTAACTTTATTTTGAAGCAAATGTACAAATGTTTTAAAATCATGGAAAAGTAAAAATTGGATTATTGTAAAACAAAAAAAATTGAAGCGAGATTAGATTATATGTAGAAGTAAACTAGATTAAATACAAAAACACACTATGAGGTATATTTATTAAAAAAAAAATAAAAACAATTGGCAGTGAAAAAGGGCATGTACCTTTTGTTCTGTGTGAATGGGGCAAAAAAAATGTTTTATTAGGCTATTCCCTTCAGTGTATGAATGTTTATCATTGATTTAAAGTGATATGAAAGGGTCAGTTTAAAAAAAAAACAAAAAACAAATATGTCATACTTACCTGCTTTGTGCAATGGCTTTGCACAGAGCAGCCCCGGTCCTCTTTTTCTCAGGTCCCCCACTGGAGCTCCTGGCTTCTCCCCCTTGACCAGTGTCCCCAATAGCAAGCCTCCCGCTAAGGGGGTCACTAGTGCGTGCTTGCTCCCACGCCCTGCTCTATGCGTCCATAAGACACATAGAGCCGAGGCTTGGCCTCACCCTCTGATCTTTCCTCCTTGGCTCACTGGCTGTGATTGACAGCAGTGACCAATGGCTCCCGCTGCTGTGTCTCAGCCAATGAGGACTTGGGACAGCCGAGGCTTCCGTGTACATCACTGGATCAAGAGGGGGCTCAGGTGAATATAAGCGAGGGGCTGTGGGGGGAGCAGCATACAAAAGGCTTTTTAACTTCATGCATAGAATGCATGAAGGTAAAAAGCCTTCAGCCTTTACAACTACTTTAAAAATAAAAATACCACATTTGGCCACTAAGTGGTGGTATCATTGAAATGTCCTATGATACTTTTCATAGAGTTTACTTTGCGTATATCATTCTGTATTGAATATTGGACATTTAATACAGAAACCATAGGCACTAATATAGAATAGTTCATACACACACACACACACACTTACCTTTTTAGCCATTACAGCCTCTAATCTTTAAGGAAGGCTTATCATAAGACTTTCACTGTGTATTCGAGGTCTTCCACAGGATACAGGGATATGTTCACCTTATCACAAAGAAAAATAAATGCACATTTTTTTCAGGTAAAAAAACATGCATTTATTATTTTTTTCTTCTGAGGTGCCTGTGAAGCATTGAACCAGTGATCAGCAGATCGTGGGTACAATCTCAGGCTCCTGAAGACTCTCAGCATAGCTGTCTGCCCGTACCTCATATGGGCAGGCAGCTATCTGAGAGTAGGAAGATCAATTAACTAGGAGAGGTCTGACCAGTGCCCCCGTATTTCACTGAGAACTAAAAGCCATCAGCCGCAATGGCTTGTGGTACTTGTTGGCATTCATTCACAGGAAACTGAATGAATTACGCTGTTGTGTGGGCGGAGCTCCGCACAGCCGCATTATTTTGAAATTGTTACAGTGGGTGCAGCTTCACCTGCTTAGCACAGTCCATGTCTCGTATCTGATTTGCCAGAGGAGTTTCCCTGAATTGCTGGATAGGGAATATTTGCATCCTGATTTGGAGCATAAACACAGGAGTATGAAATGTCTATACTGAAAGTTCCTTCAAAGAAACCTGTACCTAAAGAATTATAAGCTGGTATTGCTGGCTTCGTCTAAAAATATTAGTTTATTGGTTTCCATGCTGATTTCAAAGGCTTTATTACTGTATGAGGTACTGATCTAGAACAAGTATATACATATAGTCCATTATTTTCACAAGGCATATTTTTCTCCTTGGTGAATCCAGAAAATTCAGTTCTTAAAAAAGTCCATACATGACAAAGAAGTCCATGTGGGGAGCAATACTGGGGAGCAATACTAACTGATCCTGCAGCACCCTGTATGGACCAAGGAGAATCAAAATAGTGCAGACAATGGAAACATAATAAAATTGGGCAGGAAAGGATTAATATCAAGTGGCTTTATTCAATGATAACAATATCCAGACCCACTGTTAGCATCTGAAGACAAGCAGAATATCCACAAAACAACACAGCTAGGAAACTGGTATAGAATTGGCATGGAGCAGGTAAGATGTCAGCTTCAACCTGGTACTGGCATGTTGGATCCGCTCAACTGTCAAAGTAAGCGGGGACTACAGCAATCGGCTTGAGAAAGGAAGCATGTTCCTGAAACTTTCTATTCTCATTGACTCTTCCCTTCCACATGTGGTAAAAGCTGCTGCAGGTGCTGCTTACCTTGACAGCTGAGCAGGTCCAGCATGCCGTTGGTGGCTTCAGTTTGACAGCTCGCCAGCTTTTGTGTCACTTTAGGTCCATTTTCTGGGAAATGATGTTTTGTGGATATTGTGCCTATTTTTGTGTTGACAATGTGAGTGGATATTGTTTTTTTTTATCATTTAATAATTTATTTGATATTAATCCTTTCCTGACTCCTCTGTTTTAACTTTATTGAAGCTAGGGACAGTCAGACACCAAACAGTTTTCAAAGGCCAGCAAGGGCAGCCTCCAAATTTTCTTCAGTACCAGTCTGCCTAGGCTGTAGCTGAGACATGCAAGTAACACTGTTCAACAGGTAAAAAGTTTTGGGCATAAAATTAGCTAATCTTACATAATTTTGGGGTGCTGAAAACGAAAATGACCCTAAAAAATGTTGATTGGCTCTAGTTTCCATGATATATTCACCCATCTAATGACGTAAGCCATTCAAAATTATGATGCAACTTCAGCTGCATATTGCGCAATTGATACTGGTGACCAATAGAAAATTGCATGTATACTGAGATGATGCAATATTAGCCTTTAATTGCATCACTTCACTGCATAAAAGCTGCAGTATCTGTAGCTGATTGTAGTTCAGCGTCTTTACATTTCGTTTTATGCTTATATAGGCTACTCAGTAATGCCTCGAACTTGTGTGAATAAAGCGGATAATTTCTGCTATATCTGCGGTGAAATAACTTTTATCTCACAAAAAAGGAGGATAACAGGAATGATTAAGAAAGCCTACAACTTGTATTTTGGCTGCAAGATAGGAGACCAGGACAAGAGCTGGGCACCACATATATGCTGCAATTCTTGTGGGACGGCACTGGAGCAATGGTTGAATGGAAAAAAGGCATCTATGCCTTTCGCTGTGCCAATGATTTGGAGAGAGCCAACAGATCATGTTAGTAATTGTTACTTTTGTATGGTGCCTCCAATTGTAAAAGGGCTAAATAAGAAGAAAAAGTTATCTGTGCACTATCCAAATATTCCATCGGCAATACGTCCAGTTCCTCATGGAGAGGGGCTACCAATTCCTAAAGCAATCCTTCATGGTTGAGTCAAGTGAGGAAGAACCTGAAGCGTGTAGTCACGTGCAGTTGTAAGAGATAGCCCTTTCCTCGAATACAAGAGAAAAGCCAAGAGAAGCAAAACCGACACAAACTGAAGACAAAACTTGTGAGAATCCTAAGTATTAAAATGATTCAACTTAGCTTATGGCTATAATTTTTCTTGGTAATCCTATGCAATATATTATGCCATTTAGGCTTTGTTATGTAGTCAATATCACTTGCTTTATATTTGTGGAAAGACATCTATCTATATAATTATTGTGCATTATGTAGTCATTACGCCTATAGTAGAAAACTTTCCGTTTACAGAAAAACTAGAGCCAATTGACAAATTTCATTGTTATATTTGAACTCAGAATGTGAAATTCATTAAGAAATGGATCCTTTTGTTTCCAAAACTGGCAAAAAATAAAAATTTGTTGAACAGTGTAATTGCACACTTTGAACACAACAGTAATACAGAGATTTTTTACTGCTGGTGCAGTAAGCTGAGGTCTGTGAGTCCATGTGATACAGCATAAACTCCTATTCAAATGTTAGGGTCAGTTCACTTAGCGGCATGATTTATAATAATCCTGAAATAATTTTATGTCACAGTCATTTTTTCATCATGTGTTCACATATAAACATTTGTATCTTTTTGCAGTAGTTGACCATTGAATTCCTTTATTTGCCATGAATTAGTATTATTTTTTATGGATCGTTATTTTATTTTTGCTTGCCTTGTAATGGATATGAAGACTTTATCACCACTGGACAATTATGTTGTTCTAAAGCTTTTCTGTTTCCCTTAAGTCTTCCTTCACAATATGAGCATGGCCTGGGTACAGCCAAGAGCACAGGGCATGTCATCCTTTTTAGAATACTTGTGGCAAGTGAAGGCTTCCACACAAAACATTTTGAGGATCAAATAACATTTCAACTATATCTACCTATGCTACCAAATGCGAAAATGTCCATAGGAGTTTTATGCATATGAAGAATACTGTAATCTATATCAGGGCTTAAAATTTCAAGTCTAGACCTACTAGCCAGGCAAAAACCTTACTCTCCACCAGTTGCCCCACCAAACCTTGCCCAGGTCCGCCTCCCAACCCCACCCCAGGCCCATCCCCCAACCCCATCCCCAGCCCTGCCCCCAACCACGACCCCTTAAAGCTTATGAAATTACATTTTTCTTTAGAATAAAGAGTCCAAAATAAAAAAAACAGCAATTATAACATAGCGTTTTTATGTCAATTCAAACATAACAGAAATTGCTTAATAGAGTGTAGAGGGCAAGTGGTTAACATAAAACAATGTAAACATAAAATTAAAATAAGTGTCCCCATCAGAGTCCCCCTTTACATCAGGTGTCCCCATCAGAGTCCACCTATCAGAGTCCCCCTTTACATCAGGTGTCCCCATCAGAGTCCCCCTTTACATCAGGTGTCCCCATCAGAGTCCCCCTTTACATCAGGTGTCCCCATCAGAGTCCCCCTTTACATCAGGTATTCCCATCAGAGTCCCCCTTTATATAAGGTGTTCCCATCAGAGCCCCCCTTTTCATCAGGTGTCCCCATAAGTGTAATCTCACCCTTCCCCCTTGTACTCACAGATCTTCTTGTGAATGCAGCTTCTCTTCTCTCCTTCGGTCATGTGATAAGTCACATGATAAGGGGAGAGAGGAAGGACACTCTGCCTTAATTCCTTAGTCTCGGCTGTCTATCGCCCCCTGCAGGCAGGAGGAAGGAGAAAGCCTAGTCCTCCCTCCAGCAAGTGTCAGCAGCTGCTCCCTGTGACAGGAGTGAAACTGCGATCACTCCTGTCACTGAGGAGCGGCACCAGCAGTGCGCCCCCCCCTCAACACAGTGCTCGGGGCAGGTTGGTGCTGCTGGTGGCAACAGCCCCCCACCCTCCGATGTGGCGCTGGGACACACTCGCCCCCATGTTATTTTCACTAGCCAAATGCTAGCAGGAGAGTGGAAATTTCCAGCCCTGGTCTATATTTCATACACATTTATTCAATTACTTGTATTTAAAAATCTTGATAAATACCTTAATTTATCGTGACAATTACATTTGTTTATTGGTATTTTCCTAATTTGTTTGTAAGATCTGAAATTATGAATGTCTCACTGTAGTAAGGGTAGAATGATTCCATTATGTAGTTTGACCAGAAAACAAATCTTAAACATCTATTACATTTTTTTTATAGCTGGGCTTGAATACTTACATGTGTTAGTAATCATAGAATCACATCTCATTTAAATTTTACTATGTATATTATGATATTCTTGCATTTTTGTCCCTGAGACTTTTGTACTATCTTGTTTTGCTTTTATTATTTAAGGTAATGCTTTGATTGATTTTTTTATGATTGCTTTGTGGCGCAGAGCCTTTAACCTTTAAGGACAATGTATAGTCATGTGTTTACTTCACTGAGGTAAAAATATGGATGTATGTAGTATGATGGCTTATACACGTTACTCGTGGTTGCTTTCGCTTTTAAGCTGAGGATCTATGGCACCTGTTTTGTTGATTGCATGTCTGTCACCTCTGTTTTTCAATAGTTCAAATTGAAAAGGTTTAGGCTGCTCCTTGAGATCAAAGATATATCTCTCACTTTCAACTGAATATCCATTCTAAATAAAGCTATGCTCCTCATTAAACGCCTGTTACCACACACCCGAACTTTAGTGATGAGCCAAACTGCCCTGGGTTTGACTTGAGCAGGGTTTTGTGAACTTCAAAGAAGTTCAGATACTGACCCAAACCCCACTGAAATCAACGGGAGTTGAATTAGTCAAATTAAATGCCCATTTTCTAAGCTAATAGGCGAGGGGTGTCAAACATAGCACGGGGAGGGGGGCACTGCCCTGGGTAAAATGTAAATGAAAAAAAGTAATTCAGGCAGGAGCAGTGAGAAGGAAATGATGTGATTGTGCTTAAAGTAGAACATCAATGTTCAATTCCTTTAAATAACATGCCTGGAGGGGTCCTAATCTTTCCTGTAAAGGGGCAGATCTCTCTGATGTATAAAAAGTGATGATATCTACAAAGGAAAAATTTTTTTTACATTTCTGGCAAATGACGTGTCATTGACAGTTTAATTGTTTAAAAAAAAACAGTACACAGACCCTTCCATGGGTTTGCTATGCATTTTAGGGGTCATTTGCTTGTAATTTCAACTGTATCATATTTTTTAATTTGTGCTTGTCATTTTCGCTGCAGCACATCCTACAGCAAGAAATAAAAAGACTTGAGTCTGGTATGGATTTTAGGGAGTACCTCATTTGATAAAAAAGAGCATGAGTTTCCCAACCGATCCTGACAGTACACAGAGCTGAATAACAGCTCCTCGAACTGTCATTAGCTATATAAAGGAAGGGGTGGGCTTTGACACCGAACCACTGGGTCATCCCTAGCTTTTATGTAAGACTTCTTAGCCTCCTTGGCCTTGAATACTTGTACTATGCTTTTGCTGTCACTCCCTATGGAAACCACATATTGTGCTGCCTCCCCGAGATGTCAAATTTAGCCTTTATTTCACATGTCACTGGGTTCTTTTTCAAAGTCTTCTTCTGTCCACCTCTACAACAATGTGTATAGAGAAGTTCACACACAAAATAGGCAATTCCCTTTACCTGGGTGGTCATTCTACTATGAGTGGGGTATGAAGTTTTAAATGAAAATAAAGATACATTTGACACGTTTGATGCTTCTATACACAATGACCCCTCTCCTCTGGACGCTGTCTTCCACTGATGGGATCAGACTGGGGATCCTAATCCAACAGGGGACATCAAGGCAATGACCAAAGGGCAGAATCACCACTTCAAGATGATACATACACCTTCAGAGGATTGCAGAGTGATTTTTTGTCTGACCCTTTCAACAATAGAAATGTACCTCAGTAAGGAGCACCACTCTCCTTAGTCAGGCTGATCACATCTAGGAAAGAACCATCTGCTAATATTGTGCACTCAGTAGCATAAAGAAACCAACTACAGTGTTATCCAGGGGCACTGAGTTTAATCTAGAACAGAAGCACACACAGGTGTGTGTGTGTGTGTGTGTGTGTGTGTGTGTGTGTGTGTGTGTGTGTGTGTGTGTGTGTGTGTGTGTTAGGGGGGGCTTATGTACTATTGGTGTCCCTGTTCATGGGTTGATATTTATCCTTCATTTCCTTAGAAGTAGGACCCATGATAGCATGGGCAGCACAGTGGCTAAGTGGTTAGCAATTCTACCTGGCAGAATTAGGAGCTTGTAACAGATTGTAAGCTTTTTAAAGGCAGGGACCTAAGTGAATGTACAATATATGTAAAACTCTGCGTAAATTGTTGACACTTATTGGCTCACCCGAGTGGGAAAAAATAGCGGATGTGGAGGAGTTGATTGCAACTGCACACGATACCCCCACGACATTTTCTCACGTATGGGCCTGTTGGACACATTTTCTGACTACTCCTGTATACCGATCTCTCATGGACCAGTCGGTCTGAATTTAATTGGACCCCCTGAGGGCGCTACTCTCTCTTGCTTGACTTTATGGGGGCAGATTACCCCCGTTTGTCCTCCTCCCCCAACCGACCGATTCTGATGACAGGCTGGAATTTTGTAGGTTTTGCGAATGTATCACCGTATGGATAACAATCACTCTGTTATTCCCTTTCTCATTTGCCCACCCCCTGTGCTGCTCCTTCCCCCCCCCCGTTTTGTTTTTCTTTTGTTTTGTTTTGTTCTTCTCTCTCTTACTCCCCCCCCCCCTTTTTTTTTTTTTTCTCCGCTCTATGGCTTCTTTTCTTCATTTCTGACTAACCTCTGCATGCATTGGTCAACTACCCAAAGGACAATTAGCTATGATGACAGAATCACTTCCCCTTTCATACTAGCAGTATACTTGATCACACATTCTGTCAGGAATGGACTGGCCAGCAATGGTGGGACTCACCTGCCTTATGAGCTGCAGTACCAGGGCTGGCCAGCGGGTGCTCCCAGCAATCAGAGACTCAACCTTGCAGCCAGTCAAACACCTGGAACTGATTATACTGGTGTATTTAAGGGATGGCCAGACCTGCAGACTCTGCCTTGGTGTGTGTGTTTTTCCTGGGCCCTGTATCCTGTTCCTGCATCCTGTTCCTGTTCCTGTCTTGTCGCTGACCCTGCCTGATCTGACCTCTGCTGACTTCTCCTGCTCTGACCCCGGCTCGTTCCTGACCATCCCTCTGCCTGACCCTCTGTACCACTCTGCCCGCTACCTGCTGAACCTGGCTTGTGACCCCGACCATTCTCCGCTTGCTCCCCCTGTACCTACCTGCCCGATTGATATTGACCCGGCCTGCCTGACGACGCTTCCATTGTATGTACTGTTATCTGTGGGTGGTATGGTTTGGTTCGTTTGCACTGTGTTATGTTTTAGTATTGCACTGCGTTTATGTTTGTATTGTTAGTGTTAATAAATTACATTGTTTATAACGTATCTGAAGTCTGCGTTTCCCTGCGTCAGTCACACACCTCTGGTCATACCCGGGAGCCCTGACATTACACCAAGGCCAATCCTGACCAGAAGTGGCTGCACAGGGAAGCCATCTTGGTTTGTTGCTGGGAAGGATGGATCTTGATGAGGTTGTGTATTTATATCTGCTAGTGTTTGATGACAGAGAGTATGCTTATCAAACTCTGAAGGAGTATCCCCGGGATGAACTACTAGAGTGTATACGGCTCGCTCATGTTCTAGTAGATCAGGGCACAGAATTCTCTGAGGTGCAGCCATTGATTCAGATTTGTGCGGAGTTGGTTTCATCTGGTACCCCCGAATGCAGGGATGAATTTTTGCCGCCATTTAGTGCCGACCAGGTAGAGTCCCTGGTATGGTTATTAGAGGATGATGTGGATTGCTTCTTGGAGCATTATGCTGCATGTTCACCACAGGTATTAAGGGATTGTATAAACGCAGTGCAGTCTTTGGTCAGACAGGCTTTGTGTAAGCTCAGCTTTGTTCAACCCATACTGCAGACATGGACAGATTTGTTGCACCCAGCCTCAGTCAGCTTACAAAAACCCAGTCCTGCTTCTAATCTATTTCCTCAAAGCTCTATTCCTGCATTCCCAACAGCTCCTCCTGCCCTGCTATCTACCGCATGTCAGTACCCTGTTCCCACTCGCTGCACCTATCCTGCCTTTAACCCTGTAAGAAAGCCCTCTGTAGCAACTGTTCCCTCCTCTGTTCCATCCTCCAGCTCTTCTCTGTCTCCAGCTGCTCCATTCGTTTGCAGACCTGCGTTTACTTGCAGTGCTCCAGTAGTTAAAACCAGAAAAAAGCAAAAATTCTTTCCAACCAATACCATCCTGCCAGTATCCAAACCGGTGAGCCTGCCGTCTGAGAACCTGCCTTCCGTGGTTCAGCCTGAAGCCTCTACTCAGCCTGAAGCCTCTACTCAGCCTGAAGCCTCTACTCAGCCTAAAGCCTCTACTCAGCCTGATGCCTCTACTCAGCCTGATGCCTCTACTCAGCCTGATGCCTCTACTCTGCCCGGAGTCCGGCCCGATGTGCCTCTGCCCGGAGTCCGGCCCGATGTGCCTCTGCCCGGAGTCCGGCCCGATGTGCCTCTGCCCGGAGTCCGGCCCGATGTGCCTCTGCCCAGAGTCCGGCCCGATGTGCCTCTGCCCGGAGTCCAGCCCGATGTGCCTCTGCCCGGTGTGCCGCTGCCCGGAGTCCTGCCCGGTGTGCCGCTGCCCGGAGTCCTGCCCGGTGTGCCAGTCTTTGATATCTCGCCAGTTACCAGACCCGGGCGGTGGAACATTTTGCCCAGCTAGGACTGTTTGGAGCGTCCTGAGGCCGCTCCTTGAGGGGGGGGTACTGTCAGGAATGGACTGGCCAGCAATGGTGGGACTCACCTGCCTTATGAGCTGCAGTACCAGGGCTGGCCAGCGGGTGCTCCCAGCAATCAGAGACTCAACCTTGCAGCCAGTCAAACACCTGGAACTGATTATACTGGTGTATTTAAGGGATGGCCAGACCTGCAGACTCTGCCTTGGTGTGTGTTTTTCCTGGGCCCTGTATCCTGTTCCTGCATCCTGTTCCTGTTCCTGTCTTGTCGCTGACCCTGCCTGATCTGACCTCTGCTGACTTCTCCTGCTCTGACCCCGGCTCGTTCCTGACCATCCCTCTGCCTGACCCTCTGTACCACTCTGCCCGCTACCTGCTGAACCTGGCTTGTGACCCCGACCATTCTCCGCTTGCTCCCCCTGTACCTACCTGCCCGATTGATATTGACCCGGCCTGCCTGACGACGCTTCCATTGTATGTACTGTTACCTGTGGGTGGTTTGGTTTGGTTCGTTTGCACTGTGTTATGTTTTAGTATTGCACTGCGTTTATGTTTGTATTGTTAGTGTTAATAAATTACATTGTTTATAACGTATCTGAAGTCTGCGTTTCCCTGCGTCAGTCACACACCTCTGGTCATACCCGGGAGCCCTGACACATTCTCACACCCGCGCTCAGACGCCTCCACCACTTTCAACTTATAGCACTGACTCTGGCTTAGACGTCGTTTGTGTTCTTCTCCCCGCTGCAGATCCACACTTTGTGACGTTATCAGAGGAGGTCTGGGGCCTCATGGCCTAACACGTTTCATTATAAGCGTTCTAATGTATTTCAGGCACTACCGTGTCGTGGTTTAGTTACCCCACACTGCTTCGTTTTTGTAATTGTACTTGTTTTCATGCACTCTTGACTGGATGTGTGTGTTGCTAATTGTCTTTCTCACATTTCATGTTTATCTTAGCTTATTATGTCAATCTGTATTTCACAATAAACATTATTTTTTTGGAAAAAAAAAAAATTGTTGACACTTTATAAGTATCTGTAATAATAAAATAAATATATAAATATATGAAAGAGTCCATCCCTCTTGTCCTGCACTGTTAATCCGATCTGTTCATTATAGCATTACTATGGTTGCTTATCACTGTGGGTTCCCAGACTCCAAATCCATTGTTCTCCACAAAACAACCCAGTGGGAACGTCATAACACATGGCATAACCCTGAAGGTAGGGCTATATTTGTAAAAGGAAGCTGGAACAACTATGCATGTGCCCTACCTTTAAACACAAACCACGTTCCCTTTCTATAAGCCACTCTGGAGCACCCACAAACCTTTAAAGAGGAGAGTATTCTTATTGGAGAGGACATCAACTTCATACTAGATTCAGCATTAGATGCCTCCAGGGAAGCATCACATGGTGTTCACTCCACTTAGGAAAGCTAACCTTAAAGACAAGGACTTCACATTCCTGTCGAACAGCATAAATCTTACACATGCATTGACCTCTTTCTAGTCAAACATCACAATCTCCCATAGGTTTGCAATGCCTCTATAGGCTCCATTTCCCTCTTTGACCATTTGCTCATAACTCCCTGAAGATGGATTTCAGCTCTCGCTCAGTTCCTCTCTCTATGAGCTCCCCAAATATTGGTGAATGTAAAAAAAATTAACATACTATCTCTCTTTTAATCATAATGTAGACTATGACCTTATGACTACTGTATATAGAAAGGGTATAAATCCTTTATCTGAGGGGAGGGGGTTATCAAACATGGGACTAGGCTCAAGCCAGAACTGAACAAAAAGAAAAACACTTTGGAGACATACACACATTTAAGGCTGTTCAGAAACAAAAGCCATATGCACACTAACTGACCTTACTGTGCCTAGAGACCATTTCAAATAACTTTGCCTCTATCAGGTGAAATTGTTAGTTACTAAATATAAGTGTACATATTACAAGCATGAAAATAAATACATTTCCCCTTATTAAGCAGCTTGCAACCTAACCATAGTGAGTGATTGGTGTCGTCATGGCCCCAGCATGGTCCCCTCAAACAAAGAGTAGCCATTAGCATCAAATATTCCATTTGCCTTTTTACCATGGTGCCCTGGACACCTCTCACATACCATAAAGGCTCATTCCATCATCTGCACAACTTGTTAAATTTGCAGAAAAGTCTTTCAGGAAAGTGATATTTCTTCATCGCCATCTTTCCTCTTACCTTACACATCTTTCTCACCAGGCATGGATGATCCATGTTTTCAAGAAATTATACTATACTAAATCTATAGAGAGCATCATTTTATTTTTTACCAACACCAACCTTTACTGGAACAGATAATGACAGACTATCACCTGGATAGACTGTAATGTTGATGAGCCATCCAACACCACAAGTACTACATTACATGTTCTTAATTTATATAAATAAAGAATATACTGTATAGGAAAAAAACCCTTTCTGCAGCACAAATCGAGTAAAAAAATCTAAAGAGCTGCACAAACTGTTCTCTATTAATCCTGTATAACAATAACGATAATAAAAGAGAAGCACATGTATTATTGTATGTAGCCTGACTCCATTACAGTAATGAATGTAGAAGTGTCACAGGATAATCGAATAATATAGTGCTCAAATCACTAGTAGTGCTGTGAAAAACATATAAACAAACAAAAACAATTTGAAAAAATACATTAATAAGAAAAAAAAAAAAGAGTCCAGTGCATTCAGTCCCAAGAAATGTTGAAGTAATTTTATAAATACAAAGTCCACTTCCTTGTCTTCTTTCCACTTTAAACATATATCACCAATGGTGCCTTCAGTGACTATCACAATCACCCCAATCCAGTGTAACTCACCAGATCATAATGCCTGTAATATTTTGGATAGACAAAAGTGCTTTGGAACACAATCCAGACTACTTTTGCTTCGCCTCAACAAGCACCTCTCCTGAACTCTGCTTTTAGTGTGCTAATAAGCTCAGGACATGTAAAAAAAAACCCACGTCCAATAGTGTAATAAAATTCAAAACTCTATATATTTTATTCCATATAAATGAGGCTCACCAGACAAATACTTGAAACTCAGCATATCACATATGACATAATTCACATGACCGCTGTATGTACATTGAATCAGTAAACTCGCTCCCTTTTTACGACCATCCACATCCCGATATGTTTTGTCTTTACCAACTTCTTCCAAGAGAACCAACTTAATATTACAGGTGTGTTCTCATTTCCATGCTATGTATCTGTGGCAATAAATGATGGATATTTGTGAACTACAAGGATCATTCAACTTTTTAAAAATGTATGTCTTTCCAACAGAAACATAACTCTTGCATTTATATTTAAGGGAAAGATAACTTAACTCTAATTTAATATAACAATATCAAGTAATTATTAATATACGGTATACTGAAGAACATACAAATATTACTTGTCTCTCCTTCAGAGATTCAATATTTAGACTGTATTTTTCTCAGTGTGGTTCCTCTGATATCTGCACCCCTCTTCTTAGTGCTTGCTACATTGGCTTATTATATGTTCCACTCATTTTGTCATCACACATCCTCATAATATGAATGAAGTACAATTAAACCTCAAGTCTACACACGTCTAAGCTGCTCATGAAATGATGTAGTAATATGGATACAAAATGAAAAACAAATATGATTGAAAAAATAGCATACGGTTTGTTACCAATTGCAGAGAAATATTTTCTTTGATCTTGCACAAGTCAGGCTCATGAAAGCAAACATGATAACATCTTTAACTGTATAAAGACATTCAAAATATAGAATGTGTTAGTGAAAATTCATACTTCTCTTATTTCTGATGGAAACCATACTGGTTAATTTGCAAAGAACACCAGCTTTGCTTAATTTTACATACTAATGATTATTATGAATTTATATAGTTCCAACATATTCTACATAACTTTACATGGGAACCTGATTTAATAATACTAGTAAAAAGACATGGCATCTAAAGAAAGTTAAAAAGAACAAACTTTTTTCAAATGAATCAAATTCAGGATCCCAAGGGCAAAAGACGATGGTTACTGTGTTTACTATGTAGGAATGTTGCTAAGTGCTTTATTATAACAATGGCTGGAAAAAAATTGTGTTAATTATTGCTGGTAAACCAAATGGTGCTCAGGCTTAAAGTTTCACCTCAAATCATTCTAGAGGATTATATGTCTATGTTTTTCAAAAACTAGGGAAGTAGTTGATATACTGAATGAGGTAAAATAATAGGTGCATTTTTATACAAAATATAATACCCTAATGCTTGCTCCCAGCCCCAATACGCCTGCCCTTCTAAGGATAAGTGTCACATGAACCCATTGTGCACACCTGCTGGTTTGTAGGAGTTGCTGCTGGTTGTGAGCTGAAACTTTGGGGTTGCTTTACTAAAGGAAAATACACTGTTCATTTTCAAAGGGAATCTTCCTTTGCAAAGGAATTTTCCCTTAGCTTTGTGAAGGAGATGAAGCTCTGCTGACCTCCACCATTTAATCACATGCAAGAAAATGTCTTTATTGTCTTTGCATGTGATTGTGTATTCTTTAAAAAAAGTGAATTTTCACCACATTCACTATGCACTGGTAGGTCTGCAAAGTTTTAGTAGTTTTCACTCCCCTCAGGTGTGCTTGTGCTGTAAACAGCCATAGAGTTCATTGTTACCATCTCCCACACCTCCACTAGATCAAGGTACAGTAGGAGGGCCATCTACCAGGCATCCAGTTGATCAAGGCAGAGTAGCAGGGGTCTCTGGCATCAACCCTATCTGTTGGGCAACAACATTGATTTCCCACTATGATCTAACAATGCTGTCCCTCTTACCCAAATTACAATTGCTCTTACTTCTTTTAACAGCAAAAGAGTGTTATTCAATTTCACAGTCTCATATTTTGCCATATGTAGACATTTCTGTGGTAAGTAGTTAGCCATTTAGTTGTCAATCCTAGGAGATAAAAGAAATTCGAAAATAATTAAAAAGTTATAGTCCACGCAAAGTATTCATTCAATGTTCATTTTATGGTGGTCGATGTACAAATACTGTAAACATTGCTATTTACCAATGTTTTTAGCACGATTTGAGAATGATGTTACTACAGCTCCTGAAGCCCCCAGGGATATGCATGTGACATATTCCAGAAGGCATCATCTAAAAGACAGAGGCTGGAGAAGGGTGGAGCTGGTGTAATATCAGGGGATCAGGGTGTGAACCAGGAAGAGACAGCTGGCCTCCAATTACATTAGAAGCGAAGATGTCAGCATGTGACATGACTTTGCAGGGCAGAGAAGTGGATCCCAGCTGACCGATTCTGGATTTGCTGGGCATGTGATTATATTTTATAAAGAAAAATTAGCTTAATAGGTATTAAAAATAAATCTGGGGGGAATGAAGTTCCTATTTAAGAATACATTAGGGAAATTATAGAACCAACTTATTTCATGATTTATCAAATTTATATACAGGCCTGTCATGCAGATACATTTATGTCAGCTGCACAGCAAGAGTTTATTGTGGTATCTGTAAAGCTCTAACACAGTTGTTTTTTTTTAAAGTCATAATGGAATCTCAAAATATGATGAAGTACTGAACCTTCTATTTGTACTAAACCTAAATTCAGGGATCCTTTCCTGGAGTCCTTATTATAACTTACCTTTGTTTTACATGTATAAATGTGTGAATGGTAAGGTAAGTGTAGCACTACCCCCTTAGGAGTCGCTAGAGAATTGGGTCCCCCTATAGTCCTGCACAGCCAGGCAACACACATTTACTTCCAGCCTTGCACTCCAGAGATCAATAACCAGTCCTTGAACTCCTTTTTTTGGATTTTATTAGGGGATTTAAACTTGGATGGGGGTGAGGGATACATGGGATGCCCAATGAACTGTTTAACTGAGGACAACTTCCTGAAACTATGTACAGGTGCTCAGAAGGGTTCTCTTCCTCTCTTGGACAGCTAGCCAGCCTCTCCTGGTGTAGAAATCCCTGGACAAGGGGATCTAGAGTCTAACTCTTAAAAACAGCACAGTCCAGTTGGGGCTAGTCTGGTTTCCCACCCAAATTACCTTTCCCCTTATCTGGCCTAGGGGGTGTGGGGTTACTTACTCAGGCTCTCCTGCAAGCTTGTGGGTTGGTGGCTGCCTTCAGGCCTTACTGGTCCTCACTGCTTCCCAGGCTGTCCTCTCTCATAGAACAATGAAGCTTAGAGATCCTTCCTTCCAGCTTCTCCACCTGTAGCTAGTCCCCTCTTCTGGACCATTTCCCAGGCTCCACATTCCATCCTGCTCACTCCATCTTCCACCTGAACTCTCCTGACACTGAGCAGGCTCGGTCACTCTTAAGGGCTGTCCTTAGCCCATGTCAAACCTCCTGCTTTGCGATTGACCAGGATTCCTTGAGAGTGCAGACCAGCTCCTTCTCTCCCCCACCCACTGAATTTTAGAGACTTCTCCAAGTCTCTAGATCAGGGGGAGGTTTCAGGGAACTGATTTGCAGAGCCTTTCAGCCCTGACCTAAATGTGACCCCTCTGGCTATTCCAGCAGGCTGCTATTCAGTCTGTATCTAAAACATGATTAACAAGCTCCCCATAGCTTTCCTAGGAGGGTGCTACATAAGTATGGCCAAATGTATTTATATATGTTTGCAATAGTGACTATTGTTGGTAGTCCTATGTGTTTATTTCCTGAAATTCATGTCTATCTTCCGTATTTCTCTTGCTTCAGCTGAGCTGTGCATATGTATGCAATGATACAAGTATATTGTATGCTGGCATCAGTTTGCTATATGTTGGCTGCTTGTGAGACAGTATAAAGACCAATAGTTTTATTACTGTCTTATAAAATTCACAACTTTTGATCTCTGCAAGTGCCAGGATAACCTCTTGACAAAGAAGGCAAAAACGTCAACATATTTCACCAAACACAAGCACACGTCTTACTTATTTTTCTTTTATTAATTTAGCTTCATAAAGATTTATAGTCAAGAAATGTAATGTAAGCCTGTTGAACATACAGCGGTTAAAAACCTGAAACAATTACTGTACAAATAAGAGCTACAGTTATTAAATCGACATCAGTAACTTAAAAACAGGCACCTACAGTTAGTCTGTTAGTATCCCACTAACAGGGTGGCTTCATTGATCCAGTTTTGTGGTACGGGCAGTGAAAAGGGGCATCTTGGGAAATTGACATTTGCACAACAACATTCCCAACGTTTCAGGGCTTCCAGAGTTCTCAAGTAGATACTTATAGACATTATATGTGCAGGCTATTGCTTTTCATTTTTGATGCCAATGCAATAACTTTAGCGAAAAGCGAGGCATAATTTGTCATAATTTTTTGTTCAGAACAGTTGCAGCTGGCCTCTGTTCTTTTCTTCCTATCTGTACCTAAACTGTGTGTCCAATAAATGCCTACACAGGATGGGCAGCACAGTGGCTAAATGGTTAGCACCTCCGCTTGTCAGTACTAGAGTAGTTGGTTTGAATCCTTGCCACAGCATCTCCTGCCGGGAGCTTGTTCTCCCTGTGTCTGTGTGGGTTTCCTTCAGGTACTCCAGTTTCCTCCCACACTCCAAAGCAGGGGCGGACTGACAACTCATGGGGCCCCCGGGCAATAGGGGATCATGGGGCCCCTGTGTCCTTGCCCAAACTCAAAAAAGCCTATGAAAAAGGTATCAGGGGCATTTCATGGGGCCCCCTACTGACCCTGGGCCCTCGGGCAGTGCCCGAGTTTCCAAATGGTCAGTCCGCCCCTGCTCCAAAGTCATACTGGTAGGTTAATTGGATCCTGTCTAAATTGGCCCTAGTATGTGTATGAATGAATGTGAGTTAGGTACCTTAGATTGTACACCCCTTGAGGGTTAGGGACTGATGTGAATGTACAATATATAGTGTATGTAAATCGCTGTGTAAATTGATGGCGCTATATAAGTACCTGAAATAAATAAAATCAACTAAAAAAAAAGACAAATGCATTATGTTGGTAATGATGTATGATTGCCTTTGACATAGAATAATAATCTACAGTGGGGATCGAACGTTTGGGCACCCCAGCTAAAAATTTGTATTAATGTGCATAAAGAAGCCAAGGAAAGATGGAAAAATCTCTAAAAGGCATCAAATTACAGATTAGACATTCTTATAATATGTCAACAAAAGTTAGATTTGATTTCCATCATTTACACTTTCAAAATAACAGAAAACAAAAAAATGGCGTCTGCAAAAGTTTGGGCACCCTGCAGATTTTATAGCATGCACTGGCCCCTTTGCAAAGCTGAGACCTGCCAGTGTCATGGTTTGTTCTCAATCATCATCTGGGAAGACCAGGTTATGTCAATCTGAAAAATGTGCCCAGTTTTGCACATTGTTCATACAACTTATGAGAGCATTAACCTAACCTTGATACTATACTATGGTCATATATCACATGCCCTGAACATTCTCACCATACAGGCAGCAGTTTCTGCCTGTAAATTAACCACTTCCCTTCCGGCCTATGAATATAAACAGCAGTGCAGGAGCAGGTTGCCATTCATAAACGCTGTCCGCCATTTTGGACTGTGCGCGCTCCCTGGGAGTGCATGGCACTGATCGCTGTACGGGACCTCTGTGTGAGGTCCCGATTATGTGATCACTGATTGGCCAATCAGTGATCACATGAATAGTAGTAAACAAGATGTCACTTCTGACATCATTGCTTACTACGTGTGAAATCTGTGAATGATCACAGAGATCACATGGTACAAGGCTATTCACAACAGCCTTGTACCATGTGACAAGATGTGACCAATCACAGCCTACACAGTATTTCTCAATGGCTGCAATCATGCTTTGGGGTTGTGTTGGAGCCAGTGGCACAGGGAACATCTCACGAGTAGAAGGAAAAATAGATTCAATAAAATTTCAGCAAATTTTGGATGGTAGCTTGATGCCATCTGTGAAAAAGCTGAAGTTAAAGAGAGGATGGCTTCTACAAATGGATAATGATACTAAACACACCGAAATCCACGGGGGATTACATCAAGAGGCGTAAACTGAAGGTTTTGCCATGGCCTTCACAATCTCCTGACCTCAACATAATTGAAAATCTATGGATAGACCTTAAAAGAGCAGTGCGTGACAGACAGCCCAGAAATCTCAAAGAACTGGAAGACTTTTGTAAGGAAGAATGGGCAAAGATACCTCAAACAAGAATTGAAAGACTCTTGGCTGGCTACAAAAAGCGTTTACAAGCTGTGATACTTGCCAAAGGGGGCAGTACAAGATATTAACTCTGCAGGGTGCCCAAACTTTTGCAGACGCCATTTTTTTGTTTTCTGTTATTTTGAAAGTGTAAATGATGGAAATAAAATCTAACTTTTGTTGACATATTATAAGAATGTCTAATCTGTAATTTGATGCCTTTTGGAGATTTTTCCATCTTTCCTTGGCTTCTTTATGCACATTAATACAAATTGTTAGCTGGGGTGCCCAAACTTTCGATCCCCACTGTATATGGTGTTCTATTCTGACACAGGGGGCAATACAAGGCATCTTCTGACAATATAATGATGGTCATAAAACATTGATGTATGTGTGATCATTTTAACTAAACATCTATACTCATACAAATTATTATTTCGATCAGCTTTTTAAAAAACATGTTAGTCCTCTGATTGCTCTGTTAGAGGTGATATGAAGCTTAAACTATGTCTAATATACTTTTTATTAGATGACATACCTCTGGGAGGCTGGGACTACCCTAAGCAGCCTATAAACATGACCAGGCTGTTTTTGGTTGTATATGGTGCCAGTTTGATGCTGGTAGGTATTTCTAATGTTCATGACCAGCTGTTTATCTAATCATTATTGTTTAATCCTTAAATATGCACCTACAGCAGTGTTTGTTTATGCCAGTTATTTCTTCCCCTATTCTATTCACATTCCTAGATTGTAAGCTCGAAAGAGCAGGGCCCTCGAACCCCTCGTGTATTGTTTTATTACTGTATTGTCTCATGCACTTGCCTACATGATCATATGATTGACAGGCAATAAGTCTTACATACACTATATTCCCAAAAGTATTGGGGCGCCTGCCTTTACAAGCACACGAACTATAATGGCTTCCCAGTCTTAGTCCGTAGGGTTCAATATTGAGTTGGCCCACCCTTTGCAGCTATAACAGCTTCACCTCTTCTGGGAAGGCTGTCCACAAGGTTTAGGAGTGTGCCTATGGGAATGTTTGACCATTCTTCCAGAAGCACTTTTGTGAGGTCCTGCACTGATGTTGGATGAGAAGGCCTGGTCCGCTCTAATTAATCCCAAAGGTGTTCCATCTGGTTGAGGTCAGGATTCTGTGCAGGGCAGTCAAGTTCCTCCACCCCAAACTCACTCATCCATGTCTTTATGGACATTGCTTTGTGCATTGGTGAGCAGTCATGTTGGAACAGGAAAAGGCCATACCCAATGTGTTCCCACAGAGTTGGGAGCATGAAATCATATAAAATGTCTTGGTATGCTGACATCTTAATAGTTCTCTTCACTTGAACTAAGGGGCCAAGCCCAACCCCTGAAAAACAACCCCACACTATAATCCCCCCTGCACTAAACTTTACATTCGGCAGAATGCTGTCAGGCAAGTACCGTTCTCCTGGCAACTGCCAAACCCAGACACGTCCATCAGATTGCCAGACAGAGAAGCGTGATTTGTCACTCCAGAGAACACATCTCCACTGCTCTAGAGTCCATTTGCGGCATGTTTTACACCACTGCATCCAACGCTTTGCATTGCACTTGGTGATGTAAGGCTTGGATGCAGCAGTTGCTTCCACTTTGTTATAATACCACTAACAGTTGACCGTGGCATATTTAGTAGCAAGGAAATTGAACCGATGGACTTATTGCACAGGTGGCAACCTATCTTGGTACCATGCTTGAATTTATTGAGATCCTGAGAGCGACCCATTCTTTCACAAATGTTTGGAAAAGCAGTCTGCATGCCTAGGTGATTTTATACACCTGTGGCCATGGAGGTGATTGGAACACCAGACTCCAATGATTTGGAGGGGTGTCCCAAAACGTTTAGCGATATAGTGTATTTGGTATTGCCATACTCGGGAGGAAGAACATATTGTATTTTAGGGTGTAATTTTAAGTATTCTTATGCTGTGTGTTATAAATATCTTAATAATTGACAATTTTGTGTAAAAAAAAAAATCAGTCCTGCATTTTTCAAAACATTTTGGCAAAAATGACATTTTCAAAAGACTTAGTATGCCTTTCAGAAAATACCTTGGAATGTTTTCTTTTCAAAATGGGGATAATTTTGTAGGTGTTTCTACTATCCTGGTGCTCTAGGGCCTCCAAAATGTGTACGATAGTCAAAAAATTAGATGCATGATTTATTGATTGCGATGCACATTTATTATGTGTTCATTATTTAAGAATGTTTTTCATATCATATAACATACATTGAGGCAGCGCCCCTGCTATTTTGTGTATTATATTGTTAAGGTTGTACCTTTTATAGGAGCAGCAGCCCATTTTTTCTTTAATATTGTGTGTGCACTATTGATTGGTGTGTCCTAAGCGTAGGTGATCATTATTCATCATATCTTTATAAACACTTTATTTTTATTGTGAATGAGAAGGGTGATTATGCAATTTATTTTTAGGAGGACTGGATTTGCTCACCTGCTGATTGAAATGATCTTGCCCTTGTAGACCTGAGTCCAAGATATGAGCAGAAAGTCCAAGGAAGGACACACTTGTGGATATATATCCCCCTCCTTCCTTTTATATTAGGGGATTGAGGTCAACTTTTTATTAGTACATTCAGTTAAGGCATTTTTTTACAAGTGGTGTATTTAGGTTTTGTGCAACAAAAAAATTGGTGCCCCCCCCCACAAAAAGAACCTGACAGTGACCAAGAACACTCCTGCCCTCCACCTGAGCGTTCCACTACCACTGCTCTCCATACACCAGCCACCATGGTGAGAGAGAGAGAAAGACACTCACCTTCACAGCTCCAGACATCCCCAGGAACGAGAGTTGGGCTGTGCATACACCGTCATGAAACCCCCAGCATCTCTCAGAACCCACCAGGTTCCTATGCCACATGTGTCGCTTCTTCTGTCCCTTCTTCCAAGGGGCATTGCTGCCCCCCTGAAAAATGCTGCCCTAGGCAAATGCCTTGTTTGCCTTGTGGTAAATATACCTCTGGTTTCTACATCCAGTTATTACTTGATTTATGATATGTAAATATTTCTCCAGGTTGAATATATGGATCTACATGGACAGGGTTGTTACCTGTTCTAAATACCTGTTTATTTTGGTCCTTTTCTGCCCTGTCTGCACATTATAGCAATGAAGTTTGATTGCACACATTATTTTCAGGCTGTGTCTACCTGGGAAAGGAGACAAGGGACTCTTTCCAATTGCTTGGCAGAGGATCAACTTGTTTTTAGCTTGTTTATGTGAGCGATCAAGAATGACCTTACATCTTCTTAAAAGTTCACATATTGATTATAGGTTATAGTAGTCACTATATAAAAGGTATAATTTTTTTATGGTCACATTATGCTTTACTGTTGTTCAAGTCATACATTTAACTAAAACATCAAAAATGAACACTTTTTTTATATATCCTATAGTACTAGTGAATGTAAATATGCCAAATTCCTTATTGAAGTCAGTTATTTTTCACTGGAGAAAAATAAAACTCTCTATAGTATTTTCCAGTTACATAAATACAAGTCTCTGTACATCTTTGTTGTTTTAAAGATGATTAATACTCTGAGCCTTTCACAATGTCCGAAGAATTATAAACTATTATCATTATCATGTATCTTCCCAGCAAAGAGCCTTTGCAATAAAAACAAGTACATCAGCAGACTTTAAAGGGTTTGTTAAGACTAACAAAGCAGGCTGTTTGGACAGGTTTAATATATTTACAATATACAGAATTTTCATAGCTGAAGTCTAAATTCTTTTTTCCAAATTTACAACACTAATTTGTTAGTTATCATGCTTGATATATTGTATTTGCATTGCCTAATTGCTGTACACTGTGGAACATGTTGTTTTCATTGCATAGGGAAACTATACTCAGAGAAATATACTGACTGTTGAAAATGCTAGCTGCCTGGATGACTTTTGATTCAATACTTTGCATCACTAACCTGGAACAAGCATGCAGAGACCGCAGTCAGACTGAAGTCATCTCTGCAGATCTGCATGCTTATTGCAAGTCTGTGACTCAAAAAATACTGAAGTTGCTGGATTAACATGGACACCAGTCTGCTAACATTTTCAAATGGAGAGGGAGTTACATCATTCTTCATTTTTTTATCAGTTCAAAGCTCTTTTAAACAAGAAGGAGTTGAAGAATGTGATCATGCATTGTAGCAAATGTAACAATGTTCTTGTATCTCATTTATAAAACTGTTACTTATGATCCTGTGGCTATAAAATGCAGACAGAGGACAAAGGACTAGTTACCAGCATTGCTAACAGGCTCCCTGCAGCTTTGTGGAGGCAAGCATTGTATTAGAGGCAGGATTTTGCTTCCTCATGTCAGAGCCTCCAGCAAGAACAACAGTGAACAGCACAGTATCGACATCACCAAATCTCACTCTAGCAGTCAGATGTAGCAGTGCGTTAACCTCACACTAAAGAATTACAGCTATGAGTCTGTATGACTATTCATGTACAGGAAAGCCTAGACACTCTCACATACCAGAAAAAGAACTTCAATTTTTAGTAGGAAATCCAGGCAAAATGGACATTTTAGGGTACTGCTGAGGCAAAATTAACATGTTAAATATTTTCCCTTTTCACTTGAACTAGTACCTACACCAGCAATTTGGGTTACATCTTCTGATTATTTATAACATGGGGGTATTTGTTTCAAATCCCACTAGGATCTGGTAAACATGGACTTTGCATGTTCATGTTGTTAAAAGCATTACTATTGTTATTTTATGTGGTGCAATTATCAACAGTAGGAATGAGCTTTGGGTTTAGACCAAAGTAGCTACAAATTTTGGGGCGTTTTCTCAGCAATCAAGTTGAACCTAATGGCAGTGGGAAATGAATCAGCAGCATTTCTGCTACTGACACTAAAAGTAACAACTTCCCACTCAGGCTGGTTGTTATGGAGCTGATGGCTCCCAGCTTCCTAGCAACCAGTGACAGTTCCTGCCTGTCCATTCAGCTGGCTGTCAGTTTAAAGTAAACAAAAGGGCGGGGATGGTGGCTGACATTACTATCTAAATATGACTGTGGTGACCTTATTTGGTAAATGACATTAGCCACTATCCCCACCCCTTTGCGTACAAATGAGCCGTCAGGTGTGAGGCTCTGTCAGGAGCATAGGTGTTGGCTGTTTGGCATTTTTTTTGTGGGTGCTGTTTATTGTGATTGTTGAACAACATGATTGACAATGGATTTATATTATGGAACTTTTTTCATAAAGGACCTGTCAAAGTGTATTCTGTTTTTATTTACTGTTAACTTTTTTCTTGTGATTGAGTAGGGGCACAATGTACCTCTTACTCATTCAATTATGTATGTGTGTGTATGCGGGGGGGGGGGGGGGGGATCAGAGTTCATTTATTTTTAAAGGGGGTTTCCAAATTCTGATAAGCACCTCTGCTGACCCTCACAACCATTGGACCAGGATTGTGGGGAAGAGGCCCCTGTCCTCATCAACATGGGGACAAAATGCTTTGCCATAGGGGTCCCCATGTAGAGGCATATGGCCTGTATCGTGATATAGTTCCGGAATGGGGGTCTGCACACTTGATCCCACCTTTTCCTGTCCAGGCAGGCTGCATGCTCAAATGAGGGTTTAGTATGGAACTTGGGGGGACCTACACCATTTTTTTTGCATTGGGCACCCCTTTAAAATCCCTAACGGATGACCAAGGATAAGGGTCTGGTATGAATTTTGGGGGGAACTCTAAAGTGACAGTTTAGAAAGAAAACAAAACATTTGGTGGTAATTTACATTGCCCTCTTTATATTATCATGCAAGATACAGCGCTAACATTTTGCATGGTGCTTTACAAAATGAGGACAGACAGTTTAGTTACAATATAATTCATTGCAAGAGAAATCAGAGGGCCCTGCTCCTTAGAGCTTACAATCTAAAAGGGAGGGTCAAGTGATACAAAAGGTAATAACTGTGGTTAATAAGCTGATGGAGAAAATAAAAGTACAGTTAGTAGGTGGGGGCAGGATAGGCTTCTCTAAAGAGAAGGGTTTTCAGGGATCACTTAAAAATGGACAGATTTGGGGATAGCTGTACATATTGGGGTAGGGGGTTCCAGAGGATGGGAGAGGCTCAGGAGAAGTCCTGGAGGTTAGCATGGGCGGAAGTGACAAAGGAGCTAAACAGCAGTAGGTCTTGGGAGGAACAAAGAGAATTATTTGGTTGGTATTTTGAGACAAGGCTAGTGATGTAGCTGGGGACAAACTTGTGAGTGGATGTGGAAAGATTGGCAGAGAGGGGTAGCAGACACTGATCAGCTAGTAAGGTGGATGAGTCTGGCAGCAGCATTCATGAAGGACTGAAGGAGGTATAGCCTATGTAAAGGTTATCCAATAAGGAGTTGCAGTAGTCACTGGAAGATGTCCAGGGAGTGAATTAGCAGCTTTGTGGTGTCATTGGTTAAAAAGGGGCATATTTTGAAGATGTTACGTAGGTCTCTTGGCCTTTTTTTTTTTTTAAACTGCATGAAGAACCTCCAGAGATCCCTCACAAAATACATACCAAACCCTTAAGAATCTTGTATGTATGCTGGGGTCTCCCCATGCCATTTGTACAAAGAAAAAAAAAAGCTTTCAGGCAAAAATAATTTACTAGCAAATTAAATAGCATTTATTTTGGAAATATCAGTTGGGTTATAGTATACCACTACACAAGCAAGTCTAGAAATTCCCCAGGCATGTTTTTTAAAGGAGTAAGGCACTTTAATGTTTCATTTTAAATACTATTAAAGCTGCTTCCTACAATTGCATTTTAAACATTTTTGTACATATCCACCCTGGCAGTGCTCAGCCACCTCCCCCCCCCCCATTTCCATTTCTTTAATAATCTTTTGCCTATTAGCCTGGTCAGAATGTATTTTAAAGATTTAGCTCCTACTGACTTCAAATATGTTTAGATTATTATTATTAGTATTAGTATTATTAATAATACTAATAATAATATTGTTGTTATTATTATACAGGATTTATACAGCGCCAGGAGCTGACTGACCATTTGGAAACTCAGGCACTGCCCGAGGGCCCGGGGTCAGTAGGGGGCCCCATGAGATGCCCCTGGTACCTTTTTCATAGGCTTTTTTGAGTTTGGGAAAGGACACAGGGGTCCCATGATCCCCTATTGCCCGGGGGCCCCATGAGTTGTCAGTCCACTCCTGTACAGCGCCAACAGTTTGTGCAGCGCTTGACAATATAAAGGGAGACAGTACAATGACAATACATTTCAGTACAGAAGGAATAGGAGCAGGGGCGGACTGACAACTCATGGGGCCCCCAGGCAATAGGGGATCATGGGGCCCCTGTGTCCTTGCCCAAACTCAAAAAAGCCTATGAAAAAAGTACCAGGGGCATCTCATGGGGCCCCCTACTGACCCCGGGCCCTCGGGCAGTGCCTGAGTTTCCAAGTGGTCAGTCCGCCCCTGAATAGGAGGGCCCTGCTCATGGAGCTTACAATATAAAGGAAGGGGGAGGTGGCACAAAAGGTGATAGCTGCAGGAGAAGATCTGATGGAAGTGGCTCAAGTACAGTTCTTAGGTGGAGGTGGGGTAGGCTTCCCTGAATAAGTGAGTTTTCAAAGATCGCCTAAAGGCAGACAGGGTGGGGCTGACCGGACACTCTGGAGTAGGGAGTTCCAGAGGATGGTAAAGGCTCTGGAGAAGTCCTGGAGGTGAGCGTGGGAAGAGGTGATGAGGGAGCTAGAGAGCAAGATGTCTTGGGAGGAGCGGAGCAGGCTATTTGGATGATATCTGCGGATGAGGTTGGTGATGTATCTAGGGGCAGTGTTGTGGATGGCTTTGCATGTTGTGGTTAGTATTTAGAATTTTATACGTTGAGCTAGTGTAAGTCAGTGAATGGACTGCCAGGGAGGGGCAGCAGTCGCTGATCAGTTAGTAAGGTGTATGAGTCTAGCAGCAGCATTCATAATAGACTGAAGAGGGGGGTAACCTGTGTAACGGTATACCAGTGAGGGAATTGACATTCAAACCTTGTGGGCTAGTCTACAAACCTCTTGCATACTAAACCTAGGTATGTTCAGGTCATCCATATCAACAAAAGTCCTGTACAAAACCAATATATTTTCAAAAACTATTCATAGTGTATGTAGTTATAAGGAAATGTCAGTCATATGCCAGTAAACATAACCCTAGAATTGTAAGCTAATTTCAGGTTTCCAATAAGAAAATAATTCATATGGGGACAGGGGCCACTTTTGTATGGAACTATGCTGTGAATAATTACTACTTTGCTATCTACAATACATAAGAAAGGTTTTTGTTTGAAATGGGCTTTATTTCCTGTGACACGTTAGACACCTTTTCTTCTACTGCATCCAAAAGCTGAAAAGCGACCTGTGTAAATAATTCTTTACATAGCATATTTATTACTGGATCTAAATAATAATTTTTGTATGTGAGTATGACAACTACCTGCCTTAAAAATGGTTTCATCATTAGTACAGACAGCTTAATTTGATATTTTGAACCTTTTTTTTGTGAAAGCAATTGTAGGAACTTACTATGAGAATTAAATGTCTTGTCCACTCTGTCTTTCCAATAATGTTCACTGCTGATAGAAAAGAACAAGAAGTACATGTTAGCCCTGGCTCACTAACATGTGCATTGGACAGTGGAAAGTGTTGTACGGCTTAATGAAGGGTGAACTCCACTGTTTCACAATGTAGGCTTTTATCAACATCCATTAGAAAATGTATTTTAAGAATCTCTGGTTTTAGAGTTAAAATGGAATTGCTTTCACTAAAGCCAGCCATAGATGGTTCGAATCTCAGCTGGTCCCTGCTGTATGGGCAGGCTAAATGTACCCAAGTTGATTGATCAATCAACTTGGGTACAACCAGCCTGTCCGATTTTAGAGCTGAATATTCCTAGTGGCTATAGTCGCTAGCAGTAATCCCTGTGTTCTTCTTTTCACAACCCTTTTAGTGCTCCCTTGTCAAGTTGTAATGTTATCCAGGGCTCTGTTAGAGAGATAGCCCTCTGTTCTGGAGACAATCAAGGGAATCCATTAAATGTGTTGTATAAACACCCTTTAAATTTCCATCCGGGCAGGGCACTGAAATTGGTGCTTGAGCCCAATTCATGTATCTTTCACAGACAGGCACATGAATTTGTTCATATCTGCACAGAAGAGGGAGTGTCCACACTGGGTACTCCTTCGTCAGTACACTCCCACCCTCCCCTGTCGCATCAGCATCCATCACACTAACAGGCACATACAGTAGATACATAGTTAGTCAGGTTGCAAAATTAGTCCATCTAATTCAGCCAATATAAAAAAACTAATAGATAACCTCCATATACACATTCTTGCACCCACAGTTGATCCAGAGGGAGGCAAAAAACCCTAATAAAGCATGATCCTATTTACTTCCTGATCCCCCAGGGGTCAATCGGATATTCCCAGGATCAAAAACTCCTGGTGTTATTACCTATAAATGTTAGTATCCAGTTGTATTTTGTGCATTTATGAATGTTTTAAAACAATCTCTGAACTGGCCAGAATCAATTCTTGAAGGAGTCTATTCCACATTTTCTGAACAGGAGCCAGGCGCTGTGTAGTTTTGTGATAAAAGTAATACACCTTATATTGAGGTGTGCCTTTAATAATTCATATGGTAAAAAGTAGATAACCAGCCTGTGGCTTTAAGAAGCCAGGTTCCAAGATGGACGCCTGGCTCCTGTTCATACTTTCCACAAACCGATGTGTTTTTACCATGGCAGCAGTGAGTTTTTTCCCCACCAATCACAGTTGACATATACCATTCACTTATTTCCTTTGGGACACATCTGTGCGCTTTTATCCAGACCGTTATTCCACATTTTCACAGGTCTTACTGTGAAGAAGCTTTCCATAATTGAGGTTAAATCTCTATTCCTCCAGGAGTAAAGAGTTCCCCTTGTTCTCTGTAATGGCTTGAAAGTGAAAAACGCTACATGAAGTTCACTATGTAGACCACTTATGTATTTACACATGGTGACCATATTCCTCTTTATATACCTCATCTCAAGACAGAATAAATTAAATTCAACAAATAAAAATCAGGCCCGCTAAAGGTCAGAGAGTTTTATATTAGGAGTAGGTGAAGCCTGATGGGGAACTGACAGACTAGTTTCATATCAGGTCTGCTTTATTCTTTTTTCCCATCAGATTCCACCAGCTCAGTGACAAGTCATTTCCCAAATAAGGGAATTGTTCATGTTTGGATGGTGACATCAGCTCTCCCAGGCGACAGCTATGTGAGGCATTGAATGCAGCTATGTGTGTTAATCTGTCACATATATGGCAGTTTACCAGTACAGGTATGGCTTCTTCTGAGTCCTGGTGAACCTCTGTACACCAGCGCAGGTTTGCTCTTAATTACCAACAGTTTCCTAAACTGAGAACTAGCTGTAAGTCTTTATGAATTTGTCATTGTCGAGGCGTTAGATAGTGGTAGTAAGAGCTAGCTGAATTTGTTGCAGATGTTACCAACACTGGGGCAAATGCTTGTCTGGATTAGGTGCAGGTAGGTCTTAAAGGAACTACCATCAGACATCTGCTATTAAGGCTATAATGAATTACCAATGTTGTACCAGGATGTGAGGGAAATCTGCAACCCATCCTGTCCTTAGGACAGCCTTTCTCCCAGAAAAGAAGTGAAGAAATCATACCAACAGAGCTTCTGATGGCAGTAAAACCAAAACTAAAAAGAAAAGTATTGGCATAGATACACTATCCAAAGGTAATGTCACAATTTTCAGTCATGTTGGTTTTTATTGCTGAGAGGGAGAACAGAGTGAGATAAAAGGTCTTAAAAAGGTGACTACAAAACGACCAGATGAGAATCCTTCTCTACAACAGGTTCAAAGGTTGAAAGGGCCACAGTATAAATCTATGGACAGAAACCCCTTTATGAAAAAAAACTGCAACAAAATTAAAAAAGATACCAATGGAAACCAACACTTTAAAACTTTGTAAAATGAAACAAATAAGTCAGACCCTTGAGCCTCTTGTACACCATAGCAATTTTATTTTTCTCTTCCCAGATGGCTTGTTCACTGTAAAACAGTTCTTAACTTGTGTTTATTTTTACAAGAGCAAGTTTTTCTTAAGAGCTATTTTTGTATAGAAGAAAACTTCAGTATGTACATGATGTGTAATACTCTAATCAGTTCACGAGAGGAAAATAAAAATCATGTTTTTTAATATCTTACGTGGCATACAGATGCTGCATTGCCAAAAAAGGAGTAGTAAATGGTTAATTCCTCTCAGTATTTTTTATTTTTCTGCTATCTGGGTTGCAACAGGAAATGAAAAAAATATTTCCAAAATGAAGAAAATTCCCTCTTAGAAAGCTGTTCCTGGAACATATGTCTTGATTGTAATATTCCCTTTCTATTTCTGTCCTGCTGGCAACTCAAAATGTTAGATTCTCTCTCATTTTCAGTTTGTGACAATGGTCACCAGGACAAAGGTAAAATGTAATATTTTGAAAAATAAAACCATACGCGTGGGCAAGTAAATGCCGATGCCAGCGGTTGCATGCACACACAGCGTTGTCTGTATTGCAATCCAATGGGCTAAAATACTCTACAGCTATGGCTCCTGGGCACCACAACAATAGATGTATGTTACACCATTTACCCATATGCTTGACTTTATGGCCCTGTGTAAGTGGCCTAATACTCCTGCTCTTCTTTCTCTCAGGTCTTTCCTGCTTTCTTAATTTTCATCTTTTACTGTTTAATTATTAATTATAAAGATATTTAGTATGCCACTATGGTGCCACACACTACTCTAAACTGTCAATCATAGGTCTGCAACAAAAACTTTCAGGGTGTTTCTTTCAAGAAGTATCTGAGGAGAAGGGAACATCCCAAAAGCTTGTCCTGAATATTAACTGTTAAGCCAGCCATAGACGGAGCCATTTTTTTCCCTGTAACCATGGATTGCAGGAAAGAAAATCACTCGATTCCCCCATCAACACAGAATCCCTCCCGCTGAACCATTTTGTTCTCCCGCCAGCAATAGCCACTAACAATAATTGCATGTAAAATCCAAGAGGCTGGTTGTGTCCAAGTTGATTGATCGAGCAACTTGGGTACATTCAGCCTGCCTATACATGGTCTGAATCTTGGCTGGCCCTGCTGAACCGGCTGAGATTCAAACTGTCCATGGCCGCTTTATTGCAAATAAAAAAAGTATCACAGACAGTACTTGATTGTTCAGATGAAAGTGCACTAATATCACTGTAATCATCTAAAGCAAGTGTGGGTCTACAAGAAATGTGCAAGGGAAAATTTATTCTCAGTCCAAAGAGAGGAAGTGGTTTTATAACTAAGGCCTTGTTCACATGGAGCGTACTAAAGGGTATGCCTGTGGAAAGCTATATTTACCTGCATGGGAATGCACAGGTGTTCCATGCATCCCCATGCAAGCAATCCCATTGATGTCAATTGCTATGCAGTGGCTGCACAGACCCAGCAGCTGCTCTGAATTTGACATCTGTGTGGGTGTAAGTGTGTGTGCATGCCCTTGAATGCACACTATGGGAGTTTGGGGACCTGCACCCGCACAGACATAGATGTTAAACTGGGAACAACAGTCGTATTGATGCAGCCACTGCATCCCAATTAACATCAATGGGACTGCTTGCATGGAGAGGCACAGAACAATTGGGCATCCTAGTACGGGTAAACAAGGCCCTTCATGGGCTTACACTTTAGTACACCCCATGTGAACAAAGCCTTAAACAACTTAACAAAATATTTGTTTATTAAATAAAACCATTTTCATATTCCATTTACCTTTTTAATGCTACCGTATGTAACTGTTATTTATTATCAGACTTTTATTACTGAATGAATTGTGCCTTTTACATATGTTACTTTTTCCCTTCACCTTAAGAACCAGAAGCGTGCTTAGTTTTAATTTTCATCATACTCCATTCCTATTGGGGGTCTGGATAACTTCTCTCTTTGCACTTGACACACGGTATTTATTTTCTTTGACCTGGTATTTCTCAGTATAGCAGTTTTCACCAGCTACCAACTATTTCAATACTCTATATTCGAAAAATGGTATAACATTTTTGATGCATATTTAATTATGATGGCAATAAAATAATTTACATTTTCAGTAGAGAACAAACAAGAAATCGCTGTAACAGAAATGTTTTTGAGAACATCACTAAAGTAAACTCACACTGAATCTCCTTTTTGATGATAGAATTTTGAATTTAGAAATGGCATGTTTGTTCATAAATGTAGGATACATAGGTTGTGCAACCAATTTAACAAATATAGATTTAGAGGAAAAGTACAGTTTATGCATGTTTAGCGATACTATGATATAACCTACAGTATTCATATAATTCACAAGGTTACTTTCCCTTTTTTTGTATTATGGCATTAGATTAAGTACAGAGATTTCTAGATTGGCTCTGAAGGCTTATCTCAGTACTTCTTTACTATAAAGGTTGTGAACATGTAGAACAGTCTTTCACAAGTGCTAGTTTTAGCCAACTCAGATTGTAAAAAAAAAAAGGCTGTATATGTTTGTAAACTCAGAATATATAAAAAAAAACCTCTAAAATGTTTAATTACGAACATTGTAGACTTATAATCCAACAATATAATGTTGTCTTAGAGATCAAAAAGAACACTTTGCACTGTTGCTTCATAAAGCACCACTACTGTATCAATATCTACTTTTATTGTGGTTCATGGAAGTTCAAATAATTATTTATGAAGAAAAAGAAAATAAAAATGAATCTGACTCTCATGCAGCTAACATTTCGCAAATAACTTTTATTACAAAAATAGAAAATCACAAAGACACAAAACACAAGTTAAAAACAATAGTTTACCTACTAAAACCCATATAACACCCAAAATTATCTTCAAAAAAATATATAAATACATCCTAGAATATAAATCAAAAGATCAGAAAACTTGTACCAAATATATTATATATGATTAGTAAGGCTGTAGTAAAAATGGCTGCATGAGAGCCAGAGTCAAATACATTTTTCCTTTTTTTTGTAAATTCATAAATAATTATTTAAATTTCCATGGAAGCCCTCTGAAAGTAGATATTTGCACAGTAGTGGTGTCTTGAAGTTTCCTACTATGGGCTCCAATTTTGTTACCACTTTCTGGCTAATTTTGCAAAGTGTAGGGCTTGGAGGTCTGTTTTCAAGTTTGGTTGCTATGCTAGAGGTGATTGTAGCCGTATTAGTGCATTTGCGACAGGAACAATTGAGTACTGTCCGTGATACTTTTTTTATTTGCACTAACATACAATTTTGAGGACAAGCTATCTTATCTGTAGCCTTTTTTTTTTTCTCAATCCCTTCTAACATGCTGCTTAAACTTTGTGATTTGTAATAGTACTGCTTAGACCTTGAAGAAGTGGACATACCCCGAAAGCTTGTCCTCAAAATTGTATGTTAGTGCAAATAAAAAAAGTATCACGGACAGTACTCAATTGTTTCTGTTGCTATGCTATAGAAGGTTTTTTTTTGCAATGCTCTGGATCAACTACAAGTTTAAGGCTTCTTTTTAAAAATTTTTTATTGGTATAATTTGAAAACATATGTAACTGTGAAATATCATATCTAATAGGGTGGATTTGTGTTTCTGCTGGTTGCTGATGTATTTTCCCCTCAAGGTCTTTACCTGAGATAACACTATGCCATTAGATATCTAATATGAATCTTATGTGTCATAAGAGAAATGTGGGAGAGCACCACTGACCACCTTCTGAAAATGATAGTTATCTGGCTTTCATGCTGAACATCTGGCTTCATACTTTCCAGGCTACAGACCTCAGCAAGAATGCCACACGTGAAGTCAGAACTCCTCATCTGTGTGCTTATTAAATGTGACTTTAGATACCAGAGAATCAGAAAGACAGTCATGCACCTAGTATGTTTAGAATAAGATTGACATTGGTACTCCCTAATTTCGCCCATGGCAGTTTGGATATGATATGGCACTCGTTGATGAATACCTGTATCATGTTCTTAAAGCAAGCTGTAATCTTCCAAGTGCTATCTTTATACAGTAGCTTTGACTAAACATTGGAGCTAAATGTTATTTCAATGGGTTCTTACAATGAGTTGAAAGCTCACTGCCTGTCATTCCCAGTGAAATATCTTTCTGTCCTTAAAGGAGAAGTAAAGCCAAAGCTATTTTGGATATATGTCTCCTGTAGGTCACATGATTGCAGTTCGGTCTGCACTCCTGTGACCCGTTTTCTGCTGATAGCAGGCTAAAATCCACTGTCAACTGACATTACAGAGCCAGTTAAGGTTCTGAAAAGATCCCAATCATATGGTCAGGATCCACCCAGAAGCCTGGACCTGCACCTGGCTCAGCCTCTCAGAAATTCACTGGGAACCTGAGCCAGACGCTCCCAGCCCTTCCACAGCCCAGCACTCCAGTGAGCGCTGAAGGGGAAGAGCAGAGAGCTGGAGACCAACTCTCTGCTCAGAGCGGAGGGGAAAACTGAGCGATCAACAGGGATCATTCAGTTCTCACTGCAGAGCCAGCAGGTCGATGCTGCAGCAACCTAAGTGAATATAATTTTTTTTTTTTTTTTACAAGTCCATACTCTTTTAAAGTATTTCTGATTAACCCAACACAATTTATACCTTCATCAGTCAATTATATGTTTAACTTTGGTGGTTTTCAAAGATACAGCTCAAACATTTTTTTAATAATGTGCTGAACTTTGTGGAATGTCTCACTATTCACAGGGTCAACTGTACTATAGCCTCAGTTGTTGAAACTCACAAAGCAGATTGTCTGGGGTTGTTTGGCATGCCTGTCTGCAGAAAACCTAATGTCTTAGAAGCTTAATTGAGCAGCTTTGTGGTCAGAGTAATTAAGCACTAATTTAACATGTTGCACAGCATGACAACAGGGTGCTGGCTGGAAAAGGTCAAAGATCAGTCATTAGAGGGCTGTTGCCGAGTCTGTGGGTTTCAAGCTATGTGATTGGAGATTCCTTTGAAAAAAGACAGGATATGTGTCACATGCTTTCCATGCAGTGTGTATACAGAAATCACATACTAAAGGGTAAAATTACATTATAGTAGTAAGTAAAATACATTTGTATAATATTAATTGTCAGCTAGTACGATAGATTGTAGCCTGTGAATAGTATTTTACTTACAATTTAAGTACTACAGCTGGAAATACTTCAGCATCATAAAGAACGCCACCTGGTGACTGGATTGCTAAATTATCTGTGCATAAGAGCATCCTGTCCTTAGGCATTACTGGGCATTCTAGAAGCCCTTCTCCCACTGTTATGGCTTTATCATTAGTTAAGTCAAAGACATTCTTAAATTATGTATCAAGCAAATTATAAATACTAGGATAACCTCTCTATCATTCCCTAGAAGTAAATCATAAATAGACATAGTAACATGTGACATGTCAAAAGCATTTACAATATGTTTCATGCTGTTTTTATGACAAGAGAAGAAAAAAATATATCAGCAGGATATTACCACAGTATAGCTGAGCATTTTTCGATATTTATTTTAAGCGTAGAACTTAGAAAGTCTGTTAATCTATTAATCAGTTACTGTAAAGTGAAGAAACATGATGAATCAGAATTTAGTTTTTTGTATTATAGCCAATTAAAGATGAACTGAAGATAAACAACTACGTATGCAGTTGAAATGCATATATGTAAAGTGTTTTAGCTGCAAAATGAATTGTGATTTTGGTCTTGTAATCCAGGCACCCTTGACAAATAGCATTACATTTATTTTTTGGTTCAGTGCAGTTTGATATTGAGAACGTGGTCCTAGCAGTGATTGGTGCAGGGTTTTGGGTATCAAAAAAAGTGACTCTACATGCATTGACTCCAAATATTAACCTAATCCTTCGGCTGATCCTAAACCTAAATTGGCACTTGACCTTTAAATTTAACGTAAACCCTAAGTTATTATTATTACTATACAGGATTTGTATAGCGCCAACAGTTTGAGTAGCGCTTTTCAAAATGAACGTAGACAATACAGTTACAATACAATTTGGTACAAAAGGAAACAGAGGGCCCTGCTTGTTAGCGCTTACCTTAAAGCAAACAGGTACTTTTTCCATTGGGGCAAAGTAGTATGTTTGCTTTACAGCAGAGAAGGCAAGGAGAACATACTTACCTGTTATTCAGTCCCATGCTGTTCGGTTTGCTAGCTTGAGCTAGAAAGGAGCCTGGTACTTCCAGGCATGGGTGCGCAGAAGATGTCTTTATCTACCTCAAGGAACAAACATGTGAATGAATGAGCTTGTCAAGCCCAACTACATCACTCAGGAGTGGTCTGACAAACCAAACATGAATGGTAATTGTAATGTATCTACCAAAGGGATAGATCATACAAAATAGATATAAAACTAAAAAGTAACAAATAAATGGAATTGTGGAAAATATTAATTGGTGAATCACTATACTAATGATACATACCAATAGTATTAAAAGGTTTGTGTGAGATTGCCCAGAGTGCCAATCATAGCTAAAACTAGGAGCAGCCTAGAATACCAGAGAGGATGCTCACTTTCCAATTACTGAAAGAAAACAAAAGAAACAAAAGCACAACACCATAGTGTAGCAATAAAAAATAAATGACAATGTACTGAAAAATAGAAATGCACTCACAAAAGTACTCATATGTAGGGCATGGCATCAAGGTGACTTGAGAGCCAGAAATGTCTGAGGGGTAGCCAGAGAACCACCAGCCTTGGTCACTGGCTGGGAATGAATCATGCTGAATGTAGCACTACCCCCATAGGAGTTGCTGAAGATTTGGGTCCCCCTATAGTCCTGCACAGCCAGGCAACACACAATTTCCATAGACTTGCATTTAGAGTCAGTAAACAGTCCTTGAGCTTGGTTTTGTTTTATTATGGGGTGTTAAACTTGGATGGGGTAAGGGGGGGTATGGAATGCCCAATGGAGCTGCAAACTGAGGACAAACCCCTTAGCAACTATGTACTTTACACAGCAGAAACTCTTCTTGGAGAGCTCTCCAGCCTCTCCTGGTGTACCTCCCCAGACCCCAGATAATCCTCTTCTTATCCAGCTGCCTGAGGGAAATCCCTGGGGAAGGGAATGAAACAGTCCCAGGTAAGGAGCTAATCAGGTTTCCCACCAGAGTGCTCTTTTACCATTAACTGTCTCAGAAGGTGTAGGACTACTCACTCAGTCTCAGTCCTACGAGAAGAACTAGGTAGGTGGCTGCCTTCAGGCCTTCCACTGGGCTGGCTCCTTTCCTGGCTCTACAGGGGGTCTTCGCTCTGGGGTCCATTGAGGCTGAGCGATCCTCTTTTTCAACATCCTACCTTTAAGTAGGCCTCTTCACACTGGGCCCCCTCCAGGCTCCTGCACTGTGCAGCTCACTAACAAGGATAATAAGATGCAGCTGTGGAACCACCAGGATACGTGCTGAGCAATACAGAAACCGCAAAACCTCACCAAGAATACAATGTAAACGTTAAGTTGAGAGAAAGTAAATATTTTACTATTATGTTTTGAAAATAGGATACCATATCATAGTACTATATCAGTATAATTGACATAGGATGTATTTAGCATATAATAATGACAATTAAAAAAGAAAAAAAAAAAATAAATAAATATATATATATATATATATATATACAGTCATGGCCGAAATTGTTGGCACCCTTGATATTTTTCCTGAAAATCAAGTATTTCACACAAAAAAGGTATTGCATTAACACATGTTTTGCTATACACATGTTTATTCCCTTTGTATGTATTGGAACAAATATAAAACAGAGGCAGAAAAGCAAATATGACATAATGTCACACAAAACCCCAAAAATGGGCTGGACAAAAGTATTGGCACCCTTAACTTAATATTTGGTTGCACACCCTTTGGAAAACATAACTGAAATCAGTCGCTTCCTATAACCATCAATAAGCTTCTGACACCTCTCACCCGGAATTTTGGACCACTCTTCCTTTGCAAACAGCTCCAGGTCTCTCTTATTGGAAGGACACCTTTTCCCAACAGCAATTTTAAGATCTCTCCACAGGTGTTCAATGGGATTTAGATCTGGGCTCATTGCTGGCCACTTCAGAACTCTCCAGCGCTTCTTTGCCATCCATTTCTGAGTGCTTTTTGACGTATGTTTGGGGTCATTGTCCTGCTGGAAGACCCAGGATCTTGGACGCAAACCCAGCTTTCTGACACTGGGCCCTACAGTGCGACCCAAAATCCTTTGGTAATCCTCAGATTTCATGATGCCTTGCACACAGTCAAGGCACCCAGTGCCAGAGGCAGCAAAACAACCCCAAAACATCATTGAACCTCCACCATATTTTACCGTAGGTACTGTGTTTTGTTCTTTGTAGGCCTCATTCCGTTTTCGGTAAACAGTAGAATGATGTGCTTTACCGAAAAGCTCTATCTTGGTCTCATCTGTCCACAAGACGTTTTCCCAGAAGGCTTTTGGCTTACTCAAGTACATTTTGGCAAACTGTAGTCTTGCTTTTTTATGTCTCTGTGTCAGCAGTGGGGTCCTCCTGGGTCTCCTGCCATAGCGTTTCATTTCATTTAAATGTCGACGGATAGTTCGCGCTGACACTGATGCTCCCTGAGCCTGCAGGACAGCTTGAATGTCTTTGGAACATGTTTGGGGCTGCTTATCCACCATCCGGACTATTCTGCGTTGCAATCTTTCATCAATTTTCCTCATCCGTCCACGACCAGGGAGATTAGCTACAGTGCCATGGGTTGCAAACTTCTTGATAATGTTGCGCACTGTGGACAAAGGCAAATCTAGTTCTCTGGAGATGGACTTGTAACCTTGAGATTGTTGATATTTTGCCACAATTTTGGTTCTCAGGTCCTCAGACAGTTCTCGTCTCCTCTTTCTGTTGTCCATGCTTAGTGTGGCACAGACAGACACACAATGCAAAGGTTAAGTGAACGTCTCTCCTTTTTATCTGCTTTCAGGTGTGATTTCTATATTGCCCACACCTGTTACTTGCCCCAGGTGAGTTTACAGGAGCATCACATGCTTGTAACATTCTTATTTATCCGCAGTTGTGAAAGGGTGCCAATACTTTTGTCCAGCCCATTTTTGGAGGTTTGTGTGACATTATGTCGAATTTGCTTTCTTTCCTCCCTTTTTTTGTTTTGTCCCAATACACACAAAGGGAATAAACATGTGTATAGCAAAACATGTGTTAATGCAATACGTTTCGTGAGAAATACATGATTTCCTGGAGAAATATCAAGGGTGCCAACAATTTCGGCCATGACTGTATATACTGTATCTCACAGTAGTGAGTACACCCCTCACATTTTTGTAAATATTTTATGATATCTTTTCATGTGACAACACTGAAGAAATTACGCTTTGCTACAATGTAAAGTAGTGAGTGTACAGCTTGTATAACAGTGTAAATTTGCTGCCCCCACAAAAGAACTCACCACAAGGCCATTAATGTCTAAACCACTGGCAACAAAAATGAGTACACCCCTAAGTGAAAATGTTCAAATTGAGCCCAATTAGCCATTTTCTCTCCCCCCGTGTCATGTGACTCGTTAGTGTTACAAGGTCTCAGTTGTGTTAAATTTGATGTTATCGCTCTCACTCTCTCATACTGGTCACTGGAAGCTCAACATGGCACTCCATGGCAAAGAACTCTCTGAGAATCTGGAAAAAAGAATTGTTGCGCTATATAAAGATGGCCTAGGCTATACAAAGGTTGCCAAGACCCTGAAACTGAGCTGCAGAACGGTGGCCAAGACCATACAGCAGTTTAATAGGACATGTTCTACTCAGAAAAGGTCTCGCCATGGTCGACCAAAGATATTGAGTGCACGTGCTCAGCGTCATATCCAGAGGTTGTGTTTGGGAAATAAATGTATGAGTGTTGCCAGCATTGAGCAGAGGTTGAAGGGGTGGGAGGTCAGTCTGACAGTGCTCAGACCATATGCCGCAAACTGCATCAAATTGGTCTGCATGGTTGTCGTCCCAGAAGGAAGCCTCTTCTAAAGATGATGCACAAGAAAGCCCGCAAACAGTTTGTTGAAGACAAGCAGACTAAGGACATGGATTACTGGAACCATGTCCTGTGGTCTGATGAGACCAAGATAAACTTATTTGGTTCAAATGGTGTCAAGCATCTGTGGCGGTAACCAGGTGAGGAGTACAAAGACAAGTGTGTCTTGCCTACAGTCAAGCATGGTGGTGGAAGTGTCATGGTCTGGGGCTGCATGAGTGCTGCCGGCACTTTGGAGCTACAGTTCATTGAGGGAACCATGAATGCCAAAATGTACTGTGGCATACTGAAGCAGAGCATGATCCCCTCCCTTTGGAGACTGGGCCACAGGGCAGTATTCCAACATGATAACGACCCCAAACACACCTCCAAGGTGACCACTGCTTTGCTAAAGAAGCTGAGGGTAAAGGTGATGGACTGGCCAAGCATGTCTCCAGACCTAAACCCTATTAGGCATCTGTGGGGCATCCTCAAATGGAAGGGGGAGGAGCACAAGGTCTCTAACATCCACCAGCTACGTGATGTCATCATGGAGGAGTGGAAGAGTGGAAACCTGTGAAGCTCTGGTGAATTCCATGTCCAAGAGGGTTAAGGCAGTGCTGGAAAATAATGGTGGCCACACAAAATATTGGCACTTTGGGCCCAATTTGCACATTTTTACTTACGGTGTACTCACTTTTGTTGCCAGCAGTTTAGACATTAATGACTGTGTGTTGAGTTATTTTGAGGGAACAGCAAATTTACACTGTTATACAAGCTGTACAATCATGACTTTACATTGTAGCAAAAGTGTCATTTCTTCAGTGTTGTCACATGAATGTAAGGGGTGTACTACTCACGTCTGTGAGATACTGTGTATATATATATATATATATATATATATATATATATATATATATATATATATACATATATATATATATGCCCTACACATACATATGTTTGTGAGTGCATTTCTATTTTTCAATGAATTGCCATTTAGTTATTAATGCTACACTATGGTGTTGGGCTGTTGTTTCTTTTGTTTTCATCTATCTCCATTCAATACAGTACTTAGTGCCCAAGGGGGGTTAATATCTAGACAAAAGCACTTTCACATGGGGGTGCCATTGATCCATTGTAAGCTCAACCCATTTGTTGGATAGAATCTTATACTGCAGAAAATAAACAGGAAAATAGAGAAGCTGGCAGAATTCCAGTTTGTTCTGCTTACCTTTCCTGTTCTGACACAACCATGCTGTTTTGCTGTAAAAAGACAAGGTACCAATTCACTTTAACACGTAGGCTCTCCAAAATGCTTGGCTCTTAACCTAAACCTTAAACTTTACCCTGACCTCTTGACCTGACCCTAAAAATTTACCTTCAACACCTTAACCCCCATATTTAGCCATACCTAACCTCATTTGTATGCCTTAAATGTAACCCTTAGTCCTAATTCTAACCTATTTAAATTGCTGGATTTAAGATGGCCATACATGGCTTTACATGGATGGAGATTCAGCCGGTTCAGCAGGAACTGGATGAATTTTGATCTTTGTATGGGCAGGCTAGTTGTACAGAAGTCAACCTATCAATCGACTTCTGTACAGCCAGCCTGTTGGGTCTTTCCCGATCAATCAGTGCCAATAGCTAGAGTTGGCAGAACTGATCAATGTATACTGACAATGTGGAAAGCTCCCCGCTGTCTGAATACAATCACACAGTGGGAAGAATTCCCCCATTCACATCAAGTGTGTGGATGGAAGAATCAGGTTTGTTTTTTCCTTCAACTCACTGGTTGAACAAAAAAATTAATAGTGTATGGCCAGCTTTACTTATTTTCAAAGATATTCTCATAGCAATGAAAGCAATAGTACTTTATATCTTTTGTTGCAATCAGCCACTTAGCATATTCCATAATTAAATAAAAATAAATAATTGCAAAAACAACATATGTCACCATAGTCTATTCCAGAGCAGAAGCTAGTAGGAGAATTCTTGGGATCATCCAAATGTGATAACCTGTTACAAATGTTGCTTTGTGCAAATGATATACCTGCTAAGACCTTGTCTCTACAGATATTATAGTGGCTTTTTGACTTGATGAGGTACACAACTGAACTCACTATAAGACACAGAAATAGAATATCCTGTACTTTCACTGTACTTTAACATACCTTACAAGCAAAAAAACCCACCATTTTTTTAATCTAGATTGCTTGAAGCTTGAAGAATTAAACTAAACTAACTCATCAGCGTAGATGAGCAGAGACATTGGCTAGGACTGATCCCACATCTAAGAAAACACAAGCAATGTGAAGGCTTATGTCGATGTGCGTTCCTCTCAAATGACGTATTTGCTATTTGAACACAAATGTTCTTTCTAATGACAAACAAGCATTTTGACCAACTGTGTCTGCGATTTAAATGCACCTCAGTAGGACATTCTATGTCCATAGAAACACAGTGCAATTCAAAGAAGGTCAAAAGCCTCTGAATTGCCATGTGTACTACTCAATTAAATTCAGTAGGACTTTAATGACCTGCATTTGACATGTGTTCCACAGGAAAACAGCACCCATTGAAATGAGCCCTTTATTTGTAAATACAGAATACATTTTCAGGGGACTTTTTGCTACTATGCTCCATAACTGTTATATATATTACACATAACTAATGACAAATAAGTGAAAGAGCTCCAAGACTACCTTTAAGATGTATGCATGGACAAATTCCTCTTATTTTGACTTTTGTAGTGCCTCAACAAATTAGATTATTATCTTTACATTCTTTCATGGCTCCATGTATAATAAGAGTCTAGTTTGTTTTAGATCTGCCTGAGGCAAATAGACAGCTTTTTGACAAAGGACAGTGACAAAATCAATTGTGTCTATAGCTGGACAATCTGATCTGCACCTATTTCCTATTGTCTCGTTTCCTCTGAGGCAATCTGAGGAGGCAGAGCTGGGAAAGAGAATGTTAATGGCTAGTTATTGCTACATACTACTGTAATTGTTTTATGCACTATAAGAAGCCAAGTTTGAGGTTCCTATACATGGAGGAACAATGCAACAAAATAAGGTATAACAGTAACACAGTCAAGTTTGAGGTGCCCATACAGGGGAAAATAATTAAAAAATAGGAGGCATAATTGTAATACAGCTAGGTTTGAAGTTCTCATACATGATGGGGAATAATTCATCATTAGTAAGCATAATGGTAATATGGACAAATTTAAAGTTCCCATACATGGGGAAATAATTCAACAGTAGGAGGCAGAATAGTAATATAGCTAAGTTTGAGGGTCACATACATGGGGGATCAAATCAGCAAGAGGACACAGAATGGTAATATAGTCAGATTTAAGGTTCCCATATGCTGGGGGATGATTTACCAACATGGGGCATATTAATACATGTGATATAGTCCAACAATAGGATACATAATGGCAATACAACCAAGTTTGAGGTTCCTATACATGGGTGAATCATTTATCAATATGATCCATAATTTCAATAGATTCATCATTGACATTTGCATACATGGTGAAATAATAAATCTATAGGAAGCATAATCTTATAAAGCCAGGATAGAGGAACATGGTTTATACATCCTAAATTAAGTATAGAAAATGTTTACAAAAGTGATTTCATTTAAAATCCTCATCTCTTGTAACTAAGTAGACCCCAGTTGTGGACTTTTCTGTTTAGGAATTTCATCTAAACTGCATTTACCAATAAATGTGCATCCTAATAAAAGGGAAATCAGATACAGATAAAAATTAGGATCCTTTATGTGCAGCTTCTTTTAAGGGTAACCAAAGACTAATCCTGCTGGTTTCAGCCTGAGGCCTCTTCCACACAAGGAAGACTCTATGAGCAGTCTGGTTGCTCATCGGGGGATCTGTCTGCTGATCCCCACTGAGCAGGTGCATGGCTAAGCTGTGTATGCTCCGCTTATGCAAAGTGGACACAGAGACAGTTCGCTTTTCTCAATGGACACCCAATTGCCTTCCAATCTGCTAGATGGATTGGGAAACATATCCCCATCCATCTGTTTTAGAGGGTCGGATTGGATGTAGAAGGGTATAAACAGACACATGTCTGTTTACACCCACTGCTCCATAATAGTGAATGGAGGGTCCGATCAGGCTGATAGCTGGACCCGATTGGTCCGCCCACGTAAAAGGGGCCTTACAAAGTGAAAACTGTATAGCCTTTTTAAGTTACCCTGGTGAATTGTAGACCAGGGAGTGGTTATTCACTACTCATTCCTTCTTAAGTATATTATTATATGTGTGCCAAAGATTAAATACCTATTCTTTTAATGTTCATATATACAGAAACGTCACTTCTTCTATCATAAATATCTACTTTACAAAGTCAGTTTTATTCATTGGCATCTCAATCATTCCATGGGCACACATTTTTCAATAGTAATACATGAATCTGCCTGAGCACATTAGGCAAAGTTTCAGCAAACTCATTGTAAAATTTGAACTTTAATGTGAGCCCTATTAAAGTCAATGGTAGATGAATATTGAAAGTCAATTCTGTCCAAAAGGCATGGGGATATAGGCACTGACAGGGAGGACATGTAAAAATAATAAAACAATTGTACTAAATACCATTTGGTGGGGAGAAATATTTCCATTTTTATGCAACTTGAAAGGCAATATGGGAAACCACCAGTTCCTCAAATAACATGCTTCAGAGATGCCTTTAAAGTGTTACTAATCCCACAACAGTAAAATCAGTCTGTATATGCAGTAAAGCATGCTTGTTATACTCACTGTGGAACCTAAGGGGTTAATCTTTTGCATTGTGCAAAAAGGAAGTTTGATCCTCTGCTCATCCTCTTGTTCGAATGTCCACAGCTTATCTCCCGATAAGACAGATTAAACCATAGCCATTCTGCACATGCTCAGTTTAGTGTGTATTGCTAGAGAGGTTTTGTTTTCTTGGGAGAGTGCATGAGATCAGCACAGGGCCAATCAGCACTGTCCAGACAGATGTCAGTGGTTTTACATCCTCCTAGAGCAGAAATAAACTCCTTCTACAAGCTTTAACCAGTGCTCTGCGGACGTTACAGGTCTGCTATATACTACTGATGAGAAAAGGTATTTAGCAGTTTATATTTACTAAAATAATTGCACTTCCATGTTCTGTGTACTGTGGGAGACCAGATGTAGTGAATGCAGGGTCCTGGGTTTAGTAATACTTTAAGCTATGTGCAGGGTTACAGAACAGTACTATTCTCTGGGACAGCATCAACGGCACAATGTTCTGGCACCACGCTATTTGTATGTGTAAATCATTTTTTTTTAATGTAAATTGGGGATGATTTACTAAAACTGAAGAGTGCAAAATCTTGTGAAGCTCTGCATAGATACCAATCAACTTCCAGTTTTTTTTCCTTATGGAACAAGCTGAAGTTAAAAGCTGACTGGCTGCCATGCACAGCTGCATCAGACCTTCCAATCTCCAATTTTAATAAATCAACCCAAGTACTCATTGGCTTACATAAAGCAGCAGTGCCCTATCTGTTTAATTGTAACTTGATAACAAACATCCTTTTAGGTAATTTTTACTGCAACACAAGGATTTTACCTAGCAGTAATATGCCAGAATTAAGCAGCTGGAGTTGCAGACATATAGGATACAATAGGCGCTTAAATTATAAATCGTCCTGGTGAATGTATAACGTATAACTCGTGTATAAGGTAACAGTCCACAATAGATAAAAGAGCTCAGGGTGACTTCAATACTCCCAAAATCACTTTCTCAAACTCTGTGAGAGGCAGGATATGTATAAAATGCGCACTCACCGGACTCGCAAAGGTAATGCGCAATATATCAATACATGGAGGTCTGCCAGGGGGTCCCTCTCAGGATGGAAATGAAATCAACCCGGGATGGATGGAAATTGTCTGGATGGATATTCAACCAGATGTTAACTTTAAAGACTCGGATGCAGCCTCTTCAGTATAATGGGATAGTCACCAGAGGGAGCTCTGGGGGATTAAATGCTCAGTGCAGAGCAAATATAGAAATACCCATAGTGTAGTATTTTCAAAATAATATTTAATGACAGATGATAAAATCAACATAAAAATGATTAGATATCCTCATAGATGTAAAATGGTATGTGCCAAGTATGTGCCGAGATGCTATGTCACAAACAGCAGCAGCGATAGATATTGCAGCAAAAAGCTGCTATGAGCACTAACCAGCTGGTATAAAATGGTGGCCGCTGGACCTCCGTGATCCAGCGGCATGACGTCAGGGCATGCAGGCTCCTCCAAGACTCGTTTCGTACACTCGTACGTCTTCAGAAGGGGTGTGCCATCAGTTGCAGACATATTTAATATATATCAGAGGGTTTACACTTCAATATAAAATAAAGCTAGATCCCTTAACTTTGTAACAGTGGCAAAACATGCTTCATAGCATAGCATAGCATGTGATTTCATTAAGTGCAGTATCACAGAAATCCCTGAAGAAGGCTATGGACATAATGTTTTGGGTGGAGTCAAGGTGATGCCGTCATGTTTTTAGGAGAAGGTAGGATGCAAGCTTGTTCACACAGCAAAAGTGACATCTGTACCCAAGGCCAGAGCCAGTAGGAGGATTGTACATGTATACAATCTTACTGCATGAGCTGTGGTGCATCGTACAATGTTTTTCTTAAAGCATTGTTTTATGGAAAGCACTATGGATTTGCTCTATAGCTATGATTTATTTTGAGCAAATTACATGAAGAAATTAATGGTGACTTTTTAAAGAATTCTAGATGGTGTATTTAACCCCTGAAGGGGCAAAAGTGTGTAAAAATATTGTAGGAGGTCAAACTAAAAAAGTTTTAAGCACACAAGGTAAGGAATAAGACATTAAATAAGTGTAGGGACTGTAAGGCGTGCAATACTGAAGGTTGGAGGCATGGAAGAAAGACTAAAATTAACTGAGAGGGCCACAGTTGAAGAGGGAGAGATGAGACATTTTTGGGGAAAAAAAAGAAAAATTTAAATGTGCATCACCCTCATAAGATAGGTTGCTAGGTTAGGTAAATTTAGTTCTTCTGGCTCTCCTGTAACCACTGGACTGTTGGACTGTTCTGGGGTTCACTGGTTGGAGGTTTTGTAAGCCATGTACCGAGGTGGGCTCCCCAGGATACAGTGAAGTCATGAACTAGGAAAGCAACCCCAACACCAACTTTTGCCACAACAGAATTTTACTTGGATGTGGCAAATAAACACAACCACAAATGCTGGAAACATGCAACAAATTTACATACACTCAGCACAGCACCTTCTGATGGATGAAGGTAGAAAATGAAGTAATTTACCTACTGGCGGGAAAAACTAAGCTGCCACACCTTACCTGTTATTACCCTAAAAGAGCAGGAAACAGTGTATGGGTGTATGGTATGGGCTAGCCTGCGGTGCAGCACAACAGCTTACAATCTTACACAAATCTACAGTATTCCCCCTCCCATAACTGGTCCTGTAGCACATGCCTGAGTATTCCTTCTGAGCAAAACGCCAGTCTGGCTTGAGTTTGTAGGATTTTATCAGCTCTCCAATGTGAAATGTCACTTTAAGTTGTGGAGTCCTTCCAATGATCAGTAACAACACTTGTGGCCTGACACAAACAGAGACCCTAACTAACTATAGACCTGGACTCAGTCTCAAGGCGCCAACACTGAAATGAGTTGCGTGCACGATCTTACCTACCCATGTCTGCTTTGCATCCGCTGGTGACTCTGAACAGAACAAATGTCTCTCCAACAAGCATGCGGTCTCGCCGTATATGTTGCTTAGTTCCTCTGCTCTCATCAGCCTTCCTGGCAGCAATCTCATCAGCTTCCTGGCAGCAATCTCATCAGCTTCACTTAGCTGCAGCTCTGGTTACGGAGGGGCGCTTTCACACCTGAATGTCATCAGATTCTCAGCTCACGGGGCCCCTTATTCACCATGCTCCAAAACATGGCTTCTCTCTCTCCTTCCTGTTCTCTCCAACTCTGTTTGCAAAAAAACCCCACCTTTTCATGAATATACAAATATCTATGCAGTCTGAGGCTGTGTTAGAAGAACAGTGACATCTTGTGGCTAAACCGCAGAATGTCAATCAAAACATTAATTTACTTCCACACAAACAGTGTTCAAACAATGAGAGCTGTTTCCCCATCTCACAGTTTGACTGCTTTCCCCTGTCTTCTGAAGGATTCTGGAAGGTAGTAGGCTGGGAGAGTCAAATAGGCTGCCTGAATATTCATGTGGTCTCAGCCAATCCCTTGGGGTGTGCCCAGTAGATGGATGAGGAGTGCATAAATCATCTGAGGCTTGGAGCAGAAAGGCTTTTGTCCAGAAGGAGAAGTTTCCAGCCTGAAGCAATGCTGCCCTTCTGGGCAGTCCAGCTGTGCATCTACATTAACTCATCGAGATCCCAGCTATGCTTAAGCTGCGGACCTGTCCAAGTGCTAATTGAGGTCCCAGCTGTGTTAGAGCTGGGAGGCCTGTTCTCCTGGACTTTGCTGGAACTGATTTAGGGATTTAACTGGACTGGAGAGTTCATGGTAGAAATGTATGACTGATATTGGATAGAGGCATCCAAGTATCCAGAGACATTTGTGAGTACAGACCTATGACTGTGTGCTGTTGTTATTCCCTGTGCATCTATGCCTCTGCTCAAATATGGACATTTTCTATGGTGTCCAAGTGTGGCTCAGTCCCTTAGTTGCTGCTGTAAGGATTGTGCTAATAAGGTTTGAGAAAGCAAAACATGTCCTTGTGTTTCTATTTTATGCTAGTGAAGCATCCCACTGCTCCCATAATCCCCATCCAAGATAATTCAGCAATAAATATAACAGAAAACACCTCTAGACTGATCATTGGGAACCAGAAGGGAGACTGTTACTATATGCCTGCCTGCCTGCTGCTGCACTAGTTTTGGAAAAGAACCTGGGACTACTCAGCCGGCCCTTTCAGGGATGAGTGCTACAAATGGATTATGTAAGAGATTCAAAGCAGAAGTATTACACAGATACATGTAAGCCTCTTTAATTGGCTGCATTTGAGGAGTGAGTGACAAAGCACCTTTTTCAGAAATATAAATTACTGTGGATTATGTCAGAGATATATAGCAGAAATAAGTAAAGTTAGCATTGAATCACTTGTAGTAGGAGGCATTTTGAAAACACACAGCATGCAACTTTTCATCCGACAAATCCACATCCAAGTGTGTATATGAAACAGAAAAAAGCAGGAAATATTGTTCACACTGTATAGACAACATTTTAACTGTTAGGGTGGGCTGCATTTAAGCTTCTTAACATTGAAATTAAAAGTGGAATAAGTGTGCACACAACATTGTGAGTGATTATTAAAGTTCAAACACAGATATATTCCACTTGGAAATTCCACAATTAACTGTACATCAGTATTCAAATGAATTTTTGTGCAGAGTGAAATCCAAAATCACCTGAGGACTACCACGGAAACTCCTAAGGGTGTACACCTTCCAAGGGGGTCCTTCTTACAAAGGCCAACAGAGCCTATAAACAATAAGCCCAGGTTTCCCATGGTAGTTGCAGTGGATATCATAAAAGCAAGCATTTTCCGGAACTTTTTGTTTACAAGTTTAAATCATTATTTTTTGCTAGAAAATTACCTATAACCCCCAAGCATATATATATTATGGTATTTGTGCAGCAGTTTTTCAAACACAGTTTTTTTTTTTTAAATACACTGTAATGAATTAAACAAAACAATATATACCCCAACTTTTTTTTGGTGACAAACACCGGTACTGAAAAATCTCCATAGTCGATGCTTTAAAATTGTTTTACAGGTTACCTGTTTAGAGTTACAGAGGAGGTCTAGTGCTAGAATTATTGTTCTCACTCTAACGTGCACAGCAATACCTCACGTGTGCTGCGAACACCATTTACATATGTGTGCAATCTTTGTATGTGTTCACTTCTGCGCACAAGCACAGAGGAATGAGGGCGCTTAAAAAATAGTTTTTTCTTATTTATTTTATTTTTTATTTTTACACTGTCCCATTATTATTATTATTATTTATTTTTTAATCACTTTTATTCCTATTACAAGGAATGTAAACATCCCTTGTAACAGAAATAAGGATGACAGGTCCTCAAAAAGACCCCAGATCTCTCTTTTACCTTTAAAAGCAAAAGGTCAAAAACAAATATTGATCTTCTGCTTTAAAAAATAATTGTTTACATCCACCCGGACCAGAAGTGACATCATGATGTCACTTCAGTCCTCCAAGGTCATAAGTGGTAGGCCATATAAAATGACAGAACGGGGTCAGTACATACTGTAGCGCACAGTGTGCAGAAATCGCCAACTGTCTGCAGAGTCAATAGCTAAAGACCTCCAAACTTTGTGTGGCCTTCAGATTATCACAACAACAGTGCATAGAGAGCTTCATGGAATGAGTTTCCATGGCTGAGCAGCTGCATCCAAGTCTTACATCACCAAGTGCAATGCAAAGCATTGGATGCAGTGGTGTAAAGCACGCCACAACTGGACTCTAGAGCAGTGGAGACGTGTTCTGTGTATAGACCAATCATGCTTTTCTGTCTGGCAATGGGATGGACCTTTTCTAGTTATGGCAGTTGCCAGGAGAAGGGTACTTGCCTGACGGTGGCAGTTGCCAGGAGAAGGGTACTTGCCTGACGGTATTGTGCTAAGTGTAAAGTTTGGTAGAGGGGGAATTATGGTGTGCAGTTGTTTTTCAGGGGTTTGGCTTGGCCTCTTAGTTCTAGTGGCATCGGTTCCACACCTACTGAGGAAGTCTCGTCGTTAGACGATATGCGTGTAGAGGGGCGGAGCCACCCATATGACATCATCTCGCGGCCATCTTGTCTAATTGTGGAGAACACTGTGGGCTCTTTTTTTCTATGCTATTATGGATTAATATTGCTGGGAGTGTACGGGAACACAGCAGAATAAGATCTGGAGTCTCTATATGCCCTTAAAGGGAAAGCGCATTTTACTGCCTGTTGGTTCAGGAGTCAATCCCTAAAGGTGAGCGGTCAATTCTTCTGGTGGAGGTGATTTTTCACATGTTGTTGATTACGAGGACTGTAAGGAATCACGAATTGATGATTTGGTAGTTGTTCATATCACGTGGATCTGATGAACATTTATTTATTTTAAAAAGTATTGCACATATGTTTTGATTATAATTATCTTATTTATAATTTAATTTTGCACATTTGGCTGCACTAATTTTGATTTGGATTATGTATTGGGTTATGTGAAAAACCTATTGGTGTTCAGCTTTTGTATCCTTTTTTATACACATATTGATTTAGTTTTGGGTTTCTTTTTGGCTGGCAGCGCTGATTGACACATTTTATTATTGTTTACATAGAGCACTATTTGACCACTCATATAATTCCTGTAAGCCCCCCTCTTGTTGCACTAAGGTGGTGTGCGGTCATGCTGTGTGGAGGCTTGGAAATTTATTCGGACTTACATCTCTCCTCTTTGTGTTGCACTTGAGAAGATCTCCAACTTCTTTTGGCTCTTCATTGGGACTTTCTTAAGTTTCATTTTCATTTTTGTATAGCCACATTGATGTTTTTCACATAATTTTAATATTTTTACACAACTAGTGTGTTTTTTTATGTACTATTAATATTTGTTTATGTATATTTTTATAGCGCTGCACCTTTCTATAAAAAGGCATCATGAATGACAGCCTTGTTTGTGCAGTTCGTTCTGAACTCCTATGACCATGTCACTCAGGAGGTCCAGGCTGGGTAAAGATCCTGACTTTAAAGTTGGGATCCACCCAGATGTCTGAACCAGCACCTGGCTTAGTCTCTCAGAGATCTGCTGAGAGCCTGAGCTAGCCGCTCCTGCCCCCTTCACAGCCCCGCGCACCAGTGAGCGAGGGGGGGGGGCATAGGGGGCAGAGGTGGGGGAGACAGAGCAGAGAGTGGTGACTGACAGTCTCATGGAGCTCTGAGAATTGAGCGAGCAGTTGTGTTTGACCACTCAGTTCTCAGTTTTAGAGCCTGCGGGGGACAGAAGCAGTATCGGTAATGGTAAGTATGATTTCTGAAAAAAAAAACTAAACTTCTCTTTCAAGTAAAAAAAAAAGCTGCCCTAATTCAATACACTCTGAGCACCAGACACTTTCTGCACTTACCAGATGTACAGTAAAATTACTAGCTGATTGCTGCATTCCATGTGTTTTGGCTTTCAGAAATGCTTAAGATCCCAACATAGCTTTACCTGACATCTTGCGTCAATCACTCTTCTTTCCTTATTGATATTCACCATATCTTTATTTTTGATTCCAGCTTCTCCAATGTAGTTGTAGCAATATGGATAGTAATTTTGGTGGATAAATTAAAGGACATCCCATTATTTTTTAAGATTCACACAAATATTTATCTAAGGATTTGACTAGAAATAACAAAATCCCTTCTCTTGCACTTCAAACCTTCAAATGAAGCTCAACACCGAAACATTCAGCGTAACAAGTTTTCCCATTAGCTGCCTGAATAATAAATATAGTGAATGTTGACACAAACTGTTGGGCAAATCTTGCCGAATCTTTTTGAGATTCTTTTGTAAAAATATTTACTGGGCTGTACTGAAATTTTTTTACATCAGGTTTTCTGTATGTGAGGGACAGTAAGGCGTCTGTATCAGATGCAAAGTTTAAATGGACATTGAAAGTTCACCAGCTGAAAATAAAAATGATTTGTGGGTAGGCAGATACTGTGGGTGCTGCTGATAACCAGTACTGCAATCTTAGAACAGTAAATCTCTACTTTGTTTGTCGTCCTTTGTATCAGGTATGTTTTTCAGTTCCCTATCAGCTGCATAAAGTAAACAGATCTTTACAGGAATTTGTATTGCTTCTAAATTAGCTGTCTAAATAAGTGAACAAATCCTCACATATTCTGAGGATTTCCCTAATTTCAGATAATAGTCAATGAAGTAAGGGATGATTCACTAAGTAAAATATTATCTCTCCCAAAGGTCCAGGTCTTAGGGACTGTTGTTGGATACATCAACTGTACCCTGACTGTTCTTTGCAGATTATCTAAACCATATTGCAGTCGCTAAAAAAGCTGTACTAAAGTTGTCATTAGACCTAAGAAATAAGTGGTTTCACTTGGCAGAGATTCTCATAAAAGTGATGTCTGCCTATGAGCACTTTCAATACCTTTCTGTGTAATACCATAAATCTGTTATCACTAAAAGATCTTAAAGGTTTGGTCTATAGTCCTGATAAGATCTGCTGCAAAAATGAAAAGTGTTGGTGAGTAAGCCTTTTTATCTTACGTATAATGCATATGTGCAACAGATGTACTTTATTTTTATTAATCCACTTGACTCTGCAGTATTAGTAGCCAAAATAATTTAACAATTTTATTGTAAGTTTATATTTCAAGTAATATACATTTTATGTTAGCAATAGACACCCCTAAATTACTATGCATGTCTGTAAACTGATCATAACACATGGTTACAACTATCACATTATCCAGCAAAAACAATATTAAATTAATCAGTGGCCTTACTCCATTAAATGCCACTTTCATTAAAATGCTACCGATTTTTGGATTCTTTCTGATGTATTTATAAACTGTTACTGTAAACACAATCTACTCTGCTTACTCAGTGTAGGTTATTTACTAAAACTGGAGAGTGCAAAATCTGGTGCAGCCCTGCATAGACACCAATCAGCTTCCAGGTTTTATTGTCAAACGGAACAAGCTGAATTGAAACTGATTGGCTACCATGCATAGCTGTACCAGATTCTGAGTGCATCATTTTTAATAAATCTACCCCACTGCCTCTTACACTTTAGGTCTTCTACTTCCCAGGTATTATCAAACCTGTAGTGAGTATATAACTTTCACAAAGTACTTTGACAGTTAAAAGGAAAATTAACCACTCACAAACATGGAACTCTTATGCCTGAAAAAAACAAACAAACTATTCCTTTTATTCCCACGAATAGAGCTTTTTTTCAGTGGTATTTGATCACTTGTGTGTTTTTTATTTTTTCCACTATAAAAAAAAAGATGATGATTTTGAGAAAAAAAACAATATTTTTGACTTTTTGCTATTAAACATGTCCAGTAAAAAAATGTAAAAAATCACATTTCATCATAAATTTACGCCAAAATGTATTCTGCTACATGTCTTTGCTAAAAAAATCCCAATAAATATAAATTAATTCGTTTACGTGAAAGTTATTGCATTTACAAATGGCGGTATATATACTGGAGTTTACATTTTTTTTTTTACTAATAATGGCAGTGATCAGTGACTTATAGCGGGACTGTGTGATAGTGGCGGGCATTCTGACACTGGGGGGAACTGACTTGGTGTCACTGACATCCCCAGTGACACCAATACAGTGATCAGTGCTAATAAAAAGCACTGATACTGTACTAATGGCACTAATGTAATGTATGTAATGTACTAATGGCACTGGGCAGGAAGAGGTTAACATTGGGGAATCAAAGGGTTAACTATGTGCTATTTCACATTACGTGCTGTGTTTCTGCTTTACTGTAAGTACACTGCTTTGTATGGCTCTGCTATGCAGAGCCATACAAAGCAGTGTGCAGGAGCTGACAGGGGAGAGACCTGTATTGTTTACATACAGTTCTCTCCCCCCGTTGGTAATACTCGGCGATCACTGGGTGCCGGCGAGTAATCACCAGCCGGGACCCGGTGATTGACAGCCGCAAATGGTGATGTGGGTAGAGTGCGCGCAAGTCTCGTGCGCGTCCCCTACCCGGAACAGCAAAATCACATATATATATATACATGATTTTGCACACCCATTCCGCCCTGTAGCAGTATTTCTGCTATAGGGAAGACGGGAATCAGTTAATCGGGGGATACAAATAAAAAAGAATTATCCTATCTATTATTTTTATTTCATTTAGTTCCTGAGGGAACAAAGTACATGTAGTACTTTGTCCCATTTTCCTAGGTGCTTTAAAGCACTGGCTGCAATGTCTGACAACACACCTCTATTCTAGATGTAATAATTGTATTGTTGAAGGTGCGGAAATTATACTATTTTAAAATAAAACTTTTAAATGACCACCTGAGTCCTATGTGTCATTTTAAAACAGTATAAGGACAGTAGATGTTTGTCCCAATTTTAAAATGGCAGATGGACACTTCTCTTGGGCCTCAGAGGTTTGTAATGGTGGAACTGCTGACTGTCAATGACAACCAGGGGTCCATAGCTAAGCCTAGAAGATGAAACAATCCTATAAATTGCTCCATAGGTGCACCCTATAGAAGTAAGTGTAAACACTATGCTTTCACATTTGTGATTACATGAGCAGCATAGTGATGGCACAAGTGACATCTCAGAACTTACTGTCAGTATGGAGGCTCAGGCTCCTCTCCACAGCATTGGATCACTAAATGAAAGCTGCACTAATGGGAATTTTTATAAGCAGACATTGTTGATTATACTTTGGTATGAATATATGGGGGAGGACAAATTGCAAAAATGTAATTGTGGAAAAACTAAAGGGAAATGCATTGTTTTCAATTTTTTTTATTTATTCCCAATAAAACCTAGGAAATACAAACATTCAGAATGTATCTAAATTTTCTACCAATGTCCTTTCAATCCTGTAAAAAAGCAATGTATTATTGTATAGGGTAGACTGCACATGCAGAAAGGTGTAATGTGTGGAAACAAGACATTACATTACAATAAACAAAAAAAATGCTTTGAGACTCAAGGGGATTTCAGTAGAAATAGGCCCCAGACTCCCAAGTGGTTAGGATCACAAAGATTGGTGCCTTTGAACATCATCATTAGTGGGTATATTTTACTGTGCAGTGGATTATCCACAGTCTCCAGGAAAAAGCAATTCAGTGGTCATTTATTTACCATTCTATCCACATGTAGTAATCTTACATCTTGTAGTAAAGACTTACAGGCTGAATACTGTTGCCTTTACTTCTGCAGGGAAAGTTGTAAATCAAAATAACATACCTTAATTCTTAACATACCGGTTTGATAAAATACTTAGAAGTCAACTAAGGTCTATGACCATTAATGAGGGTGCAATGAATATGGGCAGACATAGATCATTTTCAAAAAGATATGGTCTTCCTTCCCATGTGGTTCATATCATTCTTTTTCATGAGAGACTTTAAAAACTCTCTTTACGTTTGTTGAGCAAAGTGACTGAATATGTTCACGAGCTAATCATTGGTCATTTAGTTTCAGGATGATAACATGCTATAAATTGTATTTCAAAGAGTGGGTTTCCTGTCTGTGATGAAATAATTTTAGGAAACAGCTCATTTATTGTTACTTTTACAAGAAGAACATGTAAAGCCTTCTAACTCGACAACAAAGCCACTTCAGCACCATAAAGTAGCAAAATGAATGCTGTATTGCAACACTTCCAACACTTAAAGATGGGAAATGCACAAAAAAGCTTTTAGAGTAAGTAATCCCACATTTAGGTAGTAATTCCAAATTTTGGGGCTTTCGTGTCATAGCAAGACAAATGTGCAGATTTTTGGGTTTTTTGTCTCGTTTTATGGAATATGCTAACATGGAAGAATCCCATCAGCAATTAATTCAGTTAAATAACAATAGCTAATATATATTAGAAAGTTTAAATCTGTAACACAATTTTATGTAGCATGGTCATCAAGGCATCTTGAGCACAACTGTTAATCAGCACTGACTCCCTATATTCAGTTATCTTTTTTTATCCACCTGCTATAATAAGTTAGTATGTGCTAATATTTAATTATCAATATATAGGAAACGCAATAAACTGCTCATTGTTTGAAACATTTAGCAAACTGTGTACAAAACATTTAAAAATTTGTTTAAGAAGTGCAAAATAATTTTCTAAAATTATTCTGCTCAGCTATCTGTGTTTTTTTAGGGCAACAGCATGAATTCACTATGATTAATGTGATCTTTCCATTCCTTATGATTTCCCATTTAACAGTATTTGTGTGTAGAGGCTTTTGTATGCTCTTTATTGCTGCATCTCCTATGTCACAGCTCACCAGCAATCCATGGATAGAAGCTGTGAAATCTCTGTAAATATCACTTTAGGGGGCATGGCTTGCTGGCAACAAAGATGGCTGCCTAAGCTTTGAGCTCCACTACACAGAGGGGCAATAACCCACGACTGACAGCCCCTCACATATCTCCCGGTCCTCAAACCGACTGCAGTGACCCTTGTATAGCATCGAGCAATGATGTCTCGAAGAAGAAAGAAGGATCGCCGCCAATGGAAGCTAACAGATTTCTTCCTTCAGATGGCAGACAAACAAGACTGCAGGCAAAAGTGCGCCACAGCTTCCTCTCCTAATGCCGCTGCCTCTTACACTGACCTTCCAGATGCAGACCAGGGCTCCTCTAAAACATCAGGTACACAGCCCTCTTCTAGCCAGTTTACAACACACAGTCCAAATCCCTGCAGCCCAGCAAAAGCAGGCATGAGGCTAGAACCCCCTGGTTCTGCTTCAGCTGTATCAGCATTATAAACACAGAGCCTGGAACTTAACCCTTCACGTCCCCATTTAGCATTACAATCACCTATAGCAGCTTTCCCTACCTCAGGTCAACTAGTACTTGATTCTACCATCAATGAAATGCTTCTCTCCGTGCAATCCTCATTAATTTCAGAATTCTCTTCTCTTTTTTCACAAATTTTCATCTGATTTAAATAACATGGGAGACAGAGTACAATACGTAGAGAGTAAAATGGATGAATGTACAGAAACCATCAATGATCTTGTGGACACATATGAAGAAATTAAGGAGGATAATTCACTGAATAAGGCCAAACTCGCCGACCTTGAGGACAGGTCCAGACGTAACAACGTAAAATTGAGGGGAATATCAGAATCCGTACCTCAATCCAACTTACACGCATATGCTTACAATTTGATTTCTGTCATTCTTCCTGATGCTGCACCCATTGATCTTATGAATGACCATATTCACCGCATTCTTAAAGCACCACATTTAGCGGGCTCGATACCAAGAGATGTATTAATGTGGGTACATTTCTTCCAAACAAAAGAGCAGTTGCTTTCTTCCGCTAGATCCATGACTGCACTACCTACACCTTTTGAGGATCTCCAACTGTTTTTGGATCTCTCCAAGCATATGTTACAGCTTCACAACAGCTGAATTTGGTTACGAAGGCACTTCAGAATCAAAAGATTCCGTACAAATGGCACCACCCAGCTACCCTCCTGATCACACATAATGGCTCTGTGCACTCCGTAAGGGAATGCATCTTTTGCATACTTGGGGAATTGTCCTAGATCCTCCCCTGGAAATTAACATCCCAACCTCATCTCCTGCTTCATCTCACCCTGGGAAATCACAACCTGGTAGATGCAAACATCGCCCATGATCTCATATAGAGGCTACCATTTGTACTATGTCGATGTCCTTCTGGCTCAAAGTTACTTTTCTGGTAAATTTTACCCCAAACAATCTGTAGCATCTCAGTTTCTACCAATCTGAGCTTCTGCTATGCAGTTTATACAGCTATTGTATTGACAAACGATTATCTGCTTTTCTTCAACTTACCTGCTGACTTGCACACTTAGTTCCTTGCTACTTCCAGTGATTTTAATTTTTTTTCCCTCGGCTTAAAGATCATAAGTGTGTAGAACTCAAACTCCTAGTTACTATCGACCAACAGTTACCATCAGCCAACAGTCATTCTGGTACTAAGCACCATATGAATCATCCCTGGGTCACCTAATTTGACGCTTCAAATTATCCAGAATGCCTCTCTCAATCTTATCTATAAATGCCAGAAACCTGAACCACCCTGCAAAACAGAACTCCCTATGGAAATCTGCACGATGCCACAAATGTGTACAAGAAACTAATTTCTCCCAATCAGCACAGCCGTATTGCCAAAACAAGAATTTTCCCCATGTTTACAATGCCTGTTTCACTGCTAAAAAAAGAGGGATCATGATTGCGATTAAGGACTCAGTCTCATTCACGCTACATCATCAAGTCACCGATCCTAATGGCCAATCTCTTATTCTGATTTGTACCATTAAACGTCCCATATACCTTGCTGAATCTATACGCTTCCAATAACAAACCCATTGTCTTCCTCACCAAAACTCTCCGTCAAGTCAGAAAAGTTCAACAGGGACATTTGATGGACTCATCTGCCACCTCCAAATGCCATAACCCATCTCTGCAATCCTTTCTGCATGCCAGTGATCCATTTGATGCTTGGAGGTGCTACCATGCCAGTGAACGTGACTATACATATTTCTCTCCTTGTCATAATTCTTATTCTAGGATTGATGTTTTTCTTCTTGACAAATGGTTATTGCAAAAAGTACAGAAGTCCGAGATCCATACCATAACGTGGTCAGACCACGCACCTATCACAATCTTACTTAATGATGCCCCCTCACAACCGAACACTTTTGTGTGGCGAGCCAGTAATTTCTAATCATCTTTCTGAATTTTTTACTCAAAATGCAAATTCGGTCCCTGACCCCTTTGTGGTATAACACTCACACAAAACATTTATTAGAGGTTTGTTAATACAAATGGGATGTAGGGAAAAATGCAGGAAGTCACAGTGTTTAGATTTCTTATTAAATTCGATTAAAGATATTGAATCCCAGAATAAAACAAAGCCCTTCCACACTCTTAAAACAAAACTAATATTGTTGTGTCAGTAACTCAAATCTCTTCTATTGGACTCCTTTGAACATATGCAACGTAAGTTGCAAGCCACCTTCTACTCCACCTCTAATAAAGCATGTAAAACCTCATCTTGTAAAATTAAAGGTCATAGAATTAAATCAAGAATACCATTTCTTTATGACCCCACCTCAAATAACAAAATCTTTAATCCTCAAAATATTGCAGACACCTTTAGTTCCTATTACAGTTCACTCTACAATATCAATATGGATGAGTCCACACACCAAAATTAAAACTTTTCTAACCTTGATAATTCGAAATCTTCCAAATTGCAAATCTCCGGGGCCTGATGGCATAACAGGTGAATACTATAAACAATTTATTTCTGTTCTAACCCCTCAGTTGTGTTCAATTTACACCACCGCTGCTTCCTCCTCCTCGTTTCCTCAGAAATGCTCCAATCCCTCATAATTACATTACCGAAGCCAGGCAAGGAACCTACCTCCCCACAAAACTTCAGGCCAATCTCATTATTGAATCTCAATTTGAAAATGCATGCCAAACTAATAGCAACTAGATTGAATAATATTCTTCCCCACCTGATACATTGTGACCAATCCAGATTCACAAAATTTTGTCAAACCTCAGACGCAACTAGACGATTGATAAATCTTTTATGTCACACTGAGATCTCTCGAATGCCTTCTCTGCTTCTTTCTTCGGATGCAGAGAAGGCATTCGACAGAGTACATTGGACTTATCTTCATCAGGTACTACTCAAATTTTGATTTCAGGCCCCAATCCTCAGTGGAATTCTAGCTCTTTACACTACACCATCAGCTAAAGTATACACTTCAAACATGCTATCGTGTCCCTTTCACATATCTGATGGAACAAGGCAAGGCTGCCCATTATCGCCATTAATTTTAAATCTTCTTATGGAACCCCTAGCGAAACATATTTGTTTTAACCCCTGCATAAATGGCTTCTCTATCGGCAATAGCACTCATAAAATCAGTCTGTTTGCAGACAACATTATACTTTTCATTTCTGACACATCTTCTTTCCTGGCTGAAGCATACCCTACTCTATAATGGTTCAGTAGAGTATCGTACTACAAAGTCAATAAGAGCAAATCTGTAATATTAGATCTAGGTTTTGATGGTGTCACTAGAAATGTATCACAGAATCAATTCCAATTTGCTTGGGGTGAGTCCAGTATATCTTACTTAGGAATACAATTAACTAAATCAGTTAAAGGTCTATTTTCATGTAACTACATTCCATTTCTCTCACAAATGCAACAGGAATTGCAAACACTACAAAAACATGAACTTTCCTGGGCCGGCAGCCTTGCCACCTTTAAAATGTCCATCTTTCCCCAGCTGCTTTACCTATTTAGAACCCTCCCTATTCCTATCCCTTGATCATACTTTAAATCTTTACAAACGTCTTTTGATAAGTACATATGGCACGGAAAGAAACCTCGTTGTGCTCATGCAACACTTACAAAACACAGATCAGTGGGAGGTTCTGGTTATATTAACGTCAGCGACTACTACACAGCAACTATACTCTCACAATTGAAAGAGTGGTTTAATACCTCATCCACCACTACATTGTGGAGATAAATAGAATCCACCTACATACAAGAAGGCAACCTGTGTGCATGCCATAAATAAATAGTGTAGCGCTCAAAATAAATAAATATTAAATATAAATAAGTGGCCAATTCATATAATATAATCTATAAAATAATCCAAAATTTCATAAAATTAAAATAAAAATCACCTAGTAATATTAATAAAAATATATGTAAAATGTCAACTTATAATAAATAACTGTCTATCATGTAAAACATAAGTGGTCACACTCTAAATCAATCAAGTGTCTAAAAAATTAAATATCGTGCTCACACACCTACTAGGAAAAATAGTGACCAGGTTATATTACAACCTTTATGCGGATAAAACTGCTATAGTGCCAAAATAGTGCAAAAAAAGTTTGTCCACTCTTTCAAAAATCAATTGAAAACAATGTCCATCTGGTGATAGATATAATCACGCAATGTGTAGTGGTTATTAACCAATTCGTGATTTGTGCCAAAATCTTCTCCTAATGGTGGCTAAATTTCCTCCTCACCTCCTCCCAGTGACCCCTAGGGGCCAACAGGCTTGCAGGATCACCCTGGATCCTTAATTCATATAGGCCAGCAGCTTCCCTCCTTCATTGGATCTCTTTGTGGGGCTCCTATTTCCCCTACTCAGCCAAGGTGTCTCTGAAGAACAATGGCTCACCAATCCAGTGAGCCAAGAAAGAAAAAGACCCTCTAAGTGTAGTATTAAACGACTCCTTTATTGAGAGTATTGAGTAATAACACTCACATTTCCTAGCAGTCCTCCCTCCTCACCGATGTGTGGGTCTGTGTGCATGGATATGGGAATATCCCAAGGAATTCCACCTTCAACTACTCTCCCCCCACCTATTTTAGCAACAATCTCTGCATGGAAGGTTCTAACCTGTACTCGTTGTTCTCCAACACAAGTAGTTACGCCCAATCCCCCCTTGCACAGTTTACTACATCTTACCCCAGATATTCCCATACACCAATTCACCGTTCGAGGCATAGCATATATTCAGTATTTTTTTAATGGCTCAATCACGTCACTTCAGCGAGAATTTCAATTATCTCCCCAATTACTTTTCACATACCTTAGGATATCTCATTGCCTATCTAAACAATCCTACCCCTTTTACGTACTCCCAAAACCCATGTGGAACTACCTATCTTGCTCCTCAAATGAAAGCAAAGGTATCTCACTTTTCAACAATATCTTAACCTCCCTGGCGGTCTGATTATTTCAGATTTTTGGTGCTGAAAGCAGTACCATTATTTTGCATGGAAATATGTAGTTTTTTTATTGTAGGCTGTAATATTTAGGAATAACTCACTGAAATCTGTCCGAACAAGAGTCTATTAAACATCCCGGGTAGGATAAAATTTGAAACACAAAATCATAAATTATAATTTAATAAATAATCATAAAAAATAATAATATAATAATAATACATTTAATTCAATAATATAATCAAACCAAAAACACTGAAATGTGAAATATAGCGCCATAATAAGTTCGCACATTGCTGAGCAAAGTCGCAAAATAGTTTTCAGTGTCTGATGACGAATTTCCCCACAAATCATTATCACTCTGCAAGTGGTTCTGATTTACTATCGCTGTTCTCTAGCTGATCTAAACCGCTTTTGACCTAAAGGGACACTTTTTGGACGCCATGGATGTTTCTCAGTTTCCAGGCAGAAAGAACAGACAAAATGCAGGCAGGGCGCAGGACAAAGCACTAGGGACAAAATGTATGTGAAATGGGTTGAGGCAGCAATGTTTTACTATGTAAAATGTAAAAAAATAAAAATGACATTATTTAAAATTTTTAAATTTCCCGCCGGCGGCGGCGCCCGTACGTCCCGACGTCACAGGGACAGGACACAGAAGCCGGATGCCGGCATCGGCCGAAGGAGATGGCTGGGGACGCTGCAGGGGACACATCGTGGGAGCGCAGGGTAAGGTAAGTGAAGAACAAATGCCGGAGCAGTGCCGCATGGTATTCCCGAGTGTAGCTCGGGGTTACCGCTCTTGGTACTGAAATGTTACCCCGAGCTACACTCGGGAATACCGCCAAGGAGGTTAAACCAAAAGAAATCATTTACCAAGTCCAAACCACTTCTCCAATGGGAGGATGATCTTGCCACTGCTTACACTGAGCAATCGATTTACCGATCCACTTACTGCTTGGCCCTTTGGAAATTAACACAAAAACTCTTCCTCAGATGGTATGTTACTCCCACCAGAATAGCATGTTTCAATAACCAAATCTCCCCTCTATGTTGGAGGAACTGTGGGAACCCTGGGGACATTATTCACATCTTTTGGCATTGCCCGCTCCTAAACTACTTCTGGTCTATGATTTTCCAAATTATATCTGCTGTTTCACAGTCTTCTTTTCCCTCTAATCCAGATCTAGCACTATTGAGTTTATATATTGAAACTATTAACCCCCATGTCAGACACTCTGTCACCTAATTGAGCATCACCAGATCCTGGAAAAATTCCCACCTGCCCACTGCGCTTGATGCTTTCATATTAGCTTACAACCATTGATCTTACGAGCTTGCGATGGCCTCTGGCAAAGGTAAATATAAAAAATATTTGCCCTTTGGCAACCCTGGCTTAGATGGTATCAAACATACCCACTTGTGTAAAAACTTTACTTTTGTAGAATGCTCTTTCGCTGTTTTCTTTAGGCTCTGACATTTCGAGTTTATATGCTAACTTATCACTGGAATCTTTATATTTGTTTATCTCTGTTTTATTTATTTTTTTCTTATATTGTTACAGATTGTAGATTATTGCTCTGCTACACATTAGATTATCTTGTATTATACGCAAAAATTCCCAAAAAATTATTGACAAATAATTATCACTTTACTTTCAGAAAAAGTGATGTCCGTGAAGTCTACCCATATACAATGACACAATTATTTTTTTCTATCGGCTGAAAAAAACTTGACCTCCATCCTTGATCCTCCATTAGTCTCTATGACTCCAAGTAATTTATTATAATTAATATTCAATAATAATGCATATGTAATCATTAATAGCCAATCAATATGAATCCTTGTTATTATTTTTGGACATCACCCAATTAACTACTTGCCTGAAAAGGCCATTTTTTGCAATACAGCACTGCTCAGCTGGTTCAATTAAGCTTTGACAAGAAAAAGTGGAAGCTTATTGGTTTCTATGCAAAGCTGCACCAGATTTTTCACTCTCCAGTTTTAGTTAATCAACCCCACAGACCCTCAACACATTCTTCATGTTTTGCATATGCTAATTGCAAATTTTAAGAGGACAAGAGTTTATCAGATCTGTGCAATCTTCAGCACTACTTGGTTACAATACACATATTAATACATTCATTATTTTTAATACATGAATAAGTATATTCAAAGTTAATGCATTTTTAAATGCAATTAAATTATATACCCATATTTGACTTGAATTCAGCCTCTTGTAACCCCTATAAACCACACTAACCCTAGGTTCACACCTAAGCGTTTCTGCCATGTTTTGCAGAAATGCAGTACAGTCCATTCAACATGATTTCCTGAAAACCCACCTCTTCAGGGAAGCCTACCCCACCCTTACCTAACAGCCGTCCTCCTTCATTCCTCCTACCACTCCACCCCCCACAGCCACTTCCTCCTGTACCACTACCCCCTCCCTCCTAGATTGTAAGCTCGAAAGAGTAGGGCCCTCTAACCCCTCGTGTGCTGTTTGTTGTTGTTGTACTGTTTCATGTATTGTCCCCCCCCCCTCTATTGTACAGCGCTGAGCAAACCCTTTTGGCGCTACATAAACTCGATGTAATAATAATAATTTCCTATGGGGCAGGTTCACATCTCCGCGTTTTCACTCGGTGCATTTTCTGGAAAGGGTCAGGGACTTTTTTGAATGCAAAATGTAAAATTTTTGGATCTTTAGACTTCAATGGGAACACTGCAGAAAAGCATGTATTGTGTTTTTGTTGCATTTTTTATGCATATTTGCCACGTTTTTGATGTGTTTTGCGTTTAAAATCTGCCTAGCAACAAGAAAAAAAAATAAAAACCCCACAAAACTCAACAAAAACGTGGCAAAAAAGGAAGTGCAAAAACACAAAACGCAATGCAGAAACACCTTAAATGCAACTTGCATAGGAACCTAGATTTAGACTGGGTGAGGGTGGGGCAAGAACATGTGCTGAGAAGGAACATGTTGACAGAATGCAAGAGCAGAGATATGAGCTCATCAATAGGTTGCCGCTTCTACTCTGTCACAGAGAAGTGACCAAAATGTGTTGCTTGATGTAAAGGTAAATGTAAGTGTATGTAAATTTTAACAATGAACTCCTCTTATTTAATCTCTTTTGATCTGTTTAATATACAATGCAAACATTTAGTTATTTCTGTTTAATACATTTTAAAAAATCACTGTTGATCTTACTAGGAATCACGTAAAACTATGCTTTCTACCTGTGATTACATTGTTCTGAACTATCTCAAATGAATACAAAACCACGCTCCTCCATATTATAGAGAATAGGAGATGGGCAAGGTATGCAGTCCTATTTTGTTTCGGTTGTCATGTTACAGAGGAGTGAGTGAACATTATCATCCTAAAACTGGAGGTGTGTTACTAGCAGAATTATCAGGTTAAAATAAAGGGAAAAAGCCTGAAAAAGAAAACTACTGCAGCCACAATCTCTAATGGGTGGTAAATTGCTATATATTAAATGTTTATTTTGGAGTTTAGATGCACTTTGACTACAGTATGGGAAATTCATGCCAGCTCTTATTAAGGGCTGTGTAAATCTCAGTACTGCAAGACAGTGTTCAGCTGTTTTCCTGGAGTTTATATTTAAGACTGTACTCAACACTTCCAGACTAGAATTGCAGGTTGCTTTAGGAGCTTAAAAAAAAGATGTTTAAAGCATGCTAAATATTTTCTGATATGTGGATGAATCCCTTTAGATGAGCGTTTACAAGCTAAAATGACATATTGTCTGTGTGACTACATCTGAAAACAATATACTGATTAGCTCTGCTTTTTATGTTATGTTTTTCTACTTTTGCCACAGTTAGAATTGCAAATTTTTAAAAATGATATGATAGGCTTGTGCTGTTTGGCTGTTTTGGATATTATATAAAAAGTGCTATTATATAATGTACTGTTTAGTAAGGTTTTAGATACAGTATTAAAAAAATTATAACAGACATAGAGGATAGAGATATAGAAGACAGGGTGGAAATAGTGATATGGATAGGATAGCTATCATAAGACATTCAAAGTGCAAAAAGACTTCCAGTTGATTTGTGTCTGTTATGTAGAAAACAAACTTTTTTCTCAAAATGATGAAAGTTCTGATCTGGTTCCTAGCAGCTGGAAACCTTGTAGTGCTTTGGGTGGGATAAAGCTTCCATTCCTAGGTCCACATGTTACCTGTTAACCAGACCTCATTAAGTAGTCTCAGCTGTGCACAGTTCTTTTCATGTATGAGCTGGCCGAGGCTCAATGGCTGCCTCTCCCACTCTCTTTGCTTTGAAAGCCTGTCGCTGGGTGAAATGGCTGACTACTGACAGAACACTAAAAAGTTACATGTGCTGCCTGCTTGTTTGGGATATTCAATAGGGGGAAACTGTTAGTCAGGAACTGCCATAGGTTTAACCTGTTCCCATTGACTGTTCACATTTATGCGGCCTCTAGGCAGGTGGGCTTTAACGCCAAGAGGCTGCATATATGCTTTCCAAATGTAAACAATTCTGTGCTGAGAGCTCACGCCGAGTATAGTCCCAACACAGTTATCGGCGGTAACCTGCAAGCTCCCGATGCCTACTTGCGATCGAGAGCTTTCCAATCATGTGGCTGCTGTGACTGCCAATCACAGTGTTCCAGTGACTAAAATGCCCGCCTCTGCATCCCGTCATTTAGAACTCTTAAAGGGCTGGGAGGTGATGGTGGGAAGGGGTTAATTAGTTTTTGGATCAGCGCATGTTCTGTTTGTTTATGTAATGTGCTTGCTGTACAAATCCCTCCTGCAATAAACTGTGTTTGTTTACTGCCTTGCTCAATACAAATGCAGGACAAGCCTCCTTGGACTTTTCCTGGGTGTCCTTATCCTGTGGTTTACCACTACCACTACCAGTTCTGCATCGAAACTGGACCCAGGGAACCTCGGAAGATCTCAGATATATGATTTGTTCTACCCTACAAACAAGTGGTTGCAACCAAGCCTGCTCAAATGGTGGAAGTGTAGGTCTGTGACAGTTATATCTGAAAATTGCCTGTTGAGATACAGCACTGCATTAGGCATACAGATTTCTAGAGTGGGCATGACCTAGAATCACCTGTGGAGTGGCATACTGCTCCTATGGACTGTGTCTGGGACCTACCATTCAAGCTGGTTACCTTTGGAAACAGGAAAAAATTCCTTGGTTAGACTATTTCTTTTTAGAGAGGTAAACCGGCTCCTAAAGAGGGGACTGAGACACATGTGGATGCTAGATTATGAATGGCCTCGCAGCAAAAAAGAAGTCTCTTTTTTCAGAGAGAGGTTTTCTGCTGTTTTGGAAACTATGGGGGATAAAGCAGGTAACTGGTTCTGAATGTCTGGAGTAAATGATCTTACCATTTTGCCTGAACTTGAGGGGGATGTTGGTAACTCTACATCAGAGGTACCGCACAACCTCCCACTATCTATCATGGTTGAATAGTCAGAAGAAACAGTCTCAGTTCCAGACTTAAGCTAGCCATACATAATTTTTTCATTCAACCAACCAACCAGCTGAATAGAAAAAGACCCATTTCCCCCATCCACACATTTGATGTGGATGGGGGAATTACTCCCACTGTGCTATTGTGTTCTGAAGGTGGGTAGACTTCTTGATAAACACTGATTGGTGTTGATGATTCTAGCCAGCAGCACTTATAGTTTGGGAAAATCCCAACAGGCTGGTTGTACACATTGGTAGATCACCTTGTGTGCATCCAACCTGCTGATACATGAATTGAAATTTCAGTCCATGTATGGCCAGCTTTAATGGCTATACCTGTGGTCTGGGAAGATTTGGGGACTACCTAATTTTGGCAAGTGCATGGAAAAGTGTAAAGGTGATAAGCAAGGAACAACAAGAACCAGAAATTAGCCTGATATACCCCTATTTTACAGTATACCATAACTTACTGTGTTGGAAAAAGAAAGCATGGTAGCAATTGTGAAGCAGTTAGCGGATCCTCAGTGTCACACAATGATGGTGTTGGACCTGGGCCATGTGTTGAGTGGTCATATAGGAGTAGAAAAAAAGCAAAATAACAGATTGAGCAGCAGTTTTTCCTGGGCTGATATTTACAAAACCATTGAGGAATATTGTAAATCTTGCCCTGAATTTCATATCAATGAACCCCAGGCCTCTTTATATGTGAGTTCAGTGGCTGTATCTGTCATTCTCTCAGAACACTAAAAGACACATGTGCTGTCTGTTTGGTGAGGGAACCCATTAAGAGGCACCCTGTTAGTCAGTAACTCACTTTTTATTTGTTTGATGCTATGGATTTGCTCTCCTGCATTTAACTGTTTGTTTAATGCCTTGCTGAAATATATATATATATAATTTCTGTTCAGATATAGTATTGCATATTAATAAATTTAATTCCACTTCTCAGACAGAAAATTGAGCTTTATGCTCCTTTTTACATTTTCCAGTATTTTTCCTTTGCTCCCTTGCTGTAAAAAAAGGCTGTTGTTTTCATAGTTCAGTGGTTGAAGCTGAAATATATTCACAAATTAACTCATACTCCCTCACTCTCTTTATATTTCAGTGAGACAGACTGTCTCATAGGAGCTATTTTAAAAAAAAGGGAATTATTTGCCATGTAACACATGTAAAAAAAAATCTCTCTGTCTCTCTCTCTCTCTCTGTGGACTGACAACTCATGGGGCCCCTGGGCAATAGGGGATCATGGAGCCCCTGTGCCCTTGCCCACACTCAAACCACACCCAAAAAAGCCTATGAAAGGTACCAGGGACATCTCATGGGGCCCCCTACTGACCCCTGGCCCTCGGGCAGTGCCAGAGTTCTCCAATGGTCAGTCTGCCCCTGCTCTGTATATATTATATATATATATATATATATATATATATATATATAAACATATAAATCATCATTTTAGAGTGTTTAAACTGTAATAAACAACAACCATCAAATGTTTTTGTTCTCAGCTTTTTAATCTTATTATATGCTTCCCTCAACTGAACAGACGGATTTGCCAAATAGATATGGGATCATCACCAGATTTCATTTCTCACGGAAGCTTAAAGCTTACTTTCACTTTTGCAGTCACATTTCAGAAATACCCATGTTTGTAATGTGTTTCCATTCTCACAGCACACGTGAAAAAAAAAAATACCTTTTAGTTGTTTTTAGGAGAAGGTGTCATGGCTAACTACAAGAATTGTGGAACAATGTCAAAGTATGTCTGTCTTGGTACAGATGGGAAGTTTTTTTTCCATTCAACTCAGAGAGATCACTGAACTAACTAAACAATGCCCCCCGCTGAGCTATTGTGTTCTAACCTGGGGACTGCCCCCCCCACCAGAACACACTGATAAGAGCTCACAGTTATTGGCTGCAAGGGCTGATTGCATGCTGGTTTTCCAGCATGCACATTCAATAAACACCAGATATTGGACTGGCTACTGTCAGACAGGCTGCTATATACACAGGCCAAATGGTGGACGGTTTCTGTTAAACCTGTCGATACCTGCTGATATTTGGCTCATGTGTTCCTACTTAAGTCTGCCTTCTTTAACATACAATACAAGAAGTCTAGCATCTAAACCTTTAACTCTTTGTTAGGACAGATGGTTCTCAAATCCAGTTACATCTAATAATGAAAAGGGTCAGTAATGACAAACACAAACAGAACTAGTAGGATTTTACTGTGCTGGATGTTCCTGAATAAAGCATACAAAAAAGTTAAGCTGCAATTTTTAAATATTTGTAAGTTATGCTATGTGAATGAGAACATGTAATAAATATAAAGTAGGTGTTATCACAACTCAGCTTCAAAAATGGAAATACATTTGAAAGGTGAAGTGTAATTGGCGTATACTTTGCCTCCCTTGGTTCTTTCCTTCCCTCCTACATTTTTAGATACAATCTTCCCATTTTCAAAACCTACCTTATTTTTGACAGAATAACACGATAAACTGGGTCTCTTCGCTTTTCTATGCAGAACAATCATGGCTGGTGAGTGGAGGCCTGTAGAGTGCTGTATATTGCTTCCTCAAAATGTCACAGCACTCTGCCTCAATACTCCTCTCAAGAATATTAATTTCTAATGCAAGTAGTGTTATGGCTCAAATATCAAGATGCCCTGGTAGGTGAATCTCAATCTGTGGGAATGGGCATTCCTAGGCAGGCTGCATCTGCATGGAGTCTGTTCTTGGTAAGATCCACTTTTGATGCTGAACCTACATGATTAAAAGGATTTAAAACCAATGAATTAAAGGGCAGGCCAAGGACAGTAAGTCTAGGGGGGAAAGATTTAGAAGGTACTGGTCCTCCAGCCTGGGAATGAGGTGGGCTCAATTTTAAATGAGTAAGCAATTTCAGTACAGCTAAAGAAGAACTCTGGAATAAGCAAAAAAAAATCACCCATTAGTACACCCCCCTACACTAAACACTTAATACACTTTTAAAAATCCTTATCATTTAGGAGAAAATTCTAATTTAATTTTCATGACCTCATCTCTGTAATTAAAAGACAACAGCATCTGCTCTGCCAAGGAGGAGGAGTACAGCAAGCATTACATCATATCCTCTCCTCTCTCTCTGTAAGGAAACTACAGTTCCCATCATCCACAGGAAATTGTAGAGAATGTGGGCAGGTACACTAGGCCTATACATGTTGAATGTGTCTGAGAGTCAGAGTCCCAGTCTGCCCACAACTCAGGAGAAAGTTACATGATGTGATGTAACATGTAAAGTGGGTCAATGACGTCAAGCTGCTAAATAGGAAGTTTACGAGCCTCCATCTTGGAAATTCCTGAACACATTGAAAATACATTATAACAAGGTTTTTTACTGTGATGTCCCAGCAGGACACTTTTAAATGTGAGTGCACTTTGTTTTTTTAATAAATCACGCTATATTTATATACTACACTATGGCAAGCGTTTCTCTTTACATATGCGGAGGACATGTGGGATAAAGAGGAGACAGGATCGTTTGCAGCAGAGTGAGGAGGAAAGTGGAGTAATCTACACAGCATACCTACCCAGGTTAAAAGGGAAAGGCGGTATTTGACCTATGCAATTTGGGTCATAAAAGGAGGTGAGAGCAGGGGCGGACTGACAACTCATGGGGCCCTCGGGCAATAGGGGATCATGGGGCCCCTGTGTCCTTGCCCAAACTCAAAAAAGCCTATGAAAAAGGTACCAGGGGCATCTCATGGGGCCCCCTACTGACCCCGGGCCCTCGGGCAGTGCTCGAGTTTCCAAATGGTCAGTCCGCCCCTGAGTGAGAGTATATATGTATGTCTCTGGTGGAGCAGCACCTATAGGAATATATGTGGATATAAGCAATAAAGAGCACCTGTTTGGGAACATATTATAAATGCACGGATAAAGCACACATTACGGACTTTTAAGTTGTATTCAGTGTATTCACTATTGTTGCATAATCACATGGTTTGGGTGCTTTCATTTATATATCAAGTTACAGAAGGGATGTGCCAAGATCAGTGGCTGGGGAAATAGGAGACATAGTAGCCACTGGTCTTACAAACAGGAAACCAAAGAGAATTAATGGTTTGATTTGAAAATGAATAGGCTATTACAGAGCAATTACGGAGTGAACCAGAAGATGGATGACATATTCAGTGAAGGTAGGAAATCAGCAAAAAGGACATGTAAAGAAGGCTTTGCATAGAGTTTTGCTGTAGCCTCCCTAGCGGTATGATTATGTCAGTATTTCTGTGCTCAAAGCGGCACATTTTTTTGCATGGAAATATGTTGGTTTTTTTTGTAGGCCTGCAATTCTTAGGAATAACTCACTGAAATCTGTCCGAACAAGAGTCTAGTAAACATCCCGAGTATGATAAAATTTGAAACACAAAATCATAAATTATAATTTATTAAATAATCATAAAAATTATAATAATAATAAATGTAATTCAATAATGTAATCAAACCAAAAACACTGAAATTTGAAACACAGCGCCAAGTTCGCACATCACTGATCTTAGTCACAAAATCGTTTTCAGTGTCTGATGACAAATTTCCCCAAAAATCATTATCCCTTAATTCTGCAAGTAGTTCTAATTTACTATCGCTGTTCTCTAGCTGGTCTAAAACCGCTTTTGACCTCAAGGGACGCTTTTAAAAAAAATTTAAAAATGCAGGCAGGGCACAGGACAAAGCACTAGGGATAAAATGTATGTGAAATGATTTGATACAGTAATGTTAAACTATGTGATTTTAGTGTATTGAATGAATGTCACTTTTTTAATTTTTTTAATTTCTTGCCAGTTACGTCCCTGTACATCCCTACGTTGCAGGGAACTGAACCCGGAAAACGGATGCCGGCATCGGTCGGAGGACATGGCCGGGAACCGTGCAGGAGGGACATCGCGGGAGTGAAGGACAAGGTGAGTGAAGAAGAGATCCCGGAGCAGCACTGCAGGGTATTCCCGAGTGTAGCTCGAGGTTATTGCTTGTGGTGCTGAAACTTTACCCCGAGCTACACTCGGGAATACCTCCAGGGAGGTTAAGGACCTATGCAAATCTGAAGGTAAAGTTAGCCATACACATGTAGACTTTTCTCATTCAGCCTGCATGGTGTGTATGCAGGAATCTGCACTAATTTCAGACAGCTTCAGCACCCGTGACTGTGTGAATACCAGAACAGTGGCTGCATTTGGTTAGATGCAGTATCTGTTTGGAAATTTTTCACCCGGACCATTCCATTTTAACAACTTTTGCTAAATCGATCAACATAACACTGGAATTCAGCTTTGAACCATGTGACAAGTGTTGATAACCAAAAGCCTGTGCAGATTTGTGGAAACTCAAGCAGTTGTTTTAGGTTATCACATGACCTGTTTGAAGTAGGATAATATCTTACAGTAAATCTTCTGTGAAAACATAGTATCAGGTTAATAAGATAAAAGTCGATCTGATGTCAAGTAAGAAATCACTAGAAAGGGAGGTGTACAGACGATTTTGGTTTAGTATTTTATTCAGGATATGAGTTTCTTAATCCTCTCAAACTCTGAGACCCCACACAAAACCACTAACAGAAATGTATGGGACAAATCTAAATGTAGATTCAGAGACTTTTCAGAGGTTTTAAATTAGAGAACGTTGCTTCTAATAAATAGCCATATGTGATTTAAAACCCCTTGGGCTTTTAAACATTTTTTGAATACCGGTACATTTACTATTGGCAACCTGTACTTATGTTCATGTGATTCTAGTTTTGATATGTAAAGCATTTTCTGTATGATTTACTTGATTGTTGTGTACGGTAAAAGCATTGCAGTTTACTGCCTAAGTTCTTTTGAAGTAATGACATTTATATAGTTAGTTTATGTTTATAAAACTGGTCATTTGGATCTTTTTATTGTTTGCATCTGCCTTATCTGCTTTCCAGTTTTGTCAGTTTTAAAGGATAAGTTAGAGACAAGTCAAGAGAGTTGAGTGTAACATAACATTACTTTTTTCTTGCAAAACAGTTCTGAAATGACCCAATTTGCCATTAAATCAAATACAAGTTGAGTACTAGACTTCTATATATGGTAGATATCTCTCTAACAGCACAGTCTGCTGTTGCCAAAAATCACTATACCAGGCCTGCTGCACTTTTCTAATATGTTTTTGTATGTAATAATTTTTTATCAATATTAAAGCTTTCATATTTTTTATAGTCTTTATTGAGACATTTGTTTCGAATTTGTTTTCCTATAAAATCCATAGAAATCATATAGATAGGTTAGTCTCTCTTTCTTCAGTGTAAATATTAGCATATACCAGGTGAACTGTGGAACAGGGGTTTGAAACCATTATTGAAAGTGCATATGAATACAAGTCCTTAATTAACCACTTGCCCTCTTGAGGATTTGTCCCCCTTCCTGACCAGGCCTAAACAACGCTGCACTATTTCAACTGGTAATTTCACGGTCATGCAATGCTGTACCCAAACAAAATTTATGTCCTTCTTTTCACACAAATAGAGCTTTCTTTCGGTGATATTTGATCACCTGTGTGCTTTTTATTTTTTGCGCTATAAACAAAAAAAAGATCGAAAATGTTGAAGAAAAACTATATTTTTTTTTTTGGTTATAAATAATATATAATAAACTTAAAGTTAGTCATAAATTTAAGCCAAAATGTTTTCTGCTACATGTCTTTAGTAAAAAAAATCCCAATAAGTGTATATTGATTGCTTTGTGTGAAATTTATAGCGTCTACAAACTATGGCATAGATATTGCAATTTACGCCATTTTTTGCTATACAGCGCTGCACTAGTTTAACTGACAATTATGCAGTCATGCAATACTGTACATAAATGAAATGTATGTCCTTTTTTCACACAAATAGAGCTTTCTTTTGGTGGTATTTGATCACCTGTGTGCTTTTTATTTTTCACGCTATAAACAAAAAAAAGGGCCAAAAATTTTGAAAAAAATTATTTTTTCTCATTTCTGTCATAAAAAATATCCAAAAAACTCAAATTTCGTCATAAATTTAGGCCAAAATGTATTCTACTACATGTTTTTGGTTAAAAAATCCAAACAAGTGTATATTGATTGCTTTGTGTGAAAGTTATAGCATCTACAAACTATAGTATAGATAATGGAATTTACACAGCTTTTACTTTTTGATTGCCTATCACATTTTTTGAGGTGCTAAAATATCAGGACAGTACAAACATCCCCAAATGACCCGTTTTCAGAAAGTAGACACCCAAAGTTATATGCTAAAGGAATATTGAGTCCATGAAAGATTTATTTTTTTTCCCAAAGGTCTTTGGAAAATGACAAAAACATTTTTTTTTACACAAAGTTGTCACTTAAATGATATATTGCTCACACAAGCCATGGATATATGTGGACTTACATCCCAAAATACATTCTGCTACTTCTACCGAGTATGGGGATACCACATGTGTGAGACTTTTTGGGAGCCTAGCCACACACAGAAGCCTGAAATCCAATGACCACTTTGAAAGCCTGAAGGTGCGTAACTTCCTCATTTCACTTCCTCACTACCTATCACAGTTTCGGAAGCCCTGAAATGCCAGGATAGCACCAAACCCCCCCAAATTACCCCTTTTTGGAAAGTAGACACCACAAGGAATTTAAAAAGAGGCATGGTGAGTATTTTGCAAATCTAATTTTTTCTCAAAGGGTTTTGAAATATAAAAAAGGAAGGAAAAAATATGTTTTTGTTTTCTTTCTTCAGATTCCAAAACCTTGTGGCAACAGATGAGATCTGCAAAATACTCACCATGCTTCTTATCAAATTCCTTGGGGTGTCTACTTTCCAAAAAGGGGTCATTTGGAGGGTTTGGTGCTATCCTGGCATTTCAGGGCCTCTGAAACTGTGATAGGTAGTCAGGAAGTGTAATGAGGAAATAAAGCCCTTTAAAAGCCTGAATTTTTTTTAAAAAAATACACTTTTTTTACTTTTAATGCACAAGAACACAATATATTGGCCAATTATTTGATACCATATAAAAGATGTGGTATGCCAAGTAAATAGATACCAAACATGACTTGCTTTAAAACTGCGCATGCCCAGTGCAATGGCGACAAACTGCATACATTTTTAATATCCATAAGAAACACTTTAAAAGCCTTTACAAGGTACCATTTTAGATTTACAGAGGAGGTTTATTGCTAAAATTACTGCCCTTGATCTGATGTTCATGGTGATACCTCACATGCATGGTGCAACCACTGTTTACATGCTGGCACAAGGTCAACACGCGGGGGGGGTGAGGGTGCTTTTTTTTTAAGTTAATTTTTTTTTTTATTATTTTTACACTGCCCTTTCTTTTTTTTGGATAACTTTTAATGCTATCACAGGTAATGCAAATATCCCCTATAACTTCATTGGGCATTGTCATATATTCTTTTTTGAGAAATATGGGCTTTCTCACACTCTAGATATCTCCTCTGCCCTTACATTATCTAATCTCACCAAGATCGGTGTGATCAGATGCTTTCCCAATTTACAAATGGCACTGTTTAGATCTTTCGAAACTGAAGTGATGAAATGCTTGTAGATTCCGATTTCTTAGACTATAGAGATGATTGGCACCATTCCGGTCTCCAATCAGCTCTATGGGCAGCTGGCAGAAACACCGGCTGCATTCTCAGATTTCCCCAATGGCACGGGACTGCCCGAGAAGGCCGTGGAAGGCAGCGTGGGAGGGGGGTCATTTCCTCCTGCTGCTTGTAAAAGCAATCCTGCAGCTAATTAGCCACTAGGATTGCTTTTACATGAAAGCCAATCGCCGGCTGCAGGCATCATGCTGCAGGTATCATCCCGGTATAACCACTCAAAGTCTAGTGATATACCAGTATGTCGCTGGTCCTTGTTGGGTGTATATGTTATGTTCTTTTTTTTATGCAGCTTGTGGACTGAATGAAAAAAAGAGAAGAAATCTCTGCCAGAAAAAAATGTGTGGTATGCCCACCATTAAAATATACCACCCTGCATCCACCCACTTCTAATGGTGGGCACACATGAAATGTGCCAAAAAATATTATAAAATATATTTATGTCAAAGTATAGGGGCCATCCACCCACTGGCCACCACAGACCGCCATGCTTCGGCATATATTTTTTAACTGCGGATGAAAAATGTCATCCAACAGCCCACACTGACTTATGTATATTCTGAGAGCAAGTTCCCGTTGCTGGCAGAATAAACAGGTTGGTACTGCAGCACGCAGATGTTTTGCTGGGAATATACACATCTGCAAATTTCTGATTGAGGTGGTTTATGAGGGGCCGAATTTTGTAGAGCCTGTCATGTTCAGGGTCACCCCGAGGATGACTGACTGTGTTATCACTGAAATGCATGAAGAGCATTATTGTTTCATATCTATCCCTGGTCATGGCAGCAGAGAACACGGGCATGTGATGAATCAGGTCTGTGGACCAATACGACTGCAACTCATTCTTTTTTGTAATGCCCATGTTGAGGGTTAGGCCCAAAAAAGTTTTAAATTAGGAAACCGTAATGGGTTTCCATGCGAATGGTCTGGCAAGGTTTGAATTTGGGTTTGGGGCGATATATTGTTGAGCATATAAATTGCTTTGACCCACAATCAAATTGTACAAATCTGTGAAAAACAGCTCCATAAAATCAAGGCGAGTTAAATTTGCTGTTTCCACCTGAATTCTGGGTTAGGTAGTTAATGGGGGACATACAGGTGCTGCAGAATCTGTGGGCTGCCAATCAGGATTTGCAAGCACGTCCGGAAGGACACTAGGGGCTCTAAGGGCCTGTGTGCAAATTCTTGATGGCTGCGGGACACTACTTGTGCTCGCCACCACACTAGCTTGTACTGCACTTATGGGACTCGTCACATCCCCAAGTGATACTGCAATGCTAGTATAAAAAAATACCAGCATATACTAGGCCACTAGTGCTCGCCAGTTCACCAAAAGGTAGTGTGGCACTAGTACTGGCACTCTGCTGCATATGAGACAAGTCATGCCATCCTAGCACTTCAGCTTCATGGGGTCGGGTACACCTGATCTTAACAGGGACCTCTTCTCCATCATCTGAGCTACCTGTCAGGGTGCCGCTGCTGTCTACAGGTTCATATTCTGAGGCTGATTGTGTCAGGGAGTCTTCCCCTTCGCTCTCACCTGACATGCTCAGAATCCTGTAGGCCTCTTCACTATTGTACCTTTCGTTGGACATTTTGGACTCTAAATTTACAGGTACCTAGTACGATTCATGGGAAAAAGAGCACCTGGCTGTCAGGGACTGCTTGAACTGCTCCAAAAAATGTTACCAGCAAGTGCTAACAGAGATCAGGCCTGATTCTTTGAACACTGTGGTTTTGTGTGCAATATATTACAGGTGGCAGTGATCAGAAATTATATTGACACTGCACTTTTTGTTAGGGGTGGGGGGGAGCATTGGGGCTAAATGCTAGTGCTGGCAATGACCGGGGATGATCCTGCTAACACTGCATTTTTTGGGACACTAATACTAAGTGGGCACTGGTATAGTTTTGTTCGTGATCAATATATTGATCCATACAAACACTGTACTAGTAATGACGGTGATCAGGGACCTATAGCATGAGTGCAATAGTGTGTGGGCAATTTAACGCTAGCTGACCCTAGCTGGGAGGTATGCTAACTGACCCCGATGCTAGCTGACTTTGCTAGTGGCACTATTACAGTGATCAGTGAAAAATACTATACTGACACTGTACTAATGGCACTGGTAGAGTGGCAGGGGGAAATCAAAGGGTTAAATGTGGCTACCAAGGGGTTAAAATGTCTCTATCTAATGTGTGTGGGTGCAGTGTGCTGCTTTTACTCATGTGTGATGTCTTTCTTCTCTTTCTGGAACAAAATGGTTCCAGAGAGAGAATAACCAGCTAGATCCTGTGCCTGTATTTACAAATACAGGCGCAGCTCTGCATATCCATTCACTGTAGGAGATCGTCAGAGTCCCGGCCAAAATCACTGGCCGAGACCTGCTGACATACACCTCCTACAACGAATGACAGCGGGGGTGAGCAGGGGGGTGCGCACATGCACGTGCGGGTAAGTCGCTTTGCCTGCAGCTACCGTCCGTCCGCAGTACTTTGCGGGCAGGCAGGCGGGAAGTGGTTAAGAATAATAGAAGAAAAAAACAAAAATGATCCAACAATGTAAATCCATCATCAAGCACTTCCTCCAGCAAAGCAGATCCTCATCAATCACAATGAATGATGCCTGCTGACTTATTGAAAACAAAATCCTGCTGGCTGACTCACCTGTTTGATCCTGTGGCTACAATCTTCACATTACAGCTCTGGTCCCTGCCACTAAATTTAAACAAAGGGGTAGGGTATACCCCAGGGTTCCTTCAAAGGTTTCTATGAGTTCCTTAAGCAATGAGCGATTTCTTCCTCTCTGATAAGTGCTCACTGACACTATTGATCTTTTTAGCCATCTGTAAGGGGGTAATTCTTCCCAATGGCCACAAGTGTAAGCAGCATTCTTCTCATTGAATAGAACACTAATGAGTGGTTGATACAGTAATTTTTACCAGGGGTTCCCTGAGCCCAGAAAGTTATTTCAAGGGTTTCTCTGTGTTGAAAAGGTTGAGAAAAGCTGGTATATCCAGTGATGTAATTGACCATATATGGCTTTTATTTGTTGCAATAACATAATACAGCTTAATGTGCTGTTGCAATATAATGTGGCATGGTTGTGTGTCAGTGCCTGATAGATAACTTATTTTATGTTCATTTTTATAATTTATATTACTTACTATTTTAGACCTTGAAATTTATCCACAAAATGTTCAGTTCACTAACATAAATATGATGTAATTATTTTTTTTGCATGAAAAAAATGTGTTTTGCATTTTTATAGCACAATTTATAATTATTACAAGTTATAATTTGTATGTTGCTTGCCATTAGGATAGTTATATTTGGCCACATGAAAGTTAGACTTCAGCTCCCATTGCCCTTATAGGAGAAAATTGCAATCATTATAGCTTAGTCAGCAGGGGAGGGGGGGGGGGAGGGGGGTGGCAGTAAACATGATTTCTGCACAGGGTCCCTTGTCTAACACTGAAAAGGAGACAGAGGTTCATAAAAGACTCCATAAATATCTCTATATACTGACCTTCACTTTAGTAATCTGCAATAAGCAAAGTACTAAAGTTACAAATGTACACTAAAGACAAAAAGCAAACATGTTGTACCACTACCGTGGTGTCATTGGGGTAACATAAAATTGACAAAGTGCTCAACATAAATTCACAAAGTTCACACCAGTGTTCAAACATAATTTTTGAGGGAATACTGGCATGTTACATGAAGAAGAATAACTGGACTGCTGTGTATTGTGTAGAATTAGCAACCAAGTTCTTCAGTGTGCTGCCAAAACAGAGCAGTTTTTATACTTCTAAGCACACACTTGTAGAGATCTGCTGTCCTCCACTGTCTGAATTTGTAATTGCCTGCAAATATATTATGTATGCAATTCCTGTCCCTGGGTTGTTGGCTTTGAAACCCTCGAAGGAGGAAGTGCATTTCTCAGCTAAATGTCCTGACAATGCTGGTAAAGCCCAAAGCAGAAGGAACTACTATAAACTAGGGAGGGACTAAAGTGCTGAGTAGATAGGTTGACTCCAGTGCCATACCACTGTTCCTGCCAGTGAGAGGTTCTATTCCAGGTTGGTCGGACAACAGTTGGAGGATACCCCCCCGACTGCTGATCTTCTATTCAGATCTCCAGTACAAAAACAGATGCCACATAATCCTCAGAGGCCCCTGCAACTTTGCGGCAGCATTCATCTAGAGCTATCTCTGTTAATAACTATATGTATATGGATATATGTGCTCAATTCTACCCGGACTCCTATTGGGCACTTTTGCTGATAATACCTGTTTGTACACTGGATGTATGTACTGTTATTTTATATATATATATATATATATATATATATATTTCTCAAAAAAATTAAAGCAACACTTTGAAAGCACATCAGATCTCAATGGGGAAAAATATCATGCTGAATATTTATACTGATATGGACTGGGTAATGTGTTAGGAATGTAAGGATGCTTCATCGTTTGATGGAAATGAAAATTATCAACCTCCAGAGGACTGAATTCACAGACACCCCAAAAATCAATCAATAATGTGTTAGGATTGTAAGGATGCCCCATTGTTTGATGGAATATAAAGACACCCTGAAAATCAAAATGAAAAAATGATGCAGCTGGCTAGTCCATTTTGCTGAAATTTCATTGCAGCAACTCAAAATGGTACTCAGTAGTTTGTATGGCCCCACATGATTGTATGCATGCCTGACAATGTTAGAGCATACTCCTAATGAGATGACAGATAGAGTCCTGGGGTATTTCCTTCCAGATCTGGACAAGGGCAACACTGAGCTCCTGAGATGCAACCTGGCAGCATTGGATGGACCAAAATATGATATCCCAGAGGTGTTCTATTGGATTTAGGTCAGGTGAACATGGGTGCCATTCAATGGTATCAATTCCTTCATCCTCCAGGAACTGCCTGCATACTCTTGCCACATGAGGCCGGGCATTGTCATGCACCAGGAGGAACCCAGGGCCCACTGCACCAGCGAAGGGTCTGACAATGGGTCCAAGGATGTCATCCTGAAACCTAATGGCAGTCAGGGTGCCATTGTCTAACCTGTAGGGGTCTGTGTGTCCCTCCATGGATATGCATTCCCAAACGATCACTGACCCACCCCCAAAATGGTCATGCTGAACAATGTTACAGGCAGCATACTGTTCTCCATGGCTTCTCCAGACCCTTTTACTTTTGCTCAGGGTGAACCTGCTCTTATCTGTGAAAAGCACATGAAGTCTGTTTCTGATTGTTTGGTCAGAGACATTCACACCAGTGGCCTACTTGAGGTCATTTTGTAGGGCTTTGGCAGTGCTCATCCTGTTCCTTTTTGCACAAAGGAGCAGATACCTGTTGATGGGTTAAAGACCTTCTATGGCGCTGTCCAGCTCTCAGAGTAACTGTCTATCTCCTGGAATCTCTTCTATGTTCTTGAGACTGTGCTGGAAGACACAACAACACTTCTGGCAATGGCACGTATTAATGTGCCATCCTGGACGATTTGGACTGCCTGTGCAACCTCTGTAGTGTCCAGGTATCGCCTCATGCTACCAGTAGTGACACTTACCCTATCCAAATGCAAAACTAGTGAAAAACTATCAGAAAAGATGAGTAGGGAAAAAATGTCACTGGCCTCCACCTGTAAAACTATTCCTGTTTTGGGGGTCATCTCGTTGTTGCTCATCTAGTGCACCTGTTGTTAATTTCATTAACACCAAAGCAGCTGAAACTGATTAACCCCCTCTGCTACTTAACTAACCAGATCAATATCCTAGGAGTTTAATTGACTTGATGCTATACTCTGATTAAAAATCATTACTTTAATTTTTTTGAGCAGTATTTTTATATATATATATATATATATATATATATATATATATATATATATATATATCATCTCATCTTATAAAGCTTGTAATATTTTTATACTGATGTTCTTGAATACTTATGGTTAGCATCATATGCTGATTGCAGTGGTTCTGCTTAGATTGCTGGTTCATTTCCGAGGAAGGGGATCCCCTCTATTCACACAGGCCCTGTACTGGTTGGTGGCACTGCCAACTTTATTATGAAACCCACTCTTCCACTTAGCGAAGGTTCTTTTTCTCCTTTTTATCAATATCCTGTTTGGGGAGGGCCATTTTTCATAATCCTCACCAAAAAAGGGCTACATGCTCAAGAAAAAAATATTCTTTATGTGTCATGCAGCCTGATTGCATAACAAGTTAAAAATAGACTTCGATTGGACTTTAACCTAATTATTGGCGATATAGAGCATGCAACTAATAAAATTTCAGTCCTCTGTTTAGAATTTGCTTCTTTTCCCATTTTTGGCTCATGAGCATTTTTAACCCAATTAGACTCTACTTTACCTGGTTCTACATTTATGTTCTGGTTCTAAAGAAAAACTAGAAGGCTTATACTGCAGTCACTTCCAGCAAGATATTGTTTATGTGGACTTGAATGTATTGTATATCTATAGCCGATGAGAACAGACCATTGGCAGAGCTTTTAGCATTATACTAGTGTGTTGACTAGGACTCACTTGATCGTTATATTCAGCATTTCAATTTACCCAGCATGCAAGGTACATAATAGAAATGGAAAAAACATCTGGGTGGAATTCCTGTATTACATAATATGCCTTCTTCATGAGTAATATTGCTTTATTGGAATGAGCAGCTTTCTTTTTAATAACCCAGTCAGTGCAATGGATTACAAACAGCTGCAAACAAAGCTAGTTTTGCCTCGCAAAAGCTAACTTTGCATTAAAAGTAGACAGGATAAAGAAACATAGAATACATATATATATATATATATATATATATATATATTATATCTGTTATGACAAAACAGATCATTCAAATTGATCAATTATAAATTAGATCTGAGCCATGATAAATATGAGATCCTAGACAATTCTTTCATTTACACATAGTTTTAGCTTCCATGAACAGCTTACATCAATTCTTAGATCTCATTTGGCTGAATACATAAATGTCCCTGCCCTTCTCTATTTCTCTTAAATGTCATATCTATGACATTTTTAAAGTTGAAGTTTAGTAAAAAAAATGTTTTTTTACGAATACATCACCAATGCAATAAAGAACCTTTAACAATGTGTTATCCCATTTTCTGCTGGTTTCTGGTTACTGTAACAATACCCTGCTCAGTGATGCCAGAGACCCCCGACAGCTGTAAACTTCCAGTACTGCAGGGGTTAAAGCCTAAATTTAGTTTAAAAAAATCAGCGCAAAGCACAATACTTAATATCAGTGTGATATGTGTGCTGCTGTCTCCTGGTTTAATAGAAATCTTCCTTCTCCGATCCCCCTCCACCCCTATTGTCATATTCATCTAATGCGGCTCGGGTTAAAGGATAAGTTTGCTTAAAAAAAAATAATAACCACTTGCCTAACGGGCACTTATATCCCCTTCCTGCCCAGGCCAATTTTCAGCTTTCAGCACTGTCGCACTTTGAATGACAATTGCGCGGTCATGAAACACTATTTTGCAAACAGGTAATTTTTCTTCTTCACTGATGTGCGTTGATGAGGCAGCACTGATAGGCAGCACTGATGGGCACTGATAGACGTCACTGATGAGCACTGATAGGCAGCACTGATGGGCACTGATAGGCAGCACTGATGAGGTGGCACTGATAGGCGGCACTGATAAGCTGGCACTGATATGCAACAATGACGGGCACTGATAGGCGGCACTGATGGGCACTTATAGGCAGCACTGATATGCAACAATGATGGGCACTGATAGGTGGCACTAATTGGTGCCACTGACTGATGGCACTGACTGGCGGCACTGCTGGGCACTGGTGGGTGGCACTGCTGGGCACAGGTGGGTGGAACTGCTGGGCACTGCTGGGCACAGGTGGGTGGCACTGATGGGTACAGGTGGGTGGCACTGCTGGGCACTTGTGGGTGGCACTGCTGGGCACTGATCATCAGGGCACTGATCATCAGTGCCCTGATGATCGGTATTGATCCCTCCTCTGACAACTGCCAGTTATCGGCAGTACCTTCCTCACGCTGTGACAGCGTGAGGAAAGTGCAGTCAATAACCGGTAACTGCATTTACCGGTGATCTGCTGTGTCATTTGGACACGGCTGATCACATGGTAAAAGGCCTTTGTGATTGTCCTTTTACCACATCACATGATCAGCTGTGTCCGTAGGACACAGCGATCACGGAGATCGCCGGGGGCGCACGGGAGGGCGCGTTCTGGAAGGACGTCATATGGCGCCCTCCCAGAACTTACCGGCCGCAGTGAAGCCATCATTCAGCTATCTGTGGTCGTCAAGTGGATAAAAAATGTGTATTTATTTTTATAGCCTAGAAGGCATTGCAACAGCAATCAGCATGCAGACTGTGATTGTAAGATGTTTGCTCGTACCTCGTGCGAACAGACAGTTTTACACTGACAGAAAGACTCAATGAACTACCACACCACTCAACAGTGCTGCAGAGGACCTGTGTGAATGAATGACGTGATGTGTGGATGCGCTGTTTACAAAATGTCACAGCTAGTATAGGGATCGTCTCCTCGTACTGCTGTCAAAGGGAGAGAGGGCAGTGGGCAGCTGCTGCAATAATGGGAACATGTTACATGTTCTGCACTAATAACGAGTGCTACATGTAACATGTTCTCACGGGTGAACTTATCCTGCAATAGAGCTCATAAATAGTGTCTGATTATATCCATCCTTCCTGTGGGCAAAGATGGTGATTATCAGTGCAGCCCCCACAGTGTCTATCAGTGCTGCCTATTTTTGCCAATCAGTGCCCGGCAGTGCTGCCAATCAGTGCCCGGCAGTGCTGCCAATCAGTGCCCAAAAGTGCCCAAAACTGGAGAGAGCCCTGCAATTCCCTGCCAAAGCAAGTTTTTCTGTGGATTTCCATGCTATTTAAAATACAGTGTGTACAAAATACTTTACGAGATACAAGTACCTCCAAAGAAAAGTCTGTTGCAAGAACTAAAGGTAGTAAGGGATTGAATGCCTCATAATGTAGTGCAATTTCTCTTTTCCTATTGCAAAGGCAGTCTGGTTACATGGGCAGGAGGAAGCATATTGTATAAGCCAGGTGGTGAAGCTTAGCTTTTCACTGTGACATTCTATGACTTAGAATATACTCTTTTAGATTATGGCTATACATCTCTTTAGATGTACATAATTTTTACTTTACCACATTTTGATTGTGGTAGATTGATATTCTTTTCACTCTATATTTTCAAAAATATTTTAAATATGTTTACATTCCTATTTACTGCATTCTCTTTACAAGAACCCATAGGTCAGGACTCCAACTGGGTCCCAAAGCCTGATACAATAAATTATACCAAGAATCTTATGAGTCCCAGAAAAATGTCAAATATGGCACCTGAATGATATATAAACCATAAGATTTATTTTTTAAAGCAGACGTTCACTCATCTAATCCTGCCCCCCCCCCCCCCCAACACCACTGTTTTTTTTATGATCTTGTTTTTCTAATAAACCTACTCCCTGCCTCAGCTCTCACCAAGTCTCCTCCTTTATCCCCCTGGGATACCAATGTCACATATCCAATGAGGCATTGCATTCCATCATTTATAGAATAACATATAAACATATACACCAGATCTCGCACATGCACAGACAAAGTTGTATAAGTTTTAATGTTCTACGAATCCCTGGTTTTCCAGAAAGCATTACTTTCCACCATTCATAGTACAACATATGAACAGACATGGTGCCAGATCTCTGTCTGTGCCACATCATTGAAGGTAGGTGGGGGTGGCTGAAAAAAAAAGAAGAAAAGATTTCCCCCCCCCCCTCAACATAACACGAAAGATGGCAGCAAGAAATGGGGCCTGTAGTAGGAGAGTGGTGCAAGAGAAAAGGACAACCCTGAATCTACTGGGCTTGTAAGTACATATCTATACAGCATAAAAAGACCACCAAAGATAAAGGGGAAAAAGACCAAAATTTTAAGTTAGGTGAAGAGGGTGAAGTTTATTTTTAAAGATAGGATATTGTTCTATCTTTAATTTTACATACATATAATGTATATGCTGTTTCCCTTCATAGATCAAATTTTTATCTTACAAAGCATTAGTTCGAAGTTCTTTTGTGAATCAAGTATGTTCAAGACTGTGAGATTTTTAAAACATAATACTTTTGATTTAAAACATTAAGCAAAGGCAGCAAGCTTCTTGGAGATTCTCCGTGAGGACTTTGCATTCTGGTGACATGCAGAGCTGCAAAACAGGTGTTTCCTGTTAAGCCCTAAGCACTTCGTAGAGCATGTTTGGGTTGCTTATCCCATCTGCACAGAAATATGGCATGGTCCTAAATACTTTCAACTTGTCTAATGCAAAGCAGAGATGCACAGACTTTTAAAAATAGCAGTTGGACCTGTTTACTTCATCCAGTTTTTGTTCAGGGTCATTATCGTCATCATTATCATTAAATACAATTAATTAGCCCACTGTATTCAATTTACTGTATATGTAGCAAGCAGAGAGTAGAGTAATGACCAGTTAACTATGCAACATTTATGAGTGATAAGAAATAGAATAATAAGCAGGGAAAAATAAGTAAAATATATAGTGAAGAAAATGTGAAAATAAAAATACACAATACACATAGTTAATACAACAAAGGATGTATCCTTATTCAAGGAAAAGCAAAGATTTTGTGTTTGTAACAGGACACAGTGTAATTAACTTATCGTGGTAAAGTAGTAGTAAAATACAACTGATGATATACTGTATATAGTGTGGACAGAAAAATATAATGGCAAATGGGTATTAAAATCTAAAAAAAATCAGTACAATGCACATTAACTAGTAGCAACCAATCAGATTTCTTTCATTGGTATCATAGCAGAAAACTTCAGAATCAGATTGTTTTCTGGGAGTTATGACACATCATTTTCTATGCAATGATCTCTTAGATTGTAAACTCCAAGGAGCAGGGCCCTCCTAACCCTCTTGTATTGAACTGTATTGTTGCTGTATTGTCTCCCTTTATATTGTAAAGCACTGAGCAAACTGTTGGCGCTATATATAAATCCTGAATAATAATAATAATTTATTGAATAGGTCATTTGCATTATGAATATATCTTTCTGCCATAAAACCTTAATATATATGATTTATGTAGTCCCTAAAGTCTATTAAAAAACAAATTCATTGTAGATTCAGAATTTTTTATTAATGTCTGTGACTTTATTGGTGAGACTCAACCTAGCTTTGTTCTCTGTAATGGGAATTGAGAGCAACAGGAGTCAACGAGGGTAAAGGCACAGGCAGGTATTAAAAACTTCCCCAAGACTCTAACAGCAGACAGCAATAAAAAAATGATTGACATTCTAGCCCTACCTTGTTATCTGAAACATAAAATTGTTTAGGATGTGTAGTTTACATATTTTAAAAAGAATGTAATCTGTAATTTATATCCAAAATTACAATTAACTACACATGGGGGAGATTTACTAAAACTGGTGCACACAGAATCTGGTGCAACTGTGCATAGTAACCAATCAGTTTCTAACTTCAGCTTGTTCAATTATGTTTTGACAATAAAAACTAGAAGCTGATTGGTTACTATGCACTGCATCAGTTTTAGTAAATCTCCCCAATAGTTTTCTAAACATCACAAAATGATATGGAAATTTATATGGAAATTTGCTAGGAATTTTGTAATCTTGATATCTAACCTGACAATTCCTAATTGTCTGATCATATTCTAAATGTAATAATGCATCATTGAAACCCAATAGAGGTTCAGGGGACCCTCCAGAAAGGGAAGCACCTTAAAAGGATATAAAAGAAATGTAAGGGAAATAATAAATACCTCATCTGTTTGTGTATTGCTGACCTATTGGATCAATTTGCCTTCACTTCCAGTCCAGGAGATGGAAAAGAATGTGAGAATAAATGTCTCCAAAGTGAGTAGAATTTTCCCCTTGAATAATTGTCACTTGTATAAGTTTCTCTATTGGAAAATTGCCTCTTACCTCTTGTTCTGGTAGCAACTGTAAAATTATATATTTCTCTTTATTTTCAGTCTTGATGACCGTAGTCACTAGAGCAAATATAGAGGGTGAATTTCCCTAGCAGAGACACAGACAGCAATAAAACATTAATGTATAGAGTAGATCAGCAGCACTCACCCTATATTCTTGGAATTAAAATGTATATAAATAATTTTTAAAATATTCTTGTGTCAAAAGGATTGCTTAAAACATATCAATACCTGCTGGCAAAATCTTAGTACTGCAGAAAACTATACAGTTGAAATGTCATAAAAAATGCTAAGCCAAGTTTTAAAACATACAGTCATGGCCGAAATTGTTGGCACCCTTGATATTTCTCCAGGAAATCATGTATTTCTCACGAAACGTATTGCATTAACACATGTTTTGCTATACACATGTTTATTCCCTTTGTGTGTATTGGGACAAAACAAAAAAAGGGAGGAAAGAAAGCAAATTCGACATAATGTCACACAAACCTCCAAAAATGGGCTGGACAAAAGTATTGGCACCCTTTCACAACTGCGGATAAATAAGAAGGTTACAAGCATGTGATGCTCCTGTAAACTCACCTGGGGCAAGTAACAGGTGTGGGCAATATAGAAATCACACCTGAAAGCAGATAAAAAGGAGAGACGTTCACTTAACCTTTGCATTGTGTGTCTGTCTGTGCCACACTAAGCATGGACAACAGAAAGAGGAGACGAGAACTGTCTGAGGACCTGAGAACCAAAATTGTGGCAAAATATCAACAATCTCAAGGTTACAAGTCCATCTCCAGAGAACTAGATTTGCCTTTGTCCACAGTGCGCAACATTATCAAGAAGTTTGCAACCCATGGCACTGTAGCTAATCTCCCTGGTCGTGGACGGATGAGGAAAATTGATGAAAGATTGCAACGCAGAATAGTCCGGATGGTGGATAAGCAGCCCCAAACATGTTCCAAAGACATTCAAGCTGTCCTGCAGGCTCAGGGAGCATCAGTGTCAGCGCGAACTATCCGTCGACATTTAAATGAAATGAAACGCTATGGCAGGAGACCCAGGAGGACCCCACTGCTGACACAGAGACATAAAAAAGCAAGACTACAGTTTGCCAAAATGTACTTGAGTAAGCCAAAAGCCTTCTGGGAAAACGTCTTGTGGACAGATGAGACCAAGATAGAGCTTTTCGGTAAAGCACATCATTCTACTGTTTACCGAAAACGGAATGAGGCCTACAAAGAACAAAACACAGTACCTACGGTAAAATATGGTGGAGGTTCAATGATGTTTTGGGGTTGTTTTGCTGCCTCTGGCACTGGGTGCCTTGACTGTGTGCAAGGCATCATGAAATCTGAGGATTACCAAAGGATTTTGGGTCGCACTGTAGGGCCCAGTGTCAGAAAGCTGGGTTTGCGTCCAAGATCCTGGGTCTTCCAGCAGGACAATGACCCCAAACATACGTCAAAAAGCACTCAGAAATGGATGGCAAAGAAGCGCTGGAGAGTTCTGAAGTGGCCAGCAATGAGCCCAGATCTAAATCCCATTGAACACCTGTGGAGAGATCTTAAAATTGCTGTTGGGAAAAGGTGTCCTTCCAATAAGAGAGACCTGGAGCTGTTTGCAAAGGAAGAGTGGTCCAAAATTCCGGGTGAGAGGTGTCAGAAGCTTATTGATGGTTATAGGAAGCGACTGATTTCAGTTATGTTTTCCAAAGGGTGTGCAACCAAATATTAAGTTAAGGGTGCCAATACTTTTGTCCAGCCCATTTTTGGGGTTTTGTGTGACATTATGTCATATTTGCTTTTCTGCCTCTGTTTTATATTTGTTCCAATACATACAAAGGGAATAAACATGTGTATAGCAAAACATGTGTTAATGCAATACCTTTTTTGTGTGAAATACTTGATTTTCAGGAAAAATATCAAGGGTGCCAACAATTTCGGCCATGACTGTATGTTCAAAACCATTTTTTTTTTCAAGTTATAAACCTAAATGAAAGTTTCTCCACTCATTCATATTATATAGCTCACAGTTCCTGGTATACCACCTGGTTAAACTGGGCCTCATGTCTGTCTCTTTGGAGAAGCATATTGCTCCCAAACAGTGAGCAGTAGAGTTCTTTGTTAGTAGATGGCTGCAGAGAGACTATACATGGGCATGATGTACTTGTGTGGCACATACTGCTAATTCAGGCAGCTTGAATGGCAACATGTTCATTAAAAAATTAACATAAATTCTAACTCTTCCCTAGTCTATCAAAAGCTAAAACAGACATTTTGGCACTCAGACAGGCATGTCAGCTCAATTCAGTTACGTAAATTGCAATTGCATTTCTAGCATTTGCTGCTTCCTTCCTAGTTAAAGCCTACAAAATAAAAACAAATATACCCGGATCTGCTACCAAATTAAAGCTTTATCTGACCTAACGAAAAAACTGCATTATATATTAGGGTAGAGTAAAAAAACTAGGTATCTCCAAAATATACACACACTCTAGGATATAGAGAGAGAATGAGAGAAAATGTCAAATTACACTTACATGGGGAAAGTCAGAGTAGTGACTAATTTCTCAACCCTGTTTTATAATTTAATCAGAGAGAGAGAGAAAATCTGAAGGATAACAGTTAATGCTGTGTGCCCCATATTAACCCCCCAGGCAGTATTCCCGAGTGTAGCTCGGGGTTAACTTTCAGTACCAGAAGTGGTAACCCTGAGCTACACTTGGGATTACCCTGCAGCTTTGCTCTGGGATCCCTCCAGCACTTACCTTGTCCTGCACTCCCGTGATGTCCCCCCCTGCAGCATCCCTGGTCATGTCTAAAGGACGCATGGGGGACGGAACCGGCGAGAAATTCAAAAATGTAAAAATTTGACATTCACTTAATACACTAAAATCTGATAGTATTACATTACTGTATCAAAGCATTTCACATACATTTTGTCCCTAGTGCTTTGTCCTGTGCCCTGCCTGCATTTTTACTGTTCTTTCTGCCTGGAAACCGAGAAACGTCCATGGCGTCCAAAAAGTGTCCTTTTAGGTCAAAAGCGGTTTTAGACCAGCTATAAAACAGCGATAGTAAATTAGAACCACTTGCAGAATTGAGTGATAATGATTCGTGGGGAAATTCGTCATCAGACACTGAAAATGATTTTGCAACTAAGCTCAGTGATGTGCGAACTTGGCACTCTATTTCATATTTCAGTGTTTTTGGTTTGATTACATTATTGAATTAAATGTATTATTATTTTTTATGATTATTTATTATAGTATAATTTATGATTTTGTGTTTAAAATTTTATCATACCCGGGATGTTTACTTGACTCTTGTTCGGACAGGTTTCAGTGAGTTATTCCTAAGAATTACAGGCCTACAATAGAAAAACAACATATTTCCATTGAAAACAATGTACCGCTTTGAGCACAGAAATACTGACATAATCAGATCGCCAGGGAGGTTAAATTTTTTTTTTTAATTGTATACAACAAAATACATAATTTTAAAAATGTATTAAAAAAAAACCGACCCATTTTATAAAGATATATAAAAAACGCTGATATGGAAACATTTCACATAAAATATATTAAGCAAGTTGTGCTTTTCATTGTGTATGTTTCTGTGTAGTAATATTTAAGACTTGTTATATATAGCAAAAGCAAGATATTCATACGAGTCCATTTACTTCACTGTGTGGTCTTAATTACCTTAAGTTAGCGTGTAGTAAAATAACAAACTATATAAAGTACCTACAAACAAAGATTACTACTGTAAAAATAGTAGGTATATGTTTATAGTCAACATGTTCAAATTGATATGAATGATTTCATTTGTTTCCCGCTTTTTCTCTCTTTCAGTGACAAAATAAGCCTGAGAACATCCTGGGTTTTTAGAGATAGTGAGAGAAAGAACTGCTAATCAACAAGTTTCCCCTACGATATTCTCTTTTTGTTTTCTTTATTTAGCCTTCCTTTTAATGCATAACTTGACCTGTACTTCAGCATTTTGCCTTGTATATTTTAGTGAACTTGTCACTACTAACATTTTGGATGTTAAATAGTTATAGATAAACATAACCTTATAACCTGATCATGAGTTTTCTTGCTGGGAAAATTGCTTTTACTTTTTTTAAAATAACCTTAAGCTTGACTACTGAGCTTATTAAACAAGAGCATTCAAAACCGGATACACTACACCCTGCCCCGTACAATGTGTTGGAATAAAATGCCTTTATTAATTGTGATCACTTTGTTTTACCATTAAAAATAGTTTATACCCACGTGGGATTTTAAATTATAATGTGAAACTAAAAGTTGCTTTAAAAAATAAGAAGGTAGTTGATGGAGTGTAGAAACAGAAAGAAGAAGGTAATATGATTTATTAAACTTATGGTTTATGCCAGATTATTATTTATGTTTTAAGGTTGGATCATAATCTAAATATATTTGTTTGCATTTTATTATTATTTTATCACTGTATAGAAGGTTTTTTTGAGTTTTATTATATTTTCCTAATTAAGAGAATTGAGGCAAAAGGAGGTGAGCACTGCACATATTTATTTTATTGTTTGTTTTTTTTGCTATTTTTATGTGATATACAGTGGGGCAAAAAAGTATTTAGTCAGCCACCAATTGTGCAGGTTCTCCCACTTAAAAAGATGAGAGAGGCCTGTAATTGGCATCATAGGTAGACCTCAACTATGAGAGACAAAATGAGAAAAAAAATCCAGACAATCACATTGGCTGATTTGGAAAGAATTTATTTGCAAATTATGGTGGATAATAAGTATTTGGTCAATATCAAAAGTTCATCTCAATACTTTGTTATATATCCTTTGTTGGCAATGACAGAGGTGAAACGTTTCCTGTAAGTCTTCACAAGGTTGGCACACACTGTTGCTGGTATGTTGGCCCATTCCTCCATGCAGAGCTCCTCTAGAGCAGTGATGTTTTGGGGCTGTCGCTGGGCAACACGGACTTTCAACTCCCTACAAAGGTTTTCTATGGGGTTGAGTCCTGGAGACTGGCTAGGCCACTCCAGGACATTGAAATGCTTCTTCCAAAGCCACTCCTTCATTGCCCCAAAGCATGATGTTGCCACCCCCATGCTTTACAGTAGGTATGGTGTTTTTTGGATGCAACTCAGCATTCTCTCTCTTCCAAACACGACGAGTTGTGTTTCTACCAAACAGTTCCATTTTGGTTTCATCTGACCATATGACATTCTCCCAATCCTCTTCTGGATCATCCAAATGCTCTCTAGCAAACTTCAGACGGGCCCGGACATGTACTGGCTTAAGCAGGGGGACACGTCTGGCACTACAGGATCTGAGTCCCTGGCGGCGTAGTGTGTTACTGATGGTAGCCTTTGTTACGTTGGTCCCAGCTCTCTGCAGGTCATTCACTAGGTCCCCCCGTGTGGTCCTGGGATTTTTGCTCACCGTTCTTGTGATCATTTTGACCGCATGGGGTGAGATGTTGCGTGGAGCCCCAGATCGAGGGAGATTATCAGTGGTCTTGTATGTCTTCCATTTTCTAATTATTGCTCCCACAGTTGATTTGTTCACACCAAGCTGCTTGCCTATTGCTGATTCAGTCTTCCCAGCCTGGTGCAGGTCTACAATTTTGTTTTTGGTGTCCTTCGACAGCTCTTTCGTCTTCACCATAGTGGAGTTTGAAGTGTGACTGTTTGAGGTTGTGGACAGGTGTCTTTTATACTGATAACAAGTTCAAACAGGTGCCATTGATACAGGTAATGAGTGCAGGACAGAGGAGCCTCTTAAAGAAGAAGGTACAGGTCTGTGAGAGCCAGAAATCTTGCTTGTTTGTAGGTGACCAAATACTTATTCTCCACCATAATTTGCAAATAAATTCTTTCCAAATCAGCCAATGTGATTGTATGGATTTTTTTTCTCATTTTGTCTCTCATAGTTGAGGTCTACCTATGATGCCAATTACAGGCCTCTCATCTTTTTAAGTGGGAGAACTTGCACAAATGGTGGCTGACTAAATACTTTTTTGCCCCACTGTATGTGATACACATGCTGGATTTAATGTTGCTAAAAAATTGCTCACAGTCCCATCCTCCTCCTTCCTCTTACCAACCTCCCCTCAGATTGCTCCCCAAAAAAATCAGGGAAAATATTGTCCAATTCATTACTTTTTGCATGCAAACACACCTCATTAAATTATGTTATGAGGAGTCGAGAATTCATTTTCATCATTCAGTAAAGTGTTGTCCTTAATTTGATCAAAAAACACAGACGCTGATGTAGAATTGGCCTTTCAACTCCCTGTCAATCTAGAAATGTTTCACTTATTAGACAGACTCTTCAAATGTGAAACTTATGCAGACATGTGCCTACCTAAGGGCGTCTCTATCTCGTGCTACTATTTTGAGATGTTCAGTATACTTCTTAAATGGGTAGTGCAGGAGAGAGCTGGCTCAGAATCATTGCTGCACTACAAATCAACAAATTCCTCTTTTTGGGTTCTGGAGATGCACTTTGCCAACATTTTGGTCATTTACAGTTCTAAGCTTGCTTTTACTATTCCTTGGCCTCCCTTTTATGGAATTTTGAAAACATTTATTTAGATTTGGTGCAGCCACTGCCACCTCTGATATGGGTTTCTCTAATGATCATCTCACAAGTTCAATAGATGTGAATCTTCACATGGCTCATTGTATGGAAGACCTCACTTTTTCCTCACCTTTCTTCACCCTAGGTTCTCCTCCTGTTCTAATGTGTGTTATTGTGGTTTGTTTTAGCCCTACAGAGTGTTTTCTTTCTTAGGTATTGACATAAAAAGATCTGAAATGGTTTTGCTCCTCCCTTAAATTGAATTGTCTACATGTATTGTTAAAAATGGCCAAATGTTCTAAAAAAATGAAAACCTTCTCACACACCTTACTAGGCTATTTAGTTTTTGTGTGCAGGATTATACCATTGGGTAGAGACTTTTGTAAATGTGTAGCCATACCTTTACACACACATACTAACACCCCAAATCTCAGGAGAGGTGCTCCAACATAGTGCAGGAGTGTCTTCGCCAGAAATGCATTTAAAGCTCTTAAATCCTGCTCTGGACTAGCAAACAACATTCTTGTGGACTGAATGGTGTCAGCCCTCCCATTTTTTTTGCTACCCTCCCAGTTTTTCAACTCTAGATTATAAAGGCTAATGATACTGTAGCCCCAAAAGAAAAACTAGAAAGGCTTATTACTCCTTAAGATAACACAGAAAGTGTATGTGAGATACAGGGCAGCACTCATTGCACACAGTATAATAAAATGTTTCAGTGGTATATTTACAAGACCAAAAGGGAGCAAATAAGAGACATTCCTTGTTAGGGTTGCATGCACTTTAAAGATGTTTCATTTCAGCCACTTCAGTAATGTAATTCTTTACTCTCTTAAGATTCTCATATAATTATATTAATTAAGCTGGATTAGAATAGGTCTTTTCTAAGACTACTGACTTCATTTATTTTATAGTACAGTAAAAATAAATCCTCATTTAACAGTTTTTCACATATGGTTGCTTTCGAATTTACATTAGTCTAAACTGTTTTAATAACTTTAGTCCATATGCTGGCTTCATCTGCTATATTGTTGATTTAATTCTATTAATAGAGTTAAATATGTGCATGAGCAAGTTAATACCAAGCAAGCAAAACAATGATTATCTTACCTGCTAAGATGTTTAACAAATTCAAATGTTTGAAAAGTTTAACAGTGTACATGTATTTTTACATGTTAATGCATGATATAAAGGATTATTTATTTATATAGAACAAACCAAAGAGCATTCAAAGTCCAATGCTCTTTAATTAACTTTTGTTTCACAGAATTCCTAAGACACATTACCCAATCTTAACAACAGTAATGTTAATATGAAAAGTATATAGCCAAGCAACAATCAAAAGCAACTGTTGAACAGTTGCCCAACTTGGGGTTATTATTAAACTTACCTTGCAGTTGGGTCCTCCCCCACCACTGCATGGGTTAAATTATCATTTCATTAGAGGAAATTGAATAAGTGAAAATACTTACCATATTCCTTGCTCCCCTCCAATGTAAAATGTTCTGGAATGTGGACAGACCCTCAACATCCTCCAATACAATGGAGGACAGAGAGCTGTGATTGCCCGGGCAGCAAAGTAAAGTTCCAGCCCTATGGAACAGGTTATATGGATAGTTGGAAACATGTGGAGGCATGTTTTATACTTATTCCTTTCCTCCCTAGCCAAATTAGATTTTGTAGTTCTGATTTCCAGAGAAGCTGCTGGTTAGTTGGGATCTCCAGTTCTTCCCATAAGTGATCCACTCTTAACTACTCTGAAAGACTCACTCACACAGTAGTAACAATGCAAAGGAAAATAATGGTAACACAGATCTTATCACAGTAAGGCTGGCATGTTATACAATGCCAGAATAATGATCAACACAGTAGTACAAATAATACAGCATTTGTTTCCTTAAATGGCCTGAGAAAGTCCCAGTCAGAACATACTAGGCTAAATAAAGCCCTCTCACCACTGATGCTATAAACGTGTTCTCGGGTCAGTAGTCCATTCCTGGAATAGAGAAAAGAGAGAGGTGTGCCAGACTAAGTGCAGTAGGATAAAAACAGTTTATCGCCCCTTTGGACGACTCCTAACAACGTCTTGACGTCACTTCCGCTCGGCGGCCATCTTCGATGCCTCAAGCTGGCCCCATCAACCACGCTGATGTGAGAGACCAGCAGCGCCCGCCCTGAGCACGGCTCCTCCCTGCACCTCGACTCCCAGTAACTGCGCCTGCCATCCTCGCTCCTTCTGTTGGGACCCACCTAGAGCACCAGCCATTGGATACACCCTGGCACTGCAGCCATCTGCCTTTGATGTGCAGCTCAGATGACATCCTCCTTCTTATACCTGATGCCTGATATATACCCACGTCTTGTGAGTTTTTAATATCTTGTGTGCAATAAACTGTTTTTATCCTACTGCACTTAGTCTGGCACACCTCTCTCTCTTCTCTATTCCTCAACTACAGAGTACGGTTTACTCTAGAGAGTGCAAGCCTCACGACGGTGCCTACATTGCAGCTTTGTATGTATATATATATATATATATATATACACATATATGTATACCATCTGTTCCCCCCTCCTCCTACTACTCAAGCTGTATTACCTGCCTTATACCCCGTATATACATATATATATGCCCCATTCCCTGTGTCATTTTGTTTTTTTTTAAAAATAACCCCTAAGAACTGAACTTTTCATATATCGTCTAAGACTTTTTGTGTGAACACTATACCCATCACCATCTCTCTTGTGCCAATTATATCTTCTGTTAGTCCATTCCTGGGAAGCCAAACAGCCCCACGCTTTGGGGATCCCCCCTCAAGCCTGCAGCTGTATCTGCTGTCCACTAAGGTACTCTGCCTCAAAATAGTAGCAGTCTGTGCAGCCTGGTTCTCTTCACAGACTCTTTGCAGTTATCACTCTGGTCTTCACAGCTCAGGTTCTTGGTCCTAGCAGTTCAGATTACAGAACAGTCTCTTCAGGCTCTCCCTGCTGCAGCAACTTTCACTACTGGGCTCTGAAGCAGTACAGTCTCTACTCTTTAAATCAGACTGCCCTGCTCTCCCCACACTACCTCATGGTCCTCCCTTGCTCCTTTTTCCCCAGCATGAGCTTTCCTCTTTGCCCTGGGTCTGGTGGGCAGGGTTAAAGTCATCAACTTGTGGAATGTGTGAGGGGCAGGTGGGGGACACTCTTTCTATGTTCCCCTCCTCATTAGGTGACTGGTTCACATGGGAGGCCTACCCCAAGGAGGGTTCTTTTTGGTTATGCTAGGCACCTTTGGCAGGGTCACTTGCCTTACACATGAGGTACCTTTACTTTGTGTAGTGCTCACCAATGCCCCTGACAAAGCAGGGGTCACTTTCAGGGAGAACTCAACCTTAAGGCAGACCTCCACTTTTCAGATGGCCATACACCGTGTACACCTGAGCAACAAACTGTCCTCCAGTTAACTCTCTTGTCCCAGTGTCAATGTACATCTACATAAAGAAACTCTGTTAACATCAGTTTTTACTATCACAGAATGGGCTTGAAAAAAGTTACATTTGGTTAAAAAAATACCAATAATATAATAAAATTCAAAGACTAAACAAATGTAATACACACAGAAAATTCATACTTGTCATTAGAAACCAAAAAAACCCCTATATAAGCACCTATTACACCTCACATATTAGGCCTCCCTACATTTATTGATATATTAAACATATTAATACATTATAAATATTAGACATATTAATACATTTTCATGCCCATAATGGTGATTTGTTGTACATGTGAATAATAGGAAAATGTTACATAGTTTGTCTGGCTAAAAAAAGACAAAAGTCCATCCAGTTCAACCATAAAAAAAAAATTATAATCCTACACCCAGAGTTGATCCAGAGGAAGGTAAAAAACCAGCAAAGCATGATCTAATTTGCTCCTGCAAGGGAAAAAATTCCTTCCTGATCCCCCGAGAGGCAATCGGATATTCCCTGTATCAACTTTAATTAGAAATAGTAACCAGTTATATTCTGTGTATCCAAGAAAGAATCCAGGCCTTTTTTTAAAGCAATCCACTGAGCTGGCCAGAACCAACTCTTGAGGAAGTCTATTCCACATTTTCACAGCTCTTACTGTGAAGAAATAAACTATATTTTCCTCATTTCTGTCATGAAAAATATCCAAAAAACTCAAATTTCGTAATAAATTTAGGCCAAAAAGTATTCTGCTACGTTTTTGGTTAAAAAATCCCAATAAGTGTATATTTATTGCTTTGTGTGAAAGTTATAGCATCTACAAACTATGGTATAGATAATGGAATTTACACAGCTTTTACTTTCTGATTGCCTATCACATTTCTTGAGGTGCTAAAATACCAGGACAGTAAAAACACCCCCAAATGAGCCCTTTTCAGAAAGTAAACACCCTAAGCTATCTGCCGAGAGGCATTTTGACTCCATGGAAGATTTATCTTTTTCCCACAAGTTTTTGGAAAATGACAAATACATTTTTTTACACAAAGATGTAATTTAAATGATATATTTCTCACACAAGCATGGTTATATGTGGAATTACACCCCAAAATACATTCTGCTATTTCTACCGAGTATAGGGATACCACATGTGTGAGACTTTTTGGGAACCTAGCCACATACAGGAGCCTGAAATCCAATGACCATTTTGAAAGCATGAAGGTGCATAACATCCTCATTTCACTTCCTCACTACCCATTACAGTTTCGGAAGCCCTGAATTGCCAGGATAGCACCAACCCCCCCAAATGACTCCTTTTTGGAAAGTAGACACCCCAAGGAATTTAAAAAGAGGCATGGTGAGTATTTTGCAGATCTAATTTTTTCTCACAAGGTTTTGAAATATAAAAAAAGAAAAGAAAAAATATGTTTTTGTTTTCTTTCTTCATTTTCCAAAAACTTGTGGCAACAAACGAGATCTGCAAACCTCTCACCATGCATCATATCAAATTCTTTGGGGTTTCTACTTTCCAAAAAGGTGATAGGTAGTCAGGAAGTGTAATGAGGAAATAAAGACATTTAAAAACCTGAAGGTGCTTATTGAATTTTGGGGTCATGTACTTTGCTAGACTGCCAAAATGTCTCTCACGTGTGGTACCCCCATACTCAGGAGAAGTAGCAGAATGTATTTTGGGGAGTGATTCCACATATAACCATGGCATGTGTGAGCAATAAATCAGTGAAGAGACAATTTTGTTAAAATAATTTTTTTTTGTCATTTTCCAAAAACTTGTGGTAAAAAAATAAATCTTCCATGGACTCAATATGCCTCTCAGCAGATAGCTTAGGGTGTCTACTTTCCAAAAAGGGGTCATTTTGGGGGGTGGGGGCATTTTATGCCCAGCATTAGAAGTTTATGCCACACATCATTCACTCTTCTAACCACCTGAAGACCAAGCCTTCTCTGACACTTTTTGTTCCCATGAAAAAAATCAGTATTTTTGCTAGGAAATTACTTTTAACCCCCAAACATTATATATTTTTTAAAGCAGACACCCTAGTGAATAGTGGGTGCTGAAATTTTTAATGACACATAGTACTCGCCCAGCGATTTTTCAAACGCAGATTTTTTGCAAAAAATACACTTGTTTTTACTTTTAATGCACAAATAAACAATATATTGGCCAATTATTTGGTACAATATAAAAGATGATGGTATGCCGAGTAAATATGTTCTTTTTTTGTATGCATCCTGTAGGCTGAATGAAAAAAAGAGAAGAAATCTCTGCTAGAAAAAGTGTGTGGTATGCCCACCTGTTAGGATCCGCCAGGCGGAGCCCTCCGTCTGCCAGCTGGTAGACCTACCCAGAGCGTGGGGTCTAAGCCCGGGCTGTGCTTTCACCAGGGCCCCTGATGGTGGGGATGGACTTGAAACAGTCCCGGGCCAGGTCACGACCTCTGAGCGGGCCACCAGCGGCCGAGGAGGCCTCCGGGGATGTATGTAGGTACCAGGAGAGCCAGCTGTGAAGAGGATGGCGGCCCCAGCAGGGTGGTACGGATAGTGGCCCCGTGGGGTAAGCGGGGTACCGAATAGGCGGGCTAGGAGTAGTCGGGTCACACGCAGGGTCAGCCGGGTAAATCAATCCGTAGGAACAGTCGGGATAAGCCGAGTCAAAACGCAGGAGCAGGCAGAATAGTCAGAACAAAGCCGGGTCAATCTCAGGGGCAGGCAGCGTAGTCAGGGTCAAAAACAGGGTCACAGCAGGAGCAGGTATTCAGGATCACACATAGACCTTGCGGCAATTTGTGACAGTGCAGGGCATCTTTAAATAGTGCGCCCTGCACTGTTATTGGCTGGCTAGGACGCGCCCCCGGCTGTCATTGGACGCCTGAGGCGCGCCCGCGGTTTCTACTGCGCATGCGCGGCGTCCTGTCAGCCGCGGCTCGCCGGGACCTAGTTCCTGTGTCCCGGCGTGATCTGCCGCCAATGCGCATGCGCGGGGGACAGAGCCGCGATTGCGGCAGACGGAGCCGGGATCCCTGACACCACCATTAGAATATACTGCCCTGCATCCACCTACTTTTAATGGTGGCCACACATCAGGTCACAGAGTGCCACATGCGCCAATTCCAATTGTACAAATGTCTAAATAGTGGCACACTTGAATAAAAATTGTCCACTTATAAGTGGTACCCCATATGGAATAAGGATGATACCAAGTCCCAAACTATCTTGCCACTGCTCCCCATGTAGTCTGGGCATCTGGGGGACTCCTCCCCATGACTATCTTTTCCCTCGTAAATCCGAAACTTATATATATATAGCCTATTGCCCTCTCACAGGTCTTATACAGTGGGGCAAAAAAGTATTTAGTCAGCCACCAATTGTGCAAGTTGTCCCACTTAAAAGATGAGAGAGGCCTGTAATTGGCATCATAGGTAGACCTCAACTATTAGAGACAAAATGAGAAAAAAAAATCCAGACAATCACATTGGCTGATTTGGAAAGAATTTATTTGCAAATTATGGTGGAAAATAAGTATTTGGTCACCTACAAACAAGTAAGATTTCTGGCTCTCACAGACCTGTACCACCTTCTTTAAGAGGCTCCTCTGTCCTGCACTCATTACCTGTATCAATGGCACCTGTTTGAACTTGTTATCAGTATAAAAGACACCTGTCCACAACCTCAAACAATCACACTCCAAACTCCACTATGGTGAAGACTAAAGAGCTGTCGAAGGACACCAGAAACAAAATTGTAGACCTGCACCAGGCTAGGAAGACAGAATCTGCAATAGGCAAGCAGCTTGGTGTAAACAAATCAACTGTGGGAGCAATAATTAGAAAATGGAAGACATACAAGACCACTGATAAACTCCCTCGATCTGGGGCTCCACGCAAGATCTCACCCCGTGGGGTCAAAATGATCACAAGAACGGTGAGCAAAAATCCCAGGACCACACGGGGGACCTAGTGAATGATCTGCAGAGAGCTGGGACCAACGTAACAAAGGTTACCATCAGTAACACACTACGCCGTCAGGGACTCAGATCCTGCAGTGCCAGACGTGTCCCCCTGCTTAAGCCAGTACATGTCCGGGCCCGTCTGAAGTTTGCTAGAGAGCATTTGGATGATCCAGAAGAGGATTGGGAGAATGTCATATGGTCAGATGAAACCAAAATAGAACTGTTTGGTAGAAACACAACTCGTCGTGTTTGGAGGAGAGAGAATGCTGAGTTGCATCTAAAGAACACCATACCTACTGTGAAGCATGGGGGTGGCAACATCATGCTTTGGGGCTGTTTCTCTGCAAAGGGACCAGGATGACTGATCCTTGTACAGGACAGAATGAATGGGGCCATGTATCGTGAGATTTTGAGTGCAAACCTCTTTCCATCAGCAAGGGCATTGAAAATGAAACGTGGCTGGGTCTTCCAACATGACAATGATCCCAAACATACCGCCCGGGCAACAAAGGAGTGGCTTCATAAGAAGCATTTCAAGGTCCTGGAGTGGCCTAGCCAGTCTCCAGATCTCAACCCCATAGAAAACCTTTGGAGGTAGTTGAAAGTCTGTGTTGCCCAGCGACAGCCCCAAAACATCACTGCTCTAGAGGAGATCTGCATGGAGGAATGGGCCAACATACCAGCAACAGTGTGTCAACCTTGTGAAGACTTACAGGAAACGTTTGACCTCTGTCATTGCCAACAAAGGTTATATAACAAAGTATTGAGATGAACTTTTGATATTGACCAAATACATATCTTCCACCATAATTTGCAAATAAATTCTTTCCAAATCAGCCAATGTGATTGTCTGGATATTTTTTTCTCATTTTGTCTCTCATAGTTGAGGTCTACCTATGATGCCAATTACAGGCCTCTCTCATCTTTTTAAGTGGGAGAACTTGCACAATTGGTGGCTGACTAAATACTTTTTTGCCCCACTGTACATCTTGACCCCATATCCTGCAAGCTTGCTGGGCAGAAATTGTTTTAATGGAAGGCGGCCAGAAACATTAATGAGGGACTCATCAACGCAGATTTTTTGCTGGAGTATAGACATCTGCAAATTTTTGGTTAAGGTGATTTACAAGGGGCCGAATTCTGTGGAGCCGGTCAAATTCAGGGTCACCCCGAGGGCAACAGAGTGTATTGTCGCTGAATTGCATAAAACACATTATAATCTCATATCTATGCCTGGCCATGGCAGCAGAGTACACGGGCATATGATGAATCGGGTCTGTGGACCAATACAACCACAATTCATTTTTTGTAGCAATGCCCATGTTGAGGGTAAGGCCCTCAACATGGGCATTTGGAAACTGTAATGTGTTTCCATGCGACTGGTCTGGCAAGGTTTGAATTTGGGTTGGCAGCGATAAATTGTTGTGCATATGAATTGCTTTGATCCACAATCAATGCATACACATCTGCTGTGAAAAACGGCTCCAAAAAATCAAGGGGAGTAGTTAAATTTGCTGTTTCCATCTGAATTCCAGGTTGGGCAGTGAATGGGGGAAGTATGGGTGCTGATTCTGTGAACACTGCGGTTTTGTGTGCAATGTATCAATTGACAGTGACCTACTGACACTGCACTTCCTGGGGGAGAAGGGGGGAGTAAGCGTAGGGGTTAAACGCAGGTGTTGGCAGGTGCCAGGGCTGATCCCGCTAACCCTGCATTTTTGGGAACACTATACTAATGTGAACGCTGGTATAGTGCTGATCTGATCAAAGATATTGATCCGTTCAGACACTATACTAGCAATGGAGGTTTATTGTGTATGAGCATGTTCCTGGCAATCAAGAGGTTAAATGTGATTTCTGATGTACTGACGGGCAATCTGACGCTATCTGGGAGGGGCGTGAAAAGCGCGGGAGCACGAATCACATAAATATACGAGATTTTGCGCACCCATGCTACCCTGTAGCAGTATTTCTGCTATAGGGCAGTCAGGAAGCGGTTACAGAAGCAGTTTGCGTTACGGCGCTGCATTACTTTAACTGACAATTACGCGGTCATGCATCGCTGCATCCAAAGGACATTTACATCCTTTTTTCCCACAAATTGAGCTTTCTTTCGATAGTATTTGATCACTTGTGCGCTTTTTTATTTTTTGCGCTATAAAAAAAAGACTGACAATCTTGAGAAAAAAACATATTTTGGACTTTTTGCGATAAAACATGTCCAGTAAAAAATGTAAAAATCAAATTTTGTCATAAATTTAGGCCAAAATGTATTCTGCAACATGTCTTTGCTGAAAAAAAAAAATCCCAATACGTGTAAATTAATTGGTTTATATGAAAGATATTGTGTCTACAAATGGTAGTACAGATACTGGAATTTTTTTTTTATACTAATAATGGCGGCGATCAGCGACTTATGGAGGCAATCAGCAATTTATGGCAGCGATCAGCGACTTATGGTGGGACTGCGGTGGACATTCTGACACTGGGGGGAACTGACTTGGGGTCACTGACATTCCCAGTGATACCAGTACATCGATCAGTGCAAAAAAAAAGCACTGACACTGTATTAATGGCACTTTGGAGGAAGGGGTTAACATTGGGAGGCAATCAAAGGGTTAACTGTGTGAGGGGAGTGTTTTACTAGGGGGTGTGGGCTTCACTGTAAGCACACTGACAGGGATGGCTGCGCTCAGCCATCCTGATCAGTGTACTCAAACTGACAGGGAGGAGAGCTGCATTGTAAACAATGCAGCACTTGTCCCTGTCAGTGTTTGCCGGTAATCATCGGGCTCTGGCGAGTAATCACAGGCTGGGACCCAGTGATTGACACCCACGGCCGTGATCGGCAGCGCGGGTAGAGCGGTCGTGCACCTCGAGCGTGCCCCCTACCCGGAAATGCAAAATCACGTATATATACGTGATTTTGCACAGCGGTGCCGCCATGCCGCAGTATATCTACTGTGCCTGTTAGGCAAGCAGTTAAGCTTGTGATCTACCAGAACTCCCAGATCCTTCTCAACTATTGATTCCCCCAGTTGTACTCCCCCCAGTATGTATGATGCATGCATATTCTTAGCCCCCAAGTGCATAAACTTACATTTATCTACATTAAACCTCATTTGCCACATAGTTGCCCAATTAAACAGTGCATTGAGGTCGGCTTGTAAATTGGAGACATCCTGTAAAGTCGTTATTCCACTGCACAGCTTGGTGTCATCTGCAAAGACTGAAATGGGATTTATAATCCCAGACCCTATATCGTTTATAAATATATTAAAAAGTAAGGGTCCCAACACTGAACCTTGGGCTACACCACTAACAACCCTAGACCATTCAGAGTATGAATCATTAACCACTACTCTCTGAATACAATCTTTTATCCAGTTTTCTAACCATTTACATATGGATTTTTCCAAGCCTGTAGACTTTACCTTACACATTAGCTGTGTGTGGGGAACTGTGTCAAACACTTTTGCAAAATCCAAGTATGCCACATCCACAGCCACCCCTCTGTCCAAGGTTTTGCTCACCTCCTCATAAAAAGAAATCAGATTTGTCTGACAACTTCTGTCTTTCATGAATCCATGCTGTCTGTTGCTTAACATATTTTTTCCAGCAAGAACTCATCTATGTCGTCTTTTATTAAACTCTCCAATATCTTCCCAACTATAGAAGTTAAACTAACAGGTCTATGATTACTTGGTAAAGATTTTGACCCCTTTTTAAATATTGGCACCACATTGGCCTTATGCCAATCTAGTGGTACTATGCCAGTCAATAAAGAGTTCATAAAAATGAGAAACAATGGCTTTGAAATGACAGAGCTCAATTATTTAAAGACCCGAGGGTGTATGCCATCTGGTCCAGGTGCTTTATTCACCTTTATTTTGTCTAAGTATTTCTCTATCATATCAATTGTGAGCCAATGTGGATCATCTGGAGCTGTGTCAATACCATGCCCATTATGGACAAGAGCTCCCCCATGCTCCTTTGTACACACAGAGCTGAAGAAGGTATTTAATAAATTTGCCTTCTCTTTGTCCCCAGTCACCCACTCTAGATTATTTTGTAAAGGGTCTACATGCTCGGACTGGACCTTTTTACTATTAATATATTTGAAGAATTTTTTGAGGTTGGCCCTGCTATCTTTTGCAGTCTGTCGTTCATTTTCAATCATTGCGACATTCATTTCCTTTTTGCATATTCTGTCATATTCTTTGTAATGTTCAAACAATGATAGTGATCCTTCATTTTTATATTTAATAACAGCTTTTTTCTTATTATCTATAGCTTTTTTAATTTTGGCCACATAGGTTTGATTGTTAGCATTTTAAACTTGTAGCCCATGGGAATATATTTTGCAGTGTGTTCACATACAGTCTTTTTGGAGAACTCCCATTTATGTGTTGTGTTCAATGATACCAATATTCCCTCCCAGTCTAAGTCTTGGAAAGCATCTCTCAGCCTTGGAAAATTAGCTGTCTTAAAATTGAGCGTTTTTATTTTTCCCGTATGTGCTTGCTGTTTACAGCTAACAATAAATTAAATCATGCTGTGGTTACTGTTACCCAGATGTTCTTTTAGATGGACATTCATAATAAGCTCTGCATGGTTTGAGATTACCAGGTCCAGCAGAGAATCATTCCTAGTTGTGGCCTCTATGAACTGTACCATAAAATTGTCCTGTAGTAGATTTAAAAATGTTTGCCCTTTAACTGTTCCTGCAGTACCATTACTCCAGTCAATTTCCGTGTAGTTAAAATCCCCCATTATTATCACTGTCCCAGCCCTTGCAGCCCTTTCGATCTGTGCAAGAAGCTGAGTCTCCACCTCCTCATTAACACTGGGAGGCCTATAACAAACTCCAATGATTACCTTTGTAGTAAGCAACCCATGTGCAGTTCCACCCATAATCCACCCAAATGTATCCAACAAAAAAGCAGTTGGTACATTCATACAAATCAAGCAATGGTATAAATATATGTCTTAATTTCCATTTCTTTACTCATACTTTGAGAATCCTGATGAAGAATCTTGCCAGTTAATTTTTCCTTGTATTTCCTGACACAATCATCTGCAGACTCATGTAGTATAGCTGTAATAGCATGGAATTTTGGGAAAGAAGGCATCTTGGGATCTGTTTGAATACACATACAACTGAAGCTTGCTCAAAATAAGAAGATACTGTAATGTCATATCATAAAAGTCATGCTGGGGATGCTTTTGTTAGAGCATCTGCTCTCTTCAGTGCATGTTTTATGCTTCCTATTACATTGTCTGGCCTATGGTACTAAAGGTACTAAATCATCTACTTATAAGAAGTATCAGGGTTACTGTAAATCCCCTATATGTTCCAGACCCCTCTGTCCCAGAATTCCTAGAGTAAAGATTAGCTATTAAAGTAGATCCAAATCCACTAACTAAAGTCTCAAAATGTTTAAAGTGTTAATTTAATTTCAATTAACATGTTCGGTCTTTTTGCAACTGCAGCTTTCAAAATAATACTTGATGATCCAGCAATGAAGATCCTTGTTCAGTCACTTCCTTTTATAGGGTGGCAACTTTCTGCCAGCTGCTCTCATGTCACCCTGTCACATGCTTTTATTTGAGTCTATAAGTGACTGTGCCATTTCTAACTGAAAAGGAATGTTACACTGATGTCACCATCAGCAAACCACCCTGAGCAAAGACATGAATATGCTGCAACTGCTGCTGCGTGAAGTCACTCTCTGGTCAATCACTTATTTTTAACCCTAGCAGCATCCCCTCCTCCCAGTATTTGCTATTAATTTTAAATTGTATGTAAATTCTTAATATAAACAGCTGTTATGTGTGCCTTTTGTTCAATAAACACACAAAAATACCTGTTGATGCTGCCAGAAATCTTGAAGCTGAGAATTTCCTATGCCTTTTGCTTTTGCTGGCTGTTATTAGGGTTTGGCTTGAAGTTTGACTCGAACATCGGGAGTTCGTATGTTCACAGGTCAAGTGCAATGCTTTGACCAATCACAGTGCATGATGATGTCACAAAGGGCAGGGCCATCAGCTGACATTAACCAGGTGACCCCACCCCCTTGTTGCATCATAACAGTATTTAAGAACTGTCAGGCCAGCAAAGCTGTCAGATAGAGGGAGCCAGTGTCAAGAGGGGAGTGTTTTTCTTTTTTCAGGTCGTAGGCATCGTGATTGATGTTGGATCTACTTCAGGAGACTTTTTAATTTTTTTTTTTTTAATAAAGGACTTGCCAAAGTCTTCTGTAATTTTTTACACTACACTTTTTTTTGTGAACCACATACTCCTTCACATGGGGGGTGGGATATGGGGGCCCCCTTACCCCCAGACCAGCAAAGGTTGTGGGGAAGAGGCACTTGTCCCCATCAGCAGGGGGACAAGGTGCTTTGGGGGGAGCCCCCCTGCCCCAAAGCACCACTCCATGTTGAGGGCATGTGGCCTAGTATGGCTCAAGGGGGATTCTCTCTTGTCCCCCTCCTTTCCTGACCTGCCAGGTTGCATGCTCAGAAAAGGGTCTGGTATGGATTTTGGGGGCAATTTTTTTTAAAATGTTGGTGTAGGAGTTCCCCTCAAAATCCATACCAGAACCGAAGGGACCCCACGCCGTTTAAAAAAAAAATGTAATTACTGGCAATTCTTTTTACATTCAGCTGTCAGCGGGGAATGCAGTGGTCAGTAACTCAGTAAGTATTGAAGGATGGATAAAAATGAAAGCCACGGAACATGTAACTTCAAAAAAGAGTCAGCAATGGCAGACCCATGAAAGCTTCCATTATCTGGCACTGACAATTGTCAAGGAACAGTATGGTGATTAACCTATGGTATACCACATACTACTATGAAAGAAAGTAGGAATGAAAGTTTTTTTTGTGTGTAGTGTGAGGAGGTTCTTTCTGGAGATGTTCCAAAATACAATGTATGTAAACTGAATTAGTTTAACTTTAACATGCAAGGCAAACTGCATCATTTTCTGTCTCATGACTTGCTTCTTTGTTTCCAGGATGTAATGCTAAACTTTGTGTTACCGTAATGTTATAGAGCCAGAAACAGCCCCTATTCTGTTATACAGCTGACACATGTAGCAATTAAAAGCTAACCAACCCCATCTGCTTTGCCAAATAATGTTAAATTAGATAATTTAGTCAAATTGGAATAAATTGATTGAAAAATGTTGTTTGAAAGTATCTGCAGGTGTTCTGATGACATATTTTGCTAAACAAGCTGATAAAATGCTGTTTGCGACACAGCAAAAAAAGAGAGCAGGCGTATTAGCTACATCTAATTCCTGGACAAGCAGACTGACAGCTTTTAACACTATTTCTTTTGTATTAAAGGCTCTCCTAGACCAAGATCCTCTTAAACAGGCAAATAGTTGAACTTTACATTTATCCCAATAGAGCAAAGTATTAGCTATTTTTTTAAATCATGGGACTTAGACAGGGACCTCTTTCCTTGTGTTAAACCACGATACACACATTGGAATGGCGATGGACACATTTTCAAACGTTTTTTACAAGGTTAGTGTTTTGCTACCATGGGTTTGATTTGCCAAATGTGCTAATAATGATTCCCATTCACCCTTTATGTTAACTGAGAATGTATTTGTTATTCAAATTGCTTGTCTGTCCCTAGTTTTCTTTCTACCTTATATCCTAGTTTTTTCAGTTTCTGGTTTGGTCTAAACAAGGTAAACAGTGCACAACACTGAACCATACTCTTCCTCTTTCAACACATCGATTGTGTAGTGAATCTAGAAATTCAGGATTAACAAAAAAAATTATATTCACCTAGGTGAATGCTGCATCTGTCCCCTGCTGGCTTTAAGACTGAAAACGTAGCGATCAAAGACTGCTGAATGCTCAGTTCTCAGTCTTCAGTGAGCAGAGAGCTTGTGACTATCAGGGGGTGGGAGCAGCTGGCTCAGTCTCCCAGCATCTCGCTGAGAGGGTGAGCCATCTGCTGGTCAAGGCATTTGGGTGGATCCTGAAAGTCAGGATCGTTCTTGAGCCTGGACTCGCTGTTTGGGTGGATTCTAAAAGTCAGGATTTTTCTTGAGCCTGGACTCGCTGTTTGATGTCTTCTGACAGCAGGCTAGATTTAAATGCGTCACAGGAGTGCAGAACAAACTGTACTCCTGTTATCCATAGGATAACAAATTATAGATATATATCTAAATAATTAAGGAAACCAAAGCGTAAGTAAGAAAGGCTGGGGGTTTGGTTACATTTAGACCAATAGAGCAAAGTGGGGGTTCAGAATTTAAGATGCAGTGTCACTGTGAATTGGGACACAATGCAGAAGAATAGGATTCCATTTTATAACATTAAACATATTTTTACAAGCGTAAAGAAGACTTATGCTCACAGTGAGCTCATTCATTATTTTCACTTTGTCTACATTTGCATTTTCCTGCTGCACTTTGCTGAATTTCCAGCATTTAAAAGAAAGAAATTGTCAAGTGAATCAAGGCTGTTGCATAACCTATTGTAGGGAATAGACTCAATGTACAGGCAAAAATTGTCCAGTTCTTAAAGTGGTAGTTGACCTCTGAAACAAAAAATTAACAAAGCATGTCCTTCTATTGTGTGTACTTGCCGCAATCCAAGGCACCGCATGTGATTTTCAGTCTGCTCTCCTCTCCCTCTGCTAACTGCATGAGTCACTTCTGACAGTTTATGCCGGAGAATACTAGGGGTGACCCTGCTGTTTATAACAGGGAATCCCAGGGATGACCCTGTCCCCCTTCCAGCAGGGAGCATATGATTGACAGCTTTAGCTGTGCATGTTTCCTTGTGAAATTGTGTAGAGGGGTGTGTGTCCATTCCCTCCACTGGGGTCTCTGATTACACTTAGCTCCTTGCTCTATGCTGTGCAGTGTGTGATGTCAAATCCCTGCCTCCTGCCTTCTGGCACTAAGAAATGCACTTTGAAAGGCTGTATAAAAGAGAAAGCTGCAGATAAATAGGTACAGCTTGTGTAGAATGATTTGTTTCATCTCTATGTATCACCTAAGGCTAGTTTCTTAAGTGGTAATATGTAAGGCTTCTACAGCACTGTGAGTTTTAGTGCAGTTGCCTTTAGCTTTACAGTTCAGAGTGTCTCTCCCTGAGCAGAAACACACACTGAACCTTCAGCTTGGTCAGTCTGAACGTATTCAGCAGACCTGTCAGGGGTAATAGAAAACATGTCCCAATGGCCCATGGAATAGGGAATTCACCCCACCATTGTTATGAAGTGTGCCAGAGAAACCAGTCCCACTACACATTTGGGGAGATTTACTAAAGTTAGTGCACTCAGAATCTGGTGCAGCTGTGCATATTAGTCAATCAGCTCCTAACTTCACCTTAATTAAGCTTTGGGAATAAAACTTGGAAGCTGATTGGTTTCTATGAAGAGCTGCACCAGATTTTTCACTCACCAGTTTTAGTAAATAACCCCCATTATGTGAAAAAAAAGGTAAAACCTATTGTAGGTTTCTTGCCAAAACGTACTACCTCACTAGAGGTTACTGCTACTACAGCCATCTGGAAATTAGCTTCCAAAGATTGCTGGGGTTGAACACTGGTTTAGGTTAAGTCTCTTCAATTCCCCATTATTCTTCCCCCACAATTCCCAGAAGAAAAGAAAATCATGCCCCAAAATAGCACTATGTATAAAAGTCTTAACACTCTGACTAGCAAGTGGGCTCAATGGTTAATGCAGCAGTGGGATAGTTTTGGTATTCCCATAAAGTGGGCTGGTATTTTTCTGTAAGTCAACCAGACTAGCATGCACAAGAGTGAGCAGATCACCAGTTCCTTCAGATCATCACCTCATCATCATTTTGGAGCACATCTGACTCATGCATAGGCACCCTTAGAGGCTTTGCACCTTAGTTCATCTGGTCCTTAAATGCCTCTTTCCCACTCTTGGCAGAAGTCTTACCTACCCTTGGCAGCAGTCTTACTCCAGACAGCCATCTTTCGGCTCATGGAGACTTGACTCTTCAGAACTGCATACTGTAGAAAATCCTCAGTGGTCAGAAAGTACTCCGTCAGGACCACCAGTTGGTCTGCATCCTTGTGGACAGCTGTCTAAGCACATCAATGTATGTGGGCTAGTAGGGACTGCACAAACCTGTATGCAACAACTTTCTGCACAATTTATGTGTCATGAGGGAGACCCCCAGTTGTAACTACTTTGGGGGGGAAAGTACATTTGGGACTTTATTAGTGTCTCCATATTGAATGTCCAAGCCAGGATTTCCCCTGTAAATTGTGGGTATTGCTGGGCCACTTTAACACCTTATCCCACTAAGCCTTAGGTAATCTCTCCTGCTCTGCTTTTGTAGTGTGGCTTGCATAAGCTTTGAATTAGCAGTAGTATCATTTAGTACCTGGATTTGTCTCTGCAGCTGCAGGTTGATCTTTTTATGCTCTTTTATTGCAGCGTGGGTAGTATCCGCAAGTAATTGATTTGTTTTTCTGCTGAGCGGCATTAACTTGTTGCAGGCTAGCGTTAATTTGCTGTTGGTTGGTGATGGCAATCTGCAGGTGGGAATTCACATGTACAAGCTCTTCTAATTCAGTCATCCTTGTAGCCACAAGAAAACACACAGTATTTAGGGACACTCTGGCTTTGAGAGCACTGCCTCTTTCTGAAAGTTGTCTCTTTAAGTTCACTGGGGTTGATTTACCAAAACTGGAGAGTGCAAAATCTGGTACATAGAAGCCAATCAGCTTGCAGGTTTTTTTTTCAAAGTTCAATTGTACAAGCTGAAGGTAGAAGGTGATTGGCTACCATCAGGGCTGCTGAAAGAAATTGCATGACCCTGTATAGCCTATCTGACAGGGCCCCCCTCCAACCCCACAGAAAATATCAAAGTGATATTTTGCTAAAAATATACTAAATCATTATTAGCTGACAGAAACACAACATAACTCACAACATTTCAGCTAAATCCAAAATATGAAACTGCATTGAAGTAAATATGTTCTGTGTGTAGATGAGGTCTTGGGGCTCATTCACATGGGCCATGTGGCCTGTACAGTGTGAATCAGTGAATTGTTCATGTGGATGGAGCCACTTGAAGCTGTGTTCAGACAGCCTATGTTACACTATTGGGATGCAGCGGCTGTATGAACACATCTGCAGGTCCTAAATTTAAAGGTGTGTGGGCAGGCCCGCCGGGCTGAAGAAGAGCAGCCTGTTGATGACCGGCCACACAGTAGGAGGTAAGCGGCAACTGAGGCCTGAACAGAGCTAACACAGGCCATGGTCGCTGCTCACCTCCCTCAAAGCAGGGCTGACAGGAGAAGTGGCAGTGATGGCTCCAGTCACAGGCAGAAAACGCCGCAAAGGGCCGCTTACACAGCCGAACCGAAGGGACAATGGCAGCCTCTCTCCTTCACCCTCCGGCACACTGTTACTGCTCAGCGGTGGATTGGGCTGTCTCTTTTCTGGGTGAGCTGTCTCTTTGCTGGACAAGCTGTCTCTTTGCTGGATGGGCTGTCTCTTTGCTGGACAAGCTGTCTCTTTGCTGGATGGGCTGTCTCTGTAATAAAACCGACCCAGGCTACGCTTGAGTACTTCCGTTTTAATACCGCTTCCCCGTCCGAACACCGACAACAGACACCACAGCTGACCAAACAAGACTAGACAACACCAGTCTGTCTGAACATGGAACTCTTTATTTTAAACTCAAAAGGGCTTTTTATACAATACACACTGAGACTGATCACATGATCATATGCAAACGCAGGTAAATACAGAAATAGACTTAACACTCTAAAATTAATTAGGTTAGCTAGCTGGGTGATTGAAACAAAAGGAGAATGGAAATTCACACCTAGACAATGGTTTGATGAATTAGGATCTCACTACAGAGCAGACAGTCCGACTCCTACGCTGGAGTACAGGAGAGGCCAGCATAATCAGCTCTTTCAATTCACATGTGTAGTTCAGAATCAACAACCAGGAATAGTCTTCATATGATTGATAAATATTACTGTCCCATCTGAAGTAATTCCACCCGCATTCTCAGCGTCCATTAGTCACCCTGTGCCCCTAAGAGACACAGGGTGACTTACACATAAGAGGGATATGGGGAGCTGAGACAGGGTTCTCCCAACCTCGGCAAAGTAAGCTGGGTTACATGAGCCCCCATCCAAAGTGACTCCTGTCACAGTCTCTTTGCTGAACGCGTTGTCTCTTTGCTGGATGGGGCTGTCACTTTGCTGGACGGGCTGCCTCTTTGCTGGGCGGTCCGTCATTTTGCTGAATGGGTGGTATTTTTGCTGGATGGGGCTGTCTCTTTGATGGATGGGCTGTCTCTTTGCTGAATGGGCTGTCTCTTTGCTGAACAGGCTGTCTCTTTGTTGGATGGGCTGTCTCTTTGCTGGGTGGGCAGGCTGTCTATTTGCTGATCAGTTGTCTCTTTACTGGATGAGCTGTCTCTTTACTGATTGAACTGTCTCTTTGCTGGATGGGCTGTCTCTTTACTGGTTGAGCTGTCTCTGCTGGATGAGCTGTCTCTTTGCTAGACGGGCTGTTTCTGTGCTGGATGGGCTGTCTTTGTGCTGGACGGGCTGTCTCTGTGCTCTACGAGCAGTTTCTTTGCTATACAAGTTATAACTTTGCTGGGCAGGATGTCTCTTTGCTGGATTAGCTGTCTCTTTGCTGGACTGGCTGTCTCTTTTCTGGATAGGCTGTCTCTTTGCTGGATGGGCTGTCTCTTTGCTGGATGGGGCTGTCTCTTTGCTGGGTAGGCTGTCTCTTCTCTGAATGGGCTGCCTCTTTGCTGGATGGGCTGCCTCTTTGCTGGATGGGCTGTCTCTTTGCTGAATGGGCTGTCTCTTTGCTGGATGGGCTGTCTCTTTGCTGGATGGGTTGTCTCTTTGCTGGATAGGCTGTCTCTTTGCTAGGTGGGCTGTCTCTTTGCTGAAGAGGCTGTCTCTTTGCTGAACGGGCTGTCTTTTTGCTGGGCAGGATGTCTCTTTGCTGGACAGGCTCTCTCTTTGCTGGATGGGCAGGATGTCTTTTGCCGAATGGTTGTCTCTTTACTAGTTGAGCTGTCTCTTTGCTGGATGGGCTATCTCTTCGCTGGATGGGCTGTCTCTTTACTGGTTGAGCTGCCTCTGCTGGATGGGCTGTGTCTTTGCTAGATGGGCTGTCTCTGTGCTGGACAGGCTGTCTTTGTGCTGTACGAGCTGTGTCTTTGCTGGACGAGCTGTCTCTTTGCTGGACAGGCGTCTCTTTGCTGGATGGGGCTGTCTCTTTGCTGGATGGGCTGTCTCTTTGCTGAATGGACTGTCTCTTTGCTGAATGGGCTGTCTCTTTGCTGGATGGTCTGTCTCTTTGCTGGACGGGCTGTCTCTTTGCTGGACAGGATGTCTCTTTGCTGAACGGGCTGTCTCTTTACTGGATGGGCTGTCTCTTTACTGGTTGAGCTGTCTCTTTGCTGGATGGGCTTTCTCTTTGCTAGATGGGCCTTCTCTGTGCTGGACGAGCTGTTTCTGTGCTGGACAAGCTGTGTCTTTGCTGTATGAGCTGTGCCTTTGCTGAACAGGATGTCTCTTTGCTTGATGAGCTGTCTCTTTTCTGGACAGGCTGTCCCTTTTCTGGATGAGCTGTCTCTTTGCTGGATGGGCTGTCTCTTTGCTGGATGGGCTGTCTCTTTGCAGGATGAGCTGTCTCATTGCTGTACAGGCTGTCTCTTTGCTGGTTGGGATGTCTCTTTGCTATATGGGGATGTCTGTTTGTTGGATTGGGCTGTCTCTTTGCTATATGGGGATGTCTCTTTGTTGAATCAGGATGTCTCTTTGCTGGATTGGGCCATCTCTTTGAATATATAGGGACACTGTGATTAGATCTCTAGGTGCACTGTAAGGGGCACTATGATATAAAGGGGACTGCACTGTAAAGGGGCACTTTAATGAATACTATATATCACAGTGCTCCTTTACATTACAGTGCAGAGGACTGACTCTGTGAATATTCCATCACTAACTGCCCCACTAACGCCCTTGCAACAGCCCCCCTGGAAAAAATTGGCTGCTCAGGCTAAAATGCCTGGGCCTATTTTTTGTCCCAGTCCTGTGTGTGGGTGCAGGTATACGGCCCCAAAAATGAACAGTGAGAATTTGGGGTGAATCACCCAAACTTGCAAACCTGTCAGATTAAAATCTGCAGCTGTGTTCATAACAACTGCTGTGATACCATAGAGTAACAGGTGGCTCCAGCCACATGAACAAATCACTTATTCACATGACCAGTGTACCTGTGTGAATGAGCCCTTGTTTTGTTTTTTGTTTTTTTTTTTACAATTTTATTTACTTTTTGTAACTACTACTTTTAAACATGTTTTAATAACCCTGTGGGGCAGATTAATGAACTGGAAGTGCTCTGTACAGAGGCTGTCTGTTCATTCATAAACTGAAGAATAGTAAACACAGTTTACTACGATTCAGTTATGAATGAATATGGCGAGTGATTGGTACACTCACTATGTTCATTGAGGAAAGAGGAAAGGAAGAGGTTGTTAAAGATGACTGTGTCAGGGAGGGGGGCAGAAAAGAATATACAGGCATGGCAGTTGGAGGAACGGGGTGGACTTTGAGACATGATAGATCAGATGGGAAGAATATAGGAGGTACATGAGTGAAGGACTGAGACTGCAGGGAGAATAACCTGGGCACAATCGATGGGATTGAGAAGAGAGAAAGACTGGAGTGTGATTGCAGGGATGAGGGGCAGTAAATGACAGGGAGACTGAGTAGGGCAAGAATCTGGAAGGGGGGGTGAGAAAAAAACTTGCCGAGATAAACAGAAGGGAATGGAGGAAGAAAGAGTTAACATCAGAGCACTGAGCCGTGCTGTGAGAGAATGGCAGGAAGCTGTGGATCGGCTGCAAATATAGCAGAAAAGCAGAGTAAGAGAGCTGCTTGTGAATTGATAGGGTCCGGGCCCGGTACTGGAGGACTGCTGGTACCCCCTTATCAGCGGCCCTGGCTACCATGCCCAGCTGCACCAAATTTTGCACTCTCCAGTTTTAGTAAATCAACTTCGCTGGCTCTTTAAGGATGTTGTCCACATCCAAAGCACCAGTTATGGTGGTCAGATTCAATGTACAGGCAACAAACCTCCAATTCTTAAACAAAGCATAGCTGTTTAGCAAAAACATACAGCATATATAGTCATCCAGCCACAAAGTCAATGCATTAACGACAAAAAAAATATTTTGCGTAACTGGGCCTTACTTAGTGTCCTAAGCAAGTTCCTTGTTCCAGATAGTGAATGGGAATGGCAACAGTCCAAAAAGAGGACCTGTAGTCTGTACAATATATGTATAGTACTGCAAAAATTGTCAGTGCTGTATAAATACCTGCAATAAATAAAAGAATAAAAATGAAAAAAAAAAAGCACTGGCAGTCTTAGTACATCAGTGTTTAGCTTTATAGCTCAGCATGGCTCTTTCTGAGCTGAAACACACACTGACCCCAATAGTTTGGTTCAGCTGAACTTAATCACAAGTCTCTCAGGGGAAAACTTAACCATGGTCCATGGGATTGGAAATCCAATCTCATCCTGCAGTAGAAGTACTGCTACAGGGCATCAGGGCTACGCAAAATCACGTATATATATGTGATATGCATGTCCGGGTAGGGGGCACATGTGCCGCCCTACCCGCTCTGTCATTGGTGGCTACGGATGTCAATCACAGGGTCCCAGCCGGAGATTCCCTACCACACCTGGTGATCATCGGGGAAAACTGACATGAGAGACCTGTGTGTAAACAACACAGGTCTCTCTCCTGCCAGGAAGGACATGCTGCTTTGTATTTCTCTGCACAACAGAGAAATACAAAGCAGCATGTTTCCCTAGTAAAGCACACCCAGCACATCATGTAAAACAGCACACAGTTAACCCTTTGATCGCCCGCCCCAGATGTTAACCCCTTTCTGCCCGGTGTCATTAGTACAGTGTCAGCAAAGAAATAAAGCAGAATACATTTTGGCCTAAATTTATGAAGAAATGTGATTTTTTTAATTTTTTTTACTGGATATGTTTTATACTAAAAAGTAAAAAATACTGTTTTTTTTTTCAAAATTGTGGGTCTTTTTTTGTTTTTAGTGCAAAAAATAAAAAATGCAGAGGTGATAAAATACTACCAAAAGAAAGCTCTATTTATGGTAAAAAAGGACAAAAATTTTATTTATGTACAGAGTTGCATGAGTGCGCAATTCTAAGTTAACACAGCACTGTATTGCAAAAAATGGCCTGGTCAGGAAGGGGGGTAAATCTTCTGGAGAGCAAGTGGTTAATAACAGTCATTAGCTACAGTATTTTTAGCTGATTAATTTTTTTATTTATTCTTTTAAAGAGAGACTTTATTCTCACAATTACACTGACTATTTTTAATTCTTATGCTAAAATTACATATGAAAATCTATTATATTTACTTGTTTTAAACTATTTTTATTTACATCTCTTTGGTTTCTCACCTAGGCAAATGATGTCATACATCCCAGGAGTCTTCAGGAGGGGAGGAGCTGTTTTCTCAGCTAAGCACATCCTCCTGCCTGCATGAATGACAGATGGATTCCAGGAAGTAAATGCTATATGAACTATCTGCCCTTACTCAAGATGGCTGCGATCAGAGATGCTAATTAAATAGTGTCTTAGTTGGTGGTGCTCATATGCTGTGTAGTTCCACTTTAACTAACTGTAGTTCTTCTTTAACTGCCTCCCGCCCGCCATATAGTAATATGACGGACACAAGGTTGTTCTTTTGTTCTGGGAGGACATCATATGACGTCCTCCCATTTTAACCACGCTCCCGGAGCGCGCAGCGCGGCGATCGGTAGTGTGCTGTGTCCCTCGGACACAGAGGATCACCGTTCCATGGAAAGAGCTGAAGATGTTGGCTCGGTCATGTGATCAGCTGTGTCCAATCACAGCTGATCACATGTAAACAAGGAAATGCCGGTTATTGGCATTTCTCTCCCCACGAGCTGTCAGCATGACAGCTCGTGAGGAGAGGAGAGCCGGTAATCAGCATTCCTCAGAGGGGACATGTACACAGATCATCAGAGCACTGATGATCAGTGTGCCCTGATGATCTGTGTAGCCCCAGCAGCACCACCTGTCAGTGTCCATCAGTGTCAGCTCTCAGTGCTCATCCATGCCACCTGCCAGTACCCATCAGTGTCACATTTCAGTGCCCATCAATGCCACATCAATGCCACATATCAGTGCCCATCTGAGCTGCCTTTCAGTGTCACCCATCAGTGCCAGTCAGTGCCACCTATCAATGCCAGTCAGTGCCACCTATCAGTGCTGCCAATCAGTGCCACCTATCAGTGCCAGTCAGTGCCGCCTATCAGTGCCGTCAGTGCTGACTATCAGTGTGCATCAGTGCCGCCTATCAGTGCCCGTTAGTGCTGCCTATCAGTGCCGCCTAACAGTGCCAGTCAGTGCCACCTAACAGTGCCAGTCAGTGCTGCCTATCAGTGCCAGTCAGTGCCGCCTATCAATGCCACCTATCAGTGCCATATATGAGTGCTGCCTTTCGGTGCCCATCAGTGATGCCTGTCAATGCCCATCAGTGCCACCTACCAGTGCCTCCTCATCAATGCCCATCAGTGCCATCTATCAGTGTCCATCAGTGCAGCCTATCAGTGCCCATCACTACAGCCTCATTAGCGCACATCAGTGAAGGAGAAAATCACTTATTTACAAAATTTAATAACAAAAACTAAGAAAAAACTTTTTTTTTTCAAAATTTTCAGTGGATTTTGGTTTGTTTAAGAAAAAATAAAAAACCCAGAGGTGATTAAATACCTCCAAAATAAAGCTCTATCTGTCACAAAAAATGATAAACATGTCATATGGGTACAGTGTTGCATGACCGCGTAATTGTCATTCAAAATGCAACAGCGCTGAAAGCTGGAAATTGGCCTGGGCAGGAAGGGGGTATAAGTGCCCTGTAGGCTTGTGGTTAAAGAAACCATGGAGCCGCATACCTCCAATCATATGCTTTTCCAGTCAATGTAAATGATTTTACAGTCACCATGTTATGCTATGTAAAAGGGAAGTAAGGGCACACCTTGTAAGCAAACCTGTTGCAAACCTTGGCAATTTAAGCTGAGTATATGATCAAGAACTGGTTATCTTTAGTGAAAACAGCACGTCAAAGCAACCAGGTTATAGGAAGAGATAAAGGGCTGTCTGTATCCACTTATTGCTTTGACATGTAGTTTTCACTGAAAGCGTTTTTATTATATGATCAGTTTGAATTGCCCAGATTTTAGACTGGTTTACTTTAACAAAGTATCTTCAACATGAAATGCAATGAATAATCCTGAATGTGTTTTTTTTTTTTACTAACATTGCATACATTGCATACATAAATCATATTTTATGTGGAAATTATCCCAGTTTGAGTACAATAACCTTTATAAAAGATCACAACTTTTTCAGTTTTTCAATGTGTCCTAATGTGTTTTCTTTTTAGGAATGTGACACTTAAGTAACTTCTTGAAGTAAACCAGATTTCATCCAAGAGTTTGATTTAGTTTATACTACTATTGCATCATTACCAAAAATAGAAGGTTTTAATCTAACTACAGCCTAATTGAAGACCCAGGAAGGAATGTCCTGAGTATGTATTTTTTTATGGGGCTAAATTTAGCAGTGACAGCTTGAGGCTATTATCTAATTATAGACACTGGCCTAAAACAGAAGCACATTACTATAGAAAGCAAGCAAAAAAACAAGTCTTTGTTTTTCAGTTGTGAGCTCCGTAAGTAGGTGTAACTCTACATTATGTGGTCAGTATGTAGGGTAACTATGTCAGCTTACAGAATGTTGCTTGGAAAATAAGATATATGTAAGATGTAGAAAGTAATTTATGTTAATTATTTTTCTTTTATTAATATTTTGCCCCATGGGAGCTCCCCATTATCAGTGATGCTATTTCAGTTTAGTTAGCATTAAAGAGGTATTAAACCCAAATGCAAACATTTTGTATATTTCAGCTTTCCAATTCTTAGATTTGATGGCTGCATTAGTTTTCTTTTTGTTTTTTTTCTTCATTTTCCTCTGATGATCCAGCCAGTAAGTCTGTTGTTTTTCAAAAGATCAGGCTCTCCAGCAGAATGCATCAGTTGCAGAGATGTGACAAACCATTTAACATTAGCAGAGGTGCTTACAATGATCAGCTTTTATTTATGTAAAACCTTTATTCCAATAGGAAAAAACAGTTTTCTGTAACTGCTTATAATGTATTAGCTGAAGTTTGGATTCAATTTGTTAGTGTATTTAATTCTGCTAGTATATCTGGCAGCACTGACTGGTGGCACTGCTGAGCACTGATAAGTGGCACTGCTGAGCAGCATTGATGGGTGGCACTGATGGGGGACACTGTTGGGCACTGGTGGGTGGCACTGCTGGGCACAGCTGGGTAGCACTGCTAGGAACCGATGGGCACAGATGGATGGCACTGTTGAGCACTGTTGGGTGGCACTGATTGGCACTTGTAGGTGGCACTGCTGGGCACAGGTGGGTGGCACTGCTGGGCACTGATCATCAGTGTCAATCTGTTTTCTGACAATTGCCGGTTATCGGCAGTACTTTCCTCACACTGTGACAGCATGAGGAAAGTGCAACTGTCAACCGGCAACTGCATTTACCCGGTGATCTGCTGTGTCATTGTACACAGCTGATCACGTGGTAAAAGGCCGCTGAATTGGCCTTTTACCACATCACATGATCAGCTGTGTCCATAGGAGATTGCCGGGTGCACGCCGTTGGGGGCCCGAGGAAGGGCGTGTTCTGGGAGGATGTCAACTGGACAACCATGCTGTAGCCATCATTTGGCTATAGCCTGGTTGTCAAGTGGTTACTTATGCTACCAAAATTAATGTGTGCTGTAAATTGCCCCTAGCATTGCTCCTGTTTCTTCTTTCTGGAAGTTGCCATTTTGTTGAGGCCCAGAGCCCCTGTAGAGCAGTAAATATTTAGGCTGTCAGCAGATCAGCCTCTACAAAGTCTGCACAAAGCCTAAACATAGAAAGCAACTGAGTATGTGCAGAGAAGGGTGAGACAGTGTATTACTGGATTGTAAACAGTAAATGCACTTATCTTTAATGTTTTTCATTATACCTGCAAAAGTGCCTGAAGGGATCTAGCAGGACTTAATTTTCTAACTAAAGTTCCACTTTAAGTAGCTAATACATTGGGGTTCCTTGGCATTCTTATAGGAATCATCAGGATTGCAGGTCTTGTTCCTGAATATTACAGTATGCACAGGCTCTGGTTATTGTGGAGGGTTACTTACCTGCATTTGATACATTCACTACAGAAGTAGACAAATGGAAAGCAATTGCAACTTTGGAGAACATACTTGTAGCCTTGCATAAGCATTTGATTACAGTATTCCAATTAAAGAAGAAGCATACTTTGAGATTGTCCCAGTTTACAAAGTACACAGTTTAAAATAAATCTCCACTTTAAATCCCACTTATTTGAGCTCTTCCCTGTACACTATACATAATCCTGTAGAATATATTATCTTATACCTTGGAAATTTCAGGCTATCTTGTCTGCCAAAAAAATTAAAGGCATAGATAGATGCCAACTGGCAAACTTCCATTTTTTGACATGCTTACACTAAATCTGATAACTAGACTCGCCATAGGGGACCCTTGTGCTAAATGACAACCAGGTCAACTTCCCAAATGAAGATACTTTAGAAAACTACCAACTGTGCACTATTTTCTAGAGAGAAGCTCTCATTGGTGCTGGTTTATTTTTGCCCACATAATTGATAGTATAGCATTTCTTTATAACTTCTAAATCTATAGAATGCATGGCATACAACATATTTTTTCAATATATTAGACACATTCTAATATACATTATTTAAAAAAAAATATGTTTCAAAGGGTATAAAGCTATTCTTCCCTACAGATATACAGATTGAATTTAAAAACAAACACCTTCCTGAATCACTAATATTTTAGATTTTTGTAATTTGCTAAAATGTTCAGTTGAAGAAGCAGAGGTACCTCCCAAGCTGCCCAGAAGTACTCCTAGAGCCATATTCACCACTGGCTGAGAAAGGTAGGTATAAATTATGTTATTGAGAGGAACTCAGTGCATCTAAACTTGCAGGATCTGGAGCATGTAACCATATGTAGCATGTCCTATAAACTTGCAGACATCAGATTGCAATCATGACAATAAATGGGCCATGAAGGTTTTCTTTCTACAGTGAGTTTCACCAATAAGCAGGAAAGTACAGTGTTAATTAAAGATCAACACAGAGCTGAGGTTGGATTAAGTCTAAAGTGTTGCCCTAGATAAACACTTGTACTAAATGGAAAAGTGAAAGAGATAACCATGTGGTAACAATAATGTAAAAGGTATATCTGTTGCATATTATTATTATAAAACTCTGTATTACATAGGTAAGGTCTTCGAAGGATGCTTTACAGTCAGTGTTCCCATCCTTTTTAGGAAAAGGTGTGATTATATTTTAGTGTGCTATTGCATTTTTATTTAAAACAGATAATAAATCTTATCAATAAAGGTATCAATTATAATACATTTTTCATCCCTGTTAGAAGGGCAATAAGATACTATATAACATTATTTTAGAATGTTTGTTTAATGTATAACTGCACTTTTATCATTTATGCATACTAATATTTAAAGCATATAAGATTAGAATGGATGAATGTGATGGGTTACATTCATTAAGATAAATTCTGTACCCAGCATCATGTCCTGGCTTGGTGTTTCTTCCATATTTACTGTAAGCAAGCTGTTTGCAGGAGAGACACCTGAACTGTATTGAACTGAATAAATCACCCATCTCCTGGGAACAGATTTTTCAGGAAATTCTGAAGGGCCCTCTGCACACTGGTATATACCCTTTCAACAGACTTTTCAATAAATAGGGATATTTAGTTCACACATATTGCAATACATGCTTAAACTGGCCAACTGCATCAAAGTAATCCCTCTATGGCCAGTCCTACTCTGCTCTGTCTACGCAAATGCTACTGTGGACACAATGCTAGCATAGGGGAAAAGACAAAGTGGGGGAGAGCTATCAGGTTCAGATCTGGCTACTGACCCAATAATACAACAAACAAGATATACCTGTGCTCAAATCCCAACAGCTAGTGCATGCATTTGTTGGGTCAGTAGCCAGACCTGAACCTGGTAGCTCTTGCCCACTTTGTTTAGATCTTGATCTAAAATAGCCACTTAAGTGCATATTCTATCCAACATTTAGCAAACATGTCATTCCGTTTGTGACAGACCCAACCAGGACAGGGGCTTTTGGAGGGGACTAGGGGCTAGCCTTCTACCCACTGATTATAGCCCATGAAGAGAGCAGATCTTTATCTAATGATGGACAACGTGATGAACCTGGAGAGTGAGGTTTGGATTAATTCTCAATAAAGCTTCCCATCTGGAATGGATGGAAAGGTGTAATAATAATCTTATACAAGTTAATGGTCAGAGGAAATATGTCCTCCATGAGAAGCTCCTTCACTTGGGACAGAAATATTTATCAACAATCTCCCTAAAGAAATCTATGAAAATAAATTAATTCCACTTTTTCAGACTGTTGGAATATTGTTTGAGTTTTGTCTTATGATGGACAGATTATACAAGTGAAAGCAAACACCTGAAAGACAGAATGTGTAATGGACTTGGTGTATTCAGGGTTGGAGGTGTTGGGCTGTCTGGGGTGGGCTTCCTGGCTTGGCTGAGTGCTTGGCTGTCGATTAGCTTACTGTTAGTTAGATCACTGTTACATGCTAGTTGCTGGCTGTTGATTAGCTTACTGTTAATTAGATCACTATTATATGCTAGTTGCTGGCTGTTGATTAGCTTACTGTTAATTAGATCACTTTTAGCTGTTGGCTGTACTGTTTACCATTTGCACTGTTTAGGATAATGTGATCAAGCTCTTATCTAATCAGTGTGGGATGGTTATCCCAATGTGTAATATTTGTTTTATTGTTCATGTGGGGACTGCCCCTATTTCTGAAGTGTACAAAACCTGCATTTCTGTTCAGTCTTATTTGGATTATAAACTACCAGCTAATTTAGATTTCCTGTCTGAAATCTAGTAGAAACATCTACAATGCTATCACACACTTAATTATATATTTTTTTAAATCCTGAATACTCTTTGACGTGCACAATCCTGGCTGTAACAGCTCCCAGCTGGCTAGAGCCCTTTAATACTATAGGAGTAACAAATTTTTGAGCAGTGTATAACTATCATATACACTGCTCAAAAAAATTTAAGGAACGCTTTTTAATCAGAGTATAGCCATTAAACTCCTGGGATTTTTATCTGGTCAGGTAAGTAGCAGAGGGGGTTGTTAATCAGTTTCAGCTGGTTTGGTGTTAATGAAATCAACAACAGGTGCACTAGATGAGCAACAATTAGATGACCCCCAAAACAGGAATGGTTTTACAGGTGGAGGACAGTGACATTTTTTTCCCTACAAATCTTTTCTCACTGTTTTTCACTAGTTTTGCATTTGGCTAGGGTCAGTGTCACTACTGGTAGCATGAGGCGATACCTGGACCCTACAGAGGTTGCACAGGTAGTCCAACTCCTCCAGGATGGCACATCAATGCATGCCATTTCCAGAAGGTTTGCTCTGCCTCCCAGTACAGTTTTAAGAGCATGGAGAAGTTTCCAGGAGACAGTTATTCTAGGAGAGCTGGGCAGGGCTGTAGAAGGTCCTTAACTCATCATCAGGACTGACATATGCTCCTTTTGCAAGAAGGAACAGGATGAGCACTGCCAGAGCCCTACAAAATAACCTCCAGCAGGCCACTGGTGTGAATGTCTCTGACCAAACAATCAGAAACAGACTTCATGAGGGTGGCCTGAGGGCCCAACATCCTCTAGTGGGCCCTGTGCTCACTGCTTGGCACCATAGAGCTTGATTGACATTTGCCATTGAACACCAGAATTGGCAGGTCTGCCACTGGCACCCTGTGCTTTTCACAGATGAGAGCAGGTTCATCCTGAGAACATGTGACAGACGTGAAAGGGTCTGGAGAAGCCATGGAGAATGTGAAATATTTGCGTTAAAGTGCCATATACTGTATACTTTTCTAACAATGATATCTTGATGGGCAAGCTGCCAGTTATGTCATTTGTCAGAATATGTGGCTTGTGTAAACAATATGGACATTTTGAGTCTGATTTACTAAGTGAGTAATTCACTTCAATCATCCAATTAAGTGCAGAGGAAATAAAATAAAAAGGAATTTCCAGTTTTCAAAAAAAAAAAATGTCCATATGTGCTTCATTCTATTAGCAGCTGCTGGCATAATCATATCACCATATATGTACTGTATAATAAGAGTCTTATGCCTGGTACACACTAGCAGTTATTTTTTTGTTCAACCCAGCGGAACTGAATGAAAAAAAAGCTGAAGAGCTCAGGAGGAGCTTGCTGTACTAACTATCCAATGTGAATACAGTGATCCCCCTGCTGATCCATTGTGTTCTGAGAGGGGGACTGGCCCCCACATTAGAACACACCGGCTTCCAGTGCTGATTGGATGGAGATCAGATGCTGGTTTTCCAGCATACCTGTTTGACAGAAGCTGGCCGTTCATTCGACTTCTGTCAGACATGGTGTACACACTGGCCAAATGCCAGCCAGGTTCAATTGAACCGGCTGTCTTAATATTCTGCCCATGTGTAGGGGCATAATTCTATCGGAATGGCAGTGCTCACATATCTCCAAGCTAAGAAGGGGAATTTCTGGAGATCTATGAGCAGTATTTGAATAGAATAAAACAGGAATTTGCTTTTCACATACAGTATTTGGATAACTGCAGTGAATATTCCCTCTTTTGTTGGGTGAACTTAGTAAAATCATCCTCTTTCTGTCACACTATAAATGTAAACTTCAATATTACTGAAAGATTAACAATCCAAGCATATAAATGTTATTCCTCCAACAGCGTTAGCATGCTTGTAAACTCCAGTGTTGGCTAGTACACACTGGAGTTGATTTACTAAAAGCAAATACATTGTAGGCTGTTCACTTTGTAAGTGAAGTTACACTTTCAAAGGAGATTTGCCCCAGAGTTTAATGAATGTTGTGAAGGTTCATTTTGCAAAATATACCCAATCACATGCAAGGTAAATTAAAAAAACAAAACAGCATTTTTGCTTGCACATGATTGGTTGATGGAAGTCAGCAGAGCTTCACCTCATTCACTACGCACTGGGGCATATGCCCTTGCAGCCTACAGTGTTTGGCTTTAGTAAGTCAACCCCACTGTGTGATATGCATGTCCTGTAAACATACAGCTTTTCAGATATATCAATACTAGATCAGCAGAGAATGTGTGTAAGAGCAAATTAGGTAGACATGTAAGCTTCAAATACCAAGTATCTGGTTATCCCAGTAAAACTGTCAGCCATAATAAAAGCAGAATTAGCAGAGAATTTACCAACTAATATAGATCACTATTTAAAGTACATTTGACTTTGTGCATATTGTCATTGTTTGAATGGCCTTTAAAGTAAAACGAGAAAGACTTTATTTAGTACTCTGTTTTGCACCTGGTATAGTGGGATTCTGCAGAAATTGTGCAATCCTGAGATTATATGGTTTAATGGGCTGTATGTGTACAGTATACTAATGTGGAATAATGTCACAGCTTGTTACTGTTTTTATTTCTTTTGTTATTATTTCCTATAATTTATGAGCCTTTTATAAACTCTCTGTAAATCCTTATTCCCTAAATTCTCTTTTAATGTGATTATAATCAGTTCTTAGCTAAACAGCATTATTTGTGTTGAAATGTCAATACTCATGATATTAATGTTTGAGATCTTCCGGCCCTCCAAAGTATCATAGCAAGCAATAACTAATACTGTGTCATATTAAATGTTTTCATAGCAGTTGTACACGGGTGTCTCAGCTGTAATGTGTATATATTCTACAGGCTTTAGTGCCTGTATAATATTACCCATTACCTGATAATATCTCTCCAAAGACTCCATCCCTATGGTCAGAGAAGCACACATATTTAGAGGGTGATGCTTTGGTCATCTTTTGTTCTGCATTAGCAGTCATGTTAGCAGTAAAATCCTAGCATATTGTAATATTTAATGATAGTGTATTAAAATGTATTAAAGTTGTAGGGTAGGGGTGGAAAAAACCCACGTTGGGTTTTTATTCCTGTCTGTATAGCTGTTGCAGGGTTTTACTCACTTCTTGTTTGGTGAAACTGTTTTCAGTAGAACAGGAAGCGAGAATGGGTGGTGCTGGCTCTGGTCTGGTTCATAGCTGCGATTCAGGCCAGGCCATTCTTACCTATGGGAAATATGGTATTCCATCAGTGATAACTTGGAGCCATCATTTCATCATGTCCATCTAAGCATGGGGCATGAGATGTCTTATGCCACAACCAAAGCTATGCACTGGCCTACTTGGATGTGGACTAAAGAGGCTCTGGCTCCAGCTTATCTCCAAGGACCCCTTCGAGAGGCATAAGATTGACAGAGTCCATCACACCCTGGCAAAACTTAACCCTGACAGCCCTCCCAGGTATATAGTGGCAAAGCTTCACTTCTATCATAATAAAGGTAGGCTTCTACAAGCAGTGTTGGACAAAGATACTTTCATGTTCTGGGGCTATACCTATCAGCTTTTTACTGACTTAGCCCCTTCCACAAGTGAGGTGAAGTCTTTTATACAGATTTTGTAAATTCGCCAGCTCTGTCATTGATGAGGCTTTCACTTCCAGATGTTGTTCCTGCAGGGCAAGCAAGGCAAAAAGTATGTAGTAACAACAGCAATGTAAGCTTCTGATCATTTCATGTATAAGGGTCTCACTCCCCCCTAGGATTAAGTGAGTGCCTTCTGCCTCCCCAGAAACCATGTTAGTCTGCTTTTGGGAACTGGGAGAAATTCAAATTTCCTCCAATATTTAGTTGGGGGCCTCCTGCACAATCTACCTGAACCTCATAGAACCTCTGCTTTGACTCTTTCAGCCCAACCTAGGTAATCTCTTGAGACTCCAGAACAATCTAACCTGGTCCACCTAAGGTTTCATTAACTCCAGACATTAATGTTCCCACCCTTCTATGGGAAAATGGGATAAACTCCTGGGTTCCTTAAGTTGTTCAGGGTGGGGCCTTTCCAGGGTGCTATCCCTGTAATACAGCCCACTCTGCTTCTACCTTTGACGGGAGACTGATGATCAATCACATGGCCCATTTTCCTCCATTTTGGACTTTTTAGAGGCTTCAACCTTGAGGAAGAAGGATATCTTAGTAATACTTGCATGCAGGTTTTCTTGTGGGACATGCTGAGCTGCACCATGGCTATATTAATATATTTTTCTCTGTGCTTTTTTTTTGCACAAGTGCTATGCCTTGACCTCTCAGGGAAACTCTAAGTTAACTCTCATAATGTTTCTATTTTTGTTTGCTATGACCCTGGTCCTTGTAGCTTGACTCCCCTAAGGTCTTTCTGGTTCCCGGACCATTTTCTCTCTCACACAATTCTTTCTGGATGTGTCTGTAAATATAGTTAAAGCTAGTAAAGCTAGTTAACTCCATTCCTCAGCTATAACCTTGGGTGGTTGACACTGTGGATCCCATTTCATTCTTTAGAGAGATGACCTCCTGAGATTGCCCTTTCAAATTACTTGACATTGACCCACTGCGTTCTGTGAAATTGTCTCTAGATTTTATATCCCCAGCTGGCTCCTCCCTAAACTCGATCACAGGCACTCCAATTGTTTCACATGTTTTCCTGTTTTCCACTATGGCTATATTTTATTGCTTAACTTTCAAGGCTGGGACTTTCCCAACAAGAGAGTTAAGGTCTTTTATCATTTCATAACTTTACAGGTGGATGCCATCTGTCAACAGTTCCTCTAACAGGGAGATGAACGTGCAAAAATTTGACTCATCCCTACAAAAGATAGTGGATGTTCTTTTGAATGATTCTCTCAACCTACTATAGAAGTTCACCAGAAATACTAAATTCCCTGACAGAATATTTTAATATTAATATCAGTTTCAGTGATATAAAACAGAACCACAAGGCAGTCATCAGAGACTGGTTTATTCAAATAGCTTCCCAAATTAAGAGATAATGTTCTAGGAAATTCCAGCAACTTGAGGCAGATTTCTCTTGGACTCCTCCAAACATAAGAAACACCCATCTTCCTCTCTGAGGTTCAGCTGACTGTCAGATTTTTGAAACTGAAAAACAAAGATTAGGCCTAGATGGCTTTACAGCTTTATACTATAAAAGCACTGAATCACACTGCCCCCCTTCCTCCCACCTGGTGTAACTTTTCAATTCTGTATGGGCAGAAGGTTCCCTGGGTAGAGAAATACTTACTGCTGCTATCTGCATACCATCCTCCGTAGATCCTCTTTCATCCCTTCTGGGTGCTCCCCATCAAAATATCTGCTTATGGACTTCTGTGCATCCTTCATAAACATATACTAGACTTTAGTATTAATAATAAACCATGGCATTCTGTCAGACCTGCCCATAGCAAATTAATAGACAATTGTGAAAGTTGATTAACTCTACATCTCATAACCTATCCACCCCTCTGGATCTCCTTGGAAACCTTAGAGATTGGCCTGATCTCAGTAGAAACCATACTATGGATCCCTTTTATGTACTTAAGTACCTCACAAATACTACGCTCCACAGATAAAAATACTTCGTAGATGCTGACATCTCTGTTAGGGCTTTATACTCTAAACAAGGTATGAACCCTCTTTATTGTTTTTACCAGAATCATATGACAGTTAGAGAGTAATGATTGAGGAGATTCATTAAAAAAATATTGTCAATGGAAACTAGTCATTATATCTAATCTTCTCCCTGCTTCAGTTATTTATGACATAATTCTACAACATACAGACATAATAAGCAGAATAAAAGTTGACATTTAATATTGAATTTATCAGACACTTCATCTGTATCATGTATATGCCTTCCTTGCATACCTCATCTTGCCATAACTCCCCCTTTGAACTAATCAAGTGATATGATCCCTGAAACAGATTCAAGATAATAAACATACGTTTCCAATAAATGTTAGTTAAAATTAAGGCATTACACTAGAATGTAGTTATTATCTAGAAGAATTACTGTAGCATGATTGGTGTAAGGATAACACTTAACACTAGAAACCTTTGACACAATGAAAGAACATTTAAGGCATATAGATATGTAATTGTTGAGGTTCCATAAGTGCTAAGATGCCATGCTACTTTTAGTTACTGAGCAATTATGTGTGTGTGTGGGGAGGAAGGGCACAGGTTGCTAAGAGCATGGAGTTTCTGGACATATATCTGAAACCAGATTAGATTTTGGGCTACAGATGGTCAGTCATGACCTACATAGTCCTATAGAGATCACCATTTGAAAAGTAAATAGATCATTAAAAGGTGACAGATGACAAGTACTGGTCATGACCTGGAAGTCATCTGCGCAGAGTTTAAACCAATTTTCTCTTGATGGTTCCATATGTCTGTAAATCACAAGCGGCTGATGCCACATTTTAGATGAAATACATTCAGTTCAGTAACATCTGGATAAAGAGTTCCTGAACTAGGAAAGTGTGTTTTGGAACACTTCTGCATAATTGAAAGAGCTGGTATATAGAGCTGCACCTGCCAGATTAAAGGAAGGAATGATAAAGATGGGTAGAGTAGGGCTATTTTAAGAATGAATTGGTAACAAGCCACACACATTTTACTCTAAGATCCAGGGAGAATACATTTATAAGCTCATATTGGTATTTTTGATGCTTATAGTATAGTATAGCTGCAGTGTACAAATGTTGCATATTTCACAATAAAAAACAATAATTAGTATGTTCTAGCTCATATCTTAGTATGAAGTTTTGAGATAATTGTATGAATAAAAGGTGCCTTGCTGTAACAATTTATTAAGTATTCAGACCTGTATAATAGTGGATTATAAAATAATAACAATGGATATTAGTTATATATTTGAAGAATAGTTCTGTAAATTACTATCTGTGGAAAATCTCAGCCAATGGTTCATAGTGGAGAAAGAGCATAAATATTACTAATTGCTTTAAAGGCATCATGCCATTGATTCTGTCTGTGTTGTCTAGAAAGGGATAATCTGCATGACGTGTATGTACAGGCAACAGATCACTAATTGCAAACAGATATAAATACATTTAATGCAGCTTTGTATTCATAAATAAAATCATTTAAATGAATATCAGGTAAGGAATATTTTTGCATAGTTTCATTGGTGCATCTTGGACCAACATAGCTATGCGTATACCTTGCTGATGATTCTGGAAGATGGAAATCACTGAAGTAGACATCACTACTTCAGTGATCTCCACTTGCTTACAGGTCCTTGCTGAATGGCCTTCTTTATACATTGTGAATACAGGAGGTATGCTGCTCCATACGAGTGCCACTCGGGGAATGCTTTACATTTTCTGAATTAATTCAGAAAGTTCCCTGATTGGACAAGGTGGCAAGTATGATGTCACTGCCCGCCTTGTCCAATCAGAGAAGGCTTTGCATTCATTTAGAAAATGTAAAGCATTCTCTGAATGGTGTCTGTGATGAGTTGCCCCCCTCCTGTGTTTACAATGCATCAGGCTAGCAATTCAACAAATAAAAGTGAATACTTGTGAGCTACTATGACTGAGGTGTTCAATATATTATTCGTAATTATAAACAACCTAGATATTATACTGGGTGCGCTGACACTTTCACAAACTCACTTGGTTGTGTGTCTAATAATCAATTTATATATACTTATAATGCCGCGCTCCTACTATAAGTACTTAATCACATATTATGTGTCACTCATCTAAATAAATATATAAATAAACTGAATAATGATAATTAGTAGTAAGTGATAAATGTGACATATAGATCAATATGTTTAAATTAAACCAATATAGTGCTTAATTATACCATTTGTGCTCAATCAATAATATCAATACAATAAATTGTGCAAATATAATACATATAGTGCATGAATAAATTAAAAAGTCTTTTTTATAAATTAGTGCAATGTGCAATGTGCAGGTGAACTCCTTAATCCCTCTTTCCAGGTGCCGTGTAGTCTCAATATGCGCTCACCTTAATATTTGCCCAAATAAATTTAGGCAAATAAACTTTTTGTCCTTCCAGGACTGGTGGGATGATGCTCCTATATATGGTATTCCAAATGGAAGTAAAGGTCTGCTCAGATCCTCTTTTTATCTCCTCTCACTCCATACACATAGCCACTCATGGATGGACCTTTGTCAGTTAGCAGTTTATGGCACTTATCTGGTACTTATCAGGGGGAATATGATATCATATTCCCCCTGATGAAGTCAAGTGACCCTGTGACGCAATGCGTAGGGGAGGGGCTCTGACATCACGACGTTGCATCGGAGAGGCTCGGCGATTCCAGCAGAGGCAGACAGAGAGGCAGAGAGCATTACCAGCTTTTGCATATCTGTACCAGATAAGTGCCATAAACTGCTATATCACCACTTCTGGCAACAATAAACTACTCTCATATAAAAGGATAAGGCACCATGGTCTTTCTTTTCTCCACTTGATTTATATATCCAACACTGAGGAAAGGTGGATAAAAGGAGGAGGTGTCCCCAGGAGGGGAAATAGGAGATTTTCACATATGTTCCAAAGGTCCATCCATGAGTGGCTATGTGTATGGAGTGAGAGGAGATAAAAAGAGGATCTGAGCAGACCTTTACTTTCATTTGGAATACCATATATAGGAGCATCATCCCACCAGTCCTGGAAGGACAAAAAGATTATTTGCCTAAATTTATTTGGGCAAATATTAAGGTGAGCGCATATTGAGACCACACGGCACCTGGAAAGAGGGATTAACCTCCTTGGCGGTATTCCCGAGTGTAGCTCGGGGTAACATTTCAGTACCAAAAGCGGTAACCCCGAGCTACACTCGGGCTTACCCTGCGGCACTGCTCCGGCAAGTGTTCTTCACTTACCTTACCCCGCGCTCCCACGATGTGTCCCCTGCAGCATCCCCGGCCATCTCCTTCGGCCGATGCCGGCATCCAGCTTCTGTGTCCTGTCCCTGTGACGTCGGGAAATTTTAAAAAATGTCATTTTTTTTTTTTTACATTTTACATAGTAAAACATTGCTGTCTCAACCAATTTCACATACATATTGTCCCTAGTGCTTTGTCCTGCGCCCTGCCTGCATTTTGTCTGTTCTTTCTGCCTGGAAACTGAGAAATGTCCACGGCGTCCAAAAAGTGTCCCTTTAGGTCAAAAGCGGTTTAGATCAGCTAGAGAACAGCGATAGTAAATCAGAACCACTTGCAGAATTGAGTGATAATGATTCGTGGGGGAAATTTGTCATCAGACACTGAAAACGATTTTGCGACTGAGCTCAGCAATGTGCGAACTTGGCGCTCTATTTCACATTTCAGTGTTTTTGGTTTGATTATATTATTGAATTAAATTTTTTATTATTTTTATATTATTTTTATGATTATTTATTAAATTATAATTTATGATTTTGTGTTTCAAATTTTATCATACCCGGGATGCTTACTAGACTCTTGTTCGGACAGATTTCAGTGAGTTTTTCCTAAAAATTACAGCCTACAATAAAAAAAATACATATTTCCATGCAAAAAAATGGTACCGCTTTTAGCACCAAAAATCTGAAATAATCATACCGCCAGGGAGGTTAAGGAGTTCACCTGCACATTGCACATTGCACTAATTTATAAAGAAGGCTAGCAATTCAGCTGCAGCATATCAAATAGAACCGGTCTCATTTCCAGGCTCCCGCTGCTTTGTGTGTCCATTCACACATGGAGCCCTCTCTCCTCATTGGCTGACTGGCAGTGAGTGACAGCAATGGCTCCTGCCAATGAGGAGGCAGAGACCCTGGACAGCCAAGGCTGTCATTCATATCACTGGATCACGATGAGGCTCATATAAGTATTGAGGGGGCTGGGGGAGCTGCTGCACACAGAAGGTTTTTAGAATGCATGAAGGTAAAAAATTTTTCGGGCATTACAACCTGTAAGGGATTTCCGTCAAGACAAATCGTGACTGGAAATGCGCGATCGCGCACACGCACACACTCGTGCACACGCACAGTGAAGATTGGCACCAGACGGCCTATTTAAGGAGTGTCTCTGCTCATGTTCAGTGTTGACTGGTCTTCAGCTCCCCCCGTGTCCTGCTTGTTCCTGTGTGATTTCTTTGTTGCTGACCCGGCTTGTTCCTCACCTGACTCTGATTGCTCTCCTGATACTGGTTCCTGACTTCAGCTCTGCTCCTGACCTTGGCTTTTCCTTCTGATTCTGTACCGTGCTGCCCAACTGTTGATGACCCTGGCTATTCCATGACATTGCTCCTGTCTCTTGTCTTCACTACCTTCCTTGCTCTGGTGCACATCTGGCAATCTGCAAAACCTGCTCTGCCTACTACTACTGTGCCAAAATCAGAGGATCATCAGCCTTCCAAGGTTTCCATCAGCAAGAGCTGCAAACAACAACTACTGGCACCCTTGTTCCCCTGGGTCCTAGACTCCCTCTGTTCCTACTCCAGCGGGGTCAGGACTAGTGACACAAGTGAGGCCGACCTCATCATTTCAGTCTCCCATCAGGTACGTGACTCAACCACTTTAAATAAATGAATCAGACCAATGTCTTACCCTTCTTAATCCCTAAGTCTCCATCTGAGGTTTCAGTCAGAGACAGCATGTCTAAAAGCAACAAACATCCTTTATGCACTTTATTTCCAAAACCTGTAATGCTTTGGAAATATACATAAACTGATAGCACTTAAAAACATGAAAAAATCATCTGATATCATTATAGTTTCCCTTTTATGTGAGACTGGAAATGTGCTTCTGAAACTTTCAAGTGGTGGTAATATGATTAGTACTCAAAGGGGTTTTTGTTACCTTTTTTTAAATGAAAAGTTAAAATTTAGACTATTACAATTATTATTATTAAAATAAAAATAGAATAAAAGCAAAACAATACCCCAGGTCTAAATGCAATATTTTGTTATCAAAACCTGACATATTAATAAGTATATGTTGATGCCTGCTCTCAAATGCATAGACAGAAAGTAAGCTTTGTCAACAAAGGATAAAATATGAAATTGAGAGTACAAATTTTATGTAAGCTCAATTTATTCCAAAGGGCAAAAAGTAAAAGCACGGTTGTCTACTTTAGTTTGTTCAGGGTTTCCTGAGCTGAGAGTTTAGTTTCTCCCACCTGCCTCTGTAACAAGTTTGCAGAGCATAGGGCAGGGAGATTCAAATGATCAGTAGGAATACAGTATTTATCTTTCCCCAGCCAATTCCTGGAGGGAGGTGTCCAGTAGTTAAATGGAGAAGTGATAAACATGGAGTAGGCCCTGAGCAGAGTGTTTTTTCCTCTCCAAGGAGAGTTTCAGCTCTCCTAAGGCTGCTGCCACTAGAGGCAACTCAACTAAGACAAGAAACTGCAGTGTGAGCCTCAACAGCTGCTAGGCTGAGGGCCTTGAGAAGATTGCTAAAGGAATACATTTATGGAGGGCACTGCGCATAAGTCCTGGTCTGGAGAAGGATCTTGTTTCCTCCCTCACTGAGGATCTACAGTTGTGACCAAAATTATTCAACCCCCAATGCTGTAAAGGGGTTTAGGGACTATAGTGTACATTTGGAATTGTATTCAGAATCAAATCCTACAAGGACGTTGTAACTACCCAAATGCAACTAAAATGACATCAATTGTTTATGTAATACAGTAGTAAATGGTTCTTATGTGGTTTCTTCATTGCCACAATTATTCAACCCCTTAAAGACTACCACTCTGAAGAACAGAGGTTCATACAGGTGCTTTCCATCAGGTATTGAAAACACCTGTGGATGTCACCGAGCAGCAATCAAGCATAATAAGCACCAATTAGGCAGCTTTAAAATGACTGTGATACTCAGCTCCTTCTAGACATTTACTGGTGTGGTTACAAACATGGTGAAGGCAAGAGAATGGTCCAGGAAGACAAGAGAAGAGGTGATTTCTCTTCACAGGAAGGGCAATGGCTATAAGAAGATTGCAAAGATGTTAAACATACCAAGAGACACCTTAGGAAGCATCATTCGCAAATTCAAGGCAAAGGGCACTGTTGAAACGCTACCTGGTCGTGGCAGAAAGAAGATGCTGACTTCGACTGCTGTGCGCTACCTGAAGCGTAGAGTGGAGAGAAGTCCCCGTGTGACTGCTGAGGAACTGAGAAAAGATTTGTCAGATGTGGGTACAGAAGTTTCAGCCCAGACAATAAGACGCACACTGCGTAATGAAGGCCTCCGTGCCAGAACTCCCAGGCGTACCCCCTTGCTGTCTCCAAAGAATAAGAAGAGTCGACTGCAGTATGCCAAAAGCCATGTGGACAAACCACAAAAGTTGTGGGATAGTGTTCTGTGGACTGATGAAACAAAATTAGAACTGTTTGGGCCCATGGATCAACGCTATGTTTGGAGGAGGAAGAACAAGGCCTATGATGAAAAGAACACCTTGCCTACTGTGAAGCATGGTGGAGGGTCAATCATGCTTTGGGGCTGTTTTGCTTCTGCAGGTACAGGGAAGCTTCAGCGTGTGCAAGGTACCATGAATTCTCTTCAGTACCAGGAGATATTGGATGGAAACGTGATGCAGTCCGTCACACACCTGAGGCTTGGGAGACGTTGGACCTTTCAACAGGACAATGATCCCAAGCATACCTCCAAGTCCACTAGAGCATGGTTGCAGAGGAAAGGCTGGAACATTTTGGAGTGGCCATCGCAGTCACCAGACTTAAATCCGATTGAGAACCTCTGGTGGGACTTAAAGAAAGCAGTTGCAGTGCGCAAGCCTAAGAATGTGACTGAACTGGAGGCCTTTGCCCATGAAGAATGGGCGAAGATACCCGTAGATCGCTGCAAGACACTTGTGTCAAGCTATGCTTCACGTTTAAAAGCTGTTATAACTGTAAAAGGATGCTGTACTAAGTACTAAGATTGAATGTCACTTGGGGGTTGAATAAAACTGATAATGCTGTGAGCACAGAAAAGACATTTGTGGTTATTTCATTATAACTGTTATGTTATATTTGTCTGACCTACAAGTGCCTCTTTAATGTAAATGTAAGCAAGATGACTGAATGATCAAAAGCAATGTCAAACTGGCCAAAACACTCAATTTCAGTGGGGGTTGAATAATTTTGGTCACAACTGTACCTGTGGATGCTGGATGGTCGACAAATCCTTGGACATTGTGAGTAAAGACAGAAGGTAATTAAGTACCAGCCTTGGCTATAGGGACTGTTGCTGTAGGGTCCTAGATTTACTGGCCATCCCCTATTACCCTCAGAAAAGTTGCTATTCTGCCAAGACCTTGGTGCAATGGAAAGCAATAAGGAAACAATTAAGAATTCTATTGCCTCTGTTATATGCTTTGAAGATGAATTTCTCCTCAATGCCTATATCTACCAAGGTCAGTGAGGGCCCATTTTATAGTCCTCTTAATCCTCCTCCTTTTATGATATGCTATATGTACTAGTGTTTGAAACATTTTATATACTGTATTGTCTGTGCTATCTTTTATTGTTATCACATTGTATATCATATGCAACATGCTACATTTTAATTATCTCTGTAATTTATAATTTTGCTGATGGGCCTTTATTATTTTTTGTGATATGCTGGTAGAGTTTCTTTTTACTGTACAAATGGTATGATTATAATCATAATGCACTGATGACAAGGCTATCAAGACACCATGAAACAAAGAAATAAATTATTATTATGTGCTGCCAATGAAAATATTTGATTTTATTATTGCTTTCTGATGGACTACCATTAATGTTGTTCTGGTTGGAGAAACTTATTTGCTTTTCATTGGGGCCAGGAATAGTACTCTTGTAGTTACAATGTGCTGCTGTTAGGGCTCTGTCCTTGGCAGAGGTGTTAGGAGACCTGGCACCCCTGCCAGTACCTTGCATGGCTGCAGAAGTTCACATCGGCTCAAATTTGGCTCCAAACGGCCTTTATAAGGAAGTCCTGCCCTACTCTCAGGTGCTGGTTGATCTCTGGCTTCCCAGTACCTTGTTCCTGTTTCCTGTGCTATTGTGACCTGTGATTTCCTGATACTGACTTGGCTTGCTCTTGGACCTGTCTGCTCTGCTTAACCCCTGATCTGACCTCGGCTTGGCTAACGGATATTCCCTCTTTGCTCCTCTGTGTATGACCTCGGCTATCCCATCTGACTACGTCTGCTCTGATTCCCACCTGGTACCTGACCTTGGCTTTGAACTGGCTATCCAGTAATCCTCTGTTCCCCGGAAGGGCTTGCATACCTCGCACAGGCACCACCTGTCTGCAGACCTCATCTCAGTGCATCAGCTGTGCTCCTGGGTGGACCACCCACGAGCACTCCTACAGGCGACCTGTGCCACTTTGGGCCTGACTCCTGCTGTCCCACTCTCAGGGGAGTCTGGAACTTAGCTGCAAGGGAAGCCCTCTCTCCGTTGGCCTCTCACACCAGGTATATGACAGCTGCTGGTGGGGTTATCATGTTATTGTAACTATGACACCTGTCATTAGGATGGACAGTGACACAGGCAGCAATTAAAATAAAAATATCATATTCTATATCTTTCCACTATGACTTTTTTTATTTTATTTTCCAATATTTTTTATTGAATTTTTCAAGTTACAAATGATGCCATAATGCAATAGACACGTGTCGTGTTATAAAAGAAGGTGTCAAACATCACCAAAAAACAGCTGGTTGAATAAACAACAGACATACCTGAGGGAACCAGAAAATCTGTGCAACAATAATTGGATGGCTCAAATATGGTTCAAAATTCCCAGCATTAAGTCCACTATGTAGAAAGGGAGCAGTAGTAGAAAACACATGGATCGCACAGAACAAGCATCATAGAAAACATGACAAATATTGTAGAACAAATAAAAAATGAACTCAACTAGCAACAGAAAACAAAAAGATAAAAGAGATAGCAGAAAGTGAGAAAAAGAGGGTAACAGAAACAAGAGGAGAAGAGGGCAAATTGGAAAATACTAAGGCACAGTGATGTATCGAATGCACGGGTCCAATGTTTTATCAAATTTGTTAGTATTATTGTGTAAAACACAGGTGAGTCTGTCATTAATCATGATCCAATTTAATTAGTCTTAACATATTCAAGCGGAACAATTGATTTTTTTGGCACTGTAAGTGGAAATTTAAGGCCGTCTCCGAGGTCTTACAAACATTAACCCCCGTCATGCGGATTCAAAATCTTGTAACTATCGGACATTGCCACCAAACGTGGAACATAGAACCTATCTGGCCGCAATGCAGAAAGCACATTGGTGAGGCAGAAGAATGCATCTTCGCCGTTTGAGTTGGGACCAGGTACCATCGCAATAGTGTTTTCTAATGTGCTTCCGTTAAGGCAGTATTGATGGAAACTTTCAATAATGTCAGGGCTAAGTCTTGCCAATCAGATAGATCATAACTAACACTCAGGTCCTGTTCCCATTGATCCATATAGGGGAGTTTACAGTTTGGATCAGCAAGAAGGGCGTACACCACAGAAATACGGCCTCTAGAGAAATCCGTATGCTGACAGGAAAGTTCAAAATTGGTAAGAATGGGTGGTCCATTAAATAAAACAATTTTTGAGTGGATAAGAGATGCAATTTGGTTATATCTAAAAATTTTGGTGGGGGACATCTGTATTTTCTCTCTAAAGTACTGAGGAGGATAAACTTGGGACCCCCCGGAGGTAGTCTCCTATCCCCAGCAACCCTTTGTTGATCCACCACTGGAATGGGGCCGGGAACAGACCAGGTACAAATCCAGGGTTACAAAAAACTGTGGCTAAGGGAGTGTGCAGGTAAGCTAATGATTTGCGATGGCGTACTCTATCCCTGACTGTCAACAAGAAAGGCAGAGTAGGACATAAGAAAGGGGGACGAGATCTATTAGAGAGCCAAAGTAAGGAACTTACCACTACAGGATGGGAGGAAAGAGCTTCAAAAGAAACCCAGAGGGGAGTAGAGCCCTTAGCGGTAGTATAGGCCAATTGCACAATTTGAGCAGCTTGGAAATAGGCATGGAGATTAGGAAGGCCAATTGAACCCTGCGACTTTAAAACATATAATGTCTTCTGGTTCATCCGATGCCTTCTATCGTTCAAAACAAAACAAAGCACCTCTGCCTGTAGGAGCCGCAGCTCACGTCTCAGAATTGATATCGATAAGGTCCTAAAGAAGTATAACAATCGAGGTAAAAATGTAATTTTAATAGAGTTGATCCTGCCAAACCAATATATAGAGTAAGCAGCCCAACGACAAAGATTTTCCTTAAGTCATTTGAAAAGAGGGGGATAGTTCGCTTGGTATAGGGTCTCAATTGAGGCTGTCAAGTTAACCCCCAAATAGGGTAAAGAGTTGAGGGCCCATTGAAAGTTGTATGTAGTTTGAAGCCGTTGCTCCATTGAAAAGGGCAACGAAACATTAAGGGCTGTCATTTTCTGAGAGTTTATAGTCAGCCCAGAAAGGTCAGAGAAGTGACTCAAAAAGATAATAGATTAGGTAAAGTGGCCAGAGGGGATGTAACATACATGAGAACATCGTCAGCAAATAAAGCGCATTTATGTTCCTGATGACCACAGTGAACACCATGGATTCTGGTGTGAGAGAGGATCGCCATAGCTAAGGGTTCTATTGCCAATGCAAAAAGCAGTAAGGAGAGTGGGCAACCCTGTCTAGTGCCACGTTGAATTTGGAATATGGGTGATCTGTAACCTCTAATGGACACTTGAGCTGAGGGGGTATTGTATAATGACTGCAATAATGTGAGAAATACAGACCAAATCCAAAAGCTTGTAAAACAGTAAGCAAATATTACCAAGTTAAGTATCAAAAGCTTTATGGAGGTCCAGAGAAAGAAGCAGCAACTCCCGAGAAAGAGGGGCATCCCAATTAGAGCAAACAGCAGAAATTAAAGCTATGGACCTTCGATTCTGATCTAATGTTTGGTGACCAGATATGAAACCCAATTGTACTTTGTGAACATACTGCGCTAAACAGGAATTAAGGCTCAGGGCCAAAGTTTTGTCAATATTTTCAGGTCACATTTTATTAGTGAAATAGGCCGATAATTAAGGATATCAGTTGCGTCTTTATTATGTTTAGGAATAACGCTAATATATGCTTTATTTTCATCTAAAGGAATCACACCATCTTCTCTCAGGGAACTGAACTAAAGCGCCATATGGGGGAGAAGTTGGTCAGAGAAGGTTTTATAATAAACATTTGGTAAACTGTCGGGGCCCGGGGACTTATGTGACATTAGCATTTTAATAACAGTACCAAGTTCCTCACTAGTTATAGGTCATTCTATAAGTTCCCTGTCGGCGTCAGCAAGTGAAGGAAGCTGCAAGGGTCCCAAAAAATCTTGACGCATGGAAGGATCAACAGGCTGGGGTGGACTGTATAAGGTAGAATAGAACATTTTAAATTCTTGAAGGATCTTCTGAGGATCCTGTGAGATGTGTCCACCTGAAAGCCTAAGCTTAGGAAGCGCCGAATAAGTATGCTTAGGAGAAATTTTACGTGCTAAGAGAGGACCCAGTTTGTCTTGCCACGTGAGGAATTTATGATTCATTCATCGTAGCTGTTTTTCCGCTTTCATGGTGAGACAAAGATTAAGCTCTAAACGAGCCTGTTCTACCTTAAGTAACAAGTCCGGGGATGGAGTAAATTTATGTTGGGCCAGTAAAGCCTTGTATGCTCTGGTTTTGGCAGAGATCAACTCTTTGCAAGATTGCTTAAGTCCAGAGGACAGTTGGATAAAAAAAACCTCTGATAGAAGCTTTATGAGCTGCCCAGTTAATAGCAGGGGTCATGTCTTCTGTTTTATTAACGGTAAAGTAAGAGTTCAAATGCTCCACCACTTCGAGGCAAATTGACTCATTACTAAGAAGGGACTCATTCAATCGCCAGTATGACTTGGCCAGATTAACAATTAAATATAGAGTGTTAGCATCACCGGGTCATAATCCGACCAGGGTGTCGATACAATTTTAGCCGAACGCAGTTTAGGCAGCAATTCCGTAAGGAGAAAGACACAAATAATGGTTGTAAGCTCTAGAAAAATGAGAATAGTCTCTAGAAGTAGGATTGGCTTCTCTCCATGCATCCACCAAATTGTAGCAAGAGTTGAGCAAATTTGCGACTTTACTTCGGAGGGGAATAAAGCTTGGTCTTATGCAATTTATCAAGCGTTTGGTCTAAAGCCAAATTGAGTCCCCCGCTAAAATGACATCGCCTTCCCATTCCAGAGATAAAGATTGAAACAGGGATCGAAAAAATGCTAGATGATTCATGTTAGGGGCATAATAAATCAGAAAAGTCACTCAATTTCCCCCTAATTGGCTTTTAACTAAAAGATATCGCCCTTCCTTGTCTCGCATCACTTTAGATTCAGTAAAGGATAACTGCTGTGCTAGACAGAGTGCTACCCTCATTTTTTTTCAGATGCATTAGCGAAAAAGCACACAGGGAAGTCTTTATGAACATACCTAGGTGTGAAAGAGGAGACAAAATGGGTTTTCTGTAGTGCGACTATATCAGCTCCAAAGGACTTATAATGAGAAAAAACCTTGAGACGCTTAGAGGGGGATCCCAAACCTTGCACATTATGGGAGAATAGGCGAACAATGCCACTATGAGGTCTTAAGGTGGTCATTGAATAAATTCTTTTACAATGGATTTTTATTATAGACAACACAACAACAAAGAAACAGTCAAAAGCAAAATCACTGACACAAAAGAATAAGGTATACAATTCTTCTGATGAGGGACATAACAAATGCACTGAAGTATTGACACTGAGAGAAACTGAGTACATAAACACAATATATAAAAGGATGGAATAAAACCTTATAAATTGTGTTAACAGCAAACAAGTAATGACCAATGATCTAGTAAGCAAAGGCCAAAGATAATCACCAAAATCGCATACAGAGGGTAGGAAAAGCTGAGCATGGTGACATTAAATAAATTTATAGCAGCGATAGGGAGACCCAGGATATCAGGAATCCAGGACCAAAGAAAAATTCCCGAGATGACCCTCAAAGGAAAACAATAAAAAAAGTAAAGAAGATAAGGAAAGAAAAGATTAGAGATGAAAGGCACTGATCCCAGAAAATGGCAAGCATCAGTTCAAGCGGGAAAACAACAATATGCAGCATAAAACAGTGAAACACCAAATATCCCAGACACAAGGATCAAGGAATGGAAGAGTCTTCGCCAAAGCAAAGCAGTAGGGAGAGTCTTTCAATTAGGGAGAGCGCATAGACTCTTCCTGGCGCCATGGGGTCTGTAAGAGACATGTACAGTAAAGGTTCCTAACACCAGAAAATTAGAATACCTGACATATAACCAATCTAGCCAATAAACAGAGAAAAGGCAATTTAACTAAGGAGCATAATATCTGCAACAGAACAACAAAGGCGGAGGTCAAAGTCCCATCACTGGACCACAGAGAGGTCCCCGCCACACAAAAATCAGCTAGTGACCAGTAGAGTCTTTAAGGGACCTGACGAGGAGTAGCAGTGTCACGTACCTGATAGGAGACTGAAATGACGAGGTCAGCCTCACTTGTGTCACTAGCCCCAACCCCCACTGGAGTTAGAACAGAGGGAGTCTAGGACCCAGGGAAACAAGAGCGCCAGTAGTTGTTGTTTGCAGCTCTTGCAGAGGAGACTGAAATGACGAGGTCGGCCTCACTTGTGTCACTAGCCCCGACCCCCACTGGAGTTAGAACAGAGGGAGTCTAGGACCCAGGGAAACGAGAGCGCCAATAGTTGTTGTTTGCAGCTCTTGCAGATGATGACCTTGGAAGAGTGATGATCTTCTGATCCAGGCACAGTAGTAACAAGCAGAGCAGGTTTTGTAGATTACCAGGCGTGCACCAGAGAAAGGCAGGTAGTGAGGGTAAGAGACAGGAGCAGTGTCCTAGGAATAGCCAGGGTCATCAACAGCCGGGCAGCACGGTACAGAATCAGAAGGAAAGCCAAGGTCAGGAGCAGAGCTGAAGTCAGGAACCAGTATCAATCAGGAGAGCAATCAGACTCAGGTGAGGAACAAGCTGGGTCAGCATCAAATGAATCACACAGGAACAAGCAGGACACGGGGGAGCTGAAGACCAGTCAGCACTCAGCACATGCAGAGGCACTTGTTAAATAGTCTGTCTGGAGCCAATCTTCACAGTGCGCGTGCACGTGCGTGTGCGTGATCGTGCATTTCTGTGCACAAGCGCACGTCTATTCACAGCCGTCTCACGGGAATTCCCTTACAAGCAGTTTTCTTCTTCCAGGAAGAGGGGGACCACAGAGGCGAAAGTGGGGGAGGAGGGCCGTCAGCTTTAGATTGGTTCCGTGTGGAGGGGCTAAGGGAAATACAGCCCAAATTCAATAATATTTTCTCTCTGTCAGGGAATGTAGAAAAAGCATAGGATTTGCCATTGTACGTAAATTGTAAGTGAAACGGATAGTTACATCGATAACAAATGTCCTTTTGAATTAAAGGTGAAAGCAACTGTTTGAACTCCCTCCATTTCTGTATAGTAGCCTGAGAAATATCTGCGAAGACTTGAATCTTGCACCCATTGATTTCAAAATCTGGATGTTCCTGGGCGTACCGCATAACCCACTTCTTAATTCTGAAAAAATGAGGTTTAACAATTAAGTATGGAGGGGGCCCATCCGGTTTTAAGGGGACCAGAGCTCTATGGATACGATCTATTTCCATGTGGATTTCGTCGTAATCCGGCACTGCTGTTAAAATAAGGGAATGGGCAACCAAAGCAATATTTTTGACCATTTCCAATAGGCCTCTAATTCGGAAATTGTACTGGCGGGCGCAGTTCTCAAGGTCATCTATTTTCCTATAAGCTTCATCCAGATGGTCCTGTAGATCAGCAATCCTCTTAGAATTATGAGTCACTCTGTGAACTGTATCATCAACTTTAGATTCAACGTTCTCCAAGCGATTTCCGATCTCCCTGAAATCCTGCTTTAGATCAGAGGTTAATTTAGTGGTAGCTTTTTGCAATTCTTTCTGAAGTAAATCAGCAAAACGAGCAATAAGAACGGAGTCCCCCGAGTAGTGCAGGGGCACAGATGGAAAAGCAGGAGAGTCCGCAGGACCGTCAGGTGCTGAATCATGGCCACTAATTTGGTTGGTGAATATGTCAGCCATTTCCTGTCTAGCAGGGAAGAAGCCTGGGAGTCATGGCCTGGTGACAGGGCCGCAGCCTGAGGAGTGGACCTGGCAGGGCTAGAAAGAGCAGAATGGGCACTCACATGATCATCCAGGGAGCCATCACTGTGTGTCCCAGGACTGAAGGAGAGAAGTTGGGCCTGCTGTGGAGGCGGCTGTATCCCCTCTGCTGTAGGAGAGCTCCAGGAACTGTAGCCAGCCACCATCTTGCTGCTCCTTCCTCTCCGCATCGTGGCAGCGTGGGAGCCACCTGTGGGTTTCACAGCCGATCGGGTGGGCATCAGAGGTCCCCCCACCTCCTCTGCCAGGTAAGCAGGTGAGTGGCAGGGAGGAACGGGTCAGGAGCCGCTACTTATTCCCCCTAGGGTCCCGGGAGTGTGCAGAGCGGTCAGGACTGCATCCGCTCCGGCCGCCCACACATGCGCTCTCCCCCACCATGACTGTTTTTATTGTTGGCAGTGTTTTCCTTTTCCAAAGGACATGAGGTGAACTAAAAAGACATAAAATAATAATGGCCCCTGTATCCCAATAAAGCTTGAGTTAAACTTTATAAAATGTTTTGAGTTATAAATCCTTAGTTTTAATGGCAATGCAACTATGGTGTCATACAATACTTTCCTAAAGTGGTCATAGTTTAAACTATACAATTGTAAATACATTTAGTAACTAACCACTTGGGAAATATCATACCATTTTTTTAGGGTCTAACGTGTATGTTTTTTCCAAGGCATGCATTATATTTAAACTTTTACACATCATCTTTGGGGTTGAATTACTAAAGGCATATAGACTGTGCACTTTGCAAGTGCAGTTGCACTCTGCAAGTGCAGTTGCTCCAGAACGAATGTGAATGAGGTAAAGCCTCACTTTACAAAGCATACCCAGTCACATGCAAGTAAAAAAAAAAAACACTTAATTTTTGCTTGCACATGATTGGATGATGGAAGTCAGCATAGCTTCCCTCATTTACTAAGCTCTGGAGCTAGTGCACGTTCAGAGTGCAACCGCACTTGCAAGGGGAACAATCTATTTGTCTTTAGTAAATCAACCCCAAAGATGTAATCTAAAAGTTTAAATCCAATGCATGCCTTTGAAAAAAACATACAACCCCCATGTTTGGTGCAGGAACATTCACACAGAGGTTTCTAGCTTATAATGGTTAAGTTTCATAAAATTCTACAAGTGAAACATACATTTCTAATCCATGTAAATAAGCATTGATACATACATAACATAGGATTCTTCAGCAAAGCACTAATTCTACATCTAACCCTACACACAAACCAAATGACACTCCCATCCCATTAAAGGGAAGCTATAGTTCTTCTAAACTGATGTTTTATCTGTTTTATAATATACTGTATATACAGGTGAAACTTGAAAAATTAGAATATCGTGCACAAGTTAATTTATTTCAGTAATGCAACTTAAAAGGTGAAACTAATATATGAGATAGACTCCTTACATGCAAAGCAAAATAGTTCAAGCCGTGATTTGTCATAATTGTGTTGATTATGGCTTACAGCACATGAAAACCCCAAATCCACAATCTCAGAAATTAGAATATTACATGCAATCAATAAAACAAGGATTGTACATAGAACAATATCGGACCTCTGAAAAGTATAAGCATGCATATGTACTCAGTACTTGGTTTGGGCCCCTTTTGCAGCAATTACTGCCTCAATGCGGCGTGACATGGAAGCTATCAGCCTGTGGCACTGTTGAGGTGTTATGGAAGACCAGGATGCTTCAATAGCGCCCTTCAGCTCTTCTGCATTGTTCGGTTTCATGTCTCTCATCTTTCTCTTGGCAATGCCCCATAGATTCTCTATGGGGTTCAGGTCAGTTCAGTTTGCTGGCCAATCAAGCATAGTAATCCCACGGTCATTGAACCAGGTTTTGGTGCTTTTGGCAGTGTGGGCAGGTGCCAAGTCCTGCTGGAAAATGAAGTTAGCATCCCCATAAAGCTCGTCTGCAGAAGGAAGCATGAAGTGCTCCAAAATCTCCTGGTAGATGGCTGTGTTGACCCTGGACTTAATGAAGCACAGTGGACCAACACCAGCAGATGACATGGCTCCCCAAACTTCACACTGGACTTCAAGCATCTTGCAGTGTGTGCCTCTCCATTCTTCCTCCATACTTTGGGTCCTTGGTTTCCAAATGAGATGCAAAAGTTGCTCTCATCAGAAAAGAGTACTTTGGACCACTGAGCAACAGACCAGGTTTGTTTTTATTTAGCCCAGGTAAGACGCTTCTGACGTTGTTTATTGTTCAGGAGCGGCTTGACAAGAGGAATACGACATTTGAAGCCGACGTCCAGGATCCGTCTGTGTGTGGTGGCTCTTGATGCACTGACTCCAGCCTCAGTCCACTCCTTGTGAAAGTCCCCTACACTTTTGAATGGCCTTTTCCTGACAATCCTCTCCAGGCTGCAGTCATCCCTGCTGCTTGTGCACCTTTTTCTTCCACACTTTTCCCTTCCACATAACTTTCTATTAATGTGCTTTGATACAGCACTTTGGGAACATCCAACTTCTTTTGCAATTACCTTTTGAGGCTTTCCCTCCTTATGGAGGGTGTCAATGATGGTTTTCTGCACAACTGTCAGCTCAGCAGTCTTTCCCATGATTGTGATTCCTACTGAACCAGACTGAGAGACTATTTAAAGGCTCAGGAACCCTTTGCAGGTGTTATAGCTAAATTAGCTGATTAGAGTGGGACACTTTGAGCCTAGAATATTGCACCTTTTAACAATATTCTAATTTTCTGAGATTGTGGATTTGGGGTTTTCATGAGCTGTAAGCCATAATCATCACAATTATGACAAACCACAGCTTGAACTATCTTGCTTTGCATGTAATGAGTCTATCTCATATATTAGTTTAAGTTGCATTACTGAAATAAATGAACTTTTGCACGATTTTCTAATTTTCTAAATTTCACCTGTATGTGTTTAAAAAAATAAAATAGAGAGAGAGGGAGAGAGAGAGAGAGAGAGAGAGAGAGAGAGAGAGAGAGAGAGAGTGTTTTACAACTCTTAACACTGAGAGAACTCACCAGCAGCTGTCTACCTTCAGGCATGCTGTCTCTGTCTGAATCTTCTGAGAGAGCTGTGATAAGGTGGAAAGAGAAATATGAGTAAGTGTAAATTTAAAATTGATACAAACACAAGAGAAGCATCAAATATCAAACTATCCCAATCTTTTCACTGTTTTACACTATAACTTCCAGTTTTATTCCTGTTCGTACCGTGACCTTTGGTAGCAAACAGACCCTGAAATTTATATTTCCTAGCTTCGAGTATCTGTATACATCTCAATGGCTGGTAAAACAGGTCAGAAGTGAAAACAGGTGTTTGCTCAAAAATATGCAATGCTGTCTTTAAACACTAACAGTGGCAATTTGCACTGCAGTAGACCTCAGATGCGATTAAGATGAAAATAAAATAAAAACACTCCTTCTAGTAGTGGTGAAGGCCCTAAATATACATCTACTGAAGCACTGAGGTCTGAAGATGATAAAGAGGTAATACTGCTAGTGGTGAAAGACTGCTTCAATGCTTTTGCACAGTGTGGATTTTGTTTGATGACACTGCGTAGCATTGTAATGTATATTCTGTGTCAAGGGGCAGCCTAGATTTGCATGCTGCACATATCTTGGGCTAAAGGGATCAAGGTTGCAGAAAATGAGCATTTTTGGACAACTGTTAGATACTGTTATATCTGGTGTCTTCACTTGCATATGACAATCTATACTGTACGTATGTGGGACAGGATCTTTTTAGAGATATGTAGTATCTTTTAGAAGGTTCTTTGCATCTTACAACATTGCAATATTAAAAAAAATTTCTTAATTCTATCTTCGTGCTGTGCTGAACAATTTGATAACTGCTTATCAATGGTATTGAATAGAAAATGTCTCACCGCTTAATACAATCATTAAGTAGATCCTTTCTAAAAAGTGTTAAATGCAACTTTTTTAGATTGCTGCTGTGCTGTACCTTACATTCATATGACATAGTTGGCAAGCAACTAAAATTCAACACCTTATTCACACTTAATAGGGGTTCTGTATGGGTGTATTTAAATGGTTCCATTAGGTACCAACATCCCAAATTTAAGCCATATTCATAATATGATGAACCTCATTATGGGACTATATATATGTATATATATATTATTTATTTATTTAAGGTACTTATATAGTGTCTTCGATTTACGCAGCACTTCACATATATATTGTACATTCACATCAATATATATACAGTATATATATATATATATATATATATATATATATATATACAGCAGTATATATCACACCTACTATCAACTGGTAAATTGTATCCAAAATGTACTGTTGATGGCCATATTAAAAAAAAAAATATATATATATATATATATATATATATATATATATAATTACAAAACTACTCCCTACTCTCCCTTAGCGAGTTGTATGACTGACTTTATCTAATATAGATCATAGATAAAGCATCAAAGCATGACATAAGAAATGATTAACTAGCCTGCATCAATGTTCCAACACCCCTGTTAGTTTCAAACAGGAGAAAATTCTAAAGGGACTCACTGGAAGACATGGTCAGCCAGAATCCTGATTATGTAATTGTCAGGAAGATGCTCACCATAGTGCGGCTGAAGTCTCTGGGCTCACACAACGGTGCAGGCACAGATGTGCAAGGGCCCATTCTGCTGTGCATAGTCACAACCGCAACCGCACACCCGCAACTGCCCGTTGCCCCACTGTGACATCTGCCTGCTACCAGCCTGCTCTGCTACCAGCCTGCCCCACTGTGACATCTAACCACTGCCAGCCTGCTCTACTTCAAACCTGCCCCACTGTGACATCTGCCTGCTACCAGCCTGCTCTGCTACCAGCCTGCCCCACTGTGACGTCTAACCACTGCCAGCCTGCTCTGCTACCAGCCTGCCCCACTGTGACGTCTAACCACTGCCAGCCTGCTCTACTACCAGCCTGCCCTACTGTGACATCTGCCTGCTACCAGCCTGCTCTGCTACCAGCCTGCCCTGCTGTGACGTCTGACCACTGCCAGCCTGCTCTACTTCCAACCTGCCCCACTGTGACATCTGCCTGCTACCAGCCTGCTCTGCTACCAGCCTGCCCCACTGTGACGTCTAACCACTGCCAGCCTGCTCTGCTACCAGCCTGCCCTGCTGTGACGTCTAACCACTGCCAGCCTGCTCTACTACCAGCCTGCCCCACTGTGACATCTGCCTGCTACCAGCCTGCTCTGCTACCAGCCTGCCCTGCTGTGACGTCTGACCACTGCCAGCCTGCTCTACTTCCAACCTGCCCCACTGTGACATCTGCCTGCTACCAGCCTGCTCTGCTACCAGCCTGCCCTGCTGTGACGTCTGACCACTGCCAGCCTGCTCTACTTCCAACCTGCCCCACTGTGATATCTGCCTGCTACCAGCCTGCCCTGCTGTGACCTCTGACCACTGGCAGCCTGCTCTACTTCCAACCTGCCCCACTGTGATATCTGCCTGCTACCAGCCTGCTCTACTACCAGCCTGCCCCACTGTGACATCTGCCTGCTACCAGCCAGCTCTGCTACCAGCCTGCCCTGCTGTGATGTCTTACCACTGCCAGCCTGCTCTGCTAGCAGCCTGCCCTGCTGTGACGTCTGACCACTGCCAGCCTGCTCTACTTCCAACCTGCCCCACTGTGACGTCTGCCTGCTACCAGCCTGCTCTACTACCAGCCTGCCCCACTGTGACGTCTAACCACTGCCAGCCTGCTCTGCTACCAGCCTGCCCCATTGTGACGTCTGACCACTGCCAGCCTGCTCTGCTACCAGCTTTCCCCACTGTGACATCTGCCTGCTACCAGCCTGCTCTGTTACCAGCCTGCCATGCTGTGACGTCTGACCACTGCCAGCGTGCTCTACTTCCAAGCTGCCCCACTGTGACATCTGCCTGCTACCAGCCTGCTCTGCTACCAGCCTGCCCCACTGTGACGTCTGACCACTGCCAGTCTGCTCTGCTACCAGCTTGCCCCACTGTGACATCTGCCTGCTACCAGCCTGCTCTGCTACCAGCCTGCCCTGCTGTGACATCTTACCACTGCCAGCCTGCTCTGCAACCAGCCTGCCCCACTGTGACGTCTGACCACTGCCAGCCTGCTCTACTACCAGCCTGCCCCACTGTGACACCTGCCTGCTACCAGCCTGCTCTGCTACCAGCCTGCCCCACTGTGACTTCTGACCACTGCCAGCCTGCTCTACTACCAGCCTGCCCCACTGTGACATCTGCCTGCTACCAGCCTGCTCTGCTACCAGCCTGCCCCACTGTGACATCTGACCACTGCCAGTGTGCTCTGCTACCAGCTTGCCCCACTGTGACATGTGCCTGCTACCAGCCTGACCCACTGTAATGTCAGACCACTACCAGCCTGTTTTGCTGCTAGCCTGCCCCACTGTGACATCTTCCTGCTGCCAGCCTGCTCTGCTGCCAGGCAGCCCAGCTGTCCCATCTGCCAGCGAAGTGCCAACAATTTCTGCACAGACTACAGGACTGACCAGGCACTCATACCCCGCCATGCTCTTGTGATTGCTGTTCATTGGAGCGCTGGGCTGTGGAGGGGGAGGGAGTGGCTGGCTCAGGTGGCTCACCAGGCTTAGCCAGGTGCCACTCCAGACTCTGAGGTGGATCCTGACTTTAAAGTCAGATCTTTCTCCAGCCTGGACCAGCTGAGTGACATCGGCTGACAGCGGGCTTCAGCCCACTGTCAGCTGAAAAATGGTAACAGGAGTGCAGGACAAGCTGATCCACTGGCTGTATTTCTCCTTTAACCAAGACCATTGGCCCTGCATTGCATGTGAAAAAGCTAAAGGATCGCCCAAATCCTAGAAGTATCAAAGAGCATGGCTCGCTGGTGGAGCAAGGAAGAAGGTAAGTATTGTGCTTATTCCTATCCCTTTAAATTAAATAAACATTTAACCCTTTCAGTGCAGGGGGCACAGCAAGAATAACTCTTACACCAACTAGAAGTTCCGTTTCAAGCCTATTCACATCTGCACTGTAGCTTTTGTTTTTTGCTGCACATACAACAAAGTTAAGAAAAAAACACAATAAATCACTGCACAAAAAAGCATGTGGTATTACAGTTTTATATTTTGAGGCTGTTATTTTGTATGTAAGAATTTCACAACAAATTCTTTCCTACAGCGTTAAACTTTCTTTAGATTGAAAAAAATCCCAAGTAACAAAAGTTTTGGCAATATAAGAGTTTTGTCTCCCTCTTGTGGTGAAATAAAAGGTATAGCTAGCTATAATAATTTTCTTAAAGAATGTAAAACAGACTAGTGATTGGTAATAATGAATATATTTATAACTCAAGTCAAAATCCTGTCCTGTGTATGTGTATAGTATACTCTGTATGTGTATATATATATATATATATATATATATATATATATATATATATATATATACATACACACACACACACCAAACAGCCATAACTTTATTACCACTGATAAGATAAGTGCAGTGGAATCTGAAAGTCCATAGGATATATTAGGCAGCAAGTAACCATGTTTTCCCTCATGTTGATGTGTTAAAAGCAGAAAAAAATGGGCATTGCAGCTTGTACTGTATGGGACTGCGTACAAGCAGACCAGTCTGGTTGCCCATGCTAATCTGGGTCCATGTATGATCTGCCTTAGGCCTTAGTGCCAGATATATTACAGCATACCTTCAGAGGTCTAGTGATGTCTACGCTTTCATGAGTCAGGGCTGTTTTAGTGGCATAAGGTTATGGTTGATATGTATATATATATATATATATATATATATATACACAGTTAGGTCCATATATATTTGGACACAGGCACAATTTTAGATTTTTTCAGGTATTTACCAAAACATATTCAATCTATAGTTATATAATGAATATGGGCTGAAAGTGCACACTCTCAGGTTTAATTTGAGGGTATGTACATTCAAATTGGCAGAAGGGTTTAGGAATTACAGCTATTAAGAGTAGCTATGACCCCTTTTTCAAGGGACTAAAAGTAATTGGATAGTTGAATCAAAAGCTGTTTCATGGCCAGGTGTGGGCTACTCCTTCATTATTTCTTGATCAGTTAAGCAGGTAAAAGGTCTGGAGTTGATTCTAAGTGTGGTATTTGCATTTGGAATCTATTGCTGTGAACCTACATCATGCGTTCAAAGAAACTGTCCATGCAAGTGAAACAGGCCATTGTAATTCTTCAAAAATTAAACCAATCAATCAGAGAGATAGCAGCAACATTAGGAGTGGCCAAATCAACAGTTTGGTACATTCGGAGGAAAGAAGAACTCACTGGTGGGCTCAGCAACATAAAAAGGCATCGACGTCCATAGAAGACAACAGTGGTGGATGATTGCAGGAACCTCTCTATGGTAATGAAAAACCCATTCACAACATTCAAACAAGTGAAGGATAGTCTCCAGGAGGTGGGCGTATCATTGTCAAAGTCTACAATCAAGAGAAGACTTCACGAGAGCAAATACAGAGGGTTCACCACAAGGTGCAAACCATTCATAAGCCTGAAGAATAGAAAAGCCAGATTAGACTTTGCCAAAAAACATCTAAAAAAGCCAGACCAGTTCTGGAAAAGTATTCTTTGGACGGATGAAACTAAGATTAATCTGTACCAGAATAACGGGAAGAAAAAAGTGTGGAGAAGGCTTAGAACAGCTCATGATCCAAAGCACACAACGTCATCTGTAAAACATGGTGGAGGCAGTGTGATGGCATGGGCATGCATGGCTTCCAGTGGCACTGGGTCATTGGTGTTTATTGATGATGTGACAGAAGACAGAAGCAGCCGGATGAATTCTGCAGTGTTTACAGATATACTGTCAGCCAAGATTCAGCCAAATGCAGCAAAATTGATTGGACAGCACTTCACAGTACAGATGGACAAAGATCCAAAACACACTGCAAAAGCAACCCAGGAGCTGTTGAAGGAAAATAAGTGGAATATTCTGAAATGGCCGAGTCAATCACATGATCTCAACCCAATTGAGCATGCATTTCACTTGCTGAAGGCAAAACTAAAGACGAAAAACTCACAAAGAACAACTGAAGACAGCTGCAATTAGAGCCTGGCAAAGCATCAGAAAGTAGGAAACCCAGTCTTTGGTAATGTCCATGGGTTCTAGACTTCAGGCAGTTATTGTCAGTAAAGGATTCTCAACAAAATATTACAAATGAACCTTTTTATTTCTGAACATATTCAATTGTCCAATTACTTGATAAAGGGGGGATGGCTACTCTTAACAGCTGTAATTCCTAAACCCTTCCTCCAATTTGGATGTACATACCCTCTAATTAAACCTGAGCGTGTGCACTTTCAGCCCATAACCATTATAGAATTATAGCTTGAATATGATTTGGTAAATACCTGAAAAAAAACTAAAATTGTGCCTGTGTCCAAATGTATATAGACTCAATGGCTCAATATAATATAATATAAAATAAAAAAATTTAATTTTGGGCCATTGAGTCTATTCCCAAAGCTTGGAGGGGATCCAATAGAATTAGGGAGCTTTCAAAATGTGAAACTAAATGGATTTACTTAACCGAAGCTTTATCTCCTAAGGGTTTAAACGTTGAACTGGACTTAAATTGTTTCATTAGTGATGCATGAACTTTTTAGTTTAGTTTATTTTATTTATTTTATTTTAATTTATTTTGTTTTTATTTTAGTGTCATTCATATTTATATATATATATTTTTCTAAAAAATATATATTGTTTATATTATTAATTATTATGGATTTAAAGTATATTTCTTTGAGTGTATAAACGTTATTATGTTGATGGCTATTACAATGATATGTGTTGTTATTATCTCATTGTTATATTAGTATTTGCACACAAGATGGTGCTATTGCAATGAGGTAGTCTGGTGTGTATATATTGGATTATGCTTAAGTAACAACATTACACCTTCAGGTGTTCTTGATTGGGCAATTAGGAAGGAGGTGGCTCTATAAGAGCGCCCTCCATACACTGTTTACCACTCCCTCAGAAGAAGTCATTGGACGAAACGCGTTAGGGTGTGGCTAACCGGTGACGTCACTACGCAGGCTGATGCACGTGTCCGGACCACGTGATCACACTATTGCCATCTTGAGTGCAGGCAGGCTGGTGAGACGCTGGATACAGAGCTTGCTCTGAATAACAAACACTGTTTGTATATTTGCTCATTGTGAGTGCGGTTTTTAAAGGGGTTTTTTTTACAATAAATTTGCTGGATGATATTGCACTGATATGGCGAGTATTTTTTCATTCACATGTGCTAATTGGATATGAGAGGATTTCCCTAAGTTGGAGCCTGTCTGGTGGAATGCTGGATATAAAATAATATGCTGGTTTATCACCAGCACATGGTGAGTGTGCATTTTTGATAGGGTGTTCTGTGCACTGGATATCACATTGGTGAAGGAGGATCTCATTACTTCATTTATTGAGAATCATTAATATATGGACTTTTGTGAATGGACTATATGGGGACTTCCTATATATGATTTAACATTGAATATTTTTGCACATATATGTTGGTGGATATATTTAGTTATTTATATATTTATTGATTGATTTGGTTTAGGATTGTGCTATTATTTGTGGTTATTTGGTTTATCACATTTATTATTATTTACAGTGTATTATTATTATTATTATTAATAGCAGCACCTAATGTTTTATACCCATTATCTTATTTTAGTGGCGCAATGATGTTGGTGTAAGAAGTGTTTTTGAGTGTTATACTCATAAAAACACTTTTAGGTGACTGACCTGATTGATTTTTTTTGAAGTGCCAAGAATTAACAAAAATAACCAGCATAATAATATCCTTCATACATTGTTGCTGACAGATATTATTCCGTAAAAATTCCTAGAAATGTATTAGTCACATATATGTATGTTTTATTTTTGTGCTGCACTATTGTTTTGTGATGTTTATTATACTATGTATTATGGTATCGTGCTAGCTGCTATGTTTTTTGACAACCAACAGAGTCCTAGCGCTTTTTTTTTGTTCTCAAATATAAATATATATATATATATATATTATTATTATTATTATACAGTATTTATACTGTATTATTATTATTATTATTCGCTCAGCGCTGTACATTACAAAGGGGGACAGAACATGTGACAGAACAATAACAATACAATGCAAAACATGAGGGGATCGAGGGCCCTGCTCTTTCGAGCTTACAATCTAGGAGGGAGGGGATAGTGGTACAGGAGGAGATAGCTGTGGGGGATGGAGTGGTAGGCAAAGTAGAGGAGGTCGGCAGGTTAGCAGGGGGTGGGGTAGGCTTCCCTGAAGAGATGGGTTTTCAGGGTGCGCCTAAAGGAGAGGAGAGTAGGTGATAATCTGATGGGTTGGGGCAGGGAGTTCCAGAGGATGAGTGACACCCTGGAGAAGTCCTGGAGGCGGGCATGGGAGGAGGAGACCAGGGAACTAGAGAGAAGGAGGTCTTGTGAGGAGCGGAGTGTGCGTGCTGGGCGGTACTTGGATATTAGGTCAGTGATGTAGTTCGGGGCAGTGTGGTGGACGGCTTTGTACGTCAGTGTTAGGATTTTGAATTTGATCCGTTGCGCAATCGGAAGCCAGTGGAGGGATTGGCAGAGGGGGGTGGCGGAGATGGAGCGGTTGGAAAGGTGAATGAGTCTGGCAGCCGTATTCAGGATCGACTGAAGTGGGGATAGCCAGCGGCGAGGCAGGCCAGTGAGGAGGGAGATGCAGTAGTCGAGTCGTGATATGATGAGGGAGTGGATGAGCTGTTTAGTGGTTTCTGGGGTTAGGAACGTGCGTATTTTGGCGATGTTGCGGAGGTGGAGTCTGCACGAGTTTGTTAAAGATTGGACTTGGGGCTGGAAGGATAGGTTGGAGTCCAGAATGACACCAAGTACTCTGGCCTGCGGGGCAGGTTTGATGGTGGCGTTGTTGGATGTGACGGAGAAGCCAATGGGGGGTGGTGTCCGGGCTGGGGGGAAGACAAGAAACTCGGTTTTGGAGAGGTTCAGTTTAAGGAAGTGGAGCAATATCCAGTCTGATATGTCGCTCAGTAGGTGTGTGATTCGGGCGGAGACCGAGGGGGTGAGGTGGGGGGTTGAGAGATAGATTTGTGTGTCGTTGGCATAGAGGTGGTAGTTGAAGCCGTGAGAGTGTATGAGTTGGCCAAGGGAGGAGGTGTAGATGGAGAAGAGAAGGGGCTCGAGGACAGAGCCTTGAGGGACCCCAACAGAGAGGGGGAGTGAGGGGGAGGTGGTAGCATTATAGGTAATGCTGAAAGAGCGTTGTGACAGGTAGGATGAGAGCCAGGAGAGAGCAGAATCTCTGAGGCCAAGGGAGTGTAGTTTTTTGAGGAGGAGGGGGTGGTCGACTGTGTCGAAGGCCACAGAGAGGTCAAGGAGTAGGAGCACTGAATAGTGGCCATTAGCTTTGGCGGTTAGCAGGTCGTTGGAGAGTTTATATACGTATATATATATATATATATACATTGTATATTACTGTGTAAACATTTTAGACAGGTGTGAAAAATTTAAAAAATGCTGTAAATTAAAAATGCTTTTACAAACAGGAGTGTTAATAGTTTATTTGTATCAATTAACAAGATGGACAGTAAATGAACAAAAAAGACCCACAAATAGATTTAAGGCAGCCTACATCCACATAAGATCTGTGGTTATGGCTTGACCGGGGGCTCAGCCCAACACGGACACTCTTCGGTCAATGTATGTGGGTCAATTTGAGCGGCGTCCATCTTACTTTGTGATTCCACTATATTGCCCAACTTTGAGCTGCACCACAAATCTGCTACATTTTAAAGAGCTAACCACAGATCGTCTGTGGATGTAGGCTGCCTCAAATCCATCTGTTTCTTTATGTAATCTCAGGCAGCCTCAATGTTGTTGAGATCAGGATTCTGTGGGGGCCAAATCATCACTTCCAGGCCTCCTTGTTCTTCTTGATGCTGAAGATAATTCTTATTGACATTGGCTGTATGTTTGGGGGTGTTGTCCTGCTACAGAATAAATTTGGGGCCAATCACAAGCCTCCCTGATGGTATGGCACGATGAATAATTATCAGCCTGTATTTCTCAGCATTGAGAACACCATAGATCCTGACCAAATCTTAAACTCCATTTGCAGAAATGCAGCCCCAAACTTGTAAGGAATCTTCACCATACTTCACTGTTGCCTTCAGACATTTATTAGTGCACCACTCTCCAGCTCTTCATGAACAAACTGCCTCCTGCTACAGCCAAATATTTAACATTTTTACTTATCGGTCGAGAGCACCTGCTGCCATTTTCATGCACCACAGTTCCTATATTTTCATGCATAGATGAGTCTCTTAGCCTTGTTTCCATGTCTGAAGTATGGCTTTTTTGGCCGCAATTCTTCTATGAAGATCGCTTCTGGACAGACTTCTCCAGACAGTAGATGGGTGTACATAGGTCCCACTGGCTTCTAAAAGTTCTGTGCTGATGGCACTGTTAGAGATCTTTCAGTAAGGAAGGGATGTAAGAATGATGTGTCTTTCATCTTCTGCATTAAGTTTCCTTGGCCGGCTACTACATCTGTGGCCCTCAATGTTGCCCATTTCTTTTTACTACTTCAAAAGAGCTTGAACAGCACAACAAACTCTTTTGAAAGATCACAAAGAAATGAGCAACACTGAGAACAGTAGACTCAGTGGTCAGCCAAGGAAACTTAATGCAGCAAATGAAAGATATATCATGTTTACTTCCCTTTGACATTGGAAGATGTCCAGCAGTTCCAACAGCACAGAACTGGTGGGAATCAGTGGGACCTAAGTACACTCATCTACTGTCCGAAGGAGTCTGTCCAGAAGTGGTCTTCATAGAAGAATTGTGGCCAAAAAGCCATACCTCCAACTTGGAAACAAGGCTAAGTGACTCAACAATGCATGAAAATATAGGAACTGGGATGCAGAAAAATGGCAGCAGGTGCTCTGGACTGATGAGTCAAAGTTTGAAATATTTGGCTGTAGCAGGAGTCAGTTTGTTCACTGAAGGGCTGGGGAGCGATGCACTAATGAGTGTCTGCAGGCAACAGTGAAGCATGGTGAAGGTTCCTTGCAAGTTTGGGGCTGCATCTGGCAAATAGAATTGGAGATTCGGTCAGGATCATTCGTATCCTCAACGCTGAGAAATACAGGCAAATACCTATTCATCACGCCATACCATCAGGGAGGCATGTGATTGGCCCCAAATTAATTCTGCAGCAGGACAACTTCTTCAAACATACAGTCACTGTCATTAACAACTATCTTCAGCGTCAAGAAATATTGATGGTTTGGCTCCCACAGAGCCCTGATCTCATTATCATCGAGTCTGTCTGGGGGACTACATGAAGAGACAGAAGGATTTGAAGCAGTCTAAAGAATGGCTCCTGCTGCTTTATTTGAGCCAATGAGGAGTGTGAGAGCCTAGAGAGCTCTCGTGCACATAGCTAGATCGAGATCGGACTCGGGCATGTATATTGGGGGGGGGGGGTCCAGAGGAAGCTGCATGCAGAAGGTTTTTTCTATCCTATTGCATAGAATGAAGTAAGGTAAAAAAACCTTCTGCCTTTACAACCACTTTGATGGATTTTCCTATTTATCTGGAACTTTTAAATACTACCTGATGATCCTGACATTTAAGTCCTTGTTTAGTAATTTTCGGTTATAGGGTTACAGTTGTAACTGTCTCCCAATTGTGCCCTGGGATTGCCAGCTTGTTTGTTTTTTTTTTGCCTGGAGTTAGGCTTCTATGTTGTTGTGACCTGCTGTGACAATGGAAAAAGTAAAGGTATTCTTTTTACTTAGTGACAGGCAATTGTTAACTTGACTGACAACATTAAATTAAGCAGGTCTGATGATCTAGTATAGACTGTACATCTGTAGAAGATCACAATGCATGCTGTTTTTGTTAATACACAATTTGAAACATGTAATGTAATTTCATTGTATTATTGCTGCTATATATGTTTCTGTTTACCAGGTTTGTGGGTTCTTGTGTATGCTATTATAGGCTAATAGATATATGTAAGAGCAAGATTACACTTGTCTTTTCCAATGACTTTTCTGGAAGATTTTCAGAGATAAAGGCGTACAAGTAATGAAAACAAACAAAGTAAAGTAGTGTAGTAGTTGATGTGTCATACAAGGGATTGTTGACAACAATCTTTACATTTTTCATTAATTTTATATAGCTAGTCATTATTACACTTTTAAAACAATTGTTTGTTCTTGTACAAAAATCGAACGCATGTTTAAATATTAATTATACTTACATGTATTAGACCAACATAAAATCATCAAATGGTAATCTACTGAAGAAGTAGGTTTTATTTTGGCATTGCAAATCTGTGATTTATATAAACGTGATTTGTTTCAGGAAAACATGTTATTATTTCTATCCATTTCATTGTATGTTTTTATAGGTTCAACAAAATGCAGTTTCAAAAATGTACTAGTAAATAGTACACTCTTAACCACTTCCCTACTGGGCACTTCTACCCCTTCCGGCCCAGGCCAATTTTCAGCTTTCAGCGTTGTCTCACTTTGAATGACAATTGCACGGTCATGCAACACTGTACCCATATGACATTTTTATTATTTTTTTCACACAAATAGAGATTTATTTTAGTGGTATTTACTCGCCTCTGGGTGTTTTTGTTTTGCGCTATAAACAAAAAAATAGCAAAAAAGTTTTTCTTTGTTTCTGTTATAAAATTTTGCAAACAGGTAATTTTTCTCCTTCACTGATGTGCATTGATGAGGCTGCACTGATGGGCAGCACTGATGGGCACTGATAGGCAGCACTGATGGGCACCGCTGAGGAGGCACGGATAGGCAGCATTGATGGGCACTGATAGGGGGCACTGATAGGAGGCACTGATAGGCGGCATTGATAGGCGGCACTGATGAGCTGGCACTGATGATGCTGTACTGATAGGCTCACTGATGGGTGGCACTGCTGGGCACTGATGGGCAGCACTGCTGGGCGGCACTCATGGGTGACACTGCTGGGCTGCACTGATGGGTGGCACCGCTAGGCACAGGTGGGTGGCACCTCTGGGCACAGGTAGGTGGCACTTCTGGGCACAGGTGGGTGGTACTTCTGGGCACAGGTGGGTGGCACTGATGGGTACAGGTGGGGGCACTGAAGGACACTGGTGGGTTGCACAGGTGGGCGGCACTCCTGGGCACTGATCATCAGGGCACTAACCATCAGTGCCCTATTGATCAGTGCTGATCCCTTTGCTGACAACTGCCAGTTCTCGGCAGTACTTTCCTCATACTGTGGGAGCGTGAGGAAAGTGCAGCCGATAACCAGCAACTGTATTTTCCGGTGATCTGCTGTGTCATTGGACACAGCTGATCACATTGTAAAAGGCCACCATGATTGGCTGTTTACCATATCACATGATCAGCTGTGTCCATAGGACACAGAGATTACCGGCGGCGGCGGGTTCGCGCTGCTGGGGCGCACAGGGGGAGTGTTCTGGAATGACTTCCATGGACATCGTCCCAGAACTAGACAACTGCGCTGTAGCCATCCTTCGGCTATAGCGTGGTTGGGAACTAGGTTGGGAAAGCAGTAGTAAACTGCATAACAAAAAAAAATCCCCTGCAAGGTAAAGGCATAATGTGGTAGTATGCACTGCATACTAGCATATTATGAAGGACTTACTTTAAAATGAAGCCCTCCAGTGGTGCTCTGTAACTGCTGATAGGGCTTCCATCTTCAGCCGGTCTTCCTTCTGGGTTTGCGAGCTCCGGCCATCTGACTGGCCGAGCCGTGATGACGTCACTCCGAGAGCATGCACTGGCTATCAAAAACAGCAAATATCTCCTAAATGGTGCACATTAATTTTACCTACAGGTAAGCTTTATTATAAGCTTACCTGTAGGTGAAAGTATTAAAGACAATGTTATAACCACTTTAAATTTCATTCACCAAATGTTACAGACATAATGTAAACCTGATCATACACTGAAAAGACCTGTGTGTTTGATCCCAAACCTTACATACAATGTCATTTTTATATGTTACACTTTTACAGTATGTCGTTGAACTGAAATCTTTGCATCTCATCTGGGAACTGATTTTAACTTGTCAACCTACTCAAGTAGTAATTAATACATTACAGAAATTACTATATACCATTGCTTATTGTGAACAAAATTCCCTCCTAACATCTCAGTTGTTCTTCTCTTATTTTCCCACAAGATGGCGCAATATGTTTAAACTAAGGGATATTGCACACTAAACATAAGTGTACTTTTTGTAACCTTGCTTCCACTAAAACCTGCGCTCATATATTAAAAAGAACATTCATGTTTGTGTAATTGTAGCTTGGTTTATCAATAAACTGCTGCTCATTTTAAAGTTGGCTTTTAAATTCTTCCTTTAACTATTTGTATAGCTCTAACTTTATTGGATCAATCAAAACAAACATAAGCATACCTTCCTAAATGTATAAATCAAAATCACACCTGAACACCATACAAACCTGGGACATACTTTACTTGATGAAAAAGGAATAAAGCTATGTTTTTTCTGCAAAATATGCTTCTACAAAATGTTAACGTATATGTAAGCCTTTACCTTGTAAAACCACCCATTCAGTTTAATATAGAAATGAAAGGCAAAAAACATTTGTGCATACATATAAAAAATATTATAAATACTTTTTCCCCTTTGTTTGCTAAGGAAGGAGAAACGGCAGCACACTGGTCTTCCCGGTAAATGGTTGTGCAGGGGGGACATGTCAGCACCAGTCTGACCATTGGAGGAGAGCAGGCTGAGTTCTATCACAAACAGAACACTGACAGCGCTGTGCTCTCATACCTATTATGGTCAGTTTTTAATAGGAAAGTAGGGGGACTGGCAGGAACACCAGGTATTTCACACAAAAGAAGCGATACAAAGAGAGTAGGATATTTTTTCATAGAAGTACGTGTTACAGCAGGCACATATCAGGAATATGAAATGTTTGGTTTACATATTCTTTAAGGTGTGATGATGGCACTTTAGTGTTATTATTATTATTATTATTATTAATAATAATAATAATAATATTATAATTTATTTATGTATTTATTTTTCAGTTCAAGATATAGAATGAAAAACTAGAGCTCTAACATAGGAGCCCAATAGCATGGACATGCAGACATCATCCCTCTATAATTTAAATAAAAAAAAAATGTCTCCTCAGAAATAGGTAGCAATTAGGTTAGGGCTCCTTTAAGAAGTCAGATAATGAAAAAAGCGGGAAGAGACTAAGAACATGACCATGGAAAAAGCAGGAAAACTACGTGACCTTGGAACATTCTGAAATATTAGGGGCTTATTATAGAAAGGCACTCCATGAATGAAATTTTTGCAGTTGGTCACAGTCACAGTCCCCACCCTCCCTCCCTTGTCGCAAGGCACCATTTTTGTGGTTTGTGTCACCTTATCTATAGAAAAGGTGGAATTATTGATACAGTTATTTCAGATAGCTCGAGTCCTTAAAAACTGTGCAAGTTTATTCATGGTTGATAATAAAGTGTAAGATGTTTGAATAAATTATATTGCAAATGTAAGTTATGTTATGTATAATTACCAATAAAAGTGGCGTGGTCAAAATTTATGCCAAAAAGAAATGTGTCTGTCATTATTTGAGAATAAATTATTGAGGATAGCTATTCAAAGAAAAGGGATAAAGTGTGGCCTGCATTCCCGATTTTTTAAATATTTTTGCAACTAAGACTATGTAAATGTTTCTAGACCTTAACCTCTTTTAAAACACCCTTTCTCCAAACTTAAGTCCTAGACTTCCTCGAAATGCTGGCACCTGAGAACAGCCCTCAGTATCAGTCACATGCTCTTTATCAAACATAAAAAATTCCCAAAAAAATCCACTCGCAACATGCCAATTCAACTTCTTTTTAGGTGCAGTTATATAAAAAGGTGCTGATAACAACAATTCATGGGGCCAATGGCTGTTTCATCCTCAAATTATTATGGATACACACTGGATTTACTAACATTTAACTTCGGTCTGTCTGTAGCATTTGCGGTTTAATATCCTTATCTGTTTGAACTTCACTATTTTGGATTATTCTGTCACCTTTAGGCACAGCCAGCCAATCCATGTTTACAGACAGCACATGTCCCACTGCTGAGTCTGTGTTTGGGTCATGGCATCTGGAGGGAGCCTAGGGGGTATTACACAGCTTTTATCAGCTTAGATTTTTAGGACTGCAGGCTTGTGTAAAATAGGTTAGGTTTACCAAAGTTTTAAGTTCCCTTTAGGAGAGTTTGCTGGGCTAGTGTTGTAAATATGCCATTTATGTATCTTCCCTTTAGGGAATGGTTTTCTTAAAAAAATAAGTTACTTTCCCAGAGAAACTGCTTGTTTCAGACCAAATCAGTTTAAGGAAAATCCAAAAATGGAAAGATCTTCTAAATGTTAGTAAATGTTTTAAGAGAACACAGGTTTGTCTTCATGTAATAAATTTTACTACCAAATGAATTGAGAACTGTTAGCAATAGGACAAACTTTCATGGTATTCAAAATGTATTAATAAGTTAAGAACAACAATCTCAAGAAAACACACACACACAATACAGGGTAATAAAAGTGAGAAAGCTAGTCAGATGAAAGGAAGAGTGGGCTATGGAGTCACAGAAGAAAAACTGGTCATAAAACTATTTTATAGTAATATAATTATAAGAACATCTTAGGAGTACTGAGTATTTTAGGCTTTTGAAGATTGTAATTATAGGAGTGGTGTGTGTCTTGCTAATTTATATTATTTTTGCTGTTATTATTATTTTCTAGTAGTAGTAGTTGCAGCAGCAGTAGTAGTAGTATTACATTTAGTAAAATATGTAGCTTTACCTTACTTTGCTACTGAAAAGTAGCTATGCTCCCTATATGATTATATATATATAGGTTATTATCATGTCCTTCCCTATACGTTTGAGAACAGGAATTATCATATGCCTCATTTTGAGTGACCTAGGGCAGCATCCAAAGGCTACAAGATGTGACCAGTTAACCTTGCTTTCACTTTGTGGCCTCATTTGCTTGTCAAGTCCAAGGGCAGACTTCTTGAACTGAATATTGCAGGCTCTGGCAGCATGCTGATTGTGAACCCTGCCAAGCTCTTACTGGTTCATGCAGTGCAGAAAGAGATTGACAAGCAGCAGGAATTGCTCGCCTGCCTGTAAAATCTACATTTTTACTTCTTAGCACATTTGTGCATTTTCTTGTAGGAAAACAAGTCACGATAAGATGTTAACATCTACAGCAGGCAAAGTTATATTATGCTCAGCTATGGTGTTAATTGCAACTACTGGTTCTCTATAGAACCACAGTCATGTCATGTTTTATCATACATCTAGGCAGGTGAAAATGTAAATCATTCCTAGCAACATATCAATTTGCAATCAATTTGCATTTTTTTTATTAACTACCCATTACAATTACAATTGTTTTATGCCTCGCTGTCATATCAGTCAGTTATAAATAAAAAAAACTAAGAGAATTACATTGAAGTTGAAAAAAAACAAAACAAACACGTATGACCCTTCTCAACCAATCAGGTCTTATCTTGTTTATCTTGCATTCTCAAAAAAAAAAAATTAAATAAGGAATCTGATTAGCCATTATGTCCAACAACTCACTTTTATCAATTTTTTTTCCTCTTTCCAGTAAATTCATATGTAAGTTTACAGAGTACATAAGATGTTGCATGGATTGCACACACTTAGATAATTAAAAGGATATAACTTACATGTAAACAGCAGTATAGAGTTCCTAGAGTTCTTTACATCATAACTGAAAATCTAGTAAAATCAAATAAAAATTAGTCCACTCCAAAAAAATTTAAATATTATTAAAATTAGAATGTTTAAACAATATTGCTAACATTTGTTAAATCTCATTTATTAGATAAAAATTCAAATAAACTAAAAAATCTTTCGATTAATCAATATTTTTGCATGAAATTCATTGTATGATATACTGTACTTAAATATAAAATACATTTTAAAAAAGGACTTGTTAAGGGCAAGTTGTCATGAGTGTGTCGACAGGTCGTAGAGGCATTGTTCATTGTTATAGATGGTAGTTCTACATTGCTGGACAATGTAATGGATGCTGAATTAACATAATGGGACATGTTTATCAATGTCTTGTGCTCTTGTTTACTTTTTCAGTCGTTTGGAAATACATAACAAGTGGTACTGTGTACAAGGAGTACCACATTTTCCGGCGTATAAGGCGACTGGGTGTATAAGACGACCCCCTAATTTTCCAGTTAAAACATAGGTTTTGGGCTATACTCGCCGTATAAGACTACCCCCCTTCCGAGGCAACACCATTTAAAAACATCAGATTTTTTAATTGAAATGGTTGTGACTTACCGGTACTTAAAATCCTTCAAAATCCTCATGTTCATCCTCTGACATCATAAGTTCATGAATGACATCTTGTGATACATTTGTAAGACAGTCATCATATGGATCAAATTCCAAATCAGATGGTTACCACTGGATGTGCTGTAATACTGTATACTATATATACTGCACATCCAGCAGCTGACAGATTAATCTGTCATAGGGACATTTGTTTTGAGCCAGCTTGGCTCAGCACGGTATACTGTATGTACAGTATTACCACACATCCAGCCAGCTTGACCCAAACAAACTCAAGGTTCACATTTTATACCCCGCGTATAAGACGACCCCCAATTTTTGGGGTATATTTTTAAGTATAAAAAGTAGTCAGAAAATACTGTACTTATTTACACTCTCTGCTGAACTGCATTTTTTGTACATATTACCCATGCAATGTCCAGCTACTGAAGGTTTTTTTCACCAAAAGCTTGTAAATTGACCTTGAAAATGGCTAGAAAATACTATGTTCTGGTTCAAGAATTTCAGGCTGGGTTCACAGATCCTCCCAGAGATCCTCCCACCAGTCTTCTGGAACTGGTGTAAACTGACAACTGTTTTTTACTCTGTGGGGTTTATTTACAAATACTTCAAGGTGCAAAATCTGGTGCAGCTCTGCATAGAAACCAATCAGTTTCCAGGTTTTATTGCCAAAGTATAATTGAACAAGCTGAAGTTAGAAGCTGATTGGCTACCATGCACAGCTGCACTAGATTCTGAGTGCTCCGGTTTTAGTAAATCTACCCCTATGAGTATCCAGAGCACTGACATAGTTTGAATGAGGTCTGAAACAGTGGTTGATAACATCATTCATACATGTATTCTAACAGGGCTTTTTTTCTCAGAAAATAGGTGTAGGTACGCCCCCTACCAAGTCAGCCCTTGTCTTCATCCCCTACCCATCTCTGAGCACCTCATACTCACCTCCCAGTATCGCCCCTTTTAGAGAATATAGACCCAAGTATTATTTTGCGGTGATTTGTATGTGTATGGGATTCATTCATGATAACAAGAAAAGCAGTAAAATAGATCTCCTGCAGCCAGAAATGACAGATCTTCTAGCAACAAGAGATTTCCCAGCAACAAGAGGCCACCCCCAGAAACAATAGCTCCTCCCAGAAACAATATACCCCCCAGAAATAAAATACTTTCGTCAGCAACAATAGATCTGTTCCAGCATCAATGGACCCCTGACAGCAACAACATATCCCCCAGCAGTCAGCATCAACAACCCCTCCAATTGTCAGCAACAATAGACCCATCCATCAACAGTAGATCCCTCCCAGCAACAGTCGCCCCCTCCCGGAGACAATAGATCCCCCACCAGCAACAAGGGACATTCCCAACAACAATAACCTCCCTATCAATGACAATAGTTCTTCAGCAGCCAGCAACAATAGACTCTACAGTACACCCCAACACCCCTTGCCATTACATACATTTAGTGCTGGAGGTGCCGGAACTGCATTCCCCCATGTTCCTACTCAAAAAAAAGCCCTGCATTCTAACAACACTGTTACAATGTATTTTGGTTAGTGCATATGTTATAATCAAAGTCATGTCCTTTGATTTGCTCATAATATCAGTTCCAGCAATTTTGTAAATATCTTAACCATAATGTTGCCTTTTAAAAAATGTCCACTTTTGTAAGAGGAGTAACAGGCTACCTTAGTTGCCAGACAGTTAACATAATATTTATGAAAACCTTCACCTATTGATTCAAACCTACTTTAGATATGCTACAAACTCCACCCCAAGTTCTTTTTTTCCATTGATCATAGGGTGGTTTAGATTTAGGCCTATGCAATTATTATCATTATTCCCCATTGATGAACCTTAGTGCTAGTGGTGTACTTTAGTATCTTTTTAAAAAAAAATTTATAGAAACACATTTCTTACATTTTTCAAAATAATCTCAGCCGGAAAAGATATTTTTGAATGGTCTTATCCAACTAGTATCATTCACATACACTATACATTATCACCTATGTATTATAAGGCATCTTAAATGGCTTAATTTTGATTATTCGTATTAATCATTCAGTAAACAAAACCACATAGTTTTTAGGCTTATTTACATTTATGAGCCTAAAAATATAATTAATTTGAAAAAATATCTAACCTTACAATGAAAATCCAGCCCATTTTTTTTTTCATTCGTTTTTCATTCTGTTTGTGTAAAAAGGGCACAAACAGTACCTGAAAAAGGTTCTAACTTTTCATCATTCTATCCATGTATAAAATAATTACATATTTTAAATACATGTTTTAAATAAGTATTTTATATATATATATATATATATATATACATATTTATATATATATACAGTATTGTTCATTTTAAAGTTCCCGTTGGCCTACAGCAGTGGTCGGCAAGCCGCGGCTCGCGAGCCACATGCGGCTCTTTACACACTTCAATGCGGCTCTTCTGTGTGCCGGGCGCCCGCTCCCCTCCCTCCTCTCGGGCGGCCGCCCCAAAAGTCAGGACTCTGCAGCTAGCCCAGCAATGGGCAAACTACGGCCCGGCGGACCTTTTAATCCGGCCCGCAGAGCGTGGCAAACATTGGCTGTCAGGATGTAGGTGGGGCAGCCAGGATGTAGGCGGGGCAGCGTGACGAACTCCTCTCCTCTCACAGTCCGCCCTGAAGACCGGAACGGCGCGGGAACACGGCGAGAGGAACGCGCGGAGCAAAGGTAAGTGAATTGACACAATATGGGGAATGTGTCTTTTGGCTGGGGATGTGTGTTTGATCACTTCATATATTAAGTGCAGTGTCACTAAGTTGCAGTGTTATAAGTGTCACAGATTCACATAGTGGATGTGATACGGGTATGTCGCACTGGTTATAGATTTGGTGACATAGAGATTTATAATAATATATATATATATATTTTTTTTTTTTTCCTTTTGGAGTGTTTCACAAGTATTGCATAGTACATTGTTAAGGGCACGTGTGTTCTGATTACTAAAAAGGTATGACACTATATATAGTTTTTTCTTTTTGAGGTATAAGGGCATCAGAATGTACGGGTGTTGAGAAAAAGAATTGTTTCATGGAAAAGAAGAAGTAAAGAGACTTTATTGAACATTTATTGAACTTTTTATTGAATATTTGTTTATACGAGTGGGGTGTGTTTTGAGATTTAGGATTTTTTATTTATAAGAAAAGTTTTATATATTATTCTGTAACCTTCAAGGGTGGAGGTAGATTACTTTTCTGGGTATTTTTTTGGTGTGTGCTTTGTATTTGAGAAATATGGGGAATGAATTACTATAGGGGGGATGAATTACTATAGGGGGGATGAATTACTATGGGGGATGAATTACTATATGGGGGATGAATTACTATGGGGGATGAATTACTATATGGGGGATGAATTACTATGGGGGATGAATTACTATGGGGGATGAATTACTATATGGGGGATGAATTACTATGGGGGATGATTTACTATGGGGGATGAATTACTATATGGGGGATGTATTTTCAGTTTTAAAAATGTGGCTCTCAAAATAAATTTCAATCGTGGTTTTAGCGAGATTTGGCTCAGTTGAAAAAAAAGGTTGCCCACCACTGGCCTACAGCATCTTGTATTGCAAATGTATATGTTTAAAAGCTGAACTGCGGGGAAAAGTAGCAGTCCTCTCTTGAAGCGGGGTTGCGCCTGCACTGCAAAGGTTGACTGCTTATTTATGGCTAGCAGGACCTGGCAAAGCAGTTTTACTTTACTTACTCCATTCTGCAGGTTTTTCCACTCTGCAAGACAAGTCCTTGAATTATTTTCTCCCTTCTACTCTGTGGTCAGATGCCCTCTGATGTCATCAAGTTCTATACAGGGACAATGTTCAACTGAAACATAGCGGAGCATCGTCTGGTGAGTAAAAGGGCTTTTTTTTCCCCCTAGACATTAAAGTGGCTCCTCACCCTTTCAGCACTCTTCCCTTCTCTCCACCGCTTTTCCTGTGATAAACATGTCACATAGCCCAGTAGGCATTGTCCCTCCATTTAGTAAAGGGGGTGGAGCAAATGGCCAGTCATCGGTAGGCCGGTTGGCTGAACCTGGAAAATCCGGTGCCTACCGATGATGTGACACCCTAACATGGCGGTACAGGACCAAGTAGAGACAAAACAGAAGAGGATCTCAGCGAGACAATGCTGGATCCCCTAGGTTGGTGACTATCTTATTTGTGCAGAAGAAAACCCCCGGTAAACAGAGGTTAAAAAAAAAATTGGAGAGTAGAGGCAATGTAATTAGTGCATGTACATGTGCATAGTTCAAGTAGGTAATGGGGTTGATTCACTAAAGGAGTGGAAAATGTTCACTCTGCAAAGTGAATGTCTATTTAGCTTAGCAAATATGGAGAAGCTGTATTCACTTTTGCTATTCATTCTTGTAGGGAAACTTAAAATAAAACAACATGACCAGTTTGGTTTTCACAAAGTGAAAAATCTTGACTCCTTTAGTAAACCAACCCATGTGAATCTGTTTCCTTTGAAGAAACACCTGAGGAGAACAGCCCAGCAAGAAAATTGGGCTCATAATAGTGCTTTGTGCTGGAGGTTCTCAAAACAATATATGCAGTCATATGTCCCTGTAATTATTATCTTATATTTTATTTGGAAATGTGAATTACTTCTCTCAATCCTTCAAATGATATTGATGTACAGATGTGTACTTCAGAGCATTTAATAAAATTGCTTTTCCAGCTTGATTAGTGTGCTAGTTCTTAGGCACAGTTTACAAGTGAGCAAACTGTTGGCAGCCTGACATTTTCTGACAATAAGGTCAAAATGATCCTATGGGACCAAATCTATTTACAGCTTTCAGCCAATTAAGGTATCATCTTCACAAATTCACGGGATGATTTTTCCTGGATAAATATTATAAACCTCTTAACAAACAAGAGAGTTTAATCCCAATCGATAGTTAAAAAGCCTAACTTTAACCTGTGGAAATATCTATCAGGACAGGTAAAATCTAGTTAAAATGATAGTTAAAATAATGCCTTGAGTAAATGTAGAAGTGTTATACTTTCACTATAAGTTAGAAAAATAATACAATTTTAGAACAACACTGTCACCACTGTTTGTGGCAAGCATTGAGTTAATTGTGGCATCCTGTTCTGTCTTCACCATCTGCTCAGAACACTTAGGCAAGATCTGTTTTCATACTGAGGTAGCCCCCTAGAGATCCATCCCATGAGACACCCCAGACACTTAATAAGATAAAAGATTACATTATTGTTTTCATTTTATAAAAAAATACACAGCTTATACCTGCCCAGTTATTATTTAGTACATTTAAAATACAATATGTCATACTGACAGTTTCAAAAAGTGCACTGTCAGGCTTTTTCAAAAAGGCAAAGAGTATAAAGTGTAGAAACCCTCACCAGCCAATAAGGATTCATTAGCTAAAAAAAAAAAGAGTTCCATAAACTGAAATCTAACTGCACTTCCTGTTTCTAAATTGTCCTGAATAAATTGGATTTCCAACTTTAAAGCTGAACACCAGGCAAATAGCTAGATATGCAAAAGAAATACATACAGTATATGGGAGCTATTTTACTGCCAAAAATGTTGTATTTCTGTAACACTTAGAGGTCTTTCGCACAGCTTTCACCACTAATTGCCATAATCTGTCTAAAGTATTTATTTCATATGATTGTAGCCATAATTCAGTATTTTCTTGATTGAGAGATTTCAGGAAAATACATTATTATAGCCACCACTTGGAGTTGATAATCATACAAAGTATACATTACATATTAAACAGATTACAGAGATTTTTATTGTCAGCTGTGGAATGTTTGAGAAATTTGCCTAACAAATTTTTCATAAATAGACTCTTTGCATTTCTTGTCCCTCCCCAAGTCTATGACTAGACAGTCAAAAAGGAATTTAAATGTAATTTTAAATTTAAATGGACCACTAGAGCTCCGAAATACCTGATTACACACATCCCCAGTCATCAGAAATGACAGATTTCCTCTACTTTTTGCCCCTTTTCACTTTGGTGAGAGAACTGCTCAAAAAACAGCAGACTGGCCTGTTCCCCTGTTTCAGATAATTTTTTAAATATCTATTCACCTGTGTTTCAGGGGCAGCACAGTGGGTAAATGGTTAGCACTTTTGCCTGGCAGTACTAGGGCTGTCAGTTCAAAACCCAACCACAGCATCACCTGCCTGGAGTTTGCATGTTCTCCCTGTGCCTGTGTGGGTTTCCTCTGGGTACTCCGTTTTCCTCCCATACTCCAAAGACATGCTGGTAGGTTAACTAGTTGCCGACCGCAGATAGCCGAATGACGGCTTCACTGCGGCCGGCCAGTTCTGGGTGGACGTCATATGACGTCCCCCCAGAACGCGCCCTCCTGCGCGCCCCAGGGGGCGCGCACCCGGCGATCTCCGTGATCGCTGTGTCCTACGGACACAGCTGATCACGTGATGTGGTAAAAGGCCAATCACAGCGGCCTTTTACCATGTGATCAGCGGTGTCCAATGACACGCTGATCACAGGGAAATGCAAGTGCCGGTTCTCGGCTGCACTTTCCTCACGCTGTCAGATCGTGAGGAAAGTACTGCCGAGAACCGGCAGTTGTCACAGCGGGTATCGGCACCGATCATCAGGGCACTGATGATCGGTGCCCAGCAGTGCCACCCGCAAGTTCCGCCCACCTGTGCCCAGCAGTGCGCCCACTAGCTCCGCCCACCTGTGCCCAGCAGATCACCCACCTGTGCCCAGCAGTGCACCCACCTGTGCCCAGCAGTGCACCCACCTGTGCCACTCTGCAGTGTCACACACCTGTGCCCAGAAGTGCCACCTACCTGTGCCCCGAAGTGCCACCCACCTGTGCCCACCCACCTGTGCCCACCCGTGCCACCCACCTGTGCCCACCCACCAGTGCTGCCCACCAGTGCCACCCACCAGTGCAGCCCAGCAGTGCTGCCAGTCAGTGCCACCAGTCAGTGCCCAGGGGTTGTGCCAGTCAGTGCCGCCAGTCAGTGCCCAGCAGTGATGCCAGTCAGTGCCGTCTATCAGTACCCATCATCAGTGCCGCCTATCAGTGCTGCATATTAGTGCCGCCTATCCGTGCCACCTCATTAGTACTGCCTATCAGTGCCCTTTAGTGCTGCCTATCAGTGCCCATCAGTGCCGCCTATCAGTGCCCATCAGTGCTGCCTCATCAATGCACATCAGTGAAGGAGAAAAAATACCTGTTTGAAAAATTTTATAATAGAAACAAAGATAATCTTTTTTTTTTCAAATTTTTTGCACTTTTTTTATTTATAGCGCAAAAAGTAAAGTGCCCAGTGGCAATTAAATACCACCAAAAGAAAGCTCTATTTGTGAGAAAAAAATGATCAAAATTTCATATGGGTACAATGTTGCATGACCGCGCAATTGTCAATCAAAGTGCGGCAGCGCTGAAAGCTGAAAATTGGCCTGGTAAGGAAGGGGGTATAAGTGCCTGGTAGGCAAGTGGTTAATTGGATTTTGTCTAAAATTGGCCCTAGTATATGAATGTGAGTTAGGGTCCTTAGATTGTACGCTCCTTGAGGGTTAGGGACTGAAGTGAATGTACACTATATGTAAAGTGCTGCGTAAAATGGACAGAGCTGTACAAGTACCTGTAATAAATAAATAAGCACATTTATTTCAGGCACTCCTGATTCATATTCCCATTTCTTTTTTCAAGTAAATAAGCACTATTTTTATGCAGTTTGTCTGGGAAAACAAGGGACCTAGACTACCCTGTGGTCTCCTAACTTTTCCTAAACAATTTGGGGGACTGGTAGGGTATGTTTTTTGATACCAACAAGCAACTCACTTAGTGCGACTGCTTGATTGGTGCCATCACACTAACCTTAACATTTATCCAAAGATCAACCAAAACTTATTCTCTGTTCCTTTGTATAGGATGCCTGGTTACTACTTGTACTTACACCCCCTGGGTTAAGTCACATCTGACAGTTGGTCCTACCCTGCAAGTTTGTGATTGCATGATCCCTACATCGGGCCTATATCTGAAATACGTGCCATTGCACCCTATTTTGAGGGATCCACAATTACCTCTGGGTCAAGCGTATGGTCCACTGATGAATGCTTAGTGCTTTTAGGCTTCACATTTCACCAATACTAAGTGACCCCATGAACAAACACTACAAATGCATCACTTTCTGGGATCTCTCCCACCTCTTCATTCTTTTATAATGCTCTGACTCCATTTAAAATGCTTTTTACCAACACAGGCACCAGTAGACACACCCTCCCCCAGACTTATTTACTTACAAACCATCTTATCTTCAGAAATGGGAGACTGATCTATAAAGGTCTTTTAATGCATAGCAAAGTAAGAAAATCATTCATTTTTTTCCTCTACTTATCCATATGCACAAGACTGCTGGAAACTAATTCCTCTCTAGTGGGTATAGAACACTTTCAATTCTCCATAATTTTTGTCCTGCGGTCTCTGATCATTACTGGAGATGCTAGAAGGACAGTGGACAATCTTAGGTATCTTCTGGTCTTGCCTAAAATTACCAACGTTTTGTGAGGAAGCTATAAAGATATTGCAAAAATGTACTTTTACCGGAAGACCCTTCCTTCTTTTTACTACATGACTGCCACATCCCAGTGAAAACCTATAGAAAGTCAGTCCTTCAATGCTGACTTAATGCTGCAAGATTGTGCATTTCAGTGAAATAGAAAGACCCACTTCCCTCTTCACTATCGTGAATCTGGAAAGTAGAGGAACAGAAGAGGATGGAAAATCTGGTCCTATCTTCCCAAATTGAACATGACATGTATTCCAAACTGTGGTTTTATTGTTATGAATTCCTCTTTAGGGATGAGGGTAAATTCCTATTAGTAGCTACTTCTTGGACCTCCCATCTTTCCATCCCGTGTGCTCAGAGGAGTTTCCTTTGTAATATCTAATATATGCCTCCCCCCCTTTTTTTCCTTTCTACTAATGTCGTAAGCTGGCCATAGACGGGTAAACAAAAATTCTTAGGAAAGGAAGGTTCTAAGAAAGTTTGTTTGTTTTTTCTAATCATTAGTCGATCAAACCAATGTCCATTTTCAACTAAAGTGACAGGAAAATTCGAAGGAGCAGGATGAAAAATATTTCTCAAATGAACACATTTCTAACAGTGTATGTGGTTTTCATTTGATAAAATCCTTTCATTCCAAAATCAAATGTTAAAAACAAACATAATCTTTCGAACAACAAACGGATGTTCTGAGAATTTTCCTATGAATTTTCTTAAGAATTCTCCCAAGAATTTTAATTTGAAATTCTATCCATTTATGACCAGCTTTAGATATTCCACCTTTCCTTTTTCTCCCTTTTCCCCCCTTTTTTCTTTACTTGCATACTCTTAGTTGACATTCTTTACTGTTCCTTACTACTTTAAAAGATAAGTATTGCCAAAGCTTTTTAATTCATACTTCTCTTCTTGGTCACAGGAGTGCACATATTTCTGTGACCCAGATTAAGCTGACATTGGCTAAAGTACACTGACGCTAAAGCATACAGAACCAGTCCAGGCTCTGCAAGGATCCTGACTTTAAGCTCATGATCCACCCAGATGCCTGACCAGCAGCTAACTCAGTCTCTCAGTGTGCCGCTGAGAGCCTGAATCAGCTGTTCCTGCCCCCTCCACAGCCTGGTGGTCTAGTGAGCGCTGGAGGGGCAGAGAAGAGATCTGGTGACTGACAGTCACCTTTCTCTGCTCAGAGTGGTCTGACAAATAATCAATCAGCAGTCATGTGGTCAGTTCTTGGTCTTAAAGCATGGGACTGATGCTGCAGCCATATAGGTGAGTATGAATGTTTGTTTTTTTGTTATCCCACACTTTTCCTTTAGGACACATTCTGTATCGTGTGTGGAAAGTTTTGCCAATAATCTTAGGTAACGGTCATATTCTAAGATTGAGCCAAGTCTGAATTTGCATGTAAGCAGGTATAGATAGCTAGTTGGCCACTAAATGACTCCATAATAGCCTGTGAAGAAGATAGAAGCAAGTGATTGCTTCCTTTTTTGCAAGAACCCTCCTACAGTAACGTCAGAGGTATGTCAGCACCCATACATAAGCTAGGTGAGGGGGAGCACACACTCTCTTGGGGCATGGGAGCTAACCTTCCCACACCTGTGAACATGTAGCCAGCACACTTAGGCCCTGGACAGGGCAGGAGGTCAGGTGGAGTAGACCTGTATGCAAAAGGAGTGGCTGTAGTCATTCACATTTTTAGGCCAAGCTGGAGATCCTTGTGTGAGGCTGCTTTCCTGGAGCATTCCCTGGAGAGATGTACCTAGCAAGGAGGTGGCTATGGAGAGTACAGTCCTGAGAATACTAATGACCCTGGGCAGAGGAAAGACTGAAAGGAATAAGGCTGCTAACGTTCTGCACATGGTTTCACTTGTGACTGCTGGGGATTGTCCACTATATGTTATGTGATTGATTGTATGATAGTTACATAGTTAGTCTGGCTAAAAAAAGACAAAAGTCCATCCAGTTCAACCATAAAAAAAAAGTTATAATCCTACACCCAGAGTTGATTCAGAGGAAGGCAAAAAAACAGCAAAACATGATCCAATTTGCTCCTGCAGGGGAAAAAATGCCTTCCTGATCCCCTGAGAGGCAATTGGATATTCTCTGGATCAACTATACCTATAAATGTTAGTATCCAGTTATATTCTGTGTATCCAAGAAACAATCCAGGCCTTTTTTAAAGCAATCCACTGAGCTGGCTAGAACCAACTCTTGAGGGAGTCTATTCCACATTTTCACAGATCTTACTGTGAAGAAACCTTTCCGTGTTTGTAAATTACATTTCTTTTCCTCCAGATGTAAGGAGTGCCCCCTTGTCCTCTGTGACCTCAAGGTGAATAACTACACTGAGTTCACTATCTGAACCACTGATGTATTTCTACATGTTGATCATATCCCCCCTTAATCTCCTCTTCTCAAGAGAGAATAAATTCAGTTTTTCTAATATTTCCTAATAGTTGGGCTCCTCCACGCCTCTTATAAGTTTGGTTGCCCTTCTCTGTACTTTCTCCAGTTCCCCAATGTTCTTTTTGTGAATTGGTGCCCAAATGTGAACGGCATATTCCAGATGAGGTGTTACTAATGATTTGTACAGGGGTAAAATGATATCTCTCTCTCTGGAGTCTATACCTCTTTTAATACAAGAGATGATTTTGCTTGCTCTAGAAACTGCAGCTTGGCATTGCATGCCATTATTAAGCTTGTGATCCACCAGAACTCCCAGATCCTTCTCCACCATTGATTCCCCCAGTTGTACCCCCCCTAGTATGTATGATGCATGCATATTCTTAGCCCCCAAGTGCATGGTTACATAGTTAGTCTGGCTGAAAAAAGACAAATAATGTCAAATTGCCATTTATTGCCATCTCCTTATTATCACCAGTAAAGTGCAGCAAAACTATTTCTTGTGTGGGCATTCCTTCCTCAGTATAAAAAGGTCTATGGCCAGGAATGTTGTGTGGAGGCCTATAACAAGAAGCAGGGTACAAAATGGTGGAGGGTATGGCCTCAACAGGTGGGATCATGTTCTAGCACAGGGGTAGGCAACCTGCGGCTCTCTAGCTGTTGTGGAACTACATTTCCCACGAGGCATTGCAACATTACAAAACTGACAGTTACAGCTATGACTTGCAGAGACCTGATGGAACTTGTAGTCCTGCAACAGCTGGAGAGCCGCAGGTTGCCTACCCCTGTTCTAGCAGGACTGGAGCGGGGGTAGGGCCTTATGCAAAATCAGCCAACCATGAAGTACACTTACACAAGCATTATTCACGCTGATTATAAGTCCTTGTTTATCTGCTTTGCTTTCATCTGGATGTAAAAATGAGGATCTGGAAATTTTATAGATGGGCAACTCCTATTTATACAAATCAGTGATTTCAAATTAATAATAACTACTGCAGTACGGAGCTGGCACAAAAAGATACACTCAGCATCTTTATAAAAAACTCTTCTGTTTATTCGATGGAATTGAAGTTTTTTTCTACACATGCTTGCGTAGGTATCATATTATTATTACAGTTGTACTTGTATGGTAATAAGGGGTCTTGTGCAGGCAGGCTAACTTCTAATCAGGACTGGAAAAAATGAAAATACATAATCGAAACATTATTAGCTCTGTGTGCACAATGAATGCAGTGTGCAATACATATGCAACACATCACAAAATAGAATACAGTTATATACAGAATGTACAATTTCTTTCACAATCTGTCTCTGTACCGGTTCCTTTAATACATCTTGATTTCATCTGTTTACAACCTGACCTGTACCTTATTTGTATATTAAAGTATTTACTGTGTACATGGACCTGAATACTTTAAATAAAGAATTCACAAAACAGAAAGGAGAAGCAGCAGACTGATAAGCACATCTCTAGGTAACTCTGATGTCTCCTATAGGCCTGTTTCCTATTAGGACATGAGCACGCATGACAACTGAATGGATTCTCTTCAGCTTTGCTGTACAACGGATTACAAAAGGCTGATACTAGGTCCAATTCAGGTGCTTGCACTGCTTGTATTTAATATATGTTTTTACTGGAACAATAATGAATACAAAGGTGCATTATTTGTGTCCTTTACAGTATATGTGTTTTAGGACAGAAATGTAGGAGCTTTTTCGGGGATATTTTCTTCTACAGCTTCAGGTTCTGAGGTCATCATCATCATTGCTAGTTCACAATTTAGCAACTATACAGGTCAGTTGTCCCATTATATCACTTATATTTGTTCATCTAGGCTCCTGACCAGGGGCGGACTGACCATTTGGAAACTCGGGCACTGCCCAAGGGCCTGGGGTCAGTAGGGGGCCCCATGAGATGCCCCTGGTACCTTTTTCATAGGATTTTTTGAGTTTGAGCAAGGACACAGGGGCCCCATGATCCCCTATTGCCCGGGGGCCCCATGAGTTGTCAGTCCGTTTTTCCTGCCAAAATAAATCATTTGTTAACGTCTACTTCCGGGTTTTATCAGAATCTGAAGCTGTGTTTTCCAGTGTCATATTCAAATCTATCTGGTAGGTAATCTTGCATTGTTAACAGCTGTCTTCATGACACCAAACTTGTATGGTCAAGCTTCAAGCTGTTCAGTGCTGTGATCAGCAATTTCCTGAGAATGTCTACTACTGCTTACAGGGAACCTGTCAAAGGACCCTTTTAGTTTATTACTTCCAAGCTTTATCTAAACTGATAATACAGTTCCTTAATGTTCTGTACAGGCACTGTGATTCTCTTACAATAGTTTGCTAGTTGTTTTTAAAGTAACTCTTTTGCCAAAATTAAAAGAATAAAACTGTAGTGTTGTAGAGTTCAGCAGGAGGATCGATAAAATGGAGCAGAAGATTGACACCCCCAGAAGAGTTGATTTCTGAAGAAACTTTAGTGGATGAATCCTTTTCTGCAAAGTGGTGTTTGGAGGAGGTACGTTTTTACTCTCTTTCTGTCTCTTTACAGGTATGGCTAATAATTTCAGTTATGTCTTTTGCAAGTCGCTTTAATGATAAAAAAAGCTCACATGAAAGGAAATTGGCTATATAACATAAAAATGAGAAAATGAGTTGCAACCATTGTACATTTGCACTCACTCTTTACCTTGTCTAATAAGTGTCATTGGGGCGGGGAGCGATGGGAGATCTAGGGATACAGGCTGCAACTCAGAGATCCTAACTCTTCCCCACTAAAGGTGGCCATAGATGGATTGAAAATTGTCCGGTTCAGCAGGGAAAAGATGAATTTCGATCCATGTGTGGTCACTGCTGCCCAACAGAAATTGATCTATCAATAGACTTCTGCTGAGGGACCTGTTGGTATAAAGCTGCTCAATCAGCAACTGCAGATCTGATATGTGTACTCTGACAATGGAAGGAGTCCCCCTGCTGTCAGAATACAATAGTGCTGAAGGGAAGATTTCAGCTTCCACCTCAAATGTGTAGATGGGGAACGCGCTCAGTTTTTTTCGTTCAACCTTCTGGCTGGGCAAAAAAACCTAAACCATTTATGGCCAGCTCAATAAAGTTTTCTTAAATAAAGACATCTTTTTACAGACATACGAGTGTACTTGAAAAACGTGTCCTCATGTGCTCTGAGGTCATCATACATCACCCAGAATTGGCATCTCTTTTCCCTATTGGCAGTCACTAAATGCACCCAATATCTTTGCTGACTCCTTGTCTTTTCTTCTGCTTCTTCTAGCAAGACTGCTGTAACAGTAGCAGCAGTGAGAAATAATGTCATTTCAGCCATGATAGCCAAACAAGACCACACAAACACCAGGTAGGAAACAGTAAGTAAAATGGTAATCATCACATCCTGTGATATCAAAGCTGTCATTATTCCAATTGGTAAAAAAAAAACCCAAAACACGTCAAAAACACATATAAAATGCATGTACAAAAATGCAAAATGCCCTGCAAAACGCACTGCAGAAACGGATCAAACGCAAACTGCATAGGTGTGAACCTAGCCTAAAGTTAGAGACAAAGCAGCACAAGAGGTCATGCAGGGAAAAGTACTGTAAAGACAAAAAGTAGTGAACATTGAGTGGCAAGGTTGACAGAGATTTTGGAACTGGTTCAAATTGTTAGCATAAAGATTTAGCTTTCTTTGGAAAACAGAACAGAATTGTCAATCACTTTTCCCTCAATATACAAAAAGTACTTATTCAGCATAAAAATTACACCCTGTCTGATTAGCAAAGATGACTTGTTAATTTAGTTACATTCTGAGGATTCTAATCAAAAAATGATCAGTTCTTAAACTGCTAATTATGTTTAATGTGTTATTAGTGTCCACAAGGGTTTTGCATAAAATCTGTATTTATACTTAATAAAAATTAACTGCTATAACTGTTTCTTTCTAAGAATGAGGAGAATATATTTAACATTTTTGTTGGACAAATTGGCAGAGACATACAGATAGTGAGACATTCACATGCAGTATGGACCAGATTATTAACTATATGATTTTGCCAAAAGTTATGAGTTTGTGTTACTTTTCAAAGAATTGACAACATATTGTCAGATTTTTTTATTTTTTACTTCACATAAGAATTCTCTGGAAGAGTAGGTACAATGAAAGGCTACAACAGCATAATTAAACACTAAACTTTGCTCAATGAAAAAATCACAACTATACTAGAACATCTCGAGCTTTCAATATTTCATATTATTTTAGTCATAATATAGATTTTGGTGGGCATTGACGATTGGAAAAGCATCAAGATAGTGGTGTAACCAGTAGTTCTCAAAATGTAAGTGTGGAAACTTCATACAGTATTCTAATGTTATCGGTTGTCTGAAAAAAAGAAAGACTTTCCTAAGAAAGGCTGTATGAGAGAGGGTGGAGTGATTGTGTGAAAGAAGATGAGAAAGGGTTAGGCTCGCAAGCCATCTGTTGAGTCTAACAGGTCTTCCATTGGACCCTGCTTCTATCTAAATGTGTTATAAAGGACACCATTTTTGAACTAAATATGTGGCTGCTATTCTGGCCTCTATCTGAAAAATGCTAGCTTGGCTGCTTCCAAGTTCAAAACAAAATCCAGAACAAGAATGAGGATTAATGAAAGAACTTCTGATCTACAAGACAACACTTTTTGTAGTCCTTCACACTGATACCTATTTAAAACAAAATATGGGCTACTATCATCCTGGTTTTAAAGATCACCCTTCATGCTAATGCCAGCTCACACGTTTCTCAGCTCTATATAGTTACTTTAGAAAAAGGATATTCTTTTCCCTCTTCTAAACACATCAATTAAATAAGCAACAATTTCTCCGGTATAAGGTAGGTATTTTGTCTGTTGAGAGAGGATTGGTAAAGAACAGCTTGTTACTCATTAACACAGGGATGATGTTTTTAAAGAAGTGTCCCACTTTTGTGGTAACTCTCTCTGAAGCTCATGCCCAGTGTTGAGACCAATATCATGCTGGAGAACTTGCATGCTTTTGGCCTCCAGTCAAAGGGGTGGCATCCCATAAACTTGGATTACTGACACTGTTTAATGACAACTAGGTGTCCTTTTTGATTAAAGAACTGAGTAGGTGGGTTTGTGCAACCGGATGGGCTTTTTGATAAAGAAGCAAATGTTACATTATCTGCTGTTTTCTAAACAATCTTGTTTAATAATAGCCACCAAATAAAATGGTAATTATTTGTCAATCTGCTATTATTCTCTGACTCTCCTTCTGGCAAAGTCATTTTCTTGTTTACTTGCATGGTTTGTTATTGAAATCATGTGTACAATAGGTCACAGAAAAATGCTGCTCTGAAATTAACTATATAAATAATACATACATGGTGTCAAAATTGTTAATCATAAAGAACATTCATAAAATACTATAATAATGAACACTATCCACCTGTAGCTACACAATATATCAAGTATTCACACATGGGTGAAATAGTCTTTCAACATACAGGTGTTCATAACTCTATGATATACTCCAAAAACAAGGTCCAAAATAAAATTAATCCCTGATAACTTCAGAACAACCAAAAATAGTGTCCAAAAACTATTAGGCCCCTTGGCCTCATTCCAATTAGGTCCACCTGTCAGTTTTTCAGGTGGACCTGATTGGACAGTCCATTCACCTCTATGGACCGACAGATGTAAATAGGCTTGTGTCTGATTACACCCGCCTACCTCCGATCTGATTCAGTCCGCTAAAAACAACTGGAAAGAGATCTGTCCCCCTCTGTCTATGAGGATCGGATAGGAGGGAAATCTGGTGTAAACTGACAGCGGAATCTGTTTACACCCAGCCGTCCATAGAGAAGAGCAGGCTCTGTCCATGTCCACTTTGTAGACACTGAGTGGACACTAATCTGTCTTCTGCCCACTCTGCTCTGATCAGCATGGGACCTGTGAGCAGGACCCCTGCTGATCGGAATTTAGTCAACCCTGTGTGAAAGAAGCCTCAATCTTTAATCACTTAGTGTCTTCCTCAACTGATGAAACCAAGTGGTGAAACCCACTTCCATATAATTATTCCAGTGAGTCCCACCACCACTCATGTGGGCATTTTCTTACCAGAAAGAAATTACCTTTCAACAACAAGGCATTGCATGAACATCCCTTTTCCAGCCAGGTTAAAGGCTATCAATCCTTCTATGGTGGTGAAGATATCAAGGCTTCCAGGATCAATCCTCATAGGCAGACTCAGAGGAATACAAAAGAAACAACATAGTGTGTACTGTAATAAAAATATTTATTAACTGTGAAATTACCTTTCCTTTTCAACCTGCAGAACTATAATTTTCTGTAAAATACAATGCAATATGGCAACCTGGAGGTGTTCCGTACAGAGATGGAGTACAGAACCCCCCCAAGAAATGTCATTTTCTGCTTGTGTGATTGGCTCATTGATTTTCTCAGAAGTCTGCACTAAGATACAAGTCAGATTTTGAGCATCCTCTGCAACAAAAATGTCAGTTTTGGTGAAATACTCTTAAAGGATAAGTTCATCTTTGGGAACATGTTACATGTTCCACCCATATCCTTTAAAGGTTCATCACATTTAAAGGAATTCAGGCCCTGCCACTTTCCTCATTAGAACCCTGCAGGTGCAGCGAATGATCAAGCTGTGGTAGTTCACTGAAAACTACAAGCTGACAGTTGCTAAAGCTGTCGGAACTTGTAGTTTCTTATTCACAGAACACAGTGAATGAATGATGCGTCCGGGCAGGCGGAGCCTCCCAAGGCCACCTATTCTTTAAATTTGACAGCTAGCGAGGGAGGAGAAGATCCCCGCTAGCTGTCAAAGCAGGGGGTTTAACATGTAACATGTTATGAAAGGTGAACCTATCCTTTAAAGAGTCACCTATTGAGACTTCAAAATATTTAGTATGTATGCACTCTGCACTTCCTCATATTTTATTTTATACAGAAAAATTGGAGACTAAAATGTGTTTGTATATGCTAAAATTAATCTATGTGTATTATTTTATGAATATATATATATATATATATATATATATATTTGATAAACGGTTTTGCAAATATTGTGTGGCATAAACATTTTCAACTACCATCCTATAATTCTACAATGCCTCTGCATTCAGAAAACATGTAATGCTCTGGGGGTGTTAAGTAATTTTACAACCATAAATGCAGGGAAAGTGATTGGATTGAAACTATAGTTATTATATTGCTACCCCATAAGCAGCCACTGAGTATTGGGTCTCCCTATTTCCTGCATGGCCAGTTAACACACAACATATTCCAACTTCCATTCAGAGTCAGTAACCAGTCATTGGGCTTGTTTTTGTTGTTTTATTTGGGGGAAACAACTTGGGTAGGGTCTAGGGGTATATGGGATGCCCAACTTGACTTGAAACAATAACTCTGAGGACAAACTTCCTGAGTTCTGTACAAAAAGGATGGATTCTAGACTTTCTGCTCCCTCCAGAGTGACAATAATAAAAATAGATGCTCCCAACACAGGGTGGTTACTGTGGGTGCATGACCAAAATCCTAAAGTGCCTCATGCTAACATTTACTAAATAGGAATATGACAAAGACCATGGACTTTATAGGCACTGCAGCAATTTGTTAAAATGTTTCAACACTTTATTAGGCACATACATGTGTAAAAACACTTACAAAATATAGCATATCCATCTAACATATAAAAAAGATCAATGCAGATTAAAATACTCAATTAAAGAACCCCAAAACATATGTGTGCTGAGTCTTGGCAACAGCTAAGAAGGGTACTCTAGATGTACTGATGATAGCAGCTCAACGTGTTTTTGATTTTCACACTTCTTCAGGAGCTATACACAGATTTCTAGGTATATTAAATAAGATACAGTAATAAACACACATATCCTACATTTATACAACATAAGCATAACCATACAATTCGTAGTTCGACAATAAGTACGGATAAGTGTAAATAGTCTAACTACATATATCTGCACGATAGCAGTGGAGAACACCTGGCATATCCTGCTAGAGACCAAACAATGGGGGGATCCCAACAAAGCAGAAGGAGTAGGCAGCATACCCTATAGTGGTGTTCAATACATGTTACTAAAAGGGCTTAAAGCCTGTCTTTCTGATAGACGTAATATACTGGTAAATATCAGGGCAAAGTAATGCTACATTGCTAAACTAAATAAATGCTAATTATCAACCTTTTTGGGGGGCAGATATCCCCTTAACTAAGTAGGTATACAATGCTATATTCCCATGGTAACATAGTACTCACCTCCCCACTGGGTATAAAATAGTCAGGCCAGTGAATATTCCCCTGGTGATATACACCTTCCTTAAATCTTGGTAGACAAATGTCACATAAGGTATTCTGTAACAAGGTTATAAGACAAATAAGCCCCAACAACCAATACACAGCGCCCCAATAAATATGGATGAATATGTAAAGAAGGGGAAGGAAAGAAAAAAGGAAGAAAGGAGGCATCTTACCTCGCACAAGTAATTAGCAGAGAGCACAAGAATTTGTAATTGGTCCCCCGCTATAGGCCAAGCAATTACACTGTGCTCCTTCCAAAATATGGATGTATCACATAACTGGGCTCTTTTATGTAGTCGTCTGCAAGCCGCCAGCTGTTTGGTTATCTATTAAAGAATCAATGTTCTCCTTAGGTAAATACCAATGGGTAGCATGAATAGATGTCCCATTATAGGTTTGTCATGTCTACTGTACCTGCTTAATGGTAATGGTTTACTGAGTATCTGAGCCTCTAGGATGCCACAGGTCCACAGATGACAGCACCATGCTGCCATGAGCCATGTCCCACCCTTCCCTAAATAGGGATCCCAACCCAGGACGCCAGCAGCCCCTTCTCTGCATATTCAGCCATATTTATTGGGGTACTGTGTACCAGTCATTGGGGTTTATTTGTCTTATAACCCCCCATTGGTTGGCCTCTGCAGGATATGCCAGGCATTCTCCACTACTGTCCTTGTGCAGATATATGTACTTAGACCATTTGTACTTATCCGTACTTATTGTTAAACTACAAATTGTATGGTTGTGCTTTTGTATGTTAGATGTTATATGTTAGATGGCTATGCTATATTTTGTAAGCATTTTTACACATGTATGTGTCCAATCAAGTGTTGAAACGTTTTAAAAAATTGCTGCAGTGCCTATAAAGTCCATGGTCTTTGTCATATTTCTATTTACCCTCCATATTGGCATAAGTCTCTTTGCAGACCAGTAACAAAGTCTCTGTAAGGAGCACTTGGTCCTCTCCAACTTAATCCTTTCAAACCCCAGCTACAAACTACCCGTCCACCTGGCTGTCTTTAGAGAGTATCCTGGAGCAAGGGATAGTAGAACAGACTTGCCCTCTCTTTTTTAGGTTCTTGGAGTGTAGAGGTAGTCACACTGTCTTTGTGACTTGTAGCTTTGGGTAAACTGCTTTCATCCTTTTTGCTGGGCTAGTTTCTTTCCAAGCTTGTAGGCTGTCCTTCCTCAGTGACTGTAGGGCAGTGGAGCTCCCTCTGTCAACTTCCTCCTATCATCCTTCCAACCTCCAGCCTGGACGTAGAACAGTCCCCTCTTTGTGGTCTCCTCAAAGGCTACACAGCAGCACACCTCAGCACTCCATCTTCCACCCGACTCCCCTGCTGGCCAGACTCTCTCATATTTATAGGCTGATTAGGTCACCTTGCCGGGCCTCCTGCCTGGGGATTGGCCATATTTCCATAAATATGCAGATCAGCATCTTCTGACCTCCAGCCACTAGCTTCTAGAAACTTCTTCAAGCTTCTAGAACCAGGGGGAGGTACCAGAGGCCTAGCCTGTAGAGCCCTTCAACCTGCCTAAAGTAAACTCAGTGACTCACACCCAGACTTCTACCACAATTCTTGTATTCACTGTGCATTTCTGCACGTGCATTTGTGCATGTTTTCAGTGCATTTTCAGTGCATTTAAATGCATTTATAGTGTGTTTTCAGTGCATTTGTGGTGAGTTTTTTTGGAATGATTTTTTAAAATTTATTTAAATTTTCTTTTACATTCATGTGCATTTGTGGTGCATTTGGCGTGTTCATACATGTTTTTTTTGTTGCATTTGCATGCATTTACATGTGTTTGCATTCTGATGTAGAAAAATGCAGCATTCTGTAATCTTTTACACACATGAAAGCACTGCAATGATGTAAAGAAGTGGAATTATTGGAATACATTCATTTTTCTTGCATATTTGTCCATACTGCGTCTATGCTGCATTTATAAATGCACCAGACTCCATCTGGTGTAAATAAGCTCTTAAGGTGACGAGTCACCATTATGAAAAAGGTTTGAGAGTACCACCTGCTGGTTTAAAAAATGTGTAAATACTAATGTTTAAAATAGATTACAGAAATGAAGAAAACATTTTATCAACATGACATCTAGAAAAAAATTTATGTTTTTTTCATATTGACTAAATATTTAAAAAATAAAATACATTGTAAGAGAGGTGTAAGAGAGGTGCGATGGGGAATGTTGTTATCATTAGATGTCCACAAGGTTTTTAATTCCTGTTTTGGGATTATCTCTTTTGTGTATTGGAACAATATGGCTTCGGCCCACGATTTCCTTGTTATGGGTGCTGTATAGTGACCCTATGGTGTTGTTGCTTGTTAAAGGGTATACTTCTGAAACCTCAAATATTTATAGGGGAACTGATCAGGGATGCCCCTTCTCATCTATAATGTTTGTTTTGGCCCTTGGATCATCAGCATTCAAGATTTCTAATTGTGTTGACATACAGGGCGTACACTGTGGAGATAGAGAGCATAAATATGCTCTCTTTGCAGAAGACATTTTGACAGTTCTGTCCTCCTCCATTACCTCTATCCCAAATCTTTAAGGTATCCTGAGACCCTTCTCACTCATCTGGGGCCTTAAAGTCAATCAATGAAAATCACAGACGTTAAGCATATCTTTGGATGAGTGTACAGTCAACACTCTTAAAGGATAAGTTCACCTTTAAGAACATGTTTTTACCTGCAAAAAATGTGCATTTATTATTTTTGTCTCTGGAGCCTCTAAAGAATTGCACCACAATCAGCAAATCACTGGTATCATACAGGTCTCCCTCTGACCTGTGAGTATAGCTGCTTGCTTGTGCATCCCATGTGGGCAAGCAGATACTTACTCAAAGGAAGAATCAATGAACTACCATGGCGCTCCACAGCGCCATGGTAGTTACTTGAGTACTACGAGCTGACAGGTGCAAAGGCTGTCGGAACTTATAGTGTTCTTATTCACAGAACACTGTGAATGAGTAATGCGGCCAGGTAGGGAGAACCCTGAAAAGCCGCATTTTTAAAAAAAATTGTGACAGCTAGCAGGGGAGAGAAGATCCCCAGCTATCTGTCACAATGGAGATCGGGGGGTGCGGGGGCCAGTCTGATTGTTACATGTTACATGTTGCACCCTGAATATGGGTGTAACAAGTAACATGTTACAAAAGGTGAATTTATCCTTTAAGCAGACTTTCATATTTAGGTGGCCCCTTATCTAGGGATTTTTCTAACCCCTGCCTTCCCATACCTGTATCATAAGAATTGTCTCCAGTTATCCCATCTAAAAACTTTCAGCTAACTTGGATAGGTGGAAGATTAATCTCCCATCATAGTTTGGAAGACTGTATTCTTTAAAAATGAATGTTCTCCTACGTATCCTATACTTATTTTGCACTATTCCCGCGGCTATACTGTACATATGCACAATATTTAAACCTTCCATAAGTAAAAGCTGTTATTTATTTGAGGAGACAAGAGACCCAGGGTAAATAGACACACTTTATACACCCCCAAATCGAAGAGAGGCTTGGGACAGTTGGCACAAGTCATTTAATTTCCAAAGGTGCTACATTTTTGGATATGAATATATCACTTTATCAAATCTCACATCCACATGAATCTAAAAAAAATCTCTACAGGCATTATTACAGGAGGCCCCAAGACACAGAAGAAAATGAATTGCCTTTATTTTTTGTTGCAGCAAAAATTCCTATAGCTAGTTCTTGGAAAATGTCTATGATACCATAATCTGGTATAGACCAAATTGTTCTGGATTATAGTCAATGAGCGTCTTTCTGCTATTTTAAATGATAAAGTCACATTTTAAAAAAAATTTGCATTAAGTACTTGACGGGAGATTCCTTAGCTGTTTCTTTCTTCTTGAGCAGCATTCCTGGATTGGATGGTTGACTACTTGGCTACCTAATTTCTCACTTTTGTTTCCCTCTTACCTTTGTACTCTCACTGTTTAGATTTGTGCTTAACTCTTGATACGTGGGGAGAGGTGTGTGCTACCTAAGAAAAATTGATATTTGTATTATGGTTTTTGACATTGTATGAGATCACCAGATAGGCAAGGTAGATTCTTTTTATGCTTAGCCAAGTTATTATTGCACGATAATTGATATGTTAATGATCATTGATCTTATGTAACCTACTCTTCTCATGGTATGATGTTTTCAAAGTTATTTAATCACTAGATCACTTCATACTGGTATTTGTGAAACGTGTTCACACGATTATACACTTGAGGGTGAATAATGCAAGTGTTGCTTGCTTTCTTTCTTGTCTGTAATTTTTGTTTGTGGAGAAAAACAAACATTTACATCTAGTATGTCACAGTTTGCAAGGTTTTCTCAGTACTACTTTTTTTAAAAGTTCATAAAAAATTATTGGAAAAGAAAAAAATACAGCACAGATATTGCCATTTTGAAATGTAGTTTATTAAAAAAAAACACTATTAGTGTTTTGATAGTTTTCAGCCTGTAGAAATTGTATAAATATGCCACCTTTATGTAAACTATTTCTTCAACTGTGTTTCTTCTGACACTAAATAAGAATTACAAGGTGGTCTTATAACACACTGTTAATATACACTGCTCATAAAAATTAAAGGAACACTTTTTAATCAGAGTATAGCATCAAGTCAATTAAACTCCTGGGATCTTGATCTGGTCAGTTAAGTAGCAGAGGGGGTTGTTAATCAGTTGCAGCTGCTTTAGTGTTAATGAAATTAACAACAGGTGCACTAGATGGGCAACAATAAGATGACCCCCAAAACAGGAAAGGTTTTACAGGTGGAGGCCACTGACATTTTTTTCCCTACACATATTTTATGATAGTTTTTCACTAGTTTTGTATTTGGCTACAGAGGTTGCACAGGCAGTCCAACTGCTCCAGGATAGCACATCAATACATGCCATTGCCAGAAGGTTTGCTGTGTCTCCCAGCACAGTCTCAAGAGCATCAAAAAGATTCCAGGAGACAGGCAGGTACTCTAGGGGAGCTGGACAGGGTCGTAGAAGATCCTTAACCCATCGGCAGGACCGGTATCTGCTCCTTTGTGCAAGGAGGAATAGGATGAGCACTGCTAGAACCCTACAAAATGACCTCCAGCAGGCCACTGGTGTGGATGTCTCTGACCAAACAATCAGAAACAGACTTCATGACTGTAGCCTGAGGGCCTGATGTCCTCTAGTGGGCCCTGTGCTCACTGCCTGGCACCATAGAACTCGATTGGCATTTGCCACTGAACATCAAAATTGGCAGGTCCACCACTGGTGCCCTGTGATTTTAAGAGATGAGAGCAGGTTCACCCTGAGGACATGTGACAGACTTGAAAGGGTTTGGAGAAGCCGTGGAGAACATTTTGCTGCCTGTAACATCACTCAGCATGACCGTTTTGGTGGTGGGTTAGTGATGGTCTGGGGAGGCATATCCATGGAGGGATGCACAAACCTCTACAGGCTAGACAATGGCACCCTGACTGCCATTAGGTATCGGGATGAAATTCTTGGACCCATTGTCAGACCCTACACTGGTACAGTGGGTCCTGGGTTCCTTCTGGTGCACGACAATGCCGGCCTCATGTGGCAAGAGTTTCAGACAGTTCCTGGAGTATGAAGGAATTGATACCAATGAATGGCCCCCAAGCTCGCCTGACATAAATCGAATAGAACACCTCTGGGATATCATGTTTCGGTCCATCCAACACGTCCAGATTGCACCTCAGACTGTCTAGGAGCTCTGTGATGCTCTGGTCCAGATCTGGGAGGAAATACCCCGGGGCACCATCCGTTGTCTCATTAGGAGCATTCCCCAATGTTGTCAGACATGCATACAAGCACATGAAGCCATACAAACTACTGAGTACAATTTTGAGTTGCCGCAATGAAATTTCAGCAAAATGGACTAGCCTGCTGCATAATTTTTTCATTTTGATTTTTCAGGATGTCTTTGAAGTCAGTCCTCTGTAGATTGATAATTTTCATTTCTATTAAACAATGGGGCAGCCTTATGCTCCTAACACATTACCCAGCCCATATCAGTATAGATATCCAGAATTATATTTTTCCCCATTGAGATCTGATGTATTTTCCAGGTGTTCCTTTAATTTTTTTGAGCAGTGTATAACCTAACGATTGTGCGAACAAGCAGTTACTAAAATGGTTTTAAGGCACTCCTGAAAGTCAGTGAATTTGGTGAGGCAGACAAATTAGCTATCATTTTTAAAGGGTAAATCCACTAAGGTTATTGTTGTAATATGTAAGTATTTAATTACATCAGCACTTTGTATACTGTAGATCCTTATATTATTGTGATGAATCGCTGCATTGAGGGTTGCAGTTTATTCTAGGTTTGCATTTATAGCCGGGTGCAGCCAATCACCCCCTTCCCCCCACCGGGTGCAGCTGGCTTTTCTCTAGCTCTCTGCTGGCTGAACTGCTTTTGTGAGTGTCAAGCTGTCATGACAGGAGCGGCACTTGATAGCTCTGTCTGGATGTCTGTGGACTAAGTTCTGCGTGTGTACTTCACACCCTCGCTTGCCTCCTGCTATTGAAATGTGAGTGTATCAGTGAGAGAGCTGTACTCTGCATCTCTGTGTGTGGATTCTGCTCATCCCCACTTGCTCTCTCTCCCCCCTCCTGGCAGTAGGGTAAGTTACAATTAGCAGCAGGGGATGATTCCACAAAGGACACTGGGACTTTCTACTTCAATGGGAGGCTTGACCTACTGCTAAGGCTGCCAGAGCTGCCAGAGACTGCATGTGTGTGATCGAGCACTTAACCCTTGGGACCTGATGTTGGGACTGCTAACCCCTTGCTATACCAAGTTCCACATAGACTGCTTGTTACTTTACAGACCTGCAGCTATACACCACTTGCTCTTAAAGAGACATACTCTTGTGCAACACCAACAGAAAGGTCCCACTGCAAGCTGGCTATTGCTACCTTTATGGCACCAAGTACTTGAGACACCACCCTCTAGGGGTACCCTGCTTTGGAACGCTCATGGATACTTGCAACGGGGGGAATCAGTTTAGAGTGCACTCAAGAACATTACCTTTATGTTGACTGGATTTGATTTTACTCATCAGTTGTCATTTCAGTTACAACTTTATTCAACACTGCTGCAGTTCAGTTAGTTCACCATGTTACAGGCAATTGTTCACTCTTCTTATTTCTACAACCTTAAAGTGTTCGATTGTTTTATGCTAAATCTTGCATTGTTTACCTGCTTTGACAAAAGTTGACGTTCTTAATGTACCATCTGGTAGTCCATTGACTAATTCTTGTGCATTATTATATTGTGGTGATTTCTTAATCCTTAAATTATCCAGGTGTAAGTGGCCTTCTACCTCTAACCAGGTGTGTCAGTGGGGACTGAACAGTTTTAAGAGTTGTGGTCGAACAGAGAATCCATCATCACCAATGGCTCCTGTGTGGGTAGTGTTACACATTTATTTGTTGAGGAGGATTAATACAGCAGCACATTAAGGGATTTAATTACATATATTCACATTTATTTTGATATACAGTGTGTGTGTGTGTCTATATATATATATATATATATATATATAATTTTTTTCTTTTTTTACTTTATTATGACTAGACCTGGAGGGGGATTTAGTATAATATATTACTAATAGCACATTTTATACTTATCTTGCCTGCACTCTTTCTTTGCTCATTCCTCCATCGCAGCTGGAGACACAACTGAGTATGGGGAAGCATGTGAGCTGCTCTCCTAAGCACTGTCAAATGAGGAATAAAAATACTTTGTCAAATTGCTCCGTATAGACAAATGGAAAGTGTATTTTTAACATTGAATATTACTAAAACAGAATAGTGATCTTACAGTCCATTTTATGACAGAACAGTCCATGGTTGATGTTGCATCACCCACTTGAGTAAAGTGATCCAACCAACTTTCCATTGTAATATTTTAATATAAAAGCAACTGTGCTACATAAATGCAAACTGAAATCAATTTTGTGCCTTTCAGCATTCTACTTAATTGCACTGTGTCTTAAATAACACTTAGCTTTTCCTGTTAGCACATGATCCAGATAATTTTCTCAGATTTATCATCTTTTTTTCCAACATGAGGGTAGGCATTAGCTTTTATCCCAGTGCATTGACTGCAGTTTAAAAGGCTCAGAACTGGTGTGCAGTTTACATTTGAAGTCAACAGAGGCAGGATCAATTGCAATCCAACCAAAAATCAATGATACGTGGTTTGCAGAATGTGACTGGGTGGCTGGCTCACTTAGAATTGTGCACAGGTTACATTGCACTGCATCTATACACAGCAGGTCATTGAATCTGAACATCCTCTATTCCTTGTGTAAATCTATATATTTTGTTTTAATCTTCCATCTGTTCTTGGAAAGGCACTTAGTAAAATGTAAGGAAACATCTGAAAATGATAGCAAAGTCAAAAAGATAAAAAAGTTAAAAAAAAACAAAGAAAAACCATGAAATGAATGTATGTACATTCTTTTGTCGGAAAAAGCAATGCTATATTAGAAACCGTGTCAATTTCCCTGACAAGGAACGTAAAGGATCATTTTATCATGTCTGGAAGGAGCAGGTCAAGGGTATTTTCCTGCTAAAGCCATAGTACAACCCTAAAAGCAAATCTAAAAACATACACAAGATTACTTATTTATAAATGTTTCCTCATGTCTAACATAAAAATGCAATATTAAGAATGTAGTGTTGACCTTCAACCTATACACAAAAGGCCATGTCTAAGATTGTTACAGTATTGTGACAGCCACAATATTTTACAAATATTTTTAATAAAACAAAAAAATTGATATTTTTAATAAAACTTAAACCTAAACTAAATGTTTACAATTATAATGTCCACTTATATAAGTATGTAGCTTCTTTATCCTTTTTCTGTTGTCAGGTTTTTATTTCTATCACTGATGCTGCAAGTTATAGCACTCAAATATCAGAAACCAAATTTAAAAGAAACATGTACTGAGAGAAACACAGGAACTGCCATTGTTGACCAACTCCTGAAAAGCCAATGAACTGGCTCCTGCATACAGATCTGGAATGTCAGTGAGAACTCTTTATCTGCATATTCATTCTGAGACAGGGACATGGAAAGAACTGAAGCAATGGATCAGCATAATATCTAGGAAACTGGAATTTTCTTTGGAAGAAAGAAGCAGTGACAGCCACCATACATTCTTACTACAGGTTTTCTTTAACATATGAAAAAACTAAAACCTAGTGTGCTACTAAACTATTGTATTTCAACTAGGTGTTGCTAACACTAATTGTACTCCCAAACAAAATCAGTAGATACAGTATCTAATGAAAAATAATGACGCACTGCTGACATTGTCTCAATAAGTAAACACCAATCCAAAAAAAATATAAAATGTGTAATACAAGCTCTCAAAACATATTAAATGTTTCTTAGTTATTGTGTAAATACCAATACAATGTGTTTTCATGTAATACAATGTGTATACATCCAGTATACATTTAAATCACAATTCCTCAAGCATGTGCTAAAATAACATATATCATCTTAAAGAAGTGCATCCAAGTGTACAACAAAGTCCCATACACTATATTACAAATAGTCCATAGAAGGTGTATTAGAAACCAAGATGGCGAAAAAAAATCTGACAGGAGCTATTAACCTCCCTATCTCTATCCAAAATGAAAAAAAAAATGCCTACTTTAATCTTACAACTACCCATGAGAGAAGAGGTAGTAGTAGAAATTCCTACTCAGCAGAAATGTGCAGGAAAGCTCCTGATGATCTGTACATGACACAGCCACAGTATCTTTTCTGGTTTACTGGAATTGGGCTTTAAATATAAAGGAAGGAAATAAAGTGTGTGGGACATCAACCGCTTCCCATCTGCCCTATAGCAGAAGTATTACTACAGGGCGGCACGGGTGCGCAAAATCACGTACTGTATATGTGTGTATATATATACAGTATATATATATATATATATATATATATATATATACATACATATACGTGATTTTGCAGTTACGGATGGGGGCGCCATTCGCGACCTCGGCTGAAAATCATTAGGTTCCGGCCGGTGATTACTCTTCGGCATCCGGAGATTGCCGAGCATCATATTTTTTTTTTTTTAATTTAAATATTTATTAAATTTTTCATGTTAATACAAACACCCAAAAAAAGGGAAATAATTCTCATACAAATAGACATTTATAACATTTCTACCTTTCCCTTACTAAAAAACTCTTTTCTTTCCCATCCCACTACCCCCCCTTCCCACCCCTCACCCCCCCTCCTCCCCCTCTGCAGACTCTAGCCCATTCTACTCTCTTGAGGCTTATTAATTTTTTGCTAACACCCTAGTTCATATTTTCCTATATTTCTCTTTCAATCCTGCTCTTTCCCACTTTTCCCATCTCCTAAAATAAACTCTCATCCTATCTTCCTGCATATGGTATGATCTTTCCATTCTACCTATCTGGTTTACTCTATTAATCCAGTCTTCCTCCTTCGGTACCTCAGCTTTCCGCCAAAACTTGGGTATCAACCCTTTCGCCGTGTTCAAGAAGTACCAAATACCTGAATCTTTATATTTATTTACGGATGTCTCCACATTGTGTAGGAGGCACGTCGTTGGGTCTAACCCTATGTCAATTTCAGTTATTTCTTTAATCAATTTGACTATTATCTTCCAAAAAGCCTGGATTTTCGGACATTCCCACCATATGTGAAACGCCGTGCCCATCTCTCCACATCCTCTCCAACACATATTTGAGTTTTCCCCATTCATCTTGTGCTCTACACTCGGTGTAATGTGCCATTGTGTCAAACACTTATAATTAACCTCAACCTCTCTCATACTAACATTATCGTGTATCAATCTAAACATCTTTCTCTGTCTATCTTCATCAAACCCAACTCCCATGTCTCTTTCCCATTTTGTGATAAAAGTTAACTTTGTGTTTGTGTCTAATTCTGTGAGTATTCTATACACTTTTGAAATACCGTGCTTTCCATCCCTTCGTGTCTCTAACAACCTTTCAAACATATTCCACTCCTGTTTTATTCTTAGGGGTTTCGGTAGATTTCCAATAAAACATTTCAATTGATGATATTTCCACTCATCTATTCTAATAAAAATATCTCCCTTCTTCTCTATTAAATCTTTAAGTGGTCTCAATTCCCCCTCCACCAAAACATCTCTCAGTTGGGTATCCTCCTTTCTAAACCATCTCCCTGATATCTTATTCTTTCCCGGGGGAAAGTACTCAGTATTTGTGAGAGGCATTAATATAGAATTAAATTCCCATTTCATGTTTTTGTGTAAATTGTCCCATACCCTAAGGACATTTAAAGTGTAGATACTTGTGCTTTCTTTAATTCCCCTGAACTGTGGTGGAACCCATATCATCGGGTTCAGTCTAATGCCACTAAGATCATTTTCAATTGTTACCCAACTTTTCCCCTTATGGTTAAATGTCCAGTCATATATTCTTGCTAAAACCACTGCTTTATAGTATCTCTTGACATCTGGTAGACCCAATCCCCCTTTCTCTTTAGTCCTACTCAATGTTTCATATGCTATTCTGGGTTTTTTATTCTTCCATATGTATCTTGTTAACATTTTTTTCATTATCTTAAAGAAGGCTTCTGGAATTTTAATTTGTACCATTTGAAATCTATACAGTATTTTGGGCATAATTACCATTTTGACTAGGTTTATATGTCCTATCCAGGATGGATTTCCTCCTTCTAGTCTTTTTAAATCTTCCCTGATCTCATTTATCAAAGAGATATAGTTTAATCTATACAAATGCTTAGATGAGGCAGTGAGTTTTATTCCTAGGTATTTTATCTCTTTTTCTCTCCATATAAAGGGGAATTCTTTTTGTAGTTTTTCTTTTTCATTCTTTGATATATTAATATTCAGGATCTCTGTTTTCGTTGGATTAATTTTTAAATTTGATAGTTCACCGTACTCCTTCAGAATCTTCATTATATTTGGGAGAGTTATTCGGGGATTCCCCACATAGAACAATAAGTCGTCCGCAAAGGCCGCTACTCTATGTTCTATGGATTCTATCTGAATTCCCTTTACCGATCCACTATTTCTTATTATTGACAACAGAGGTTCGAGTGACAATACATATAGCAGGGGGGACAGTGGGCAGCCTTGTCTTGTACCATTAGACATTCCAATGGGTTCTGATCTCTCCCCATTTACCGTGATGATTGCAGTAGGCTTCCTATAAAATTTACTTATCCACTCTCGCATTCTATCACCTATCCCCAGCACTTTTAAGTTGTCCATCATAAAGCCCCAGTCCACTCTATCAAATGCCTTCTCTGCATCAATTGACAAGAGCACCACCGGGGCTTTCCCTTTTCTACTTTTCTGAATAAGCATCAGGGTTCTCAAGCCGTTATCTCTACCTTCTCTCCCCGGTACAAAGCCCACCTGGTCTTCATGGATCCATTCAGGCATCAGATCCCTCAACCTGTTTGCTAACACCTTTGCATACAGTTTAGTGTCAGTGTTCAATAATGAGATAGGTCTATAGCTGGAGCACTGAGATGGATCTTTTCCCTCCTTGTGAATAAGTACTACATGGGCCTGTAGGGATTCTCTCTTCACTTCCATCCCACCTCCCAGAGCATTCATATATTTCTCCAGTTTGGGTAACAGTACTTCACTAAATTTCTTATAGTACTTAACTGTATAGCCATCCGGGCCTGGGCTTTCCCCCCCCCCCCCCCTGTGCTTTTTAATGCTATTTTAATTTCTTCCTGGGAAATTTCTGCATCTAGGGAGTTCAACTGTGCTTCACTTAGTTTTGGTAATCCTGCATTTTTTAAGTATGTCATCTTTTTTTTATTAATTCCCTCTTGAGCTTCTTTTAGAGGGCCTTGGGGACTAATATTATATAACTTTTTGTAATACTCCGTAAACACTTTAATAATCTCTTTATTTGAGTGGACCAGCTCCCCCTTTGAACTTTTTATCTTTTCTATATAGTTCCTATTTTTCTTTTTATTCAAAGCTCTCATTAGATATCTTCCTGGTCTGTCTCCCCATCTATATCTCTCATTCAAAACCCTGTTGTATACTCTTCTCTTCTCCTCATCCATCAACCTCTCTAGCTCATCTTTTTTATCCAATAGCTTCTGTCTCGTATCTTTTTTGTTATTTTCTTCTTATGTATCTGCTCCAAGTCCAATATTTCTTTTAATAGCCCACTGACCCTCTCTCTTCTTTCCTTTTTCTTCCTTGCTCCTGCCGCAATCAAGATTCCTCTTATGAATACCTTATGGCTTTCCCAGACTGTAGCTATCGATACTTCCTCTGTTTCGTTCTCCTTAAAGTATACCTTAATCTCTTTCTCGATTTTCTGAACTACATCCTCATCTAGAAGAAGAGCCTCATTTAGCCTCCACCCTAATCCTCCAGTCCACCTTCTTCCCCATCCCATTTTCATTACGACCGGAGCATGATCCGAGAACGTCCTTGTCTCTATGTCAATTTTAACCAAATGATCTATAAGTTGGTGGTCTATTAAGATGTAATCTAATCTCGAGTATATCTCATGTGCATTAGAGAAGAAGGTATAGTCTCTGTCTTTCATATGCGTTATTCTCCAGGTATCCACTAGTTGATATTCATGCATCACTTTTTTCAAAGCTCTCCGAGACCTACTCCCCTCTCTTTGCACAGAAGAGGTATTATCCTTTTGTGGGTCCATACAGAAGTTTAGGTCTCCAGCTACTATCAAACACCCTTTTTTAAATTCCATTAATTTTTTCAACATACCCTTCATATACATCTCCGGGTTTTTATTAGGGCAGTATATATTGGCTAAAGTACACTCAATCCCCTGAAGTCTACCTTTTAAGAATAAAAACCTCCCCTCCGGGTCGGTTCTTCTATCTTCCAGCTCAAATCTCATATTCTTTGCCAAACCTATTGCAACCCCTTTTGCTCTTTTAATTGGAGAATCTGCATAGTACCATATTGGATAGTGTTTGGATTTCAATTTCACGTTTGCCTCTATCTCAAAGTGCGTCTCCTGTAAAAATACCACTGACGTCGCCCTATGATGTAACTCATTAAACAGCCTAAATCTCTTCCCTGGACAACTCAGCCCGTTCACATTATAGGTTATAAACTGTATTTCTTCCATCATTCCCAATTAACTCCATCTCTCTTCCTGATTGCCTCTTCCTCTTTATCCCTTCTGTCATGCAGAGTATTAACCCAATACCTCCTCCCCTCCCTCCCTCCCACCCAACTCCCGTCCCCTCCCCCCTCCCTCCAACCCTCCCAGCCCGCCCCCCCCTCCCCCCCTCCCCCGACCCTCGCCCTCTCTTCTTTTTCCCCTACCCATTTTTAGGCCTATAAACTGCCTACAAATCATTTGTGGATCTATTTCCACCATTGATTTAAAATTTGGGGCGTAAGCTCCGCCTATGTACGGCTCACCTCTCCTCCAACCCCCCCGATTCCCTCTCTCTATCATCAAGGCTCAGCGAGAATTTTTACCCTTTACCTCCTCCCCTAACCGGAGCCCCCAAGCGGGTCTCAACATCCGGAGGGGGAAGACCAGGGGCGAGAGAGGGAAGTAAGAGAGAGAAAAAAAAAATCATTTTCTACTTAATTCTCCCTCTCTTCCCTCCCCAACCCCGGGGCCTCCCACCCCCCTCCCACCGACATGTTGCCAGTCCTCTTTTCTTATATCATTTGTATTTCTTTTGTCTTCTTTTTCTTCTTCCCACCCAGCTATCTCCATTCTTTGCAAGTTCAGTCTATCACAAAAATCTCTTATATCCTCCGGAAATCTCAAATACGCTGTGACCCCATTTTTCCAGCCAATTAGAGATGCTGAGGTACCCCACCTATACTGCACATTCTGTTTTCTCATTTGCTCCAACAAGGGTTTCAGGGATCTCCTTCTCCTTAGGGTCTCTGCTGTTAAATCCGCATAGATTTGGATAGTCAAGTCTCCAAACTTAATTAATGATCTTCCCTTGGTCTTCTTCCAAATCTCATCCTTGACCCTAAAATTTTGGAACTGGACAATTATGTCTCTCGGCCTTTCCTTCTCAGTAGCCTCTTTGAACTTTCCTATTCTAAACACTCCGTCTAACTTGATCCCGTCTGTTTCAGGTCTGTCTCTTATGGAGTTTAGGTTTTTTTTAACTAATTCATATAGTATTCCCCCTTTAGCAGTCTCTGGGATTCCTCGTATTCTAAGATTACACCTTCTTTCTTTATTTTCTTGATCTTCCATCCTATAGATCATTTTTTTCTGGTTATTTTCTAATTGGCTTATTTTTTCCCTTAGATTATCTATATTCTGGGCCTGGGTTTTAACTTTCTCCTCCATTTCTTCTATTCTTGATAGCAGATGTCCTAAGTCATTTCGAATAGCTGTCATTTCATGTTTTATCATTTTTTCCAAATTTTTAAACATTTCTACCATCTCCTTCTTATTTGGTATTTGTAGTTCACTGTCAGATTCTTTTTTTCCCAAGCCATCCACTGTTTGTTGGCCGCCACTGCTATTCATGCCCAATGATATTCTAGGGCTAGTTCCTGAACTAGTGTCCATTTCTCCCTTTGCGCCTTGGGCCCTTTCTGGCGTAGTAATTCCATATGATGTAAGTTTCTTTATTGTTCCTGTTTGGGACCCTTTGGGCCCTGCTCCCTTGGGGCCTTTGTTCTTCATATCCTCTATATAACTTAATAGACTTGCAATTTTTCCTATATCCTTTACTCTCTTGGGACACCTGGGTCTCCTCTCTTCTTTTCTTCTAACCCCTGGGAATCCACCCCTCCTTCACCCCTTGATCGCCTGTGTCGCTCAGGGGTCCACACCTCAATAGGCCCCCAACAGCTTTCACTCACCCTTCCCTTCACCGACGGAGAGTCAAGACTTGTTTGGAGGGCCTTCGCTGCTGCTCAGTCCTGGGGGGGGGGATTCCTCAGGGATTCAGGATCAAACAGTCGGCCAGGAGGTACAAACAGCCACGAGCCGGCATCCCCCTGTCACATCAGATCAGCCACCCTCTAGCCGCATGAATTTCCAGCCATGTAGGGAAGGGGAAGCCGGCGTGTCACTGCCTCCCTGTCAGGAAACCGGCCGGCGTCTCCACTTCCCAGTAGTCCTTTGCGGCGAGCGGCATACTCACACCGCCCTGCATCGATTCCCCGGCAACCCGACAGCTGCACTGGGATCTCTGCAGCGTGTTCACCTCCCGGAGGTCCGTGCCCGCTCTCCACTCCCTTCACCACGCCAGCCTCTCCTCCCTTGGAGCCCACCTCAGTCAGGTAGGGCTTCGCACCCTGAGGGTCTCGGGATGGTAAGTTTGGAGGTTACCGGAGAGCACTCACATCGTGCTCTCCGTCGCCGCCATGTTTAGGCTCCACCCCACTGTCTGTATGTCTGCTCCTGCCGAGCATCATATTGTTTTTGGTGGTACATTCTTTTACATAAAGGGGAAACCAGCTAGATGCTCATTGGAAATTGTCTTATTACTTACACTCTTATCTCTGGTATATCATTAGTTCCCATTACATAATTTCTGCCTGTGAGTAAATGGGTTGTGTTGGGGGCAGGCCCCCAATTATTTTAGTCTATTTGTATAACATGGAGTTCTTCATTTATTTTAATGTATATTGGCCCATTGCCCATAGGATATCTGTAAGCTCCTCCTGGGGGGGGTGGGGTGGCCTTTCTGGGCTCCCGTGTCTGCCAAAAAGACTCTGCTGTACCACTATATTTAAGTGCACGTTAACACAATCTGAATGTTCAGTATACTTAAGGTGCTGTTAACAAATGTAGTTATGTTAATTAAGTTTTTCCTATTTTTTTTGTTGTATTTAGTGGAATTGATATACCCAACTGTTCCTAGGAAGCTAAGTCCACTGCAAAACATGTTGCTGGTTGGATTTGGAAAAGTACACCTGCACTATTTGACAGTTTTGTGTACCTAATTGTTATATGCCTATTAGCATGTTTATTTTCAATCCACATTGGCTATTCTATATATATTTTTACAACTTACCCCACAATAAGTAAGCAATGTGTTAAAAAAAAGGATATTACCTTTTTGTGAATTGAGAATAGTGAGCAGGATCCATCTATATGGCAAATAGACACTTTACAGGTTATGGTGATGTAGTTGAGATTTGTCTGGTTAAAAAAATTACATGTTCTCATTTATTCGCTGGGTGCAAGAAGCAGTGGTAACTGGGACATGTAGGGGTGAATGTCTGTGGGTGAAATGAGTAGCAGTGGAGGTGTTGGTTGATGGAAAATGTCTGTTCCTGGTGGACTGATAAAGGGATGGTCCTGGTGGACTGATAATGGGATGGTGAGAAAGGTTGGCTAGTGTAGTACTGTTGTTGGGGTCAGCATATGGTCTTTTAGTTGATAGTGATGCTGGTGGTAAGATTGCTAGAGCAGTGTGATGTAAGCTAGATAAAGGCTGGGGAATAAAGAAGTAAATTTCCTTCTGTTGTCTACATCTCCACCTGGCAGTGTGCGGAACCTCTGTTACTAGACCCTCTAGGCTCAAAAACATAATGTCCTCAGTTTCTTTAAGTTTTTTGTCTTTTTTTAAGTCAACCAGTCTGTCAAACATTTGTTTATGCCTCCAGCCTCTAGTGGCCTTTCCTTAATTCCTGCTGCGGGGAGGCCCAGGTGTGGTGTGGATGTTGATGGTAACGCCTCTTCTGGTAGGAGGGTGATATTTGAGGAAGTGCTTGCTGTGGGCACAGTTTTATGGCTGTGTGGCTCCTCCTCCTGGTTCTGGTTCTCCTCTTCACCTGAAGACTCCCAGGAGCTTTTGGTGGTGAAAAAAAATCAGTATGTTGATATATGTCAACATCTACATTCTGTTAGGTATCATTTACACTTGCCAATGAGGCTAACCTGCCAATTTTGTGAGATTTGTTTGACTGTAGGAACAGGTTTCTGCACAGCCTATGCAAAGCAACAATAGACTGACAGCTGAACAGCATTTCCCACTTCCTTGGAGGCACTGGAACGTGTACTGATAACCTGAAATTCTGAAAGCATGATCATTATCGCAGGTAATTGCTGCATGCCAGAATACATCTGAATAGTCAGCAACTGCTGCAGCCACTGACAGGCTTTGTATACAGTTGCAAGAAAAATTATGTGAACCCCTTGGGATTACGTGGAGTTTTGCATGAATTGGGCATAAAATGTGCTCTGAACGTCATCTAAGTCACAACAATAGAAGAACACAGTCTGCTGAACATAATACTACACAAACATTAGATGTTGCCATGGTTTAATTGCACATAACATGTAAACATTCACAGTGCAGGGAGGAAAAAGTATGTGAACCTTTGGACTTAATAACTGGTTGACCCTTCTTTGGCAGCAATAACCTCAACCAAACGTTTCCTGTAGTTGCAGATCAGACCTGCACAATGATCTGGAGTAATTTTGGACCACTCCTCTTCACAAAACTGTTTCAGTGCAGCAATATTCTTGGGATGTTTGGTGTGAATCGCTCTCTTAAGGTCATGCCACAGCATTTCAATCGGGTTGATGTCAGGACTCTGACTGGGCCACTTCAGAAGGCGTATTCTGTGCTGTTGCAGCCATTGTTTTGTTGAATTACTTGTATGCTTTGGGTCATTGTCCTGTTGCATCACCCATCCTCTGCGGAGCTTCAATTGGCGGACACATGGTCGTATGTTTTCCTGCAAAATGTCTTGATAAACTCTGGAATTCATTTTCCCATCAATGGCAACAATCCGTCCAGGCCCTGAGGCAGCAAAGCAGCCCCAAGCCATGATGCTCCCTCCACCATGTTTTACAGTGGGGATGAGGTTTTGATGTTGGTGTGCTGTGCCTTTTTTTCTCCACACATAGTGTTGTGTGTTCTTCCCAAACAATTCAATCTTGGTTTCATCTGTCCACAGTATATTTTGCCAGTAGTGCTGTGGAACATCCAGGTGCTCTTTTGCAAACTTCAAACATGCTGCAATATTCTTTTTGGACAGCAATGGCTTCCTCCGTGGTGTCCTCCCATGTACTCCATTCTTGTTTAATGTTTTCCTTATTGTAGATGTGTCAACAAAAATGTTAGCATGTGCCAGAGATTTCTGTAGCTCTTTAGCTGACACTCTGGGATTCTTCTTTACCTCATGCAGCATTCTGTGCTGTGCTCTTGCAGTCATTTTTACAGGACGACAACGCCTAGGGAGAGTAGCAACAGTGCTAAACTTTCTCCATTTGTAGACAGTCTGTCTTACCGTGGACACATGAACATCAAGGCTTTTGGAGATACTTTTGTAACCCTTTCCAGCTTCATGCAAGTCAACAATTCTTGATCGTAGGTCTTCTGAGAGCTCTTTTCTGCGAGGCATGGTTCACATCAGACAGTGCTTCTTGAAACCAGTAAACCCAAAACAGGTGTGTGTTTTTTAAGGGCAGGACAGCTGTCAGCAACACATCCAATATCATCACACTGATTGGAGTCAAGGTTGGCTCACTCCTGGCTCCAAGTAGCTCTGGGAGAAGTCATTAAGCTAGGGCCTCACATACTTTTTCCTCCCTGCACTGTGAATGTTTACATGTTATGTGCAATTAAACCATGGCAACATCTAATGTTTGTGTAGTATTATGTTCAGCAGACTGTGTTCTTCTATTGTTGTGACTTAGATGACGTTCAGAGCACATTTTATGCCCAATTCATGCAAAACTCCACGTAATCCCAAGGGGTTCACATAATTTTTCTTGCAACTGTAGTATGTTTGGACAGAGCTTTTTGCACACACTGTTATAGTTACATATTGTACAAGAGGTCTGTGAGCTAATTGGCGGGGAAGGAACAACCCCCGTCATTTAGCACACACAAAAAGAGCTGTGGCTGTCAATCACAAGCTGTGTGCTGGAAGTGCCTCCACTGTCACCTTTTCAGCTCTTGGTGTCAGGAAAACTTGTCAGAGAGGACTCATGCTGATAACAGAGGAATTACACAACAGACAGAAATGACACTTTGGAGAGAGGCAAGAGAACACCGTAGAAATATGTGCTTTGTTCAGATTACATGTCTGAGGTTTACAACCATTTTAAGTCAAAATCTACTGGCAGAAAGCACTTTACTCATAAATAATATTTTTATTTTGTCCCATTGGCAGTGGCAGATGTGAATTATTGCTATCATACTGATGAAGGGTCATATGGGAGCAGCTCAGATTCCAGCATTTTTGGTCATCTTTCTTTAGGTAGATTCTGCAGGAAGATGAATGTGACCTGCCCAAGAACATTCCGCTGCAGGAAACAAGAAGTCTTGCTCTAACCTTTGTCTGTGTTGGAGCCAAAGTTGAAGTCTTTGCCCTGGTTAAGCATCTACAAAGGTCTAACTGTGTCCTGGTTTTACAGAAAAAAAGTTTTCAGTTATAAGCTCACTAAACCATGAATAGTTGTGGAGTATGTTTTTGGCTCACTTTCAATTAACCTCCCTAGCGGTATGATTATGTCAATATTTCTGTGCTCAAAGCGGTACATTTTATTGCATGGAAATATGTTGTTTTTTTATTGTAGGCCTGTAATTTTTAGGAATAACTCACTGAAATCTGTTCGAACAAGAGTCTAGTAAACATCCCGGGTATGATAAAATTTGAAACATGAAATCAAAAATTATAATAAATAATCATAAAAAATTATAATATAATAATTATAAATTTAATTTAATAATGTAATCAAATAAAAAACGCTGAAATTTGAAATATAGCGTCAAGTTCGCACATCAGTGAGGTTAGTCGCAAAATTGTTTTCAGTGTCTGATGAAGAATTTCCCCACTAATCATTATCACTGAATTCTGCAAATGGTTCTGAATTACTATCGCTGTTCTCTAGCTGGTATAAAACTGCTTTTGACCTAAAGGGACTCTTTTTGGACGCCATGGACTTTTCTCAGTTTCCAGGCAGAAAGAACAGTAAAAATGCAGGCAGGGCACAGGACAAAGCACTAGGAACAAAATGTATGTGAAATGCTTTGATACAGTAATGTTTTACTATGTGATTTTAGTGTATTTGGTGAATGTCACTTTTGAATTTACTGCCAGTCCCCGGCGCTCGCAGGAAACGGAGCCCGGAAGATGGATGCTGGCATCGGCCGGAGGAGATGGCCGGGGACGCTGCAGGGGGGACTTCGCGGGAGCGCAGGACAAGGTAAGTGAAACAGGGATCCCGGAGCAATGCTGCAGGGTAATCCCAAGTGTAGCTCGGGGTTACCGCTTTTGGTACTGAAAGTTTACCCTGAGCTGCACTTGGGAATACCAGCAGGGAGGTGGCTTTTTCTGCATACTCTGATCAACCTGAACATGCAGAATGTAATCATCTTCAGTCTATCATGAATGCTGCTGCCAGACTCATCTACCTTACTAACCGTTCTATATCTGCCACCCTTCTCTACCAAGCCCAACGGATAAAATTCAAAACACTAACAATAACGTATGAAGCAATTTATAACTCTGCCCCAAATTACATCACCGATCTTGTCTCTAAATATCACCCAAACCGTACTCTCCGCTCCTCGCAAGACCTCCTACTCTCTAGCTCCCTTGTCTCCTCCTCCCATGCTCCTCTCCAGGACTTCTCCAGAGCTTCCCCCATCCTCTGGAACTCTCTACCCCAATTTATCAGACTATCGCCTACTCTGCTCACTTTTAGGCGATCTCTGAAAACCTCTCTCTTCAAGGAAGCCTATCCTGCCCTCAGCTAATACTGGAATCTTCTACTCTTCCAACCAGTCCATCCCCACAGTTACTACCTTTTGTAACAATAGCCCCTCCCTCCTAGATTGTAAGCTTCAAGGAGCAGGGCCCTCCTAACCCTCTTGTATTGAACTGTATTGTTGCTGTATTGTCTCCCTTTATATTGTAAAGTGCTGAGCAAACTGTTGGCGCTATATAAATCCTGTATAATAATAATAATTTTTATACAGTTTTCTTTACTAGCATGATGGGTTCCTTTTTGAGGATACAATTATTCACACTATCATCAAGGATAATTTAGCATCTTTCATAATGTTTCCCACATGACGGTTCTCATGGTATCTCAAAGCAATAGAATAATTTGAAATAAGGACTTCAGATCTGCGAATTTGTTCTGTCTGAAACTGCATTTTCTACTTATTTGTTGTTTTGTATATTAACATTATTTTTAAATAATCTATTTTTTGTGCTTTTACTTTTAAAATTTCATAGAAATGATTCCAGCTATAATTAATTCTAAACTAATCAAAAGGTTCACAGGTCTGTCTCGCAAAGTGGCAGTAGGATGAATCCTAATGACAATGCTTCATAAGTTACTTTAGACTGGGCTCACATGTCCGGAAAACATGCTGCTGAAATGTTGCACTGTTGCACAATAGTTTCAGACTTGCATAGCATGGTCGCTGTAGACAATCATAAGTTTTTATCTTTGCTTTCTAGGAGACACAGCAACTCGCTCAACAAGGCAGTATTTGTTTCTTCTTCCCCGCTCTTGTGATGGGGGTCCTTTTGGTCATAGATATTGTGGTGAGCATGCACTACACTTGTGAATGCCTCTGTCTCAGAGAGGGACAATGTGATATCCAACATCTTAATCATCAGAGGTGTGTTTGCAAAGGGGTGGAGAACTGCTGTTTGGGTGAAAAACATGCAAAAAATGCTCAAAAACAAGTGTTGCGTATTTACAAACACATTGAAGTCTATAATGCCGAAAACACTTAATTCTATCTGAAATGTAGCTCATGTACTTTTTTGAGTAACAGGTGTCCAGCTACAAGCAACAAACAATCAGATATGAGGGGGCTATTAAAAACAATGGGATTTCTCTTGTTGGGCAATTTGGAGTTTAGAGCTTCAAGCTATAAAACTTCTTAGATGTGAATGAGGCCTAATAGTTGTGATTTCCTTTTCCAATTCACAATATAAATGTATGTGTCTGTGAGCCACTAAAATGCTTCCCATTTGTCGGATGTCGTAGCAGTTGCTACTGCCAAACTTCACCTTTTACAGATTGATTAAAAATTGGTGCTCTAACATCTTTAACATAAATTTCAGTGTCTGGGACCCATATGTCTAATATCTTAGCGGTTGTCAATGTCCAACAGAAAGATTAAAAATCAGAGCTCCAAAAATAAAAAGCAAAAACTTTGTGCTTCAAATACAAGTGAGCTCGTGGCTATTCTAAACTTTATATTTGATATAGTAAGAAAAATCTGAATGAGCAAACAAGTAAATCTGTCACAACAATAATTAATGAAAGTTAAACACTGCAATTATAACTGAAATTTAAACTGTACTTTCCCAAAAAAATGTTCACTTTTGGAGAAGTAAAATCAACTGTGTTTTGGATGGGAGCTACACTACGCATTTTAATTTAGTAGCAGTATCATACAGTGAGCAGAGCAAAATATTCATGTGATTTGGCAGCTGTATCATAAATAGATGCTAGGTGTTTGTACAGCTCACTGTGGTCTTAGGAGAAAGAAATGAGAAAGAACTAAAATGAAACTAGCTAGTGCAAATATTATTTAGTAAAAAAAAAACACAAATACCATGCTTAGGCATTAGATTAACAATATGGAAAGCAGCTCCCATAATATCCTAATATATGATAAAATGCAAAACTTCAACAAAATGTGCTGTGCTATCCCTTTGAAACAAACACACATATGACATAAATAAATTATAAGACATATACATAATTCTGTGCACAATAAAATAAATATCCAAACTGTACAATACAAGTAAATTGTGATGTACATGAAATCATATTATAGTCCCAAAGTTAGTTATTGATCTTCATAACCAGATTTGCCACAATCAAGCTGAAATTCACCACTTTCCACTGAAAGCCGCTTTTGTCCATGATAAATACTTGCCGCCACCATGAATCCTATATGGGGTTATTTGTTAAAACTGGAAAGTGTAACATCTGGTGCAGTTCTGCATAGAAACCAATCAGCTTCCAGGTTTTTCCAAAGCTTAATTGAACAAGCTGAAGTTAGAAGCTGATTGGCTACCATGCCAGATTCAAAGTGCAGATCCTTCTCACTGTTCTGCTGTCTCCCACAGGATGTAATGGCCTCATTGGTGAGATTTTATAATGGTCACAAGGAGTTATACTTATCCAGCACATATCTTTGAAAAGTAAGGTTATGCCCAATTTACTAGAAACAAAAAAAGTACAAGCTGGACTATATTACAAGAATGAAATACCACAGAGGATATAGCAGGAGAGTTTTAATCAGGAATAATAGGCATAAGTGTATGTCTAAATTGTATTTTATCTATGAGAATGGGGGGTGTGGTGAAGGTGAGTGATGTAACATTAGAAGGTATAGCTATACATCGTTTTTCCCCTAACTGATAGAAAAAAATATATGTAAATTAAAAAAAATAAATGTTCTATATAAGAATGGAAAACAAACAAAAAATTATATTTATATAAGAGATGTGACAATTAAATTTTTGGAATGGACTGGTAATAACCCTAACAAATACCATTGTATTCTTCAAAAGATTGGATGAAATATGACATTCTTTTTGAACTTTTGTCAAGATTCAAGGCACCATCGTTATGGAAATCCTTCTCATTCCTAAATCCTCCATTAGAATCTTCTGCACTGTTTCCTTGTCCATGTTCAATTCTTCTGCCATTATTTGCATATTAAATCTTTCATCTGAGGGTATGAGGGTTCATACTCTGTCAACATTTGCATCTGTCCTTTGTGTTTTTGACTGCCCACTTTTTGTCTCATCGTGGACATTTTCCAGCTCCTCCTTACACCACCTATGCCATTCAAAAACAATTTATTCCTTCATGGAATATTCACCATAGCCTGTGTTAACAGAGCTAAAGTTTCACTTTGATGCTTAGGGAAATGTAAGATGAAAGGCGCATGTGCGGGCAGAGATGTGGGTGGAATTGAGGGAGTGTGTGTGTCTGCAGATGGAGCTGAGCCATGGATGAAGATAAAGTGGGTGGACCAGACCGGGCGTCTGAGACTCCAGAGTCCGCCCACTACAGCGAGTTGAGTGTAAATACGTCAGCATTTGTTGTTTAAAGTATTAAAGCAGTTGCAAGACTGGTGGCCAGGAGAATGGAAAGCATAATGGCCACCAGTCTTATGTAACAGTTTAAAGGGAAATAGGGCTGTAAACCACTAGAGCAGGGATGATTTCCTCACTAGACGGATAGCAATCAATGGAAAGAAGAACATTTTGCTCAATAGTATGGATGCACCTTTACAATGATGAATTAATTTTTCTGCCTGGTATTCTGCTTTAAGAAATGTTAAAGTGGTGGAGTTCCATACATACTGTAGCTAAAGGAAAGGCCCATGGGATTGTGATTGCAATGCTGGACAAAGGATTCAATGGCCGGTGAAGGACCGTCCCATCTAACAGCTGACAGTCTCTCATGAGTTTGGGCTGATTTCAGTTTGGCGTAAACCTTAGCACATACCTAGTGCTGACTAAAATAAATATTAGTGCTCATTTGAACTTACACATCCCAAAAATTTTGTTTAATGGTTTTTTGTGTTACAATGCTTTTGTAGACTGTTTGATTCCGGAACACATTACAACAACCATTTTCAATGTCAATTATTGTTCATCCATAGCAATAAATACAAATCTGTCTTGTAGGAACAAACTGAAATTGTACACAGCCCATGGATTATGATGTTTAAATAATAACTAGTATTTTCTGTGTGAATTGTATGCTGAACTAAATCTCAAAGGATAACCTCTGGTATGCAAGTACAACAATTTTTTTCACAAGAGCCAAGCAACCTATATACTACATTAATATCTTCTGTATTTTTAATGCTGATATGCACAGATATTCAAAGCTGCGCTCATTTCTTGCTAGTTAATATATACAGTCATGGCCGAAATTGTTGGCACCCTTGATATTTCTCCAGGAAATCATGTATTTCTCACGAAACGTATTGCATTAACACATGTTTTGCTATACACATGTTTATTCCCTTTGTGTGTATTGGGACAAAACAAAAAAAGGGAGGAAAGAAAGCAAATTCGACATAATGTCACACAAACCTCCAAAAATGGGCTGGACAAAAGTATTGGCACCCTTTCACAACTGCGGATAAATAAGAATGTTACAAGCATGTGATGCTCCTGTAAACTCACCTGGGGCAAGTAACAGGTGTGGGCAATATAGAAATCACACCTGAAAGCAGATAAAAAGGAGAGACGTTCACTTAACCTTTGCATTGTGTGTCTGTCTGTGCCACACTAAGCATGGACAACAGAAAGAGGAGACGAGAACTGTCTGAGGACCTGAGAACCAAAATTGTGGCAAAATATCAACAATCTCAAGGTTACAAGTCCATCTCCAGAGAACTAGATTTGCCTTTGTCCACAGTGCGCAACATTATCAAGAAGTTTGCAACCCATGGCACTGTAGCTAATCTCCCTGGTCGTGGACGGATGAGGAAAATTGATGAAAGATTGCAACGCAGAATAGTCCGGATGGTGGATAAGCAGCCCCAAACATGTTCCAAAGACATTCAAGCTGTCCTGCAGGCTCAGGGAGCATCAGTGTCAGCGCGAACTATCCGTCGACATTTAAATGAAATGAAACGCTATGGCAGGAGACCCAGGAGGACCCCACTGCTGACACAGAGACATAAAAAAGCAAGACTACAGTTTGCCAAAATGTACTTGAGTAAGCCAAAAGCCTTCTGGGAAAACGTCTTGTGGACAGATGAGACCAAGATAGAGCTTTTCGGTAAAGCACATCATTCTACTGTTTACCGAAAACGGAATGAGGCCTACAAAGAACAAAACACAGTACCTACGGTAAAATATGGTGGAGGTTCAATGATGTTTTGGGGTTGTTTTGCTGCCTCTGGCACTGGGTGCCTTGACTGTGTGCAAGGCATCATGAAATCTGAGGATTACCAAAGGATTTTGGGTCGCACTGTAGGGCCCAGTGTCAGAAAGCTGGGTTTGCGTCCAAGATCCTGGGTCTTCCAGCAGGACAATGACCCCAAACATACGTCAAAAAGCACTCAGAAATGGATGGCAAAGAAGCGCTGGAGAGTTCTGAAGTGGCCAGCAATGAGCCCAGATCTAAATCCCATTGAACACCTGTGGAGAGATCTTAAAATTGCTGTTGGGAAAAGGTGTCCTTCCAATAAGAGAGACCTGGAGCTGTTTGCAAAGGAAGAGTGGTCCAAAATTCCGGGTGAGAGGTGTCAGAAGCTTATTGATGGTTATAGGAAGCGACTGATTTCAGTTATGTTTTCCAAAGGGTGTGCAACCAAATATTAAGTTAAGGGTGCCAATACTTTTGTCCAGCCCATTTTTGGGGTTTTGTGTGACATTATGTCATATTTGCTTTTCTGCCTCTGTTTTATATTTGTTCCAATACATACAAAGGGAATAAACATGTGTATAGCAAAACATGTGTTAATGCAATACCTTTTTTGTGTGAAATACTTGATTTTCAGGAAAAATATCAAGGGTGCCAACAATTTCGGCCATGACTGTATATATATATATATATATATATATATATATATATATACACAAAATATTGATATATATTCACAGTATTGGACAATCCACAAAAAAGTCTTCCAGTACTTGTCTTTATCTCTCCAAAGATCTAAAAAAAATAGACGGCTAAGCCTTTATAATTATCTATCCTATTTGTGACAAGTATGGTCTAATCAGTCTCTTAGGGAGTTACCCTGCAGATCATGGAGGAGTGTGTGCATAGTATGCTTCAATTCTTTTATGAAGCTATTTTGGTGGCAGCATAACATAGGAAATGTCAACACATTATTGCAGAGACGGCCAGGACTATAAACAAGACAAGGAGCATGTAATGTGTTAAAATTATTTAAAACATCTAATGAGCATACTTTAACACATAAAAAAATCAGTTATGTAAAGAAACACAAGATACAGTTTACTGTAATCCCATATTAAAAGATTAGAAACAACATCTAAGGAAATCAGAGAGTGTCTAATTGAGGTTCTCAGCTTTAATCCTTTGAGTAGACTCCCTCTTGGATAGAAAGATCTGTCAGTGAATAGTCTTGGGACTTCTGTAAGAAGAGTAAACTACAAGGGATGGACACACAATATTTTATGACCTTAAAAAATGAGAGATGATCTTATTTGTTAAAATAGATATGAATTTCAAAGAACATTAATGAAAGCAAATGCATGGCATTTGAAGTAAGAAATGTCTAATACTCACACACATACATACACACACACACACACACACACACACACACACACACACACACACACACACATATATATATATACATGTATGTTTAATCTGTAAAATAATTTCAAGTAATGATGATAATGTGTGCCTACTTTAGACTGCAAAGTATGCCCAGATTATTTATTTACCTTTTCTTCAAGCAATACTAAAGCAATACTAAAGGTTCTTTTTATTGTAAAATAACAAACATGTTTATACTTACCTGCTCTGTGTTGTGGTTTTGCACAGAGCATCCCAGACCCTCCTCTTCTTTGGTCCCCTACAGGCTCTCCTGGCTCCTCCTTTCTGTCAGGTGCCCCCATAGCAAGCAGCTTGCTATGGGGGCACCCGCTGCTCTGTGTGCCCATACTAATTCACATAGGGGGGGCGGGATATGGGGGCCCCCTTGTTAAAGGGGGCTTCCAGATTCTGATAAGCCCCCCACCCATAGACCCCCACAACCACCGGCCAGGGTTGTGGGGAAGAGGCCCTTGTCCCCATCAACATGGGGACAAGCTGCTTTGGGGGGATGCCCCCCTGCCCCAAAGCACCCCCCCATGTTGAGGGCATGTGGCCTAGTATGGTTCAGGAGGGGGGGTGCTCGCTCATCCCCCTCCCTTTCCTGACCTGCCAGGCTGCATGCTCAGATAAGGGTCTGGTATGGATTTTGGGGGGGACTCCACGCCATTTTTTTTTCTTTTGGCGTGGAAGTTCCCCTCAAAATCCATACCAGACCCGAAGGGCTTGGTGTAGATGGGAGGGGGGGACCCCACGCCTTTTTTTATTTATTATGGTGCTGGTTTTTAAATGTAATTCTCGATTTTTTTTTCTTCACTATAGCTCAGAAATTCAGCTGTCACTTCCCCCAGCTAAAAGAGAAAGTTTTCTTTGAGTTTATATCCCTAAAGGAAACAATGTTTTCTTTTAGTTTATTAAAAGATACAAAGTTTTCTGTAACTTTGGGGAAAGTGATAGATAAGCTTGTGAACTATAGTGAAGAAAAAAAAAAAGGCTGGCATTTGCATTTAAAAATCAGCGCCGGCATACACTTTGTATTGTGAAAATATTATTAACAATTGTGTAAACCGAGGCATTATTCTCAATGGATTTTCATTCATAAACCAAAAATTACTTTAACCGAGGCGATGGTAAACCGAGGTACGCCTGTATTATTGTTATTGCAATCCTTTGTATTGGGATACATAGAACCAACATACATCTGAACTGGCAACATAGCACAACATTTGTGTCACATTTGAGATATCTGGCTAGTTACACCAACCTTGCCCAGGGACTTAGGGTTGATTCACACCACAGAAATACAAGCCGGATTAGTGTTCAACAGCTCAGTGGATAAGTGGTTAGCACTGCTGCCTCACAGCGCTAGGGTTGTCGTTTTTAATCCCAACCACGGCAATGAAGTTGCATGATCTCCCTGACTGGCTACCCTAACATAGATGTGCTGGTGGCAGCATCTTTGCTTTCTGTCTAAATGATCCCTGGAATGTGAATTAGAATGAGGCCCTGTCTGTTCAAACACATTCAATGCTGCACCTTATGTGAATGTCAAATGATGGGATGAGATAAGAGCCTGGACTAATGATTGATTTGATAATGCACTCCGCCCCCTTTTGGGAAGGATTTGTCAAGCCAAGAGCTGAGAGAGAGAGGATTAAAAAAAATTTAATAAAATAATTGGCATGGCGTCCCCCTCCAAATCCCTAACAGACCCTTATCCAAGCATGCAGGTACCACATGCCTTCAAAGATGTATTTCCTTTGTTGAATTGCCTGCTTGGTTCACACTAGATGCGATTCAAAATTGTGCTTTTTGTTGGTAATTTCACCGTGTTTTCTGAAGATTGACCAATGAGTTATTGCATTTTCAATTGTGTTTTGCATTGTGATTTCTATTGTAGTCTATATGTGAAATCGCTACAAAATGCAGAAAAAGTTTAAACTTTTGAAATTGTAATGCAGCAATGTTAAGACACTCACATCCACATTCAGTAGATCCGATATCAGGTACAATTTCAATTCCCAAATCACACCTGAAATCGCGCACCCTGGATGCGACTTGGCTTGCGATTTGCATGCCCTGCGACTTGCAAATTGCATGCAAAATTGCACCCGATGTGACCGGGGGCTAACACCACAGTCCCATCTAATCAGATTTGGAAATTGGGCAACTTACAGTGAAGTCGCACGATTTAAAAATCAGATTGGATGTGAATGGAGCTTATAGTGGACAATAGGGTGCGACTTGGCCTACGATTTGCAAGTCGCCTGGCATGCAAATCGCATGCCAAATTGCACCCGATGTGACTGGGGGCCACCCGGTCACATCAAGCGGATTTTCAAGTGGTGCAACTTACACTACGGTTACATCATGTGACTTACAGTGAAGTCGCATGATTTCAAAGTCGGGGGACGTAATGATTTAAAGTGTGATTTGCAAGACATCTGACACAGATCTCTCTGCAAATCACATGAAAAGAAGTGTATTCATTACTTTAGAAATTGTTGCGGCTCCAACCAAGTTTGAACCACACCAATATGAACTCTCTAATAGCGGTCACATTGAGTGCAACTTGGCATGTGATTTGCATGACATGCGACTTGCAAATCGTATGCCAAGTCGCACCCTATTGTCTGCTATTAGAGCAGTCACATGGGTGATTTCTAAAGTAGTACATGTATTACTTTTGTGGCGATTTACATAGATATCTGTGTCAGATGTCTTGCAAATCACAAGGAAATCGGTATCTTCACTGTACGTCGCACAATTTCTAAATCGGCTTTGATGTGACCGGGGTGTAAGGCCTTTTATGTTTGCTTTCCTGAGTGTTTTTCCGATTTATAGGAAATCCTGCATACTAGTAAAAGTGAAATGACATTTTCAGTATTGCATGCGAGATGTGGTCATGTGACTGACTTAACTCAAGTGATAATCTGGAGTGACTTGTGCCAATAGTGCCAATAAATATTGCCATGGGGTTCCCCTTCACATCCCTGTTCAATGTCCTGTTGTATGCTGCACAGGTACACTTCACTGTGGATTTCTTTCTGACTCTGATTTGTGGAGCCTGTATACCAAGGGTTAACGCAGGTGGGAAGAGGATTCATCAGGTGCAAACACTTTTTCTGACCAAATGAATGACAGTGGTGAGTGTGGCCTATGTTATATAAAGAGTTACAGTAGTGGGTGATTTTGTCCTGAAAGAGGCCAGGTTATTTTCAGCAAGTCCTTGCCTGTGGTGGTTTGGGGAGGAAGAGATATTGTGGTGAATTGCCCCAGGCCACACTCACGCTGTGTTTTGATGTGGGCTGTTTATGTTTTGCTCTGCTCTTCCAAATGTGCACTTGGCTATAGTTTGCTTGCTTATTTAGACTGAAATGCAGTTTTCAGACAAACGTGATGAGAAATGTATGTGTGGGGGATTTGGGGAGGTAGAAGGTGTTTTATTTTGGCACATATGTATTTTTATATTGATATTTTGATCTGCAGCCTGTTTTGTGGATAGATAAGCCTACTAAGCAACTCATATTAATCATTTGTTTCCTGCTGTAACCTGTGAAAGCACAGTTCATTAGAAGTATAACCTTTTAGATTGTAAGCTCTTATGAGCAGGACCGTTCTATTTTAGCAACATCAATCCTGCTTTTTTTTCCCCACCAAGAAATTGACTACCTACTTGTTGCTGCTGTCCAAATAAATGTATTTATTTGATCAATAAACATTTGGACTATGTTTATTTTTGGGGGGGGTTATTTCATGTTCAAATTCAATATACTAGCACCCCTAACACTTATATTTTGCGAGCTATATAATATGCCCAAATCTAGCTTGTTTGAGTGCACATATGCAAGTATGTCCAAACTAACAAATCAAAAGCCCCCTATTGCACCACAAGACCATGTTATGTACCAATGAATAGGCTGTGTTCAATGTGCAGCTAGCTATTCCTTTTCTACAATCCTCTTAACAGTAATAAATTAGGCCCCCAATTTATGTTGACTTTGGGCCTTTACCGGCAAACATATATTCACCAATGCCAAATACACAATAGAGCTGCAAACATATATTTGCCAATGCCAAATACACAATAGAGCTGCAAACATATATTCCCCAATGCCAAATACACAACAGAGCTGCAAACATACAGTATATTCCCCAATGCCAAATACACAATAGAGCTGCAAACATATATTCACCAATGTCATATACACAGTAGAACTGCAAACATATATTCACCAATGTCATATACACAGTAGAACTGAAAACATATATTCACCAATGTCATATACACAGTAGAGCTGCAAACATACATTCACCAATGCCAAATCCACAATAGAACTGCAAACATATGTTTGCGAATGTCATACACAATGGAGCTACATGGAAAATTGCTATGGTGCACAAATAAACGCCAAGACGGCTGTTGGAGGAGGCGCTAGTGCAGCTGTCATACCGAAAATACGTCATCACATTTGCGGAAGGACGTTCGCGCACACCCGGAAGTGGTAGTGGGGAGTGTTAGTGTATGGGAGTGTAGTTAGGAGAGTTTAGAGGTAATTTGCAAGTCTATTTTTTAGCTTTGTGAATTTTTCTTTTGTGTAATTCCAGACCACATCTGGACATGGCGAGATCGCTGTTCTCGACCAAGGAGCTGATCCTCATTTTCAGGGGAAACATTACTAATAAGTGTTGTATTTTCAGTCGAAAACATGTCCAATTCCTAGATACATTGAGGTACATAGCAGAGGTTCAAGGCAGGGGCGGACTGACCATTGGGGAACTCGGGCACTGCCCGAGGGCCTGAGGTCAGTAGGGGGCCCCATGAGATGTCCCTGGTACCTTTCATAGGCTTTTTTGGGTGTGATTTGAGTGTGGGCGAGGACACAGGGGCCCCATGATCCCCTATTGCCTGGGGGCCCCATGAGTTGTCAGTCCGCCCCTGGTTCAAGGTATTCCATAGAAGAAGTTATTGTTCTTCCTATCTATACAGGTGGCACAGACACAAGCATACACCCAGGGCCACTGTTAGATATCACGGGGCCCCATACAGCATACCTGACAGCCCCCCACTGCCAGAGAAAATATCCAAATTATATTTATGGTAAAAATACACTAAAAACATTTTTAATGGACATAATCCCAACCATATTCCTGTGAAATCTAAATGATAAAACTGTACTGAGTTCATAAATAAAGCTGTGTGTGTAATTGAAGTCTTGGGGCTCATTCACATGGGTGCTGTGGCCTGTAGAGTGTGAATCAGTGGTTTGTTTTTGTGGTTGTCAGCGTTTGCAGGCAACCTGTTACACTATGGAAATGCTGCAGGTCCTAATTTGACAAGCATATGGGTGTAGGTGTACAGCCCTAAACACAGACCGTGAGCATTCAGGGCCACTTCCCCACGCCTTCACACCTGTCAGATTAAAATTCATACAGCTGCTGTGTCCCCATAGTGTAACAGGTGGCTCCAGCCACACGATCAACCCACTCATTCATGCTGTACAGGCCAGAGGACCTGTGCGAATGTGGCATTTTTTACTATTTTTTCCTCGGCTCATTAATTTCAATGGGCTGCCTAACATGTGGGAACATGCAAAAATACTGCAGGCATATTATTTTAAAAGTGTGTTGCACCTAACCACACAGTAGTGTGATGCCATGTGTTTTGGTGACTGTGAATGCGTCTGTGTTTACTAGATGTGTGGAGGTGCAATTAAGTTTTCATCATGGTACCTGCGCACATCTGCAGAGGGCATTGCATTTCTTTGCTGTGCAGGAAAATGCGTGCTCTTGTATGCATTTCTGTACCACAAATGGTGTGTACAAGTCCTAAGGGCCAGTTCACACTATAGAAACATAATAATGTGTTTTTGCATGCACTTTTTTGATGCATGTTTAGCGTGTTTCAGTGCATTTTGGATTCGTTTTTGACGTTCCAGTGCATTTTTTTATGCATTCCAGTTAATTTTTTCCCCTCTATTTTTCTTCAATTTAATTAGGGACATGTGTGTTTTAGTGCATTCCAGGGCGTTTTACCAAGTACAGCTCTATGCATAAACAATGTAGCCTGTTCGACTATTTTGGCAGCACCTGCATTGTACTGGAACTGCAAGCGCTGATGTGAACTATGACATTGACAACCATATAACCTTCTTTCTGTGCGTTTTGGAATGCAAAAAGCAACTGAAACACATGTAGTGTGAACTGGCCCTGCTCTGAGCACTGCTCTGGTTCCTCTGTCCTCTCTGGGGTGGTGGAGGACACCTGTGCTGGGTGTGGAGGTTGAGAGGTGGTTGAAGGAGACGGGGGGCCTGTCCAAGGAGCAGTACAGTGGAGGGATGGGCACACGGTCCCTGGTGGGATTGGTGCCGGCCAGCGGTATTCGGAGTAGTGCAGAGTGTGGAGGAAGGAGGAGTCCCTAGAGAGAACAGACCCTGGAGTGATCTTAGAAGGGATGGCAGGTTGAAACTACACTGGGGAGAACAAGAGACCCTGAGACACCTGCTAGCACAGGACACTATGGACATTTTGGACTGACTGATTCCCCTCCCAGGTTACCACATAAGGAGCCAGAATAACAGGTTGAGATGGTAATGGTGAGTTGCCATGGGCAACAGTTGAAGGATTATTTTAATATTGCTTTGTCTCTATTATAAGAAAATGGACACTTGAGAGGAGGGACTGGGCGGGTAGAAGATGAAGGTGCTGGGTGATCTCAGGGGTCAAGGAAGCTTGACTTTCTTATACTTTCTTAAAGTTAAACGGGACTGTACATATATCAGAGGTCATAAGAGGGGGGGTCTCACACAGGTGTGATAATACCATTTGTGAGCAGATAACCAGCAGATGAGTTCCATCAATATGAGGAGCAGATCCTCTAAGGGAAGAGGGGCAAAAATTCCGCAATCGAATACAAATATGAGTACAATTAAGAAATATATGCCGATTCAAGAAAAAAGTCCAGAGACACAATGCTCTGAGAAACAAAATGAAGGAAACAGAAAATATGACGGGGAGCAAACTAGACTGTCATTTGGAATGCGAGATGGAAATGTGATGAATGATTCTATAAATACGGACACTGTAACAGAGCAGAATGGGATGGACCAACAGGGAGCTATATCTTAAATTCCTTCAAAAACCGAGATGGTGGAAATGTTTGCAAAATTGGAACGCTCTATGAAAAATGAATTTGTGGTGATTCATAAGGATCTAGGAATAATGTTAACAAGAGTAGAAAAAGTGGAAGGGAAAATGGAATATCAGGCCCAGCAGATTGTTAAATTGGAAATGCAGGTGGAAGAGTTAAAAAAGGAACAGAGGAAGTTGGCATACAATCTATAGGATCAAGAGAATAGGAAGAGAAGGAATAACTTGAAGATCTGGGGCCTACCAGAAGATCCAAGTGAGGTGGAAAAAGAAGGCGTGTGTTTAACCCCTTAATAGGAAGATCAGACACAGACCCACAAAAAATTGAGAGTACATAGAATTAGATGTCCACCAGGAATTACATCAGAACTTCCAAGAGATGTGATTGTCCATTTCCATTATTATGAGCTCAGAGAGAGAATATGGAAAAAACTGCGTGAAAGATCGGAGATAAGTTTTGGAGAAACAAAGTTGCAAGTTTTTGTAGACGTATCTGCTGAAACTCTGTCTAGAAGAAGATTGCTGAAACCGTTACAGATGAGAGAGAAAAAAGTCAGATATAACTGGGGGTTTCCAGCATGCTTGATTGGGTGGAAAGATGGGAAATTGGCTAGGCTGAGATTCCCAGAAGAACTAAGAGACTTTTGTGAAAAATTAGAACTGCAGGACGTGGAAATTGCGGGGTGGTCAGAAGGGTCTAATAAGAGAGTGGAGTTAAGGAAAGAAAAATGGCAGCAAGTAAATAAAAGGAGAAAATAACTAGGGAGAGGGTTGGTGGTGGAGCGTTGGGTGAGGGGAGGGATGAGGAGGAGGAAACTAACTTATAGGGTTGACTTTCAGGCTTTCCTGTACCTAATTTTTTTTTTCCTCTTTTTCCTACGTCCCTTCACCCCTCCCGCTGTTGGCCCTTCCCGTTGTCCCCCCATAGGGTATCCACGTGGAGACTGGAGTAAGAGATTTTAGAGAGGGTGGGACATATGGAGGCCTAGTAGGACACGATACTAAAAACCATGTTGGGAGAGGGGGATCAGGTTAAGCGTACATGTTCAGAGCCATACCCTAAAATAGGAATTGCTAGTGGGGTAAGCCTGCATCACATTCCAGGGCAATATATAGGCCAGGGAGTTCCTAAGAGCAAGTTGGGTAGGGGATGGGGTGGGAGACGGGGGTTGGGGGAGGGGTGGGAGGGGTAGGGTAGTTGTCCAAAAATTTAATATTTTTTTCTCTGCCTACCTGTAAATGAAAGAGTTGAGAAGAAGAGAAATAGAAAGCAGACATGAACTCAATTAATCTTATGACTTACAATGTGAAAGGTTTAAATTCTCAGACTAAAAGGTATTGAGGGAAGTACACCAACATTCTATAGCTGTGGTTTTTTTACAAGAGACACACATATGATACCAATATCAAGCTATATTCAAGGAAATGTCCAAACTGGCATGCAGATTCACCAATAAGGAGGGCTAAAGGAGTTGCAATTGGATTTTCAAAAAACATGGGTTTTAAGGTTGAGGAGAAACTGGTAGACCCAGAGGGTCGGTAACTGGGCTTAAGAGGGAAAATGCAGGGACAAAAATATACATTGGTTAATATTTATTGCCCAAACAAAAATCCAGAAGTATTTCTTCAAGAAGTGCTCGGGAAAATTATGAACTTAAAGAGGGGTAGTCTGATCGTGGCAGGAGATTTTAATCTCTGTTTGGATTCCTGGATGGATGCATCTTCAAGTGCGCAGAGAGAGGTAGGTAAAAAATTAAGATTGTTGAAAAAGAGGTTATATATATCAACTAATAGACACATGGAGAGTGAAACATCCAAGAGAAAGAGACTATTCCTTCTTCTCTTCTGTGCACAGATCATATTCATGATTGGACTATATATTAATAGAGCACAGACAATTGAAATCCCTCTTTAAATCCGACATAGAGGTGATGTTTATCTCGGATCATGCTCCTGTCACAGCAAGGAGAAGAATGGAGAGGAGAATGGATTAAGAGGGCCATGTGGAGATTAAACGAGACACTTATACAAGATCTCAAAATAGAGAAAAGGTTAAGGGAAGAGGTCTAGCAATTTTGCTCTGAATGAAATGGAGGAAGTATTGGTGTCTACTATTTGGAAGGCACATAAAGCTTATATGAGGGGAATCTTGATAGCTTTAGGGACAAAAAAAAAGAAAGAACAAGAGAGGAAAATAAAGGGGGTAACGGAAGAGTTATACAAATTAGAACAGTAACATTTAAAAAAGCAGGATATAGATGTACATCAGAAGATTACCCTTAAAAGAGAAGAACTGAAAGATTTAATAGAACAGGAAATTAAGAAAGTCTTTAACAGCGTTTCAAAGGAAAGATACTGGTGGTGGAATAAACCAGGAAAATATCTGATGAATAAATTGAAGGATAAGAAATCCAAAAATTATATAGAAAAAATCAAAGATGAGAATGGGGAACTGGTACACTCTACCAACGGTATCGCTAATATGTTCCAAAAGTTTCATGGTAAGCTTTAGGTGAATCCTAAAAATCAGAAAGTAATGGAGGAAGAAAAGAGAAGGAAGAGACAATAATTTTTAAAGGCGGCACACTTACCAAGAATATCAGAAGATAAATTAGTAGCCCTAGAACAAGTAATCTCCTAGGATGAAATTAGAGCTGCACAACAGAGTACTGTTGGAGGAAAGAGTCCGGGTCCCGATGGTTATATAGTGGGCTACTATAAGAAATGTAAAGAGCTATTGGTCCCTAAACTCTGTAGATATATGAATGCATTAGGTGAGGAGATGGAAATGAGAGAAGAATCACTACATGGGTATATAACAGTTATCCTTTAAGAAGGGAAGGATAGTTGGCAGTGCGCTAGTTATAGACCCATATCATTAATAAATAGTGACACAAAATTATTTGCAAAAGTGCTAGCCACCAGGATGAAAGAGCTGATGCCAGAGTGGATACATTTAGATCAAGTGGGATTTATCCCAGGGAGGGAAGGAAGAGACAATGGTCTAAGAACATTGCTCCTCCTACAAAAAGCAAAAAGAGGAAAGCAGACGACAATTATACTGTCGATTGATGCAGAAAAAGCCTTCGATAGGGTAGATTGGGGATTTATGAAACATGGTAGAGATATTAGGAATGGGGACCAAAATGGTAAGGTGGATAAAAGGGCTTTATAACAGCCCTTCTGCAACATTCAAGGTGAATGGGTCTCTGTCAGGCACCTTTAAAATGTATAATGGTACTAGGCAGAGGTGTCCATTATCCCCATTGCTATTTGTTCTATCCCTGGAACCACTTTTGGCACTGGTAAGAAAGAACACGGATATTAAAGGAATTAAGATACAAGAAGTAGAACATAAGGTGGCAGCATATGCAGATGATATGCTGTTCTATATGGTTAATCCTAGACTGACGTTGCCTAATGTAATGGGATTATTAAAACAATACGGGGAGCTGTCAAAATCTGAGATCTTAAATATTAATGTTTAAAAGGTAGAGATGCAGATTTTGCAAAAAGACTTTCCATTTATATGGAGGGAGAGGGAAAGAACATATATCAAGTTAATTATATACCATTAATAAATTAATTAAAGATGAGTTGAGAAGACTCTCAATAGGGCGGGTCTCGTGGATTGGACGTATTAATTTGGTTAAGATGGTGATAGTCCCAAAAATCCTGTATACGATTCAAATGCTCCCACTATATTTAACAGGATCTTTTTTAGGATAATAAGAACATTGATACTGAGGTTTATATGGGCTAATAAGAAACCAATAATTAAGTATGAGGTTTTATGTAAAAACAAAGAGAAAGGAAGATTACATTTACCAAATATGAGGAAGTATTATATGTCAGTGTTATTATCATGGGTGTTAGATTGGCTACATAACTCACAGGAAAAAAGTTGGGTTAAAATGGAAGGTATAATAAGTAACGCACAATTAGAGAGGACGATCTGGATCCCACGAAAGTTTCGAGAATTAGATGAAAATAGTAGTACACTGACATGGGAGGTGTTGAGAATATGGGATGGGCAGCATAAGTCAATGGGTTGGAAGCACAATTCACTGTTGATACCCCTGGTGGATACAGACTTTTTTCCACCAGGGAATGATAATATTTTTGGGAAATGGTTTAAAAATAGAAATGTACGGTTAAGGGATATAGTAGATCAGGAGAAGTTATGTACTTTTTGAGAGTTAAAGAGTAAAAAAGATTTATTTTATGCATTAGATGAATTTAGATATTATCAATTAGGACATTTTGTCTCAACGTTCTCCCAACCACTGAGGATGCTGGAGCATATGCTTTCATTTGAAAAAATGTTTAGGTCCAGGATAGTACATAAACATGTAACCTATAGGATATATAAGATCCTTATTGAATGGATGGGATCTGAACCCCCGCTATTCTTAAAGAAATGGGAAAGAGAATTGGGTACAAAAATGAATGAGCAACAGAAGAATAAAATGTTTAAGTTGATGCACATGGTGGCGAATATGAACACAGTAGAAATGAACTATAAATGTTTAACTAGATGGTATTTTACACAGAGTGTAGCACATAAACAAAGAGACGAAATTTCACCACTATGTTGGAGGGGATGTGGGGGAAAGGGGTCAGTGAAACAATATAAAAATAGTATTTTATACCATCTAATCAGTGCTGCAAAAGGTTTAATCCCCAAATTTTGACAGGCACGGGATCCTCCAACAGTGAAGAACTAGATAGACGGGATCGAGTATATAAATGAGATGGAGGAGTTATACCATATAGATGAAGATAGAATGGAATAATTTAGAAAGGACTGGAGTAGGTGGTATGATTTTAAGAAATCTGAAAAATACCTTGAAGTAATGGGTGACCCAGTAGTAGAGCTGGAGAACTAACTGAATAAAGTGAAGAGAGAATATAGGTCTTAGACTGTGATCGGTAAACAGGATAGGAAAGAAATGGAAAGAATTAATTAGACAGGGGTATTGTATTGGGGAGGGAGGGATAAGTGGGGATGGAATGAGGGGTAAAAAGTTATCTGGGTTGTGACTGTTGAGGATGGGAGCACACTACTGGGGGAAGTGAGCCATAAATTATGTGCATATTTGAACATTATGGCAGAAGCACACTACCCTAATCTCTTAACAGTGTCCCGTAACTTGCAAAGAATTGTAGGGGGGTTTTCTGGTAAAGACTGGTATTTAGGTTTATGTGGAAAGGCTCTAATCATCTATATATGTGTTAATAGAGAGCATTATGAACTCTCCCCCCCCCCCCCCCAAAAAAAATGCAGTCTGTACTAGCTGGCGATTGGTCTCCTCATTGTGACATCTTCTTCTGGATATTATCCCTTAACTGGACTGCCAATAAGAAGTATCCATGTCACAGGGACAGGGACTTTGGAATCTAAAAAAGAAGAGAAAAGGTTCAGGACATCAAGCCACCATAGAATTAGGTAAGTAAGTTGAAAGCACTTCAAAATATGTAATATATTTCTATAAAATTAGTTTAAATAGCCTATGCCAAACATCTGTCATAAAAACACCTTTACTGCCCTCCAAATTAGAGTATGTTCAAAGCCTACAATAACACAACAATACAAACTGAGCTACAAATAGTTACCTACAGAAAATATTCTGCTCATGTACACTGTATGAATGGACGTTATGAAGCACTAACATAATTTCCTATTCCATTTTAGAAATGTTATTCAGTGATTGATTTCTTTCAAAGTACTGCTGTGTTACATGTACTCCTTTTTATTTACTCAGCTATGCTATACAGCTGTGACGGTTGTTTATGATTATCCTGCGGTAGATTTTGAAATGTTCTTTTGATTAATTTTTCAGATCCATTAAGCTATCAAATTGACACTGATGCTTCACAGATTAAAGTGAAGCAATTACTGCTTTAAAAAAATAGGATGGATTTTCAAATTTAGGAATACTTCTTAAAGTTTACCAATGAAACTTGCAATATGATTATTTGCAGATAAACTCTAGGAGAGGTGCTGTTATTAAATTAAGATCAGTTTACCTTCCAGAGATCCCCTAGCAATCTAGACAGTTCAATTTAGGGATGTTTGAAAAAATACTTCTCTTTTTCCCTTGAGCTGAAACTGTTACTTTCTGTTACGATGCCCTTTACAACTTTTTTTATAATTATGTACAAAACCAGGCTTGATCCTGTGACATTTTCTAGCAAGTCAATATATTTTTGCCTTTGATAAAGAAATAATTGGGCAGTATGGTATCTTTCAACACCAGAAGGTGACTTGTGGCAACAGTTTAATAAATATAAACTTGTCATATTCAGCTCACCCCAGTTTGTAGCAATATGCAATCTATAAATGTAGTGAATATTTTTGGAAAAGGTTTTATAAGGATAATCATATAATTTACAGTAGCAATCATTATGTTCTAATTCTCAAAAATAATTTGCTCCATTTTAAAAGATCTATCTACCAAAAACCTCTGTCTGAGTTGTTAGTAGATACAGTTTGTTAGGAAAGATTTCTTTATTTAGAGTCCCAGTGTCTAACCTGCCAAGCCCCTTATGAGGGTGTCCCTCTTGCTAGATTTATATATAATTTTATTGTGTGTAGGCAAACGTGGAGGACACTCAAAGGGAAATGAAAATGTTCTGAACCCAGTGGTGGACAGGTTGTTTAGTAATAGATCTCAAGACTGTGGTACTCAATTGAAAAGAAGCCAAACTTCTCAAAAGAATCCAGGGGAAAGCTTATATCACTGGGCTCTACCTATAAACAATATAAAACGATTATTGGATACAATGTCCATTTAATGTTTACCTGTTCTGTGCAGATGGACAAACATCAATGATAGCAAAACACTGTGTACAATATAAACTTTGTGACCAAGATGATTCTGAAAGTGTTTGTAACTCAAAATGAATGACATTTTTTTTTTGCTAAAGTGCTGTATATTGTCAGAATTTTTCTTTTTTAATTATATACTTGTTTTTGCAACTTTTTTCATCCTTAGTTGCATCTAATTGTTGATGATTTCCTTCTGGGCAAGACAGTGGCTAAATGGTTAGCACTTCCACCTGGCACTACTAGGGTCCCTGGTTCAAATCCCAGCCATGGCATCACCTGTCTGGAGTTTGCATGTTCTCCCTGTGCCTGCGTGGGTTTCCTCTGGGTACTCCTGTTTTCTCCCACACTCCAATGACATGCTGGTAGGTGAATTGAATCCTGTCTAAATTGGCCCTAGTATGTTTATGTATAAATGTGAGTTAGGGACCTTAGATTGCACACCCCTTGAGGGTTAGGGACTGATGTGAATGTACAATATAAATATGTAAAGCGCTGCGCAAATTGATGGCGCTATATAAGTACCTGAAATAAATAAATATTCTTTTGCAACCCCTTCCTGTTTACACCAATGTTTGCTTGGCATTTTCAGATTGGATATCTTGATGATGGTAACAGTGGACCATCCATGTACAACGGGTGTTGAAATGAACACTTGTACTATTCATTGGAAGCCTGTGTGAAAGGGTGACAAAGCATTAAAAATTGGGAGACAGGAAAAAAGTATTCTCATTCTATAACAGGAGAGGCTGAGCAAGGACCTTCATGGCAGGATTACCAGGTATTATATTAATAAAAGCTGCAGATTTTCGAAAACTGATAATATGTTGATATTAGTCACTTGTTTTATATATACTTAGTGTCCTATTCTTATAGTGTTTAATGCTCACATTGTGCATTTTGTTATCTTTTTTTTTTTTTAGGAGCTCACTCTCTAGGCTCCACTAAGCGCTGTTGCATTGTAGTGGGAGTTGAACTTCCAGATCCTTGCTACTTCAGATGGATGTCAGTGTACAACACCAGTCCCAATGCTTTGCCTCCACCATCCTCACTCTACTGCGCCATTCACAAAAAACAGTGATGATGCCACAATTGTGCTTTGTGAATGAACCAGTATAATTTATAGACTAGTTCCTATGCAGTGTAATCTGATTGGTTCCACTTTCCAATGCAGTGGGTAACAAAAGTTTGTCTCACCGCTGTACACATAAGGAGCTCTCAATGGAGTTTAGAAAATGGAGAGGGCTCCTAAAGGAATACAAATAATTACATTAAAGATTAAAGAACATTAAAAATAACTGTGCCTGGATTTAGCATGCCTACTGTTCATCACATAATTTTCCAGGGGTGTTAATTTCTTAAATTTGTAAGTATCTGACTGTGGTTTAATTTAAAAATGTGAAATAAGGTTTGTTGTAATAGTGCTCATTGTAACCTGGATTAAACAATTCTCCATTTCAGGGGATGTGGATTTCATGTTTCCTAAATGCAGAAGAGAGCTGATTTACTGTAAATTGATATGGGCAGCTCAGACCTTGGAAGTCCTGTTTATAGAAGAATCCAGAACTGAATTTTCACTTTGATCTCTAAGGGACACAACCAATGTACTTGGCAATAGACATGGGGTTTCATGAGCTGGCGGGAGTGCCTTTGCAATAAAATAGGTATTAGAAGCTGTATGGCTAACTTTTAAATGAACAAGGGTACATTTCTTCAAACCAGAAAGTAAATTGGAACCTGATTTTGATTCATCGATATTAGCAAATGTGGATCTAGATGCTAAAATCCAAAAAAATTATTTTCTGGATGTACATTATCACGTTAACAAAGTTTTTGAATATTCCATAGTGTTTCCAGACCTTTGTCTGTTAAAATTCATCAAAGAACAGGTTTTCCTGAAGAACACTTGTGATTAATATACATATATCAGAACGAAATATATAGGAGTTATTAGAAATACAATGATGACAGTACTGATGGTTTGACTCTTGCAGAGTACTACATAGGACTACATAACAACTGTGCTTGACTCCCCATGTGCCACTTTCATTTTGACACTCCATGTCTCACAATCACCTATTTAGAATTTAGAATACACATTTTAGAAGATGTGCATATTGGATAATGAGAAAACTGCTTCCTTATTATGAAGAATTCTATAAAAAAAAGTCAGAACAAAGAGGAATTCTTTATTTTAATTTTCTTTAGCATTGAATATTGACAGGTAACTATGCTTTTTGTAGCAGGCTTGTTCAATATTGCCTTATATAGTGTATCACTCATACAGATTATTACATTATGGCATGGCAAGCAAATATTTGCCTAATTAAGTAATTTGGTTTTTATATTACTATATTCAATCTCTCTCTCTCTCTCTCTCTCTCTCTCTCTCTCTCGCCCGCGCGTGTGCTCCCTCTCCCCCCTCCCTCCCTCTCTCTCTCTCCACCCCCCCTCTCTCTCTCTCTGTATATATATATATAATTTTATTTTTTAATCTATATTAATTGGTTGTATGCAAAGGAAGAATTTAGATAATTAAGAGATCTCAGTACAAATTACATCAGCGAATGTCTGTAAGATATATAGATATAATTTTTTTCAAAATCACTTAGGTATTACATTGTATTTTTAGGTGACACTAGTCCCAGTTTACCTAACCAGTTCTGTCAAAAGAGTGATTATCTCTTAAGTTTATAGCCTTCTAACAAGCTGAATGTTTGAGGTCAACTCTTGACATGGCACAGGAGTATTAGGAAAAATCCCAAATTATTCATAATCCTGTAGTTCCCTCTTTAGGTAATTTGGATCATTTATTAAAGAAAATGATCACCTTTAGTGACATCATAATTAGGCGAGATAAGCTTTGCCTACCTAGGGGATACAAGTTAGGAGATAGTTGGAACAAGGGATGACAGACAAAGGGGGGACAGGGGACAGGGAACAACAGACGGACAAACACACACACACAGAAGTGAGCTGACCTAAACCTGACATCACTGATACCATAGAATCTATATTAGTAATGTATAACTTTCTTTTTTCTGCAGAAAATTTTTGCTCACCTTATATCTCCAGCTAAACCGTTTAGTCTGATAATAGTGAGGGTTAGCACCGGAGTTGATTTGAAATACTGTAATTTTAACTGCAATATAAATTATCTTCATTTCAATTCTCGGGGGGGGGGGGATTCTCTTTGGAATATCCCCAAAACTGGTTTCAGATTCTAGTCATTAGTTTAGTTGGTGATATATAACAAAATAGAAAACTTAGTGGAAATTTGTATTAAATTAGTTCATGGGCATTAAAAAACTTTAAGGTTTGAATATCGGGTTGCAAGGAGAGATCTCATGGTCAATTTGCATATCCTTGGTATATTCTGCAACTAACAGTTCATACGCAGCATCTTTTTAGACAGTCGGTCCTATTTCACTGGTATTTGAAATATTTGCTAGTTTGAATTTGTAACCATTATTTTGATTAGATAGTTGAACTGATATTTTGATGATTATTTATCATCACTAATTATATTTGTAATTACCATTTTGCACTGATTTTATTATTATTAATATATATATATATATATAATTTTTTTTTTCAGATTATTGATTTTTATTTGTCTTCAAATTAGCGCAAATAAAGAACTCAGGTTACCAGTTGATTTATGAAAATTATAAGGGAATTTCATTAACCACTTGCCCTCCAGAAGATTTACCACCCCCCCTTAATGACCAGGCCATTTTTTGCTATTCGATGCTGCGCTATTTCAACTGGTAATTGAGCAGTCATGCAAAGCTGTACCCAATTGAAATGTATGTCCCTTTTCCACACAAATAGAGATTTATTTTGGTGGTATATGATCACCAATGGGTTTTTTTTTTATTATTTTGCTATATAAATAATTTATGCAGCTTTTACTTTCTGACTGCCTATCACATTTCTTGAGGTGCTAAAATGCCAGGGCAGTGCAAACCCCTCCAAATGACCCCTTTTTGGAAGTTGACACCCCAAGGAATTTGCTGAGAGGCATATTGAGTCCATGGAAGATTTTATTTTTGCCACACATTTTTGGAATATGACAAAAAAAATATTTTTACGACAAAGTTGTCCCTTAAATTATATATTGCCCATTCATATCATGTGTATATGTGGAATAAAACCCCAAAACACATTCTGCTACTTTTCCTGAGTATGGGAAAACCACATGTGAGAAATTTTTTGGTAGCCTAGCTACATACAGGCCCCGAAAATCTGATGACCACCTCCAGGCTTTTAAAGGGCATATTTCCTCATGTCACTTCCTCACTTTCTATCACAGTTTCGGAGGCCCTAAAATGCCAGGATAGTACAAACAACCCCCGAATGACCCCTTTTTGGAAAGTAGACAACACAAGGAATTTCATAAGAGGCATGGTGAGTTTTTTGAAGATATCATTTTTGTCACAGGGTTTTGAAAAAGAAAAAAAAGAAAAGAAAAAATACATTTTCCTTTTCTTTCTTCGTTTTTCAAAAACTTGTAAAAAAATACTCACCATGCCCCTTAGTAAATACCTTGAAGTGTCCACTTTCCAAAAAGGGGTCATTTGGGGGGGGGGGGTGCTTCTACTATCCAGGGCCAACATTAGAATCTTATGCCACACATCACTTTTAACCACTGGAGGACTGTCAGGAAAGGCCTGCCCATAGTGCTGGTGAAGTTCCGTTGCGCACATATATGCACATGCGCAGAGTCCTTACGGGCCAAACAGATGTGCAGGCACTTAGACATAGGCGTGCACACAAGCGCATGCGCACTTGCGCATATAGGCACGCGCCTGTCACTAATGCTGGCGCCAAAAGGGCTATTTAAACTGGCTGCAGTAGTTGTCCCATTGCCGTATGGTCTTATCCCTGCTTGTGTTCCCTGATTCCTGTGGTTGTCTCCTGATACCGAACCAGCTTGTCCTTGACCTCCGCTTGACCGCTACCTGCGCTGACCTCTGGCTTGCATTGGATTATCATTCTGTCTCTGCTCCTGTCTGATTGATCCTCCATTGCTGACCTGGCCTGTGACCCGACTACTCTTCCTCCTGCCTCTTTAAGCCTGATCTGCCTGACCAATACCGAACCCAGCTCGTCTGACCCTGCATCCTCAACACGCTGCTCTCGGGTATCCATCCATCCAGCATGGCTGCATCAGAACCCTGCTCCCTGCCTACAACTCATCAGCTTACCAGTTATTACTAGACTGATCACAGGCACTCAAACTCCACTGTGCCCCTGCGACCGCTGTCTCACCATCAGCTGTCCTTGAGCTGGAGTTGTATGGGACTGCCTCTTCACGCCAGGCTCACTATCCAGGTACGTGACAAGGACCAATCCTTTTCTGACACTTTTTGTATACATGGAAAAAACTGTGTTTTTTTGCTACAAAAACATTATATATATATATATATTTTAAGCAGATGCCCTAGAGAATAAAATGGTGGGTGTTGCACGTTAGTGCAATGGCAACAAACTATGTAAATTATTAATATCCATAAGTGACGTTATAAAAGCCTTTACAGATTTACACAGGCGGTCTAATGCTAGAATTACTGCCCTTGATCTGACGTTTGTGGTGCAATCTCTGTTTACATACCAACACGGTACCAACACTTGCGTTTGCCTTTGAGCACTAGCACAGGGATGGGGGTAGAGGTGAATTTTTGTTTTAATTAGTTATTTTGCTTTTTTATTTTTACACTGTCCCTTTTATTTCTTTTAATCACATTTATTGTTATCACGGGAAATGTAAATATCCCCTGTGATAGCAATAGGCAGTGACAGGTACTCACTGAGGTCTGTTAGACTCTAATCTGGGGTCTATTAGACTCTAGATCTCTCCTTTGCCCTTAAAGTATCTGATCACTCCAGGATTGGTGTGGTCAGATGCTTTACAAATTTTAAAATGGCGCTGTTTATATCTGGCAAAATGGAAATGATGAAATGCTCATAGCTTCCATTCTCTTGGACCATAGAGATGAATGGAGGTATTCCAGTCTCCAATCAGCTCTATGGTCAGCCATTGCATTGCATTCTTGGGTTCCCCAGTGGCACAAGAGAGCCAAAGAAAACTGTAGAAGGCAGAGGGAGGGGGGATGTCCCTTCCTGCTGCTTGTAAAAGCAGTCCAGCAGCTAATTATCCACTAGGATTGCTTTTACATGAAAGCCAACCATCAGCTGAAAAAAATTATACCAGGATGATGCCTGTAGCTGCAGGCATCATCCCAGTATAACCACTCAAAGTCCAGCGACGTGCCAGTACATTGCTGATCCTTTTTGGGAATATATATAGCAGCAGAGAACATGGTCATATGATGAATTGGGTCTGTGGACCAATATGACCGCAATTCATTCTTTTTTGTAATGCCCATGTTGAAGGTTAGGCCCCCAAAAAAAATTTTATTCAGAAAGGTTTCGATGCAAATTGTCTGGCAAGAGCTGAATTTTGGTGGGCGGCGATGTATTGTTGTGCGTATAAATTGCTTTGATCCACAATCAATTCATACAAATCTTTAGTAAAAAACAGCAGAAAGGCTAAATGCTAGTGCTGGCGGTAAAAATGGGGCTGATCCTGCTAACACTGCATTTTTTGGAACACTATACTAAGGAGGCACTATATTATGGCAATGATCAGTGACCTATAGCGTGAGTGCGATAGTGTGCAGGCAATCTAATGCTAGCTGACCCTGGCTGAGAGGGGTGCTAACTCATCCTGACATTGTGGCAGTAATACAGTGATCAGTGAAAAATTCTACAGTGTACTAATGGCACTGGCTGGATGACAGGGTGATCAAAGAGTTAATAAGGGCAATCAAAGAGTTAAATGTGCTAATCTAACGTGTGTGTAAAATGTAGTTCTTTTACTCAGTGCTGTGTTCTCTCTTCTCTACCTGACTTGACATAGGGGGCAGCGAGGGGGCACACATGCGCATGTACACCTGGAAATAGAAAGTGATGTAAGGGTACGTCGCTTTTCCAACTGCACATTGTGGGCAGGCAAGCAGCAAGTAGTTAAAAAATAAATTAAACAGAAAAATTTATCTCAATATTTTTATTTTTTTAAACATTATTTTTCTTTTTTTATTTACTATTTTTTTTTAATACTTTCATCGGTGTAGTGCAATGCTACCATAGTAACAATGTACTACTCTGGGGGGAGGTGATCAGGGATTTTTTTTTCTTTCAATAAAGATTATTGCACCTGCAATGCAATGTTTGCTTTGAACTGTCATGAATGGGTTAGGTTCATGACAGTTCAAAATACAATGATCTGTGATTGGCTACAGCTGGTCACATGGTACAGGGCCCCATGTATCATGTGAGAGCTGTGGCACAATTTCAGCTCACCAGGAAGAGAAACAGAGCTGTTATGAATCAGATTGATTCATAACAGCTTTGTTGTCATTGTGATGAACACCCGTTCACCGTGATCTTCATTCCGCTGTGTCTGGTGGATACAGCAGATGTGGGAGGGAGGGTTGCACGCCCACTCAGGCGTGCAGTTCCCCCCTGTGTTAGTACAACACCAGCAATGTACAGGTACATCACTGTTCCTGTAGCTGCTGCCCATTCGCAGTACATTGAGGGTAGGGGGGCGGACGGAAAGTGGTTAATTCCAGATCCCTGCTTGTCTTCATAAATCGTATACTGATTATGTTTTTCAGAGCTAAAGTTCTGATAGATGTGCAAATTGTACAGATAAATAGATTTTTTACATAATGTTATATTACCACAGGCTATTAGAAATGGGAAATAAATCTTAAAATAAAAAACAATTATGCTAAAATAAAGTAAATATAAATCACTATTTCTACCCAATTACTTTTAAGCACACTTCACCTCTACCCTTAGAGGTGCACAAATATAAACATAAATATGCTCAGTGAAAAATTAATAAAAACCCTTCATTAAATTATAACCATAATAATTTCAATTATGATTATGTCCAATGACGAAATGCGTCAAAGGGAAGTGACGTCAGACGCATACGAGAAACCGGAAGTGGAGCGGCGGCCATCTTGGAGAGGGCAAAAATCGGCTGTTACTTGCGATTAGGACTCTCCTGGATCCTGGATGGCAGAAAGGTTTTTATATGTTCTATGCGATTGAAAGATGTTTCTAATGTAAGCAGTACTATTAAAAGTTTGGATCTTAGTATGTGGCAGTATTACACTATGATCTGTTCCTTATATATGGGTATCTGAATGGCGTATATGGTGGAAACATATCTGAGGTGCTAGGGTGGAAGGATCCATACAGTGCTATGGGATCAAAGTAAACCCTGAGGACATCTGCAGGAGGATTTATTTCATCGTGTAATTTCTGGGGATCGAGATCAAAGCAAAAATTATTTTGAATATTGGTAAGGGTATTCACTCCTTACCTTAATAGAAGTGTACACTGTGTTGTGAGTTTTTGAGCACAGTAGAGTGTTTCACATACACGGTTTTGCACTGTATATTGCATGTGTATGTGGTTTGATATACACACCTGTTTCTCACTTGGGTGATTATTATTGGAGTGATTTCACATGTAATTTTTTGATTTATAAAGGATAATGCACTATGTATATTTTGTTTTTTTTGAGGTAATCAAGTTTTGCAAGCGGCTGAGAGTTTTTACACTTGAATCAATTTTGGACAACACGTACTTATTTACTTTTATTTTTAAAAAGGGATATTGGATATATATATTTTTGGACGTTTTGGTTTTTGGTTTTTAATTTTTATATTTTAGACTTTAATTTGAAATTATTATGGTTATAATTTAATGAAGGGTTTTTATAAATTTTTCACTGAGCATATTTATGTTTATAATTATGCTAAAATGTTTGCCAATAACCTATATAAAGTTTAGTGTAGACAAATGACCAAATACACAGTTGTAACACATTCTGGGGATGATTTAATAAAATAATTGAGAATCTTGACACAATAAATTGGGGGAATATTCACTTTAGTTATGTAATCAACTGAAAACCAAATCCCTATTCATTTTGAATATCCAGTCATGCGCAGATGAGGTAAATAACAGGAATTTGCTTTTCCTGTGATAAGGAAACCCAGAGAGTTGCAGAAAACAAAAGAGTGCTGAATGCCAAAAAAGCAGAAATGTAAGTTCCTAGACTAAATGAGCATTTAACTCTTACAGTCCTGGAGACTCAATGGCAAGGTTTTTTTTTAACTAGCATGAAATTCATCTTTAATTTCCTTTATATTTCAGTTTTAACAGCTATATCATACTGCTGACCATACATACAATCTTCTCACTCTCTAATGACTTTAGGTAGACATCTTCTGCATTTGTTCTCAGCAATTATCTCTGTCTCAAACAGTTGCTTCTCTTTTCTCCAAACCACTGGTCATCCATCAGCAGCCTACACCAGAAAGCACATAGAATAACTGTTGAAAATGATGAAAGTGCAGAACCTGGGCCAGTTTTTCACTCTCAGTCACAGAAAGTATCATAATTGCTATATCTTTGGCTTCAAGTCTAAAGTTTCTGTTTTACTCTAAATCTCCAATACATATTTTCACTTAAATTGTCTGTCTGAAGTATGTTTCTAATTTACTTTTAGGTTATACACATGATTTGGAGAAAATTAGTTTAATTTAAAAAAAAATGCATGTCTTTAGATCTGCTCTGCTTCATACCAGTCAATCCTGTTTATTTATGAGTCATAAGCATTTAAAAATGGCAGTCCTCTCTTCTTCTCTTTTTAATGGCCAGCAAGTTATACTATAGACCCCTAGTTTATATGTCATATAGCTACGTCGCCTGTAAAATTCTCTCTAGAGTGGCAGGAAACCTTTCAAGGTCGAGCCCACAGAGGGGAATCATCAATTCACATTTGCCTCAGCATATTCAAACTTCTACTACATATAAAGGTTGAATTACTAAGGGAATTGATCATCAAAACTCACTCATTTGTGAACATTTACTCCAATGTTTTGAGTGAAATTTCTGAATTTCTTAACTCAGTCCACTATTGTTCTATTGAAGTTTACTCTTGTGGGGGGGGGGCAGGCATGTGAGATGCAGTGCTTCATGGAGCTCCCTGCATAGATCCTGACAACGATCCTGTCACCAGCTGGCATTTGATTAGTGACCAACATCATTCCCTTCCTGAGCATTTCTTTTATCTGTTGCCACATGAATCAGCTCGGAAGCCCCGGTGATGACCCGAAAATCCAAGCGGTAGCTCTGGAGTCTCAAATGACCCTGCTGTGGCACTGCCTCAGAGGACTCCTCGTGGGGCTGACAAGCCAAGAGATCCAGCTTCTAAGGCTGCCAAACAACACCGCTAGCATGGTAAGGAGCTTGCAAGAGATATTCTTTACTATGCCCAAAAGCTGCCAGGACCACATGCACAGAGACTAGGGGGATCCAGAGGCCGGGGTCAGCTTAATCCATACACAACCTTTACCTCCCTCCACTATACAGAGCTCTGATGTAGATGCAATTCATTGATCCGAGGATGAGCAACTGGATAACTGGGGGGTGAGGGTGTTGATACACAGGGACCTGGATTTCCAGGAATTGACAGCGCAAATTGATGATGAGGGCAGATATGTATTTTTATATTGTAAGTTGTACACCCTTTCCTGTGTTATTGAATGATATATGTCCCTCCTCCCTACTCTACTACAGTGTTGAGACATTTGTTATCCTTCCTATCAGACAAGCCTGATACTCCCATATTTCTACTATGAGACTTTAATAGCTGTACTGATCCCCAGCTGGATAGGCACCCCTCATCCCAGGGGATGCCGTCCTGCAGGAGACCTTTGTTGGCCCACTTTATGGTTGAATTTGGGAGGGTGGATATTAGAGGGCAAGACACCCAATGGACCTGACCTTTTCTTGCTTTTCCAAATCTCACTTGTCCCTGTTCAGGATTGACCTTTGCCTGGGTAATACGGCCGCTCATGCTTGGGTTGCTGAGGAATTGCAGGAGGCAGTTGGTGGTATATACGAATGGAGGGTACTGTATTCCTCCTTTTTCCCCTTGGGTAGGGAAACATGTCAGTGGTGCCCTCGTTCTTACAGGAAACACATTTAACTCATGAGTCCAAGGTTAAGTTATATTCAAGGAATTATCCACACTGGCATTAGGCAGACACACCGATAAAGAGGGCTAAAGGAGTCGCAATTGGATTTGCAAGAGATATAGGCTTTAAGGTGGAAGAGAGACTGGTTGATCCAGGTCGGTACTTAGGTCTTAGGGGGGGTCTTGCAGGGGCAAGATTATACGTTGGTTAATGTCTACTGTCCAAACAGGAAGCCGGAAAAATCTCTCCAGGATGTCCTTGGAAAGGTAGTGAATTTCAAGAAAGGCTTTCTAGTGATGGCAGGAGATTTTAATCTGTGTTTAGACCCCTGGATGGATGCATCTTCAGGTGCTCAGAGAGATGACAGTAGAGTTTTAAGAACGCTAAAACAAGGTTATATCAAAATCAATTAATAGATATTTGGAGAGTGAAACATCCCAGGGAAAGAGATTACACCTTCTTCTCGGCAACGCCTAGATAGTACTCGTGTCTGGACTATATTCTAATTGAGCATAGACATTTAGAGTCACTGATCGGAGCTGATATTAAGGTTATGTCCATTTCAGATCATGCTCCGGTAATAGCAAGTTTACGAATAGGGGTAGCTCAGAATCAGAGGGCTATGTAAAGTCTGAACGAGTCACTTATGCAAGATATAGACATAGAGAGAAGGTTAAGGGGAGAAATTGAAAATATTTTTGCCTTGAACGAAATGGAGGAAATATCAATAGCCACTGTCTGGGAGGCTCATAAAGCATATATCCTATCCCTCTTGTATTGAACTGTATTGTTGCTGTATTGTCTCCCATTATATTGTAAAGCGCTGAGTAAACTGTTGGCGCTATATAAATCCTGTATAATCATAATAATAATATATCAGGGGAGTACTGATAGCTCAAGGGATTTAAAAAAGGAAAGAACGGGAGCGAAAAATGAAGGAGGTGCTGGAAGGATTATATAATTTAGAACAGATCCATAAAAAGCAGGAGCCAAATATATATCAGAGGATTATTCTTAAGTGAGAAGAATTAAAAGATCTAATGGAACACGAGACTAGGAAAGTTTTTAATAGTGTCTCAAAAGAAATATACAGGTGGGGGAATAGGCCAGGGAAATATTTGGTGAAGAGGTTGAAAGATAAGAAATCTAGAAATTATATAGAAAATATCAACAATGAGAAAGGAGAGCTGGATTACTCCTCCACAGAAATTGCTAATATGTTTCAAAATTTTTATAGAAAGCTTTATGAAGTGAATCCTAAAAAACAGAAAGGAGTGGAAGAAGAGAGGAATAGGATGAGCATTGAATTTCTTAAATTTCTTAAAGAGGCACATTTATCAAGACTAGCGGAAGAGAAACTGGTAGCACTGGATCGAGTAATCTCTCAGGATGAAATTAGTAGTGCACTGAAGAACATGGTAGGGGGAAAGAGCCCGGGCCCTGATGGGTTTGCGGTGGGATATTATAAAAAAACTTAAGAAATATTAGTACCTAAACTATGTAAGCATATGAATGCATTAGGGGAGGGAATGGAAATGAGAGAGGAATCTTTGCATGCATATATAACAGTTATTCCTAAGGAAGGAAAGGACAGTGCACAATGGGCCAGTTATAGACCATATCTTTATTAAATATTGATACAAAGCTATTTGCAAAGGTGCTGACCACTAGGATGAAGGAATTAATGCCAGAGTGGATACATGTGGATCAAGTAAGTTTTGTTCCAAGGAGAGAGGGAAGAGATAATGGTCTAAGAACTCGAGGAGGAGGGAACAGTCGATGTTCATATTATCAATAGATGCCGAGAAAGCCTTTGAAAGGGAGAACTGGGGTTTTATGTTTAATACGCTGGAGGCCTTAGGAATAGGGGTTAAAATGATAAGGTAGATAAGGGGGTTGTACAATGGACCATCTGCATCGAATAAACTAAATGGGTCCCTTTCAGGTTCCTTTAAAATGTATAATGGTATGAGACAGGGGTGTCCATTGTTTCCCCTATTATTCGTATTATCTCTGGAACCATTATTAGCTACGGTCAGAAACAAAGATATTAGAGGAATTAGGATAGGAGAAGTAGAACACAAGATGGCAGCATACACTGATGATATATTGTTTTATAGTGTTAATCTGAGATTGACGTTGCCAAATTTAATGGGATTGTTGAAGTATTATGGGACATTGTCAAACCTGAAGATAAATTTATCATAATCTGAGATCCTAAATATCAATGTAGCAAAGAGAGATGCAGGCCCTGCAAAAAGAATTTCCTTTTGTCTGGAGAGAAAGAAAATTAAATTATTCAGGAATAAAGTTAACTCCTTCATTAAAAAATTTATACCAAGCTAATTACATACTATTAGTAAATTAAATCAAAGATGAGTTGAGAAGGCTCTCAATAAGAGGGGTCTCGTGGCTTGGGCACATTAACTTAAAGATGGTGGTGGTCCCAAAAATCCTAAATGTTTGAAATGATACCGATATATTTGCCAGGACCCTTTTTAGGATAATAAGAAAAATTATATTGAGGTTTATTTGGGTTAATAAGAAAGCAAAAATAGGTTATAAGACTCTTTGCAAAAACAAGGAGAGGGGAGGATTGAACCTGCCGGATATGAGGAAGTATTTTATGTCGGTGCTCCTGTCAAGGGTGGTGGATTGGTTATATAATGCAGAAGAAAAAAGTTGGGTAAAAATGGAAGAAGTATGGCACAGTTAGGGAAGAGTATTTGGTTTCCATGTAAGTTTTGTGTATTAGGGGAAAATAGTTGTGTATTTGAGGTATTGAGAGTCTGGGATGGGTTACACAAATCTATGGGTTGGGAGTTTTAATTCACTTCTGATTCACCTGGTGGGGATGGCTTTTTTTCTGCCAAGGAATGAGGAAATAGCAGGGAAATGGTTTAGAGATAGAGATGCAAGTTTGGGGGATATTTTAACTGAGGGGAAGCTGTGTAAAGTTCAAGAATTAAGGAAGAGGAAAGATGTATTTTTTGCATTGGATGAGTTTAGATATTATCAATTAGGACATTTTGTTTCAACACTCTCCTGGCCTCTGGGGATGGTGGAGGATATGCTACCATTTGCAAAAATGTTGAGTCAGGATACAGCCTGTAAACCTGTATTGTCTAGAACAGGGGTCCTCAAACTACGGCCCGCGGGCCACATGTGGCCCGCCAAGGACATTTATCCGGCCTGCCGGCAGGGGCGTATTTGCTGCGAGAAAGGGACACTAAGTACAGGGGGCTGCTGTATCTTAACTGGCTCTGTGTCCCAGTCATACGACGATCTAGTCCGGGAAGCGCTGCTTCTTCACTCACTCCGGCCACTCCCTCACTCGATGTTCGCGCTGCCGCTCGGCTCCGCCTCCTCACCGGTGATTGGGGCCAATCACAGCACCATGCTGGAACAGGGGTCAGCAAGTTAAGTGTCATTGGTGTCAGTGGAAGGAATAGTGCCCCATCATTGGTGTCACTGATACTAAAATGGGGCATTATTCCTCCCACTGACACCAACAATGGGGCACTATTCCTCCCCCCACTGACACCAACGATGGGGTACTATTCCTCCCACTGATACCAATGTTGGGACACTATCCCCCCCCCCCCCACTGACACCAATGACGGGGCACTATCCCCCCCCACTGACACCAATGACGTACTATTCCTCCCACTGACACCAAAGATGGGGCACTATTCCTCCCACTGACACCAATGATGGGACACTATTCCTTCCACTGACACCAATGTTGGAACACTATCCCCTTCCCCCACTGACACCATTGACGGGGCACTACCCCCCCCCCACACTGACACCAACGATGGGGCAATATTCCTCCCCCCACTGACACCAATGATGGGGCACTATTCCTCCCCCCCACTGACACCAACACGATAGGGCACTATTCCTCCCCCCACAGACACCAACGATGGTGCACTATTCCTCCCCCCCCACTGACACCAACAATGGGGCACGATATCCCCCCCCACTGACACCAACGATGGGGCACGATTCCCCCCCACTGACACCAACGATGGGGCACGATTCCCCCCCACTGACACCACAGATGGGGCACGATTCCCCCCCACTGACACCAACAATGGGGCACGATTCCCCCCCCCCACTGACACCAACGATAGGGCACAATATTCCCCCCCCCACTGACACCAACGATGGGGCACGATTCCCCCACCACCTGACACCAACGATGGAGCACAGTTCCTCCCCCCCACACTGACACCAACGATGGGGCATGGTTCCTCCCCCCCACTGACACCAACGATGGGGCACAGTTCCTCCCCCCCCACTGACACCAACGATGGGGCATGGTTCCTCCCCCCCCACTGACACCAACTATGGGGCACGGTTCCTCCCCCCCACTGACACCAATGATGGGGCACGGTTCCTCCCCCCACTGACACCAACGATGGGGCATGGTTCCTCCCCCCCACTGACACCAACATTAGGACACGTTTCCTCCCCCCCCACTGACACCAACGATGGGGCACGGTTCCTCCCCCCCCACTGACACCAACAATGGGGCACGGTTCCTCCCCCCCCCACTGACACCAACGATGAGGCACGGTTCCTCCCCCCCCACTGACACCAACAATGGGCACGGTTCCTCCCCCCCCACTGACACCAACGATGGGGCACGGTTAACCCCCCCCCACTGACTCCAACGATGGGGCACAGTTCCTCCCCCCCACTGACACCAACGATGGGGCACTGTTCCCCCCCCCCACAGACACCAGCGTTGGGGCACAGTTTCCTCTCCCCTCCACCGAACCCAGCGATAGGGCACGGTTCCCCCCCCCCACACCTACACCAGCAATGGGGCACGGTTTCCTCCCAGTATTCCCAGTATTCCCGCCGCCGTTGTATGTCTGCAGTCTCTGGTCATCTCCTGTACTGTGTCCGCATTTGTTCATAGTTTTTTTTTTTTTTTTTAAACTATAGTCCGGCCCTCCAACGGTCTGAGGGACAGTGAACTGGCCCCCTGTTGAAAAAGTTTGAGGACCCCTGGTCTAGAATATATAAGATGCGCAATGAGTTGATGGAGCCAGAGCCTCAGAGACTCTTGGAGAACTGGAAAAGAGAATTGGGTATAAAGATGGATGAGCAACAGAAGGATAAAGTGTTTAAATTGGTACACGGGGTTGTAAACTTGAACACGGTAGAAATTAACTACAAATGTTTGACAAAGATGGTATTGTACACTGAATATTGCACATAAATTAAGGGAAGAAGTTTCACCGTTATGTTGGAGGGGCTGTGGAGAAAGAGGGACTATGTTGCATATTTTGTGGGAGTGCGTAAAAGTTCAGAAGTATTGGCAGGAAGTAATTGTTTGTATACAGGAGATTTTGGGAGTGAGTTTTCCAAAAAGATCCATGAGTATTTTTATTTTATAGTACAGAGGTATCAGTGAAACAATTTAAAGGTAGTTTATGATACCATTTAATTAGCGCTGCTAAAGAGCTGATCCCTAAATTGTGGAAAGCACAGGACCCCCCAAGGAGGAGAGAATGGATCAATTGGATAGAATATATAGCTATAGGATGGAGGAGTTATTCCATATAGATGAAGACAGACTGGAAAAACTGAGAAAGGATTGGAGTAAGTGGGATGCTTTCAAGGCTTCTGAAAAATATTATGAGATAATGGGAGACTCGGAAGTAGAGTTGGAGAAAGAAAATGATTAGCTGGGAAAAGTGGTATTAGTAAAACAGAACTTACAGCTCTGAATGAGTGATGTAGACAGCCTTAAAGAAGGTAGAACTTAATGGACAGGGATAAGAATCAGGAAGGGAAGGTTGGGGGATGGCGGGAGGATGGGAATGAGGTTACATGATTATTTTGGAATTGCTTAATGTTAATGTAATTTATTTTGTATTGAAATAAAATGTAATAAAATATATAAATAAAAAATTTAAAAAAATCTGAATAATATATTTAAAATATATATATTTTTTAAAATATTTTTTTAAATATATTCTTCAGATTTTTTTTAACATATAAAAAAGTAATTTAACATATAATTTTACATATATTTGTAAATGCATTCCAAAAATGTAGATTTGCATTTTCAAAGACATACAGTATATTTGAAGTGTATTTTTACAAATATGTTTTATATATTTTGTAAAAAAAACGCATTTCAACATGCAGTATATATACCGTATTTTTCGGACCATAAGACGCACCTGACCATAAGACGCACCTGGTTTTTAGAGGAGAAAAATAGGAAAAAAAATATTCTGAACCAAATAGTGTAATAAAATATTTAATAAAGTATAACAGAATAATATTTGAACCATATAAACTGAACAGCAGTCAACAGTGGCATTAAGAACCATTATCACTGTCATTAACACATAAAGACAAAGGTTTGAGTACTCTAGTCTTCTGAAAACCCCAAGAACTCTTCTTCGCTAGAGTCAGAATTCATGAAGCTCATTTGTTCACAATCACTGACATCACTTTCTTCGCTGTCTTCGTATAAAATACAGTCTTCACTTCCATCTAAGGCATTGCTAATGCCACATTTTTTGAACGACTGTACAACAATCTCTTTCTTCACTGAGTCCCATGATCTTTTCACCCATTCGCAAACTTGAGTGATGGTGGGCCTCTTCATTCGTCCAGTGGGTGTCAAATCATGGTTACCATCAGCCATCCACTTGTTCCACTCTTCTCTCATAAAGACCTTAAATGGCTTGTTTATGGAGACATCAAGAGGTTGCAACTGGCTGGTAAGACCTCCGGGAATGACAGCTAGATGGGTCTTTACTTCCTTGAAGCACTTTTTGGTTGGTTCACTAATATGTGCTCTAAATTGGTCAAGCACTAATAGGGCAGGTTTTTTCAGAAGTCCTCCCGAACGTTTGGACCACACCTTTTCAACCCATATTTTCATGCCATTGTCATTCATCCATCCTTTTTCATGGACGTGTACCACAACACCTCTTGGAATGGCATCTTTTGGAAATGTTTTCCTTTTAAAAATCAGCATGGGTGGCAATTTGGTGCCATCGGCACAGCAGGACAACACAGCTATATAATGCGTCTTCTCGTGCCCTGAAGTTTTCACTGTGATGGTTTTGGCACCCTTCAGGTCGACAGTCCTATTAGAAGGCACATCAAATGTTAGCGGAACTTCATCCATGTTCCCAATCTGGCCAATTTCAAAGCTGTTTTTCTTTCTGGCTTTGATAACAAAATTGTGAAAGGACAGAATTTTAGCCTCATATTCTTTGGGCATTTTTTGGGCAATTCTGGTTTTGGTACGCATAGCAAGACCACATCTTCTCATGAATCTGTAGCACCATGATGGTGATCCTGTAAAGTCTTGAATGCCCCTCTCTTTAGCAATGCGTTTCGCTTCAAAAATGATCATTTTTGTTGAGACGGAAAAGCCATTATTGCGATGAAGCATGATCCATTCTTTCACGTCCACCTCCAACTCTGGCCACGTTGCAGCATGCCCACGGAAAGTGTGCTTGCTTTTGTCTTCTTTTTGCAGCCGATCCTCCTGTTTCCTCCAATCTCTAATCAGTTTTTCAGTTGAAGGCGGCCCAAAATGCCTCTCCGCTGCTCTGTTTCCATGCTCTTTAGCATATTTGATAACCTCCAGTTTGTATGGAATTTTATAGGCTATTCTTTTCTGCTTCAGCATCTTTGTAGAATGAGGTACAGTAGTACGGTACAATATTTTTCTGCAACAAAATGAAGGAACTTTCAGTATACCATAATTTCTTCAATGATTACGGTACTATTGAGCACTAACCATTTGCGTTTTCACTGAGCGCTGACCATTTGCTTTGTTTATGGTACCATATATGGGAGTATGGTTTATGGTACCGTATATGGGAGTATGGTTTATGGTACCGTATATGGGAGTATGGTTTATGGTACCGTATATGGGAGTATGGTTTATGGTACCGTATATCTGAAGTACCGTATATGGTACGGTACTTCAGATCACAAAAGTGACAATTGAAAGGAAAAGAGGGACAACTGAAAGAAAAAGAGTGACAATTGAAAGAAAAAGAGTGACAATTGAAAGAAAAAGAGTGACAATTAAAAGAAAAAGAGTGACAATTGAAAGAAAAAGAGTGACAATTAAAAGAAAAAGAGTGACAATTAAAAGAAAAAGAGTGACAATTGAAAGGAAAAAAGGGACAGAGGGAAAACAGTTTTTTTTATTGGGAACAGTTTATTGGGAAAATGTAGTGTAGTGTAGTGTAGTGTAGTGACATTTTACCTCAGAAGCCGATGACTGGAGTGAGGGGCATGCGCACTGCTGTGTACTGTAACACCGCCTACTACATGCTATCCTCCAATAGCATACGGCGGTGACACAGCAGCAGCATCGCACCGCCTGCACAGATCGGCTTCCCGAGGACAAGGTAAGGTGAGAGGGGCATGCGCACTGCTGTGTACTGTAACACCACCTACTACATGCTATCCTCCAATAGCATACGGCGGTGACACAGCAGCAGCATCGCGCCTCTGTTAAGCCGCCTGGCAGAGTCTCTAGCAGCCCACCGCACGGACGCTCCCAGGGCGCGGGGTCTAAGTCCCAGCCTGCTATTCACCAGGGCCCCTGATGGTGGGGATGGACTTGGTGCAGACTGAAACCAGGTCGCGACCCCCGAGTGCGTCCTGCGGTAGTAGAGAATACTGACAGGGGAGTGCAGGAACGGAATCTATTTGGAAGAGGCAGACAGATACACAGGTCTGACCCAAACCGGATGGATGGATGGATGGATGGATACGGTATGCGTGGTCAGACAGGCCGGTCGGTATTATGCGGGCAGCGAGGTACAGAGGAGCGAGCTAAGAATGGTCAGGTCACAAGCCAGGTTCAGCAGGATGCGGGCAAATACAGTACCAGGGATCAGACAGAAGAGTAGTCAGGCAAGCCAGGGGTCAAACAGGAGAGAGCAGGATCAGGAACAAGCAGAGGTCGGCAACGGAGTATACAGCAACACAGGAACAGGATACAGGACACAGGATACAAGACCAAACGGCAACTAACATACCTGTTCCTGCGTTTAAATAGCCCGCCTCCCGCTGTCATTGGTGCCAGGCGCGCGTCCGTGATCCCGAGTGCGCATGCGCGAACCCCGCCGCTGCCATGCGCGGCCAGGTCCTACCGCCCGCCGGGTAGAGAGAGTGGGTGTTCTGCGCATGCGCCGCCCGACACGATGCCGCAGAACACCCGGATCCTGACATTGCCCCCCCCCTACGGGCAGCCGCCGGATGCCCAACAGTTCTCTCTTGCGTGGGTGGTTGTCAAAAAAATCCCGAATCAATCTAGAGGCATGAATGTTCTGGGAGGGTTCCCATGAGTTCTCCTCTGGACCATACCCTCTCCACTTAATGAGAAACTGAGTCTGACCCCCCCTCTTCCTACAGTCTAGAATAGTCTCAATTTCGAACTCCTCCTCCCCATCAACGTTTATGGCGTCAGGAGGCCTAGATCTCCGGTTCGGGAATGGGTCCGGTGCCGCGGGTTTCAACAGCGATACATGAAATACCGGGTGTATTCTAAAGGATTCCGGGAGTACGAGCTCGTACGCCACTTCGTTAACCTTCCTCTTTACCTGGAATGGGCCCATAAATCTCGGTCCCAATTTCCGCGATGGACATATCATCTTAAGGTTTGTTGTGGCCAACCAGACCTTGTCCCCTGGGTGTAACATAAGCTCCCCTCTTCTCCTTTTGTCATAGTTCTTCTCGGCCGAAGATAGTTTCCTGGAGAAAAATGCCACGGGATGCATCAGTTCCTTGATGCCCTTCCTTTGGGAAAGCACAGCCCCAACCGCGTTTTCGGAAGCATCCACCTCCAAGGTGTAGGGTAATGAAGAGTCAGGATGGCTCAGTACTGGGGCCTCGGTGAATAACCTCTTTAGGGACTCAAAGGCTTCCTGCGCCTCAGATGTCCACTTGAAATGCACTCCCTGCTTGGTAAGTTGCGTGATGGGGGATACTAGGCCTGAAAAGTTCCTAATGAATTTCCGGTAAAAATTAGCAAAGCCAATGAATCGCTGAACCCCTTTTTTATCTAACGGCACCGGCCATTCCAGAACTGCGGAGATCTTCTGTGGATCCATCGCTATTCCAGTAGTAGAAATAATTAAGCCTAAGAAGGGGATACTGTGCTGCTCAAAACTGCATTTATCTGCCTTTGCGTATAACCCATGCAAACGGAGCCTTTCCAGCACTACCCTGACGTGACCCCTATGCTCCTCCAGAGATGCAGAAAAAATTAAGATATCATCAAGATAGATGACCACGAAAATATCCAAGAAGTCCCTGAACACATCGTTAATGAAGTGCTGGAAGGTGGCGGGGGCATTACACAGACCGAAGGGCATTACCAGGTACTCAAAGTGCCCGAACCTAGTACGGAAGGCAGTCTTCCACTCATCTCCCTCCCGAATACGGACCAGATTGTAAGCCCCCCTCAAATCCAACTTCGTAAAAACAGATGCAGTCCTGAGTCGCTGAAACAGTTCTGGTACTAAAGGAAGTGGGTAACGGTTCTTTACCGTGATCTTGTTAAGCTCCCTATAGTCCACACAGGGCCTTAAGGATTTATCCTTCTTCTCAACAAAGAAGATACCCGCCCCGGCCGGGGATGTGGAGGGGCGTATGAACCCCTTCTGAAGATTTTCCTCAATATATTCCTTTAGTACCCCTAGTTCTTTTTCTGACAGAGGAAAGATCCGCCCGAAGGGTACCTCAGATCCCGGGAGCAGATCGATTGGACAGTCGTAGGCCCTATGCGGAGGAAGATTGTCAGCTCCCCGCTTACTAAATACGTCAAGGTATTGATGGTAAACTGAAGGGACGTGTTGTGTCAGCTCTATGTCAGTATCTACGCAGAATAGTGTGCGTGGGGCCTCCGGCTCATGTGGACAACAATGCTCTTGGCAGTATGGAGAGCCGAATCGGAGGGTACCGGCTTTCCAATTAATCTGGGGGTCGTGGGCCCGCAGCCACGGAAGCCCCAGAATAATTGGAAACAGAGGGGAGGAGATAGCATTCAAACACAGGAATTCCCGGTGAGTCTCGGATACAGTCACACAGAGAGGCGGGGTCTCCCGATCCACCACCCCAGACTTGATCCGAGATCCATCGGCTAGAAAAATATTAAACCCACATTCTTTAACCTGTAAGGGAATCTGGAATCGAGCCGCGAAGTCCAGATCCACAAAACAGCTACAGGCCCCGGAGTCAATGATCGCTGTTGCCGTCACGACCCTTCCGGGGAGCTGGAATGAAATGGGTACCGCTAAATAATTGACATTGTGACTGGCTGTGGTAGGTGTGGCAGAGTAAACAGAAGTGCACTTACCAGCCTTCACCGGACAGGAACGTACCATGTGGCCAGCTTCCCCACAGTAGAGGCACAGGTTGTTGCGGCGGCGTCTTTGACGCTCTTCAGGTGTTAGGGAGGGACGAGCTAGCCCAACTTGCATTGGTTCCGGCGTATCCAGGGGTTCTGGATTGCGATTCCCAGCAGTGCTACTGACTGGTCCTGGAGCATGGGGAAACATCCAAGCAGGCCTCAGGCCCTGGCCTGACCTCTCCATCCTGCGTTCCCGCAAGCGTCGGTCGATCTGAATAGCCAGGGTCATGAGATTTTCTAGTGTGGCTGGTATGCCTACCCTGGCTAGTTCGTCTTTCAGGGACTCAGACAGGCCTATGCGGAACTGGTTGCGCAAGGCAGCGTCGTTCCATTGCGTGTCTCCCATCCACCGCCTGAACTCCTCTGCAGGCCTACGACCTTGCCTGAGAGACTGAAGGGCCGATTCAGCTGATGCTGCTCGTTCGGGATCATCGTAAAGGAGGCCCATCGCTTCAAAAAATGCTGCCACAGATTCCAGCTGAGGTGGTTGCTGGATCTCTAATAGTCGATGCGCCCATTCTTGGGGTTCATCGAGTAGTAAAGAAATAATAAACCCCACCTTCACGGTTTCTGTCGCGAACGTACGTGGCTGGAGCCTAAAGTACAACAGGCAGGCATTACGAAATGCTCTGAACTTGGTGCGATTCCCACTGAATCGTTCTGGGACAGGAACATGAGGTTCTGGCATAAGTGTAGGTGTAGGTGCTGCTGGTCCGGCCAGGGTTTCAGTGGTACCACTGGCCGGAGCTGAGGGACTATGATCTTGGGGGGCCGAAATAGTGGTGGTTAGGGTCTGGATCCGACCATCCAGGTGATTATAGCCCTCCTCCAGCGCCCTTACCGCCTGAGTAAGAGCCGCCAGATGCTGGCACATATTTTCCAGGGGGGAAGGTCCTCTTCCAGGTTCCGTCATCTTTTTGGCCGTTTGGTACTGTTAAGCCGCCTGGCAGAGTCTCTAGCAGCCCACCGCACGGACGCTCCCAGGGCGCGGGGTCTAAGTCCCAGCCTGCTATTCACCAGGGCCCCTGATGGTGGGGATGGACTTGGTGCAGACTGAAACCAGGTCGCGACCCCCGAGTGCGTCCTGCGGTGGTAGAGAATACTGACAGGGGAGTGCAGGAACGGAATCTATTTGGAAGAGGCAGACAGATACACAGGTCTGACCCAAACCGGATGGATGGATGGATGGATACGGTATGCGTGGTCAGACAGGCCGGTCGGTATTATGCGGGCAGCGAGGTACAGAGGAGCGAGCTAAGAATGGTCAGGTCACAAGCCAGGTTCAGCAGGATGCGGGCAAATACAGTACCAGGGATCAGACAGAAGAGTAGTCAGGCAAGCCAGGGGTCAAACAGGAGAGAGCAGGATCAGGAACAAGCAGAGGTCGGCAACGGAGTATACAGCAACACAGGAACAGGATACAGGACACAGGATACAAGACCAAACGGCAACTAACATACCTGTTCCTGCGTTTAAATAGCCCGCCTCCCGCTGTCATTGGTGCCAGGCGCGCGTCCGTGATCCCAAGTGCGCATGCGCGAACCCCGCCGCTGCCATGCGCGGCCAGGTCCTACCGCCCGCCGGGTAGAGAGAGTGGGTGTTCTGCGCATGCGCCGCCCGACGCGATGCCGCAGAACACCCGGATCCTGACAGCCTCCTTCACAGATCGGCTTCCCGAGGACAAGGTAAGGTGAGGGGGGATCCGCTGCCGCTCTGCCTGAGAAGCCCGGACACGGGGCGGGGGAGGGATAATGCAGTCGCCTGAGAAGCCTGGACACAGAAGGTCCCTGGGGACCCGCTGCCGCTCTGCAACTTCTTCTATTCGGACCATAAGACGCAGGTACTTTTCTTCCCACTTTTGGTGAAGAAAAAGTGCGTGTTATGGTCCGAAAAATACGGTATATATATATATATATATATATATATATATATTTATTAAAATATATTTTGAAATATATTGAATATGGCCAAAATTGTAGCATTTCAAACATATATCAAAATATTTTGGAAGAGTATTTTTAAAATACATTTCAAATATATTTTTCTTCCATATGGGTATCTAGTTACGTAGTTGGTAAGGTTGAATAAAGACACCAGTCCATCCAGTGTGTGTGTGTGTACGTGTGTGTGTGTGTGTGTGTACGTGTGTGTTTAAGTCACTACCATTTTACATATTCCTGTACATTGCATTTACTAAGAAACACTAAATGTTACTAAACAATTTTTTATTTTATCTACACTTCCCGCTGACACCACCAACTGTGGAACGGAGTTCCATATCCTTACCACTCTAACAGTAAAGAACTCCGTATGTAGTTTAAGATTGAAATTTCTGTTATCCATTTTCACTGTGTTGCCTCATATCTTCTTTAGAGACCTTAGATGAACTAGTTTCCCCCCAATGCTAGAGTCACCATTTAAAGATTTGCATATCACAATCAAATCCCCTCTTCTCCAGAAATAATAGGTTTAGTTTGTGTACTTGTTTCTCATAACATGGTTCGTATAGACCCTTATGAGCTTATTCCCCTTCTCTGGACTCTCTTCAGTTCAAGGACATCCTTCTTGAGGATTTGTGTCCAAGATGTGGCCGAACTAGAGTTTTGTAAAGGAGTTTTGTAAAGTGAATAAGTATAATTATAGTTTTATCTCTTGAGTAAATACCCTTCCATTTTTTAATACATGATAATAGTCTGCTAGCCTTGCTGCAGCTTGGCATTGCATGTAATTGCTGAGTCTGTGATCTACTAGGACCCCCAGACCATTTTCCATCTTTGATTTTCCCAAAGGTTCTCCCCTTAGCTAGTAACTTGCATTCACATTTTTAGTTCCCAAGTGCATTACTTTACATTTTTTTAGTATTAATTGCATCTGCCATAAATTGTACTTGTAAAGTTGCTATGTCCTGTCGTGAAGTTATTGTCTTGCTTAGCCTCCCCTGGAATGCATTGCTGAAAGCTCCCGCAGTGAGCATTCATCCCCAGTGAGCATTGTCTCGAGGAAGGTTGGTTCCCCAAGACCATAAATTGATTATCGTGGCTTTGATGCTGTTAAAAATTGGTATGCATTGGCCCTTTAGGGGCATATAAACTCATCCTGTTGTACATGTTTTTTGTGGTTTATCTTGGTAATATCTTCATCTTATCTGAATCTCTGGCATCCCTCTAGAACCCATATCCACATCATACATTAGTGTCTCAGAGCCATTAACCTCTATGTCAAGTTGCAAATGTCTCTTCCTGTGTCCTGAGGTACCTTTTCTGGGTTGCTACAGACAATTAACACATAAATATGTTTCCATTGCTGTACCTATCATTGACCTAGAAAAAAAGGTGCTAATACCAAGGTTTGGCCTCTTGAAGCCCTCTACATATTTCAGGAAGTTGAAACCAGCCTTTGTTTCTTGCCCTCTAGACCTTTACATGGTAGAGATGTTCCTTTTTTCACTGAAATAGACACCTCCTTGGTTGGAGTCGGAGCCCTTCTGCTCAAATCCTTTGAAGATAAATGACAATTATGCAAAGAACTTTTCTTTGACAACAAAAAATTACATGATCTGTGATTGTGAGCTCCTTGTGCCACCTCCTAGAAGGCACTCCACATTCCATAACCAACTTTGCTGACCACATAAATCTACAGTACTTTCAGAGTGACAAATGATTAAATCCCAGACAAGCTAGGTGAAGTGTTTTCTTTTCCCATTTAACCTTTTTACATTCACTTGAGCAAAGCAAAAAACAGATTGCTTTAACAGTCGGACTGATATATACTCTCCATATCTTTTGATATACATGATTTGTCATTCTCCTTTAAAATGAAACAATTATTCCCACCTCATTCATTAGTGCTCTCTTATCTACTCATGACAGGGCTGTAGATTTTTTTTTCTAGGGGAGGGGGTTCAGCTTGCAGTTGAGCTGCATTTTTACCACTCTCTCCCACCAACTTCTCCCCCTTGAGCTCTAAGGGCAGCTGACAGGGGCAACAAGCTATAAATGCTGTTGCACTCAGCGGGCAGGCAGTAGCACCCATCAAATGCAACTCATTCAGCATGCAGTTGTAGTGCAGGTCTTTAGGGGTAAACAGGCAGTGAATAGGCAACATTAACCACTTCCTGCTCGGCCTATAGTCAAATGATGGCTGGGTGGGACATTCATTATGCCAGGTGGACGTCATAGGACATCCTCCTGGAAAGGGCCACACTGCGATGAGATCTGTCACCCGCTGTGTCCACCAGACACAGCGGGTGACTGATCAGTGTACCGGCCACTGCTGATACCATGTGATTGCTGTGACCAATCATGGCAGATCACATGACATTTATACACAATGGATGACATTCATTCATGCCATCCATTAATTGTGTTGATCTCTGCGATTGGTCACAGCAATCACATGATACAGACAGTGCCAATCACAACTAGCTACAATAATAAAAACACTGAATGAATCAATTTCATTCAGTAAAAATGATTGCTTATAACAGTGAAATTCACTGGTATAAGCAATCGTAATGTGTATAAAAAAAAATTCCTGATCAGTTCCCTAGAGTAGTGCAATGTTATTATGGTAACATCATATTGCTCTGGTCACAGTGTGTTAAAAAAAAATATTTATTAATTTATTTATTTATTTTTACATGCTGTCACCAGTCAGAATCCCTGATCACTGCAGTTATATGATGATGCTGTACTGCACTGGTGACAGTATGTAAAAAAGAATTGCGAAAAAAAAAACATTTTTAAAAACAAAATCTTAATGTTCAAAAAATTTGTGACAAAAAAAAAAAATTACAACTTAAAAAAATGTGCTATGCCTCTTCTCAATTACCTCAGACTGTCTACTTTCCAAAAAGAGGCCATTGGGGGGTATTTGTGCTGTCATGACATTTGGGGGTGAATTTGTACTGTCCTGACATTTAGGTGGTATTAGTACTGTCCTGACATTTGGGGGATATTTGCTCTGTCCTGACATATAGTGGGTATTAGTACTGTCCTGCATTTGTGGGATATTTGTACTGTCCTAACATTTAGGAGGGGATTTGTCTTGTCCTGACATTTGGGGGATATTTGCACTGTCCTGACATTTAGGGGGTATTTGTACTGTCCTGACATTTGGGGGTATTTGTATTGTCCTAACATTTGGGGGGGATTTGTCTTGTCCTGACATTTGGGGGGTATGTGTAGTGTCCTGACATTTTAAGGTGGTATTTGTACTGTCTTGACATTTGAGGGGTATTTGTACTGTCCTGGTGTTTTTGGGTCTAAAGAAATGAGATCGGCTGTTAGTACATCAGGATTGATTGATTTTCAGATATATACCATAGTTTGTGAACTCTAACTTGCCTGCAGAGTAAAGAGTATGCACTGATTTGGGTTATTTCTGAACCAGAATACAGTTTGACCTAAATTTATGAAGAGATTATTTATTTGCAACATTTTATAACAGAAACAAAGAAAACCATGTTTTTTCCGGTATTTTTTTATTTAACAAAAAACAAAATGGTGGTGACTAAATGCCACCAAAATAAAGCTGTATACGTGTGAAAAAAGTATAGAAATCTCATACGGGTACAGTGTTGCATGACTACACAATTGTCTGCTTCCTTAACCCTTGCAAAAAATTTGGCGGGGGGGGGGACTAGGAACCATGGATGCGTGGTGAAAAAGAGGGGGTGTGGGTAGGAGATGAGGGGATGGGTAGAGAAGAAATGCAGTGAAACTAGGGGATCCTGGTCTGTATAGGGATAAAAAAAGGGGGGAGGTTTTGTGTTAACATGAGAGAAAAGGGGGAGGGAGGGGGAGGAGAGGAAAATATATGGGAATCAAGGGGACTGGAGAGGGATGGTCAGGGATGGGAATGGGGAATACTTTAAGCTGGTAAGGAATAGCCACAGTATGATAAAAGCAAATAGGCTGGCAGGGAGTGGAGAGGGTGTGATATCCATTGGGAAGTAAAGAGACAGTGTTGGGGGTATCCTGGGACCAGGGGCGGACTGACAACTCATGGGGCCCCTGGGCAATAGGGGACCATGGGGCCCCTGTGTCCTTGCCCAAAGTAAAAAAAGCCTATGAAAAAAGTACCAGGGGCATCTCATGGGGCCCCCTACTGACCCCGGGCCCTTGGGCAGTGCCCGAGTTTCCAAATGGTAAGTCCGCCCCTGCCTGGGACACACACCTGTGTGAAGGTGAAATGCCTTCAGACAACAAGCAGATGAGGAGGGAAGGGTAGTGAGTGAAAGTGAACTTGAGGGAGTATTGTCCAGAAACTGTAATCAAAAATTGTATTGTATCTGGCTGTGGGTGAAGAGGTTGTAAATCAGCCGGGCTGCTAGATGGCTGGCTGGGAGAAGGGAGCGAGAGTTTAAAAAGATCAGAGAAAGAGAGGCAGTATGACAGGAAAAGATGGACGGAAGAAAGGGAGCAGGACGGGACAGTGGCTGAGGTGGAAAGGAGGATGTCAGGGAAGGAGCGATGAAGACAGCTTAAGATAGTGAGAAACAGGCATAATGGACCTCATCTGTAATAAATAGAAAAGAGCCGACTACTGTGAAGGAAACTGGGAGGAGAAAACTGCAAGGAGCAATGTAATCTGAAGCAGCATGAAGGGAGGAGAGAGGTGGAGGCAGTTGTATGACACAGACTGCTAGTGCTCTGACCTTCACTATCGGAACTGCACCTTTCACACTGCACCTGTCAGATTGAATCTGTGCCCACAGTTTTGTGCAGACTGTACCTATAAGGGATGGTTGGCAACTCTCCTCTGGGGGGGTGCTTCAGACCCCCAGGCCCCCCCTTATCTACGCCCCTGACTCAAGAGTTGCAAAATCCCCTGGCTAAGACATTTTCCCAGTTGAATTAAGACACATAATTATACATTGGGGATATGGTTTCAAAGTGCAGGCAATTTGGAGATCCACCATTCTCTCCTACACATTAATAGACACTATTGATGGCCTACTCTCCATTCTGATGTTTGGGAATATGGAAAGGCTTTCCACGTTAGTGTTGGACCAATGTAACCATAGATTTTATCACTGTCTTTCTGCAGAAAAATAATACCATAAGTTGGGCCATCAATTATTGATTTTCCAAGACTGCACATATCATCCAACTTCCTGGCCTTCCTTTTGCTCCTGCATTGTTCCCAGAAATTGTTTGTCTCCATAGGGTAACATCCCACATTGACTGAAAATGTAAGGTTTTTTCACATCATCGTAGATTAAAAAACCACTTCTTCTCCAACCTGCAAAAGAGTTTGGCTCTTCAAGAAGGACACTCAAGATGTCATCTCTGAAGCTTTCTCCAAGGTATATTAGTCCTTATATGATTATTTGCAAGGTAAATCTAGTCTGCTTAAGACTGCAAATTCCTAAGAACTTAATTCTAAAGTGAAATTTATTTTACCATATTGAATTCCCTGCATTAAGGTAAAACATGTTTTACCACTTGTGATACCCCCACCCCACCCCCACCTAAACACTTACCTGAGTCCTCTCAGTCTAGCGCTTTGCCCATATACAGCTCTTTTCTCCCATCTTTCTAATCTCACAGTAGACTCAGTCAGCAGCCATTGATTTCTGCTGCTGTCATTCAAATCCTGTGAGGGGGAAGTGGTGAGCATTGCTGAACTGTGTGTCTATGGATGTACACAGCCCAGCTAATGTGTGTGTCTGCATGTTTTCTCCCATAGCACACAACTTGCTATCCCATAGGAGAAGAGAAGGGGACAGTGCAGGTAAGGAACTTCAGAAGAGGAGACAAGGGACCACTCTGTGCAATATCATGCACTGAGCAGGTAAATATACAGTAGACTTCTTTTTTATTTTAACTATAAAAAGATATTACAATCAATTTAATGGAAATTACACAAAAAAAGCAAAACAAAATAAAAACAGGTGTGGGTACCCCCCAAAATCCAAACCAGACTCCAGTGGATGTGGGTATCTGCTATAGGGAGGAACTTATTGTCTGGAAGACCTTTTTAAAATAAGGGAGTCCCCAGATACCCACCTTCTGCATGAGTGAGTATTGAGTAAATAGTACCATTTGTTACTCATTCATAAAAAAGGTATAAAGTATAAAAAAAAACATTTTTAAAAACACATAAAACTATTACAAAAAGTCCATTATAAAAAATAAATAAACAAACATTGTTCCACAATGAAACTCCAATGTCAATTACGTTGCCAAGTGATATGGATCCATTGTCATTCATAATGAGTATCACCCTGATGACATGAAGAACCATGCCACAACAATTAACACTCTCCAATGACCACAAACCATTGTCTGGTGGCTTGTTTATCAATCTAGTTTAGTAGTGATAGTGATACCACCACTAATAGAATGACTGCTAGCTGTAGCAGCTGCAGGCTCAGCAAGGAGGGCGAACTGGCCAAATGTGACAATTTAATTTCCTATTCAGTGAACTGCAAACAGCCAGGGTTCAGGTATAACTCATGGCTGAATATCAAATCCACCCAAAATATATACCAATCTTCAGAAAAACTGCAACATTTTTCAAATCCACCAATGAGTACACAAAGCGAATGCTGGATATTACAAAATGAAACCTGAAAACAAATCGGTTCAACATAACGAATATGACGAAAGAAAATTCTTCAATGAATGAATGGATCTGAAACAAAACTAAACAAAAATTTCTGGTGTGAGTATATTTAATCTTAACCATTAATTTTTTATTAAAGTCAAGAGCATTTAAGACCAATTATTTTCACAGTGCAGCATACAATTAAATGTACTATCTGCTTAAGACATGGTGGCAGTGTCCTTGGTTTGTGAAGGGAGACACAGTGGTGACAAAATCAGGGCTAAACCTCCTATAGAAGGATGATTCTCAAAGAAAAGAGACAGGAGGCACCCTTCTGAGTGTAGTAATAACACTGTATTTAATATCAAAGGATTAAAAACACTCACAAAGGAAGTAATAAAATAAGCTCATCTGTGCATATGAGAGATGACCATTCCTCAAAACATCCTGCAGGTGCCACCGGTGGTTATTGCAATAGCAGCTGGGCTGATGGAGATGGTAAGAGACAACTGTAATGGTCAATCCTGCAGAGTGGTGGTGTTGTAGAGCCGATCTAGCGGCTTTTGTGCAGGAAGGAGCCTAGTAATCAGCCTGGAACACACCAGCAGGATGTGATGTCACAGGAAGAGGTGGAGGGTCAGGGGGGAGGAAGAGCACAGACGTGGGACAGGCAGGCTACGTGCTCAAAGCCTCTAGCTCCTTCTATTGGCCAATCAACCATGCATGCAGGGAATGAAACACTTTCTGTCCATGCTAAACCCTAGGCACATACCTGACACTTTCCTATATCCTGTCCATCCTTCCCATTCATTGTTCCTACATTGTATCTTAAAGGGTCCACTTCCAAGAAATAAGAAGATATAATCCTGCCATCTAGGATATATCGAGTGTTGTACTAAAAAAATGATAAATATTAAAGTTTATCTTTCAGTGCACTGAAAAATAAACTTTCAGTTTCCGCATTCCTAGAGTTGCCTTTAGCAAATTGTACAACAATTTTTTACTAGTTGTAACATATATACTTTTATATATATATATTATAATAATATTATAATATAATAATTTATATATGTTACAACTAGTAAAAAATTGTTGTACAATTTGCTAAACACAGACATTTATTGTGAATGCAGCATTGAGTCCTTCGCATTGGCTTTGCTCTTTGCCTTTAGTATCTGCAGCTAGAGCTACACTATGAATCATTCATGGTTTCCCAGCTGAGAAGGGCTTCAAAGGGGGTGATTCTGATTGGATGTCCTGTGTGTATTACCACGCTACAGATTCCCTACACCCTGAGCACTAGAGGGTTTCGGATGTACTTTCATCTGTTCCTCCAAAGTGTTCAGGGTCACAGTTCACTAGGAGATAACGATGTAGATGTACATTCAGAATTAGCTGCAGAGATACCTGTGTAGTGTGGTGTAGAAAACTGAGCCAGCTCTTTCCCTTGTGGATGCTAAGAATCAATTACTGTATTCTGAATACAAGGTTGGCTGCAGGGGATAAACAGATGTCAGAAGATGTTTCCCTAATAAGACCCCAGCAATAGAGGAGCACTGTCACTTTCATTTTACATTAAGAAGATAATTTCCCTTTATAGGTCCAAATTCATTACACATTCATGGATATTCTGTGCAGTTCTTTAGAAGCAAGTCCATTTATAGCTATAAGAACGTAGGAAATCTTGGTGAAAATGCAAGACTGGCAGGTTTTACTTTCTTGTTATGTTACATTATAAGGCAAATCATTACAGACTGTTTAACAGGAAAATATACAGCTGAATGTACATCTTCAGACACTGCGGTATAGAAAAGAATAACATTTTTATAATTTCTTTTGTTTGAAGGTTACAGGAAAACTTCTCATGTTTTTCATAGCAGAAATACTGACTACAAAAGGAAAAGAGAAAATAAATATTTTATTGTTGAAGACATGCATATATCTTATAACATTACCGTATCTTTTCTACAGCCTTAGATATTATAGAACCAACAAGGAACCTGGATTGAAATTATGCAAGCTTCATATAATGTGAATCATTGATAAAAACGGTGTGTGTTATTTATGTGTTATTGGAGATACTAGTTCTAATTTAGCTTGAAAGAAGAAACTATTTAAATGTTAAACTTAGGGACTGGGTAAATACTTGTTACAGAGATAGATTCATTGGTGAACCTGCCAACTTGGCATATTATAAGGGCATGGAGGAAAGAGGCAGCAGGAACACATCACACATACGACCATGCTGCTTCTGGTACATAGAATCATTTTATCTTGCAATAAAATTAGAGATTAATAACTACTTAGGAGCTAAGTGGGTGTATTTCTGCTCTCAAAATTGAATGCAACAGTCAACATACTAAATGGTAAAATGAAGTTACTCAGTAAAGGATGATACATATGTCAACATGCCATCCAGTAAAAACAGTCAAAAAAACGCATAGAATGTAGCTCAGGCAGAGATAGTTTCAAAGCAGAACAGGGTCCTGACAAAGTAGCAGCTCTGCCCCTCCATTTCTTCAATGGACATTTAAAGAATTGCAATAGGCATAGATCAGCCACCACATTTGCTTTGTCAGTACTGGCATGGTCCTATCAGACACCAAGGGGTTTATTTACTAAAGCTGGAGAGTCCAAAATCAGACTCCCTTCTGCATAGAAACCAATCAGCTTCTAACCTCAGCTTGTTCAATGAAGCTTTGGCAATGAAACCTGGAAGCTGATTGGTCTCTATGCAGAAGGGAGTCTGATTTTGGACTCTCCAGCTTTAGTAAATAAACCCCCAAGTCTCTACAAGTGCATGCTTTCTAGTGAAGTAATAGGCAGATGCACAGCTGCTCAAACGACAGGTTTACTTTTAACCACTTCCATACTGGGCACTTTCACCCCCTTCCTGCCCAGGCCAATTTTCAGCTTTCAGTGCTGTTACACTTTGAATGAAAATTGTGCAGTCATGCAACACTGTACCCATATGAAATTGTTATCTTTTTTTTTAGACAGATAGAGCTTTCTTTTGGTGGTATTTATCACCACCGGGTTTTTTATTTTTTACCAAACAAATGAAAAAAGACCAAACATTTTGTAAAAAAAAAGTTTTTCTTATATTCTCTTATAAAATATTGCAATTAAGTAATTTTTCTTCTTCACTGATGTGAGCCAATGAGGCTGCACTGATGGGCACTGATAGGCTGCACTGATGGGCATTGATGAGGCTGCATTGATAAGGCTGCACTGATGGGCAATAATGAGGCTGCACTGATGGGCACTTATGAGGATGCACTGATGGGCACTGATGAGGCTGCGCTGATGAGGTGGCACTGATGGGCACTGATAAGCTGCACTGATGTGCAGTGATGAAGAGTCAATAATGGGGCAGCACTGATGAGGCAGCACTGACAGGCACTGATAGGTAGCAATGATGGGAACTGATAGGCTGCCTTGGTGGGCACTGATTGGCACTGATAAGCTGCACGGGTGGGCACTGATATGCACTGCTGGGGCTGCACTGATAATCAGGGCACTGATGATCAGTGCCCTGATTACCAGTGTAAACAAAGAGCTGTCAGGATTGCCGATTATCAGCCAATAATTGATGGAACAACTGACTGGAGAACAGCCGATCACATGTTGAGGGCCACTGTAATTGTCCCTTTATTTCGATCTGTGATCAACTGTATCCAAAAGACACAATGGTCACAGATCATACCCGATGCACGCCCTGGGGTGGAGGGTGGGGAATGCACAAGGCGCGTTCTGGAATGACATCTATAGATGCCCTCCCAGAATGAGAGAACCGTACTGTACGCATTTTTTGCCCAAAGCACAATAATGAGGTGGTTAAAATGAAAATCCTTAGCCCACCTCCCTAGCCCCCTAACATTCTAAGCAACATACCTAGCCCACCTATATGCCTACCTTTTCCTGACACCCATGCAGCTGAACACCACTTAATTGCTGATATATGGTCTCTCAAAATCCTCTAAAATACAAACACCCACATGAGTTTCAATCTTCATGGCCCCATGCAATTTTAACTGTTTGCTCCTGATAACCTCTAAATTATTACTGACCAGTGAGAAATGCAGTGGGCCATGGAGATTGATGCTCACAAAAGTGTTGGTTTCCAGTGGGCATTGGTGGACAAGTTCTTAGCAGTATAGTGGTGTTCAGCAGAGCAGGTAGCAGTAAAGATATAGCAATATATCTAATAAAATGGTATGCAGCGCTAAATAGTAAAACAAACATCCGTATAACCAGAGTGACAGTAAATAGATAAGACGGTGTAAACCGTCAATCAAACGTAAATAGTCCCAAAAAAGATAAAGATGAAAGATCGACAGTGCCACAGTGGTAATAAATATATTACAAATCCAGTCAGGCTTGTGGAAGAATCCGGTAAATTAATGCGCTTACCACAAAGACATACAAACTGAGTGTTGTATGTATAATGGTGGACATCAGGGCCTGGTCAGCAAACAGGACTGCGTCCGGTCACCAGGTAAGACCCCCAGGAATGGTGGGAAACACTCTCCAGGGTCATCTCAGGTTTCGCCGGCAGGTCCAACGAAGTCCTCTCCCAATAGTACTCCTCCAAATCGCTCCACCTTGATGGGGCTCGCAAATAACGAGCCAAGGGAAAAATGGCAATAATGGTGAAGTATGTCTGTATTAGGTAAACAGCAAACGGTATATTAGGGAACTCACAAATATAAAGTAATGCCCAGGTCAAACAGAGAAGTTCCCTGGTGGTTAGTGGCTCCCTGGTGGTTTAATGGCGTCTGTTGAGTGGATCCCCTAACATGTTTCAAGCCACGCTCATTGTCAAAGGGGTGAATCCTTTCTCAAGGACACCTGTATTTAAAAAGAACCGTGGTCGCGTATGTGCAGTGAGCGCCTCGCGCTGCTCGAATCAATAGCGCATGCGCGAGTGACGTCACCCGTCAAACATCGCAAACCTCACTGCGCATGCATGGGCGCATGCGCGGGCACGTCACTGATAGTGACGAAAATTATACCAACATATACCCGCCCGCAAGTGGGCGGGCAAAGGCAGGCAAGGAAGCTAAAAAAGGAGCCAAGTCTCCATGACGACTACAACGTCCCTACGTACCTTAAAACAGTCAAGTTTTGATAACAAATAAATATAAAATATATGGAATGATGCCAAATGATGTGATACTAATAATAATAATTTTCGTCACTATCAGTGACGTGCCCGCGCATGCGCCCACGCATGCGCAGTGAGGTTTGCGATGTTTGACGGGTGACGTCACTCGCGCATGTGCTATTGATCCGAGCGGCGCGAGGCGCTCACTGCGCATGTGCGATCGCGGTTCTTTTTAAATACAGGTGTCCTTGAGAAAGGATTCTCCCCTTCGACAATGAGTGTAGCTCAAAACATGTTAGGGGATCCACTCAACAGACGCCATTAAACCACCAGGGAACCACTAACCACCAGGGAACTTCTCTGTTTGACCTGGGCATTGCTTTATATTTGTGAGTTCCCTAATATACCATTTGCTGTTTACCTAATAAAAACATACTTCACCATTATTGCCATTTTGCCCTTGGCTCGTTATTTGCGAGCCCCATCAAGGTGGAGCGATTTGGAGGAGTACTATTGGGAGAGGACTTCGTTGGACCTGCCGGCGAAACCTGAGATGACCCTGGAGAGTGTTTCCCACCATTCCTGGGGGTCTTACCTGGTGACCGGACGCAGTCCTGTTTGCTGACCAGGCCCTGATGTCCACCATTATACATACAACGCTCAGTTTGTATGTTTTTGTGGTAAGCGCATTAATTTACCGGATTCTTCCACAAGCCTGACTGGATTTGTAATATATTTATTACCACTGTGGCACTGTCGATCTTTCATCTTTATCTTTTTTGGGACTATTTACGTTTGATTGACGGTTTACACCGTCTTATCTATTTACTGTCACTCTGGTCATACGGATGTTTGTTTTACTATTTAGCGCTGCATACCATTTTATTATATTTTTTCTTTTGGTGTTGAGGATTGCCTTGTGTGCTAGCTGCTATTTTGAGATTGCGCTCACTCACTCTATTTTAGTTTGATAGCAATATATCTGTTTTTAACTTTCTTTTATCTGCCTAAACCTGTCTCTGTCTGAACAACAGCTGCCTTTTTTGTCTGTTTCTACTGAGTGACATGTTGGCACAATTATCATTCTTTGTTGGGTAACTTTGTGTTACCATTTAATATGTTGGCTGTTGTATTTCATTTTGGGAGCAGAAAAACACCCACTAGTCTTTGAAGCAAATATTACATTTTATTGATGGCAAGCTTCTCATGCGTCTACATAAAGCTGACCTTCAACTGATTTCCATAATTAAGAAGAAGCAGAAATGGTATTATGTGTCATCTGTTCCTCTTGCTCCTTTCCTCTATGCCCCATAATATGCTGAGTTGGCAGTTTCACCAAAGAATCTACAGGTACCTCTGTAATAAATATTTATTCCCAACTTTAACATTTAAATAGTTTGATCTTTCAGGCTAAATTAGAAACAGTCCCTGAAATTCATAAAGACTGGTGCGGGCAGATTTTATGAAAATGTCTCTCAGATGTTCTAAAAGTGAGGAAGAATGCTCCAAATTCATGCACCTGTCTAGAACTTGTGCTTGAATTTGGCTCATGCTGCACCACTTTTAGAATGCACGTGAGAGACTTTCGCAAAATCTGTCTGAGCCAGTTTTTTTTGTGCACGCCAAAAGAGAGTTGGTCTTAATTAGCTCCACTTTTAGGCGCATTCATTGAGGCACACTGTAAACGGGGCTCATTCAATGTGACACAATGTAAAAGCAGTGCATTTTAGAACTATTTGAATTTAGTGCACAAGTCTACGTCAGAACCCAAAAGTGTTCAAATGCTTCGCAAATTTGGTGTAATACATTAACAAGAGGGATTAATGCCAGAAAAGTGATGAAGCAGCTTTATTGAATTCCCTCCAGTATCTCAAATAACACCCAAATAACATGCCATTTTTTATCAGTGATTCACATTATATGAAATGTGTATATTTCTGATTTGGCTTTCTTGCTGTCTCTTTGTCTAAGGCTGTAGAAAAGATATTGTAAAGTTATTAGGTATATGCATGTTTTTCATTTTTGATCCCTACATTCTTACTTATAGGTTGATGCCTTTTAGCCTAGGTTCACACTGATGCAGTGTGGAGAACTGCATGTGATTTGGACAGGAATCGCACTGCATTAATGTTCAAATCACATGCAATATTTTTGCAGTGCGATTTGAGCCCATTCATTTTGTATGGCTGAAATTGCACCGCACCAGCAAGAAAAAGGCTAATGCACCTTTTTTTCCGCACTGGAATCACAAATGCAAATGCAAACCATTTTTTGGGGCATCGTTAACTTAACACTGACACCCGCAGCGGTTTGCATGAATGGAGTTCAGTTGCTCAGGAAACACACACGAATTGCTGTAAATCCTGCACCACATTAGTGTGAACCTATTCTAACAGTTTAGAAGAGACAGGCTAAATATACTTCAGTGTAATGCAGTGTTCATATGAGCCAATCAAATTTTTGTGTCTGAAAAAAAAGAGAATTTGGCACTAGGAAAAGTAGCAAAAGACTCACAGATGGTACTTTTGTCTTAAATCAGACTTTAACTCAAAATTGAAAATACCACTCATCCTCCTCCTAACCCCCCCCCCCCCCCATACCAACCCCTGCCCCAATCACTTCTAAGCTTCTAACACATTTTCAGGTTTTTTTTTGGAGGGGCAAGTACATTCACCAAGGCGAAAATGATGGTTGCTTGTCACGCCCCCATCTCCCCTTCTCTTGACAGATTTGCCCATGCTTGTGCTTCTTGTGTACATTACAATGATTTTACCCCAATTCTGTTTATTATGTAGTGCAGCAATAGGTTACTTACCTATATAATTTACTATTCTTAAACCCTTAAAAAAGTCACAAGCCTTCAAATAATGGTCAATGGTAAATGGGTACAAGAGCAGGAGGTGCAAAAGACAGAAGTATCGGCTGAGTACCTACAGTATAAGCCTCCATACATCAAAAAAACCCAAAAAGCAGAGCTCCATCCAATTTTTTTTTCTTCTCATTTGAGAGTAAGGAATGGACTAGAACTTCTGTGACGATTTATAGTTGTATGTTTCCCCATTTAGAAGAATGTCGCTCACTATCCTTTTAACACAATGGAACATAAGGGAAAATCTTCCCGAAGTGATGGAAAATTTCACCTTTGACAGTTGTCATTGGAACAGATATCCCCATTGGGAAAATAACCTTCCACTATTGTTTTGGTGGCAACAGTAAAAATATAGATAGAGTTTTCTGTCTCAGTGACAACTATCATCAATGCAAAAAGTAAGAAAACAAAATGACTCAAATGTGCTACACAGTAATGGAAACAGAAACAAATACTGACCCTCCCCAATCTACCTAAAATAAAAAAAATATTTCATTTTAATTAATACAAATGGTGCATCAGATATCCTATTGTAATAATATATATATATAATATTGTAATTTTGTCAAAATATCAAACATTAAGAGGTAATTTACAAGGTAACCAAGCATATTTATTTTTCTGTTTGTCGCTATGAAATGATTCAGTTGTTTATCCACTGTTTCCTTAGAGTCAACAAGAACATTTATTAAAAAGGCACTATGAACTAGGTTGTAATAAGAATTTTTTAAATTTCTAGGCCCAGACCAAATACTGGAAGTTATAGCTCATCGGCTGAAAACCTTTTATCACTACAATGGAAAGGATGTTAAATAAGAACACCAGCAGTGGCTTATAGCTTCTGGGTATGTCTTTGTTCCCTTGATCTTAAGTCCACTTACATTGTGTGTTCTTATTCAGAGGTCGCCAAACTTTGATCAATAATGGGTGATGAGGGACTTATTTCTTACCTCCAGGACAAGTTGCTTGTCTTGCTTGTCTTACCTTTTCCTCAAGTAAATATGTGCAAAAATTAAAGTGTATAATAAATACATAATGAAGTCATGAATAAATAAATACTTTATGAAATGGCAGAGCCTAAAATAGCAGAATTTGTATTTTTTAGGCAGCTAATAATTTTTTTCACACCACTTAAGAATGTGTAGTAATTATTTTCTGGGATTATATGTGAGTATCAGAATTTGCATCATATGGGTCACATTACAATAACAATGTCACTGACTAACAGTTATGAATACAATGAGTAATAACTATTCTGTCTTTAAAAAATAGATAGATATTTTTACTGAATATGTATGTTATTCATGGCAATCAGTTTTATTCTTTATTTTATTATCTGAACCAGAAAGATGATAGCTAGTGGTACTGATCTGTTACTACTTTCAAACAAATGGTACACATAAGCACATGACAGGACCATAGCTAATTTTAATACCAACTAAAGACCATGTAGATACCTCAAAGTCTGAAGTATATGATAATTACGGTATAATTATACACATAAACTAAACTCATTGTTTACAGACTGGACAATTTAATTATATCAAAAATAAAAAGCACAGTCAAAAGAAATATACATATAGCCAATAGCCAGTCAGTCAGTAGTCTTTTTGTGTTGCAATGCTAGTTTTACAGTGCTTGACTGAGTTTGAGGTTTTAATACAGTACCATTAAGGATGAGCGAATCTTCCTGAATTTTATTAATGAAGGAAAGGTGAATCTTAAATTTTGGTCATTTGTAAGACTAATAGGCAAGATACGGTCAAAAAACGAGCATAGGGAGTTGGACATGGGGGACATTTAATAAAGGGGACATGGGAGACATTTAACTGTCATGGGGGACATTTCACAAAGAAAAAAAAAATAAAGAAATTGGCATACAATTAGGTTCTTCTTTGCATGGATAGCATCGACAACACTGAAATTTAGCATTATATTTTGGATTTATATTTCATATTTTTTTAAATGTTAAATTTTGTTTGGGTTAAACAGAGCAATGCAGCAGCACCCCTATCTTATTGGGTACTTCCTGAGAAACAATAGCAATAGCTGTTCTTCAATGGATGAATAGTAGGTAAGCAGCTTGATTAAGACGCAATGCAAGAGGTAGAGAGGAGGCAGATGTTATTAGAGATGAGCGAATTATTCAAAAATTCGATTCGGCTGATTCGCCGAATTTGAGGAAGAAATTCGATTCGATGCGAATGTATTCGCTGCGAATTTAACTTATAAAAAGGGTTTCTAGGCTTCAGAGAGCATTTATATTAGTGCAGAACACTGTACCTTTAATTTAAATGCCCTTGGAGATGAGGAAGGAGAAGGAGAAGGAGAAGAAGAAGGATGAGAAGAAGGAGAAGGAGAAGGATGAGAAGAAGGAGAAGGATGAGAAGAAGGAGAAGGATGAGAAGAAGGAGAAGGAGAAGGAGAAGGATGAGAAGAAGGAGAAGGATGAGAAGAAGGAGAAGGAGAAGGATGAGAAGAAGGAGAAGGATGAGAAGAAGGAGAAGGATGAGAAGAAGGAGAAGGATGAGAAGAAGGATGAGAAGAAGGAGAAGGATGAGAAGAAGGATGAGAAGAAGGATGAGAAGAAGGAGAAGGATGAGAAGAAGAAGGATGAGAAGAAGAAGAAGGATGAGAAGAAGTAGAAGGATGAGAAGAAGAAGAAGGATGAGAAGAAGAAGAAGGATGAGAAGAAGAAGAAGGATGAGAAGGAGAAGGATGAGAAGAAGAAGAAGGATGAGAAGAAGAAGAAGGATGAGAAGAAGGAGAAGGATGAGAAGAAGAAGAAGGATGAGAAGAAGAAGAAGGATGAGAAGAAGGAGAATTCCAAGCCGGCAAAAAGTGTATTTGCAGAGCTCCGCTATTTCTTAGCGGAGCTCTGCAGATACACTTAGCGGAGCTCTGCAGATACACTTTTTGCCGGCTTGGAATTCTTCTTATTTTCATCCTACTTCTTCTTCTTCTTCTTCTTCTTCATCCTCATCCTCATCCTCTTCTTCTTCTTCTGAGGATGAGGATGAGGATGAAGAAGAAGAAGAAGAAGAAGAAGAAGTAGGATGAAAATAAGAAGAATTCCAAGCCGGCAAAAAGTGTATCTGCAGAGCTCCGCTAAGTGTATCTGCAGAGCTCCGCTATTTCTGACAGTTCTCTGACATTCACTCCATACAGCGGTTGAAACATTGTATCTATTTGTTTCCATTTATCCTCAGAAGAAGAAGAAGAGGATGAGGATGAGGATGAAGAAGAAGAAGAAGAAGTAGGATGAAAATAAGAAGAATTCCAAGCCGGCAAAAAGTGTATCTGCAGAGCTCCGCTAAGTGTATCTGCAGAGCTCCGCTATTTCTGACATTCACTCCATACAGCGGTTGAAACATTGTATCTATTTGTTTCCATTTTCATTCTTCTTTTCATTCTTCTTCTCATTCTTCTTTTCATTCTTCTTCTTTTCATTCTTCTTCTTCTTCTTTTCATTCCTCTTTTCATTCTTCTCATTCTTCTTTTCATTCTTCTCATTCTTCTTTTCATTCTTCTTCTCATTCTTCTTCTTCTTTTCATTCTTCTTTTCATTCTTCTTTTCATTCTTCTCATTCTTCTTTTCATTCTTCTTTTCATTCTTCTTCTCATTCTTCTTTTCATGAAGAAGAAAAAGAAGAATGAGAAGAATGAAAAGAAGAATGAAAAGAAGAAGAAGAAGAATGAAAAGAAGAATGAGAAGAAGAATGAAAAGAAGAATGAAAAGAAGAATGAGAAGAATGAAAAGAAGAAGGAAAAGAAGAATGAAAAGAAGAAGAATGAAAAGAAGAAGAAGAATGAAAAGAAGAATGAAAAGAAGAAGAAGAATGAAAAGAAGAAGAATGAAAAGAAGAAGAAGAAGAAGAATGAAAAGAAAAAGAAATAGAATGAAAAGAAGAATGAAAAGAAGAAGAAGAATGAAAAGAAGAAGAAGAAGAATGAAAAGAAGAAGAAGAATGAAAAGAAGAATGAAAAGAAGAATGAAAAGAAGAAGAAGAAGAATGAAAAGAAGAATGAAAAGAAGAAGAATGAAAAGAAGAAGAAGAAGAATGAAAAGAAGAATGAAAAGAAGAATGAGAAGAATGAAAAGATTCTTCTTCTTCTTTTCATTCTTCTTTTCATTCTTCTTCTTCTTTTCATTCTTCTTTTCATTCTTCTCATTCTTCTTCTCATTCTTCTTTTCATTCTTCTTCTCATTCTTCTTTTCATTCTTCTTCTTCTTTTCATTCTTCTTTTCATTCTTCTCATTCTTCTTTTCATTCTTCTTTTCATTCTTCTTCTCATTCTTCTTTTCATTCTTCTTCTTCTTTTCATTCTTCTTTTCATTCTTCTTCTCATTCTTCTTTTCATGAAGAAGAAAAGAAGAATGAGAAGAATGAAAAGAAGAATGAAAAGAAGAAGAAGAAGAATGAAAAGAAGAATGAGAAGAAGAATGAAAAGAAGAATGAAAAGAAGAATGAGAAGAATGAAAAGAAGAATGAGAAGAATGAAAAGAATAATGAAAAGAAGAAGAAGAAGAATGAAAAGAAGAAGGAGAATGAAAAGAAGAAGAAGAAGAATGAAAAGAAGAAGAAGAAGAATGAAAAGAAGAATGAAAAGAAGAAGAAGAATGAAAAGAAAAAGAAGAAGAATGAAAAGAAGAATGAAAAGAAGAAGAAGAATGAAAAGAAGAAGAAGAATGAAAAGAAGAATGAGAAGAATGAAAAGATTCTTCTTCTTCTTCTTTTCATTCTTCTTTTCATTCTTCTTCTTCTTTTCATTCTTCTTCTTCTTCTTTTCATTCTTCTTCTTCTTTTCATTCTTCTTTTCATTCTTCTCATTCTTCTTTTCATTCTTCTTTTCATTCTTCTTCTCATTCTTCTTTTCATTCTTCTTCTTTTCATTCTTCTTTTCATTCTTCTTCTCATTCTTCTTTTCATGAAGAAGAAAAGAAGAATGAGAAGAATGAAAAGAAGAATGAAAAGAAGAAGAATGAAAAGAAGAATGAGAAGAAGAATGAAAAGAAGAATGAAAAGAAGAATGAGAAGAATGAAAAGAAGAATGAGAAGAATGAAAAGAAGAATGAAAAGAAGAGGAAGAAGAATGAAAAGAAGAAGAATGAAAAGAAGAATGAAAAGAAGAAGAAGAAGAATGAAAAGAAGAATGAAAAGAAGAAGAAGAATGAAAAGAAGAAGAAGAAGAATGAAAAGAAGAAGAAGAATGAAAAGAAGAATGAGAAGAATGAAAAGAAGAAGAAGAAGAATGAAAAGAAGAATGAAAAGAAGAAGAAGAAGAATGAAAAGAAGAATGAAAAGAAGAAGAATGAAAAGAAGAAGAAGAAGAATGAAAAGAAGAATGAGAAGAATGAAAAGATTCTTCTTCTTCTTCTTCTTTTCATTCTTCCTTTCATTCTTCTTCTTCTTCTTTTCATTCTTCTTCTTCTTCTTCTTTTCATTCTTCTTTTCATTCTTCTCATTCTTCTTTTCATTCTTCTCATTCTTCTTCTCATTCTTCTTTTCATTCTTCTTCTCATTCTTCTTTTCATTCTACTTCTTCTTTTCATTCTTCTTTTCATTCTTCTCATTCTTCTTTTCATTCTTCTTTTCATTCTTCTTCTCATTCTTCTTTTCATTCTTCTTCTTCTTTTCATTCTTCTTTTCATTCTTCTCATTCTTCTTTTCATTCTTCTTTTCATTCTTCTTTTCATTCTTCTTCTTCTTTTCATTCTTCTTTTCATTCTTCTTCTTGTTCTTTTCATTCTTCTTCTTCTTCTTTTCATTCTTCTTTTCATTCTTCTCATTCTTCTTTTCATTCTTCTCATTCTTCTTCTCATTCTTCTTTTCATTCTTCTTCTCATTCTTCTTTTCATTCTTCTTCTTCTTTTCATTCTTCTCATTCTTCTTTTCATTCTTCTTTTCATTCTTCTTCTCATTCTTCTTTTCATGAAGAAGAAAAGAAGAATGAGAAGAATGAAAAGAAGAATGAAAAGAAGAAGTATTCCAGTACAGCAAAAAGTGTATCTGCAGAGAGCTCCGCTATTTCTGACAGTTCTCTGACAGTTCCTTCACATTTACAGCGGTTGAAACATTGTATCTATTTCCGAATAAAAACATCTGTATCCTAAATGGAAACAAATAGATACAATGTTTCAACCGCTGTACATGTGAAGGAACTGTCAGAAAACTGTCAGAAATAGCGGAGCTCTCTGCAGGGACACTTTTGCCGGCTGATCGGGAAAAATCCGATTCGCGCACCCGAAGTATGCTAATATTCGGATTCGCCGCAAATCGAATTTTTCCTGAAATTCGAAACGAATTCCACTTCGCCTGGTTCGATTCGCTCATCTCTAGATGTTATCTTAAAATAAACATTAATTGTATTATTTGATACTAAATAGAGTGGCTGGAGAGTATATAAGCAGCTTGGTAGGGTTTCAACAAGAAATACACAAGCAAAGTTTATCCTGAAATAAACAGTGTGTATTATTTCAGTGACACTAGCCAAAAATATTGTACAATGGCTAGACAGTACAGGTGAAACTCGAAAAATTAGAATATCGTGCAAAAGTTCATTTATTTCAGTAATGCAACTTAAAAGGTGAAACTAATATACGAGATAGACTCATTACATGCAAAGCAAGATAGTTCAAGCCGTGATTTGTCATAATTGTGATGATTATGGCTTACAGCTCATGAAAACCCCAAATCCACAATCTCAGAAAATTAGAATACTGTGAAAAGGTGCAATATTCTCGGCTTAAAGTGTCCCACTCTAATCAGCTAATTAAGCCATAACACCTGCAAAGGGTTCCTGAGCCTTTAAATGGTCTCTCAGTCTGGTTCATTAGGAATCACAATCATGGGAAAGACTGCTGACCTGACAGTTATGCAGAAAACCATCATTGACACCCTCAATAAGGAGGGAAAGCCTCAAAAGGTAATTGCAAAAGAAGTTGGATGTTCCCAAAGTGCTGTATCAAAGCACATTAATAGAAAGCTATGTGGAAGGGAAAAGTGTGGAAGAAAAAGGTGCACAAGTAGCAGTGATGACTGCAGCCTGGAGAGGATTGTCAGGAAAAGGCCATTCAAAAATGTTGGGGACTTTCACAAGGAGTGGACTGAGGCTGGTGTCAGTGCATCAAGAGCCACCACACACAGATGGATCCTGGACATGGGCTTCAAATGTCGTATTCCTCTTGTCAAGCCACTCCTGAACAATAAACAACGTCAGAAGCGTCTTATCTGGGCTAAAGAAAAACAGACCTGGTCTGTTGCTCAGTGGTCCAAAGTCCTCTTTTCAGATGAGAGCAACTTTTGCATCTCATTTGGAAACCAAGGACCCAGAGTATGGAGGAAGAATGGAGAGGCACACACTGCAAGATGCTTGAAGTCCAGTGTGAAGTTTCCACAGTCTGTGTTGATTTGGGGAGCCATGTCATCTGCTGGTGTTGATGCACTGTGCTTCATTAAGTCCAGGGTCAATGCAGCCATCTACCAGGAGATTTTGGAGCACTTCATGCTTCCTTCCACAGACGAGCTTTATGGGGATGCTAACTTCATTTTCCAGCAGGACTTGGCACCTGCCCACACTGCCAAAAGTACCAAAACCTGGTTCAATGACCGTGGGATTACTGTGCTTGATTGGCCAGCAAACTCGCCTGACCTGAACCTCAAAGAGAATCTATGGGGCATTGCCAAGAGAAAGATGAGAGACATGAGACCGAACAATGCAGAAGATCTGAAGGCCACTATTGAAGCATCCTGGTCTTCCATAACACCTCAGCAGTGCCACAGGCGGATAGCTTCCATGCCACGCCGCATTGAGGCAGTAATTGCTGCAAAAGGGGCCCAAACCAAGTACTGAGTACATATGCATGCTTATACTTTTCAGAGGTCTGATATTGTTCTATGTACAATCCTTGTTTTATTGATTGCATGTAATATTCTAATTTTCTGAGATTGTGGATTTGGGGTTTTCATGAGCTGTAAGCCATAATCATCACAATTATGACAAATCACGGCTTGAACTATCTTGCTTTGCATGTAATGAGTCTATCTCATATATTAGTTTCACCTTTTAAGTTGCATTACTGAAATAAATTTACTTTTGCACGATATTCTAATTTTTCGAGTTTCACCTGTATGTAAGCAGCTTGGTAAGGTTGCAATGTAAGAGGGTCACTTGTGGCAAGTTTACCTTGACATAAACATTAGAGTGTATTTTTGGGAGATAGTAGTAGAAACAAAAATGTTTGCATGTTGGAGAACTGGAATAGGCTACAAAATTGGAGTCTACCAGAGGAAATAAAGCATGTTTATAGTGGCAGAGCACTGGAATGAGCTTCAGTTTAGATACATAGAGCAGGATTTACCTTGCAGTAAACATTAGAAATTCCACATCTGAGCTCCAGCTGTTACAGTGCTGAAGTCCAGAATAGGCTGAAAACTTGGAGAGAGTGCAGGAATTAGCCCACGGCAAACAACTGAAATTGGTAGCTGAGGTCCAGCTGAAGAAAAATGTGTCCTTTACCATGCTGGAGACCTGGAATAGGCTGCAAACTTGGAAGCAGTGCAGGATTTACCCCACACTAAATATTAAAAATCAGGCAGGTCCAGCTGCAGCAACAGGTGATCAGCCATTTCTCTCTGGAAACAGGGATCCAATAGAATAGACACACAATAACGGACCCTCTTTTTCATGGCCTGAATCCTGGAGTCTCTGCACAGGCATTCATGCATGAAAGAGACCATTTGGCAAAAATTGCCTGCATGAGAGAATGCCCAGAGAGAACACTTTCCTCAGCAATCTCACCCCACCCAGCTACAACTACTAGGATTTGGTAGAGGTGAAATATACTTCTTGAAGCCTATGCTATTCCCTTCTTATTCTCACTGCCAACACCCCAATCCAGTTCCTCCTCTTCCTAGTATTTCCCTGCTGCCTTCTGCTACCTCTGCCACACAGGGACGGAGGCAGTGGACAAATGATCCTTCTGGACAACAGCAAGACCTCCTATTACTCTTGTTTCTGTGCTTGGTGTATCAGGTTATGAAGTGTCTGCTCCAGAGGGAACATAACCTTTGCCTTGTTGCAGCTCTTTATTCAGGTCATCACTTGAAAGGGTGCCAAAGGTTCTGTGTGTCCTTAATGAAGAGCCACTTAAGTGGCAAAAGGAACTAGAGCTCTACAGAGATTTTCTTCTTACTGTAATCAGACAGGTTATCATTGACTGCACATTGCTGCTAGTACAGCCTTTGAAGCTGGCATTGCATATCTGCCAGGCAGCAGGGTATGACTTCCTAAAGTGGCTACAAAATCTACTGGACTGATGCAGCAACACCTGGAAGCAAGGATGCTTAATGAGGAACCACTGCACCACCAGGTTGAGTACATATGTAAGAAAAGTACGTGTGTTTTTCCCATCGATGGGTAGCCAGAAGATTAATCACACTCAAATTTGCCTGGCTAAAGATGTTGTGGAGTTGGCCACCTCTCGGCCTGGAGAGCTACCAGAAGCCCTGACCCAGTGTGACTCTTGCACCCAAGTCATACCAGTAGGGATGAGCCAAGACTGTTTGGATGTACACTTCAGTATTTTTACCACTTCTATATATTACAGCCTCCTGCTGGCACTGGTTCCTAAGGAAGCCACAGGTTTGTATGTCCTAGGAACCACTGACATTATGGGGAATCCCTGTTCCTTTCAACCACTTCGGTACTGGACACTTTCACCCCCTTCCTGCCCAGGCCAATTTTCAGCTTTCAGCGGTGTCGCACTTTGAATGACAATTTCACGGTTATGCAGAACTGTACCCATATGAAATTGTTATCTTTTTTTTTTTAGACAGATTGATCATTCTTTTGGTGGTATTTCATTTTTTGCTGAACAAATGGAAAAGTTTCTGTTTTAAACTTTTGAAAGTAAGTAATTTTTCTTTTTCACTGATGTGCGTTAATGAGGTTGCACTGATGGGCACTGATAGGATGCACTGATTGGCGCTGATGTACACTGATGGGCACTGATGAGGCGACACTAATGAGGCAGCACTGATGGAAACTGATAGGTGGCACTGATAGGCAGCACTGATGGGCACTGTTGAGGCTGCACTGATTATCAGGGCACTGATCATTAGTGCCCTGATTATCAGTGTTAACAAAGCCTTGCCAGGAATCTGCTGTCTTTTCCTCACACAGACACAGTGTGTAAGGGACAGACTGACGATAACTGGCTAGTTTGTTTACATGTGATCAGCTGTGATTGGATACAGCTGATCACATGGTAAAGGGCCGCTGTGATTGACCCTTTATCATGATCTGTGACCAGCTGTGTCCAAAAGCACACAGCGGTCACATATCTCGTCCGATGTGTGCCCCAGGGGGTAAGCAGGGGACAGGGTTCCAGGAGGACGCCGATGGATGTGCTCCCTGGCCATATTTAGGCAGCAATATTGACCAAATATAGCCATGGCCATATTAGGTTGATGATGTCACCACTATCCCTGTCTTCTGCCTTATATAGCTGATGGCAGCTTGGTGAGCTGTCATTTGGCTAGTGTTATCATCTGGCTTTTTAATAAAAAACCTTTTCCTATTTCAAGGTCAAAACTTTTTTTTTCAATACTATATACCCCATTCTCATTCACGTAGGAGGTATTTTGACATATCTGGGGGGCCCTTTAATATTAAAGGGGGCTTCCAAATTCCAAAAATCCCCCTGCCAGCAGACTCCCAAAGCTACCAAGCAAGGGTTGTGGGAAGAGACCCTTGTCATGTGGATTGGCATGGGAGGGTGCCAACTCGCCTTCCCCCTTTCCTGGCTAGCCAGACTACATACTTATATTAAGGGTCTGGTGAGATGACCCCTTAAAATCTATACCTTAGGGTCTAGCATGTATTTTGGGGTGGACTTTTTTGGCCATTCTTGCTGTAGAACATGCTATAGCAAAAATGGCATTTAAAAATCTGTTATCAGGATCAGGCTAGTTCGCCTTCAGTACTAGCATTTAGCCCATCCGCAGTTTTTCACGGAAGATTTGTATCAATTGATTGTGGACCAAAGCAATTTATATGTACAAAAATATGGCCTCCTACTCAAATTCAGCTCTTGCCAAACAATACGCATAGAATTCTATCATGGTTTCTGAATTTAAAAGTTTTTTTGTGCCTAACCCTCAACATGGGCATTACAAAAATAAATGAATTGCGGTCATATTGGTCCACAGACCCAATTCATCATATGCCCATGTTTTCTGCTGTTACATACTGTATATGCCCAACAAGGACCAGCAGCGTACTGGTACATCACTGGACTTTGCGTGGCTATGCAGCTACAGCCATCGTCCTGGTATCGCTTTTTTCAGCTGGCAATCGGCTTTCATGTAAAAGCAATTCTAACAGCTAATTAGCTGCTGGATCATTTTTACAAACAAACATCCCCCCTCCCGTCGCCTTCCATGGCTTTCTCTGGCTCTCCTGTCCCACAGGGAAATCAGAGAATGCAGCCGGCAGTTCTGCCAGCTGACCATAGAGCTGATCAGAGACCAGAATGGCTCCAATCATCTCTATGGTCTAAGAAACCGGAAGCTACAAGCATTTCATCATCTCCATATAAACAGCACCATTTTTTAATTGCGAAAGCATCTGATCACACCTATCTTGGTGTGATCAGATGCATTAAGGGCAGAGGAGAGATCTAGAGTCTAGCAGGCCCAAGATTTCTCAGAAAAGAGTACCTGTCACTGCTGATTGCTAACACAGGGGATATTTACATTCCCCGTGGTAACAAGAAAGGTGATCCAAAAAAAAGGGACAGTGTAAAAAAAAAAAATCAAACTGCCCCCTCCCCAGTGTCAGTATGTAAGCAGACATTGACAGATCGAGGGCAGTAATTCTAGCACTAGAGCTCCTGTGTAAATATAAAGTGGTGACCTATAAAGGCTGTTAAACATTGATGATATTAAAAGTGTACATAGTTTGTCACCGTTGCACAGGCATGTCATGTTTAGCATCTATCCACTCGGCATGATATCATCTTTTATACCTTATCAAACAATTTGCCAATATACTACATTTTTGTGCATTAAAATTAAAAAAGTATATTTTCCCCAAAGAATTAGTGTTTGAAAACTGCCGTGCAAATACTGTGTAACATGAAAAAATTCAACACCCACCTTTTTATTCTCTAGGGCATCTGCTTTAAAAAATATATAATGCTTGGGGGATCAAAGTAATTTTTTGCAAAAAAATGATTTTACATGTAGACAACAAGTGTCAGAAAAGGCTTGGTCTTCAAGTGGTTAGAAGAGCGAGTGACATGTGGCAGAAGCTTTTAATGTTGGCCCTGAAATTCCAGGATAGTAGAAGCATACCCCCCAAATTACCCCTTTTTGGAAAGTAGATATCTGCTATGGGGAATGGTGAGTATTTTGCAGATTGCATTTATTGCCACAAGTGTTTGGAAAATAAAGAAAGAAAATTTAAATATATTTTTCTTTTCTTGTTTTCTTTTTCAAAACCCTGTGACCAAAATGATATCTTCAAAATACTCATCATGCCTCTTATCAAATTCCTTGGGGTGTCTACTTTCCAAAAAGGGGTAACTTGTGTATGTGGGGGGTTATACTATCCTGGCATTTTAGTGCATTTTAGGGTCTCTGAAGCTGTGATAGGTAGTGGTAGTAAGGAAATGACATGAGGGAATATGCCCTTTGAAAGCCTGAAGGCGGTCATTGGATTTTGGGGGCCTGTATGTGGCTAGGTTGCCAAAAAGTCTCTCACATGTAGTATCCCCATACTTCAGAGAAGTAGCAGAATGTGTTTTGGGGTGTTATTCCATACATAACCATGGAATGCGTGAGCCATATATGATTTAGGTGACAAATTTGTGTAACAAAAATGTTTTTTGTCATTTTCCAAAAATTTGGCAAATTCCTTGGGGTGTCTACTTTCCAAAAAGGGGTTATTTGGGGGGGGGGTTTGTACTGTCCTAGCATTTTAGCACCTCAAAAAATGTGATAGGCAATCAGAAAGTAAAAGCTGCATAAATTCCAATATATACAGTATTCTATAGTTTGTAGACGCTATAGCTTTCACACAAGCCAATTAATATACACGCATTGGGATCTTTTTTTACTAAACACATGTAGGAGAATACATTTTGGCCTAAATTTATGACTAACTTTGAATTATTGGATAGTTATAACTAAAAGTAGAAAATATTGTTTTTTTTTAATTCAATCTTTTTTCATTTGTTTCACAAAAATTGGTGATAAAATACCACCAAAAGAAAGCTCAATTTGAGTGAAAAAGGACACAAACTTAGTTTGGGTACAGCATTCCATGACCACGCAATTACCAGTTGAAATAGCTCAGCACTGAATAGCAAAAAATGGCCTGGTCATGAAGGAGGGTAAATCTTTCGATCTGAAGTGGTTATTGTTTCACTCTACACATTTGAAAAAAATTCACTGCTCCTGGCTGAATAGATTTTTTTTTCTAAATTGGTGCGTGTGCTCACCCATTCCTTGCTAATTTTTGACATCCCCTTGTTTATTGGCCCAGAAAATGGGAAATTTTAATCTGATAGATTAGGCTCAATTATTTCAATGGGACTTGAGTTTTGCATCCAAACTTGTTTGAAAATCACTGAAGCCTGTTCAAACTGAACTCAGGGAAATTCAGCCCATCACTGTATACCAGGTGCAAAACAGCATAGTAGTATTTAACCTGGGGTTTTGCATATATGGCATTTGTGGGTGCTGGTGATTCCAAAAAGTCCAAAAATTATACCAGTGGGGAGGAGGGGGTAAAGGTGACTGTGCTGTCACCAATGTACAAAATGATACCACCAGTTCCAGCAAGGACCTGGGTCCGAACCTGGAACATCTGCTGTTTCTGACAATGTTTCTTCTTGCTGAGCCACATGGAATGCTGGTCAGCCCTCTGCACAATTCATTGAATGTCCTGCCTTGACTTTGTTTGTCGTGAACTTTGAACCCTTTGCTTGCCCATGAACTTCCTGATTTAAGCCATGTCTCTTCACTTCCTGTTTTCCAGATTATTGTACCTTCTCCAGCCAATATCTCACTCTTGCCTCTCCTGCTGCCATTTTTACCTTCGCTGCCACTTGTTACCAACCTTTGGCTTGTTCTTCAACCACGGCTCTGCCTGATCTCAACCTGCAACCACTTGTTACCAACCTTTGGCTTGTTTACTGACTATGCTTCATTTTTATCCCTACTTGCCTACTTGCTATATCTGCTACTGGACCTTGGTTTGCTCACCCCCTGGCAGGGCAATCCTGAGAACCTTGACCTGGTACTAACACACAGAAAAACCCATCTCCACTTTCAGGAGCTCTGATGAAGTGCTTAGACCCCACACCTGAGGTGAGCCTGCATCATCTGCTAGGGTTACCTGCTTGAATATCTATTTTTCTGGTTGGTGGGAGCCTCTCTGCTGCTATAGCTACTGGTCATCAAGCCTGACACCTGACCATTACAGAATAATCTGGCCCAAACATGTAGTCCACTGTAGCAAATGTTGCTCCTTTCAAGCAGCAAAATTCAGAGCTGCAAAAGTTCAGTGTTACCTACCAAGAAAAATGTTCTGAACTGGAAAGTGTGGTAAAGGGGCAGTAGGAGGAAATCCACGCTCTGCAGAGATGATTGCTGGACGTATGTTCCTTCGGAGTTGCTAACACACGTATACCTCTACTGCTCAAGTTCAGTGGAGACCAACACCATTACAGAGGTTTCATTAACCAATGCTTTTGAAAATCAACAGATTTACTGGCTGCATCACCAGCTGAATCAAGAAGAGAAAAAAACTAAAATGTAAAGCTAATGCAGCTATCACATTTAAGAATCGAGGATGATTTAAGAAGAAGGAGGTTTTCTACATACCATCCTAAGCACATTTATACCAGATATTCATCTATCTATGAAATGCTGTCTGTGTATCCTGGAAAAGGGAGAACTTGGTGAATGGAGGAGATGATTGATATCGAGTAGGAGTTGATCTTCTTCCCTTTGGATAATACCTTTTGAGCAATTTAGCCAACCATGAGAATGGGGGGTATGGCCATGTGGTGAGTGCACATCCGAAAGGGGGATACCATATATTTTGTACACGTGGTGATTTTCTTGGAGATTTTGAAGATTTATGGGATTATAAGGACTTTCTTGACTTGTTTTCACCTTTATTAGTTTTCACCTTGACACTTATGTATATGTAATTTGTGCTACTGAATCACTTTGAGGATTTTATTGTTTGTTATTGACCTCCTGACTGAGGAAGCCCTAGCTTGGGCCTCTCCTTATATAGAACAAGACAGTACAACTCGGAATAATTTTGAGACTTTTGTGACCGCATTGAATCAGGTCTTTGATGATTCCAACCACTGCACTACTCCTGAAGCAAAGCTGCATATTTTGAGGCAGGGCAGACATTCTGTTGCTGAGTTCACAGCTGAATTCTGACAAAGGATCTCAAATACCACCTGGAACCCAGCAGCGCAAAAGAGTCAGTTCTGCCAAGGGCTCTCTGAATAGGTGAAGGATAAGCTTGCCAGGGAAGAGACTCCTAATGATTACAAGGCTTTCATCCAATTATGCATCCAAATTGATCAGAGACTTACAGAAAGGAGGAAGGAGAGATTTTGAGTGTTTGGAAGTAATGATGGCCTGTGTTTCTCTTGTAATCAGTTCAGAAGGATCCATAAGTTTCTCTAGATTCGAACACACCCAAACCTATGCAGGTAAATGCTATTAAGAGACCCATTTCTACCCAAGAAAAAGAGCAAAGAAATTTGGAGAACTTATGTTTGTATTGTGGGACTCTGGGCATTATGAAGCTAATTGTCCCAACAAAGTTAAAAGAACAATTGCTGCACTGATGTGATGGTGTCTGAACAAATAAACTTCATTACCCAGTCTATCTCCCCAATGGTCCATGAAGAAAATAAGGCTAGTTCTATAGAGTATCATTGTATCATCCCTATCAAACTTATCACTGAGGGTTGTGAAATTCCTTGTCTTGCTATGCTGTACTCCGGGACTGGGAGTGATCTGCCCCTATTGATATGAAGATGGTTAATGGTTCACCTTTATCATCAGGATCTGTTACCCATAAAGTGGTTCCACTGGTACTCCAATTTGAGGCTGACCATCATGAGACCACCAGCTTCCAGCTGATTACATCACCCAAATGTCCTGTTATTCTGGGAATTCCTTGGTTTTCTACCCATAATCCCTTCATCTATATCTATAGCATGGGCTATACATTTTATGTCCCCCCATTGTGAGGAACATTGTAGAGAACCTTGTCGAACAAGTTCTCCACCAATCAAGGAATCACAAGTTGAGGTGGTAACTACCCAGTCAAATGACAACCTGCCTCAACAATATCATGAGTTCTGGGATGTCTTTGATAAAGAAGAATGCAAATCATTTACCTCTGTCATACCCTAAATGAAAGGTGCTCAGGGAGTGGCTTGATGAGAATTAAGAGAAGGGCTTTATCAGACCCTCAACATCTCCTGCAGGGGCAGTCCTGTTATTTGTTGAAAAAAGGGACTCCACCTTGTGTCTGTGTATTGATTTCAGGGACTTGATTAAAATCACTATTAAAAACCGTTATCCACTCCCTCTGATCCCTGAAATGCTGGAAGGAGACAAATGGAAAACTGCTTTTAGAACCAGATACATTTTGAGATCTGTTTGTGATTGCACATCTGGATGATATTCTCATTTTTTTGGATAACCTGGAGGAGCATTGAAAGCATGTCTGCACTGTCTTCGAAAGATTAAGGAAGAACTGACTTTACATCAAACTGGAGAAATGGACTATACAGTAATATTTCTAAAAAGAAACACAAGAGGGCGCCAGGCTAAGTGCAGTATAAAATGCAAGTTTATTAAAAATAGCCAAATTACTACTCACAACTGAGGTAAGTATATGGGTGTTTACTGGGTTCCAAAAGGACATATGCAGGGGCCGGTGTGTGTCCACTGAAGTATGGGCACTGAGGGTCTAGTTTGAACATGAGTTGTCAGTCGGGAACATCGTAACCATCATGGAACGAACGGAAGACCAGGTCGGAGGCAACATCCAATAGAAAAGTGAGGATGAATCAGGTGTTGAGTCATGTGCCGCATTTCAAAGCTTCCTCTATTCCTTCAGACCTGGAGAGCTGAACCGCTCCTCCCCCCCCACTGACGGCTCGGCCTGGGACTTGACGACAACTCCAGCACTGTGCACTGCCAGACAGAACGGTACTCTTTCAGATCGATGCGCCTGATGTCATCATTGTGAGCTGGCAGTGGGGGGCGAGAGGAGTGGTTTCTGAAGAAAAAGTGGAAGCTTTGAAACTCGTCACCTGACTCATAACCTGATTCATCCTCGTGTTCCTATTAGATGTTGCCTCTGGCCCGGAATTTCGTGCGTTCCACAGTGGTTACGGCATTCCTGACTGATTACTCACATTCACACCAGACCCTCAGTGCCCGGACTCCAGTGAACACACCGGCCTCTGCATATGTCCTTTTGTGACCTGATAAATGTCAATATACTTACTTCAGTTGTGAGTAGTAATTTGGCTATTTTTAATAAACTTACTTGTATTTTATACTGCATTTAGGCTTGCGCCCCCTTGTGTTTCTTTTTTTTAAATTCCACAGAATTTTGCTTCACTCTATAGGGAACTGCCGCTATATAGTGCGTATACCATGGACTCTTTAATATATGTTTTCTGATATTGCAACCATATGTTACAGTGTTTATTGTCTTCTCTCAGCGCCAATTACCTGTGTTGTTTTTACAGCAATATTTCTGCAGAAGGAGTGAGCATGGATGCAGAGAAGATCAAAGCAGTTGTGGATTGGCCTGCCCTTGGGAATGTTAAGGAACTACAATGATTTGTTGGATTTGCCCACTTTGACAGGAAGTTCATAAGGAATTTCTCTAAGGTAATAGCACAAATTACACAGCTGACAAAGAAAGGAGTGCCCTTTGCATGGTCATCTGAGGCACAGACTACTTTTAGAAAGCTAAAGACACTTTTCACTTCTGCACCAATACTGGCATATCCTGATCCCGCACCTCAGGTGGGTCCACGTCATCTGCCAGGGTGACCTGCTTGTATAACTATCCTGCTGGTTAGTGGGAGCCTCTCGTCTGCTGTAGCTACTGGTCTCTGAGCCTGACACCTGACCATGACAGTTTCCCTTCTTGAATCCTTCCCAGCTCACATCAGCTACAGTTTTTTTTTTTTTTTTTTTACTGACAGACATAGAAATGTAGTTTTAAAAAGGACTGGGTAAAAAGAATATGTAGCCCACCCCACTACAATCCACACTATTGTAGCACAGTGTAACATTGTATAGCAGCAATTAATACACACGGACTGGAAGAGTTCCCTAAACTACTGCAAAAACACACACTGAAAAAATGCTGCAGGGTAGGGAAACTCCCCAGTGAGAGGGCTGGCACATATCAAAGCACCAATTATTGGCACTTCTAAGCCAGATCACCTAAAATCAAAGGTGAGGAAGTGCTTTATGGTATGAGAACTGCAGTTGTGAAGGATTGCATACTGCCCATGATAGACCTGAACCTCATCCCTAGTTTTCATGTGCTGCAATTAATTTTACTGTCTGGTTGCTTGCATAATTGTATAACAACAATTTCTAATTGTTGTAACTCAAAATTTTAATTCAGGCTTCAGTTTACCACTTGACGACCATCAACATACCGGTGTGTCACTGGATTGGAAGGGTGATATCTCAGTCATCGCTGCAGCTGCATCTTTTAGGGCAGGCGATCTCCTTGAATGTAAAAGTAATCCTAGCAGCTAAGAAGCTGCTGGATTACTTTTATAGGAGGGGGAAGGGGGTCCCACATGCAGCCGGCGCCTTTACCGGTCTCTCCCAAGCAATTGGGAGCAATTGAACCTGCATGCTACCAGCAGCATCGGCTTCCCCGATCACAGTGAGAGGAATTGATCTTTTTCCTGCCACTGTGGGATGTCAGAAACCAAAAGCAACAAGCATTTTATTACTTCCAGTTTTGGTTCCTATTTTTACAAGCCATTGCCGGTTAGTGTAGCAGCAGATCAATCTGATCTTGGTTTTTTCTGCTGCTTTGGAGGCCTGAGGAGAGATCCATAAGTGTGTGCAATTTTGAAGCGTGACATTTTTTATATATATTTACTCAATGTAACATTATCTTTTGTATTTTACCCAAAAATTACACGATATTATATTGTGTTTGTACACACTAAAAATTCATAAAAATGTATTTTTTCCAAAAAAATTGCGTTTGAAAAACTGCTGCGCAAATACCATTTGACATAAAAAAAATTGCAACACTCATCATCTTATTCTCTGTAGCTCCTCTGTTTAAAAAAAAAAAAAAAAACTATATATATATATATATATATATATATATATATATATATATAATGTTAGAGAGTTCTAATTCTCTTGCAAAAAAAATTGCAGATTTTTATATGTAGGAGATGAATGTTAGAACTGTCTAGGGGCTCAAGTGGTTAAAGTAGTGGCACATCATGACCAATAGCAAGATTTCATCTTTCTCCTTTGCACTGTAGAGAGAGGTATTCTTGTTTAGGAGAGACCAGGGGCAGACTGACCATTTGGAAACTCAGGCACTGCTCGAGGGCCCGGGGTCAGTAGGGGGCCCCATGAGATGCCCCTGGTACCTTTTTCATAGGCTTTTTTGAGTTTGGGCAAGGACACAGGGGCCCCATGATCCCCTATTGCCCGGGGGGCCCCATGAGTTGTCAGTCTGCCCCTGGGAGAGACAGTAATTTCCTTGATCACAGGTATGCATTGATATAACCAAGTTTAAAGCCATGTGTCATTTGACAACCCATGTACAAATTATAATATATATATAGTATAATAATATATATTATACTTTATATATATAGTATAATATCATATAATATCAGTGCGTCAATAAAGCTTTTATGAACATTCCACCCCAAACACCCTCAGCTGAAAAATCTTTCAGAAACTGCACATTATGATTGTAAAGGCATACAAGCAACAAAACGTATTAAATATTTGATCAGATAGTGTTAGAAATTTTCCTCATCATCTTAAAAAAATAACCTAGAAATTGTATGCATCTGCTAAAATAAATCTATAATGGAAGCTTTATGGCCAGTTCACACCAGAACGCAGTGCAGGAAAGGCACGTTGAATGTACTGACCTTGTGATCTGCATGTGAGTACCAACATTTTTGAGGTAATGCAAAACAAAAATAGTACAGCAGGCAGATCAGATAAGGGTTAAAATTAGTGGAAGGTTATATTGGAGATGATGGGGAGGAATTACAAAAGTAAATACAGAGAAGTATACAAGACATAAGAGAATTATTCAACAAACAGTTTGACTTATATTTTTGGTGTATACCACTACCCCTGAAGGAGCTGCTTGGTAATTTGGTTTCTTTTTTGTTATTAACAACTTTTATTGGTTTTCATGTAAGTATACAAACAGCATGTTTGAAAAAAACATAACAAGAAGGTACATCGATGGTAGGGTACTGCATAGGTACAGGACATATGATGTCACAAAATAACAGTAAAGGTTACTAGGACCCTACATTTTGGACTGGTAAAGAAGAAATAAAAGTATACCATGGGTTCAATACTGCCTCAAACACAGCAATGAAACAAGTATATAGGGCGGTCAAACATTCCATCTGTCTTACATCAGCAATAATTTTATACAAGATCGGCATCGAAGGGGGAATAGAGGATAGCCAACACATAGGAATGCTGGTAATTTGGTTTCTATGTTCTCCACTTCGACTCCAAAAACAACCTCAGCCTCTCTGGCACACCTGGTTGAGTGAAAATTATTTTAAGAAACATAAGTGTAGATATCTTTAAAAAAGAAGTGTGGGTTTCAGTAAAAAATAAAAAGTATATATATATATATATATATATAGTATATACCTAGGTGGATGCAACATTGGTCTGTCTATCTGTCTCCCGCTGACTGCTCAGTTCTCAGTCTTCAGCAAGCAGAGAGCCGATGACTGTCAGTGGACCTTACACTTGATTTTGTGCTCTATTGATACAGTAGTGCACATTACACTGATTCTGTGTTTTTATGATAACCTTTATAAAACTTTGTAAAAGATGATCATCCTTTTGTATGGAGATTGTGATGGTACTAAGACATTATAAGTTTTCCCAAAAATAATGGAGAAAAAGAGGCTTGGCTTCCCACTAGCGATGAGCAAACATAATTTGGGTTAAATATGGGACTTAAATTGTCTGATTTGGATCAGTCTGCTTCTTTATTTTCACAGTTATACCAAAAGGGGCTTAATTCATGTGGGCCACGTTATGTTAACACAATGCTTTATTCTAAGTGGGTGGTTCAAAAGGGGAACAGAATCAAAAAGAGTGCCCCCTTATAAAACACCAGTCCTCAACTGGAATTTACTTTACCTTCAGCAGAGGTATTTAGATATATGCAAACTAAAAACTTTTCCCCAGTCACTATTCTCTAACAATTCAACGACCTTTTAAACAGTTTGAACTAATATGTATTTTCTCTCCTAGAGATAAGGGAATGATTTTCCATATTTACCGCTACTTCAATGAATACCTTCTCCCAGAGAAATCTAAACTTATGATCCAATGGGAAGCTTAATCAGGCAGTTATTTTACTTCTCCAGTTTGGGATGACATGCTTACTAACATACAGTACTTAAGAGCACCTGTTTGATTTGAGTTTGAGAGACGTCTATTAAATAACATACAAAATGTTATATGACCCCAGCTAAGATTCACTCGATTTATCCTCCTGTCTCTCCAGCCTGATGAAGTTACCTTTATGCACATTTTCTGGAGTTGTAAACAACTTCCAACCCTATGGCAACATGTAGCTACAAAATTATTATTATTATTACAAAGATCGACTCAAATTGCAGGTTGTAATGTTTCTCTTACAATGCCAATGTGTCTTTTATTTACTGCTCTACTGGATATTTCCACCACCTGGGTCTTTTCGGCTCTATTCAAAGGGTCATAGCATATAACTGACGTTCCTCTTCTGCTCTTGGGTCTCACGTCTTAGCTAGAATGGAAATTATTAAACTTTCTGAATGAATTAATCACACTTGTGCATATTTACCATACAAATGGGATTATTAGGATATTTCTTAAATCTGAAATCTGAGTAAATTGACCTGCTGGGGTAATACTTATTATTGTATACTTGGTTTTACCTCTATTACATGTAATTCTCATTTCCTGTTGTATCAGCGTCATACCTCTAACACCTTATGAGCCCCTCGCCATAGGCTCTCTGCCTCTTTCAAGTTTCCTGTTGGCTGCACCTGAAGTGCCCGGTCATACCAGTGCGATTTCAGGTGTGATTTGCGAATTTAAATTGCACCTGAAATCGCATCTAATGAACGTGAATGTCAGTGTCTTAACAGGTGCGATTTGCTGCAGAGCGATTTCTATAGTAATTCTCGCATTACTTTTTCTGCGATTTTTGTTGCGATTTCACTTACGTAGAATATAATGGAAATTGCACTGCAAATTGCAATAAATTGTTGAAAATCTTCACAAGTAGCAATAAATTCTTCAGAAATCGCACCTGAAATCATGCTGAAATGGAACACAAATTGCACAATTTTAAATTGTAGCAGTGTGACTTACTGTTTATGACATGTTCACTGGAGCTGTTTTGCACTGATCATTGTCTTATATGGTGTCTCATTGTTGATTTCTGTATTGTAAGCTCTGTCTTGCAATTTTTGGGGTCTTTTTTGTACTTTGACCTTCCAAATAAATCGTTCGTAAACAATAAAACACTAGTCCTTTGAAGAATATTGTGTCAATCATTGTACGGATTGTTTATGTTTTCCAGTAACCTGTACCTTTTGGTAAATTAAAAAGGTTGCGCTTAACAAACCAAATATAATAGTGACAAAAGTATATAATGCGAAAAATATATAAATAAAGTCCAAATTTGGACTTTATTTATATATTTTTCACATTATATACTTTTGTCACTATTATATTTGGTTTGTGAAGCGCAACCTTTTTAATTTACCATTATATGCACCTTTTTTAGGTTAGGTTTGCAGCTGTGATTTTTTGATTGGTTTTATATTTATATCTTGTGGCGCTGCCCTAAAAATAATAATTTTTTGAACCTGTACCTTTTGTCCGGAATTCCTCATGAAAAATAGCAGTGCACTTCTTGTGAGGATGCATAGGCTGTATATCTGCAGTGTGAATTAGAGGAATTGCTAATCTTAGGAAATTTGGAGTGAGATATAGTGAAGCCACTACTGTTCTGCTGACTATTCTAGCTAGAGGCTCTGACATGAAGTAAAACCCTGCCACAGTGCAGAATACGACATGGTAAGTCATTGGTAGGAAAAGATCAGCAGAAAGGAGACTGCAGGTTATTCTGGTGCCTAGTCCTTTGCCATCTGTCTGGCTTTTCTGTATTTGCATCTGTTCACTGAAATGTTTCCAATAAAGATATCACAGTACACAAGAACTGGCATGATTTCTCACTGAGACAAGAAGTGCACATTACATAGGCACTAGCTTGGTCACACCATTTCACATTATCATCATCCACATCGCAGTCATATATATTTTCAATGACTTTGAAAATACAGCAGAAATACATCACATCAAATATGAAGTAGTGACAATTTCAGGAAAACATGGCAGGTTATACTGTATTAGGAAAGCCTCAAGGAAAGGAAATCAAGAAAGAAAGAGAAAGGGAAAAAAGAGAGCGAAATAGAGAAAGTCCTGTCATTTCTCCTGAACCTCAGCAATCCAGTGAAATACAATGGATCCACAGGTCCCAAGTGTTTTCAGATCTCTTTTGAGTGTTTTGAAGAGTGCATGTGAGCTTGTCATTAATCAACATCCAGTTTAATTTATGTTTGACATAACTCAGCTACTAGAGTTCAGCTCCTCATTTTTATTATTATTATTATTATTATACAGGATTTATATAGCACCAACAGTTTGCTCAGTGCTTTACAATATAAAGGGAGAAAATACAGCAACAATACAGTTCAATACAAGAGGGTTAGGAGGGCCCTGCTCCTTGGAGCTTACAATCTAAGAGGGAGGGGCTGGTGGCACAAAAGGTAATAACTGTGGGGGATAGATTGGTAATAGGAATAGAAGATTCCGGTTTTAGCTGAAGGCATGATAGGATTCCCTGAAGAGATCGGTTTTCAGAGATCACCTAAAAGTGGGCAGAGTAGGCGATAGTCTGATAGATTGGGGTAGAGAGTTCCAGAGGATGGTGGAGGTTCTGGAGAAGTCCTGGGGATGAAGATGGGAGGAGGACACAAGAGAGCTAGAGAGCAGGAGGTCATGCAAGGAGCGGAGAGGACGGTTTGGGTGATATTTGGAGACAAGATTGGTGATGTAATTGGGGGAAGAGTTATAAATGGTTTTATATGTTATTGTTAATGTTTTTAATTTTATTTGTTGGGCAATGGGAAGCCAGTGGAGGGATTGGTAGAGAGGTATGGCAGATATAGAATGGATAGTAAGGTGGATGAGTCTGGCAGCAGCATTCATGATAGACTGAAGAAGGGATAGCCTGCGAAGAGGTAGGCCAAATAGGAGGGAGTTACAATAGTCAAGGCGAGAGATAACAAGGGAGTAAATAAGTTGCTTAGTAGTTTCAGAGGTTAAGAACGGACGAATCTTGGAGATTTTATGGAGGTGAAGCCTACAAGATTTGGACAGTGATTGGATTTGGGGCTGAAAGGACAGATGGGAGTCTAGGATTACACGTAGTAAATGTTTTGATTTTTTTTTTAAAGGTCAAATTATTGTATTGTTTTAAAGTAGTGAGACTTCTGAACTATTTAATTAAAAATAAAAATTGTAACATCAGATTGTACCAAGACACACCTCTTGGGCCCATGGTTGTGTTTAGCTGGGCAGAGCTTTCTGTTTTAGGTTGAATATAAATGTAAGTCGGTGTTATAAAGGATTGACGATTTAGTGAAAAAATCAAGGCCTGCTTTTACAAAGTACAAACTCAAGATGGAATTATTTTTAAAAAATTGAGCCCCTTTTTTTCTGAAGAAATTCAGATATTCAAAAAATATGGCAATCGTCCCAACTTATAACCAGCCAAAGCAGTAAGGTGCACATGGAAGGGCAATGCACATCGCAAACAAACAAAGGATTTCCCAGCAACACTTACCAGCCAGCCAGCCTGCAAAACAACCAATTCGACCCTGTCTAACAGTTTGCATTAAAAACAGAGCGCTTTGTTTGCACACATTTGCAAATACATACGCAAGCCACAGTCCCACGTCAAGGGTCCTCTGTATACTGTGGACCTAACTAAAATTTCCAAAGCCTCCATAGTAGGAGCACATGTATAAATAGATAGGTTAAGAGCAGGTGTGCCTAGAGGAGCCCATTTCTCTGTAAAGGTACAGAGATGCACGTGAAGCCCAGCTATACCAAAATGACAGCAAAGGAATCCAGTGAATCCCTGCATCCAAATTAGCCAACTGCACAAAAAATGGCAACTGTCCCAACCTATACCCAGCCTTAGCAGTAAGGTTCACATGGAAGGGCAATGCACACTGCAAAACAAACAAAAGATTGCACATCAACACTTACCAGCCAGCCTATGAAACAATCAATTTGGCCCTGTCTAACAGTTTGGGTTAAAAACAGGGGGTTTTGTTTGCACACATTTGCAAACACATGTGTAAGCCACAGTTCCACGTCAAGGGTCCTCTGTATACTGTGGACCTAACAAAAATTTTCAAAGTCTCCATAGTAGAAGCACATGTATATATGGATAGGTTAAGAGCAGGTGTGCCTGGAGGACCCCATCCCTCCTTACAGGGACGCACGTGACACCCAGCTATACCAAAATGACAACAAAGGCGTCCAGTGAGTCCCTGCATCCAAATTAGCCAACTACACAAAAAAAATGGCAACCGTCCCAACCTATAAACCAGCCTTAGCAATTCAAATATTATAGCTTAGTTCACCTTTGGGAACACGCATTTTTAGAGTGTAACAAGTTTCCAATGCTACAGCCACTGCCTGCTGCCCCCCCTCCCTGTGACAGAAGTACTGGAAGAAGTTCCCCTTACTAGCTGTCAGATGTAAAAACAGCACCGCCATGCGGGGCTCCACCCACATGGCCACATCATTCATTCACAGAGTTCTGTGAATGACTGAACTACAAGTCCCAACAGCCGTAGTGGCTGCCGGCTTGTAGTTTTTAATGAACTACAACGGTACTGTGAACCACCGTGGTAGTTTATTGATTCTTTCTGTCAGTATATGTGTTTGCCCGTACATCCCATATGGGCAAGCAGATATATGACAGGTCTGCAGGAGAACTGCATGGCACCAGCGATCTGCTGGTCACTGGTGAAATGCTTTACAGGCTCCTTCAGTCAAAAATAATAAATGCATATTTTTTTACCTGCAAAAAAATTAGCATTTATTATTTTTCGGCAAAGGTGAACTTATCTTTTAAATTTCCTCCTCTCATTCTTTTTACTAACTTATATACCTACATACCTTTTTCTAGCATCTTTGGTTTATTTGTATAACATAAGGTGTACTCTTTCTCCTCTCATTTCTTCTGGCTGTGTGTCATCAAATGCCATCAGTCTAAGGTTGTCTAATGATGTGCTTCTGGGGGCAAGCTTTTGGTGCCCTGGGTTATCAAGGCACAACTCTTGGGCCCACGGTTGTGTTTGTTCAGGCAGAGTTTTCTGTTTTAGGTTGAATATAAATGTAAATTAATAAAAGATTAGAGTTTTTAGTGAAAAAAACCAAGACCTTGTTTTACAAAATAAAAACTGAAGGTGGAATTATTTTGAGAATATTGAGCCCCTTTTTCTGAATATGAAAAACTATAATTACAATAAATTTTGAAAGAAATTATAATATTTGGATATAAAGCAGCAATGTCTTTTCTAGCACTGACAACACTTATAAAAACCCTAAGATTGTCAGTTCCTTGGACAAAAATTACATGATTTTTTTTTAAGGGCCTTACATTTTCTACAAATAATGATAGCTGTACTACATTGAGTTTTGTAGGAAGCTACAGCTACCAGCTGTTTGGATCAAAATATGTAGTCTTTGAAAGTAACTGCAGCTTTTAGTACAAGGTATGTGCAAAGAAATTCAGATGTTTTAGCCTTAAGTCCCTCCTCTTACATACATATCTTTTTGTAGGTATCTTTGGTTTATTTGCATAACATAAGGTATACTATTTCCCCTCTTATAGACTTCTACATCAGTCCAAGATTGCCTTATGATGTGCCCTTGGGGGCAAGTCTTTGGTGCCCCGGAGTAACAGGAAGGAGTTTGAGTAATGCTGGGTATCATTCATCCTATTGGAGGACTGGTGCTGGATTGTAGAGTGGAGAGTCTGTAGGGAGGGCACTAGAGAGAAGGTGAGTTGAAGCCAGAACTGCTTTTTATGTTTAAAGCTGCTGGCCTGCTAATCAAAAATACAACAATGAAGTTGGGCTGCCTGTATAAATATATTGTGACAAAGGTTATGGAGAGAAGAAAACAAGAGGTCTGTGTTCTATGCAATCCATCAGTAAAGAAGTAGGAAGAGCTGACAACATGTGCTTTGGAATTCATAGCAAAAAAACACTATGTTGTCATGAAAAAAAGGAAGGCAGAAGCACACTATATTTCTGGCACAGCAACAGTTTATTTTCTGCTCTTACAGCATGTTTAATGGGACTACTACTACAAAGGCTGGGTTTTAGACAAAAATACAAACGCACAGGTTGTTCAACGCACCTTCCTTATTTTCCTTCAGAGATTGTTGAAATCTGGCACACGTGAAGAAAGAACAGAAACACTGCTGAAATGGCTAACACAGTACAAACAAAATCACACATAGACTGACCAGATAGTCAGGCTTAATTGCCCAAGTTTTTAACTAGTGTGTTTTAAGAAGGATATACAGGAATTACCTATGATTGTATCATACAATCAACCTGAAATTACAAGGTAAGAATTCTCCAAGAAAAATAATTCAGTGTTAAGAAAATTTAAATCTATATTTGAATAATTTCTTTATAAAGCAGAAGTATAGGAAGATAATGATATATAATGAAACCAACTTAAGAACAGGTCAAGGTCACAAAAACTGCTTTAGGTGAATTTCCACACTTCTGCTCATCCACTATTGTCCATTACTGGTCTGGATCACTTTTCTGACAGACAGATAATGAGAATATGAAAGATTCACTGCTCCACCGGATTGTGAAAAAGTTTTTGTTAGGTTATGTAATAGAGTAAGCAACAGCTCTTATGCTTTCAGTCCTGCAAGACTTTTTCAAAAAGTAACCACTGTATCCTATACCTTTAATTTTTTTTTTATTACATAGTCCCATTGTGTAGCGAATCCTTCACATTCATGGTAGAAGTCAAATACAGCTAGGCTAGCAGATATTTTTTATGTTTATCACCAAGTTAATCAAATGAAGAACACTCGGCCTTTAGCAAAAGCCCTTGGCAATGGAAGGTTTTAACTGCTACTTATTTAATCCACCAATTTTGATCCTAGAAAGCAGACTTCAGAATCCTTGACTTTTATAGAAGGCAATGAGACTTTTTTCACCTAATAGGCTGTGAATCACACTATCATGTTTGTAGTCTTTTTTTATGCTATGTATTTGATAACCCTCATATTTAATATCTTATTTTGTAAAACTTGCAGGGAAGATGTATATGGGTAAATTCGATTCACTTTGTAGAATAGAGGTACGGTAGTTACATCTTTGTGTCCTTTTATCACACTAAGCATTGACAGCCTGTTGATGGCAAGAAATGTTGACAAAGTTTCTTTGGAATAAACTTTAGCCTTTGATAACTAGACTAGGATGTGTTATTTTACTTTTAAATTTGGATTACAATAATAGCTGCCACACACTGTCAGAATTAAACTAATGTTTTCTTTTGCTGATATATTAGGTGACACCCTACATTCTGTTTCCATCATTTACATGACAAAAAAATAAATAAAACATTGTAAAAGATGCTTATTCCTCTCATTATAATTATGATTAGGTTGAAAGAAAAAATGTTTTTGCAAACGATGTTACTGAAATCACCATTCTGCTACAAACTTTGAAATTTTTTTAAAGCCATTTATTAAAATTCTGTGCCTGAGGACGGCTCTTTTTTCTAGTCTAATTCAAATCTGCTAGTTTCAAAGCTAACTGCAGAGTCATTTTACACACTAGATATTCTACACTTCTTTTATTTTACATAGTGGCAGTGAAAGAAAGCACCAAAGGTTTAATAACATTACATGGTGTTCATAAAAATATAAGGTCATGTGGAGAACATCAAAGCAGATCAACAGTTAGTCCACTTACAGTAATCAGTGTGTATTATTTTAAAAGGAGGGTATTGCTGGGTGTTATTTATGTTGGTATCAATGGAAAAACAAATTACATAGTCTCTTTTATCTCTTTAGGAAAATTTCAAGCTTCAACCAATAAACACAATCCCCAGCTCCCCTAACAGGGTGTTAGGCATTGTCAAGTGTTTTAACTTACTAGAATAGCCTCTGCTTGCCTCCTGCAAGGCACCATATTAAAAAAATGGTACTTTTGTGTATAGGGGGACATGTAACACTCATCCTGCCATCTCACATTGTAGAGCTCTGTGCCTGGATGAAGAAACATCAGGACCAAGCGTTGTCACAGAGATGTGGTGTGTGACTAGAAGATTGGAAGAATTAACTTCCAAAATACGGTGCGTGTGTATGAAAGTAGGTTTATTTTTTACCTTAAAAAAAAAAACATTGTGCTATCCAAAAGTGTTCAAATCAAACCAAAAGTACAGAAATTGACAATGTGACACAAAAACAAATAAACCTAAAAAAATTAAAGAGGTTGCAAAGGCTCAAAGTTGTTTTTATCTTCATGCATTCTATGCATGAAGGTAAAAAACATTCTGTGTGCTGCTCCCCCACAGCTTGCCCTAATACTCACCTGAGCCCCATCGCAATCCAGCGGTGTGTATGAGAGCCTTAGGCTCTCTGGGGACTCTCCCTCCTCATTGGCCCCCACTGCTGTCAATCACAGACAGTGAGCCAATGAGGAGACAGAGGGGGCAGGTCAAGCCACAGCTTTGTGTGCGAATGGATACACAGAGTAGCAGCTCAGGAGTTAGCCTGCTTGGGTGCCCCCATAGCAAACTGCTTGCTCTGGCACGAAGGAGCCCAGGTGCACTGGTAGGAGACCCAAGAAAAGAAGAATAGGGCTTCTATGTACTAAACCATTACACAGAGTAGGTAAGTATGACATGTTTATTATTTTTTAAAAATCTGCTTTTAATATCACTTCAAAAATAATCACAGTAAATAATCATACATTAACATCGCTCCAAACAGTTTCATATAACACATAAACTGAAAGAAAATATAGTGCTCAGAAAATCTTTATATCCAAAGATATGATATCAACACATAGGGGTTGATTTACAAAAGGCAAATAGGCTGTTCACTTTGCAAGGTAATTTGTACTTTGCAAGGGAATTTTCCATTAGCTTAGAGAATGTAGTGAAAATTCAGAGACATTGAAGGAAAAAGTATTTGTGCTTGCATATGGTTGGATGATAGAAATCAGCAGAGCTTCAGTTCATTCAATAAGCTAATTGTAAATTCACTTGCAAAGTACATTTTCACAGTGAACAGTCTGTTTGCCTTTAGTAAATTAATCCCATAGTGATTAGAAAGTCCAAAATAATGTCCTGTCAGGGCACGGCCTACATGTTTCATCACAAAGACTTCCTTTGGCCCCATTGGCTCCTACGGCTGTCAGTCAAATCCTGTGAGGAGGGAACGGGGGCAGGGCCGAACTGCGCGAATGATGCCTGCACATCTACCCTCAGGTAACTTGCTATGGGGGCACTTGAAGAAGAGCGCTGACAGGAGACCCCAGAAGAGGAGGTTCAGGGTCGTTCTGTGCAAAATTGCTGCACAGAGCAGGTAAGTATAATGTGTATTATTTTAATTAAATTAAGCCTCATGGCCACTTTAAATTTAAAAGTTTATTCATTTAATTTGCTAGAGACAGGTCATATTTGCATTATTGGTGACAAAACATATGCAGTTAGGAGATTAAAGCTCCTGTTTATGCGAAATATATAGTTATTGGGGCAAGAGGGGATTAGGCTGCTCATACACAGGTTGTCTTTGAAGACAGCTTTAACCATATACAGGGGCGAACTGACAACTCATGGGGCCCCTGGGCAATAGGGGATCATGGGGCCCCTGTGTCCTCACCCACACCCAAAAAAGCCTATGAAAAAGGTACCAGGGGCATCTCATGGGGCCCCCTACTGACCCAGGGCCCTCAGGCAGTGCCCGAGTTTCCAAATGGTCAGTCCGCCCCTGACCATATAACTATTCTGTAAGAAAGTGATTAAGAAACAGTGAATGCACTGTGCCCCCATCTATCACTTTCCTCAACCTATGTAATCCATCCCATCACATGATTAAGTGCAACTGATTCATGTGGAGGCAACACTGTAAATTGTTCCAGCTCTTAATAGTTTACTCCCCCAAATCTGTAGGGAAGGATAGGATCAGTACTACCGTGTTCAGCACAGTTTGCACTAAGTATGTGTTATTTCAGGGCCTGGTACAGAGGATGGTGGGTGCCAGTAAGGAGACTTGGATTGCACAATAAGGAAGATGGAGTTCCCCAGTAATGAGGGTCAGGGTGCTCAGCAAAATTGAGACCAGTTGCTACTTTTCACATTGTGCTATCAACTGCATTTAATTTCTACTGCTTAAAGTGAATACTGAAAACCATTCCTTCTAGAAAAAAAAAAAAAATCAGTGATCAAACATTGGGCATTCCACATAATTTCAGGATTAGCTGCCCTATTATTATATTATATTATTAATATATTATTTGATTGTTGGAAGCAACTGGCCATATCAACATTAGTCACATTGCTTCCAATTCTTATTTATGGCAAGGTTTGCTTGGTCCTTCATATACTGCAACACAATTCATTAATGAAGCTGTTGTCAAGGCAGATTCCAATGTACTAAGGGCAGCAATGTAATGTATACATTGTCCATTTTTAAAATTATACTACGACATGAAATAAAAATCACACTATAGCATGAAATAATAAAATATTTAATAATTATTTCCATTTTAAGTCATTTATTTTTAATTAGTTAAATTAATAAAACTTAAAATGTTTGATTTTTGTGTGCACTAGACCAATTAAATAAATTCCAATTCTAAAGATAGTATTGTTGTTGTTATTATTATTTTGTATCATTATTATATAATGCTTTAATATGCTATACCAATTCAGAATTCCTGTCCTCATTGGTTAACACCATTTTGAATGCTGGTAATTAATAATTCATAAATAAAAATAATAGAATTAAATAAGGAATGTTTCCTGCTGTGAAAAGACACCAGGATTAAAATATCACAGTAATGTCACTTGCCTGAATATAGAAAAACGACTTTATTTTTCTTCCACATATGTGCCCAAGTGTTGTGTATATCTCAAGCTGTGACAGAGATTTCTTTTAAGAAAAAAATGACCTAACAAATTGAAGTGTTTATTTGTTTTTAATATTTTTTTTTCTGCAACTTCTTTACATTGTTCAATCTAAAAATCTAATTTCATTGACAGGATAGTATAGCACGCAAACTAGAACCCTCATATTCACAAGGCAAACAAAGCATCATTTTTTAATGAATCTTCTGAATACATCGTTTGCAGCAGCTTGCCTAGACCTGCTTGTCATAATGGTTTCTTCAAACGTTCTTTAAAGCTTGTGATGTTCAAGGCCTTAGCCTTCCCTCTCACTTGCTTGTTTTTTATCTGTCACAGTTGTCAACTAAAATAGAGCACCTAGCCTTTGTTTCAAGATGGTACCTGATCAATATCATCAATCCGCTTTGCTCCCATTCCTTCTCTCTTTCTCTCCCTCTCTCTCTCTCTCCCTCTTACTCACTCTCTCTCCCTCTCTATAGCTGTATCCATTTCCTCCTGGCAAAAAGGGACTTTATGAATAAATGATACTGAAATGCTGAGGGTTCAGATACTAAATAATGAATTTCACCACCAAAAACACAACAACTTCTCCAATCATAAAATACTGCTCCTTCTATATTGATTGTGCTTTGGCAACCAGATGCAGTGCTAGGCTTTACTCCGCAAGGTGTTTAAATAGAAATACAGGTTTACCCGGGATTTATCATATGTGGAAATATGTATTATCTAAGCAGGCTGTCTGCTAATAGATGGTATGCTATTTCTTCTTGATGGTTAACCCTTGTCAGTGAGTGGAAAGCAAAGAGTGCCACTGTCTCGATGGGAACTCTTCTCTATGGGACATTACAGTAAGTGTGTCATCTCTGCTGTGCTGTACTAGCTGAAATCTGTTGTTATTTGTGGAGAGTAAATGGTATGCAACAAATTAGATTTTATTTCTCCATAGCTGTTTTGTAGGGTAGGTGATAATGCAACTCGTCCTTGCTGTGTTTCTCAGCGTTGTTTGTACTGTTGTTGTACTTGCAGCTTGCAGAAGGTCGTGGATTTGTAGCATTTATTGTACAAGAATTGTGACTTGCTTTTCTGTTCCCTCATAAACGGTCTCTGCTGATGCATTTGTGATGTGTGACGAGTGCCAGTGCCTCATTTCTAACATGCTGGAGGTCAGGGTGTAGAATTCTGGCAACTGTATGGGAATAGTCTGTCTGCCATCAACTTCTAGGCTAATGGTTTTGACTGAAATACTCAGAATCTGCCTTGAAATTTGCTTTAATCCTTATTAGTGTCACTGAAGTTTCACATTTAATTAGGTAAGGCAAAGCTGACTTAGTGTTGATGGGGATTTTTTTTTTGTAAAAACTTCAAGATTTTATGTTATCTTTATCCCAATGAGATGTGTATTATGTGTCATTAGGGGAAAACATGTTTCTTAAATATTTATAGCATAGTACTTTAAATATGTTTTTTAAAATGGCTACTACACACATGTTGTTGAAAGTTCAACATTACGAGTAGTGTGTTGAAGCTTGCTAAATTAAGAACACATGTACAAAAGTATAATTTGTACAGATAGTTTGTATGTAAATATTTAAAATATTTAGTTGATTGATTGATTTATTGATTGCCCAACTAACTGGACTGGCATTAATACAACTTCAGTAAGAATTACACTAATTATACCGTCAAAAATGCTCAATGATTAAAACTATGGGATAGAAAACTATCAGACAACTTTTGCTTAAGTTATATACCAAACTTTGTGCATGTAAAAGTGTCAAAAATGGGTAAGGACTGAGAATCGAATGCAAAACAACTTACAATCTAGTCTGGCAGTAGATTAAAGTGATATCTTTAAGCATTTTTTTATGTGGTTGGTGTCAGTAAGGTAATGATAATGAAATAACAATACAAATGCTTTTTCTTGCCCCGCTTGGCACACATTAATACTGTTCTAGGCCTGAATATAATGTATATATTTTCATCTATAAAACTGCTTTAGATATAGTCAATGGCAAAATGTGGGGTCATATTATCTTTTGCATTATATTATGTAAACTACATATGGAAATAAAAAAGTAAAAGAATAAAATATAATTCAGGAATCTTGCTGAACTATTACTTTTGTTGTCTGAAAATCCATTACATGGGGACATAACATGCTCATTTTAGAGTTTGAAAAGTGGCAAGCTGCATACTGTTGTATAAAAAAGTGCGTATGTTAAAAAAGAAAAAAAACAACAACATGGTATCCACTCTCATATAGATACCTGCTTACAAACCTGCATAATTACAATTCTTCTCTAGTACTGCTTTGCATATGATTGACAACTGCCCCCTGTACATCTGTAGTATTTGGCTATAGCAGATCAAATAAGGGAATAAATGCTTAAAATAATCATACGGTAGGCCTGGTATGATTCTCTCTACTAATAGGTGTCATGAGATTTATTTTCATTTGTAAATATTGAAGATTTGATTGAAATTGTATATATATGTACGTATATCTTCTAGAAAATGTATGGTAATTCCCAGCAAACAGGCACACATTCGTGTGTGTGTGTGTGTGTGTGTGTGTCTGAATATACAGTGTATGTTTGTATACATTCTTCTGTTATTTTGGAAGGTGAAATAATTTTACCATGATGTCTCTACAAAAAAAACAAAAATATTTTGTAGTTTTTAATATAATACCATGATACTAGAATGCATGGATTTGTGAAATAGAGCTTTGACTGAAGGAAACACATGTTTTCAGTAAAAAAAGCATCAATTAAATATTAAAAGGGTAGTGTTAATACCCAGACACAACATTAAAAAAAACTTTCATTTGCACTTATTTCATAAACCTGATTAAATTAAGCAATTATCTAGCAATAGCAAAATATGTTTAATTTCAGTAAAATAATCCCACAAATCATGTACTCATTTTAGATCACTGTCAATGTACTTACAACAGTTTGATAACTAGAAATATAAAATCTTGAATAAAAATTAAAAAATTGCTCAAGATAAAATCATATTGGATAAATAATGATTTTGTTGTATCCTCAGGCATAGCCAAAGGAATCACTGCCTATTAAGTAAAACTCATGCAATTACTGTGGTAATTCTAATGCAACAGCTAGTGCTCTTTTAGTAACCTAGTTAATTTTAGGTCTTTGAATAGAAACAAAATGTATCACCTGATTGATAGCTTTTTCAAAAAGGAGTCCAACCAAGGGACAATGGTAATAGAACTCTGGCATACAGGCACTATGAGCATTCCATAATGCTACTGGCTTATTAAAATCATTTGTCTTTGCATGAAATAATGTATATCCATTAACACTATCTTGCACTATCCCACTCTGTTCCATACAAAGACAGACACACATCCAGACATAAGCACATTTCAGCCCAGGTTAGTGAGAAGCCTATTAAAGTTTCATACTAATCAAGGAGCCTGGGAAATAGAGCTGACAGGTGCTTTCTACTCTGCTTATTCCTGTCTTTCTGCATTAGACATAACTAGTAAAAAAAAAAAAAAATACAGCATCCTGAAAGGATTTGTCCATTGTCTAGCAGTGAAAAATAAATACTTGTCTTCCAATGAGACATAAAGTTGAATGGTAGATATACATTATGACTCAATAAGTTATTTAATCAAGTGTTTCAGTAATGCTTAATATTTAGAGTTTATGATGATAAGCATACATCTCAAAATGGTTCTTTTGAAAAAGTCCAGATGCACAAAATAGTGTTTAAACATACATATTGGGAATTTTTATATAGTAATATTTAGCTATAAAAACACATGTTCAGCAAAAAAAGTATAATCACTCTCTTTTAAGAACAATGAATATGCAAACAATAATGGTTGTACACAAGAACATTGCAGGTAGCAGAGCTTTTAATATTGTTTTTAGGAAATTGGTTTGTTATGCACAGGTGACAGTGGTGTATTGCCTTCATTACCTTTTATGCTGAGATGATACAGCTCATGAAGGGGGAGTTTTGCAGAAGTTTTGTATTCACAGAAACACTGTGGGGGAGCTTTACTAAAACGGGAGAGTGCAAAATCTGGTGCAGCTCTCCACAGAAACCAATCAGCTTCAAGATTTTATTGTCAAAGCTTAACTGAAAAAGCTTAAGTAAGAAGCCGATTGGCTACCATGCAAAGCTACACCACTGAGTGCTCTAGTTTTAGTAAATCTCCCCCTTTGTGTCAGATAGCCCTAAACTATGTACATAGATTATTATACTTTAGCAAACTGATTTTTATAAGCTAATCATTTTTACCAAGCCAGAGTTCTCTTCATATACTCAAAATTAAATAATTTAAAGATAATTGACTTCAATTGAATTCAGTGAGAGTTGAAATGGTTTAACTTTTATTTCCAGCCAATGAGTATTCAATGAGAGCTGAACAATACAGTCACGTGGTTTAACTTGCAGATTCCCATTCTTCCATTCATTTTTTGTGACTTGGACCTAATGTAATTAAAAAAAAACCTGATTAACAATACTTTAGTAGAACAATACAATGCAAGACACATGTATTTTATTCATGAGTCTGACAATGTAAACTTTGTTTAAAAGTTTTAAACAGACTTAGATTGTGGTTTCCAATGCCCTACCATAATGTTACCAGCATACACAATGCTGTCAGGAGACACTGCCTTTAGAGTCATGGTTGGGGAACACTGGGAACTCACATGCACCTGTAATTAAAAGGTTCTACACAACTGCACAATTCCAATTCAGTAAAATGTATCCAGTTTAAAAAATAAAATGTAATCTCAAAACAAAAACTTGTAATGAAGGATTTAAACAAGGACTTTAAACCAAAAGCTAACACACAGTGAACCACTAAATAAATATGGTACACATGAATCTGCCAATATGTGTGCAACCCCGTTTAGCCAATGTTTGTGATTTTCTTTCTGCTGGCACACTTCATAAGGAGGTAACAACAGTTCTTGTTCAATATTTTTTATTAGCTCAATAGTAGACAAGGCTCTCAAGGTACAGAGCACAAGAACATGTATGTACATGGTACATACAATCATGTAGAGAGGCATTACCATTGTCAGTATTAGAACAACAGAAAACAAAAGTATGACAGAAACTAGAGGTTCCATGGTGATAAAAAAGTAAAAATAGGAGATTGCAGACCTATTGTCAGAAGTTAACCAGCTATAGCAGGCAAAATGTCCTACAAGATAAGAGAAGTCTAGAGTGTATTAAATGACTTTGAGTGGTCAAGTCTGGTGTAGCAAAGGAAAAAAGATGAAGAGGGCAGGGAAAAAAACTATCCATTACCCTTAATTTTCATTCTAATATTGAGTCTAGGTCAATATTAAAGGATAAGTTCACCTCTGAAATATGTAACATGTTCTCATAGCTGTAGCCATGCCCGCTGCGCCTACTGACCCCTCTCCCTCTGACAGATAGTACGGGGAGAAGTTTCCTGTATTATCTGTCAGATTTTAAAACAGCGCAGCTGTGCAGGGCTCCGCCCACACAGCCGCATCAGAGTTCTGTGAATGAGTGCCTACAAGTCCTTACGGCCTTGGCGTATATCTTGTACGGCAGGCATATATTCTGACAGGTCTGCAGGAGACAGGCATGGCATCAACGATCTACTGGTCGCAGGTGCAGTGCTTTCCAGGCTCCTTTGGAGAAAAATAATAAATGCACATTTTTTTACCTACAAAAAATGTGCATTTATTATTTTTGTCCAAAAGGTGAACTTATCCTTAGCAGGCAATGAACTACCACAGCGCTCCACAGTGCCATGGTAGTTCATTGAAAACTACAAGCTGATATCCGCTAAGGATGTTGGGACTTGTAGGCACTCATTCACAGAACTCTGATGCGGCTGTGTGGGCGGAGCCCCGCATGGTCGTGCTGTTTTCAAATCTGACAGATAGTACAGGGAGACTTCTCCCAGTAATATCTGTCAAAGGGAGGGGGGCAGAGGGCGTGGCTGCAGCTATGGAAACATGTTACATGTACCACCATAAAAATGGGTGGAACATGTAACATGTTCCAAAGATGAGCTTATTCTTTAACGTGTATCATGCACAGGTACTTGCATGGCCAGACAACATCAGTTGTCTGTCCAAGACATTGGGATCCTGATGTGTGTTTCTGCCTCACATGACACCCTGGGGTTTCTCTACTGTCTCCCTCAAAGAAATTTCAGTTGATAAGCTGACAGGCATTCCTGGACTGGTGGCATACTGCAGAATGCTCCCCGCAGTTCACGGTACTTGACAGTATATCACGCTACACTATTAAAAAGAACTGCAGAACCACGCATTAAATTTCTTATCAGACTAATCGACACTATATCTAATTGTTCTACCACTCTTAGCCAGGGTCTGTGTGGCCTGTCCACAAAATTACGGCTCTATTCCAAAACACGTATCCCCCATCATAGTATGTATGTAGGGCAAGAAAATAAACACTCAGTATCTGAATACATAGCAGGCATCCTTTATTAAAGTGGTTATAAAGGCTCAACATTTTTTAAATGTTAAAAAACTTCTATGTGCAGCAGTCCCCAGCCCACCCTAATACTTACCTGAGCCCCATTGTGATCCAGAGATTTGAAAAAGAGCCTCTGCTCTCTGGGTACTGTCCCTCCTCATTGCCTGAGAGAGCAGTGGGAACCATTAGTGCATGGGTGTCAAACTGGCAGCCCTCCAGCTGTTGGCAAACTACAAGTCCCATGAGGCATTGCAAGATTGATAGTTACAAGCATGACTCCGAAAGGTAGAGGCAAGATTGGACTGGCGTCCCAACAGCTGGAGGGCCTCCAGTTTGACACCCCTGCACTAGAGCATACCTCCAGATCCACAACATTTTAATACAGATATCCACTCATCCCAGGCTGTGCTCATAAAAAAATTGTACCTGAATATACAAGAGTCAAAATGATATACTTTGTGTATTAAGCAATAAATGGTTAGATTGTGCATACCATTTATTCTCTGAATTAGAGGTTATCTTGAGAATAGTTTGTACATAGGGGCATTTTCACACAACACACCCATGAAACAAAAACAATTCAGACCAAAGTTGTTTTTATCAATCTGTGCATATAGCTTTGCTTTGTCAAGATAGCCACACATTTCCTTGTGATTACTTCTTTCCTATATCTTATAGGCATAGATTATTGTATCCAGTCCTCAGTGTAGCTATGCGTGTATTATCATAAAGGTAAAATTGGCTTTAGCAAATACATTTCAACCAGGTCAGCACTGTTCTTTGACTAAGTTTTGACAAAGGGTGCTTGTTGCAATCAAAGATATCCCATGGACATCTGAGCATCATCTCATCCTGTCACAATGGCACATTTTGCATTACCCTTATTATAGTGATTGTTGAGAAAGTAAACAGGCTATAAAATAATAATAATTTCTTTTAAACTGAACATTTTGTCAAGGATCTACAAGTCTTAATTTAAATGATCGAAGGACTATATTTTATTGAAGTTTTAGTGGTGGTTTATGGGTGAATCAAGAGGAGCATCAATTTGAAAAAGCTTGAATTGCCACAATATTTGCACGTAAAACTGTCTGATCTACAGCCTTTACATCAGCTGGCGGTCTACACAATTGTGATTCATGAATTCTATAATTCTCTGCTACCAGGTCAAATATGCATGTTTACTTTCAGATAAATGAAATTTGCTATTTGCCAAAACACTTGATTTTTAGACTGATTTACTAATCACAAGTGGTAGAGTATTATGCTTTGTAGAAATAAGATTTTTTTTCATTGGTGCTAAGAATATCCAATATTAAAGATCCATTTGAGACTTTAGTAAAGCTAAATTAATTTACAAAAAAATTATTAATGTAGTACATACAACAGTTTACATTTTGTCTACTAATAATAAAAAGCTGCATAGTTTTTGTAACTACTAAATACAAAGTTGATCACTAGAAGAAAAGTGTGCTTATCAACAAATCTGTCAAGCAAGTTTGATAAGAAAAAAACTAAATTATTTAAGCAGAGTTGTAGCTGAAACTTGAAAGAATTTTGTCTATATTCGATATATCATACTGCCAATGTAGAAGTCACTCTGAATTTCTAACTAGTATGTCTCTGTCATAACTAAACTTGACAGCTCCCATTGAAAATTCAGTTTTATTGCAATGGCATAAAAGCAAGTCAAAGTTGAACTAACAAACCATTACTGGAAATCATTGAAAATTCTTGTGTTTTTCTGTTTACTTTCTTCTAATTGAGAGAGTTATTTAGCTTTAGGGTACTTATTTGTTTACTGATGGAGCTTGGTGATATTAGTACACATCTAGTGCTAGCTGGTATAGACTTTAGCTCATATAACACATAACGTGTATTCAGAATTTAGCATCACAAATTATGAAGAAATGAACAAAAGCAAGGTCTTATCCTAATGACTGCAAAACGTTTTTGCATAAATATTAAACAACCAAAATACACATTCTTAAAATGCATAAAGAGTATAAGTGTTAAAATGTGTCCAAATCCAATATTTTTAATGTACAGGTTGGTTGTTTTATTTGCCTGTGACCATTATTTTCATTTCCTGTTGTATCTTCAGGACAGGAAATTAAATGAAATGTTTCCAAAGACATTCCCTCTTAACTGTCATCATAACAAGTATTCTCAGTAGCAAATATCCCCTTACCTTATGTTTCAATGGCAAATGTAACATTTGGAATTTCACACCAGTTTCTATTTTGGTGATTAGGGGAACATAGGGTGAAGGCTTCCAATGGGGACACAGACAACATTAAAAACCAGGCAGAGGGTTTAAACTGCCCACACACGTGCACACCCAAAAAATGAGTTTTAGATATACAGTATGGTGATTTAAGGTGATAATATATGAACAGATTATCTACAGAGAAAGTTTTCGATCTGCTCATGTACAGGTGCCAATCAATCGAGAAATACAGTATTGGCTTAAACATGGAACATCTCATTGTCAGTTTTTTATACCTAGTTTCCTTTATGGGACCATTATTTTTTAACCTGATTATAAATGATGTACAGTTCTGTATTGAAAATACCACTTTTGTAATTTGAGATGACAGAAAGTGTGGGCTAAACTAGAAAACACCACTCTGATGCTCCAGAAGGTGATTCTTGTGGCTGCTGACACTGTATGCTGGTGCTGGACAGAATGTAAGACTCATCAGGCTCAGCTTAGACTACAGGAAAATGGTGCCCGGCCGCACGCAGGATCAGCAGACTGTGAAGCTAAGATAATAAAGATGATGAGAATTGGCTTCAGCTTGGTTCATCCCTCACATACAATTTTGCCTATGTGGTGCCTAATCATAGAGGCCTCTATAATTAAGCCCCACATGGGTGAAATGTATTAGGGGGGGTTCTTCTATAGGTGGAAACTGAGCTTAAGGTAGTTGTCATTATCTTTTATTATTTTAGCTTTACAGTCTACAGATTCTGTGTAAAAAAAATGTTTCCCTGAAATAAATTATACTATGCCTTTTTTTTCCCTTCTTATGGATCATCTGTCAGTTTGAGATTCTGGGAATGCAAGGTTTTTTTTCAACCTGACCAACCATGTAACTATGTTAGAGTAGAAGGTGTAATTGTTTAAAAAGTTGCACCAATGCAATTACTATCACTTTCTCTTACACCGTGCCTAATGTCTAGGCCATTACACAGACTTCACATGTCTGTAAGAATTGGCCATCTGCATGGATAGGTAAGTCTTTAAGATTAGATTACTACAGTCAGGAATGACAAGTAGAAGTCATTCTAATCTTCTCATGTATGTACAATTTTATGCAGGTCTTCCGATGGGGGAATCTGCCTGGTTTTGATTTGCCTAGGTAAACGTAGCAGCAAACCGCAATAAAGTTTATGGGGAAGGGGGGGTGCTATTGAATTCTAGCCATATGTATGGCTACTAGACAAAATAATCTCCAGAAAAAGGCATGAGAATCTGGGAACTGCCATTAGGAACATACACCAATGCAAAAAAATACCGTACAGTGGGGATAGGGCTTCGTATGTGTCTTTGAGGGTAACATTGATTAAATAAAAAAGTTTGGAGGATGTCTTCAAGCTGTATGTGGAGTTACGTAGCAGTAGGTTCACAGAAAGTCACAGTGATAGTGTACACTGGCAGCATAAATTTGGCTGTGAAATGTATGTTTTTCTTCTATATTTAACCTGCCTTACATGCAGCAACAGTACCTCAATGAAAGTCTTAGGAGCAAAGCTACATTTTAGACAACAAAATCCTAATTAACAAGAATTTAACTACAGGTGAGTCTAATTATTCATTAAACAGGTGTGCAGCAGACAGTTGATTATAAAAGAGCGTAACTTAACAAAGAAAACCCCTTCCCATTTCATGCTGTCAGCAATGGCACTACATGGAAGAGAAATGTCACAAGGCCTGAGAAAGAAATATAATTTCTTTACGCAAGATAGATGAATGCTACAAGAAAATCAGCAAAGCTTTACTTATCAGTCAAAATACGGTAGTAAAAGTGATACAAAAATGTAACAAAGATGGAACTGTAATCATCTCACAGAGACGTCCATGCTGTCCATGGAAGTTAACACCTCGACAGGAATGTCTTCTGATGAGAAGGGTTGAAGAAAATCCTCAAGCAAGTTCATTGCAGTTATTTAAAGAAGTAGAAAGTCAAACTGGGGTGATTGTTTTCCATGACAGAACACGGAGTACACTGCAGAGGAATGGCATGCATGGGTGTCGTCCACGAAGGAAGCCTCTCCTAAAGCCCATGCACTAAAAAGCCCACCTTGGTATGTCTCCAACTTGTTCATTCCATGCCTCGAAGACTTGGTGCTGTCCTTACAAATCATGGAGGTCATACAAAATACTAGATGTAGTTTTTGTTGTTTGTTGTGGGGTGTGATAATTTATGCATCAACTAATTTGAGTAAAACTGAAGATTTTGTAATCTAAGTTATATTATTAACCTTACTTTCATATAATGAGCTAAACAAATGTTCTATAAAACTCAGTTTTGTAAACATTTTGGAAATTGTTCTTGTGTTCACTGAGATATTGATTAAAATATTACTTTTTAAAAGTGATGTACTCATTTATGCTGAGCACTGTATATATATCAATCTTACAGTAAAAAAAAATTCTACATATTGCTTACAAAAAATATAACACATCAATGCATGTGTTCGGTTCCAAATACCTAAAATGTATCGTAACACACTACACAGCAATGTAAACAAATAATGTTCATAACTAAAGTGTCCGTCAGTGTCCAAAGAAATAATATATGACAGTGCAAAGTTCCCACTTGTATAGTGAATCTTTAACAATAAAGAGGTCCATAGTGTGTATCACTCATAAAGAGTCTTAGTGCTCAGAACCACTATACTTTGGACACTGACTCAGCCCTGTTTTTCTTCTGCTTTTTGAGGTGGTCCTTTTTGGATTCTCTCAAAAAATAATCTTGCTGGTTTCTTAACTTATCACAACTATATCCTCTGACATGTGAGAACGGACTCAAGGCTGCATTGAAGCTGTAGCTGACAAATATTTCGAACTGATCACATACAGTGATGTGATATATTATGTGATAAGCACTATCTATAATATTTTTTTACTACAAGATTGAGATACATGGCTAGCTAATTTACATGCATTATACAATGATGATGATGTTTCTTTTACGGAGGGAATAAAAACGGTTTTGCTTAGATAGATCTGCTACAACTATGAACATAATATGTAGTCATGCACTTTGTGTGGACATATAGAAGAGAAAATGAGTACCAGCCAATGGTCTTGTATACATAATCTTAGCATGTAGCTGGAGTGATGAAGACTGAGTTTGTTTCTTGATACTTATCAAGAGCCCTCTCCTTGGAATATATGTGTCTTGACTATTATTATTATTATACAGTGTTTATATAGAACCAAAGGGTTTGCTCAGCGCTGTACATTAGCGAGGGGGACAAAACATGAGACAATACAGTACAAAACAATACACGAGGGATTCGAGGGCTCTGCTCTTTCGAGCTTACATTCTAAGAGGGAGGGGATAGTGGTACAGGAGGAAGTGGCTGTGGGGGATGGAGTGGTAGGAGGAGTTGAGGAGATCAGTTGTTAGGTGAGGGTGGGGTAGGCTTCCCTGAAGAGATGGGTTTTCAGGGTGCACCTGAAGGTGAGCAGGGTAGGTGACAGTCTGATGGATTGGGGTAGGGAGTTCCAGAGGATGGGGGAAGTCCTGGAGAAGTCCTGCAGTCGGGCGTGGGAGGAGGAGACCAGGGAACTGGAGAGTAGAAGGTCCTGTGAGAAGCGAAGGGCACGGGTAGGGTAGTATTTGGGTATCAGGTCAGTTAGGTAGTTTGGGGCAGCATTGTGAATGGCTTTGTATGTCAGAGTTAGTAATTTGAATTTAATGCGTTGGGCAATTGGGAGCCAGTGAAGGGATTGGCAGAGGGGGGTGGCAGATGTGGAGCGGTGGGTGAGGTGGATGAGTCTAGCCGCTGAGTTCAGGATAGACTGGAGTGGGGATAGCATTTGTTTGGGTAGGCCAGTGAGAAGGGAGTTGCAGTAATCCAGGAGTGAGATAATGAGGGAGTGTACGAGTTGTTTAGTAGTGTCTGGGGTGAGGAATGTACGTATCTTGGAGATGTTGCAGGGATGGAGCCTGCATGACTTTGATAGTGATTGGATACGAGGTTGGAAGGAAAGGTTTGAGTCCAGGGTGACACCCAGGACTTTGGCGTGTGGGGTGGGATTGATGGTGGCGTTGCTAATCGTGATGGAGAGGATGGGGGGGGGCGCGGGCTGGGGGGAAAACTAGGAGCTTGGTTTTGGACAGGTTTAACTTGAGGAAATGGAGTGACATCCAGTCTGATATGTTATTCAGGAGGTGGGTGATACGGGCGGAGAGAGAGGGGGTGAGGCGAGGGGTGGAGAGGTAAATTTGTGTGTCGTCGGCATAGAGGTGATAGTTGAAGCTGTGGGAGTGTATCAGTTTGCCAAGGGAGGAGGTGTAGATGGAGAAGAGGAGAAGTCTGAGGACAGAGCCTTGGGGGACTCCAACAGAGAGGGGGAGAGAGGGGGAGGTGGCAGCGTTATAGGTAACACTGAAGGAGCGTTGGGATAGGTAGGAGGAGAGCCAGGAGAGAGCAGCATCCCTGATGCCAAAGGAGTGCAGTTTAGTAAGGAGGAGGGGGTGGTCGACAGTGTAGAAGGCTGCGGAGAGGTCGAGGAACAGGAGGACTGAGTAGTGGCCATTAGCTTTGGAGGTTAGCAGGTCGTTAGTGATTTTAAGTAGGGCGGTTTCGGTGGAGTGTACGGGACGGAAGCCAGACTGTGGTGGATCAAGGAGGTTGTTATCAGTGAGGTGGGCACTTAGGCAATTGTAGGCTAAGCGCTCAAGGAGCTTGGAAGTGAATGGCAGCAGAAAGATGGATCTAAGGTTGTTTAGGTCAGTGGGGTCAAGGGAGGGTTTTTTGAGTTTGGGGGTGATGTGTGCGTGCTTTAGGGGGGAGGGGAATGCACCAGTAAAGAGGGAGAGATTGAAGATGTGGGTGAGGGAGCAAATGATGGAGGAGGGGGGTGACTGGAGGAGTTGTGAGGGGATAGGGTCCAGGGGGCAAGTGGTGAGGCGGGCTTCAGTGAAGACCTTAGTGACCTCCTCAGTGGTAGCAGGGCTGAAGGAACGGAGTGTTGGAGAGGTTATAGTGTGTGGGGCGTTAGGTATGGTGGGGGGCAGTGCAGTTGCGAGGTCAGAGGAGGGGAGAGTTGAGGGGGTGATGGAGGGAGGGAGGCTAGGTAGAGAGGTAGATTGCGAATTGACAATGTCCTTACGGATTGCGTCAATCTTGTTTTGGAAATGATTGGCAATCTCGTGGGCGGTGAGTAAGGTACTGAGTGGAGGTGGGGGGGAGAGAGCAGGGATTTGAAAGTGGAGAAGAGCCGGCGAGGATAGGTGGAAGGGGTGTTGATGAGGGTTATGAAATATGCTTGCTTGGCGGCATGGAGGGAGGTGGTGTAGGTGTAGAGGGAGAAAACTCGAGGGGATCTGATTTTGCGCCATAATTGCTCCAGCGTGCGACTGTGTTGTTTGAGACATTTTGTATGGTTGTTCTGCCAGGGGTGAAGTGGTCGGGGTCTGATGTTACGCATGGTTAGGGGTGTCAGGGAGTCTGGGGCAGCTGACAGTGAGTCGTTGTACGCAGTAGTGGCCAGGTCAGGGCATGTCAGTGGAAAGATACTGTCGTATAGATGGTCAGCTGCAGAGTGGAGATGGGCCAGGTTCAGGTTTCGGAGGTTACGGGCTGGTGATGGTTTGACGCTTTGGGGGGGGGAGCTAGAGGAGGGGGAGATGGAAAATGTGAGGAGGTGGTGGGTAGAGAGGGGGAAGGGTGTGTTAGTGAAGTTGTGGAGGGTGCAGAGGTGGGAGAAAACGAGGTCCAGGGTGTTTCCATCGGTGTGGGTGGAGGACTGTGTGCACTATGTGAGCGCGAAAGAGGAGGTTAGGAGGAGGAGTTGGGAAGTAGCCGGGTTGTTGACATTGATGGGGATATTGAAATCCCGAGGATGATGGTTGGTAGCTCAGAGGAGAGGAAGAAGGGAAGCCAGGCGGCAAAGTCGTCCAGGAAGATGGATACGGATCCAGGAGGCCGATAGATCACCACAAACCTCGGGGGGGTGGGAGAGAAGAGGGCCTCGAAGGAGGAGAAGGATAGGGAGGGGGGGTTAGGGAGGACCTGGAAGGTGCTCAGCGGTGACAGGAGCATGCCGACCCCACCGCCTCTGCGACCACTCGGTCTGGGTGAGTGGGTCCAGACGAGGCCTCCATAGGTGAATGCTGCAGGAGAGGTGGAGTCAGTGGCTTGGATCCAGGTTTCCGTGACCGCTAGGAGGTTGAGGGAGTGGGAGACAAAGAGGTCATGGATGGCGGACTACCTTGACTATCGTGCTGTCTTTATGGCTGTCTTTACTTACGTTGTGTCTGGATGGGTCCCTATTGGGAAGTTCGTCCTTCTGTTTTAAGATTAAGGCTGTTTAAGACCAATGGCTGTTTACAGAATGTAACTGAATTTCCACCAGGGAGGTAGTGGCTACACCTTGGTGTACTCATTTGCACCTCACGGGCAACATGCACATGCTATGAATTCCAGGCTACCCTACTGATTTATATGACTCTATTAAATATCAGGAGTGGGTTCCAGTGTACTGATTCTGTCACATATTCTCCTGAAAAAGGATTCCCAAAACACATTGAGTCCACATGTGAATTGTAATCGGAATCTTTACATCTTGTGAACCCCTATGTGGGGAGTAATTTTTATTGTTGTGTAATAGAATTTTAATGGTATATTATTATTATTATTATTATTATACAGTATTTATAAAGCGCCAATAGTTCGCTCAGCGCTGTACATTACAGAGGGGAACAGAACATGTGACAGAACAATACCAATACAATGCAAAACATGAGGGGATCGAGGGCCCTGCTCTTTCGAGCTTACAATCTAGGATATAATAAAGTTGTTTTATGGTGCTCAGTTTATCTTCTGTTTGTCCACACAAAGTCCATGACTAAATATTCTGTTCATAGTTGTACATGATTTGATGGGATGTGGGCATATAGCACACACAGTCTGGATTTCTCTCCTGCTAAAGAGACCTGCTATACAGTATGTTTGAGCCCTGAAGACATGGTGCATACACAAAATGCATTGACTCTATTGGACACTAATCCATTCCTGTTACTGTATTATACATTTTATATTGGGCAGCACAGTGGCTAAGTGGTTAGCACTTTCTCCTGGCAGCACTAGGGTTGCCAGTTCAAGTCCCAACTACAATACTACCTGCCTGGAGTTAGTGTGTTCTCCCTATGCCTGTTTCCTCCAGGTACTCCGTTTTCCTTCCACACTCCAAAGACATGCTGGTAGATTAATTGGATCCTGTTTAAATTGGCCATAGTATGTATATGTGAGTTAGAGACCTTAGATTGTAAGCTCCTTAAAGGCAGGGATCGATGTGGATGTACAATATACAGTTGCAAGAAAAAGTATGTGAACCCCTTGGGATTACGTGGAGTTTTGCATGAATTGGGCATAAAATGTGCTCTGAACGTCATCTAAGTCACAACAATAGAAGAACACAGTCTGCTGAACATAATACTACACAAACATTAGATGTTGCCATGGTTTAATTGCACATAACATGTAAACATTCACAGTGCAGGGAGGAAAAAGTATGTGAGGCCCTAGCTTAATGACTTCTCCCAGAGCTAATTGGAGCCAGGAGTGAGCCAACCTTGACTCCAATCAGTGTGATGACATTGGATGTGTTGCTGACAGCTGTCCTGCCCTTAAAAAATACACACCTGTTTTGGGTTTACTGGCTTCAAGAAGCACTGTCTGATGTGAACCATGCCTCGCAGAAAAGAGCTCTCAGAAGACCTACGATCAAGAATTGTTGACTTGCATGAAGCTGGAAAGGGTTACAAAAGTATCTCCAAAAGCCTTGATGTTCATGTTTCCACGGTAAGACAGACTGTCTACAAATGGAGAAAGTTTAGCACTGTTGCTACTCTCCCTAGGCATGGTCGTCCTGTAAAAATGACTGCAACAGCACAGAGCAAAATGCTGCATGAGGTAAAGAAGAATCCCAGAGTGTCAGCTAAAGACCTACAGAAATCTATGGAACATACTAACATTTTTGTTGACACATCTACAATAAGGAAAACATTAACCAAGAATGGAGTACATGGGAGGACACCACGGAGGAAGCCATTGCTGTCCAAAAAGAATATTGCAGCATGTTTGAAGTTTGCAAAAGAGCACCTGGATGTTCCACAGCACTACTGGCAAAATATACTGTGGACAGATGAAACCAAGATTGAGTTGTTTGGGAAGAACACACAACACTATGTGTGGAGAAAAAAAGGCACAGCACACCAACATCAAAACCTCATCCCCACTGTAAAACATGACGGAGGGAGCATCATGGTTTGGGGCTGCTTTGCTGCCTCAGGGCCTGGACGGATTGTTGTCATTGATGGGAAAATTAATTCCAGAGTTTATCAAGACATTTTGCAGGAAAACGTACGACCATCTGTCCGCCAACTGAAGCTCTGCAGAGGATGGGTGATGCAACAGGACAATGACCCAAAGCATACAAATAATTCAACAAAACAATGGCTGCAACAGCACAGAATATGCCTTCTGGAGTGGCCCAGTCAGAGTCCGGACCTCAACCCGATTGAAATGCTGTGGCATGACCTTAAGAGAGCGATTCACACCAGACATCCCAAAGAATATTGCTACACTGAAACAGTTTTGTGAAGAGGAGTGGTCCAAAATTACTCCAGATCGTTGTGCAGGTCTGATCTGCAACTACAGGAAACGTTTGGTTGAGGTTATTGCTGCCAAAGGAGGGTCAACCAGTTATTAAGTCCAAAGGTTCACATACTTTTTCCTCCCTGCACTGTGAATGTTTACATGTTATGTGCAATTAAACCATGGCAACATCTAATGTTTGTGTAGTATTATGTTCAGCAGACTGTGTTCTTCTATTGTTGTGACTTAGAAGACGTTCAGAGCACATTTTATGCCCAATTCATGCAAAACTCCACGTAATCCCAAGGGGTTCACATACTTTTTCTTGCAACTGTATATGTGAAATGCTGCATAGATTGACAGTACTATTTAAGTACCTGTAATAAATAAAATATATGTAGATATTCTGTCTTTGGATCTTTTTGCATGAATTTTATGGTTTTGTACTCTCTTGTTATGAGTTTTTTACTGTATGTTGTGACAGTGCTAGGCCCTGCCAAGGTGTGATTATAGGAAAAAGACACACTGGATTTGCATTAAGACAGAGTGGGAGGCTCCATTCTGAATCGGGACTTGGAGCTTGAAGGCTTCAAAATGTCTTTAGTGGGACAGAGCCTTCAATCCTGTGCCAATGTCTTGCTGAAGACCTGCAGGCTCTCTGAGTGCATATGTGTGCAGATTAGTTATAAGCCAGGCCTGCTCATAGCTCAAAGTGTTACTAAACCCAGGACCCTGCATTCACTATATCTGGTCTCCCACAGTCCACAGAACATGGAAATGTAATTACTTTAGTAGATATAAACTGCTAAATACCTTTTCTCATCAGCAGTTAGAGCAGTCTTGTGACTTCTATCAGTGTCTAGCTGAGCACTGGTTAAAGCTTGTAAGTGGAGTTTTCATTCTCCTCTCACTGCCCCATGAGAATGTATAACCCCTGACTCTCTGCTGATTGGCCCTGTGCTGATCACATGCACCCTCCCAAGAAAAATAAACAACACTCTAGCAGCACACACCAAACTGAGCATGTGCAGAGTGTCCCAGAGGCTCTGTTCTATCAGGAGATGAAATGGGGAGTGTGAAAGAAGGGGAGGATCAGAACAGGGGCGGACTGACTACTCATGGGGCCCCCAGGCAATAGGGAATCATGGGGCCCCTTTGTCCTTGCCCACACTCAAAAAAACCCTATAAAAGGTACCAGGGGCATTTCATGGGGCCCCCTACTGACCCTGGGCCCTCGGGCCATGCCCGAGTGCTTGAAGTGTCAGTCTGCCCCTGGGTCAGAAGTATTTTTCAGTTGACTGTTTGCTTTGTGAAGCTTAACTTTATGTAAACCTTTTTTTCAGTTGTATAAATAAAACTGAGCTGCCAAGCCTTTGAAAACAGTTTAGACTTGCATGGACATCACTAAAACGCATTTATCAATGAGCTACCCAACCCTCATATCACAATATTTATAATAAAAAATATGTTTAATTCATATTTTTGGATCCAGATGGTGCCTTTTTTGTTTTCCTGGCAGCACACAGTCACTTATCTTTACATAGATTTAATTGTATTCCTTGCATGGATAAGGCTCTCTGAAAAAGAAAAATAGTCAATAGTGTGATCCACTACTGAAATGCTTCAGTGCAGCGCCAATGCGGGTGGACATAGCTGTATGTCCCCCTCGCATCAGAGGCTTGTGCACGGATCACAGAGTGGATCACATTACCGCTGTGACAGGGTGATCACATGGTCTTTTACTAAGTAATTGCTGTCCCCGATCACAGCAATCACATGTTAAACAATCGAAACTGAAAGTAAACATCGGTTCTGAAACTGCAGCCCAGGGGTGGACTGACCATTTGAGCACTCGGGCACTGCCCAAGGGCCCGGGGTCAGTAGGGGGCCCCATGAAATGCCCCTGGTACCTTTTTATAGGCTTTTTTGGGTGTGCTTTGAGTGTGGGCAAGGACAAAGGGGCCCCATGATCCCCTATTGCTCGGGGGCCCCATGAGTTGTCAGTCCGCCCCTGCTGAAGCCTGTATGTGAGGCCTGTCACATTGCATGTACACTCACAGACTGCAGTGCTGACCTGTTCACAGTGTACTTGATCAATGCCCCAGTATAATGCTAATAAAGAGTGCAGTCAGCCCCTTGTCACCTGTCCCAGTGTCACCAGTGTTGCCACTAACGCCACCATATGCATACCAGTGCATACCTGATCACTGCCATTCCTTGTACAAGTGCTCTAATCACCACCATGTCCCATATCAGTGCCATATGCCATACCAGCATCTTGATCACCACCATACCCCATACCAGCATCCTGATCACTGCCATATGAAGTACCAGTATCCTGATCACTGCCATAGTCCATACCAATGCCCTGATCACTGATATACCCAATACCAGCATCCTGATCACTGCCGTGTGCCTTACCAGAGTTCTGATCACCTCTATACCCAGGGGCGGACTGACAACTCATGGTGCCCCCAAGCAATAGGGGATCATGGGGCCCCTGTGTCCTTGCCCAAACTCAAAAAAGCCTATGAAAAAGGTACCAGGGGCATCTCATGGGGCCCCCTACTGACCCTGGGCCCTCAGGCAGTTCCCGAGTTTCCAAATGGTCATTTCGCCCCTGTCTATACCCCATATCAGCACCCTGATCACCATCATCACTATACCAGCATCCTGATTACCGCCATACCCCATTTCAGCACCCTGACCACCGCCATTCTTCATACCAGTGCCCTGATCATCATCATACCCCATACCAGCATCCTGATCACTGCCATAACAATGTCCTGATCACTGCCATACCCTATACCAGTGTCCTGCTCACTGCCATACCCCATACAAGCACCCTGATCACTGCAGTTCCTCATACCAGTGCCCTGATCAGCATCATACCCTATACCAGCATCCATATCACTGCCATTTTTCTTTTCTTTTTTATTTATTACAGGTACTTATATAGCACTTCAATTTATGCAGTGCTTTATATATATATTATACATTCACATCAGACCCTAACCCTTAAGAGGTGTACAATCTAACGTCCCTAACTTACATTCATGTATACACATACTAGCGCCAATTTAGATAGGATCCAATTAACCTACCAGCATGTCTTTGAAGTGTGGGAGTAAACCCACGCAGGCACAGGGAGAACATGCAAACTCCAGGCAGGTGGTGCCGTAGTTGGGATTTGAACCAACGACCCTAGTACTGCCAGGTGGAAGTGCTAACCATTTAGCCACTATGCTGCCATACGCCATACCAGCAACTTGATCACTGCCATACCAGTGTCCTGATCACTGCCAAGTCCCATACCAGCATTTTGATCACTGCCATACCTCAAACCAGCATCCTTATTGCAGCCATTCCTCATGTCAGCACCCTGATCACTGTCATACCCCATAACAGCGTCCTGATCACTGCCATACCGCATACCAGCATCCTGATCACCGCAATATGCCATACCAGCATTTTGATCACTGCCATACTCCATACCAACATCCTAAAAACCTCCATATGACATACCAGCATCTTGATCAACGCCATACCCCATACCTATATCTTGATCACCCCTGTACTGCATATCAACATCCTGATCACTGCCATACCCCATACCAATGTCTTGATCACAGCCATACACCTTACCAATGTCCTTTTCACCACCATACATCATACCAGAATCCTGATCACTGCCATACCCCATACCAGTTTCCTTATCACTGCCATAGACCATACTAGAATCCTGATCACCGCCATACGGCATACAAGCATCCTGATCACCACTACACAGGCATCTGGATTACCGCCATACCCCATACTAGCGTCCCTATTACTGTCATAACCCATACTAGTACCCTGATTGCAGCCAAAGCAGTGTCATGATCAGTGTCCTGATCACTGACATACCAGTAGCAGTGTCAGCAGAGGCAGTGTCCCCGATTATTTCCACTGCCCCTGGATCACCTTAAGGTACTTCTTGGATGTCGGGCCCCTCTGTTTGGCTAGTTTGTGAAAGATCTCACACATCTGGTATCCCCATACTTGGGAGGAGTATCAAAATGTGTTTTGGGGTGTAATTCTAAGTAAGCCCATGCTGTGTGTGAGAAATATCTATTTACATTTACAACTGTGTGAAATAATTCATTTTAATTTTCATTAGGCAATTTATGCATCTTAGCTGTGAAAAAGTCTCACAAATATGGTATCCCCATACTCAGGGGGCATAGCGGAATGTGTTTTGCGGTGTGATTGTAAGCTTTCCCATGATGTGTGTGAGAAATAACTTATTAAGATAACAACTTTGTGAAAAAAAAATTTAATGTAATTTCTTCATATTCCAAAAAACTGTGACAAAAAAATACAGCTTCAAAAAACTCACCCTCTTATTAAATTCTTTGGATGGTCTACTTTCCAGAAATTGATCATTTGGGGGGCATTTGCACTGTCCTGGCATTTTAAGGCCTCAAGAAATTAGATCAGTCAGTCAGTACATCAGGACTGATCAATTTTCAAATATATATACCATAGTTTGTAGACTCTATACCTTTCACATAGATTAAATAATATACGCTATTTTAGGTTATTTAAAATAAATGTAGCAGAATACATTTTGGCCTAAATTTATGTAGAAAGATAATTTGCAAAATTTTATAACAAAAACTAAGAAAAACATGTTTTTTTTACAATGTTTGGCATTTTTTCATTTATATAGCAAAAAAAAATAAAAACCCAGTGGTGATTAATTACCATTAACGGAAAGTTTCATAAAAAATTATAAATATTGAGTAATTACCATTAAAAGTGTGACAGTGTTGAAAGCTGAGATTTGGCCTGGACTAGGAGGGAGTGAAAACATCTGGACTTGAGATGGTTAAACACTTTCTGGTAGTCTAAATTCCTGTGCAGGTTTAAAGCGGTAATAAACCACAAAAAATAAAAGGAAAAAAGTCTTTCATAATGTACTAGTATGCAATGAATGGCGCGCCATCCATTGAGAGAGTAGTGGCTGCGAAATGGCTCTCTCAATGGATGGCGCGCCATTCATTGCATACTAGCACATTATGAAAGACTTACCTGAAAATGAAGCCCTCCAGCAGAGCTCCGTCATGGCTCCCTGGGGCTTCTATCCTCACCCAGGCCTCCTGGGTTCGCGGGTTGTGGCCATTTCACTGGTCGAGCCGTTATGAGTAGTGGCTGCGAAATGGCTCTCTCAATGGATGGCGCGCCATTCATTGAGAGCACAGTGCGCATGTGCCGGTGACATCACTGGTGCTACTAAAGTAAATATCTCCTAAACGGTGCACAAGACATATTTAGGATATATTTACTGTTCCTACAGGTAAGCCTTATTATCGGCTTTACTACCACTTTAAAGGATAAGTTCACCCTTTAACAAAAAATAATAAATACACATTTTTTTGCAGATAAAAAAATGTGCATTTATTATTTTTTGTTCGTGAAGCTTGTAAAGCATTGCACCAGCGATCAGCAGATCGCTGGTGCCATGCAGGTCTCCCCTGACCTGTCAGTATATCTTCTTGCTCGTACATCCCCTACGGCAAGCAGATACTTACTGACAGGAAGGCTCAATGAACTACAATGGCATTGTGGATTAGTCCATTGAAAACCACCAGCTGACAGCGCAAAGGCTGTCTGAACTTTTAGTTTTCCCATTCACAGAATACTGCGAATGAGTGATGTGGCCGGGTGGGTGGTTTTTTTTTTAATTGTGACAGTTAGCGGGGAGGAGAACATCCCCTGCTTGCTGTCACAAGAGGGATCGGGGGGTGCGGGGACTGTTCCAATCGTGAAATGTTACTTGCATTCTGAATATGGGTGTAACATGTAACATGTTATGGAAGGTGAACTTATCCTTTTAGGCATTCTTAAACAATGTTATTTAAAGTCCTGGTGTATTTTTAGTGCTGCCATTTAGGTCACATTAAAAGACTCTCTCCTTGCTCTCCTTTGCAGTAGTACATTTCCCACAGCAGTGCCCAACTGCTTAAAATTGTCCTTGAAAGTATTAACTAGATTTGACTTTCAAGTACTTAAAGCGGAGTTCCACTTGACCTATCAAAAAATAAAAGTCAGCAGCTACAAAAACTGTAGCTGCTGACTTTTAAAAAACAGCCACTTACCTGTCCCTCGGTCCCGTGGTGTGTCCCCTGCAGCCCTTTTCACTGGCCGTCCTGCATTCCAGGTGGCCGGCATCTTCAGTGTGGGCCTCCAGCTGTGATAGCTTGCGGCTTCACAGCCGGGTACCCACTGCGCATGCATGAATAGCGCTGCACTTCGTGAATGGTCCTGTAGTCTTCTGGGACCTGTCACATGTCCCAAAAGACTGCAGGGAGGACACCTTCCATTTCCAATTGCCTAGGCGATCAGACCGGAAGTGGGAGCCGGTACCTGTCAAATTCGTGTACCTGCTCCCCCCCCGCCCCCCAAAGGTGCCAATTTTTAATGGGGAACAGGGGAGCAGTCCTTAAAGCGGAACTTCCCCTTTTGGGTGGAGCTCCGCTTTAAACAGGGTTCTGTTATGTTCATATTTAGCAGACTTTTTGGTGGGTTTGCGGAATCTCATGCAAACGAAATTTTGCCCAGTTCACTCATTGCTAGTTATTTGTTTTAAGAAATACAGGTGTCAACAAATGGGAAAAGATAACACAGGACAGGACTGGTAGAAGCCACACCATTCTGTTCAGTGATGGTTGCTGTGCCTTATGCATATAAATGAACATAATGATATAGTTAAGGGGGGTGTTAAAAGCCCACGACCTTTGGGCTGTGCAGCCAGAGGAGCTGAAACCAAGAGATCTTACAGAATCCCAAGTCCTGTAAGTATGACTGCACAGCAGTTGGGATACCTTTTGGAATAACCACAAGGAACATAGGAGCTGATTTGCTAAAGGCAAATAGGCTAATAATTTTGCAGGGGAAGTTGCAATGTGCAAGGGAATGTTCCCTACAGCTTAATCAATATATTGCAAATTTATTTTGTAATAACTACCCACCTACGTGCAAGGAGATCAAAACAAAACAAAAAAGACAGCATTTTTGCCTGCATGTGGTTGGATGGTGGTAGCCAGTCTTTTGCAAAGTGCAGCTTCCCTGGTAAGGTGAACAGTCTATTTGCCTTAAGTAAATCAACCCCTCAGTATTGCAAGTGTGCATGAATGGCTACGTAACTTGAAATTTCATTTTTTAATCAAAAATAATATGTATTTAATGTATTACTTATTTTTAACTTACTTTCAATGTTCTATGTTTTTAAAAGTGTATATAAACCCGAAACCTATGTTGTTTGTTTGACCACATGCCTAACTGTATTCAGTTTTCTTATGCAAATAATTTTTTGTGAATTTTTTGCAACGTTTCTTACCTGGAGATCCTGCCAGTAACAGCACTTCATTGTTTCATAATTGGCAGCAGCATTTTCAGCCTGCCTTGCAAACGTCTTTATTTGGCTATTGGGTTGCCTTTCTAACAGAAAGTCCAGTGCACGAGGCAGGTTGACAATGCTGACAGCTTAAGCTGGCTATAGACAGAACAAAATTCACCTGATTTATCAGGGACTGGCCAAATTTCAATCAAATTTTGTGTGGTCCTCCCTGTTCAAAAGAAGTGGAAGTTTTATTGATCAGCCAATCAACTGCAGACAATGATCATTGGATTCTGACAGCACCTGATCCCGTTGTCAGAATACCATATCCTAGAAGGGGAATTCCACCATCCACCTCACTGTGTGGATGGAGGAATCTAGCAATTATTTTTATTTTTTACATTCACCCCACTGGCTGAATTTAACCTCCCTAGCGGTCTGATTATGTTCATATTTCTGTGCTCAAAGCGGTAAATTTTTTTGCATGGAAATATGTATTTTTTTTATTGTAGGACTGTACTTTTTAGGAATAACTCACTGAAATCTATCCGAACAAGAGTCTAGTAAACATCCCGGGTAGGATAAAACTTGAAACACGAAAACATAAATTATAATTTAATAAATAATCATAAAAAATAATAATATAATAATACATTTAATTCAATAATATAATCAAACCAAAAACACTGAAATTTGAACTATAGCCCCAAGTTCGCACATCACTGAGCAAAGTTGCAGAATCGTTTTCAGTGTCTGATGACGAATTTCCCCACAAATCATTATCCCTCAATTCTGCAAGTGGTTCTAATTTACTATCGCTGTTCTCTAGCTGGTCTAAAACCGCTTTTGACCTAAAGGGACGCTTTTTGGACGCCATGGACGTTTCTCAGTTTCCAGGCAGAAAGAACAGTAAAAATGTAGGCAGGGCACAGGACAAAGCACTAGGGACAAAATGTATGTGAAATGCTTTAATACAGTAATGTTATACTATGCGATTTTAGTGATTTTAGTGAATGTCACTTTTTGTCATTTTTGAATTTCCCACCGTTCCGTCCCCCATACGTCCCGATGCTCACAGGGGACGGAACCCAGATGACAGATGTTGGCATCTGCCGGATTACATTGCCGGGGACACTGCAGGAGGGACATTGCGGGAGTGCAGGACAAGGTAAGTGATCGAGGGATCGTGGAGCAGCACCGCATAGTATTCCCGAGTGCAGCCCGGGGTTACCGTTTGTGGTACTGAAACTTTACCCCAAGCTACACTCGGAAATACCACCAGGGAGGTTAAAAAAGACTTGTCTATGGCCAGGGTCGGACTGACCATTTGGAAACTCGGGCACTGCCCGAGGGCCTGGGGTCAGTAGGGGGCCCCATGAGATGCCTCTGGTACCTTTTTCATAGGCTTTTTTGAGTTTGGGCAAGGACATAGGGGCCCCATGATCCCCTATTGCCAGGGGGCCCCATGAGTTGTCAGTCCGCCCCTGTCTATGGCCAGCTTCAGCGTTGTCATTGAATTGCTGTTACTGGCAGGCTCTCAGGTAATGATTTGCTTAAAAAAACTGTACACAGTGATGCTAAATATAGTTTTTGATTTTTGAGTTTTCAAAGCATAGATTATACATACTTTTGGAAGGGGAGAATAATTATTTTCTTAATATCCAGATCTGGTCCTCTGTCAACCCTGGGTGAATGTTATTCATATATTTAAAATTGAAGTGGTTCTAAAGGCTCAAATTTTTTACCTTCATGCATTCTATTTGCAGTATTTTCTCTAAGTGTCCTGCTTTTGCAAAACAATACTATTGTCCCAAATCTGAGCTGCTATCCTCCTAACGAACTCCTTAGCCCTTCCAGGGGCACCCCCCCTTCCTAGACTTCTCTGACACATGTCTTAATTTAAGGGAAAACATCCAGCCCTTTTAGAGGCCTCAGACCACAAGTTCAATCCACAGATATATCTCTCAAACTAAGGATACTGTTTGTGTCTTTATTAAATGCTCTTTATGCTCACTTTTATAGTCTGTGTTGTATGGCAACTGGCCTCCTACTGAAAAGATTGTGAAACAGTGTGATGATGTTACCTGCTTAATCTCGCTCCTGATAAAACTATTAAATGAAATGCGTAGAGTGAGGTTAAGCAGGGGACATCATTGCGCTGTGTTATGGTACCCACCATGAGACTATTAATGATCCTGTGATTTACCACTTAAGAGCTTAAGGTGGCTAAGAACTCTCATCTTCTGGTGGGACCCTATGTGGATGACAGTGTTTACATAGTTGTTTGATGTATATCATAGTGCTCAGTGCCCTTATGTAATATAGTATTATACTAATGGATTGTAATTTTTGTTTATGTCCTTTCTACATAGAACTTACATAAATGGAATTGAAAGAATGGATAATAGATCCTTTATCAAATAATTGAGAATTCCTATTCATTTTTTCCCTATTTCAGATATGGAGATAATGGTGAAAATACTAATCTGACCTTTATAATTTGAGGTCAAGCCCATCTGGTGAGTGAGCCTTTCTGAAGGTGGTGGTGGATAACACAGTTAGAGCTCATTTGATGTGGAGTTCAGAACACATGCAGTTCTGTGGATAATTTAACTGGTTATAGGTGGTGGATCCATTTTCCAAGGGGATTCTTTGTGAAGTGAATGAAACAGTTACCCTGAAAGACTGGTGACTTTGCAACATTGCCTCTATTATTTGTAGCACATATTTCAACTTTAGCTCTGGTTGTGTATGTGCATATAAAATTAAGTTTATTTAATCAAAACTGATTTTCACATTAAAAGAGTTTTTAAAAATTGTTTATTTTTTTGAATAGCACATTTGGGGGAGATATAGTGTTGGCTAGTTACATTAACAAGCTGGTGGGGCCAATAAAGTGGCTACTTAGTGTGTTTGTATGTGCACAGAAAGGTCTGGTTTTGCGCAAGCACTTTTTATAATAGTAAAGAATTCAAGAGAATTATCAGCAGGAAATCTTTGTACTTGTTATTCAAATGTGCAGTATATTCCACCAGAGGGCTGTAGGGCAGCCTTAACTGTTAGGTCCCAGCCATGGGAGAGATAGATAGATAGATAGATAGATAGATAGATAGATAGATAGATAGATAGATAGATAGACCTTAAATATAACTCTAAAACACAATTTCTAAAAGATGTAAACCAGTTTTATTATAACTTCCTAGTTTACATGTTCGTCTAGTCATTTGATGAAGGTGTTCTCAGTATGGGTCATGTAGTAACTTAATAATTGACTATTCTTTAGTGTGTTAGATCAGCATTATACACTAGGTCAGTTCATTAAGGTTAATTTGTCCAAAAATATTAGAATCATTAATTTCTGGCACACAGCTAATGACTGCTCTGAGCCAGTGTCTTGTTTCATCGTTAGTGTCAGTAAGATTATAACTCACACCCAACTGTTTTTACACTATGTAATAGAATCAATTGATGCAGTGGTTGACAGGACGCTGTTTTGCATTTTGTCATCTTTCTAATGTACATGGCTTAAAGGCATTGGAATCTATAATGCAGGGCAGTTTTCTGGGAGGCAAAGAATAGGTTGAAGCTGCAAGGGCCATTTTCATCAAATATTAATGAAATTGAAAAACACACTAGGGTTGAAGGCTTGTCTGCTAAATGCAAGGTAAAAATCTATTCTGCTTTCTGATGACTGTAATTAGCAGCCCTAATTAAAAATTCAAACCTTGTATATATTTGAAAGCATGAATCTTAGCTCTTGAAGTGTTTATTTCCTTTAAAAAGTATTTTATTTTGCAACACTAATTGAACAGGATCCTTCCTGTCTTGACAGCCACAGATGGCTGGAGCTAGATTGCACATCCAGCCTCTCCAGACTACTTCCCTTCTGAAGTCATAAAACATCTCTAAAACATGTATATGCTCTGGATAAGTCATTAGTTCTGTGTCATCCACCATGTATTCCAACAACTTCATGGATACTGCTTTTTCTCAGCCCCTGTTGTAGACACTATGTTGTGCTTGTCTTCAATAATTCATGAAAAATGACTTGTATTAAATGGCCTCCAAACTACCAAAACATGTCCCAGTTTTCCTCTCCTACATGAATCACCACTGAAGTGGCCAATATGGAACATTTTGCTCATGAGTATCCATTAGTCAGAAAGCTACTCAGAGTTCAGCCATGTGGGGCTTTGAAAACAGTGACTGCCACAAGGGAATATATGACAACAGAAACCATATTGCTTACAAGAATAGAACACTACTATAAACATATCAATACTTAATTAAAAATTAAATCAGATAGTTAAAAATAAAAATGAACATTAATATGTAATAATCTTTTAAAAAAATCAATCAAAAACCTGGTCAGTTCAACCAGAGCATATGATGGCAAAATGCATACAGAGATAGTACGCTAAAAAAAAAAAAAAGAGAAAAAAACCCTTCACGTTCAGAATGATCAGTGATCCAGAGACAGGTATATGCAGAGGCAGCCAAAACTCTATAAAAGTCTCTATTTTTCTTGTAAAAATGCTGGGCCACACCCTCTCCTGTTTACAGAGCCTTCTTATTGGTGGTCAAGGCAAACCATCATAAAAAAAGCTAATATGGATGTTTTTGAGGCAAGAGAAAGGTTGGTAGCAAACCTAATTGCTTGGACTTGTGGTAAACCTTGTCACTGAATGTTTTTACCATGTGGTCAGTTTTGAAAAGTTTATTTAAAAATAGGTTAAAATCAAAATATAATAAAATGTTCACCTTTATTAGCAAGATTTTTTAACTTGCTGTTTGGTAGCTTGGGTAATTTTTGCTGTTTTTGTCTTGTCCATAGCTACCTTTTTTGCTGCAAGACTTTCCTTTAAAAATATGGGCTTTTGTTTTGAGGTAAGCAGTGTTAGTATTCTGGGGTTTACATTTATTTTGTGGAGACATTTTCACATTTTATGTTCATAGTGCCTTTATTTACTTTACTTTAGGTTGAACTGCTTTTTTGCAACATAACTTCCTTTAAAAATGGGCTTTTGTTTTGGGATTGGGGGGGTATTATTTTTATTTGGGGGCTTTTATTTATTTTGAGGATATGTTGTTTTTTTAGTACAGTATATTGACCATGTACAGTAATAGGCCCTAGCTACACTTCCTTCTAGAGCTAACAAGGGGTTATTTTCCTACAACAGCCAACGAACCAATGCGTACCCAACAGTTTCCTTAGCTAATTTAAAACTGACGGATGACCCATAAGTAACCCATGTTCTTGCCACACTTGCATATGTAAGAAACACATGCCATATCACCTCCATTAAGGACACCAAAAACAGATGCTTCCAGAACCACTGGAAAGTACCTAAAGATAAATGTATTAATTCATTTATAAATGACTGACTCACACACATATATATATATATAATATTTTCTGTAAAAAATTGTTCTATCCTGTTTGCCTACAGCATATACGATGTATGACTAGTGATTTTTTGTAGGCTAAATAGTATTGCCAAACCTTGTGGCTCTCAGGAACAGTTATGTTTAAGTGCCCCATATCTATATTCTGAGTACCCACTGTGTTGTACACTTTATCCTAAAGCCAGACCTAGGAACTAATTCTTTATCTAATTACAATATTTAATATTATTATTACTGAAGGCTTTAGAGAATTATTTAGAGTTATTTTTCATACATGGTTTAATACTCCACAAGAATGTGACTTACAAGCGGATGAAAGGTTGTAGATCATGGAACATGGTGGAACCCTTTAATTAATAATTACTTTATCTACAGCCCATGGTGCATTAGTGTGATGATCACTGGTAATAATTCCAATTACACTTATGGTCATTGATGAGAATTCACAGATAGATAAAAAAGACCATTGGTGTCAGTGGATACTCATTTGAGAGGCAGAAGTTGCTTATTGGTCAAGCAACCCCAAGTAACCACTTTTGGAACCCTAGGGCTTCAGGGAACCTTGTTTGAGAAAGACTGTTGTAGATAGAAACCACAACATATTTTACCCCAGTGTACTGTAGAAGGATGTGAAAAGGATTAGGTTACCATATTTTAAAAAAAAGTCTAAAGAGATCAAAAATGCCAAATCAAAGAATCTGACAAATAAACACCATCCACTGAAAGCATGAAAATAGGTATATATTCAAGGCAGCACCCACATGTACACAAAAACTTACATTAAGAGCAATCTAAAACAGTAAAAACAACAATCATGATTTCAAAGTGCCTTTATCTATATTTATAACATAAAACATTATTAAAGTTATTACTCTTTTACCATCCCTTGAAGGAGCCGCTGGATTGTATTGAGTCCTTCGGCCCTGCACCAACAACAACCCACCCTTAGCTGGATCCGAGAACACTGACACACTTGTTTTGTGTTTTAAATATTTTATTAACAAGTAATAGTCCTGGAAAGTAAAGGTTGATTAGGCAAAAACTATGAACAGTAGCAGTGGTGTATTTAGGTTTTGTGCTGCCCTAGGCAACACAAAATTTGTCTGCCCCCACAGACACTGACCAACACCACCACCCCTTTCCTGTTCCACGGAGAGAGCCAGACATTGACCAGCAACACCCCTGCCCCCCCCCCATATATAGCTAGAAAGACACTCATCTTCACAGCTCCAGACGTCCCAGAGAACGAGAGTCAGGCTCTACATACACCATCAAGCAGCCCGCAGCCTCGCTCAGATCTCACCTGGTTCCCATGATGTGCATGTCCCTTCTTCCATCTCTTCTTCTGGGGAGAGGTGCTGCCCCCCCTGAAAAATGCTGCCCTAGGCAAGTGCCTTGTTTGCCTTGTGGTAAATACACCCCTGAACAGTAGTACCAATACAAATTTACATGTGACCTTAGTCAGAGTATTCTCTCCCATTGTTCCCTTCCAGCCAGAGGCTAATATAAAAGAACAAGGCTTATTCTGCAGTAACAACAGAAATAGTGACAGTACCAACAGCAGTGTATTCTAACTACGATATCACAGACCCTGTCTACCACTAGCCAGTGGGATACTAAATGCAGTCCTGCTGATGTTGGGGCCTTTACAATGGTGAGCTTATGCCTCAGTGGGAGTGTTTGTAATCCCAGGGAAGCTGAGAGTTCCAGTCCACCTCTGGCAGCAATGTTCAACAACAACAGCTGTATTACAAACAAGGTGGCCAGGCAGCTTCTCGTCCAATATGGGTTTATTGTTGGGTTTTGGATAACTGACCAGTCTAGGATCGTTATTTCACTCAGGGTGGTCATGGAATAGGACAGGATCACCATGCATTAATGGTGAAGCCAGGTGAAAGGTAGCCTCCAATTTGTACAGATTCTGAAGCATTTGGAAGTAGTGAAGCACCACTAGGAAGTAGAATATAGGAACAATGGGATGCTCTGGACAATGGGACACTTCAGACAACAGAAACATCAGAACAGAAGGAATACTGGAACAGTAGTACAGTTTCTAGAATAGTAACACAGTCTCTAGAATGGTAGTACCACTTAAAACCTACAGCAGCAGTATAACAACCAAGTGGCTCTCAGCAGCAGAATCCCTTATATAGTTTTCTCCAGACAGTCTTTGGCAGTGTAGCCTGCAGCAGCAGAACTCCTAGAAAACAGTCTTGCAGTTCAGGGCTCTTAGCAGGCTCACACAGCAGCCATAATATGGTCCTAGAAAAGCACACCTCCTGATCTCTGCAGCTTTTTTATGTCACAACAGCTCTCTCCTTCCCATGTAAGGCTTCTGCAACTTTACCCTACACATGACACTGCTCACAGCACAGCAGAAGCAGCTCCCAATAATGTGTCCCAGTCTCTAATCACAATCCCTGGGACACACACAGCTGCCCCTGCAGAACAAGGGGTCAGTTCTCCACACTTCCCAGGCCACCAGCTTTCCCCTGGAGAGGATCCCTGAAGACTCTTCTCAAACTCCACAGGGGTCTCCCACCTTTCTCACTGTGTTGGGTGGGGCTTAACATTACTTTTATAGTAATAAAAAGCACAACAGACTGTTAACATTTTTTTCTGGAATGAAGGCACAATGTTACTTTACTTTCTATGTCATATTGTTAAGTAGTTTTTAACTGTACTGTATTGTTAAGTACTTTTAACTGTTAGCACATAAAACGACCTTCTCATACAATATGGGGTAGCCAGTATTTGTGAACCTGTTTTCTCGGACGTTTATATTGATAATATGGACTTGCAAAAAATACCTCCTCGTACAAAGTATATTTTGTAAAGTAACCCACATGGAAGAAAAATATATTTGAAATATATTTACAAAATATTCTTCCCAAATATATTGACATATATTTGAAGTGCTACAATTTTGGCCCTATTCAATGTATTTCAAAATATATTTCAATAAAGATATATATATATATATATATATATATATATATATACATATACACACACACACACACACACTGTATGTTGAAATTAGTTTTTATTTCAAAATATATGAAAAATATTTTTACAAATACATTTCAAATATACTGTATGTCTTTAAAAATACAAATCTACATTTTTGGAATGTATTTACAAATATATGTAAAAATATATGTTAAAATTACTTTTTTATATGTTAAAAAAAATCTGAAAAATGTATTTTTAAAATATATTCTTCAGATTTTTTTTTACATATAGAAAGTCATTTTAACAAAAATGTAGATTTGTAATTTTAAAGACATACAGTATATTTGAAATGTATTTTTAAAAATATTTTCATATATTTTGTAATAAAAACCATTTCAACATACAGTGTATATATATATATATATATATATATATATATATATTGAAATATATTTTGAAATATATTGAACATGGCCAAAATTGTAGCATTTCAAATACATGTCAATATATTTGGGAAGAATATTTTTAACATATATTTCAAAGATATTTTTCTTCCGTATGGGAAGTGACAGGAATATTAGGGGTTACCACTTCTAAACATATGAAAATACTAGTTGCCTGGCTGTTATGATGACCCATTGGCTTTAGTACATCTAAATCCTTGCCCCCAAACATACTGTATATACAAATCTGGAAAACTGAGAAAATTAAGAATCCCAACTCATACCTGTTGTAGGGAATTATCATGATATCCCAGGTACTAGTGTAATCCAAAGAACCCTGGAACTAGCAACCTTGAATTTTGTTTCTTGACAGGACAGATTTCCATTAAACTTTTTCAGAATTCAGTTTTAGTTCATAGAGTGATTTTTGAAACACAGTGATGGCTAGTTGAACTTACCACTCAAAACAGGAATTCAAAAGTAAGTTCTACATTTATATTTCAATTACATACTGTACACGTTTGAATTTTTATAATGACAGTTTCACAAGCAAAAGCAAACTCTCCGTAGCTTAAAGCAAGCATGTGTCTGGAATGTCTTCCTGCATGCACAGTTCTTTTTTGCGTAGGAAATGTTTTATGTAAGAAATGTATCAATAAATAGATCATATGCCTAAATCTAAACATGCCTAAACGTGGCCATACAATGTTCAGCATAAATGAGTACATTCCAACAGATTTGTCAGAAAACCTTTACTTCCCTTTCAAAAGAAACATTTTCTATGGTACACTATACTACAAAATACTCCCACAAATGTGGGCAATTGATTGCAAACAGGATTTGTTAATTTGCACACACAAAAAGTATCTTTCCTAACAAATTAATTCAAGACCAAGTTGCAAAATGAATACACCCCAATGAAAGTTTTAGGAGAAAAGCTAAATTTTAGACAACAAAATCCTAATTAACAAGAATTCAACTACAGGTGAGTCTCATTATTCATTAAACAGGTGTCCAGAGACCGTTTATTATAAAGGGGTGTTACTTAACAAAGAAAACCCCTTCCCTTTTCATGCTGTCAGCAATGACACCAAATGGAAGAGAAATGTCCCAAGGCCTGAGAAAGAAAATAATTTCTTTACACAAGAAAGGTGAAGACTACAAGAAGATCAACAAAGCTTTACTTATCAGTCAAAATACTGTAGCAAAAGTGATACAAAAATTTAACAAAGATGGAACTGCAAAAATGTCACAGAGATGTCCAGGCCATCCACGGAAGTTAACACCTCGACAGGAGCATCTTCTGATGAGAAGGGTTGAAGACATCACCATGCAAGTTCACTGCCGTTAGCTAAAAAAGTAGAAATCCAAACTGGGGTGATTGTTCCCCATGACACAATATGGCGTACACTGAAGGGAATGGCAAAGAGGAACGAAGAAAGCCTCTCTTAACACCAATGCACAAAAAAGCCCACCTAGATTTTGACAGAGCCAATGCTGAAAAAGAAGAAGACTACTGAGACTTTGTAGTCTGGAGTGATGAGACCAAGATAAATGTTTTTGTAACTGATGGCTTCAAAACTATGGCGTTGCAAAGGTGAGGAGTACAAAGAAAAATGCATGGTGCCTACAGTGAAACATGGTGGGGGCAGTGTCCTTCTGTAGGGCTACATGAGTGCTGCTGGTGTCGGGGAGCTGCATTTGATTGATGGTATCGTGAATTCTCAGATGTACTGCTCTATATTGAAAGAGAATATGCTACCATTGCTCCGTGCCCTTGGTCATCGTGCACTTTTCCAACATGACAATGATCCAAAACACACACGCAAGGTCACTGTTGCATTTCTGAAGAAGAAAAGTGTGAAAGTGATTTAGTGGTCAAATATATGTCCTGATCTGAACCCAATTGAACACCTATGGGGAATTACTCTCCATCCAGCATCCAGGCTCTAAAAGAGGTCATTCCTCTTATAAAATATTGATGTTGCAATATCTTGCCAACTTGTTCATTCCATGCCTAGAAGACTTGGTGCTGTCCTTACAAATCATGGAGGTCATACAAAATACTAGATGTTGTCGTTTTTGATGTGGGGTGTATTAATTTTTGCACCAACTAATTTGAGTAAAACTGAAGATTTTGTAATCTAAATTAAATTATTAACCTTACTTTCATGTAATGAGCTAAACAAATGTTCTATAAAACTCAGTTTTGTACAAATTTGGGAAATTTTTCTTGTACTCACTGAGATATTGATTAAAATCTTACTGTTCAAAATGGTTGTATTCATTTATGCTGAGCACTGCAGATGGATCTAATCTTGGTAAGTTCAACAGAGATTGACCAAGATTCAGTTCTTCTACTGGCTGGCTGATTGTTCTGAAGTCAATCCATCAATCGGCTTCAGTACAACCAGCCTGTCTGATTTTTGCATGCAATTAGCACCGGCAGTAATAATTGTGTTCTGTTGACCAGGAAGGGTCCCAGCCAGCAGTATACAATAGCGCTATGGCAGGGGGGGGGATTCTCCCATCATAACTGATTCTGTTGATGGGGGAATCAAGCAATTTTTTTTCCTGCAACCATGGGAAAATCATATCATCTATGGCTTGCCTAAGAACAAGCAGGCAAGTCACATGTGTTATGAAACAGAAAGTACACACCTAAGTACACGCTGTCCTATTATGACAATGCTCTCTCACTGCATTGTATCTTTGGAGAAGATTTGTCACCCTAGACTGCTCTCCTGATTTGGTTACACTACAAGTCCCATTTGTCACAGCATCAGATGGCTAGCAGTTCTCAATGAACTACAAGTGCACTGATCATCATTTTCATAGTCCATCCATTCTTCACTCAGTTTTGTAACTGAAAGCCCATATGGAGGTACTGGCAGAAAGCTGGAGGGAGAGTGTGTAGGAGCCTAACATTGCACCTGCAATCCACTGATTGTGGGTGCAATGCTTTACAGGTTCCTGTAGGGGAAAAAATACATGCACGTTCTTTTCCTGCAAAAATATGAGCAGGTAATTTTTTTTAAAGCTGAACTTAGCCATTAACTTATTTTTTATTGAAAATATATTGTAGCTTTGATAAACGGTTGTGCTAATATTGTGTGCTATAAAAATACATCTACCATTATGTAATGCTTTGGGCCCTCTGCTTTGAGAAAATATATGTTTTGGGGTTTTAAGTGCCTTTCAAGTACAAAATGAACTTTTAAGCATGTGTGTGCGAAAAGAAAAAAAGGGGTTCTGGAAGTGAAAGAGTTAAAGATTATGTACTGTTAGGTAATAATATGTAAATATTTAATCTTCCATAGCCTGGTCACATTACTACTTTGAAGTGCATCTGTGCCCAGACTATGGTCATTAAAGTTTTTACAGAAAAATATAATTTTAGTAGCAGTAAAAGTGTTTACTGACTTGACCTCCCTAGCTGCATGTACTGTGAAGTACTTATTTTTTTAAAGTTCAAAACAGAACCTCTAAAATTTGGTTTAGGTCATTTTATAACAGCATATAGCATATGGTGTTTGTTTACATGTCAAGGCTGGCAAATGGCCTTGTTTCTGCTGCAATAAAATTTAAGGGGAGAGTTGCTGAGATTTCAGAGCCTTTGCTAAGAATTTGAAAAAAAAATTTTTTTTTGGAGCGCTTGAATTTGGGCTTGGCTTCATGCACACCAGCATTATTTTATAAGCTCAAAAATTCTAGGAAAAAAAGCTGGATAAAAAACACTGATAATAGCATTTTTGTGCCAGCTTTTAGTAGCATTTTAGTGGCATTTAGAAGTGTTTAGGAGTATTAGCGTTTTATTAGCATTTTTACAGTACATGTAGAAAAAAAAAGCTAGAAAGAAGCTGTTAGGAGCATTGTAGTAGTGTTTAGTAACAGTTAAGAGCACTTAGAAGTATTCAGCAATTTTTATGCTGGAAAAATGCTCCCAAAAAATCTACAAAAATATTTTTTTTCTGCTCCTAAACACTGAAGTTTGAAAAATGCCTACAGGGTAAAATAGCGTGCATGGACACATAGGATTACACTATTTACTGTAGCCTCTAGGAGCAGGAAAAATAGTGATAACAGCTTCTAGGAGGTTAAAAAATTGCTAGAGTGCATGAAGCCTTAAAGTGCTTTTGCTGCTGGTTTAGAAAAGGTAAAAACATTATTGTGCATAGTCTGGGCACAGGCAGGGGCATATCTACTGCAAGGTAAACAAGGCATTTGCCTTGGGCAGCATTTTACAGGGTTTGCGGCACCACCCCAAGGCAGAAGGGACACATGAGGGTCTGAATGGCAGGACCGCCATCGGGGGGGAAACTGACGCAGAAGTAGGGAGCCCAGCTGCAGAGGAGGGCGGATCCTCGATGTGCGCATGGAGCTGTCGGGGCCCGCTGTCAGGCAGGCTTCAGTCAGGATCTGCAGTGTGTGCCGGACTGTGCAGGGTGGGTGAGGCCAGGGGGTGCCAGCACAGAAGCTGTGGAAGAGGAGGAAGAAGATTATGAGGTCAGGGTGGAGGAGCCATCCCCGCTCTTGCTTGCAGAGTGCTCCCTTCCTTTGTCATTGCCCCTAACCTTTCCCACTGCCCTCCACCTGTCCTGCTTTCCCCCTCCTGTCCTGCTGCCCCCTCCTATCCTGCTGCCTCCCATCTGTCCCGCTGCCCCTTCTGTCCCACTGCCCCCCTCCTGTCCCATGCCTCTCATCATGCTTCCCCCTTCTGTCCCACTGCATCCCTCTTGTCCTGATGCCCCCTCCTGTCCCCATGCCCCCCTCCTGTCACACTGCCCCCACCTGTTCCTCTGCCCCTCCCGTCCCACTGCCTCCCCGTTATGTTGCACCCCTCCTGTCCCGCTGTTCCCTGCTTTCCCGCTGCCCCTACCTGTTACGCTGGCCCCAACCTGTCCTACTGCCCACCTCCTCTCGTGCTGCCCCCCACCTGTCCCATTGTCACCCTCCTTTCCCACTGCCCCCCTCCTGTCCTGATGTCCCCCACCTGTCCCACTGCCCCCCCCTGTCCTGCTGCCCTCTGTGTCATGCTGCCCCCCTTCTGTCCTGAAGGGGTGGGACAAATTTTGATGGGGGGCCCGATTTTAGTCTTGCCAAGGGCAGCACAAAACCAAAATAAACCACAGGGCACAAGTTGACTTTATGCTCATGCTCTAATGTCATACTATGGTGGTAATCATGGTCAAAATGGTTAGAACTAAAACTCACAGGGAAAAAAAACAAAAAAATCTTTCCATCACTGCATGAGTTGACAGATTTTTTTGCTATTTTCTAAAAAAGTGAAAGAAGAGAGGGTAATGGTAATATAATCAAACTGTTTTGAGGTAATTAAAATTATATTTCTTGGGCACGTTATGCGGTTTCAATCATTTGTACACTAGAGGGGTCCAGTTACTTCACCAACTGTTCACTCATGACCTATTAAGGTCTTTTCAGGACTTGTAGCAGGAGTCTGCTATCTCTCCTAGAAGATTCTTCCAGTGCCTCCAGATATGACATGCCAAAGCCAAACTGACTAATATGAAACTAATCTCCACACTTCTCACAGACTCCTCAGTCTCTACCACTAATAAGAAAGGACTCATATACTCCCTATTTAAACAATTATTAGATAGACTTCTGGGCAATGTCCACAACCCAGGTAGGAAAGGGTGGGAAACGGATATTGTGGCTCTTGATGGCGAGACCTGGCAGGCTGCATTAGACCAAGTCTTAGTGGTGTCTCTCTCACCTTCGCAACAACTGTCTCAGCTATTTCTGATTTATAGGGCATATAGAACGCCACAGAAATTATTATAGTGAAGCCATAGAGCAGACCCTGAGTGCCCTAGGTGCCGCGGATCCCCGGCAGATCTCAAATTTATGTTCTGGAGATGCCCAAAGTTTGTCCGCTATTGGCATCTTGTATTGAATACAATTACTAAAATTGATAGGACTTTCCAGACAAATTTTAATAATGATCCTTTGACATACATACTTGGATATTTAGAAGAGGAAACCTTTTTACCATATGTTAGAATATTACTAGATTGTTATTCTTGGCATGTAAATTGAAAATAAATTGAAATGGCTCTCTTTCATTCCTCCTATGTTTGAAGACTGGTGTACAGGTTAATTCCACCCTACTTAAAGAGTGGCAAATCTTCCAAGAACGGGGTATCCTACATTAATTTAACAGGCTTTGGGTCCCATGGCTGCAGGTCCATGGCCTGGCCCTTCAAGCCTTAGTGTCTCTGCAGATACTTCACTGTTAATACTAGCATAATGATACATTGATGGTTTAATCAGAAATACAGTATATGAGTATAAACAACCTATTCTCACGAGCAGTCCCAAATACTACTGAAGCTAAGCCCTTTAGTGTAAAATCTAAACCATATAATGGAAAGCAGCTCACACTAACACATACTTATGGCATGTGTACAAGCTATAATATATATAACATACAGTGCCACGCTATCTTTAAATATGTGATTGCTGATAAATTAAGCAACAGTGACCATACGTGAAAAAAAATTAACATATGTGAAAATAATGAACATATGTGAAAAAAAGTATTTGAATATAAAATTTTTCTCCAACTTGAAAACAACTTCACAATTTCATATCTTCATGCAATGTAAATCCTCCACCACAAACAGCAGATGTGCTCTCACCTAGAGTTTTTGACCTCATTGTGTAGTTTGGTCTATAAACGCATGTATCCCTTGAGGTAGACACGAAGACATGAATTGGTAGGTGTATCCTGGAATTGAACTTTTTCTCCAAAGATCACCGATCCCTTTACTGCTTCCTCCTCCACTCAGCATACATGTCAAAAAATGATTAAACCACAATAGTGCTTTATCCTTTAAAACATATTACTTTATTAAAAGCATAAAACAGTGGCCACTCACATGGTATGGGTGCTAAATCGCACAAAATGTATGCGCATTTGTAATCCTGCAATCCCATTGTATATGCAAGCAAAGGAAACTCCACTCATCAGATGTAACAGCGCTGTTTTAATGATGAATAGCGAGCGTCATGACATAATCTAGCCCCTCCCCTTACACCACAGGGTCACATGGCTTCCTCAGGGGGATATGATTTAGCGTCCATACCATGTGAGTGGCCACTGTTTTATGCTTTTAATAAAGTAATATATTTGACAGAATTCAATCATTAGATCAACTTCTGTCAAGAGGGAATGACTATGCATGGATTAAAATTCGTCTGGTCCTAGTTGAACAGACTGAATTTTGATCCATCTATGGACAGCTTGAAGCATGATGCCAAACATACTGAAAAAGAGATTCAGATTTACATCACCTTTAAGATAACCATTGTTTGCCAATGCAATTGTAAAAATTTGAATTTAGTTTCTACACCAAGCAAAAAAAAAAAAAGATTTCACATTTCGTGCTTTATGTGAAACTTTACTAATTCCTATGTCAGACTGTTCTTGTGCTGCATATCTCTTGGTTTGCTACTTTGGATATAGTTCTATCTCCTTCTATGGTTGTCTTCTTTGATTTGGAAAAAGTATCCACAAGGATGTGCAAATTGCCCTATAGGCTATCCACAAGGAGCCAGCCTCTGTTTTTCAAAGAATTTTCCATTGTGAACAAAATAAATTCAATAGGTTTACAAGAAAAAAAGACTAAAAACCTCTAAGCTTAAAATTTCATATACAGTGTACTGTATGTTATCATAGGTCATAGAGAGTTTATAAAAGGTCTAGAATCATCATACTTTGGGAAGTTATATTTTTCAAGTTATGTTATTAGCATCTAGTGCTTATTTGTAAAACATATAACAGTTGTTGTGCCAAGCATAAAAAGCACTTCTATTTTTGGAGCAGAGGATTACCATGTGGTAAACTATCACTTTTGCAGAACATGCACTGTATTTTCTCCAGTTGAGAATGCCGTCAAATAATCAGTAAAATTTTAGTGCAACTTTTTCCTCACCACTAAGAATATTCAGGAGTTGAAGTACAGTTTCTATACTGTTCAGGGTTCAACTAAACCTTAAAGCAAAACTATGGACCAATTATTTTTTTAATGTCTATAAAATGTAAACCAATGTTATCTATCTATCTATCTATCTATCTATCTATCTATCTATCTATCTATCATGAATGTTTTAAACATAAACATTCTATGCATGAAAGATTTACAGAGCACTATGTGTTAGCTAAAGAGACAGCACAACAAAATAGGCTCTGTCCCATCTCATTAAAACTTATGACTTAGCCACCTAATAAGGAATTAGTTACGCTTGTGATCCATTCAGTTCTAATGTTAGATTTCAGCATGAGCTATTGATCTGTAATGAAATTGATATCGTTATTGAAAATAGGCTTTTTACAACATTGCAGTAAACAGAGCCTAAAAGCAAGTGTTAAGAAACTGTAACTTCAGGTTAGGGTGTCTCCACGCGAGACTTTCTAGATGAGATAGCGAGTCCAGATTGATAAAGAAAGGTGCATTTATTACACTGCAGTGGAGATAATAAAGCATATAAAAGTTCACCTCATGTGAGATGAACTAAGGTAATACAAAATATATATCTGTCTCTTAAGCTTTAGACTATTACATATATAGACATAAAGTTTAGGTGTGATCTTACAGAAATTCAGGGGTGGTCATATGGTTTTGATCCAATCAAATCTTCATATGCTTAACAGCAAACACAGAGTTAAGTGCAGGCTAATAGCACATGACCAGTCCAAAATAGATGGTTGCTGGTTCAAACTGGTTTGACCATAACATGCTTTTCTTATTCTTGAAAGAGGAAGTTAGCATTTTTCCAGTCGGCTAGGTTTGCATCTCCAACATACTTCAAATCACATTTCCTGAGAAGAAAAAAAAAGCAACAGCAATAAAAACTCTTATACATATTAGAACAATAATTATCAGACCCCTATATTTCTACTCAAAACCTACAGCCCCACCTGCTGCCTGGTCAAAGACTACATCATATTTATATACAATAACTTATGTTTACATTAGACAAATAAAAAAAATATTAATTTCTTTGGTTCTGACTATAATAAAGGAAATATGTACAAAACCATTATGTATTCGGATGGTCATATACAAAGAGATTTCTAACACAAGTGATAGATTTGCCTATTCATGAAGTTATTGATTAGCTATAGCATTTACTTTCAACAATCAGTGTATGAAGGAAAGAGATAAATCATTGTCTAAAACATTTCTACAATGCCAGGGTAGAATCCAAACTTTATTGTGACTATCCGTATAGCAGAAGGGTTTATTCCCTATATGCTTTTGGACTGCTGTGGGTCTTTGGTCATAACATATTGAGTTATGACTATAGACCTGTATCTTCCAAAAACATACTGTATATAAAACATGCAAAAACTGGGCTCATGCCCCTCGAGACTATATCAGTAAAATTTGCATTTTTTCACTGGCTTGCTGCTGATTTCCCTTTCCTGCGCCTTCGACAGAAAAGTCCCAGACTGCTGTAGAGTGGCACAAATACATGTACAAGTATAATTCCACAGACCTTGTCACATACAAATACTAGGTTTTGGTTGTTTAGTAACCCATACTTTACCAGACTATTGCTAATTAAGCTAAAAACAATCTCATTATTAGCAAATATTGAATGCGGTTCAGCATCTTTTATAAAAAATGCTTTTTGCATATTAAGTTTTTATTGTACATAGTATTAAAGCTAAGGCATAGCTCTCAAGTGTCTTTCTTTTGTAGTGTTGCTCAAACACATAAGAACAAACCAAAAATCAGCAACAACTGTGGTCCTGACACTGAGCTAGGTCAAATCCATTTTTTTTTACACACACTTGTGTTTATAGTCTCCTTTATATACTTTGTGTCATTTTCTTCTTTCAAAAAGGAAACAGAGTACCAGGGCAGTTTTTACAGTGACTGATCACTGTGATGACCAATCATAATATCATGTGATTGAAAGCTGGTCTTCCTGTCTTCAGTTCTCCCATTTGATCAAGAGCTGTCAGTTACAGCTCAGTCTCTATGCACAAACACAGGTATGCACATATGCAGCACCCTGAAATAAGTGTGTACTCTTTTTGGGAAGAGGTTAAAGAGTTGTGTGAGTAATTATATTTATTACATTCTTTTCAATAAACTTCGCAGATGTTAATTTCTAGTTTTTCTAAACCAAATCAGTGATTTTCTGGAGAAATTTAGCATTTTTCCAAAAACAAACAACAATCCTACTCTTTTGGATCCAAATTCATTTGTCTTTTTTTCCTAATCACTTGTTCCTCTTTTTGGTCTGATGTATAGACCTTCCTTCCATATTCAGGATTATTGCATTTGTTATTATGAAAACCCAGCATAAAGGAAAAGAAATGGTGGAAAATCTCTGTCCTCTCTCCTTCTTCCCTAGCCAGCTCTTTCCATTTGTGGTCTAATATACATTCACGGGCCACTTTATTAGGTACACCTTGCCAACACCTGGTTGTACCTCCTTTTGCCAACAGCAATGCCATGCTCATAGTCACTTAAATCCCCTTTCTTCCCCATTCTGATGCTGGATTTGAACTTCAGCAAGTCGTCTTCACCACATCTAGCTGCCTAAATGCATTAGGTTGCTGTCATGTGATTGGCTGATTAGTAATTTGCGTTATCAAGCAATTGAACAGGTGTACCTAATAAAGTGGCCGGTGAGTGTATAGACCTCTAGAAATATGCACTATATAATTACAAAGTTTCCTACTATGCTAATATTTTAAATTATAAATTATTGTACTTTTATTTTGAAAACAAAGTATGAAGGCGAAGAAGTAGTGAATAAAGCACTTGTTGATTTAACTATTAATTTTTTTGCATTCCTACTCTTCATAGTCCTCGTAACTGGGAGAGGGGAGCATGACAGGGTTGTTTTCTTTGTCTATATACTTTGTTATATGCCAACTTACTTTGTCTCTAGTTCCTGTCTCAGAAAGTTTGAAGGTTTGATAAAGTGGAACATTATGCCATATATTATTTGGCCTATTTTAATACCTTATGCAGTGGTATATTTCTTTTCTTGGTAACATTACTAATGTGTCTGTTGTTATGGGTGTCAAGCTGTTCATATGGCTTTCCGAGTCTATGTGATGGTTGTTCTTGAATTGTAAATGTATTGTTGTACTTTCCCCAAAAAACATGCTTTAAAACTGAACTCTAGAATATTATAAAAGACACAACTTAATGCAGCTCTGTATTCATTAATGCATCATTCAATATATATTTTAATTCAAGGTTCTTATTTTAACTGAATCCCCAATGAAGGGGAAGTTTCTCTGACCTTTGAAAAGCAATGGCTGTTTTTTAGTACAAACTAATAAATTAATTTTGACTCTTCTATCTTTTTGGTCTGTCACTCATTACATTCGTGCATTTTTTTTATCAAAGGCTAGGGGAGGTACAAGAATTTAAAGTGTTACCTAACTGAAGCAGAAAAAAATGGTCTGTCCTTCTCTGCCAATGAAATCTGTTCTGTGTGGCAGAGCTGTAAATATCAGAACTGGATGGACACAGATCGTTTGGCAGGTAAAACAGCTCCCACTCAAAAGGCATTCATTGTTTTTCTGTATTGAATGTATAATAACCATACCCATCCTTTATTTTCAAGTTTAGAGAAGTATGTGAGGAATTGTTTAGCACAGTTGGTTCTCCAAAAGAGAAAACATTTTGAGCACTCTTGCTCCTAATTTATATATATATATATATATATATATATATATATACACACACACACTACAGTATGTATATTGTGATACACAATAATAATAATTAAACTTAAACTCAGTGATATGGAGGGTGTTTGTTCGAACTGTGGTTAAAAGCTTTCTGGCCTACTTTTATTCAAAAACAAAATGAAAAGTTAAACACAACAGTTGCCCATGCAGATTTTTTACAGCCAGTCAACAGAAAAATACCAAGCTATCTGGCTCTCTTGTCATCAACATTGCTGCTCTTGATACTGGTTCCTCAGGCCAATCTCTCTGGCTCTTAGGGTTAATTAGCCTTAATCACAGCACTTGGCTGATGGTCCCACTCCTGGCCTCTAAGGTTCTCCTAACTGTTCCAAGACATATTATTATGATTATTATTATAAAGGATTTATATAGCGCCAACAGTTTGCTCAGCACTTTACAATATAAAGGGAGACCATACAGCAATGATACAGTTCAAAAAAAGAGGGATAGGAGGGCCCTGCTCCTTGGAGCTTACAATCTAAGATAGAGAGGCTGGTGGTACAAAAGGTAATAACTGTGGGGGATGAACTGATAGGAGGAACAGAAGATTCTGTTATTAGCTGAAGGCAGGTTAGGCTTCCCTAAAGAGATAGGTTTTCAGAGTGGGCAGAGTAGGCGTTAGTCGGATAGATTGGGGTAGAGAGTTTCAGAGGATGGGGGGGCTTTGGAGAAGTCCTGGAGATGAGCATGGGAGGAGGAGAGCTAGAGAGCAGGAGGTTGTGGGAGGAGCAGAGAGTACGGTTTGGGTGACATTTGGAGACAAGATTGGTGATGAAATTTGGGGCAGAGTTATAAATGGCTTTATATGTTATTGTTAATGATTTTAATTTTATTCGTTGGGAAATGGGAAGCCAGTGGAGAGATTGGCAGAGAGGGATGGCAGATATGGAATGGTTAGTAAGGTGGATGAGTCTGGCAGCAGCATTCATGACAGACTGAAGAGGGGATAGCCTGAGATGAGGTAGGCCAATGTTTTGGAAAGATTTTGTTTGAGGAAGCGGAGTGACATCCATGCTGATATGTCACTTAGTAGGTTAGTAATGCGAGAGGAGACTGAAGGGGCAAGGTGAGGAGTAGAAAGATTTGTGTGTCATCAGCATAGAGATGGTACTTAAAGCCATAGGAGTTTATCAAGTGACCAAGGGAGGAGGTGTAGATGGAGAAGAGAAGGGGTCTAAGGTCAGAACCTTGAGGGACACATACAGAAAGAGGAAGTAGAGAGGAGGAGACAGAGTTATAGGTAACTCTGAAGGAGCACTGCAATAGGTAGGAGGAGACCCAGGAGTGAGCATAGTCTCGGAGGCCAAGAGAGTGGAGTTTTTTGAGGATGAGGGGATGGTCAACAGTATCAAAGCCGCAGAGAGGTCAAGTAATAAGAGTATGGAGTAGTGATCATTGGTTTTAGCAGTTAGAGACTTACAAAATCTCTCTATTCCCATGGACTTGTTAGTTGTCTCTGTTCTCTCAGTCCTGCAGACTCATTCAGCTGTCCCAACTCTCCCAGTCCTGCAGATAGTGAATCTCTCCAGCATGGAGTTCTATCTCCTGAGTGGATCACCTCTCCTGGCTGGAGCACACACCTATTCAATCAAGGGCCCTGAACTATGGTTAACTCCTGGCTATAGAGAATATTCACACTAGTGCACTCACATGGCCGGCAGGCCTCCAGCAAGACCTGGACAAAGGATTGAAAGTGTTACTAAACCCAGCACCCTGCATCCACTATATCTGGTCTACCACAGCACATAGAACATGGAAGTGCAATTATTTTAGTAAATATAAACTGCTAAATACCTTTTCTCATCAGCAGTTAGAGCAGTCTTGTGGCTTCTGTGTCCATCCCAGCACTAGCGAAAGCTTGTAGAAGGAGTTTTCTTTCTGTTCTAGGAGTATGAAAAATCCCTGGACCTCGGTCCAGACAGTGCTGATTGGCCTTGTGCTGATCACATGCACTCTCCCAAGAAAAAAAAACCTCTCTAGCAATATACACCAAACTGAGCATATGCATGCCTATGGTTCAGTCTGGAGATAAGTGATGGTCGCTTAAAAAAGGGGAGGAACAGAGAAAAAAGGATCAAACAGCATTTTTACACAATGCAGAGGATTAACCCCTTAGGTTTCACAGTGAGTATAACCAGCATGCTTTATTGCATATACAGACTGATTTTACTGTTGTGGGTTTAGTAACACTTGAAGGCTTTGTCCCACCCAAGACACTTTGAAGCCTTCAAGCTCCAGGTCCCAGTCAGGGATTATAAAACCTAGAGAAAGCTGTAAACACAGTTTTCTCCACTCACAATAAACACCCTGGAGCCCTGCACTCTGCATAAGTGCAAATCCCATGTGTCTTTTTCATAAACTCAAACTGTGGCAGGGCCTCCCAATGCCACAAACTATATACATAAACTGCAAAGTGTGCCAGGGAATTTTGTATCGCTCTCTATATTACCCACAATGCATACTGCCCTGCCCACATACACTTTTTCCCTTTTAGCTATTCTTAAAATAATCTCAGCAACTGCCATTGTTGCTTTTTTTTGTGTAATATAAAGCATGTTGAATGTTTGTTTTGGTGCATACGACTCGGGATGTTATCACTATTTTGCTGTGTCAGTTGCACATGATAGTCTTTACCAATTGAGTACTTACCTTTTAGTATCGCACCACTGGATCACAGCAAATACTTTAATCCATAAATTAGTACCTGAAACATATGTAGGTGTAATACATTAAAGCATAACTACCCCTAAATCATAAATATCTCATATTCGGCTGATTTAAAGCAAAGCAGATTCACTTTTACTACATTACATTTGTGCCTTGTATTGGATTTATAGCCCCCCAAAAACCTTAATGCATATCAATATTTTATAGTAATTATCAATATGTTTAAATTAGCTAAAAGGGATGAAAATTAATTACTCCACGTTCTTACAACACTGCTAACTACTGGAAGTAGATTACTACCGTTTGTTTTGCATTTGTCGTATGTACTTTTGTAACTTGGTGTAAATCACAAAGCAAACACCAAGTAAATATTTATACATTTCCTTGTTGTAGCTTTTAAAAATAAATGTTTGTTTAAATGATTAAATAATAATAATTCAGCCTCCTCATTTCAAAAAGGGAAGTTGGATTGTTGGAAGGATTAAGAGAGTAAACTACTGAGATATAGAGAAGGTGACAGGAGATAATTTGTTTAGAAATGGTTTATTTTCCTCTTCTTTTCTTTATTGTCTTGTTTTAGAGTTGATGAATAATTTCACAATATTTCTTAAGGTACCCAAAGACAGAACAGGAACAAACAATCAAAGAGTTTAGTAACACAGTCCAATATCTATTGTTCCCTTTATAAGCATTCCAAAAGCCTCTACCCTTTTTTCACACACAGTCTTCAATGCCGTAAACTAGAGTCAAGCATACAAGTTTATGGAACATCATCAGCTTTTTGAAGACAGTTTAGCCTCAAGGCATTCAGATGATGCTTACACGTCCCACCAATATCTGAGATCTTTGTACAGATACAGAAAAAGGTACATGTTCTGCAGAAAATGCTACAAACTACATTTGCAGCCATGATTGTTTGAATTTGAGGACCACATTTGTGTGCATGCACATATGCAAGCACATAAAATTTATTAGCCTTTTACCATAATGCATACTTCATTGCACCTATAATAGTAGCAGTCATAAATACTTAATAAATAAGGAATAATGTATTTCATGTATTTCATAAGGAATAAAACCCTGGGATGTATTGGTAGCTAATCAGTCTGTTTTTAAGGCATGTTTATTTGTCTGTTCAAGAAAACAAATTAACAAAATATTATAAAGAATGTCCAGACAAGTACATGTGAGTGAATTTAACAGCATTGTACAGAAGCGTACATCCTAGCAGAGGCAGATATGCAACACTGTATCAAAGAATGAAACAAAAAAAATAAGACTTTTTCAATGAATTCACAGTATATTTAATTAAATTGATCAAACTCCCAAATTGTCCCTAATTCCAGGACTGTCCTGGAATTAAAATACAACCCCAGCATCTTGTACATCTGGGCTGTGTCCCTGAGGCAAGAGCAGGAACACTTGCTTCGGTGCTCAGATCCTCCTAGAATCTTTGGTTGGAGTGTTCTCCTGCTGGCAGACTCTACATAGTTCTGGCAGAGAGAAGGAAGCAGAGAGAGAGAGAGAGAGAGAGAGAAATAGGTGAGTGCCCTCTGAGTGCTAATGTACCCCTCAAGCCTCCACTGATTACCAATGTTCCCCATCAGCCTCCATTAACCACCAATGTACCCTTCTAGCTCCTACTTACCACCAATATTCCCCTATGGCCCCCACTGTTCCTCTCAAGCTACCACTGACCACCGATGTACCCCATCAGCCCCCAATGACCAACTAGATACTACTCCAGCCAACACTGGCCACTAACCATCACTTTCTATCACAATTCTAAGCACTGCAATAACATAAGTAACTATCCACTAACCATCAATGTTCCTCTCTGACCTCCACTGGCCTCCAATATACTCCGTCACCCCCCCCATGACTACCACTAAACCCCTCCAACCCTCACTGACCTCCACTGCACCCCTGCAGTTCCCATTGACCACCACAGTACACCCCCCCCCCCCACACACACACACACACAAACACTGCTTAGTTACTTTTTTACTTACAGCACAGTAGATAAAGGGTATTTGTGGGTACTCTGGACCCTGTAGAGTGTATACTAAAGGTATGCATAGATTTTATTTAACCATGTCATTATAAGCCATGCCCAATTTTCAATGCATTATAGCCATGACCATTTTTGCCATGGTGCGCTGCACTCTCTGCATGTCTTACTCACCTTAAGGTGACTCTCCTTCAAAAGCTCATAATTGGGAGGTATGTACAAGCTATACATTGTTTTCCCTTGCTATTTGTCCCAGTTATACAAAGGTAAACCTATCCCTTGAATGATACATTAACATTGTTTTCAATTGACATAGATGCAGGATGAGGAGATTACATAGTTGTTGCCTATTCAGTGGCTCCAAATTGTATAAAAGTAGATGTAAATTTTAATGGAATGATATTAGTTTGTATCATAGTCAAATGCCATTTATAAAAAAAAAATACTTTTATTTTATTTAATTTTTACACTTTTCATCTTACTGAATTTCTGGAGCCTTTTTGCAGCCACTTTTGACTATATGCATTGCAGCGATGGCTGCATGGCATTTCTCAGGATAGGTTGTCTAATTGTGAAGACAGTGGGCCGTGTCTGCCTAATGTGCGTATATGTGACCACCAAAAAAAATTACTTTTGAAATTGCATTACCATGCTAAAACTTACATTAAATTTTAGTGATTGGATTTACAAATACTTTAAATGTGTGCATGCATCCTTTAAATTCATGTGTGAGTTTTTACCATGGAAAGGCTTTATTTGTTGCATTAAGACAACATTCCCAAGAGACAAACAGAGGGTTTAGACAGATTTTGCAATCAATCTATTTAAATATGGAATTCCAAAACATTTTTTTCTGGATAGAGCAAAGGGGGGTTGGGACTACTCATTTTTTTTTTTGATATGTTCCCTCCATATGCCTCACTTCCTTCCCAAATAATGGTGGTCAAGTTTCTTTAGTTGGGACTTATTGGGTTTTTATTGTTTTTTTTAATTTCTGTTGTTGAAATGCTGCTTCTCCCTGTCAACGAGACAGGTATTTAGGACAGAAGTAAAATTTTTTACAGTAGAAACCTTGAAGGCATCAAAAAAGTTAAAAGAGGTTCTAACTAGAGATGAGCGAAGTATTCAAAAATTTGATTCGGCTGATTCGGCAAATTCGAGGAATAAATTTGATTTGATGCGAATATATTCGCTGCGAATTTAACTTATAAAAAGGGTGTTTCTAGGCTTCAGAGAGCCTTTATATTAGTGCAGAACACTGTACCTTTAATTTAAATGCCCTTGGAGTCTGCTGGGGAAGAGAAATAATACTGTCAGTCAGTATGACATGCAGATGAGTGCCGTCGATCTTAGAATCACCGCACACTTCACTCATTTGGGCAGTCACGGGGCCAAAACCAGAGTGTGGAGCCACAGTGTGGCGGTGGAGGCAGCAGCAATGGGAGGCCATACAGCACCCTATGACAAAATGGAACCCACCAGCAGTGTGAGGAGACCTGAAAGTGGCACATGGCAGAGTGTGGCGATGGAGACAGCAGCAATGGGAGGCCGTACAGGGACCCATGAGAGACTCTGGACCTGGCAGCAGCATGAGGAGGCGGTACAGGGGCCCATGGCACATTACGGGCCTGGCAGCAGCAATGGGAGGCCCGTAATCTGCCAGCACCCTATGACAAAATGGAACACACCAGCAGTGTGTGGAGACCTGAAAGTGGCACATGGCAGAGTGTGGCGATGGAGACAGCAGCAATGGGAGGCCGTACAGGGACCCATGAGACACTCTGGACCTGGCAGCAGCATGAGGAGGCGGTACGGGGGCCCATGGCAGATTACGGGCCTGGCAGCAGCATGAGGAGTCGGTACGGGGGCCCATGGCAGATTACGGGCCTGGCAGCAGCAATGGGAGGCCCGTAATCTGCCAGCACCCTATGAAAAAATGGAACACACCAGCAGTGTGAGGAGACCTGAAAGTGGCACATGGCAGAGTGTGGCGATGGAGACAGCAGCAATGGGAGGCCGTACAGGGACCCATGAGACACTCTGGACCTGGCAGCAGCATGAGGAGGCAGGCAGAACCGCCGTATCTTTATCACGGTTTTCCCAGGCCACCAAATGGCGATGCTGCATATGCTGACGCAACGCTGTAGTCCCAACATGGGCCCCCTGGCCACGCTTGACTTTCTGGCCACATAGTCGACATACGGCTACGTTTACTTCCTCGGGCGGCTTGACAAAAAATTACCACACCGCCGAGTAGGAAACTTTGCCCCCGCTACTCCTCACTGGCTGACTGCTACTTCCTCCGTGCACACCGGCACCACTACTGGCCGTGGTGGTAGGCTGCAGTGGAGCTGGTGCTCTACTCCGTGGCCGTTTGCATCCACTGACACTGCTGCGACCCTGCTGCCTCCTGGGCAACCCACCGACTGTTTTGCTCGCTGCCAAGCTGGCACCCTCTTCTCCTGATGATGCGGAAGCAATAGCCTGATGACGACGAGGCTGCCAAGTGCGATCAGCCTCATCATCATCAATTAGGGTCTCCGCCTCACTACTAGCCCCCTCGGCTGCGTGTGGGTCAGGAGACAGACCTGTCTCTAGACCGGCTACCGAGCCACTCTCCTCGCCAGTACTTCTTTGCCTGGCTGCTGAAGAGGCGGATGTCTCCCCCCGTTCCTGACCGCCCTCTGTTAGCTCTTCCTCACTGTACAGTGGGGCTGAGCCCACAGCATGCGGTACTTCGCTTGGTGAGGGAACACCAAAGGACAGGGGCAGGTAGAGGACACGTGATTTCAGTGGGCTTGCTCCCGGGCCATGCCAACTAACGGTTGTGTCTGACGTACCCACCGACCGTTGGCTGTAGGTGTCAGAGGTGACCTGGGAAGAGGAAGACGACCGAGCCAACCAATCGATGACGGCAGGGTTGTCGGTGGAGACACGACCGCTGGATGACACCGGGAGCACTGGCCTCTGGCTGCGACTAGTGCTGCCTCGACCCCTTCCTCTGCTGCCACGTCTGCTCGCTCCTAAAACATTGCCTCCTCTGCCACTCCTCTGCGTGTTGTCTGACATACTCTTTAATTCAACGATTCTGTGTCCCTGAGTAACAATTCTGTGTCCCTCAGTAACAATTCTGTGTCTGTCCCTGAGTAACAATTCTGTGTCCCTCAGTAACAATTCTGTGTCCCTCAGTAACAATTCTGTGTCTGTCCCTGAGTAACAATTCTGTGTCCCTGAGTAACAATTCTGTGTCCCTCAGTAACAATTCTGTGTCCCTCAGTAACAATTCTGTGTCCCTCAGTAACAATTCTGTGTCTGTCCCTGAGTAACAATTCTGTGTCCCTCAGTAACAATTCTGTGTCCCTGAGTAACAATTCTGTGTCCCTGAGTAACAATTCTGTGTCCCTCAGTAACAATTCTGTGTCCCTGAGTAACAATTCTGTGTCCCTCAGTAACAATTCTGTGTCCCTCAGTAACAATTCTGTGTCTGTCCCTGAGTAACAATTCTGTGTCCCTCAGTAACAATTCTGTGTCCCTCAGTAACAATTCTGTGTCTGTCCCTGAGTAACAATTCTGTGTCTGTCCCTGAGTAACAATTCTGTGTCCCTGAGTAACAATTCTGTGTCCCTCAGTAACAATTCTGTGTCTGTCCCTGAGTAACAATTCTGTGTCCCTCAGTAACAATTCTGTGTCTGTCCCTGAGTAACAATTCTGTGTCCCTCAGTAACAATTCTGTGTCCCTGAGTAACAATTCTGTGTCCCTCAGTAACAATTCTGTGTCCCTCAGTAACAATTCTGTGTCCCTCAGTAACAATTCTGTGTCCCTCAGTAACAATTCTGTGTCTGTCCCTGAGTAACAATTCTGTGTCCCTGAGTAACAATTCTGTGTCCCTCAGTAACAATTCTGTGTCCCTCAGTAACAATTATGTGTCCCTCAGTAACAATTCTGTGTCTGTCCCTGAGTAACAATTCTGTGTCCCTGAGTAACAATTCTGTGTCCCTCAGTAACAATTCTGTGTCCCTCAGTAACAATTCTGTGTCCCTCAGTAACAATTCTGTGTCTGTCCCTCAGTAACAATTCTGTGTCTGTCCCTGAGTAACAATTCTGTGTCCCTGAGTAACAATTCTGTGTCCCTGAGTAACAATTCTGTGTCCCTGAGTAACAATTCTGTGTCCCTCAGTAACAATTCTGTGTCCCTCAGTAACAATTCTGTGTCTGTCCCTGAGTAACAATTCTGTGTCCCTGAGTAACAATTCTGTGTCCCTGAGTAACAATTCTGTGTCCCTGAGTAACAATTCTTTGTCCCTCAGTAACAATTCTGTGTCCCTCAGTAACAATTCTGTGTCCCTCAGTAACAATTCTGTGTCCCTAAGTAACGGTTCTGTGTCCCTAAGTAACGGTTCTGTGTCCCTAAGTAACGATTGTGTGTCCCTAAGTAACGGTTCTGTGTCCCTAAGTAACGGTTCTGTGTCCCTAAGTAACGATTCTGTGGCCCTAACTCTGTCCCTCAATACAGACAGGTGGTCTGTCTCTCTTGAATGACTGGAGGCTAATGGAGAATTCTAAAATGGCCGCAATTTATAGCTCGACCATTACACAGTGCTGGCTGGCTGGCTGCTGATTGGCTAATGCGATCACATGTCATGAATGAATGCATTATGGGTCAGCGCGCCTTGTCTGCGCGCCTTCCCACAGATCCCCGCTCCGTCGCCGCACATGTCGCCGCCATTTTTGGAAAAATTTCGATTCGCGCATCCGAAGTCTGCTAATTTTCGAATTTTTCCTAATATTTGAAACGAATTCCACTTCGCCAAGTTCGATTCGCTCATCTCTAGTTCTAACCATCCCCTGTGAATGAATGAACTGAAAGTACTGACAGCCCTTGCGGATGTAGGCTTGTAGTTCTCAATGAGCTATCACGCCACTGTGGAGTGCTGTGGTAGTTCATTCAGTCTTCCTGTCAGTGTAAAACTGTCTGCTTGTATGCAGTACAAGTACACAGATTGAACTGACAATGTACTGGAGACCTGCATGGCACCAGGGATCACTGGTGCAATGCTTTATAATCTTTAAAAAAAATGCATATTTTTGAATCTGCAAAAACTGTCCATTTATTTATTTTTTTTTTTTTTTTAAAGTGAACTTATCTTTTTAAACAAGTTCTTTCATATCTGTAGCTAGAAGCCACTGTGGAGAACTTAATTTTCAAAGTTCACAAGAGGCACTAAAAATCACAACTTCTTACCCTTTTCCTTCACATTGCAATAGAATCTTGGCTGACTGCCAGACTTATTTAATGTAAATACATAGCTAGTGTTAGTAAATTTGTTGGTTAGTTTACACTATGCTGTAAGAAAATATACCATAGATCATATTTGGCAAAATGTAAACTATTCAAGTGAATTAGGCCTGTGCTCCAACTGCTCTTCAACCTTGCGCAATGCTCGCAGTTGTGGTGCTGCAGCCTTTCAGCAGTTAAAACAGGTGTCCAGATGGCAACATATCATTGTTAACCCACCTGTCAAATACTCTAAAAAGGGATCCACTGCAAATCAGTTAAACAAAGACTTAAAAACTAACTGAAACCTGACTTTAAAGTCTTTGTTGTGATATTTATAAATTAATTAGTTCACAGTACAAGCAGCTATAGAGGACAGTGAGGGCTTGCTTTAAAGCTCTTTTACAGTTTTGTATGTACATACTTAAATGTTCCTGGGCACCCTGGGCACAGGTACACTTTAAGCTTATTTATTTCATATGAGCTGATTCACACATGTGCGGTGCGGATTGAAGCTCAGGTTTCACAGCTAATTGATAGAGTAACTGTTCACAGGTTCACTTCAGGTTTACATCAGGTTCAGGACAGGACTATCTCAGGATCTTATCTTGTTCACACATTTGCGGTTTGGGAACAGTTTCTATAGAAGTCAATAGCCTGTAATCTGCACCTGAACCTGAAGCCACTGCTCAGAAATCGGACATGATTCTTTTTAAAACCACATTGAATCTGCACCGGACATATGTGAACAGGAACCATAGGAAGCAACGTTATTTCAAATGTCAATGTGATTGGATGCAGTTTAAACAGCATCCAATCTACATATATGTGAATGGGCACTCAGGCTGTGCAGTTTCTTCACTTTTCTTCTCTCTATATCATTAACAATACATTTAGATAAAGACAGCACTTTTTGTGCAGTGATTATCTATTTTTGTATCCATCTTTCAAAGAGTGTTTGGTTCTATTTTTTTTTCATAAGAGTTTTATTGAAAGAGAGTAAAAGAACAATAATGTGTATTGTACATCATACAACAGTTACAAAGTAATCATAAGTCAGCAAAAGGGCAATTAACAGGTATAAAGACAAAGCTACAGTGTGTGGTTCAAGGTGGTAAGCTGAAAAAAACAAAAGATCTTCAAAAATATATATGTATCGGATGATATACTGTAGATCGGGTCTATAAAAGGGGCAGATGTACAGTGTTGGAAATATTAAGATATCTGGATTTTCATGGTAATCTAATTCAAGGGGCATCTGTATAAACGTGGTTATTAATCAATTGGGTGGGGTAGCCCTTTTTACCCAAGGTTCTGTCTAGTTTTGTTTAGTTCCTTCCATGTAAATAATTCATATGTTTCTAAAAAAGAGACGAAAGATTGGTAAATGTAAAAATGTTGTGTAAACATCCTGGCAAAAAATTATAAAAAAAAAAAAATTCCACTGATATAAATCTAACATCAGTTACATTGTCCAACGATGTAGATTGAACCTTAAAACAAATTCCCCTGATATAAATCCAACATCAATCACATTGTCCAACAATGTAGATTGAACCTTAATCACGATTATTGATAGCCTGACAACCTACCAACATGACAACCCACACCATGGCAATCTTTTCCCAACTCTACTCCTACCACTTCTTGTGCCGCTACTCCTGTTGAAATTGACCACAGCCTGGAGAAGAGTGGGTCATTATGTTGGCAGGTCATCAGAACGTTGTTCATTGTGATTAATGTTGAATCTACATTGCTGGGTGATGTGATTGACATTGGATATACATTTTGGGACATTGTTTTCTTATTTTTTTTCAAATATCACTTTTGCAGAAGTACATCATACAGATGTGCAATTTCACGTGCAGGTTTAAGGCATTCCCCAAGTATGTAATTTAAAGGAATTGTGTATTCCTTTAAGCCACAGTGTTCACTGCTGAACTGTATTTTTTTTAAAGTGGTATTAAACTAAAGAGCAAACTATTTTGCAGCTTATAAATCCTTAGATGTGATAACCGCATTCGTTTTCTTTTTAGACTTTCCTTTAATTTCACCTAGTGATTCTGCTAGTAAGTCTGTTGTTTTTCAACAGAACAAGCTGTCCTGCAAATGTAGCCATTAGAGTTCTGAGACAAACTCTTTACCATTATCAGGGGTGCTTACAAAGTTCAACTTTTGTTTATTCATATAAAGCCTTTACCCCAAAAGAAAAAAATGTGTCTGTAACTGCAGTGTGAGCTAGAGTTTGGTTTCAATGTGTTAGTGTCTAAATTTGCTAGTCTGTCTAACACTCCCCTCTCCCCAGCCTGAGAATGCTGCTGTCTGCTGTGCCCCTGTGCTTCTCCATCCAGAGTAGGGCAGTTTAATATAGGAAGTATGTTACTGGACAGATCACCAAGTAAAAACAAAGGGGGAAAAAAAGCTTAAAAAGAAAAGAATTGCAGTCACTGCATCTAAGGGCTCGTTCACACTTGGCTGTTTTACCAATGCTTGCCAAATGCCCCTATAACGTTTGGCAAGCGTTGGTCCGGCGTTTGCGGAGCGTTTTTTAACGCTCGGTAAACGCTCCGCAAACGACGCATGCACGGTTTAGCGGCAGTTGCTAGGCGTTTGCAGAGCGTTAAAAATGCCCCACAAATGCCTATAATGCAGTTTGAATGGTGTTCCCGCTCCGCAAACACCCCGCAACTGCGTCGCAACTGCCAGCCGGGCGTTTGCGGAACGGCACCATAGACTACAATAGGAGGCTTCAACGCCTCCTGACTCGACCAGAGGCGTCCGTTTTGCCGCGACGCGACACAAATGCTCCCGTTAGAACAGCACCATGTGCTGTAATGTGCAGAATTGGCAGAGGCGTTTGGGAAGTGGTAAAAACGCTTCCCAAATGCCTCTCTGCCGCCTGCACACAACACTAGTGTGAACGTAGCCTAAGAATTGGTAAGCTGCATTATATAAAACATTTTTTGTTTGGGGTTCTTTGGAGGATATTTATTAAAACTGAGCACAGAGAATATCGTGCAGCTGTGCATAGTAATCAATCAGCCTCTAACTTCAGCTTGTTCAGGTCCTTTCACACAGGCGTACCATTTGTTTCATCAGTTTAGTCAGATTTTTTCAAAGAAAAAATGGATTCAGTATAAATCAGTTTTACATCAGTTTGCTATCAGTTTTACATTAGTTTTTCATCAGTTTTTACATCCGTTTTTTACATTCACTACCAATGAAAAAATGGATGCAAAAACATTTGCTTTGACCGTTTTTATCCATTCCATTTTTTAACGGAACAAAAATAGGGCTTTGATCCATTTCAATAAACGGATGTTGATGGATGTGAATGTAAATGGATGATCATCCGTTTACATCTGTTTTTCCATGAAGATGCAGCAAAGTCAGTTTTCCATCCGTCAACAGATGGATGAAAAACAGACAAACAGAACGCCCATGTGAAAGGGGCCTTAGGCTTTGACAAAACCTAGAAGCTGATTGGTTACTATGCACAGGTGCACTACATTCTGTGTACTCCATATTAGTAAATCTAATCATAGATTTTCCACTGGGTTTTGGCAAACGTTCAGCAAACCAAACTTTGCTCAGTTCGCTTATCCCTACACACAATTTATACAAGAAATTTACTAAGAAATTTACTAGAATGGATGGATAGAAGATAATATGGACATATACATTGGGGGAGATTTACTAAAACTGGTGCACTCAGAATCTGGTGCAGCTGTGCATGGTAGCCAATCAGCTTCTAACTTCAGCTTGTTCAATTAAAGTGTTACTAAACCCACAACAGTAAAATCAGTCTGTATATGCAGTAAAGCATGCTTGTTATACTCACTGTGAAACCTAAGGGGTTAATCCTCTGCATTGTGTACAAAGGTCGTTTGATCCTGACTTCTCTGTTCCTCCTCTTGTTCAAATTATCTCCAGATAAGACAGACTGAACCGTAGCCATTCTGCACATGCTCAGTTTAGTGCTTATTGCTAGAGAGGTTTTTTTTTTCTTGGGAGAGTGCATTTGATCAGCACAGGGCCAATCAGTACTGTCCAGACAGAGGTCAGGGGTTCTGCATCCTCCTAAAGCAGAAAGAAAACTCCTCCTACTAGCTTTAACCAGTGGACACTGATAGAAGTCACAAAACTGCTCTAACTGCTGATGAGAAAAGGTATTTAGCAGTTTGTATTTACTAAAATAATTGCATTTCCATGTTCTGCATACTATGGGAGACCAGATATAGTGAATGCAGGGTCCTGGGTTAAGTAACACTTTAAGCTTTGACAAAATCTAGAAGCTGATTGGTTTCTCTGCAGTGCTGCACCAGAATTTTCACTCTCCAATTCTAGCAAATAACTCCCACTGGGAGCCATCAAAGAGATATACAGACAGACAGATGGGCCAAAAGACACAATTATGGATAAATGCATAGTTTAACATTTTTTTCTTCAACAAAACATTTATTATTATATGTGTATATGTATAAAAAATGACTATTTTTATTTAAACTTGGATTAAATGGTAGATATTCTTAATATTAGTAACAGCTATCCATATTCGCCAAATGCACCTGTATATATGCATATATGTATGCAAGTCACATACTAATGACTATTTATATAGTAGTCATTTCCATTGCTTATATACATAAAATTGTGGAAAGTGAGCACTCCAATAATCCTTAACCATTTTAGCTCATCTTTTCTGATCATTCTGCACTGTTGACAGTGCCAGAGAAATGACCCTCCAATAACTGATGCAGGATTACTGGTGACCTCCAGCAAACAATCACTTATTATATGCATGACAAGATTTTCATAGTACATTCGATGGATCTTTACCTTCTGTGACACATGAGACTCGTTTAAATTTCAAACCCAAATTTCCCAAGGTATTTCACAACTTTAAAAGAAGCTGTATGTGAATTAAATTAATGTCTAAAATTGGTATTCTTGATTTCTAATATAAATCTACATATATTTTGTATATTATATTATGTGTATGCATCATATTTCTCCAGCCACCCTGACTCCTAATATATTTCTTCTCGCTTCCATGTACTTAAATCACTATAACCCATGCACCGACTGTTTAACAAATTATTGTCCTTATGTTTATTATGAAAAAATTTCCCAGGAGAAATAGATAATCTGCAGAAGTGAAGGGTGAAAAAGAATTTCTACACTGTTAGTTAACTATCTTCATTATTTAGAGTTTGCATAGGTGGTGATTCAAATCTCTACATTTGTTTCAAACATTGTTTTTCTTTTTTACTTTTTTCTTTTTTACTGTCTAGCCTGTAGAATTTTGTTTGTGAAATTCCTACTTTTTTGCCGCAGTGGTTCTGCTAGATCTGTGATTTCATTTGCATGTGCTCCTAGCTTCTCTGTTCACCTATGGGTGCCACCTGCTCTACTGTGGATTTATATCCTTTTCCCATTTATCTGTTCCTGGGTCACCTCCCAAACTGCTTCCCTATATACACACTCTTTCTCAGTGCAGCTCACGTTGCCTGAGCAACTTCACAGTTCTCTAAACTCCTGGTTCCTTACTATTACGTGTATTCTCTGCCTGGCTTCCACTGTACTGAGCCCAGCTTTATCTACTATCTGTACTTGCCAGCTAACCTCAAATTATTTCTTGGATTCCCTTCCGTCTTGTGTCGTTGCACTCTGCACATGCTAATGCTTTATACATCCTCAGCTGGGCATACCTGGAGGCCGCAACCTGGTCCCAGTTTGCTGCAATTCCATCCCCACCATCAGGGGCCCTGGTGAAGAAGCAGGCTGGGGCTTAGACTCCACACCCTTGGGAACCTTGTGCTTGTGATCTACAAGGGCTCACTACCACTGAAACCTGAAAGCATGACTGCAAGCTAGTTCATTTCTTGAAAAAAGTCATATTGAACACAAACCTATGACAAAATCACCTCTCTTCTCCTCTTCTTCTCACCTATACTCTTCTTCTCCTCCTATCTTCCCTTTGCCTCCTCTTTTTATCTGTGCCCTTTCTATACCAACACTCTCCTAACCTCTCTCCATCATCTCCTCTTTTCTTCCACCCTTCTCTTCTTTCCACCCGATCTCTCCTCTCTTACCTTTTATCTCTTCTCCCCTTCCTCTCAACCTCTTTTCTTTTTTTCCCACCTTCTCCCATTTTTCTACCCTCCTCTTTACCTCTCCTCTTCCCTTCTTCTCCCCTCCTCTTCCTCTTCTCTGCTCTTTTTTTCTATGCTCTTCTGTTCTTCTTCTCCTCTTTTCTTTTCATCTCCTCTTTTCGTCTCCTCTTCACTTCTCCTTTCCTTTCCTCTCCTCTTCCTCTTTTCTGCTCTTGTCTGCTCTTTTCTTCTATGCTCTTCAGCTCTTCTTTTTCTCCTTTTTCTAATCTCTGCTCTTCTCCTCATTTATTTTCATCTCTTCTTCCCCTCTTCCAGGGTATCTTCTTCATTTTTTCAACCCCCCTTCCTTGTAGTTTCAGACCAGTGACTTACTATTTTGTGAAGCTATGGCCAAGATTACAGCTATGGAGCCTGTACCTTTTAAATATATCAGCCTCAATATTTCTATCCTTACAGGTTCCCTTTTAAAAATAGCTGCTAATTTGTTTGATAGTCACTAAAACAGCTATTTAAAACATACTCTTTCCTTTCTTTGCTAAGCTGACATTAATTATCAATAGATAAAATTATGTAGTTTTTGAGTACCAGATCAGTAAGGATAGCAAAATTTACAGTGGAGAGCTTTTAACAAGAAAGATCTAGTATTAAATGCAGCAATTTAGGCTTTAACTTTTGTCCATCGAAAAACCTTGTTATTGAAGCCAGATATAATTTAGGTAGTAATCACGCTTTGTGATTACTATGCAACTAGTTAAACAGCTATCAGTTACATACAGTAGTCAAGTTTATGGAGATTCACATTTAGTCCACTGAAGGGCAGTGTTTCCACTATCCATTACCAGCACCTGTAATGGAAACAAGCAGCTAATAAAGAGAGTGGCTCTATATTGTATTATATTATATTATATTACCAAATCTGCTATAGTTTTGAATGATCAGAGCAGAACATTGCTTACTTTCTATAGTTAGTTTAGTCATTATTGCATAATTTAATTTTATATGCTGCTAAATCAAAGTACCTAAACATTAGCATAAATTATAACTTAATTATAAGGGGTTCAAGAATGTAACGTAAATATGGTTTGCTCAATCTGCAAATAAGATATAAACTAAAAAATTGTGTTGAATGCTGCAGGCATACATAATAAAAAAGCACCAAATATTAAAGGCAGGTTGTGTTTTTACATATATATTTATTATGGTAAAGAGTACCTTCCAGTAACTTTACACGTTTACATGAATTAATTCCAGACAAGTTTAAAAGTTACAGATTTTTCATTGAAAAGCAGTCCTTGAGCATCCATCAAGTGACTTTACATAGGCCTAATTATATCATCAGTTTTCTGCAGAAGAAGGAAGCATTTCCTTAGTTTCCCTTTCCCAGTAATTAGACTGCAGCATTCAAAGTCCCAAGGTGAAAGGCAACAACAGGGAGCTGATCTAGTTAGACATTTGTGAACACAGCCAAGAATTGCACAGGCACTAGCATTTGTATAAAAATTTTGTGAACTAACCTGCGCCAAAGAAATAACATACAATCGAACAATGCTGCTGCTCAAGAGATGAAAAAAAGCTTCAAAGTACACGCAAAAAACCAGCACAATCCAATTAAAGAAAAAAACAAAAAAAAAACAAAAACAAAATAAGTCCCAAATGAAGAAAGTCTCGTGTTTCAAAAAACTTAAATAAAATGATATAAACAATATAATTCCCAATGTGTTCAAATCATCTAAATGGTTCAAGTTTTCACTCACACTCCCTCAATCAGGTGACAGCCAAGTGGAAAATGACTTCAGGAATCAAACACACATTTTGGAGTTGAGATGAGATCTTCTGAACAAATTTCCAGATTACTTCAGTATTTTCTTAATCAATGCCTCACGAGTGGATCAAAGAAAATAAGAAAAAATAAATGTAATACTGCATAAATAAAAAAAATGTTTTCTAATGTTCACCATTACACTCACATTTAAAAAAGCAATTGCATCCACTCGTGAGGCATTGATTAAGAAAATACTGAAGTAATTGGGAAATTCATTCAGAAGATCTCATCTCAGCTTCAAAATGTGTGCTTGATTCCTGAAGTTGTTTTCCACTTTGCAATCACCTGATTGAGAGAGTGTGAGTGAAAACTTGAACCATTTAGATGATTTGAACACATTGGGAATTATATCATTTTATTTAAGTTTTTTGAAACACGAGACTTTCTTTATTTGGCACTTATTTGTTTTTTTTGTTTTTTTTCTTTAATTGGTTTACGCTGTTTTTTATTGTATGTACTAGGATTTACATGCTTGTGTCAGCTCTCAGACAGCATCCTAACCACACCATCCATCGACAATTTGCTGGTTCAGCAGGCAGCACTGATCAGTGTATTCTGATGGAAGGGGAGTATCCCAGCTGTCAGAATACAATAGCTCATTGGGGAGGATTCCCCCATCTGCATGGACTTGTGGATGGGGGAATCAAGTCATTTTTTTTGTTCACCCTGCTGATTGAATGAAAAAACAGATTCATCAATGGGCTGCCTTTGTCTGGGAAGTAGATGCTGATCCTGCACAGTGCCTGAACAAACATGGCTCTGTCTTCCTTGAAAAATACTGGGAGGAGATCATCAGTAGGGATGTCCTTTCTGTTTGAGTTGAAAGTAAGTTCGACTCAAACATCGGGTGTTCATGTGTTCTGCTAACACACAAACGTTTAGGGCGTTCGGTGGGCTGTTTGCATGCCGGTCCCCACAATGAACTGCTCTCTGACAGTGCATTGTGATTGGCCAAATCAATGCAACTGACATGTGGTGCTTTGGCCAATCACAGCACAATTGGGCAGAGCTACTGGTGACGTCACTGCTAGCTCCGCCCAATTGTTTACATCTGACTGGCAAATGTCAGATACAGTGAGTAATCGGCGGGTGCAGACGGGTCTTTTTTTTTTTCTTGTGGCGCATTAGCATCGTCATGACAATGCTAGATGCCGTGATTGACAAAGTAGATCCAACGTTACTCACGATGGTAGCCTATGTAAATATTCCTATATACCAGGTAATCAGGTTAAACGTACCTAGTGAATGATTCAGAAATTGAGTCAGTGAATGACTTAAAGTGGTTGAAAACCCTTACATATACTCAGTAAAGTGACTGGCCTCAAGTGATACACAGGAATGAAATAAATCATCACACATAAGTTGTACCTGTTTATCTATAGATGTCTTTGCCCTACATCCAAAGTGCAAAATTTGCACAGAATTTCTCAGCTCTGAAAAGCAGGGGGTTGGAGAGCTGAAGTTACATCAGTGAGGAGAGCTCTGAGATCTGACTGGAAGGAAGGAACACACTCCCTTCACACAGCACACAGGGACAGAGCTGAGACTGTCAATCACAGGCTGTGTTTTCTCCTGTCACCATTTTTCTCTTGGTGGCAGGGAAACTCATCAGAAGTGACTCATGCTTATAGCAGAGGAACAAGAGAGTCAACAAAAATTACACTTAATGCTCCAGACTGCGACACTATAGAGATATATGCTTTGGTCACATTTAATGTTTGAGGCTTACAACCACTTTAACTTTCCCTCTTTTTCTTTGGATTTTGGATCTATCAATGCAGTCAAATTGTGCATGGGTTGAGCTGGTCTTTTTCATTGGTTTGTCCATCTTGCTTTGCAAACATAGTATCATGAGAATGGCCAACCCACATTGAATGACTTTAAAAAAGAACCACAAATTACTATAGCTTTTTATTAAGGGTCTTGCTAATTACAGTCTATTTTAGCCTAAAAGGAAAAGGAGCCAAGCAACTAAAATACGAGTTAAGTGGAAGATATAGAAAAACAGAAAAAGGAGTCAGAATTGTATAGTAACACAAAAGATAACAGGAGTGAGAGGTGAAAGCAAAAAGATACTTAGCTGAAAATGGTACTTAGCTTGGGGAAGAGTAAGATAATTAACCACAGTGTGCCATATACTCTTGTTGCTTTGGCTCTAGAAATCATACATTATGTTGTGTTCTTTAGCCACCATCATGCTGATATATAATCTAAAGCAGTAATAAACTCAAAACTAAAAATGCAATATATTGCAGCTTACCAGTCCTTCCATAGATGTGGTGGCTGCATTAGATTTTTTTTTAGTCTTTTTTCCTTTATTTCACCTGGTGATCCAACCAGTAGCAGTCTTCCTGTCTTGGTATCTGCATTCTGGAAGAGCAGGTCTATTAAAGGATAAATAAATGAAAAAGCCTAAAAAAAGAAAACTAATGTAGCCACCACATCTAAGAATTGGTGAACTACAATTTAATAAATTATATTTTTGGGTTTTCTAGTTCTAGCTATTTGCCTATTCGTTTCCTTACTATCACTGCTCACTGCAGTGACACTATGCAATTTTGTGTGCTTTTGTTATTGTCTCTACATCATCTACTGTTCTTAACCGATTTAATTAGCTTTTTTATTTAGATCAAATGAGCTTTTGTATGATATATATATTTTGATCATAGGGATTGTTTAGCTGAGTGGTAGTAGCAATTTTAGTGAGATCCTGTCAGTCTGAACTTCATTTTAGGGCCTGTCAGCCCACTTTTATTAATCACAAAAGTAAAAGTTCAACAGAAAGCTTTAAAAAAAATCAATACAATTCTGTGCTATGGTATAAAGAAGTTAAAGTGGACAGGAACCACATAAGCAGTCACCACAATATTGCAGGTAACAATATACAGTAGGTATAGAATATAAGGTGCGTCACTAAAACCATTTATGAAAAAATTTAAGAAACATAAAAAAGTCCAATCCACAAGGCTTGAGGTATATAAGGAATGTGCCCTTTTCCCACTGATCCACAGCACTGGTAAAAAGGTCACAAAAAATGCCAAGAGGAGAAAGAGGAAGAATCCTTCACCCCCACCAAACACACTGCCTCTTACTAGATGGTAAAGACCCCCGATTAAGGATGGGTCAATATGCGCTGTATGATCCCTGTATGATGAGACAAGCCATAGACCTAATCACTCATTAAATCCAGATCTTCACACTAAATGGACTCAAGGATGAACCTAAAAAAGTATTATCCTCATAGAGGACAGTGCAGTTCAAAAGATAAAAAGGATCCTCATAGTGTAGTAATTAAAATACATTTTAATGCCTCAAATGCAGTAAAAAACGTACATCATATAAAGTACAAAACAGCATGTCACCATGTCGCTGGTAGTAAGTGTTAAACCAACAAGATGGCCACTACGTTCCAGTGCTCGATGACATTACATGCTCTGGCTCCTCCCTACGTGTTTCATCATCAATGACATCATCAGGGGCGTGGTTGGCGTCAAGACGCCATGCATATTTATAGAAAAAAAGGAAACCCCTCCTCTATCGCTCTAATTAAGTGGATATTGGAAACAGAAGGGAAAAACTGGACACAAACTCCAGGAACACAACAGTATCTCCTGTCCCTATCAAATTATTTGATAACTATAACCTAATTAACAATTGGGAAACCTTTTAAAAAATCCAATTAAGGAAAACACTAATGGAGCCATCATATGAATAAATTTAAAAAAAGCATCAAGCTACCGATTACAGCGCCATTTTGTGGTCAAAAAAGATATGACAATTAGCAATAAATTCTATAGTAATACCCATGAAGAATATATAATAACATAAAAATTAAAAAAATAAATATAAAGTGAATAATAAATAACATAAATGTACATCTCATAATGACACAAAAAACTGTGAGCAAAAAAAGAGAAGAAGAAAAAGAGAAAAAAAGAGGCATTCAGCTGTTGTTGATAAATGCGTTAACATCCCACTCAATATTAAGCCCATGTGGTGTGTAAGATTTCAAAGTAAATCCACCAGGTTTCCAGTTTTGAAATGTCCCGTTTGATATAACTACCCTTCCAATTCTTAGAAAATATATCAATATCCATAAACAGGGTTCTCTCAGGATTCCTACCATGATGCAGGGCGTATTGTTTGGAGACACTATGATTGGGAAAAACTTTTTTAATGTTGGCAATGTGTTCTTTTAACCTGGTCTGTAATGTTCTTATAGTACGTCCAACATATTGAAACCCTCATGGACATTTCATTAAATAGACCACATTCTTCATGGTGTAGGTAATATTGGTAATGGTGTAGGTAATAAAATTCTTAACCTTGAATGATTTATTAATTACCATGGAATGAAAACTCTCCATTTTTCTATTTTTACATATATTTTGTTTACACACAGAACATCTTCTACATGGAAAATAACCATTAAGCTCATAAAACAGAGATGGTTTCTTAGGAGAAGCTATGACATTAGGGGCTATAAATAATCTCAATGGAGGTGCCCCTCTAAGGATGACAGGAGGGACCTCTGGAAGTTTGGGGTTCAAGATTTTATCATTCCGCAATACCCCCCAAATGTTTCTTAAAAAGTTTTTAATGTCATAATATTGGGTAGAATAGGAAGTGACAAAGGCAGTCTTAAATTATTCATTATGGTTCTTATCCACCTTGGGTACTAATAAGTCTGATCTATTTCTTGCGTCAGCGTCTCTAAACACTCCTTCTAATATTTTAAAATCATAACCTTTTTCTTCAAATTGTCATCTTAACTGGCCAGCGTCTATTATGAAGTCAGCACGGTTAGTACAATTCCTTCTGAGTCTGAGGAACTGACTCTTAGGTACAGACCTAAGCTAAGAAGAGTGATGGCAACTCTTAGAGTCAATAAAGCTGTTATTGGTTTCTTTGAAAAAAGTGGAAGTGACACGCTTGTCACCCTCTACTCTAATCTTAAGATCTAGAAAGTTAATCTTTTCCCTACTGGATTCATGCTGAAGAACAATCCTTCTGTTATTAACATTTACAGAGGAGATGAATTCATCAACCGGATCGACTTCCCCTTCCCAGATGAAGAAAACATCATCAATATATCTTTTCCAAAGTATTAAACGTGGGTGGCTCCGTTCATAAATAACTTCCTTCTCCCACCTGGCCATAAAAAGATTGACCATACTGGGAGAGAACTTGGCTCCCAATGCTCACTCCTCTATTCTGCAAATAATACACATCCTCAAACCAAAAGTAATTATGCCCCATGGCAAAATCTAAAAAGGATAAGATGAAGTTCCTCTGAAGGCTATGCAATGAATCATCCCTACTCAGGAAAAAGTCAACAGCTTCCTTACCATGTGAATGAGAAATAATAGTGTAGAGAGAGGCTACTTCCGCCATGGCCATAATGTACAATTGTTTCCACTCAATATCACTAAGAATATTGATGTTGTGTTCTTCAGGTTTGTGTCCAGTTTTCCCTTCCGTTTCCGGTATCCGCTTAATTAGAGAGATAGAGGAGGGGTTTCCTTTCTTCTATATATATGCGCAACGTATTGACGCTGGCCACGCCCCTGACAACATAATTGATGATGAAACACAGAGGGAGGAGCCAGAGCCTGTAACATCATCATTAGAGATGAGCGAATCGAAGTATCCGAAGTGGAATTCGAGTCGAATATCGGAAAAATTTCGATTCGTGCCGAATCCGAAAAACAGCCTAATTCGGACGCGCGAATCGAAATTTTTCCGAAAATGGCGGCTGACATGTGCGGCGACGGAGCGGGGATGTCGGGGAAGGCGCGCAGACAAGGCGCGCTGCCCCATAATGCATTCCTCAACGACATGTGATCGCATCAGCCAATCAGCAGCCAGCCAGCCAGCACTGTGTAATGGTCGAGGTATATATAGCGGCCATTTTGGAAATCTTCATTTGCCTGCAGTCATTGAACAGAGGCAGACCGCTCTGTACTAGGGACAGGGACAGAGTTAGGGCCACAGAAACGAGAATTGGGGACAGAGAGAAGTTACTTAGGGACAGAGAACCATTACTCAGGGACACAGACTTGTTAATGAGGGCCACAGAATCGTTATTTAGGGACAAAGAAACGCTAGTTAGGGCCACAGAATTCATACTCAGGGACAGACAGAATTTTCACTCAGTGCCAGAGAATTGTTACTTAGGGCCACAGAAACGTTATTAGGGCCACAGAATTTTTACTCAGGGACAGACAGAATTGTTACTGAGTGCCAGAGAATTGTTACTCAGGGACAGACAGAATTGTTACTGAGTGCCAGAGAATTCTTACTCAGGGCCACAGAATTCATACTCAGGGACAGACAGAATTGTTACTCAGGGACAGACAGAATTGTTACTGAGTGCCAGAGAATTGTTACTCAGGGACAGACAGAATTGTTACTGAGTGCCAGAGAATTGTTACTCAGGGACAGACAGAATTGTTACTGAGTGCCAGAGAATTGTTACTCAGGGACAGACAGAATTGTTACTGAGTGCCAGAGAATTGTTACTCGCACAGACACAAAATTGTTACTTGCACAGACACAGAATTGTTACTCGCACAGACAGAATTGTTACTCAGGGCCACAGAATTCATACTCAGGGACAGACAGAATTGTTACTGAGTGCCAGAGAATTGTTACTCAGGGACAGACAGAATTGTTACTGAGTGCCAGAGAATTGTTACTCAGGGACAGACAGAATTGTTACTGAGTGCCAGAGAATTGTTACTCAGGGACAGACAGAATTGTTACTGAGTGCCAGAGAATTGTTACTCGCACAGACACAAAATTGTTACTTGCACAGACACAGAATTGTTACTCGCACAGACACAGAATTGTTACTCAGGGCCACAGAATTCATACTCAGGGACAGACAGAATTGTTACTGAGTGCCAGAGAATTGTTACTCAGGGACAGACAGAATTGTTACTGAGTGCCAGAGAATTGTTACTCAGGGACAGACAGAATTGTTACTGAGTGCCAGAGAATTGTTACTCGCACAGACACAAAATTGTTACTTGCACAGACACAGAATTGTTACTCGCACAGACACAGAATTGTTACTCAGGGCCACAGAATTCATACTCAGGGACAGACAGAATTGTTACTGAGTGCCAGAGAATTGTTACTCAGGGACAGACAGAATTGTTACTGAGTGCCAGAGAATTGTTACTCAGGGACAGACAGAATTGTTACTGAGTGCCAGAGAATTGTTACTCAGGGACAGACAGAATTGTTACTGAGTGCCAGAGAATTGTTACTCGCACAGACACAAAATTGTTACTTGCACAGACACAGAATTGTTACTCGCACAGACAGAATTGTTACTCAGGGCCACAGAATTCATACTCAGGGACAGACAGAATTGTTACTGAGTGCCAGAGAATTGTTACTCAGGGACAGACAGAATTGTTACTGAGTGCCAGAGAATTGTTACTCAGGGACAGACAGAATTGTTACTGAGTGCCAGAGAATTGTTACTCGCACAGACACAAAATTGTTACTTGCACAGACACAGAATTGTTACTCGCACAGACACAGAATTGTTACTGAGTGCCAGAGAATTGTTACTCAGGGACAGACAGAATTGTTACTGAGTGCCAGAGAATTGTTACTCAGGGACAGACAGAATTGTTACTGAGTGCCAGAGAATTGTTACTCAGGGACAGACAGAATTGTTACTGAGTGCCAGAGAATTGTTACTCGCACAGACACAAAATTGTTACTTGCACAGACACAGAATTGTTACTCGCACAGACACAGAATTGTTACTCAGGGCCACAGAATTCATACTCAGGGACAGACAGAATTGTTACTGAGTGCCAGAGAATTGTTACTCAGGGACAGACAGAATTGTTACTGAGTGCCAGAGAATTGTTACTCGCACAGACACAAAATTGTTACTTGCACAGACACAGAATTGTTACTCGCACAGACACAGAATTGTTACTCAGGGCCACAGAATTCATACTCAGGGACAGACAGAATTGTTACTGAGTGCCAGAGAATTGTTACTCAGGGACAGACAGAATTGTTACTGAGTGCCAGAGAATTGTTACTCAGGGACAGACAGAATTGTTACTGAGTGCCAGAGAATTGTTACTCGCACAGACACAAAATTGTTACTTGCACAGACACAGAATTGTTACTCGCACAGACACAGAATTGTTACTCGCACAGACACAGAATTGTTACTCAGGGCCACAGAATTCATACTCAGGGACAGACAGAATTGTTACTGAGTGCCAGAGAATTGTTACTCAGGGACACCTAATCGTTGAATTAAATAGTATGTCAGACAACATGCAGAGGAGTGGCAGAGGAGGCAATGTTTTAGGAGCGAGCAGACGTGGCAGCAGAGGAAGGGGTCGAGGCAGCAGTATTCGCAGCCAGAGGCCAGTGCTCCCGGTGTCATCCAGCGGTCGTGTCTCCACTGACAACCCTGCCGTCATTGATTGGTTGGCTCGGTCGTCTTCCTCTTCCCAGGTCACCTCTGACACCTACAGCCAACGGTCGGTGGGTACGTCAGACACAACCGTTAGTTGGCATGGCCCGGGACCAAGCCCACTGAAATCACGTGTCCTCTACCTGCCCCTGTCCTTTGCTGTTCCCTCACCAAGCGAAGTATCGCATGCTGTGGGCTCAGCCCCACTGTACAGTGAGGAAGAGCTAACAGAGGGCGGTCAGGAACGGGGGGAGACATCGGCCTTTTCAGCAGCCAAGCGAACAAGTACTGGCGAGGAGAGTGGCTCGGTAGCCGGTCTAGAGACAGGTCTGTCTCCTGACCCAGACGCAGCCGAGGGGGCTAGTAGTGAGGCGGAGACCCTACTTGATGATGAGGAGGTTGATCGCACTTGGCAGCCTCGTCGTCATCAGGCAATTTCTTCCGCATCATCAGGAGAAGAGGGTGGCAGCTTGGCAGCGAGCAAAACAGTCGGTGGGTTGCCCAGGAGACAGCAGCAGGGTCGCATCAGTGTCAGTGGAGCCAAACGTCCACGGAGTAGAGCACCAGCTCCACTGCAGCCTACCACCACGGCCAGTAGTGGTGCCGGTGCGCACGGAGGAAGTAGCAGTCAGCCAGTGAAGAGTAGCGGGGGCAAAGTTTCCTACTCGGTGGTGTGGCAATTTTTCCTCAAGCCGCCCGAGGAAGTAAACGTAGCCGTATGTCGACTATGTGGCCAGAAATGCAAGCGTGGCCAGGGGGCCCATGTTGGGACTACAGCGTTGCGTCAGCATATGCAGCGTCACCATTCGGTGGCCTGGGAAAACCGTGATAAACATACGGCGGTTCTGCCTGCCCCAGCCCCCGCTCCATCACCCGCTCCGTTACTTGCTCCGTCACCCGACGTCGTCAATCGCCCTCTATCAGCCAGTCAAGGCTCCAACACCTCTGCTGAGGGGAGTTGTCGCTCATTGGCATCTTCCGCTCGTTCAGATGCTCCTTCTCCTGCTACTCCTCTTCTCGGATTCCGTCAACAGTCTTTCTTGGAATCCGTATCCAAGAGACAACAGTTTGCGAGCACGCACCCGACGGTGCAAAAGCTGAACGTCCTCCTGTCCAAGTTGCTGGTGCTGCAGTCCCTCCCTTTCCAACTGGTGGACTCAGCACCTTTCCGAGAAATGATGGCTTGTGCCGCGCCGCGGTGGAGAGTGCCAAGCCGTCATTTCTTTGCCCAAAAGGCAGTGCCAGCCCTGCATTCACATGTAGAAGAGATGGTGGGCCAGTCTTTGAGCATGTCGGTCTCTGCCAAAGTGCACGGCAGCGCCGACGTGTGGAGCTGTAACTACGGTCAGGGACAGTACATGTCATTTACGGCCCACTGGGTGAACGTGGTGCCGGCACAGCCGCACCAGCAACTTGGACAGGTCACGACGCTTTTGCCTCCACGTTTGCACGTCCTTGGTCCAGCAAGCATGTCCGCCTCTACCACCTCTTTTTCCGCCGTGTCCTCAGCCGCCACCCCCGTGCCAAGTCCCATTACCCGACCGGCATATCACATGTGCAGGGCGCAACGGTGTCACGCTGTGCTGCACCTGGTATGCCTTGGCGAACGTAGTCACACAGGGGAGGAACTGCTGAGTGTAATGAACAGAGAAATCGACAGATGGCTGTCTCCGCGCAAACTAAAAATCGGAACCATGTTGACTGACAACGGAAAGAACATGGTGTCTGCTCTGCGTCAAGGAAGGTTGTGCCATGCGCCATGCATGGCTCACGTGTTCAATCTGGTTGTCAAGCGGTTCCTAAAATCCACCATCCCACTGCAAGACATCCTTAAAATGTCACGTAAACTGTGCATGCATTTCAGCCATTCCTACACCGCAAAGAACACCCTCATTGAGCTGCAGCGGCAGAACGGAATTCCACAGCATCGCCTGATCTGCGACGTTGCAACAAGGTGGAATTCAACCCTACACATGTTAGACCGCCTTTACGAGCAGCGAAAGGCCATCACCGATTTCCTGATGTTACAAGCGGATAAAGGTACTCCCCTGTGTAACTTAGATGTCAGCCATTGGCAGCTCATGCGTGACACCTGCCGCTTGCTCAGGCCCTTTGAGGAGGCCACGCTATTCGTGAGTCGGCAGGACTATGGGATGAACGACGTCATTCCTCTGTTGCACGTCCTGGAACAAATGCTGTTAACAATGGCTGGTCAGGGTGCGGTAGACGTGGCGCACAGATCTCAACGCCACATGACCCCTGTGGGGGCAGGACAGGAAGAAGAGGAGGAGGTAGAGGAGGACATTTGTGCTCAGGAATTATTGAGTGAAATGGGTGGTTTTTCCACTCAGCGGACAGGAGTGGAGGAGCAGGAGCATCTGGTAGAGGAGGAGGAGGAGGAGACAGAGGACCCAGACGCACCATGGCAGTATGCTGTGGAGATGGAGGCAGGGAGTCCCTCGCATTCCTTGGCACAAATGGCCCATAGCATGCTCGGTTGCTTGCGTAGCGACAGCCGAATAATAACCATCAGACAGAGGGATGACTTTTGGCTGTCCACCTTGTTGGACCCTCGCTACCGGTCCAAAATGGTGGCCTTTTTCACACCTGCTGAGAGGGAGGCCAAAATTACGTACTATAAAAACCACCTATGTAGTCAGTTGGTCTCTGCCTTTGTGCGCCAACGTCCATCCTCAGACACTGTGGGCCCTGTGCGCTCGCGTTCCGCTGGCATGGCAGCAGGGGAGGGGTGGGGTGGTAGGAGCAGTGGCAGCTCCACCAGCAGTGGCTGCCTCAGTCTGCAGTCGATGATGAGTAGCTTTCTTCACCAGCGCAGTGAGGAAACTACTAACCAGCCGCAGCAGCAGCAGCAGCATCAGGTGGACCTGGAGAAGGAGCTCAAACAACAGGCTTGGGCCTACTTGGACAGCACCCTGCCAACCGAGGTAGACAATCCCCTTGACTACTGGGCAACGAAACTTGACCTTTGGCCCCAACTAGCTGAATTTGCCCTTGAAAGGCTGTCATGCCCGGCCAGTAGCGTGGCATCGGAGCGCGTGTTTAGTGCGGCAGGAGGTATTGTAACTCCGCGGAGGACACGACTGTCCACCCAAAGTGTGGAGAGACTCACGTTTGTGAAAATGAATCAGGCGTGGATTAGTCTGGATTTCAAACCACCAGTTCCTGACACAACTGACTAAATCCGCCATGAATCATGCCTCAAACATGTGCCACTTTCAGGTCTCCTCACACTGCTGGTGTGTTAAATTTTTTGACATAGGGTGCAGGCAGATTACGGGCCTCACATAGCTGCTGCCAGGCCCCTAATCTGCCATGGGCCCCTATATACTGCCTCCTCATGCTGCTGCCAAGTCCAGAGTCTCTCATGGGTCCCTGTACGGCCTCCCATTGCTGCTGTCTCCATCGCCACACTCTGCCATGTGCCACTTTCAGGTCTCTTCACACTGCTGGTGTGTTAAATTTTTTGACATAGGGTGCAGGCAGATTACGGGCCTCACATAGCTGCTGCCAGGCCCCTAATCTGCCATAGGCCCCTATATACCGCCTCCTCATGCTGCTGCCAAGTCCAGAGTCTCTCATGGGTCCCTGTACGGCCTCCCATTGCTGCTGTCTTCATCGCCACACTCTGCTGCCATGTGCCACTTTCAGGTCTCTTCACACTGCTGGTGTGTTTAATTTTTTGACATAGGGTGCAGGCAGATTACGGGCCTCACATAGCTGCTGCCAGGCCCCTAATCTGCCATAGGCCCCTATATACCGCCTCCTCATGCTGCTGCCAAGTCCAGAGTCTCTCATGGGTCCCTGTACGGCCTCCCATTGCTGCTGTCTCCATCGCCACACTCTGCTGCCATGTGCCACTTTCAGGTCTCTTCACACTGCTGGTGTGTTTAATTTTTTGACATAGGGTGCAGGCAGATTACGGGCCTCACATAGCTGCTGCCAGGCCCCTAATCTGCCATGGGCCCCTATATACCGCCTCCTCATGCTGCTGCCAAGTCTAGAGTCTGTCATGGGTCCCTGTACGGCCTCCCATTGCTGCTGTCTCCATCGCCACACTCTGCTGCCATGTGCCACTTTCAGGTCTCTTCACACTGCTGGTGTGTTAAATTTTTTGACATAGGGTGCAGGCAGATTACGGGCCTCACATAGCTGCTGCCAGGCCCCTAATCTGCCATGGGCCCCTATATACCGCCTCCTCATGCTGCTGCCAAGTCCAGAGTCTCTCATGGGTCCCTGTACGGCCTCCCATTGCTGCTGTCTCCATCGCCACACTCTGCTGCCATGTGCCACTTTCAGGTCTCTTCACACTGCTGGTGTGTTTAATTTTTTGACATAGGGTGCAGGCAGATTACGGGCCTCACATAGCTGCTGCCAGGCCCCTAATCTGCCATGGGCCCCTATATACCGCCTCCTCATGCTGCTGCCAAGTCCAGAGTCTCTCATGGGTCCCTGTACGGCCTCCCATTGCTGCTGTCTCCATCGCCACACTCTGCTGCCATGTGCCACTTTCAGGTCTCCTCACACTGCTGGTGTGTTAAATTTTTTGACATAGGGTGCAGGCAGATTACGGGCCTCACATAGCTGCTGCCAGGCCCCTAATCTGCCATGGGCCCCTATATACCGCCTCCTCATGCTGCTGCCAAGTCTAGAGTCTCTCATGGGTCCCTGTACGGCCTCCCATTGCTGCTGTCTCCATCGCCACACTCTGCTGCCATGTGCCACTTTCAGGTCTCTTCACACTGCTGGTGTGTTAAATTTTTTGACATAGGGTGCAGGCAGATTACGGGCCTCACATAGCTGCTGCCAGGCCCCTAATCTGCCATGGGCCCCTATATACCGCCTCCTCATGCTGCTGCCAAGTCTAGAGTCTGTCATGGGTCCCTGTACGGCCTCCCATTGCTGCTGTCTCCATCGCCACACTCTGCTGCCATGTGCCACTTTCAGGTCTCTTCACACTGCTGGTGTGTTAAATTTTTTGACATAGGGTGCAGGCAGATTACGGGCCTCACATAGCTGCTGCCAGGCCCCTAATCTGCCATGGGCCCCTATATACCGCCTCCTCATGCTGCTGCCAAGTCTAGAGTCTGTCATGGGTCCCTGTACGGCCTCCCATTGCTGCTGTCTCCATCGCCACACTCTGCTGCCATGTGCCACTTTCAGGTCTCTTCACACTGCTGGTGTGTTAAATTTTTTGACATAGGGTGCAGGCAGATTACGGGCCTCACATAGCTGCTGCCAGGCCCCTAATCTGCCATGGGCCCCTATATACCGCCTCCTCATGCTGCTGCCAAGTCCAGAGTCTCTCATGGGTCCCTGTACGGCCTCCCATTGCTGCTATCTCCATCGCCACACTCTGCTGCCATGTGCCACTTTCAGGTCTCTTCACACTGCTGGTGTGTTAAATTTTTTGACATAGGGTGCAGGCAGATTACGGGCCTCACATAGCTGCTGCCAGGCCCCTAATCTGCCATGGGCCCCTATATACCGCCTCCTCATGCTGCTGCCAAGTCTAGAGTCTGTCATGGGTCCCTGTACGGCCTCCCATTGCTGCTGTCTCCATCGCCACACTCTGCCATGTGCCACTTTCAGGTCTCTTCACACTGCTGGTGTGTTAAATTTTTTGACATAGGGTGCAGGCAGATTACGGGCCTCACATAGCTGCTGCCAGGCCCCTAATCTGCCATAGGCCCCTATATACCGCCTCCTCATGCTGCTGCCAAGTCCAGAGTCTCTCATGGGTCCCTGTACGGCCTCCCATTGCTGCTGTCTCCATCGCCACACTCTGCTGCCATGTGCCACTTTCAGGTCTCTTCACACTGCTGGTGTGTTAAATTTTTTGACATAGGGTGCAGGCAGATTACGGGCCTCACATAGCTGCTGCCAGGCCCCTAATCTGCCATGGGCCCCTATATACCGCCTCCTCATGCTGCTGCCAAGTCTAGAGTCTGTCATGGGTCCCTGTACGGCCTCCCATTGCTGCTGTCTCCATCGCCACACTCTGCTGCCATGTGCCACTTTCAGGTCTCTTCACACTGCTGGTGTGTTAAATTTTTTGACATAGGGTGCAGGCAGATTACGGGCCTCACATAGCTGCTGCCAGGCCCCTAATCTGCCATGGGCCCCTATATACCGCCTCCTCATGCTGCTGCCAAGTCCAGAGTCTCTCATGGGTCCCTGTACGGCCTCCCATTGCTGCTATCTCCATCGCCACACTCTGCTGCCATGTGCCACTTTCAGGTCTCTTCACACTGCTGGTGTGTTAAATTTTTTGACATAGGGTGCAGGCAGATTACGGGCCTCACATAGCTGCTGCCAGGCCCCTAATCTGCCATGGGCCCCTATATACCGCCTCCTCATGCTGCTGCCAAGTCTAGAGTCTGTCATGGGTCCCTGTACGGCCTCCCATTGCTGCTGTCTCCATCGCCACACTCTGCCATGTGCCACTTTCAGGTCTCTTCACACTGCTGGTGTGTTAAATTTTTTGACATAGGGTGCAGGCAGATTACGGGCCTCACATAGCTGCTGCCAGGCCCCTAATCTGCCATAGGCCCCTATATACCGCCTCCTCATGCTGCTGCCAAGTCTAGAGTCTGTCATGGGTCCCTGTACGGCCTCCCATTGCTGCTGTCTCCATCGCCACACTCTGCTGCCATGTGCCACTTTCAGGTCTCCTCACACTGCTGGTGTGTTAAATTTTTTGACATAGGGTGCAGGCAGATTACGGGCCTCACATAGCTGCTGCCAGGCCCCTAATCTGCCATGGGCCCCTATATACCGCCTCCTCATGCTGCTGCCAAGTCTAGAGTCTCTCATGGGTCCCTGTACGGCCTCCCATTGCTGCTGTCTCCATCGCCACACTCTGCTGCCATGTGCCACTTTCAGGTCTCTTCACACTGCTGGTGTGTTAAATTTTTTGACATAGGGTGCAGGCAGATTACGGGCCTCACATAGCTGCTGCCAGGCCCCTAATCTGCCATGGGCCCCTATATACCGCCTCCTCATGCTGCTGCCAAGTCCAGAGTCTCTCATGGGTCCCTGTACGGCCTCCCATTGCTGCTATCTCCATCGCCACACTCTGCTGCCATGTGCCACTTTCAGGTCTCTTCACACTGCTGGTGTGTTAAATTTTTTGACATAGGGTGCAGGCAGATTACGGGCCTCACATAGCTGCTGCCAGGCCCCTAATCTGCCATGGGCCCCTATATACCGCCTCCTCATGCTGCTGCCAAGTCTAGAGTCTGTCATGGGTCCCTGTACGGCCTCCCATTGCTGCTGTCTCCATCGCCACACTCTGCCATGTGCCACTTTCAGGTCTCTTCACACTGCTGGTGTGTTAAATTTTTTGACATAGGGTGCAGGCAGATTACGGGCCTCACATAGCTGCTGCCAGGCCCCTAATCTGCCATAGGCCCCTATATACCGCCTCCTCATGCTGCTGCCAAGTCCAGAGTCTCTCATGGGTCCCTGTACGGCCTCCCATTGCTGCTGTCTCCATCGCCACACTCTGCTGCCATGTGCCACTTTCAGGTCTCTTCACACTGCTGGTGTGTTAAATTTTTTGACATAGGGTGCAGGCAGATTACGGGCCTCACATAGCTGCTGCCAGGCCCCTAATCTGCCATGGGCCCCTATATACCGCCTCCTCATGCTGCTGCCAAGTCTAGAGTCTGTCATGGGTCCCTGTACGGCCTCCCATTGCTGCTGTCTCCATCGCCACACTCTGCTGCCATGTGCCACTTTCAGGTCTCTTCACACTGCTGGTGTGTTAAATTTTTTGACATAGGGTGCAGGCAGATTACGGGCCTCACATAGCTGCTGCCAGGCCCCTAATCTGCCATGGGCCCCTATATACCGCCTCCTCATGCTGCTGCCAAGTCCAGAGTCTCTCATGGGTCCCTGTACGGCCTCCCATTGCTGCTATCTCCATCGCCACACTCTGCTGCCATGTGCCACTTTCAGGTCTCTTCACACTGCTGGTGTGTTAAATTTTTTGACATAGGGTGCAGGCAGATTACGGGCCTCACATAGCTGCTGCCAGGCCCCTAATCTGCCATGGGCCCCTATATACCGCCTCCTCATGCTGCTGCCAAGTCTAGAGTCTGTCATGGGTCCCTGTACGGCCTCCCATTGCTGCTGTCTCCATCGCCACACTCTGCCATGTGCCACTTTCAGGTCTCTTCACACTGCTGGTGTGTTAAATTTTTTGACATAGGGTGCAGGCAGATTACGGGCCTCACATAGCTGCTGCCAGGCCCCTAATCTGCCATAGGCCCCTATATACCGCCTCCTCATGCTGCTGCCAAGTCCAGAGTCTCTCATGGGTCCCTGTACGGCCTCCCATTGCTGCTGTCTCCATCGCCACACTCTGCTGCCATGTGCCACTTTCAGGTCTCTTCACACTGCTGGTGTGTTAAATTTTTTGACATAGGGTGCAGGCAGATTACGGGCCTCACATAGCTGCTGCCAGGCCCCTAATCTGCCATGGGCCCCTATATACCGCCTCCTCATGCTGCTGCCAAGTCTAGAGTCTGTCATGGGTCCCTGTACGGCCTCCCATTGCTGCTGTCTCCATCGCCACACTCTGCTGCCATGTGCCACTTTCAGGTCTCTTCACACTGCTGGTGTGTTAAATTTTTTGACATAGGGTGCAGGCAGATTACGGGCCTCACATAGCTGCTGCCAGGCCCCTAATCTGCCATGGGCCCCTATATACCGCCTCCTCATGCTGCTGCCAAGTCCAGAGTCTCTCATGGGTCCCTGTACGGCCTCCCATTGCTGCTATCTCCATCGCCACACTCTGCTGCCATGTGCCACTTTCAGGTCTCTTCACACTGCTGGTGTGTTAAATTTTTTGACATAGGGTGCAGGCAGATTACGGGCCTCACATAGCTGCTGCCAGGCCCCTAATCTGCCATAGGCCCCTATATACCGCCTCCTCATGCTGCTGCCAAGTCCAGAGTCTCTCATGGGTCCCTGTACGGCCTCCCATTGCTGCTGTCTCCATCGCCACACTCTGCTGCCATGTGCCACTTTCAGGTCTCTTCACACTGCTGGTGTGTTTAATTTTTTGACATAGGGTGCAGGCAGATTACGGGCCTCACATAGCCGCTGCCAGGCCCCTAATCTGCCATGGGCCCCTATATACCGCCTCCTCATGCTGCTGCCAAGTCCAGAGTCTCTCATGGGTCCCTGTACGGCCTCCCATTGCTGCTGTCTCCATCGCCACACTCTGCTGCCATGTGCCACTTTCAGGTCTCTTCACACTGCTGGTGTGTTTAATTTTTTGACATAGGGTGCAGGCAGATTACGGGCCTCACATAGCTGCTGCCAGGCCCCTAATCTGCCATGGGCCCCTATATACCGCCTCCTCATGCTGCTGCCAAGTCCAGAGTCTCTCATGGGTCCCTGTACGGCCTCCCATTGCTGCTGTCTCCATCGCCACACTCTGCTGCCATGTGCCACTTTCAGGTCTCCTCACACTGCTGGTGTGTTAAATTTTTTGACATAGGGTGCAGGCAGATTACGGGCCTCACATAGCTGCTGCCAGGCCCCTAATCTGCCATGGGCCCCTATATACCGCCTCCTCATGCTGCTGCCAAGTCTAGAGTCTCTCATGGGTCCCTGTACGGCCTCCCATTGCTGCTGTCTCCATCGCCACACTCTGCTGCCATGTGCCACTTTCAGGTCTCTTCACACTGCTGGTGTGTTAAATTTTTTGACATAGGGTGCAGGCAGATTACGGGCCTCACATAGCTGCTGCCAGGCCCCTAATCTGCCATGGGCCCCTATATACCGCCTCCTCATGCTGCTGCCAAGTCTAGAGTCTGTCATGGGTCCCTGTACGGCCTCCCATTGCTGCTGTCTCCATCGCCACACTCTGCCATGTGCCACTTTCAGGTCTCTTCACACTGCTGGTGTGTTAAATTTTTTGACATAGGGTGCAGGCAGATTACGGGCCTCACATAGCTGCTGCCAGGCCCCTAATCTGCCATGGGCCCCTATATACCGCCTCCTCATGCTGCTGCCAAGTCTAGAGTCTGTCATGGGTCCCTGTACGGCCTCCCATTGCTGCTGTCTCCATCGCCACACTCTGCTGCCATGTGCCACTTTCAGGTCTCTTCACACTGCTGGTGTGTTAAATTTTTTGACATAGGGTGCAGGCAGATTACGGGCCTCACATAGCTGCTGCCAGGCCCCTAATCTGCCATAGGCCCCTATATACCGCCTCCTCATGCTGCTGCCAAGTCCAGAGTCTCTCATGGGTCCCTGTACGGCCTCCCATTGCTGCTGTCTCCATCGCCACACTCTGCTGCCATGTGCCACTTTCAGGTCTCTTCACACTGCTGGTGTGTTAAATTTTTTGACATAGGGTGCAGGCAGATTACGGGCCTCACATAGCTGCTGCCAGGCCCCTAATCTGCCATGGGCCCCTATATACCGCCTCCTCATGCTGCTGCCAAGTCTAGAGTCTGTCATGGGTCCCTGTACGGCCTCCCATTGCTGCTGTCTCCATCGCCACACTCTGCTGCCATGTGCCACTTTCAGGTCTCTTCACACTGCTGGTGTGTTAAATTTTTTGACATAGGGTGCAGGCAGATTACGGGCCTCACATAGCTGCTGCCAGGCCCCTAATCTGCCATGGGCCCCTATATACCGCCTCCTCATGCTGCTGCCAAGTCCAGAGTCTCTCATGGGTCCCTGTACGGCCTCCCATTGCTGCTGTCTCCATCGCCACACTCTGCTGCCATGTGCCACTTTCAGGTCTCTTCACACTGCTGGTGTGTTAAATTTTTTGACATAGGGTGCAGGCAGATTACGGGCCTCACATAGCTGCTGCCAGGCCCCTAATCTGCCATGGGCCCCTATACACCGCCTCCTCATGCTGCTGCCAAGTCTAGAGTCTGTCATGGGTCCCTGTACGGCCTCCCATTGCTGCTGTCTCCATCGCCACACTCTGCCATGTGCCACTTTCAGGTCTCTTCACACTGCTGGTGTGTTTAATTTTTTGACATAGGGTGCAGGCAGATTACGGGCCTCACATAGCTGCTGCCAGGCCCCTAATCTGCCATGGGCCCCTATATACCGCCTCCTCATGCTGCTGCCAAGTCCAGAGTCTCTCATGGGTCCCTGTACGGCCTCCCATTGCTGCTGTCTCCATCGCCACACTCTGCTGCCATGTGCCACTTTCAGGTCTCTTCACACTGCTGGTGTGTTAAATTTTTTGACATAGGGTGCTGGCAGATTACGGGCCTCCCATTGCTGCTGCCAGACATGTAATCTGCCATGGGCCCCCGTACCGACTCCTCATGCTGTGACGTTGCAACAAGGTGTAATTCAACCCTACATATGTTAGACCGCCTTTACGAACAGCTAAAGGCCATCACAGATTTCCTGATGTTAAAAGCGGATAAAGGTACTCCCTGTGTAACTTAGATGTCAGCCATTGTCAGCTCATGTGTGACACCTGCGCTTGCTCAGGCCCTTTGAGGAGGCCACGCTATTCGTGAGTCGGCAGGACTATGGGATGAATGAGGTCAAATCGGCCATGGGCCCCCGTACCGCCTGTTCACGCTGATGCTGGTCCCACAGTGTGACCTGGGTCCCTGTACGGCCTCCCATTGCTTCCACTCTGCCATGTGCCACTTTGAAATCTCCTCACACTCCTGCGGTTGTCCATTTTGTCATAGGTTGCTGGCAGATTACAGGCCTTCCATAGGTGCCACCAAGCCCCATATCGGCCATGGGCCCCCGTACCGCCTGGTCACGCTGCTGCTGGGCCCACAGTGTGACCTGGGTCCCTGTACCGCCTCCCATTGCTCCCACTCTGCCATGTGCCACTTTCAGGTCTCCTCACGCTCCTGCTGGTTTCCATTTTGTCATAGGTTGCTGTATGGCCTCCCATTGCTGCTGCCTCCACCGCCACACTGTGGCTCCAAACACTGGTTTTGGCCCCGTGACTGGCCAAAGGAGTGAAGTGTGCAGTGATTCTAAGATCGACGGCACTCATCTGCATGTCATACTGACAGACAGTATTATTTCTCTTCCCCAGCAGACTCCAAGGGCATTTAAATTAAAGGTACAGTGTTCTGCACTAATATTAAGTCTCTCTGAAGCCTAGAAACACCCTTTTTTAAGTTAAATTCACAGCGAATTTATTCGACTCGAATCGAATATTGTCCACGAATTCGCCGAATCAGTCGAATCGAATTTTTCATTTCTTCGCTCATCTCTAATCATCATGTATCGGAATGTAGCGGTCATTTTGTTGGTTTGAAACTTACTACCAGAGACATGGTGACATGCTGTTTTGTACTTTATATCAGGGGTTAAAATTTTGAGTCCAGACCTACTAGCCAGTCACAAGACTTACTCTCCACCAGTTGCCCCACCCAACCTTGCCCAGGTCCGCCCCCAACACCACCCTGCCCCAAACTCCACCCCCGCCCCCAACCACGCCCCTTAAAGCTTTTGAAATTACATTTTCTTTAGAATTAAGAGTCCAAAATATAAAACTGTACACAGTAATGTATATACCAGCTCCCCTGTACTCCATTATAGTGATATGACATGTATACAGTATGTATATCCCTGCTCCCCTGTACTCCATTATAGTGATATGACATGTATACAGTATGTATATCCCAGCTCCCATGTACTCCATTATAGTGATATGACATATATACAGTAATGTATATCCCAGCTCCCCTGTACTCCATTATAGTGATATGACATGTATACAGTAATCATTGCTGTATACATGCCATCACTATAATGGAGTACAGAGGAGCTGGGATATACATTACTGTATATATGTCATATCACTATAATGGAGTACAGGGGAGCTGGGATATACATTACTGTATACATGTCATATCACTATAATGGAGTACAGGGGAGCTGGGATATACATTACTGATTAATGTACTCAGTAATGTACTGACATGTTGTATATACAGTACTTACTCCTAGTCCCTCCGAGTCCCCCGTGGCAGTGAAAAGGGTGGCTCCTCTCAGTGGAGGAGAGCGGACCTCTCCTGCACCTGTCCCCTCAGCGGCGGTGCCGCAGAAGCCGGAAACCGGAAGTTGTAAACCGGAACTCGGCTTCACAATGAGGCTTGGAGCGAAGGTGCAGACGCTCCATGCTTCATCTGTGTTCGCTGCTCACCGCTCGCCACAGAGGAATTTCTCCTCGCATTTGGCGAGCGGGCGAGCGACTTTTTCAAGCCTTGCTTTATATGATGTACATTTCGAACTGCGTTAGAGGCATTAAAATGTATTTTAATTGCTGCACTATGAGGATCCTTTTTATCTTTTGAATTGGACTGTCTTCTATGAGGATAATACTTTTTTAGGTTCATCCTTGAGTCCATTTAATGTGAAGATCTGGATTTAATGAGTGCCTAGGTCTATGGCTTGTCCCCGGGGATCATACAGAGCATTTTGGCCCATCCTTAATCAGGGGTCATTACCATCAGGAAAGAAGCAGTGTGTTTGGTGGTGGTGAAGGATTCTTCTTCTTTATCCTCTTGGCGTTTTTTGTGACGTTTATACCAGTACTGTGGATCCGTGGGAGAGGGGCACATTCCCTATATACCTCAAGCCTTGTGGATTGGACTTTTTTAAATGTTTCTTACATTTTATGTATAAATTATTTTAGCACCGCACCTTATACTATATCGACAGAAAGCTTGCCCACCCAGGGTTTTTTTCCATCATCAAAAGAAATAACACAAAAAATGAAGCCAAGCTACCTTGCTTCCTCTTCCACAGCACCACTGTTCTTTTCACTGGTCCCTCAGAGCTTTCATCCAGCTCTCTTGGCTGTCTGGGTTCTCTTGGCTCTCTCAGCCTGTAGTTGCAGCACGCTGCTGCTTGGGTTTACTTCCTGGTCTCTTAATAGGAGATCTACTGGTGCACTAGGCTCTCTCAGACCTCTGAGACCCCCAGGTTCCTGCAGTCCCCTGGACCTGCCTTCCTCTGGACTTGCCTAGTCATCCTGGCTCACCCAGTCTTCCAAACTCACTTAGCTACCTCAACTCTCTCAGTCCTGGGGATATAGAATATCTCCTCCAGCATGGAATGCTGTCTCTTGAGAGAAGCACCTCTCCTGATGGGAGCATATATCTGTCTCTTGAAGGGAGCTCTCAGCTATGCCCAAGCCTAGCATTATGAGGACTGTGCGCACCTGGACACCCATCCTGCTGATCTTCAGCACTGACTATCACCAGATACTGGGTTGGAGTTTTTTTCACTCAAAAAGCACTAAAAAATCTCCAAACTATGGAGCCCAATCTGAGAATACCAAAATCATCTCTCTCTCTCTCATATATATATATATCTTTACACGTCTTTAACTGAAAAGACAATTACAGAATAGTTGCCCTCACAGGGGTTTCAACTTCACAAAGCAAACAACTGAAACATGTCAACCCACCTGGCTCCTTGGTAATCATCTCTGCTGCTCTCTTTGGTTTCCTTTCACTTTCCAGCAAACAGAAAATCCCAACTTAGCTGTACAGGCTTCTGCCTTGGGACACCCTATCTCACAGAACCCAGGCTATGCATATCTCTCACAACATCTTTGGTTCTCTTACTTACAGCTCTGTGTTGCACAGGTCCAAACTCTGACCTCTTGATTGGAGTCCACCTGACTCTTGACTCCTGACTGAACACACTTGACCCCTGGCTGGTGCTTGTCTCCAAAGTGAGAGCCCTGACCTATCCTCAGGTGTGGCTTATAATAACCCTGTACACTTGTGTACTCACACAAGCCTCAAGCATCCAGAAAAACCCAGATACAGGATTGAAGATTCAGTCCCACCCAAGACACTTTGGAACCTTCAAGTTCAAGGCCCAGGAGTTCTTTTCTTCTAAATTCACCCCTTTTAAACAGAATATTTGATTAATTTACGACTACAAACCAGATTTGGAGGAAACGTTTGGTAAAACTATTTGTCTTAGTTGAAATGTCCCTACTAGGTCAGGGGAGTCTCCTAGGTTACAAAAGTTTGCTCACCTATCATATTTATGTGTGATTATATGGAATGTAAATTTCCATCTAAAAACATATATTTAGCCTGCAGAAAGTCCATTAACACTTTAAGTAATCTAAAATGAGAATGGGTGTCTTGGGGGGAAGATCTGGCACCTAACTTGATTTTACCACAAAATACTCCACAGAACCTTTTTCTTCTAGCTGTGGCTTTAATTACTATCTGGATATCAACAAGTTAAAGTTTTACCCCCACTGTTTCACAAACTCCCCACAAATATTATGTTGTTATGGATATGTTAATTTTACATAATTTAAATGGTACTAAAATCATAAATTAAGTTGTATGAACCATAAGGGCAGTTTAGTGAGTTTCCAGTGACTCTTGAACACTACATTAAGCCACCTCTAGGTGATCTACCATGGAGTCCACTGATTGGATATCATGTATTTCATGCGTGTGTTTCTTTCCTCCTTCTGTAAGTATTAGAATGGTACTACTGTGCTTTCTGGATGTGTGAAGAAGGTGCTTGTGGATTTGTGAGACCAGCATCTTTATCAGTTTGATTCCACTGGCATGGCTATGTGCTGTTGAAGAAAGACAGCCAAAGCATGGCTGAATTATTTTTCAGTTTCTTGCCTTGGGTGCATACTACAGTATTAGGAAAATGGAGTTTGGGAGAGCTGCTTTGCACTCCTCTACTGGCGAACACCCTAAACGCAGTTGTTTAAATGTAGGTCAGGCATAAGAGAAGTGACATATTTCAACTCTGAAATATGCCCGTTTTTAACACAGTTTTAATTTTTATAGGATTCTGGCTCTGTGAGTAATACAAGCTATTTCAACCTGCTCAGCCTGATACTAATTATAACTTTTGTTAATTAATTTTCGCCAGCAGCACAAAAACCTGAAGAGAAGCTGCAAATTAAAATCACTATTTTCCAGTGCTAGGGATATATGATAGGTATACCTGTTGATTATAGTACCCAGATGGCATGATAAACATGTCTGTGGTGGGCAAGTCTGGGCATCAGAGGGCCCAGATGGCATGGAAAACATTTCTGAAATAATAGCATCTTGATGCTTAGCTGGTTGTCTTCACGGGCATGCTGATGGCTTTGGCATTCATTCATATTTACTACACTAGTTAAGTTGCTTTAGGGCTGCATGAATTGTCTAATCTTCTGAAATGCCTTTTGCCTTTGGCTCAACTTTGATCTGTAGAACTTTGTCCACAATCTGTTCCTATGAAAGTTTTCCTGTGATCTTAAATGTATTCTTTTAAAGGGAAAAAAGTGCAACATTTTCTTCATGTTGAATTAAGCAAACAGTTCACCCTTGAATGAAACAAAGCTATACTTAGTAGAAGTATTTGTTTACATTAACCCTTTCTAGGTGTGAATAAATGTTGTTCTTTAGTTTATATTTACTTTCCAAATTTGACATGCCAAACTCAAATGGAACAATGGGGCAAACTGAGAGGACGAAATATTTAAGGGACCCTCATTGTGTCTACTGTGGGCTGAGGGCCACACTTAATTAATTCCAGAAAAATATTATGGTACTTCTCCACCTAACATTACAGTAAAAAATGCAACTTTAATATTATTTTACTGCAAAGGGGTCATAAAATATTTCCTGGAGTACTGGGCTGCAAAGGTAGTGTAGCTTGAACTATAGAATAACTGAGGTATCCTTGCACCATTGAGGGCCACAGAGGAGTGACAGCACCACATGTGGCCCATTAGACAGTAGTTTGACATCCCTGACCTAATAATAAAAGTTTGCATATATCCTACAGTCATGTAATACAAAGTCCTGGGCCACACTCTGTGTATCAGCCACGTCTCATAGTGAAAGTGCAAACTTCAGCTACAGTCCATGCCCATTGTTTCTGCCCCTTCAAAGAGTTTAACCCGGACTTGGTTTAATCGTACATGTCTACGATTAAGTCCAATCTGGGTGAAATGCATCCCAGGGGCATGGCCAGTGTGCAGAGACTGTAGCTGAAGCTTGTATTTTAACTATGAGACGTAGCTGATACACACAGAGTGTGGCCCAGGACTTTGTATTTCTGTGAATGGATGGAGCAGAACATGCTACTTGAGAGACCAGCAGCTGGTGCAGAGAGAGGGACAAAAGGATGTATGTATGACGCTTTGATCAGCCCATATCCCTTAAATGTGGTTGCAGTTATGTAGATCACATCCATTTTTATTGCCCACTATGATGGAATTACTGCAATATAATTCCCAAACCACCTTTAAGGAAGGAGAGCAAACTATACATCACTGGGCTACCCATCATAGTACTTAGTAACAAGCCATTAGGAATGTGTGAAGGTGGAAATGCTCCTGCCACTACCCAGAATTGTATGAGCTTTTCCTGTCAAAACAGCCCATAATTAAGCATTGCCAGGGGCGGACTGACCATTTGAAAACTTGGGCACTGCCTGAGGGCCCTGGGTCAGTAGGGGGCCCCATGAGATGCCCCTGGTACCTTTTTCATAGGCTTTTTTGAATTTGGGCAAGGACACGGGGCCCCATGATCCCCTATTGCCCAGGGGCCCCATGAGTTGTCAGTCCGCCCCTGAGCATGGCAGGCAGGTTTGGGAGGCTGGAACTGATATGTGCTAGTACCGAGGAGTGTATACACTACATACCTGCAGCAGTTTGCTTCCTTTCAGAGTCTCTTTAACCACTTGACCTCTGGAAGGTTTTACACCCTTCTTGCACTGCGTTACTTTAACTGACAAATTATTGGTCAACAACTGTATACAAATAAAAAAAAAATATTTTCACACAAATAGAGCTTTCTTTTGGTGGTATTTTGTCACCACTGGGTTTTCTTTTAAACAAAAACAAAGAGTAAAAATTTGGAAAATCAAAAAAGATATTTTCTACTTTTATTTATAAAACATATCCAATAAAAAATAATTTTAAAAATTCTTCATAAATATAGTTCAAAATATATTCTGCTACATGTGTTTAGTAAAAAAAAAAAAAACAAAATCCTAATACGTGTGTATTATTTAGTCTGTGTGAAATTTATAATGGTCTACAAACTATGGTATATATACAGTATTTAAACTGATCAATTCTGATGTTTTGATAGCCTATCTCATTTCTTGAGGTCCTTAAAATGCCAGGACAGTACAAATATCCCACAAATTATCCCTTTTTGGAATGTAAAGAGTCTGAGGTATTTACATTTTTTGATTTTTGAAGTTGTAATTTTTTTATCAAAATATTTTGGAAAATGAAGACATTTTTTTTCTCACAATTTATTGTGCATACTGTCACCAGTGCAGTACAGCATCATCATATGACTGGTGTGGTGACGATCAGGGATACTGACTGGTGACAGTATATTAAAACAATGAACATTTTTATTCCATTTTTAAATTTTTTTTCTTTTCTTTATTATTTTTTCTTTTTTTACTATTTTTTTTTACATCCTGTCTTCAGAGTATCTCAGTGTCACCATAGTAACATTGTACTACTCTGGGAGTTGATTAGTGATTTTCTTTTTACACTGCTATTGTTTATATAGTGATGATCACTGTATAAGCAATAGCTTAAGCTGTTATGAATGTGTTTCCCATTCATAAACAGCTTGCCTATGGTTGTAATCTGTGATTGGCTGCAGCTAATCACATGGTACAGATAGCCATGTATCATGTGATTGCTGTGGGCCAATCACAGATCACAACAGTAAGCAAGCTATTCAAGAATAGAAAGCAATTCATGACAGGTTGTTTACATCATTATCATGTGATCGCTATGACCAATCATAGCAATCATATGATACCTGGTTACTGATTACCAGTAGCTATAATCCACTGTGTCTGGAGGGCGCACTCCTAAATGGGAGCAGGCATAAATGTATGTGATCCAACCTGCTTGTGCTGCCCGCTCACAGTATAATTACAGTGGGTGGCAAGTGGCTAACCAAATAACCCTTGATTTATCAGTCAATTTGATCAATACTTAAGTGAGCATAAATATATAATAGATTATTTTATGGATCTTTAAATAAATGACAGTGTGGCACTGATTTATTTATATTATTATTGAATTGTACAGCCCACCTACCACCAAAAGGCGGGGAACAAGGGGAGGAAGTTCAGGGAGACACTCCCTCCTAATCGTACTCTATATATACAAAAGTATATAACATAATATTCCATAGGTAGGTGGGCTGTACAATCCAACAATGTCATTTAGGGGTTTAGGGGTTTGAGTTTTGGGAGGCGCCAGCCTAGCTCTGAAGAAGGGGATCAGTTCCCCGAAATGCATCAACTGGTTTTGCCATTTCGTCTCTATATGAAAGTGAAGAGTGGTCCATATTGTGGACTTCATGCACTACATGCTTATAGCTCACTTGGCTTATGAATTTAATATTTGTATTTTAAATCCTTTAATAAAGTGTCCAAAGATAATGCGCAAGATGTTTGCGTCCTCTCTGTATTTGTGTTTTTGTCTAGTACAGGAATTCAAATGCAGATTTCTTTTCTGATCTCATCAATAGCATCGCAAGACAAAAAAATGGCCATGTGTCTTAATTCCCTAGCTGCTACCAATATCTGAAATCTTGGTTTTTGGAGAACTGTTGATTTTAGGAGAACTATTAAAGCTTATTGTTAAATAACAGGGGAGCTTTAAACTGCAGCCATACGTTGGGACAAATTTGTCATCCTTGACAGCAGTATTGGAAAGGAAAAATGTAATCTCATTCACACTTGCACTACTGCAGTTAGCTTTTTTAAAAGCAAGGGAAGATATGTGGGAAGAATAAGCAACTTCTATTGTTCCCAGATCAATTTTTCCATCCAACATTAAGATGCATTCCTGCACTAGGAAAAGGTGTGTCTGAGTGCGTGTGTTTTTGCACATTCACATATGGCACATTTAGGGCAGCCTATTAATTTCAATGGGCTGCTAAATGCACAGGAACGCACAAAAGTACTGTGTTGCACCAAACCTCATGGTAATGTGGTACTAAGAATTTTGGTGGCAGCAAATGCATCCACATTTGCTAGGTGTAGGGTGGTGTTATTAAGAATCATCTGCATGCATATGCAGGGGGCAGCTCACGTCTGTTAGCTGCAGGAAAATGTATGCTTTTGGGCACATTCCTGCCCTACAAGTGGTGTTAACAGCCCATGCATTGGGTTCAGCCACATTTACACAGGTTTACATCCATTTAGCAGTGTTTACAGCTCTTAATCAGATCCTGGATGCACAAAATTCTATTTTCTCTAAACACAGATAATTAACTACACCTAAAAACAGATAAATGCAGGTGTGAATCAAACCTAACGTTTTGCAAATGTAATGGCTAAACTTAAAGGCAAAACTGCTTTTTCATTTTTGGTAAAGAGAGGATTATAACCTCTGTAAGGTTTATTTTTGCCACCCATGCCCCATTGGGGAGATTTCCCTTTCACTTTTGGTTCCATAGCCAAAACAGGAAAAGAGTAGAAAATCCCTTTAATGTGAATCCTGGCAGTCACCAGAGTCACCAGAACTAGTGTCCCTATTAGAAGATTTCCCTTCTATTCTTCTGGTTCAGGGGACAACCCAAAAATTGGGATTTTATTTTACTTTCATTTTTGGTGATAGTGTTAAGCAGGACAAATAAAGAGGGCAAATCTCCCTAACAGGGGCACAGATAGCAATAAAAACCTGACAGGTGTTCTAATCCACCTCCACTCTGCCCAAAACTAAAATATTGCCTTTAGTTATACTTTAAATCCTATTAAAATGTAGACTAAATAAGTTTACAGTGAAAATCCCTATCCATTCTGTTCTACCTTCAGTTTATTAAATAATGAAATATCTTTTTTCTTATTTATATACAAGAGAACTGTGTGAGCTGGTTCACTTGCTTCATTATTCCTACTAATTTAGCAAGTCAGGGAGTTCTCATTGCAATGTTCATATCATTACATTACAAGAAATGTCACAACCAGGGAAATATTATCCCTTGTTTTCCCATGGCGTGCCATCTCTATTAGATTTTGTCAACTGTGTCAGTTTGAGATCTTTAACCAACCATTACTGAAAAGCATATGTTAATTGTGGCAGAGATCATGAGTGGGTCAATTAGAATGCTAAGCCTGAAACAGACTGAAACATTCAGCTGGAGGGGAAATTGAAGGCAGGTGTTGGCCAGCACGCAATACTGCCCTGGCAGGCACTCTGAGCATCCAGGGTAGAGCTCATTTAATGTTTCATTCACTAAATTAGCATTTCAAATTCATTCCTAATAGACAATATAGAGAGTTTTTGGTAATGAGGATTCTGATTACGTGAAACAAAGTAATTGGTAATTAGCAGGCCATCCTCATTTTAAGGCCAGTGGTAATGCTTTTAGACATAAAATTTTATCTTTCATGTAATGTTCCGTCACAGTCTCTACTCTTTAGTAGGTGGATTATCTTTATCTATGTCTGCATGTTTTGTGGAGTGTGTTATTGTTATCTATTTAAAATACTGATTATTATGGACAGGACACAAATCACAGTGGTTAATTGAGTGAATCTAAGCACATACAGTATATGTATCCATGTTTTGTGGTTAATCAAGAATTTTCCTAAAGCCTAGTACATACAATCAGAAAATTGTAAAAAATAACACTTTCAAAGAGATTGTACAATAATCTGATCGTTCATATGCAGCTTTCGTCCAAAATTATTTGAAGGAACAAGCACGAATATTTTTCTCGTATGATACCAGATCGTACAATTTTAATTTATTCAGTACAGTTTTTATCCAAAAATACAATACAAATACAATACATTACATCACTTTCAAATTTTTATTTTGTCGTACAAGAATTTTTGTAACATTAGTAACCTCTTCACTTACGGTATGAGACTGGCATGCAAAAAAAAAAAACCCAGAAGATTATGCGTCCAGTAGTTTCATCATGTGTATGGTGCTTAAGGGTTTGAAATGTGTGTATTTTTCTATTATGCTCTACAGGCAGTGAATATTTTGAAGTTTAAAGAGGATTGCCATTAACCTTTTCATGTCCATGAATAATCAAAACCTTTATTACCGGACCAAATTTTGAAGTTTTGTTATGCGCCAGTATGAGATGTCAGCAAAAGAAAAACATGCTCAGTGCCAATAGCTGAAAAAAATGCCCATGTCTCAGTGCTAAATTGAAGGAAATGTGCCCCAGCTCCTTCCTAATCTGACACTGTCCATCTATAAAAACCTCTAAAATACCCAGGAGAATTAAAGGATAAGTTCACATTTCGTAACATGTTACATGTTGCACCCATATTCGGGGTGTAACATGTTATGAACCCGCCCCCACACCCCTCTGATCCCCGTTGTGAGACCTAGTGGAGGATCTTCACCGCCATGCTAGCTGTCACAATTTTAAAAAAAAAAACTTGGCAGTTCAGGGAGGAAAAGTTCCTCTGGCCATGTCATTCATTCACAGTATTCTGTGAATGGGAAAACTACAAGTTCTGACAGCCTTTGCTGCTGTTGACTTGTAGTTGTAGGCTACTTCATTGAGCCTTCCTGTCAGTAAGTATATGCTTGCAGATACACTGACAGGTCAGAGAGAGAGAGCTGCATGGCACCAGTGATCTGCACATTGCTGGTACAATGCTTTAGAGGCTCCAGAAACAAAAAAATAATGAATGCACATTTTTTTACCTGCAAAAAATGTGCATTTATTTTTTTTTGGTAAAAGGTGAACTTATTCTTTATGACTAAACATTATATAGTAACATCCTAATTGGTGCATGGCAAATGGTGGCCAGAGTTTGGGAGGCAGAGTCTCGTTGTCTAATTACAAAGACGGGTTGAGGGCAGGGGCGGACTGACCATTTGGAAACTCGGGCACTGCCCGAGGGCCTGGGGTCAGTAGGGGGCCCCATGAGATGCCCCTGGTATCTTTTTTCATAGGCTTTTTTGAGTTTGGGCAAGGACACAGGGGCCTCATGATCCCCTTTTGCCCGGGGGCCCCATGAGTTGTCAGTCCGCCCCTGGTTGAGGGATTTACAGAAAGACATAAAATGTTTTTGCTGGACATATACTCTAATCCCTGCTAGTAGGGAAGGAGTTTGAAACATTCTTTTTCACAAGAGGGGGAACAGCAGTGTATATATTTCTCTAGTTAGCTTTTCTCCTTCTGCTTCTTCTCTCTTTCTAAACCACAAATTAAACCTACAGATTTTTCTTTCCATCCACTTTATGTGACCTACTGTGTAGCATTTTTCTTGCTATTTCCTTTCATCTCATCTATGGTGCAGTCCCACTGACTCCTTTCTTCACCTCATATATCCACAAGGTGTCCTACTGCATTCTGCTTTTTGCCTCTTCTCTATGACCACCCCCTGACACTGTGTCATGCACTATTTCAACATTTCTCCTTTGCCCTTAATTCCATTGGTTCTGCTGTTCTCCACTAATCTCCCAACTCCATCTCATATGACTGACAGATTTACTTGGGCAGTTATGCAGGCACTCAGATGCAGGAGAAATGGGAGTGTGTATGCACAGAGAGGAGAACCACCCTGCACGTACCGCTCTTTTTACTGCTCATCTATCTCAGTAAGATATTGGACCAAGCATTTAAGCACCTGATAGTGGGGCATGTCCTGGACACAAGGGACAATGGGATTTTGATCAAGCTAGGGGCAGCCCTGGAATCTAGAGGCAATGTATGTTTGGCTTTCTTTTGTAGCAATGGAGGTATACACCCAGAGCATATGGAAGAGGTAGTGAAGTGGATAACCAATCCTTTATCATCCTTCTTCTCTGTTTTTTAGATGCAGAGTAGCTTGAAGTCATCAGCAGTTGTTCTGCTTCAGAGGAGTTGTTTAAGCAGACTTGTTGCAAGAGGATGTGCAGCCATAAATTTTATCTGAAATTGAGGAGGAGAGCAATGAGAGCATAGAGGAAGGTGACAACAGGCAGGAAGAACAAATTGGCACAGATATTCCTTCAGTTGCAGCCTACTGCCACATTGACTCCAGTGATGATGAAGGGGGGGATGATGAGGTCTCTGACCCTTCTTGGGTTCCAGGTATAGCAGAGGAGGAAAGTGAGGGGGAGACACAACATCAGTGAGACAATATGTCATCCAGGGGTAGTTTACAGAGGGGGCGAACATTCTGTTCCAGTAGATGGCAGAGTTTCACTAGTTAAGGGCACTCTTTCCTGGTCCCCAGAGCTAATTTGTATGGGCCATTTTCAACACGTGCTGTAACTGTAGACTTTACCATAGTTATTTCATTCTCTGCCTAAATCACATCAAGCATGGCAATACCATCAGTCATTTGGGTACCACGTGTTTAAAGATACACACATCTGCTCACCACACAGTGATAGGGATGAATGTTTTTCAAGCGGTGCCAGAGGTTTACCTTATGGCCACACTGAGGATGGACAATTGTAGGCTGCAACCTTGGTCTGATTTTACCAACCCTACCTTGCCATCTACAGCCGAAGCATTCAGCAGGAACGTTTTTCTACCCAAGGTGCTAGAATGGATTAAGAAGTATGCCCCCAGCCACCCTTATGCCCAGAAACTTAATATCAGCTTTGCAAAATTGCTGGCTTTACAACTACTGCATTTAATTCTGGTGGATTCAGCAGATTATGAACAGAATATGTTGTAGCACGATAACCAGTTCCAAGCCACCATTTTTTCATCTCTGCCCTCCACCATTATGTGGAAGATAATGTTTCCACATGGTCACAGGATGGTTAACTTGATCACAGATGCATAGTCTAGGATGTATGGACATACATGTTATATACAGTATTGTTCATGGCCCACTTAGTAACTCTGCTGGCAAGCAAGAAGGATGCAGGGTCACATCAGGAGCACATCATTGGAGCTAGTTGAGCTGCCTTCATCTTTACAGCTGATAGCAAAGTCACCTCCATCTCCTCCTCCTCTTTAATGCCCTCTTTGGATGAGTCATCCTCTGAATCACCAGTCTCCCACAAGTGTTCAAAAAAACTATTTATGCAATGGCTCAATTAGAACAACGCCAGGCAGTGTCGTGGCTGGTATGCCTAGGAAACATTATGTATTTATTTATTTATTTCAGGTACTTATATAGCGCTGTCAATTTACGCAGCACTTTACACACATATACAGTATATATATTGTACATTCACATCAGTCCCTAACCCTCAAGGGGTGTAGAATCTAAGGTCCCTAACTCACATTCATACATACACATACTAGGGCCAATTTAGACAGGATCCAATGAACCTATCAGCATGTCTTTGGAGTGTGGGAGGAAACCGGAGTATCCGGAGGAAACCCACGCAGTCACAGGGAGAACATGCAAACTCCAGGCAGGTGATGCCGTGGCTGGGATTTGAACCAACGACCCTAGTACTGCCAGGCGGAAGTGCTAACCATTTAGCCACTGTGCTGCCCCATGAGCCATATTTGGGCAGAGATTCTGCCAGCTCTGCAGGAACAGGTCCTGAGGTGGTTAACCCCATGCCATCTTGTGCCAGGAAAATAAATATCCAAATGTGTTCTGGAGGATCAGGAAGGAATTTGTTTTTCCCTCACTGGAGCCAATTGGACCATAGTTTATAGCTTTTTTGCCTTCCTCTTGATCAAATGTGGTTATAGGATTCCATACATTGATGATTTTCTTTTATTTATTCTATTTATTTTTTTATATTGGATTAACTAGATGGTCTTTTTTCAACCTGATTAACTATGTGTGTGACAATGGCAACAACCTGCTCTCTAGCAAAGAAAGTTCACACGTTTCTTGTCTGGCATGCATCCTCAACCTGGTGATGCAGTGCTTTCTCTATAGGTACCCTGGCTCACCGGATCTTTTGAGGCAGAACAGAAAAGTTTGAAGCAATTTCAGGTGGCTTTACACAGTCAGTGTGCAGCTGGGTGACATTCAGCATATCTACCTGCACACCACCTAATATGTGACATGCCCACCCAAGGTAATAGATGTGTACCTGTATGGCTATGGCACAAGGACAGGCTTGAAGGAGCTGGGGCTTTTTCCCATGTCACAAGGTTTTCCTTGTGTAGCAGACACTGCATGGCATTACAGACAGGGCATTAGAGGTAGGAGGAAGAGGTGGGCTTCAGAAGGTACAGGCAGTCAGCTATGCTTGTGGAATGGCTCTCTGTTCCCTTAGGTCACCATGCTTAGATATGCTCATCCAGATGATATGTAAAGAAAAGGAAGCAGCTCAATAGTGTGAATTCATTTTAAAAACACAATTTATTAAAATCAAAAACTGTTCACAATGGTACAGTTTTATATCACATTCAACAGGATTGCCAAGTCTTTCAACGTCTCTGCTTTCAAAGCCAACGTCACAGCCGCTCATTGTTATAGTCCAGCCAGAGATCTCAGCACCAAATGACAGTCAGTACACTCCCACTGCTAAGCCACTCCCAACTGGTTTCATGCACTTGAGGAAGCCTTCATGGACTTTGTGGTGTCATTTTAGTTTGGGGTTAGATTGCAGCTGCTTTTGTTCAGTGTTTTATTTGGTAATTTAACACTTCCTCTAAAGCATAGAGTAAGGGTGTTATTAAAAAAATTATACAGTTTAAATTGCCAGCAAGTGACATTTTATTGCCAGTTTTTTTTCCTTCAAAGGTCCCACAAAATACTTACCAGACCCTTGGAGGAGTCTGTATGCTGTTTTTCATTAAAAAAAAAAAAATTGCTGGCAATTAAATAGTATTTGTCAGCAAACCCCTTTTTCCTTTGTAAATTGCAATGCTGCTGCAGTACTTTCTGTACATTACAGAGATGCATCCCTTAAAATAGCTTTAAATATTGATGGAGTCTGCCTTATTTTTCCCCCTTCAATTGCCTCCTACGGAAAATAATTAAAATTTTTATGCAGCTGATCTGTATAATTTATAAATTATGTATCTAAAAAATTAACAGTATAGTTGAATATTTTAGACTAAAAATATGACTTCTCTCTTGTTTCCAAAACTAATCCTATATTCTGTGCATTAAACTTTTCAATCTTTAACCTGTCCAAAAATAAATGTAATTTTTTTATATGGTTGTATTAAGAATACGCTCTACTATTAAAAAGAAGAGATTAAGTGCAGAATATCAATACCACTGTGATATAGTATCTTTGAAAACCAACAGTCGAATTGCTTATTTCTTGCAGAAATATGACTTCTTCCTATTTCTGAAATTTCCTTGAATTAAAAAAGATGTGATTCAATTCATCAAATCTGTTCAGTTTTATGTAGTATTTGTGGAACAAAATTTACATTTCTTCCTGAAATTGCCTACACTTTGCCTTCCAAATTGCCCCCTATTAAAAAGATTAGATTCTGTGCCTCAAATTTGTACAATGTTTATACAGTTTTCTGGAAAAACAATTAGTTTAATACTTCTGGATTAAATATGCCCACTCTCTTCCTTTAAAACAGCCTTATATCAACAGTACAATTTAATTTAGCTTTATGGCTGAAATGTGCCAACTCCCTACCTCCCAAAGTGTCCCCCATGAGAAAGGATAAGTCTCTGCTAAACAAATCCATCCAAATGACATGTGTCTTAAAAAAATACACAACCATTTATTTTTTCATGTTGAAATAGGACTTTTCCTTGTCTCAAAGATTGGCTCCAAGTAGAATGGGTGAGATTCTTTTTTATTTAAACCATACAATTTTCATATAGTGGCTTTCTAGAAAATACATGTGCTATTCATATTTATTGCTGAAAGAAGCCTCCTAATGTGCCTCATATTGAGAAGGATGATATTCTGGTTAAAACCTGTATCAAAATTATTGTTTTATTATTCAGATTGTGATAAGCAAATCTGTACAATATTTATCCACTTGCCAATTGCCCACAGTAATATTACTGCAGGTGGGCGGCACATACAGACACAATGAAGTACATGTACATCATTGTGCATGCTCAGATTCAGGAAACAGCTGATTACAGTTACTGGTAACCGGCTATCATGTAATCGTTATGATTGTTCTTTCCATTCTTAAACAGCTTGCTTACTGTTTGATCTCTGATTGACCCACAGCAATAACATGGTACCTGGCTACCTGTACCATGTAATTAGCTTAGCCAGTCACAGATCTCAAGCAACACCCACTAGTCATATGATTATGCTGTGCTACACTGGTGACAGTATGTAAAAAATAGTAATAAAAAAATATTACATTTCTTCATATTCCAAAAAATTGTGACAAAAAATTACAACTTCAAAAACTCTCCATGCCTCTTACTAAATACTTCATATGTTTATTTTCCAAAAGGGGTAATTTTTTTGGGGGAGGGGGGAATTTTTACTATCCTGGTGTTTTAAGGGCCTCAAAAAATGAGACAGGCAGTCAGTACATCAAGAGTGATCAATTTTCAAATATACATGTAACCTATAGTTTGTAGACATTATACCTTTTGCACAAACCAATTAATATACAATTTTGCACAAACCAATTAATATACAATTAATATACAATATACAAAGACATGTAGTGGAATACATTGTGGCCTAAATTTATTAAGGAATTTAATTATTGTTTCTTTTTATTGGATATGTTTTACAACAGAAAGTAGAAAATATCTTTTTTTTGGTCTTTTTTTATTTATGTAATAGAAAAATTAAAAACAAAGTGGAGATCAAACGCCACCCAAAGAAATCTCTACTTGTGTGAAGAAATAATATAAATTTCATTTGAGTACTTTGTCGCATGACTGAGCAGTTGCCAGTTAAAGTAGCGCAGTGCCGAATAGCAAAAAAATGGCTTGCTTGTGAAGGGGGAAAAACCTTCCCGAGCTCAAGTGGTTAAGTTATGTCTGTGCAAAAATTCCATCTAATATAGATATATTTATATATTTAATATTTATTTCTGAAATTTGCTTCTTCCTCAAAAATAGTGGTCTAAAATTGTGCCGTATCCAATAAAGACTTTGCAGTGGGTTTGTTTTTTGTTGTTTTAAATTTCAAAACAAATAGAGACTAGATTATTCATTTTCCAAATACAGTATGACTGTTAAATTCCTAAATAATTGCAGCCTGTCGAAAAAGTTTAATAGGTGTGGTGCTAAACTGAAAAAAGTTTTCCCTCCTCGGTCTTTAACCCCTTGGCGCCGGCACCTCCCGACCCTTTAAGGGTTCCAGAAGCCGGGAGGTGGGGCGGGATTTTAGGGTCATGTGACCTCCGTGATTCGCTGTCACATGATCGGGAAAGGTCCCGATCGAAAGAGGAGATTGGGACCTTTCCGTGAGTACCTAACGTGTGTGTTGAGAGCGCGCACGGTGCGCGCTCTCAGCACATATGTTTTTTTTAATAGAAAAAAGGCCCAGACGCCGGGATGCCACACATTTGAGTTCGGCCGGCGCCAACAGATTAAATAAAGATAGTAATTTTTTATTCCCAGATGCTACATACTCAGTCACTCAAAAATTGCAAATTTTACAGTTTAGCACTACATATATTAAACCTGTATGGACAACAGATTTAATATATGTGGCACTACACTGTCAAATTTTGACATTCTCAGTCTCTGAATCGGGACACTATTTTCTTTCTAGATGTAATATGGCAATTCAAATGGTTTAATGTCTGTTTTGCAAATCTGTCCCATCTTCACTCTCCTAAAAAATAAATTTTTATTTCCAGTTGCAATATACTTGCTCTCTTCAAATTTCTAAGAAATTGTACTTTTTCTAAGAAAAAAGTTTTTCTGCAAATCTGTACAATTTTTAGGTCTTCAGTTCTAGGAAATAGACTTTTTTGTTTTTGGACATGAAATCTATCTACACTCATCTTCTAATATAGCATACTATTAAAACTATCAAATAGGTTTCAAGAAAATCTGCTGTAAATATGCACTATTTCTTGGTCTTCAGTCTAAAAAAAACACTGTTATTAGTTTATGAAAAATAACATTTGCATTCTCTCTCCTTCTGACATAGTATAGTAGCTAAAAAAGAGTACATACTGTACTAGTCAACCAATCAGTTCTGTTTTTCTTGGTTGTAGCTCTGGAAACTTTCTTCACGTACCTTGTTTGTAGGCTGAATTGATGAGAGGGCTTCCCTTGCAACTCTGGTCTGAGCACCCCTGAATGTGGTGACAGAGATACAAGGCTCCAAGAAGCATGGTTGCCGGTAGCTTGATTGCAGGTGAATGCCACAGTCAGGGACGTAGTCAAGGTGAGCAAGGGTCATACACGGTGAGATAGCAGTGTGGTCAGGAAGCAGACAGAGCAAAGTCCAGTTGCAAGCTGAGGTCAGCACCAGGAGATCAGGCAAGCCAAGGTCAGAATCCAGAATCCACAAAGCAAGGTCAAGAACAAGCTGGGTAAGCAATGGAAGGTCAGTCAGCAAAAGCAGTAATATGGATCATGGGAAGCTGAAAAACATCCAGTGATTAGCACAAAGAAGGATCTCCTTTAAATAGACAGCTTGGTGCCAATGCAGAAGGACATGCGTGCTGATGTGTGCTGGTGCCACAAATGAACCAAGAGTCAGTGGTGCTAGATATTAGCTGATGTGCTGGTACATGTGCATTAGCTGTACAGATCTGAACATTAGCTGCATAAAAATGAGCATTAGCTGTATTAGCTTTCTGACAATTCCACTCTAACTCAGTTACATATAGTATAACATCTGCAAAGTCGCTCCATCGTCCATTGTTGCCTAGTAAATACTCTTATATGGTGTGCAGCATGTACATTAAATATTTTTGACTCTTTACTGTGACATAATAAAAATATTTTTTTTTCAGAATAACATATACCTCACCTTTTCATTTAACATTATGGCCAAGTACAAATGATTGCATAGTGTGCAGTCAAACTATGCAAGACATACAGACTATGGCTGCTGTTAATTCTTGAAAAAAAAAGAACGTATCTCTCCCTTTCACATTGCTGCTCAGGCCCTAGTCAACATGCTTACATATTCTCCAGCCACTGTGTCACTTGTTTAGCTGTTGTCTATAAAACATGGACTGTAAATGTTTTTAGTTTGCCTTAACAACTGCCTCATGTCTACAATGTGAGTTTGTGAATCTGAGGTGTTTTGCTGCACTCTAGGATGCCATTTTGTTTATAAACTTTGTACACAATACAATGTAGTGTGACTTGTTTGGCAATTTGCATGAAGCTAACAATGTAATTAATATTATTATTATACAGGATTTATATAGTGCCAACAGTTTGTGCAGCGCTCTACAATATAAAGAGAGACAGTACAATTACAATACATTTCAGTACAGAAGGAATAGGAGGGCCCTGCTCATGGAGCTTACAATCTAAAGGAAGGGGGAGGTGGAACAAAAGGTGATAGCTGTAAGGGATGTTCTGATGGAGGTGGCTCAAGTACATTTCTTAGGTGGAGGTGGGGTAGGCTTCCCTGAATAAGTGAGTTTTCAAAGATAGCCTAAAGACAGACAGGGTGGGGGCTGACTGGACATACTGCCGTAGGGAGTTCCAGAGGATGGAAGAGACTCTGGAGAAGTCTTGGAGGTGAGCATGGGAGGAGGTAACAAGGAACTAGAGAACAAAATATCTTGGGAGGAGCGGAGTGGACAATTTGGGCGGTATCTGAAGATGAGGTTGGTGATGTAGCTAGGGGAAGTGTTGTGGATGACTTTATATGCTGTGGTTAGTATTTTGAATTTTATAAGTTGGGTTAGTGGAAGCCAATGAAGGGATTGGCAGAGAGGGGCAGCAGTCACTGATCGGTTGGTAAAGTGTATGAGTCTAGCAGCAGCATTGCTAAAAGGCTGAAGGGGGGATAACCTGTGTAATGGTAGACCAGTGAGGAAGGAGATGCAGTAATCAAGGTGTGATAAAACCAAGGTGTGGATAAGTTGTTTTGTGGTGTCATTGCTCAGAAAGGGGTGGATTTTGGAAATGTTGCAGAGGTTGAGGTGGAAGGATTTAGCCAGTGATTGGATCAGGGGCGGGCTGACAACTCATGGGGCCCCTGGGCAATAGGGGATCATGGGGCCCATGTGTCCTTGCTCAAACTCAAAAAAGCCTATGAAAAAGGTACCAGGGGCATCTCATGGGGCCCCCTACTGACCCCGGGCCCTTGGGTAGTGCTCGAGTTTCCATATGGTCAGTCCACCCCTGGATTGGATGTGAAGCCCAAAGGAGAGGTCAGAGTTTAGGATTATGCCTGGCACCCTGGCATGAGGGGAAGGACCAATGGTTGTTCTGTTGATCTTAATGGTAAATGTTACATGTTAATGTTACATATTTTACATTAGTTTTTAGCTATATTGTCCTTGCCTATCTCCAATGCTCAATCATTGTTTATCACTGCTACACCAAGCAATCACTGTTACCTAAAAAAAACCTTATTTTGGGAGAAAGCAACCATATTGGTTTGCTGATGCTGTACACAACTCAATGAATAATGTAAAAGTAAACTAAATAATGTGATTCCATAATATGGTGTTGCTAATGATGTTCCTGAGAATCATAATATTCTGTGAAACTACATACAACTTTAGTCCTTTCGCTGCCAAAGCCATGTTGGCTTTTTTTTTGTGCACATTTAAAACATCATTTTAGATTTGAAGATTAATTAAAACCTAAAATGTCATATATTTTCTGAAAGCATGGAATCTGGAGAATAAAATGGTGCTAGCTCCAATTTTTATGTTACATAATTTTAGCGCAATGGCTTCTCAACCACAATGTTTCAATAAACAATACACAAAAGTTAATTCTAGGACACATAAACACATTATATTACCCAAGTTTTTGGTAAAAAATAAAAGATGAGGTGGTACCAATGACATAGATACTGAACATCCCAAGCCTTAAAACTGCATGTGCCCATGAAATGAGGATGAACTTTGGTACCCCATATTCTCTATTGGCGATGCGTTAAATCCCTACTAGATATCAGTTTACCTTTATATAATAGCCCAATAATTATTGATCCCACTCCAGTGCACATGGTGATATGTAATATGTGTAGCTTGATCTACATTTTAATATGTAGGCACTCCCGACATGTATGTTTATATGTGTATGCACTCAACATTTTTTGGAAGGTTATTTTTTAAGTGCTTGGGTGTAACTCAAATTTTTTACACTTTTTTTACTTAACTTTATTTTTATTACATTACACATCTCCTGCCATCCACTGGAGTTAATGGAGTTCAGATTTAATTTGATTAGCTTCTACCTGGCCATAGTGGCCTGGGAAGTAACATCCAAACAGGAAGTGTTTGGAATGTCACTTCTGAGCTCATTCTAGTTTGGGTAGATTAGTGAATGGATGTTCACTGGTCTCCCTCTCCTTTACCCAAAGACAGCTGTCATGGAGAAGACCCCCATGGTGGGTGGCATTTGGTAAAGGGGAGGGAGACCAGTGAACATCCATTCCCTGATCTCCTCTAACTAGGCCTGCTGGTGGGTCAGCAGAGTCCAGGAAACATGGCAGGGGGCTCACACTACTGGGGGTCCATGGAAGCGATTGGGTGGCTGTACAGCTGCCCAGTCACTTGCTCCTGATAGCCACCAGTTTCCTTGTTAGGTTTACATGCACTCTTGGCTGCTGTTGCCCTTTAAGCCGCCTAATAAGAGCCTCTCCCCACAAAATGATCTTTTTATTGGTAAATGTCCCCCCAGGCCACTTCTCAGCTCCCAGTGCCCTTCCTTTGACAATACCTTCTTATTAGCCCAGAAAATGTCCATTACTGATTTCTACAATTCATTGGTACACATTCAGGATCGGCATTTCAATCATGTTAGCTGAACCTGCTTCAAACCAAACTTGGGTTCATTTGGCTGATCCTTGGTTTGGTCCTTAGCCACTTCACCTCTCAGACCTGCTCACCTCCTATGGGCAAGATCAATTTTTACAATTCTGCTATGGATCTGTGGTAATTACTAAAGATAACAAGTTAATACATATATTGTTTTTAAGGACAAACAATGCTTCCTTTTTAGGATATTATCTTGCAACAATTATTTTTTTCCCACAATCCTTAGACAATAAAATGCAACAAAATTCACTTTTTTTCTTTCTTTTTTACAACAGTGTTAGTGTAAAAATAATGTTACAGAGTTTTTGTTCCCAATTTTTATGCTTTTTTTTTAGAATAGAAACAAACAAAAAATCATCAGGAAAATAATAGTTGAAGAGAGAACGAGACTAAGGAGTAATTTAGGGGTGATTAGCATAAACTAAGGGTTAATAAGGGTTTAAACAGAAGAACATTTTTAAAAAAATCTTTTTTTTTACTTGCCAAGTTGCTTTAACTGGCATTATTTGCAAATTTAAGTTCATCTCTTTGATCTACAGATGAATGAACAAAAAGCTACAAAAGTAATAATGAGTTACATTGTATATTTATTTAATCGTGGTCTGGATCAGTGTTGCATATAAATACTGATTCAGACTGCTTTTTTGACAGCTACAGCTGCTGACCTCTTCTTTGAGTATGCAGTAATGTGGCTTTGAATAAACACAGCTGACAATTACAGCATACTGGGAGGGGGGTCCCAGAAACAGGGCAGAGAGTATGGACATTTGTAGCACATCCTGTGTGAAATGATGACTTTTTTTGGGGGAAGGGGGTAGCACCCCCAAAGTCTACAAATAGTTAAACAAGTGCATATATTTTAGATTTACACTCACCGGCCACCTTATTAGGCGCACCTTGCTAATGCCAAGAAAATATCTCCCCACGCCACCACCACCAGTCTGAACCAGATGGATCCATGTTTCATGTTGTTTGCACCAAAATATGACTCTACCATCTGATTGTCACAGCAACTATTCTGCCCATTCTCCTCTAACATCAAACAAAGCATTTTCATCCACACAATGTGAAAATCCCAGTAGATCAGCAGTTTTTAAATACTCAGACCAGCCTGTCTGGCACCAACAACCATGCCACGTTCAAAGTCACTTAAATCCCCTTTCTTCCCCATTCTCATGCTTGGTTTGAACTTCAGCAAGTCATCGTCACCATGTCTACATGCCTAAATGCATTGAGTTGCTGCAATGTTATTGTCTGATTAGCAATTTGTGTTACCAAGCAATTGAACAGGTGTGTCTAATAAAGTGGCCAGTGAATGTATATATAAATTGAATATTACAATTTACAATTTAAAAATTTACAAACCTGTCTAGGAAGACATTAATGTACATTGTGTACCATTTGAATTAAAAAGATGAGACTTTGCCGACATGGTAAAAAACCAAAAATGTCTAGTCTCAGAACTACATATGCTTGCAAAAAAAAAAAATGAAGACACCGGAAATGGTAAATAGGCAATACATAAGGCTAAGGCTGGCCATGCATTATACAATTTTCTTGTACAATTTTCCTTCAGTTTTACCAAAAACCATATAGTATGAGGTCAACCCTAAACAACACTTTCAATTCTATCCAATTAGGCAGACCCTTGCACTACATAATTGAAGGTAAATCTGAAGGAAATTGTACAGGAATTGTGCAGAAAATTGTAAGAAAATTGTATAATGTATGGCCAGCCTAAGACTAATGCTGGATGGTACCTCTTTTACATCAGGATAAAGTTGTATGGGAGGAGCTGGGCTCAAAGTCAGAGTGAAATGTGAGATATAAGCAGCACCAGGCAGGTAAGATAGAGGTTAGAAGGCTGTGCATAGAGCTGTGTGGAGGGTTGTGCATAGGGCTGAGCATAGGACTATGCATAAGGTTTTAGGACTAAGCATAAGGATGACCACAGGGACGTCATCTCTCAGAATCAGTGAATGAATTTCTGTAGGTGAACAGGGCTGATTGCTCTCAGCAGTGAACTTAAAGGAAGAGGAAGATATAGATGCAAAATGCCAGCTTATGTTGTACAGTTTATTTTACCTGCAGGCAGGAGGTGGTATACATACCCAACGACTGCTCTGTCAGCCGGGCTCTCACGTTAGTTCCATATTGCCACATTTGCCTTTTCTGCTCTGGCTTCCAAGGGTTGTGTCAAGTCTTTTACAGTTCTAGTAACACCCCTTGCTGGCTAAAGTGAAAGAACCAAACCTTCCTGTGAAAAAAAGATCTACCTTACTGGAAATCAGGGGAATGGTATTTGTTTATATGCTAAGTAGTGGATAATCATTAGGAAGTTAGAGGGCAGCCAGACTTGCAGATACAACTGCCTCAGACAGCCATTCATGTTTAGGGCTATGAAGAGGCACAGTGCTTTAACAGAGTAGGTAAACAGTCAAATGATCGGACAGGGAGTAACTGTAACTTGCAGTTAGCTAAACAGGTGCAAAGTTATAAGCAATAAAGCTAAAGACTTTCAGAATGGCAAAGAGCATGTATACACTGTGGAATAATCCGAAACAGATCATGCCAGCTGTACAAACATGGATTTTTCACAGCAATGTCTCTTTGGCTCAATTAGGGCAAAATGTGGCTGCATAGCATAGTGCCAAGATGCCTAGTGCTGGTATCTTGTGAAACAGGATTGACCATATATATATATATGGACCTGCACAGAGAGCACCAGGCTGAACATTGCATAACAGTAATGTGGTTTTATTAAGAAGACAACACAGGTTGTAAACACAACAATAGACACATACAATACAACAATGAATGATAAACCTGGTGAATGTAAAAAAAAAAGTGAACCTAATAGGTGGAAATGAGAATAATAAGCAAAACCTACCCACTCCGAAAAAAAAAACTAAACTATGTACAAATGGTGGGGTAAACAGGCCAGAGCAGGATCAGGCAGAGGATCAAGGAATAAGCCAGGATGAGAAGTTACAAGCAGATGGGATAAGTGGCATGGAGTCATGGATCTTAAGAAGCAAGGTACATGGAGCATACAGGCAGAACACTGAGACAATATGGAACAGCAGAGAAGGGATTAAATACCCTCCCAGCAGCTAGCATCGGGTGGATACTAATTGCTAGGAACTGCTGTCTGCTGGTAGACACTCACTGGCGGACACTGGAACTACAACCTTTATGTCTGGGAAACACAGTGCTTCCAGCAGATAATAAAGTTCCTGGCACAGAGTCTCTATAAGATGCTATGATAACAGTGTCTAGCTGACAATCACTACATCAGTAAAAAGTTCAGAACACAAACAGTTACTTCTGATTATCTCCATAAACTGAAACCTTCACAGTGAAGTTTGGGGTAGTTTTGGTAATACTGGCAAACAGCTGGAGGGATGCAAGGATAAATTGCTACCCCACTGGAACTGCAGTACTCTGGAAGCAATTGGGGACCCCCCCCATAGTAGCTGGGTCTTCCCCCCCATAGTAGCTGGGTCTTCCAGAAAGTTTACATGCCATTGGACTACAAACAAACAGCAATTGCCCTGCCTATAACTGGCCTTTGCAGCAAGAGGCACATGGAAGGGAAACGCATGTCAAACAACAACAATATTCCCAGCTCAACTTACCAACCAGCCTGCAACCAACCAAATTATCCTGTCTAACAGTTCACGTTAAAAACAGGGATTTTGTTTGCACACATTTGCAAATCATGCATAAGCTGCAGAAACACTTCAGGAAAGCCCAGTATTATCTGCAGTTCCTAACGCTATACATTTGTAGAGCCTCCATAGTAGAAGCACATATATAATAATGAATAGACTGAGGGCAGGCAAGCCTGGAAGGAGCCCACCCCTCCGTAAAGGCATAGGGGCACACTGGACTCATTTATGCTAAATACTGTATTGGTGAGGGGGCGCATATAGCATAATAGAAGCAAAGGTGTCCAGTGCGCCCCCTCACCAATACAGTACTCTGCATAAATGAGTACACCCCTTTTGAAAAGTAATATTTTAATCAATATTCAGTAAACACAAGAACAATTTCCAAAATTTTTATAGAACATTTGGTTAGCTAATTACATGAAAGTAAGGTTAATAATATAACTTAGATTACAAAATCTTTTTACTCAAATTAATTGATGCAAAATGAATACACCCCCACAACAAAAACTACTACATCTAGTATTTTGTATGACCTTCATGATATGTAAGGACAGCACCAAGTCTTCTTTTCTATTCTTCAAGAATGCTCTCTTTTAGAGCATGGATGCTGGATGGAGAGTGATGCTCAACCTGTCTCTTCAGAATTCCCCATAGGTGCTTGATTGGGTTCAGATCAGGAGACCTACTTGGCCATTGAATTACTTTCACCTTGTTCTTCTTCAGAAATGTAACAGTGGCCTTAGATGTGTTTTTTGGATCATTGTCATGTTGGAAAATTGCTCGACGACCAAGGGCACAGAATGATGGTAGCATCTTCTCTTTTAATATAGAGCAGTATATCTGTGAATTCATGATACCATCAATGAATTGCAGCTCCCTGACACCAGCAGAACTCATGCAGCCCCACAGAAGGACACTGCCACCACCAGGAGCGGACTGACAACTCATGGAGCCCCCAGGCAATAGGGGATCATGGGGCCCCTGTGTCCTTGCTCACACTCAAACCACACCCAAAAAAGCCATGAAAGGTATCAGGGACATCTCATGGGGCCCCCGACTGACCCCGGGCCCTAGGGCAGTGCCCGAGTTCTCCAATGGTCATTCCACCCCTGGCCACCACCATGTTTCACTGTAGGCACCATTCATTTTTCTTTGTACTCCTCATCTTTGCAATGCCATACAGTTTTGAAGCCATCAGTTCCAAAAACATTTATCTTGGTCTCCTTACTCCAGAGTACAGAGTCCCAGTAGTTGTCTTCTTTCTCAGCATGGACCCTGGCAAATTCTAGGTGGGCTTTTATTGTGCCTGGGTTTAGGAGAGGCTTCCTTCATGGGTGATACACATGCATGGTATTCCTCTACAGCAGTGTTTCTCAACTCCAGTCCTCATGGACCCCCAACAGGTCATGTTTTCAGGATTTCCCTCAGATGAAACAGCTGTGGTAATTACTAAGGCAGTGAAACTGATCAAATCACCTGTGCAAAATAATGGAAATCCTGAAAACATGACCTGTTGGGGGTCCATGAGGACTGGAGTTGAGAAACACTGCTCTACAGTGTACGCTGTATTGTGTCATGAGAAACAATCATCTCAGTTTGGCTTTCTACTTCTTTAACTAATGGCAGTGAACTTGCACGGTGATTTTCTTCAACCCTTCTCATCAGAAGACACTCCTGTCGAGGTGTTAACTTTTGTGGACAGCCTGAATGTTTTTGTGAGATGGTTGCAGTTCCATCTTTGTAAAATTTTTGTATCACTTTTGCTACAGTAGTCTGACTGATAAATAAAGCTTTCCTGATCTTCTTGTAGCCTTCACCTTTCTTGTGTAAAGAAATTATTTTCTTTCTCAGGACTTGTGACATATCTCTTCCATGTGGTGCCATTGCTGACAGCATGAAAAGGGAGGGGTTTTCTTTGGTAAGTAAGCCCTTTTATAATCAACTGTCTGCTGGACACCTGTTTAATGAATAATTAGACTCACTTGTAGTTGAATTCTTGTTAACGGCTCATGTTAAACAACAAAGAAAAATTCCCAGCTCAACTTGCCAACCAGCCTGAAACCAGCCAAATTATCCTGTCTAACAGTTCAATTACTGTTCCACTCTGATACTTACTACTACTGTGGATGTTTCACAGAGATTATTTAATTGCTCAGTCTATGCCATGGATTATTCAAGTCAGGATTAAGGGGGCACATTTTAGTTTTTTGTCTTGGGTGCTACAGGACCATGTCCCCCACTGCCTCACAGCACTTTGCTGCGCACCTCTGGAGATTCGAGTGCTCTCTAGAGGGTGCTGCAGGTCAGGATACAGGACCTAAAAATGTCTTCCTAGCAGGGTAATTCAAATTGGAGGGATGGGAAAGGGTTAAGTGTTATTTACACAGTTAACATAAGAATAACATAACAGTGTCCCTGTGCATTTAACTGTTATATACTGCACATATGTGGATGCATTACATGAATATAATAATATTATTAGCAAAATGAGAATTTTGTCTAGCTACTCCTCCATTTCAGAGTATCATAACTGGTGGGAGCATGTACAGACACAGCATGGCCCAAGTTCATGAATGTATGGGGGGGCACTAGGGTCGGTGGAACGTACCAGGGTTTAGTTCACACTGCATTTTTTTGTACATTTTGGATTTTATCCTTTTTAACCATTACAAATTAAAGTACTATTGGAAATACTACACTATGGGATTATCCCTATTCTTTGCTCTGCACCGAGCACTTTAAATCCCCCAGTGATCCCTGGTGAATCTCCCAGTGCCTGGAACAGGCTGAACCATACATACTGGCTTATCTAACAACCTGTCACCTAAGGAAGGCCACCCACCCCAGGCTACACCCCAGACCACCCTTAGAAGGGACCCGTGACTGATCTACTATATATGATACAACGCGCTTGTTATTAGCTCATCTGGTGAGTGCTCATTTTATATATTTATTGGCACACACATCTGAGGACTATCCACATACTGGGATTTAATTGCATCACCTCGAAATCCATTTTGATATTTTTAGGACATTATATGTTTTGAACGCATTTCACGTTTATGCATTTGGCATTAATAGAGTTATCCAGAGTTGGACTCAGGGGCGGACTGACCATTTGGAAACTCGGGCACTGCCCGAGGGCCCGGGGTCAGTAGGGGGCCCCATGAGATTCCCCTAGTACCTTTTTCATAGGCTGTTTTGAGTTTGGGCAAGGACACAGGGGCCCCATGATCCCCTATTGCCCGGGGGGCCCCATGAGTTTTCAGTTCGCCCCTGGTTGGACTTATCATCTTACAGATTTCATATGGTCATTACGCACTTATTGCTATAGTGTATGAATTGCACAAGTTAAAAACGCACCCATCATATACGCATGTTTGAGCGCATTTCATGTTTATGCGTTTGATATCAATAGTGTTACCCAGAATTGGATTTATCATCTTATGATTATATATGGTCATTACGCACTTATTGCTATAGTGTGGGAATTCATACGGTAAAAACGCACCCATCATATATGTGCACTTTTCATGCGAATAGTCTGAGGTTTATGCATCTATCCATCAATTTTAGAGCTACACTACCACTTTTTATCAAATTAGTTCACAGGAGATTCTCTGAACTGCACTGAAATTCTGAATGTTAACTGGAAGAAGTGGATAATACTGAGGGCAGCCCAGTGATGAAGGTTTAATACTGGGGAAATGGTTTAATGCTGAGTAAGGGGGGGGGGGGCAAAACTGGGGAAGAGGGCTAATTCTGGGTAAACTGTTTAATGCTGGGGGTTTTATACAAAGCTGTAAAAGAATTGTGTTTCTACGGGGGGAACCATGTACTGGGCAAGAAGTACAAGGATGAGGAAGGGTTTCTAATATTTGGGGGTGTGTATAATGCTGGGAAGGGGTCAAATGTTGGTGGGTAAATCCAGTGCTGAGGAAGGGGTCTAGGGAGAATTTTTTTTCTTGTTTTACATGTATAGACCTCTTTAATAAAGCAAAATTATATATTTTCAAATTAGATTATTCTGCTTGCATAATTGGAAATAATATGACACAAAGGACAGAGCATGCATGCACTGGAATACAAGTTACTTTGAATTCTATTTTCAAGTGTTTCATCTTGCACCCTCAGTGCTACCACAGACATGTGGAAAGAGATAGGGGTATAACTGGCTTGAAGCACATTTGAGTGGTTGCAAAGGGCTAAGGTCTATTGGCTGCGCAGCCAATAAGATAAAGGAACTGATAGTTTGGGGAGAAAGTGGGAGTGTTATTCATTGAAGTTGGTTTAATTATTATTGAATTTATTTGCTGCTGCCTTGTACTGAGAGATGTAGTTCCACTGGAGTATGCATCTACTGGGACTTGTGCCTCTGCTAGGATGATTATCATACTGTACTGGAGATTCCATGTGTATATAAATATTAGAATTATTTTTACACATTATTATTGATAGTGGGTAGTGATTTCCCAAGTGCAATACACAGTTTTTGATGAGTACACATCAAACGTCAATCATGTATTCATGCAATAATTATAAGTCATTTTTGGTATATTAATGCTGGGTCATTCTAGCAAATATTTTATGTTTATTTCAGAATATTAAACAAAACACCATGCTTTTGACATACATACTTTTTATGGATTTTTTGACTAGTAAATTCTAATTTAACCATTACTGATTCCTCTTGAGCTACCAGAAAACAGTATTAAAATTGTACAGGTGCATTAAAGGAAAATTATAGTCAAGGTTTTTTTGGATGTACTTCCCTGTAGGTCACGGGAGTGCAGTTCGTCCTGCACTCCTGTGACCCATTTTCAGCTGACATCGGGCTACCGTCTGCTGTTGGCTGACATCACTCAGCCGGTCCAGAATCTGAAAAGATCTCGACCATATGGTTGGGATGCACCCGAAGCCTGAGCAGACACCTGGCTCAGCCTCTCAGGTATCCACCAAGAGCCTGAGCCAGCCACTCCCACCCCTCCACAGCCCAGCACTACAGTGAGCGCTGAAGGGGAAGAGCAGAGAGCTGGAGACTGACAGTCATGGCTTTCTGCTACGAGAAGAAAGGGACAATTGAGCAGTCAGCAGTGTTTGATTGCTCAGTTCTCAGTGCAGAGCCGATGGGGAACAGATGCAGCATTGGATCTATGCTGCATCCACATAAGTGAGTATAAATGTTTTTTTTTTTATTCTATGCTTCTCTTTTAAGCTTTCTTATTCCTATTACCTTTTCACTTTCTTCCTAGCAGTGGAACACCTAGCATAGCTGTCACCAGGGTAGACTATTTTTTTAACATGTCCCCCCCCCCCCCATACATCAAAAATATTTTTAGTAATAATCATGAAATTAAACATTACACTTACTGGCAGCAATTGTAACTATGACTGAAACTTTATGTAGAAATACTGAAGTTAGCATATTAATCCATCTCATGTTCTGAAGCTCAGAGATGCTATCACATGTGGAAACAGTTAGAAGGCACACCTTGAAAAAATAAAGAAGAAAAATTAGCACCTGGAGGCATAGCCAATAAAGAGGATGGTAATTTACAGTGTATGGCTTGTAGTAAGCCCAATCATTTGTGTCAGTGGCGGTTTGGGTAGTCAGAGGAAAGCTTCGGGTTTGGTTCAACCAAGAGTTCAACCCAAATCTATCCTGTTCTTAGTTTAATGAATAGGCAGGGGTGGATTGACAACTCATGGGGCCCCCGGGCAATAGAGGGTCATGGGGCCCCTGTGTCCTTGCCCAAACTCAAAAAAGCCTATGAAAAAGATACCAGGGGCATCTCATGGGGCCCCCTACTGACCCCGGGCCCTCGGGCAGTACCTGAGTTTCCAAATTGTCAGTCCGCCCCTGTGAATAGGTAAGCAAAGTGGCCAGCAGCGGTACCACTCCTGCTACTAAATGACCGCATTTCTCTAACTTGTTTCAAATTGTAAACAAGAAAATTACAGGCAACAGGTGGGGGATCCTCATGAATGCCATTAACCAAATATAGTCATGACCGTATCTGGTCAGTGACAGCTTCTTGGCCAGCTGTTGAATGTAAATAAATAATTCTAGGAGCTGTCATTTGTGACAGGAGTAGGGGCAGGAGAGGTTCATTGTGGTGTGGGTCATTGGGGTGTTGCTCAGCCTGACTAAAATTGCATTATTGTCTATGAAAGCTGGATGACGTAATTGATGTTACAGTTATATAAGGAGTCAATGTCTTTATTTAAATAATTCATTAATTAAGAATTTTTTTTTATGATCTGTGTCTTATTTACTATTTAATTTTATATTGTGAATCAGTAAGGACTGTGTACTCCTTGCTTATTCATATGGGGGGTGGATATCTGGGGGTTTAGTTTTTTAAAGGGGGCTTACAGATTTTGATAAGTCCTCTCTCACAGACCCCCACATCCACTGAGCCAGGGATGTGGGAATGCAACCCTTGTCCCAATCAACATGGGTACATAGTTCCTTGCAGGGAAAGGCTTTGCACCTCATCCCCCAGGGTACCATCCAAATTTTAAGGTCATGTGGCCTCCTCACGATTAAAACTCTGCCGTTAATCCAATGTGGCCAGGACTATGGTTTGGTTCAGAAGGGAGGTTGCATGTTTGTTATCCTGCTTTTCCTGGCCAATCAGGCTGCATGCCTGGATGAGAGTCTGGTATGAATTTTAGGGGGGCGCAGCATTGGATTAGGGTCAGGGTTTTGATCATGAGGAGGCCCCATACCATTTTCAACAAAGAGAAAAATCCAGCAGAGAGCTGTCATTTAGCAGCAGTATTTTTTTTAAATGTCACTTTTGCAGAAGTACATCATACTGGTGCACAGCTTCATGTGCAGGTTTAAGGCATACCCCAAGTATGTTATTGAACGGATGCGTGTATTTTTATTTTTGCCCTTTAAGTCACATAAAAACACCCATTTCCTCCTTTAAGGATATATATATATATTTTTAATTGGTACATGCCTACTTATGCACTTTTTCATCAAAGCTTTTAAATTGGTCTTGAAAAAGACCAGAAAAAAGTACGGTATACGGTGTTCAAAACAGCAGGCAGGTGAAAGATTGGACATGATACACAGCTGACCTAGGAGCAGAAAATATATATCCTTCCCCATTTAACCTTTTTTCACTTACATAACTCCTATGTTCATAAGAAAAAAGGTGTGGATTTTAATGTCCACATGAAGTACATATGCATTCATGGGTGGCGTAGCTTTCTGAGCTGAGAGTGCACTTACTGCACACTTCCGGCATTGTGACTGAGCTTTCAGACAGTTTTCGGTCTGTACTAATGATTAGAAGTCAGCAAGACTAGTTACCAATCATGTGATCAAAATGACAGCCAGTAACAGTGGTAAAATGACTGGTTGATCCTTCTTGCCCCCTGGGAGTATAGACCCTGTTAAAGGGACATGGGTGGGAATGAGTTAAGCATGTTCCAGAATTTATATATTAATATGAAAAATAAAATAGTTTCATTTTGCATAAATAGAAAGTTTCATTCTAAATAAAAAACACATCTTTTAAGTTTTGCTACTTGCATCTCTAACTCCCATATAATATTTTTGACATTGAAAGTTAGCACAACGAACAAGCATTTGTATACTCATATACATATGTCTGTGTGCAATACCCACTTGTTTCTCAGGAAGAAGACACAATGCATGTTCTAAATTTGATAGGAAGGGCTTGCAAGGGCTATGACATTGCATACTAAGTCATAGTATAGTTGTTATTATTTATACATGAGCAAAGATTACAAATGCAGGAGCTAGCTCAGATCTCTCACCCCCTGGATCTGTGAAACCTGTCACTCAGTCTCCTGCGGTGTGTCTTCCTGTCTCTGAGCCATTGGACCACCTGCTGCCATGACTCTCATCTATTGCATAGCCCGAAGGCCTCGATGATAACAGCATTGATTCCAATGTACATCTAATTACTTCTCATAATCTATTCATTTCACAATAGTGTAGTGTAACATCTGTCACATCATAAACTCTTTAGTATCCATATCAAACCAGTAAAACACACTACCCTGCCAATTGGAAAGCACCTCAGCATAGCTTTTATTCGTGTAATACAGACATGTCTGTTTTGGGGGGAAACGTAGCTGAATTTCCCAGGTGACCCATAAAACTGAGCCATGAAAACGGTTTTAAGATTTAATATGTGTGAACCAAATTACAATAATGCACAGACTAGCTGAATGAAATATATTGGTTAAAGAAATAAACTCAGAACCAGCATGGTAGCAGTTATATCAGGTTAACAGACATCTCCTACCTCAGCTCAGTATGCTTGATTAATTTACAAAATCAATTATTTCACTGGTTATTGCATTACAACAAAATGTCGCACAGAACACTTTGTCACTTTGCAGTTTTTATTTTTCCAGAGGGTAATAGTGCTGTTACGGCTTCTTTACAAGAAAAATCGCATTCACTGATGCAGTGTACAAAACCCATTTCTTGGTCGGAGTAGATTTTGTATCTGACCCAAAAGGATTGTGAATTTTTTTGCTGCATGAAATAAAAACAATGATTAAGCATCATATAGCAAGCATTAAACAAACCACATAAACGCTTAACCGGGCTGTTGTGACAGCTGTTTAAGAAATATTAAACAATTTGTTTTTTAGCTTAAACTTTTTTTTTGGAAAACATCGTAAAGCTGTGTTTTTCTAAACGCCCAATGTGCCTTTTAACAAAAGTTTTATGCTTTTGCTGTTCATTGACAATTGTTTGTCTATTAGTCCATTGTAGTCTTAGATGTTAGAGATTTATACAGAATATTAAAGAAACCTGCTTTAAAACTTGCTGCGTTAAAGGTACTGGTGGCCTGGACAGGGTTTCCTTGTGATATCATATGTATGAATATTCAATTAGCAATATACTTGTTCATTTATAATGAGCGCAAGCTGCACTGCATGCATAATATAGCCCTTAGTAATGTGATTACAGCCTCTGTGACCAGTAGGTTTTAAATACTGTTCTTTGTGTCAATAGTGGAGTGTTTGTTATTTTAGTCTGTGGTCTCTTGCCATTTATCTCTCCATAAGTTGCTTATGTCATTTTCTCTCTGATTTTTGTAGGTCCATGAAACAGCAGGTCAGCTTTATCTGATGTTTTTATTTTATCAGGCAATACTAATGCAAAATACCCAACAGATTAAATAATAAGCTAAAAAGAGTATTAAAAAAAATCTATGACCGTTAAGACAAGGTACGTTTAATTATATGCCTACAGGAACGAAGAAATTAAAAATATATCTTTTCATGTTAACCTTACTTATCCAGCAGATATCCATTTAAATGTATTTGTTTTGTTTAATGATCTTTTAGGTAGGAGGAAAAGAAACAAAAAAAAAATTAAACCAAGGGGAGAAACTATACGCTAAAAGAACATTTTTTGGTACTATTTTGGAAGTGTAATTAAAATGCTTAGTTTCAGGGAAATAAAAAAATGTAATTTCCCTTGAACCTGATTTTGATATTTAAAGTGAATACAAAAGGTGTAAAAATGATCAATAAGTTAACATGTTAGTATTGAAAGCCATCACACAATATTTGTGTCCCTAGAAAGGCATGTTTTTGTCAACAAATCGTTGTAATTCCAATTGTATTGAACCACAGCATCACTTTGGTGTTAGCCCAATTTCTTTAAGGTACCCAAGGTACTTATACCTATCTATACTGTTTTATTTATTGCTGTGAGAAGTAGAAAATATTACAGTAGAAATGTAATATTTTACTTTTATTATTCCAATTCTTTTGGTGCACCCTATAATGATCTCTATTATTGGTAGGGCTGGACTTGTTTCACTGAAGGTTTAAGGCTTCCAACTTTTGTCTCCCTTATTTGCATTGCATTAGGCTGTACTTCAACATTATGCACACAAATATCCTATTTCAGCAACCCATAACTCTGTGAATATGCCAGACTCCATCCACATATACAATGGAGAACTTGTAAAATATATCTTTTCGTACCATGACCCATTTTTTGATTCACCCATTCCCAAACAAGTAAGCAACTAGCCTTTCTGCAGAATGTTTTCAATGTATTCTGGGTGATGTGGAGGATTAAAGGAAACCTGTGCTTGCACTAAAATCCTCCAGTAGTTGCATTAGAGGCAGGGGGACATACCTGTATACTTATGCCAATACTGACTTTCAGAAATCACTATTTGCATAGAGAGATCCCTAGGCTCTGCTAAAACTATGAGGGGGGAACATGAAAGCAAAAGGTATTATATGCCATCATAAAGAGGTATTAAACTCAAAACCAAAAATGTAATATATTGCAGTTTACCAATACTTTGATGTGGTGACTGCAATAGTTTTCTTTTTTTGTTTTTCTCCTGTTGATCTGGCCAGTAACACACTTTTTGTATTAGAGTGCCCCCTCTTTGGATGAAGAAGCACAGGGGCACCTATGGACAGTAGCATTGCCAGTCTGGGGGAGGCGATAGTGAGATGAACTAGTAGACATAGTTACACTAACAAACTGAAGCCAAACTCCAGCTTACACTGCAGTCACACAAGCAGACACATCAACAGATTTTTCCTTTTTTGAGATAAAGGTTTTACATGTACAAATAAATGCTGATTATTGCAAGCACCCCTATCAGTGATAAATGGTTTCTCTCAACACTCTAACTGCTACATTTGAAGAAGAGCTTGTTCTGTTGAAAAACAACATACTTACTGGCCAGATCTTCAGATGAAAATAATACAGCCATCACATCTAAGATTTCGTAAGCTGCAATATATAAAACGATTGCTTTTGGGTTTAACACTGCCTTAAGGTGCCTGCTAGGCAAGAGGGTGTTAACTGGGAGTGATCATATAATTGGTAACTTTAAACCCCAAATGTTAAAATTAGAGATGAGCGAATTATTCAAAAATTCGGTTTGGCTGATTCGCCGAATTCGCCGAATAAATTCGCTTCGAGCCGAATATATTCGCTGCGAATTTAACTTATAAAAAGGGTGTTTCTAGGCTTCAGAGAGCCTTTATATTAGTGCAGAACACTGTACCTTTAATTTAAATGCCCTTGGAGTCTGCTGGGGAAGAGAAATAATACTGTCAGTCAGTATGACATGCAGATGAGTGCCGTCGATCTTAGAATCACCGCACACTTCACTCATTTGGGCAGTCACGGGGCCAAAACCAGAGTGTGGAGCCACAGTGTGGCGGTGGAGGCAGCAGCAATGGGAGGCCATACAGCACCCTATGACAAAATGGAACCCACCAGCAGTGTGAGGAGACCTGAAAGTGGCACATGGCAGAGTGTGGCGATGGAGACAGCAGCAATGGGAGGCCGTACAGGGACCCATGACACACTCTGGACCTGGCAGCAGCATGAGGAGGCGGTACAGGGGCCCATGACAGATTACGGGCCTGGCAGCAGCATGAGGAGTCGGTACGGGGGCCCATGGCAGATTACGGGCCTGGCAGCAGCATGAGGAGGCGGTACAGGGGCCCATGGCAGAGTGGCGGAGCGTAAGCAGCTAAAATTGAAGGCCATACAGAGGCCTATGTTAAAAAGTCCCCCCAGCAGCAGCGTGGGGAGACAACTATCAAGAGTCCAATGGCAGAGTGGCGGAGCAGAAGCAGCTTCAATTGAAGGCCATACACAGGCCTAGGTTTAAAAGTCCCTCACAGTTAATTCCAATAACGAACTCTACTCCTCCGTGCAATCTACTTACGAGACCCTGGGCAGGTCTGGGTCCAATTTGTGGTAGAGACTGGTTTTGTTCAGCCATGCTTGAGCGAGTAATAACAGGTCTGTGCTGCCCTTTGGTGTCTGGCTTAATGCGCACAACACTGAACGTCCCAGCGTTTGTCAACGATTTGCCGTTAAGTGATGCAAACCCACTGAACCACGTTCATGAGGAGCCGGTACAGGGGGCCATGAATCAGTATGGACCTGGCAGCAGCGTGAGCAGACGACAGAGGCACATGGCGCAGGGTGGCGGTGTAGGCAGCATTATTCTGAAGCCATACACAGGCCTAGGTTAAAAAGCGGAAGCCGTCAGCAGCGTGAGCAGACGACAGAGACACATGGCGCAGGGTGGCGGTGGGTGCAGCAGTATTCGGAAGCCAAACACAGGCCTCGGTTAAAAAGCGGAAGCCGTCAGCAGCGTGAGCAGATGACAGAGGCACATGGCGCAGGGTGGCGGTGGAGGCAGCAGCAATGGAAGGCCATACAGCACCCTATCACAAAATGGAACCCACCAACAGTGTAAGGAGACCTGAAAGTGGCACATGGCAGAGTCTGGCGATGAAGTCAGCAGCAATGGGAGGCCGTACAGGGACCCATGACACACTCTGGACCTGGCAGCAGCAAGAGGAGGCGGTACAGGGGCCCATGGCAGAGTGGCGAAGCGTAAGCAGCTTAAATTGAAGGCCATACAGAGGCCTATGTTAAAAAGTCCCCCCAGCAGCAGTGTGGGGAGACGACTATCAAGAGTCCAATGGCAGAGTGGCGGAGCAGAAGCAGCTTCAATTGAAGGCCATACACAGGCCTAGGTTAAAAAGTCCCCCCAGCAGCAGCGTGGGGAGACGACTATCAAGAGTCCAATGGCAGAGTGGCGGAGCGGAAGCAGCTTCAATTGAAGGCCATACACAGGCCTAGGTTAAAAAGTCCCCCCAGCAGCAGTGTGGGGAGACGACTATCAAGAGTCCAATGGCTGAGTGGCGATCCGGGAAGTCAGCGTTGTGATTGCAGATGCAATGCAGAGATTCTATGAGGTGATGCCGTGGGTGCGAAGAAGATCATATACCGTCGTACTTCCATCCATAAGACGGAACAACCTGCGAACCGGGAGCTTTATTGCCCTGACCCGCTGAGCAGCTTCTGGGATACCCAAGAGGCCCATGGCAGAGTGGCGGAGCGTAAGCAGCTTCAATTAAAGGCCATACAGAGGCCTATGTTAAAAAGTCCCAGCAGCAGCAGCGTGGGGAGACGACTATCAAGAGTCCAATGGCAGAGTGGCGAAGCGGAAGCAGCTTCAATTGAAGGCCATACACAGGCCTAGGTTAAAAAGTCCCCCCAGCAGCAGTGTGGGGAGACGACTATCAAGAGTCCAATGGCTGAGTGGCGATCCGGGAAGTCAGCGTTGTGATTGCAGATGCAATGCAGAAATTTTATGAGGTAATGCCGTGGGTGCGAAGAAGATCATATACCGTCGTACTTCCATCCATAAGACGGAACAACCTGCGAACCGGGAGCTTTATTGCCCTGACCCGCTGAGCAGCTTCTGGGATACCCAAGAGTTTGGCTTCTGTGGGGAATATGGTTGAAAACTGAAACTTAAAGGCATGTTGACGGAAGGGCACCAGTGTCAGTGCTCCGGAGGGAATATAGCTTCAAAGCTGACACTTAAAGGTATATCGACGGTCAGAGACCACAGGAAGTGGAGCTTGCGTCTTAAATCGACTGAATGTGGCAGACGTGAAACGTCTACGGGCCGTATATGAAACGGGTTGTTCCTCTTTCTGGAATAAGTGTTGGAAATGGCCACTCTTTTTGGTGTGGCGTTTTGTCTATTTAATTCCAATAACGGACTCTACTCCTCCGTGCAATCTAGTTACGAGACCCTGGGCAGGTCTGGGTCCAATTTGTGGTAGAGACTGGTTTTGTTCAGCCATGCTTGAGCGAGTAATAACAGGTCTGTGCTGCCCTTTGGTGTCTGGCTTAATGCGCACAACACTGAACACTGTGTCCCTGAGTAACGATTTTGTGTCCCTGAGTAACAATTCTGTGTCCCTGAGTAACGATTCTGTGGCCCTAAAGTCTCTGTGGCCCTAACTCTGTCCCTTAATACACACAGGTCTGTCTCTCTTGAATGACCGGAGGCTAATGGAGAATTCTAAGATGGCCGCGATTTATAGCTCCACCATTACACAGTGCTGGCTGGCTGCTGATTGGCTAATGCGATCACATGTCATGAATGCATTATGGGTCAGCGCGCCTTGTCTGCGCGCCTTCCCAGAGATCCCCACCCCATCTTCTCTGTCCATTTTCTCCGTCGCCACACATGTCGCCGCCATTTTTGGGAAAATTCGATCCGAAGTTTGCTAATCTTCGGATTCGTCGCGAATAGAATTTTTCCAAATCTTCGGAACGAATTCCACTTCGTCATGTTCAATTCGCTCATCTCTAGTTAAAATGATTAAACTCTATTTCTATTAGATTAAGCAGTAAGCACATGCATTTACTCTTTATTTACAAAATTTATATTTCTCAACTCAGAGCTCACATTCCAAATTTCATGGCACAACACAGAACCAAAGGTTACCATTTAAAGAATTCACATTTTTTTACTATCAGGTATTTTATTATTAATACAGTTCAATCCCTGGAATGACAATGGCCAAAGCCTGATAGAGGACACAAGATAAGAGAAGAGGACCGATTCAACAGCCCAGCATGAGCATACATTGCTATGAATACTCCTGAATACTGTTTACTTTTTTATTTTTACCAAACTAACAGTTATTGCACTTGTTAAGAACAAGAGCAATGCCATGTGATGCATTATGCAATATAATAAGATATTGTAATAGCTATTCCCTGTTACAAAGTTCAGTAAATTTATGTTGCCAGAAGGCAACAACCAAGATGTCAGTGACTGACGGGAATCTGCTCCCTACTTCCCAGCAGAGAAAAATGACTGACTGTCAAAGATGCAGGACTCCCATTTGAAAATGGGCAAGTCTGTCTAGAAGTAAGTTTATAGTATCTCCAAAAATGTGAAAGAAGTGAAAATGTATCTCTGAGTTCATCCTAAATAGGTGGATCATGCAATCATCTACCTGCAGACTCTATTGGACACAGCACTACGGTGTGGTAGCTATACAGCTGCACACCTTGCCACAATCAGAAGTTCTTAAATGGACCTTAACCCTTTGAGGACCTCAATTTTTTTGTTTTTAAAGTTCGTACACTTCAGTTGCTGTAACTAAGCCATTTCATGAAATAATTGGCAAAAAGCTAGATCCATTTGTTGTTTGTTGATAAGAACTAATATTTTGGCTCAAACCAAAAAAAAAAAGAGTTTTAAGTTCTTAATCAGATGATACACGCAATTACAAACATGGGACAAATACGTCCCTTGGTCCTCAAAGGATTAAAATATTCAGTTAGTTCCTTATCAAAGGCTATTTCATGCTTGTGGACTACTCTCTACTATTGACCTGGCTCTCAGACTATTACTGCTCTGCCTCTTCCCTGCCCTGACCTCATCTTGTTCCCTGATTATAATTTCCTGCCCCCACCTGACCTCCAACCTGTATGACTATATTCTGTGTAGTACATTTTGTACATTCACAACACATACTGTGTTGTGATTCTGTAATTTGTTTTGGTTCTGTCTGCAAGTTGGCTATTACTCTCCAGTGACACAGAAGATCCACTATACTCTGTGACAGTCCCGGAGCAGCTACACAGGTTACATATAGATAAATAAAAAAACATTGACCTATGAAGTCAGCAATCACCAAGACCAGATGACATACACACATAAGTCATCAGGGATATTGGCTCTGTTATAGCCAAGTTGCTATTTCTAATTTTCAAAGACACCTTACTGACTGGTATGGTAGAAACTGATTTGTGTAGAACAAATGGGTACCAATATTCAAAGAAGGGTCAATATGCACAGTATACAGGGAAACTACAGACCAGTCAGCCTAACATCACTAAGAGGTAATGTAAAGTACCTGAGGAAAAGGTAAGAGATTGTTTTCAAGAATATTTCTGCAATAAAGGTATCATAAGTAATTACCAGCATAGGTTTATAAAATATTGTTCTTGTCAGACCAACCTGTTAACAGTCTATGAGAAAGTGAATACATATTTAACTAGTGGAAGGTCAGTAGACATAGTATTGCTGAATTTTGCTAAATAATTCAGTACTGTACTTCATAAATGCTTATTTTGCAAAATCTATTACTGTTCAAGAAATTGTATGTACATGGATAGGAAACTGGTTACATGAATGGGCCCAGAGACTAATGCTAAATTCATTCTCTAAATGATGTAAGATTGTAAGTGGTGTGCCTCAATACTCCATCTTGGAGCCAATTCTTTTTAAGTTGTTTATTAATCATATTGAGGTTGAAATTAAAGCAGAACTAAACTTTCAAATTCTTTCCTCCATTCCAACAATGCACTGTCTGTAAGGTCCCTTGCCGATGACAGCATCTTTTTCTTGGCTTCCTTGCAGTGCAGTCTTCAGCCATCTTGACTGCAGGCCAGAAAATGATGTTTCACCCTCACATGTGTACAGTAGTTTATCCATTCCAGTGTCAGGGTGTGCTAAGAATATACACAGATATGCACATGCACAGATAAATGTAAATTCTAAAAAAGATTGCAAACAGGCAAGCCGGTTTGTTTTACTTTATGCATGAAAAATCACTGCTCCCTGCCAAACTGAATTTTTAAAATAATGTTTTGGTACATCTCTCCCAGAGCAGTGAATCCCCCCCAACGTCATTTGTTTGACAATCCCTGGCCTATCCTTTGCCTTCTGAGGAAGTGGTAACATGTGAAGGTGTGGAGCTTAATGACATAATCATGCTGACTGGTACTTTTCACTGGCGATCTCTTCAGAAAAGAATAGCTCATATGCTAACATCAGTTGGCTGAGTATTAGACTGTTTTTTTTTATGGATGGATGCTGACACCTTGTATATTATGCTTGCTGATTTACCATCTTGTAAGCGTGTGGCATAGCATTGCAGCAATCAATTAAATTAAAACAATGAGCACTAGTTTGTGCGGTGTTTGCTTTCTTACATATCTGGATTTTCCCAGGGAGTTATGCATTTTGAACCTTTTCCGGCTATTGCAGGCCTTCGCTACTGATTGGGGATGTTGAAGAAGCTAATCCTTTCTCATAGCAAGTGCTGCTAGACTTCTTATAGCTAAAGAGGTCTAATATCAGGGTGAGCATTCTAAAAGGGGATACTTGCTGGTGGCACTGTACAAATTGAAGAAGATCACTTAACCACAATAGCAATATACTGTATGTATTCCAGATGGTTTCATAATCAGCGGATCTGGATATTCCAAACACCATCCTCCAGGCAGAGCCCATCAAACAGTTATTAAACTTTCTGGAATACACATATTGCTATTGTGGTTAAGGATCTGGGAATGTTCTTGCATACACTCTATGGATGGCAGGATTGAACTCCAGACCAGAACTGATTTGAATTCCTGATTATTAAGCTACCTGGAATACAAATATTGCTATTGAGGTCAAGGATCTAGGCATACTGTTGCATCCCCTATATACTATAGATGACAGAATTTTAACTCCAGACCAGAACTGATTTAGATTCTTGCATGAATAGCTTGCTCTCTGTCTTTGAAGCTTTTTGATTTGATGCAAAAGTGGAGAACTATATTGGAGATCTATCACACCTTTTGGACTAGTAACTTCATGTCCCTCGGCTGTCCTCATCTGGATTTGAGAATTTTCACTCCAGCAAACTGTATGGAAACGTTTGAATTTACACTACTGGGTTTTCCTACAGTATATGGTTACTGTTCAAATGTTTTCCTGATGAAGATGTTTGAAGCGGTTGAAACGCATTAAGCTAACATGTGGATGTTGAATTGAAATAAGATCTGTGAACTTCACTTTGTAAACACTGGCTATGGTGCAATATAACTGTCGGGAAGCAGAAACCAGGGACAGAGACAGAAAGTGCAGTTAAAATCACACCTTTAATGAAATAGCAAATATAACATAGATCAGGAATGTAGTCAAAACAGAAGCCAGGGTTTGGATGCCAGTGCAGGTAATCAGATGATCTAAGGTCAGGAAACCAGAAATCAGCATAGTCAGGAGCCAAAAATCAGGAACAGGAACTGGAAGAGAAGTCAGCCAGACTGAGTTGTACACAGGACCACAGGCAGAAGCACACTGGAGATTATAGACCACGCAAGAGCAAGGAGGAAATGGGCTAAGTTGCTAAACTAGCAAAAAGGTCAGGCTGTAGGCTGGACTAATGAGGCAGGTAATGGTATCCAGGTGAGTCACTGTGGAGACAATGAGTGGCTGATAATTAACCGGCAGCTGAACAGCTTCTGAGCACTGAAAGAAAAGAGCTGTGCATTAAGTAGCAGGAGACCAGCCCTAACAATAAAATATTAATATTTGTATAATAAACTTCATGATTTTATGAATTAACTTTGTGGTACCATTTTCTATATGCCCAGAAAAACTATACATTGCTACAAGATTTTTTTCTGTTTTACATGTATTTCGGGATGTGGATATATAGGACAGAGAACCTTTATCTGTTAATGTATACATAGAAGTTTGGTTGATACCGATTGTTAAGGCTGTTAATTTGGGATTGTACTGATATCATTTTCTGGATCTGCATTTTATTTTGTTTTTTTTTTCTTTAGAATTCCCTTCCACAGGTAATGATATTAGCTGAGAGTGTTGATAAATTAAACAAACTTTTAGATGTTTTCCTCAGTAGGCATAACATACAGGGATAAAGGACACACACACGTTGAACAGGATGGATCTATGTCTTACCTTTTATGTAAATATTTAGAATACAGAACTCAAAAGTTAGATGGTCTTCCAATTTGTGGTAATATTGCTGAAAAATACATTGACAAGTTACAGCATAGGATAACACTAAACAGTGGAACAAATTAGCCTTAGGGATGGGTTGACATGCTAACTTATAAAAAAGTTAGAGGTGAAGTGTTAAGAGCAACCTAAATATGAAGGGTTAGATTAGGCTAAGTGTTATAGTTAGGGTCAGCAGTGGTTGCATGTTAAGAAACAGGTTATACGCTAAGTAGGTATCACATGATATTTGAAGTACACATGATATGTACCAAACTTGCTGGTACAGAAAAAATAATCCTATTTACTAATGGGGTTGAGACAATGGTTTAGTTCAAGCCTAGGTTCAGACTAAACTTTTATTTACAGAAGCAGTATTTCAATAACCATGGCCACATTTGGTCAATGATGCCACCACTACCCTCTCTCCTACCCTTCCCTTATATAGCTGATGACAGCTTGGGGAGTATCATCAGGATCATTCGTGTGCTTCAGGTCCATTAGGTTTTTTTCTTTCAGCAAGTTGACAGGCAGCAGACAAAATGATGCTATGAATTTTCTGGGAAATCTCAAACAATGTTTTTCGGTCTTTGGCATAGGTAAGCCCTTAAAATCCATGCTAGACTCAAAGGGGTTTATTTACTAAGGCTGGAGAGTCCAAAATCAGACTCCCTTCTGCATAGAAACCAATCAGCTTCCAGGTTTCATTGCCAAAGCCTTATTGAACAAGCTGAGGTTAGAAGCTGATTGGTTTCTATGCAGAAGGGAGTCTGATTTTGGACTCTCCAGCTTTAGTAAATGAACCCCAAAGGGTCTAGTATGCAGTTCAGAGAGTGGGGGACAGAGGAATCTATGTAATTTTTGTTTTCATTTTTGCAAAAGATTGATACATAACGATACAGTTTAAATTGCTGGCAAACTATATTTTTATTTACAGCACACAGTCTCCTGCGAAGGAGGGCCTTTGAATAAGTTTATGTGCCATTTTTTTTAAAGAAACCCAACAGGGAAATGTAATTTACCAGCAATTTAAAAAACTTTTCTTTTACTTTGAAAATGGCAGTGCTGCTGCTCACTTTTGTGTACATTGCAGAGATGTGACCCTTCACAGGCAGGATTAGAGCACCCCTAGGCATGTTCTTTAAAGGGATTGGGCATTTTTAATGTTTTTCTTTAAGCATTTAAACCAATCACTGCTCTTGGCTGAATTAATTTTTGTTTTGCATTGGTACATCTTTCCCACAGCAGTGGTTACTCACCCACGCCACCCTCTTGCTATTTTTTTTAAAAACTGCTTGCATATTAGCACAGAAAATGAGCATTTTTGATTTGACAGATTCAGTTCCTATTGTTTTCAATGGAGTTTGGTTTCTTAACACCGTTGAAATTCTTCTGAACTCCACTAGATCTAAACAGTAGTTGAGCTCATCCTTATTTATTAATCAGTTAGGTTTTCTTCCACAAGTCTTTAAACCTGTATACAACACAGATAAAGTACAAATAATGAAGCTGTTTTAACTGCCAAAACATGAGTATTTCTGTTCATCCAGTTGTAAGATTTAAACTAGTTTGCCACATAGTACAGCCCTCTCTTGCATGGGGGGGGGGGGGGGCCTTATATTTCTTATTTCTCTGCTGCAGTTAACCAATTCAGCCCCTGGTCCATTTTCTTCTAAAACCCCCTTGAGTCCCAAAGTGTTTTTTCATTCTGGCGATGTCTCATTTCTGCACATTATACCTTTTAGAACTTGTACTGTAGTGTCTTCTCTAATGTATTATACATTTTTTGGGGGTTTGACAGAGAGCGTTTCGGAATTTGGATACATACACCTTTGCTTCTTTTTTTTTTTTTCTGGGAATAAGTAGAGGAAAATAATTTTGCTATAATTCCTTACCCCCATATTTCTATCACAAAAAATTGTTAAAAAGTCTGCTGACTTACATTACGTTAGCGAAAATCTTATGTAACATAGCAAAAAAGTAGAGCTCAAAATGAGCATATTTACTATAGGAGAATATTCTACTTTCAATACTACATTGCACTGCATGCAGCAGGAAAAAACAGTTCAGTTAAATTGTTACTATAACATTGAGAATAGATTTAGCTGGGTTAATGATGGCACAAATTAGCACAACAGATTTTTTACAGATTTGTGATTACTAAAAATTTGCTTGATCCTGTATTAACTTATGTATGCATAAGATGCTTGCACAGCTAAAGCAAATATCATCCAGATCATCCAATGTCATTGTTGGGACCCTGGCTTAATATGGGGGGCGGGAATATTTTTGTTTAAGCATAAAATATATGTGTATACTGTATACTCATGTCTGCCATTCTGCTATCTCCTCTTACCAGTATGTTCCTTGTTAGCACATGATCACTCCTGCATATCTGATTGTGCTGCTTCTCCCTCTCCAAGACTTGGGGGTTGATTTACAAAGTCTCGGTTCACATTGTTGTGACCTGACAGTCAAGCGACTTACAGTGCGACTTTCAGGTCACAACAATGTGAAGACGTCAAGTGACGAAACGCGTTGGGCGTGACCTAGTGGACGTGATGTCAGGACAGTCCTCCCAGCTGTCGGCTGTGAGATCGCGGTGCAGGAGGTTCGTCCCTTAGTTTTTTCCATCGTTATTATAGAGGCTGTCATTGCTGGTGTCGGCTAGACACCTTCCTTGTGAGTGTTATACTTTACTAATAAAAGTTTACTGCTTTTAAACGTACTGCACCATCATATCTGTTCTGATTCCTCGAGCTTTGCCCATGTTATTGGAAGACCGTTTGCTGCCTAGCTGTTCCATATGTGCCTATTGGATCACTATTGGTTGCTGTTCCTCTACTGGGATATCCTGCAGATCATCGCTCCCAGAGGAAAATGCGATCATGCTGGTTTATAATTTAATCAGCATATAGTTCTGGTGAGTGTATTCATTTCATCTGGTGTCGGATTTGCACATGGGTGTTTGTTTCAAGATTGACATTAACCATTTCAATACCGTGCAAATTTTACACCTTCCTGCCCAGGCCATTTTTCAGGTTTCAGCGCTCTCACACTTTGAATGACAATTGCGCGGTCATACAACACTGTACCCAAACTAAAATTTTATCATTTTCTTCACACAACTAGAGCTTTCTTTTGGTGGTATTTAATCACCACTGGGGTTTTTATTTTTTGCTAAATTAACAAAAAAAGACCAAAAATTTTGAAAAAAAAACACATTTTTCTTTGTTTCTGTTATAAAAGTTTACAAATAAATAATTGTTCTTCATAAATTTAGGCCGAGATGTATTCTGCTACATGTCTTTGGTGAAAATAACCCAAATTAGGATGTATTATTTAGTTTGTAGGAAAGTTATAGAGTTCACAAACTATGGTATAGATCTGAATATTGATCAATCCTGAAGTACTGACGGCCAATCTAATTTCTTGAGGTCCAAGAATGTCAGAATAGTACAGATATCCCAAAATGACCCCTTTTTGCAGAGTAGACAGTCCGACGTACTTCATAAGAGGCATGGCGAGTTTTTTGAAGTTTTTTTGTCATAATTTTTTGGAAATGAAAAAATTAAAAAAATTATTTTCACTATTTTTTTTTTACATACTGTCACCAGTGCAGTACAGCGTCATCATATAACTGGCATGGCGGTGATCAGGGACACTGACTGGTGACAGTATGAAAAAAAAAAATATATATTTTTTAATTTTTTTTAAATTTTTTTATTATTTTTATTTTTTATTACATTTTTTTTTTTTTTTAAGATTTTTTTTCTTATTTTACTGTGACCAAAGTAGTACAATGTACTACTTTGGGGAAGTGATCAGTATTTTTTTTTTTCTTACACAATTTGCTTATAGCAAAGAATTACTTTGCTATAAGCAAGCATTTACCTGAATGAAATCGATTCATTCAGCTTTTCTTTTTTTTTTTTTTGTGCTTAGCTGTGATTTGGTCACAGCTAATCACATGACATGTGCATGTGATTAGCTGTGACCATTCACAGCTAGGCACTAGTATACAGTGGATGGCATGAATGAAGCCATCCATTGTATACAACTGTCATGTGACCTGCTGTGATTGGTCACAGCAGGTCACATGGTACCAGCAACGGGAGCCGGTACTCGGATCTGTCATCGGCCGTGTCCGAGGTACACGGCCGGTGAAAGATCGCGCTTCTGCGCCGCTCTGCATTAGCACAAACTGCGCATGTGCAGGAGCATACCAAATGGCGTGCACCCGGAATGCAGCAACACATTTGAAGCCGCCAAACGGCCATTGGCCGGGCGGCAAATGGTTAAGTTGATATTGGATTATCACTGTTTATGGTGGCTGAACTTATGTTTATATTTATGGATTTTATTTGTTATTTCTATTATTTATCTTTGCATTTTTTGTGAATACTTAGCGCACTCTTTATTTATATACAGTGCGACTTTGCCAGGAAACTTCCTGGTGACTTGAGTACTACTTTGATGCAACTTGATGTGACTTTGATGCGACTTTGAAGCTACTTTCAGGCAATGCCTAGGTAATCTTCCTGTAATGTTGGATCCAAATCATACCAATATAGATGAGGATACGACTTAGAGGCGACTTCCATTAAAGTCCTGTGGGCATAAGTCAGATAGAAGTCGCTTTAGAAGTAGTGCAGGAAACTTTTCTAAAGTTGGAGCAACTTCAGTAGTGCTAATTAAGACAGCTCTCATTGACTAACATGGGATTTCACATGCCATGTGACTTGGGGTCTCACAAGTCGGAACCCAAGTTGCGGCAGTGTGAACTGAGCCTAAAATCAGAGAGTGCAAAATCTGGTGAAGCTGTGCATAGAATCAGCTTCCAGGTTTTATTGTCAAAACTTAATTGAACAAGCTGAAGTTAGAAGCTGATTGGCTACTATGCACAGCTGCAACAGATTTTGCACTCTCCAGTTTTAGTAACCCCCGATGTCCATGGGAATTGCAAAAGGATACTTTCACTGATTAGATTATAAAAAATTCATTTATTCTTCTATCAATGAATACAGAACTGCATTATTTGTGCCTTTTATGTCTACCTGGCATTCAGCTTTAGGTGAAATGTATAATTATTTGACTGAAATACAGCTTTAAAGTACTTAGAGTTGGTATTGTACACATTTGTATATTTTTTCAACATGATAAATAGATGATAAAACAATAATTACTATAACTGAGTTACCTTTACCATTGAGTCTTATGACAACTTGGTTAGTAGGCAGATTTTTTTTAAAGAGCTCAGCAAACAGTTTAAGCCTTTTGCAGACATCTCCCCTTCCCTGTGGAAATAGGCTTAATACAAATGAAGAGGTGCCATTTAATAGAGTTGTGCAAAATCAATAAATATCACACTCATGTATAGATCTAATCAAACAAGCTTTCAAACAAAAGGGTAAATTTCACATGATGTGAATGAAGGCCTTATTGATTTTGCTCTCTTCTAGGAAAAGACTGTGGCCTAAAGCTATTAGTTGTGTCTTTTCTGTGTTATATTAGGTCTTGTAACAGAAACATCCGAACTGTGGCACAACAGATTTTGATTCCACCACTTTTCCTCCACTTGACAGACAAGTCAGCAGCTAGGGTGTACTTAGCTTTTTACAGTATCTCCAACAGAAAATGATGACCTTTAAAAGACAATCATTTTTTCATCCTTTGGGGAAACGACAAATATGACACTGGTAGTCTAAATTCTGCCAGTATTTTCCTGAAAAATGTCATCATATCAGGGCACTACATGGTGGTGTCATTATGCTGTTATAACACAGGGCAAAGTGGATTTCAGACTTTTGCTGTGCATTGCTGAGGTCTCATCCTGTACACCATTGGCACAGGTCATGAGTAAAGTCACAGCTTTTAATGTGCATGCTTATTCCAGGTAATTTTGAAACTACTGGATCAGTATGACAGTCAGGCATAATTTTTTTAACCACTTGCCCTCCAGAGGATTTACCCCCCTTCCTGACCAGGCCTTTTTTTGCGATACGTCGCTGCGTTACTTTACTTGACAATTGCGTGGTCATGCAATGCTGCACCCAAATGAAATTTATGTCCTTTTTTTCTCACAAATAGAACTTTCTTTCAGTGGTATTTGATCACCTCTGCATTTTTTTATTTTTTGCGCTATAAACAAAAAAAGACCTATAATTTTTGGAAAGAAAAAATATTTTTGGCTTTTTGCTATAAAACATATCCAGTAAAAAAATTTGAAAAGCAGATTTCGTCATAAGGTTAGGCCAAAATGTATTCTGCTACATGTCTTTTCTAAAAAAATCCCAATGCGTGTAAATTAATTGGCTTACGTGAAAGTTATAGCATCTACAAATGGCAGTATATATACTGGAATATTTTGTTTTTAATACTAGTAATGGCGGTGATCAGCGACTTATTGTGGCACTGCAGCGGGCATTCTGACACTAGGGGGAAATGACTAACTGCCACTGTCTTCCCAATGACACTAATACAGTGATCAGTGCTAACAAAAAGCACTGTCACTGTACTAATGACACTGGACAGGAAGTGGTTAGCAACTGGGATGATCAAAGGGTTAACTGTGTGCTGTGTTGTTTTTTATATTATGTGCTGTGTGTGTTTCACTAGGAAGACAAGCTGCTTTGTATTTCTCTGCTGTGCAGACCAATACAAAGCAGCCAGTTCATGCTGACAGGGGAGAGACCTGTGTTGTTTACACACAAACCTCTCCCCTTTCACTGTTCCTTGGCGATTGCTGGGTACCGGCGGGGAATCTTTGACCGTGACTCAATGATCAACAGGTAAAGCCGCCAATGGTGGCGTGGGTAGGGCTACACACGCACACACCCCCTACCCGGAAATGCAAAATCACGTATATATACGTGATTTTGCACAGCCCTGCCACCCAGTAGCAGTAGTTCTGCTATAGGGCGGTGGGGATACAGTTAAAAACAAATTCAGCAATGCCAGCCTCTATACGTCCTCACTAAAAGTTTCCTTTAAGAACATAAATTAATAAATAGTTTTTAAAAAATACATAAATTGAAATGGAAGTGAGAGTCAACATCATTTGTCATAATGTGTACACATGCATAGCTTTGTATTCCTCCAGCATTGACAGCTCCATGATCTGTACCCTGCTGCCAACTTCTCTGTTGCTTCTTCCAGATTGGTGTCCAATCCCTTCACATCTGTGTATGCACGCTTGAGTTACTTTATTCCAACACCCAGCTCCATTTGTGGAACAGAGGGGGTTATTTACTAAAACTGGTTTTATTGTCAGGTTTTATTGTCAAAGCTTAATTGAACAAGCTGAAGTTAGAAGCTGATTGGCTATCATGCACAGCTGCACCAGATTTAGTAAATATCCCCTGAGTGTATACGAGCAATTGTATTTAGTATGTACATTACAATATTCAGAACAAAGAAATGGGCAAAGGAAACTTCAACTTGTGACTGCTTTTATTTGCAAGTATGGTACCACCTGGGCTGAACATCAGAGAAGCAGCAATGCCTAGGGTGGCTAAGAATGGCAGGCAACACCATGCACATACTGTACAGTACATACTGAAGACATTACAGTATTCACCGACAAATCTGTGGAATTTGTGGAGTAGAAAAAGCCTCTAAAGAAGCCACCACAGACCGGAAAAGACACCCTAGGCCACAAACAAGCCACCATAGGCCGCACTGCCGCTTCACAAGAAGATCCACCATAGGCCGCACTTCCGCTCAGTTTCCCCGTCATAAGTTCCCCAGCAGGGTTGCAAGTCCGAACAGCGGATCGTAAGTACGAGGAAAGGAAATTAAATCAGGTCATAAATCCGAGGGCAGGTCGTAAGTCCGAACAAAAAAAAATGGTCGTAACTGTGGAAATTCATTAAACGGGTAGGTCGTTAAGCGAGGGATACCTATACTACACTGCACATGCACAAGAGTGTATGCACAAAAGAAAATGCTATGGGGTAAAGCTCTACCGCCTAGCAGTTTTTAAAGAAATTAGATACACTTGAAGTGTTTGACTTAGTGGCCAATCAAGGAAAACCTTAACATTATCCCTTGCAGTGAAGCTGCGCCCACACTGCAAAGGTTAACTGTTCATTTTGCTTAGGAGATAGAAGAAGCATTTTTACTTACCTGATCCTTCACTCCCCTGGTAGATGACAATCCCCCATGCTCTGACGGTGGATTGTTCCTCAGCATCGTCACATCCAATACAAGGATAGGGACCCTGCATTGGTCTTGATGATGTCAAAGCCCTAGACTGCTGGAGCATGGGGAAAAGATGCTGCAGGGAACAGTATAGCATTGTGGAGGAGTGGTGGATTGGGTAACTACATTTTCTTTTTTTGTTTCCCCTAGACATAAACTGATAACTAGCTCTTGCAATGTGGAGCAAACCTTTTATTTATTTTTCTAATAGAAATAAACACTATGTAATATATTGTGCTTCAAATTGCATATAGTGCATCATAGTAATGGTAGATAAAGATAAAGGGGACAATTCAGTACAGGTTATTGTATGCGTTTTGTCTGTCACGTGACCACATATCACATGCAATACTGAAAATGTCAATTCAGTATTGCTGGTATGTGGTGTTTACTGCAAATAGCAAAAATACTAGGTAAGTACCACATGAAAAGACCTTAAAGTCCATCAACAGAATGAAAAAATAATAAAGTGCATGCAATTAAGTAGTGGCCGAGGTATGTGGTTGTTAAGGAGCGGATGGCCACCGCTGTCCTCAACAACCAGTAACTGTCATGGTTGTTAAGTATTGGGCAGCCGCCATGTCCTTAATGACTGATGAGTCATCAGCTGTCAGTGGGGTTTGGTATGGTTCAGGAGGGGGGGTGCTCACTCCCCTTCACATCCCCCCCCTTCCTGACCTGCTGGGCTGCATACTCAGATAACAGTATTTTGGGGGGAATCACACGCTATTTTTTTTTTGGCATGGGGTTCCCCTCAAAATCCATAACAAATCCGAAGGGCTTTATGGTTGGGGGGACCCCACACCATTTTTTCCTGAATTTTTAATTCTTTTTTTTTTACATTCAGCTGTCAGCAGGGGATCTTCTGACAGGTGATTCTCTGACAGGTGATACATTATCACACGTTTTCAGTACTAAAATACCGCATGACTTAAAAAAATAACTCATGCGATAGTTTAGTAGCATTTTTTATTGAATGCCAACTTTTTTTTAAAAAATGCTGTGCGCTATCTTACCGCATATTTGAATGTGGTAAGTTTCCGCTTAGTGAATTGCCCCCATAATGATACAAAGTGAAAAAGTGCAATATATGAAATGATAGTTTGAAAGGAGCTATTTGTCAGAAATGACTTAATATGGGCCTCTCTGCACACAGATTGTTATCAGAAACTGTGTGATTGCATGGGTCTTGATTCATATTAAGGTTGTTTCTGAGGCAGGTGCCTCAATATTACAGACTACATGACAGTGCAGAACAGCATTTTTCACTTTGCTAGACTAAAATACAACACTTTCATGCTATAACACATACACTTGCAACCACAAAAGCTTCCCCTGGTTTTTAAGAGCTTCTGTGGGATGTCAGACACCATTATTTTGAATTAAGTCTGACAGTTCTGAGCTTAGCAGGAAAATGCATTTTATTGTTTAAAAGCATCCTTAATATTTACTTCTTAGGCCAGATTTAAGACTGTTTTTCTTGATTAACATTCAGTAAAGGGAACTACAGCCATGTCAATGACAAGATTTTTGGGGTTGATATTTATTCACTCAGGCCAAAGAAAGTTGGACAGTTTTTTTTTGTTTTTTTTTTAGATTTTGGAGTCAGACTTATAGTTTTAAATCATATTTATTATTTTCTGATACTAAAATACCACATTTGTAGCCAAGCCTGGTTTTATGTCCTTTGGCACCCATAGGCACCCATCACATAAACACCTCCTGCTGCAATCCTAGACTATCTTCTCCTAATAAATGCATAGGAACATACTACTGATAAAATTCTGAAATTCCATAAGCCTAAAGACACATTTTAGGAACTTTGTGGTGAAATAAATTCATAGGCTACCATTGCTGTCCTCCGTATTCTGAAGTGCTTGTTCCTTGGCTATCATTTTAATTTTTGAGTCGTTGAAAGAAAAAAGTTCTGACTCCACTCTGTCTTCATTCACTACATGTCTTTTTAAAGTCAGTGGCTGAGAACATATTAAGGCTGCATTCACTCTTGAGCGTTTTGTAGCTTGAAGCTCGAAGCTCCAAAAATAGCTCAAACTTAAAAAATCAATTGTGAACAATCAGGTGTGAATAGGCACCATAGAGAACAATTGAATTTTTAAGTTGAGCTTTTTTGGAGCTTAAAGCTCCAAGCTACCAAACGCTCAAGTGTGAATGCAGCCTAAAGCAAGAGACATGAAGCATCTTAGAAGGAGGTCAACAATGGCAACCAACCTATTTTGGCAGATTGCATATCCTTTAAAGACACCTTGTTAGGTCTCTGAAAGGTTAAAACCATTAAGCCCCTGCAGTATAAGATAGCATATATTTACCTTTCTGGTGCCCTTTTCTGGGGGAGTTTGATACCTGTGACCTTTGCTGTGTGGTGGTTCTTTTCTATGACCCCACACTCTCAGAAGTGTTCAATGCTAAAGTAGCCTTCTGAAGTTGCAGTGGTGGAACAGAGGAGAGGTTGGAGAAATGCACCACTGAAGAAGTGATTATATGTTGTCTTCTATTGCAGGGACCAGCTGAAATATAATATTTAGAGACCTGATGGACTAGTCATTTTGGAAGAAATTTCCCCAGTGGAGCACAGATAGCACGAAAAACAAAAACAAAACAAACAAAAAGAAACTGGCAGGGCTTTCAGTATCATACAGTATATGAATATGATTAATGAAATTCTGTCAGTTTAACAACTTTCTGTCTCGAAGCTGTATTTAAATTTTTTTACCATGATGTTCCATGCACTGGTTACATTAATATAGGTCATATGGTAGAGCTAGCAGCTGGACATTATTTTAGATCTTTCATGTCACATACAGAATCCAAGGACCAATTAGTAAGGCTTGCTATCATGTGATTGCTATGATAGTGAATTATAGTGATCAAATGGCTCTGTGTAAAATGATTTAGGCAAATTAGTAACAGAGTTGTAGTCATGTTACCAACACAAAATGACTCTGCAAAATTGGACTGGGCCTCTTGGCATCAATGACCTCTGGTTGGGAAAGGGTTAAATTACATTTACATTTTTTTTTAAAGTTTATTTAATCTTTATGTTTTAAATGTATTACATTTTTATCAACATCCCCACCACCACCACCACCTAACCACAGCACAATTGAAAAGCTCAACATGGTTTGATCGTAAGATGAACTTTTACTGTGACAATTTTCAAGATCAGGGCATAGACTGTGGTTTAAAAAAGTATTAACGGAACCAGCCTTTCTGTCTGGCTCAAAACCACAAAACAGACTTCTGCTAAGAGAAAAGAGATTCAGTTTCCCAATGATTTGTGATTCTGTTTGAAAGTATTTGTCTAATTACCGGATTCCCTTAATCTTTATTGTGATTTATGCATTTTTATTTTTGAGAAATATTTTTTCTTGCTCAATTTCCAAAGATTCATTTAGGCATTTCAAAACTTGTATTTTGATGGCAATCTGTTTATAAATACTCTCTTGTTGAATGTTATTAATAGGTTACGTGCAATGTGCTCGACTGAAAAACTCCATCCAGCACGACTAATTCAGATAATTAATTTGCAAGAACATTAACACCATCAAATGAGCCAGCTAAACCGGTAAATTTAAAGTAAATTAAACTTAATTTGCAGGTTATTGCAATTAAGTCTGTCTTGTCTTTCTGAGGGATTTCAACATCCTCAGTATTTAAGAGGCAATCATAATGCATGCAAGTAGGCGGGCTTTTTGGCTAATTAACACAAGAGTCTAATCTGCTTTTCAATTAGGATAGATGTTTATTATATGCCAGCGACAGTGTTGCAATTCAGATCAGCATAACAGGGGCGCATGGCATAATTATAGCTGAGACGAACATCTCATGCCGAGCCTGTTTAGGGGTTAATGAGACATTGGCAGTTTCCAGCTGGGGAGATCGAGCCAGTTTAGTGAGGCTTCAAGAGGAAACCACCCATAGGGGTTTTCTTTGAAGTGTCAAAAGGTCCCCTTGTTCAGGGTGGCTTATGTTTCATTTGTCTGAGTGGCATATCAAAAATTGATGAGCTTTCAGCAGCAGTCTTCATGACATTAATTCACCAATTGTGTTCCTAATAGTTTCATCCTTAAATACATCTGGCTGACAATACTGCTATAAAAAAAAGTTAATGTTGTGAAAACAATGAGAGGAACTTGCGCCACTCAAACTAGAATTATAAAATAAATGTTCTTAAAGAGAGTGACCTACACCTTGCAAGCCATTAGTTCTTGGCATTCTGGGGTTTTGTTCAACTCTTTCACTTCACTAATTAGGCTTCCTGCATACAGCACAAAAGGTTGGGGGATGCTGTGTGTTGTGAGGCAAGAATTTCACAGACTGAAACTGATTTTGTCTGATTTGTGTTACAATTTAACATTCATATTGGTAATGCAACTTTGTCATAGAACTAGGGAAATCCTACAAATTGTTGCGTTGCAATGGAGGAGAATAATGTTATGTTTACTTAAATCCCGATTCCAAAATCAAAACCTACGGCGTAGGCAGGTTCCACTTCTCCCCCTAAAAACCCTTTGTGGGTGGTTGTTTTTTTGTGTTTTTGTTCTTATTGTAGTTGGGGGCAGGGTAGAACAGTGTGCACACATGATGCAACTGTGACGTGTACCTATACTATAAGATTTCAACTCCCACCATGCCCACAAAGGCAATGGGGTTGCTCAGTGATCTGCATTATCAATCAGAGCATTGCATGTAACACTGTCAAGTGACATCACCTGCATGATGATGACAATACCTGTAGAGCAGAGAAGTAGAGACTGTGTTCTTGGTAGCCAGGCTGCTGAGGTAAGGGCTGTATGACAGTAGACAATGAGGTTGGCGTTAAAGTGATTCTAAAGGTAATTTTTTTCTTTAATAACAAACATGCTATTGTTACCTGTATTGGGGCTGCTCTGTGCAAAACCATTGCACAGAGCAGCCCCAATCCTCCTATTCTCAGATCCCCCACTGGCACTCCTTGGCTTCCCCCTCCTGCCAAGTGCCCCCGTAGCAAGCAACTTGCTCTGGGGGCACTCATGCAGGCTTGCTCCCAAGCCTGCTCTGTGTGTTCATTGACACGCAGAGTGCAATTTAGCCCCTCCCTGCACTCCCTCCTTACTGACTGTGACTGACAGCAGCAGGAGCCAATGGCTTCTTCTGATGTCTTTCTGTCCAGTGAGGTGAGAGAGAGTCAAGAGAGCTGCTGCCCTCGTGCACATTGCTGGATCAAGATCAGGCTCAGGTATTTATGGGGGGGGGGCTGGGGTAGCTGGAGGCTGGATCTGCAAGCAGAAGGCAGAGATTTGCAGAGGTTGCATTAAGGTAAAAAAAACTTGTACCTTTAGTGCCACTTTAAGCTTTAAATGTAATCTCTGGTCTTTTGACAGATTTTTTCATACTTATTATTTATGATCAATTTTAATTGCATTAGCTTAGTGCAAATAATCCAGTTTAAGAATGCTAATGGAAAAAAAAAGATTTTCTATGTAAGTTTGAAAACGTGCACCTATATGTTAGATGCTATATTTGCATTTGGATGAAATATAGATAAAGTTTATTTTATAAAGGTTAATGCACTATATGAGTTTTTTCTTTTTTTTGAGGTGGACTAATTTTGAACACCGTTGGAGTTATTGATGGGACATTTTGCGTATTTTCATAAAAATTATAGTGGACTTTATATTGGTAGTGGATTCATTTTATAATAATTGGGTATCTATATGATTATATTTGCTTTGGAACATTTGTTAATAACACTGTCATATATATAGTTTGGTACACCTTCAGGGGAAGGTGTTGTTTGTGTTATAGGGTAATTATAGTAGGATAGGAGATGGCTGATTTCTAAATATTTGCATTCTACATGAGCAGGTGCGTCCACTTACATACAATTGCTTTTGAGTCCATCTAGGTTTGAGAAAAATGGAAATGTTTTTCATCTTTTTCAGTTTTTTTGGACCTAAACCTGAAGGATAGGAGGTAAAATGAATGCACGGCTGTTCTTATTTACCCACCAATAGACTATACAGTAGACCGTTAGGTTTTGTGCTGAAGAAGAAAGAAAAAAACTGAATGAACACAGATGCCACAAAGTGACATTCATTCTATTCTGCTGCAGTTCAGCATGAAATCTGTTCACGGATCCCTTGCTGATTGGAACAGATGATACCCCTGTAAAAGGGGCCTAAAGTGACATGGACCTGTGTGCACTTCAAACACTCAAGCAAGTGCACAGGTATTTATAAAAAAAACCCCTTCTCCTGCAGCTGATTGGATGATGTGAACACAGGTTCAACTCACAGAGCATTACCCTTATAAAATTAGGCACTTTAACTGTGCTTTACTGCATTTGACTCCATTCAAGTTAAAAAAGCTTTACTCGAGCTGGTGAAGCTGTGTTTACTTCAGTCATCCAGTTATGTGCAAGGGAAATTCCTGTTTTTAAAACCCATGCGCATGATTGGTTATTTGAAGTGAACACAAGATCATGGGGCTAAGCGAACTTTCTACTACCTGGTGGGTCAGATATTACCTGATTGAAAACAACAGACAGTCAGAAAGGCTCACTGAGATTTTGAGCATTCTCTGATATGCAAATGACTGTTAGCTGTATCAAAATACTAACATTTGTATATACCGGTACTGTATGCAACAGCAAATAAGTAATACGTGAAAGCTATAGCAAAACCTCTCTTAGGTAAATATTACAGTAACTCAGAATTAATGCTATGTATGTATACTATGTATGTAAAAGTCAATACCAAATTTGTCAATTAGCAGATATATCAAGCGTAGCATATACCTACTTCCCTGTACATGACTTTTAGAAGGTTTTAGTTTCCAGTGTATAATGTGGAGAAGACATAAAATACCTACAGTCTTGTCTTCAAATTGGTATTTGACATTCTCCAAGCATGCTTTAGTTCCATGGAGTGCAAATAGGGGCAAATCTTTCAGTGGAAAGAAAGGCATGAGAAGGCACCTCCATGTTTTTTGCTGTTAGGTAGTTGGGTCAGTTTAACCATGATATCCTGATATGTTTACATGAAATACAAGGACGGTATAATAAAATGAATCACTTAAAGTATATCCAAATTCAAGAATAAATAATTTACTATCACTTTCTAGCCCTTGGACCAGGAACCTGCTTAATTTGAAACAGTTTTTAAAGAAGTGCTTCAACACTCAACATGAGGATTCCCATTGTGACCTATGGGGGTTTATTTACTAAAGCTGGAGAGTGCAAAATCAGACTCACTTCTGCATAGAAACCAATCAGCTTCCAGGTTTCATTGCCAAAGCTTCATTGAACAAGCTGAGGTTAGAAGCTGATTGGTTTCTATGCAGAAGGGAGTCTGATTTTGGACTCTCCAGCTTTAGTAAATAAACCCCATGGTGTCAATTCATGTTACATGAAGTTTGTTACTGGAAATCCAAAAAAGAATACAAGCTTCTTTAAGGGAGCGTCATGTAGTTGGTCCCTACAGTATATACTTCAATAGAGTGTCTGAAAAATGCCTGGAAATGTGTATAATGTGCACATTTTTATGCAATTCTTTGTTTTTCATTCTCCTAGTAACTAGCTTTTCAATGGCTAAAACAAAAAAGCTTGTGAAAACACGCATTAAAGAAAAGCTTCAAAAAATGCTTGAAGAAGCTCAAGCTCAGGTGTAAACTGTGACTTTTTTTTGTTTATTCAGACATTTTTTTCCTCAGCTTTCACCTGGTAATCTTTCCAGTATAATTCCTGTTTTAATGGGACAATGCTCACTGCTTTGTCACCCTAAGGCAGGACTACAGAGAACCTCCCCTATTTCCTAATAGCATTGGGATAGTGATGAACTGAGCAGGGCTAATAATACTGATTAAGTTAAAACAGCGGCCACAGCCCTGCAAACATTTTTTTTTTTTAGTGGAAAAAAGTACTGTAGAAATGGTTACACTTTGGATCGCGTTCATAAACTGAAAAGACCAGAAATTGTTTGCACATACACTATATTGCCAAAAGTATTGGGACACCTGCTTTTACATGCACATGAACTTTAACCTCCCTGGCGGTATGATTCTTTCCGATTTTTTGTGCTGAAAGCGGTACCATTTTTTTGCATGAAAATATGTCGTTTTTTATTGTAGGCTGTAATTTTTAGGAATAACTCACTGAAATCTGTACGAACAAGAGTCTAGTAAACATTCCGGATATGATAAAACTTGAAACACTAAATCATAAATTATAATTTAATAAATAATCATAAAAAAATAATAATATAATAATAAATTTAATTCAATAATATAATCAAACCAAAAACACTGAAATTTGAAATACAGAGGCAAATTCGCACATCGCTGAGCAAAGTCGCAAAATCGTTTTCAGTGTCTGATGACGAATTTCCCCACAAATCATTATCACTCAATTCTGCAAGTGGTTCTAATTTACTATTGCTGTTCTAAAACCACTTTTCACGTAAAGGGACGCTTTTTGGACGCCATGGACTTTTCTAAGTTTCCAGGCAGAAAGAACAGTCAAAATGCAGGCAGGGAACAGGACAAAGCAGTAGGGACAAAATATATGTGAAATGCATTGAAACAGCAATGACAGCAAAAATTAAATTTTTTAAAAATTTCAAATTTCCCGCCGGTTTCGGCGCCCGTACATCCTGATGTCACAGGGACCGGAACACGGAAGCCGGATGCCGGCATCGACTAGAGGAGATGGCCGGGGACGCTGCAGGGGACACATTGCGGGAGCGAAGGACAAGGTAAATGCTGCAGGGACTCCCTGAGCAACGCCGCATGGTAAGCCCGAGTGTAGCTCGGGGTTACCGCTCTTGGTATTGAAATTTTACCACGAGCTACACTCGGGAAAACCGCTAAGGAGGTTAATGGCATCATAGTCTTAGTCCGTAGGGTTCAATATTGAGTTGGCCCACACTTTGCAGCTATAACAGCTTAAACTCTTCTGAGAAGGCTGTCCACAAGGTTTAGAAGTGTGTCTATGGGAATGTTTGACCATTCTTCCTGAAGCACATTTGTAAGGTAAGATACTGATGTTGGATGAGAAGGCTTGGCTCGCAGTCTCCACTCTAATTCATCCCAAAGGTGTTCTATCAGGTTGAGGTCAGGACAGTTAAGTTCCTCCACACCAAACTTGCTCATCCATGTCTTTATGGACCTTGCTTTGTGCACTGCTGCGCAGTCATATTGGAACAGGTAGGGACCATCCCCAAACTGTTCCCACAAACTTGGGAGCATGAAATTGTCCAAAATGTCTTGGTATGCTGACACCTTAAGAATTCCCTTCACTGGAACTAAGGGGCTAAGCGCAACCCCTAAAAAACCAGCCCCACGCCATAGTCCCCCTCCACCAACGTTTACACTGCGCACAATGCAGTCAGGCAAGTACTGTTCTCCTGCCAACCGCCAAACCCAGACACATCCATCTGATTACCAGACAGAGAAGTATGATTCCTCACTCCAGAGAACTCATCTACACTGCTCTAAAGTCCAGTGGCAGTGTGCTTTACACCACTGCATCCGATGCCTTGAATTGCACTTAGTGATATAAGGCTTGGATGCAGCTGCTTGGCCATGGAAACCCATTCCATGAAGCTCTCTACGCATTGTTGTGCTAATATGAAGTTTGGAGTTCTTTACCTATTGACTCTGCACACAGTTGGCAACTTATGCGCACTGTGAGTTTCAGCATGCACTGACCCCGCTCTGTCATTTTTATGTGGCCTACCACTTCATGGCTGAGTTGCTGTTGTTCCCAGTTGCTTCCACTTTGTTATAATACTACTAACAGTTGACCGTGGAATATTTAGTAGCAAGGAAATTTCACGGATGGACTTAATGCACAGGTGGCAAGCTATCACGGTACCACGCTTGAATTCACTGAGTTCCTGAGAGCAACCCATTCTTTCAAAAATGTTTGTAGAATTAGTATGCATGCCTATGTGCTTTATTTTATAAACCTGTGGCTATGGACGTGATTGGAACACCCAAATCCAATTATTTGGAGGGGTGTCCCAATACTTTTGGCAATATAGTATATATGTTGTTCCCGTTGCTGTACCATGATTGTGCTTTACTGCTCATCACATCTTACATCAAGTCTGTGGGTCAGCTTCGATCCATGATGTGTCCCTCAACACAATTCTTTTACTAGATACAGTACGTGCCCTATACTATTTTATCTCAACAATCATTTAGCAAGGATGCTTATTACACAAACATAGTAGTGAAATACAAAACTGGGTCCTTATCCTTTGTGAAAAACAAAACTAGAACAAAAGAGTTTGGCTAGAAAAGCACTTTAACCTGAACATAGGTCGTTACAGAGGAAATAGCTACAAAATGGTACAGTATGAATGGAATTTCCCCCTAAGACAGTTGTCATCAGAACAGGTATCCCCATTGAAAGATTTTCTCTAGTTAGTGAAGGTAGCTGTCAGCAGACATCCCTGGCATGTACCATTTGACATCCGAAAGGGGGTGATAGAAATGACGCCAATTTGACCTTGGAGTTGGGGGTGGAGTAAAGAGCTTTCAAAGCTGCTATAATTGGACCGCTAACCCCAAATCTCTCCAGGACCAGAAACATATAAGGCTAACTAAATCGGTCAAATGCTTTTTTGGCATCCAAACTCAACAAGAGAGTAGGAGTCGAGGACTTATTAACAAGATCAATCAAGTCAATAGTCCTCCTAGCATTATCCGCGGCATGTCTAGCCAGTACAAAACCCACCTGATCTCTGTGTATAAGCTTGGAAATACAGTTGGCCAGTGTGTTAGCTAATATTCACCTAGATGTATGCGCGCGTAAAATAATCACGTGGATGTGACCCCTTCAGTATATCCCAAAACAGAGACAAGAGGTGGAGGTCAGGATGCCAATAAAGGACTTGTAATATGAGTAAGGAAGACCGTCTGGTCCTGGAGATTTGTGTGTAGGGAGATGTTTGACAACATCCAATAATTCTTCGGTAGAGATGTCCGCGGTTAGAGCTGTTATATCAGCTGGTGACAAGCGTGGTAGTCGTAAGGAGTCAAAACAAGCATCAAAGGCAGCAATATGAAGGGGGGGTGGGTATCAGGGACTAGGCAGGTATATAGCTTCTCATAATATTCCCCAAATACAGTAGCCATAACATGCTGGTCATAGGTAGGTTTGCCATCAGACTGGAGTAGGTGACCTTGCAGTGAGGGAGATGCTTGAGATTTGAGTCTATTTACAAGCATGCGATGCAGTTTGTTAGAGAATGCATTTTTGCCTAGCTCAAGCAAGGGACTGGAAAGTTTTGTGCAAGTCAAAGGCTCTGATTTGGTGGCATATACAAGACACTTTCTGAAGCCGAGGTATAGATGGGTTGTCTATTAGTCGTCTTTTGGCTAAGGACAGTTGGCATAAAATAGATTGTTTGGCACTAACAGAGGCCTTCTTTAAACAAGTGCCCATGGAAATACAAAGGCCTCTGAATACAGCTTTGTGAGCCTTCCAGAGGATTGAAAATGAGGCTACCGAGCCAACATTGGATTGAAAATAAGCATCCAATCGCTGAGAGAGTTCCTCTCAGAGGTGATCCGAACATTAGAAACTCTCATTGAGGTGTCAGTGACAGACCCTAGAGAGGTGACATAACCAAGTTATAATCCCCCCCAACAATCATGCGCTGGGTAGATAGGGAATCTAATTTATCTAAACTGACCAGAGTTAGGTGCATACAAGTTCAGAAGCACAAATGGGGAACCCTTGTACATACATTCCAGTAAAAAATAGCGACCAAGTGGGTCAACGCTGGAGGAGGAGACCCACAGGGAGCAGTTTTTTCGGATCAAAATGGTAACTATTTTCCCGGAGGGGTCAAAAGCTGAATAGGATTGTGGAAAATTTTTAGAGGCAAAACGAAAAGAGCCATCCTGTTTAAAGTGAGTTTCCTGAATAAATATGATGTCTGCTCCCGAGGATCTGAATTCCTGGAAGCACTTCCTTCCAGGCTTGGCAGGTGTCCAGATTTTCTGTGGAGTGGCAGAGGGCCTGAATGGGGTAGGAGGCAATGGAGGGCCTCGTCTGGCAGGGGAGGAAGTCCTAGCTGTTTAAAGAAGGAGTTATGAAGGACATGGAGTATGACTTGGGCGTTATCTTTGGAGACAACTAGTTTGAAGGGAAATTATGCTGCTGGAGATGAGAGGTGACTGGCTTCAAAAAATTACTGGCTCCTTTAAATTCCAAAGACGGCTTGTCGCGGGTAGAGGCGAGTAAGACTTCTTTGCTGTCAAAGTAGTGAAGGTGGATGATAACATCTCTTGGCCTGTTGTCCTCAGAAGGTTTCGGGCCTTACGATCTATCTATGGGCGCGATCCATTTGCCAATCAACATCCGGGACCTTGGGACCTAGGGACCTAGAGTAGTGAATAGAGACAGCAAATGGCGTTGAAGTTGGGAGTCAGAAACTGTTTCGGATATGCCACGAATACAAATATTCTGATGACGCTCCTTGTTTTCCAGAAAGTCCTGGTGGAGTTGTAACTGGGACACGGAGTGTTTCAGGCTGGCATTATCCTCCTCTAGAACATGGACATATTGTACCAGCTCATCAAATTTAGACTCAAGGTGGTCTGTGCGGTCTCCTATCTGAGTAATCTACCCCCTAAGCTCCTGAGACAATTTCCCAACTTCAGCTGAAATAGTGATGGTAATGTTATGAAGAAATACTTGCAGTTTGTCCTCTAAGGTGTCGACCATCAGAGAAGGGACCACCAGTGAAGGATGTGAGGCTGCAGGGGGCTCTGTGTCTGTCCTCTCCAGCTCCTGGATCCTCTGGAGCACTCACTGGGGCCGCCGTTGCTACTCAAGGCTGAGGATGCAGGCCTAGTGAAGAAGCGGTCCAGCACTGAAGGCTGGGGGTCTGGAGGCGTGAGCAGTTTCCAGAGCCCAATTTCTCCCATGGGAATGCCTGGGTAGTGCACAACCTGGGAAAGAGCTCTCCCGGAGCTGTAGGAGCTGTAGAAGCGGAACGGGAGGACCGTGAAGGCTGAGGATCAGCGGAACTCCATCTTCAGGTGTCCACCATCTTGGACCGCCACGAATGCACTCCCAGAAATCTTATTTTAGGTGTTGAACTAGAACCTTCTATTTATTAAGTCCTCCCCTGTCACATCCTTTCATACGCTATATCTTCCAACTGTGGTAAGGTACATTCTGCTTCTGTTTATATATATACAGTATATGTATATTTTGCAAGTTATGTGCAACCAAACACCATGCTCACTATTATGTCCACGGGCTGGACCCATAGCAGCCACATGAGCTACTACAGCAGAAATTTTGCTACGGTTTTATTATTCCTTTTTCAGTATTACAATACTATGTTGATAGACTGCAAAAAAATCATCTAGGGCAATGTATACTGAGCCTTATGAATGAACATCAACAAAAGATACTGTATATATCTTTAAAAAAAAGTCAGACTCATTCGTAAATATGTTTTGTGAGGTAGGTCATAATATCCCAATATTTTTCAGGACCAGCACAAGTGTAAGTAATATTGACCTATCCTCCTACATTCTGAAGTCCATATCTCAAAGGAAAACTTCACATGTTGACTTAAAGGATGTTTTTTCCCTGTAAATACATTGGAAATGTGCATTTTAAAAAATTAGCATCATCTAAAATTTGTTTCTGTGCCACAATAAAAAACACTTTAGTCACTGACTTCCATATAAAATTCAAGCAATTTACCGTATATCCGAACATCTTATTTTCTACTGTCCTTCTGACACGATAAATCGGAGGTTCTCAAACTTTCTAAACAAAGGGCTAATTTACTGTCCTTCACTTTACTGTCCCATTGTTTGTATCAATGAGAGGAATAGTATTTCCTCATTGGTGTCAGTGGAAGGAATAGTGCCACATCTTTGTGTCAGTAAGGGGAATAATGACTAATTTTTGGTATCAGTGGGAGGCATAGTGCTTCAAAGATAGGTCGGAGGCAAGCAAAGGCCTGCACTTTGTGGAGCACTAATCTAGATCTTATTGTTAAATTTCCAAACTTTCAAATTTCAAATCACCCTTCTGAATTCTCATGGCATTCTCAAAAGGCAAACCTATTATATGGACTGTTTCCAGCAATTACTGTATGTTTGATATTATAGCCTTTAGAGTAAACTGGTCTCCAACATCTTAGCCCATTCCACCCTACACATTGCTTCCAATCTCTATATTTCGACTCTTAGCTCTCTTAGGTCCTCTGTAACATCTTCAATCTTTTCTTCCCTTTGGATTCCCCTAAAAAATTATTTGGGAAACTTTTTCTTATTCTTCTCAGATGGTAAATTCATCTAAGAGTGTTGGTTCCTATAGGTACTCATAAGATTTTCTTTTTATAATTGTAAAATTATATGTTCATCTCATTTTTAATTCTCTATATACAGTGAGGAACAGAAGTATTTGAACACCCTGCGATTTTGCAAGTTCTCCCACTTAGAAATCATGGAGGGGTCTGAAATTCACATTGTACGTGCATTCCCACTCTGAGAGACTGAATTTTAAAAAAAAATTCAGGAAATCACATTGTATGATTTTTAAAGAATTTATTTGTCTTGCACTGCTGAACATAAGTATTTGAACACCTAAGAAACAGCTAGAATTCTGTCTCTCAAAGACCTGTTACTGTGCCTTTAAAAAGTCCACCTCTACTCCACTCATTAATCTAACTTAGTAGCACCTGTCTGAGCTCTTTAAAGACACCTGTCCACCCCACAGTCAGTCAGACTCCAACTACTACCTTGGGCAAGACCAATGAGCTGTCAAAAGACACCAGAGACAAAATTTTGGACCTCCACAAGGCTGGAAAGGGCTATGGGGCAATTGCCAAGCAGCTTGGTGAAAATAGATCAACTGTTGGAGCAATTGTTAGAAAATAGAAGAGGCTAAATATGACTGTCAGTCTCCCTCGGACTGGGGCTCCATGCAAGATCTCACCTTGTGGGGTATCACTGATGATAAGAAAGGTGAGGAATCAGCCCAGAACTACAAGGGAGGAGCTGGTCAATGACATGAAGAGAGCTGGGACTACAGTTTCAAAGGTCACTGTCGGTAGAACACTATGCTGTCATGGTTTCAAATCATGCATTTCACGGAAGGTTCCCCTGCTCAAGTCATCACATGTCCAGGCCGATCTGAAGTTTGCCAATGACCATCTGGATGATCCAGAGGAGGCATGGGAGAAAGTCATGTGGTCAGATGAGACCAAAGTAGAACTTTTTGGTCTAAACTTCACTCGTCGTGTTTGGAGGAAAAAGAAGGATGAGTTGCATCCCAAGAACACCATCCCTACTGTGAAGCATGGGGGTGGTAACATCGTGCTTTGGGGGTGCTTTTCTGCAAAGGGGACAGGCCGACTGCACTGTATTAAGGAGAGGATGAATGGGGCCATTTATTGTGAGATTTTGAGCAACAACCTCCTTCCCTCAGTCAGAGCACTGAAGATGGGTCATGGCTGGGTCTTCCAACATGACAATGACCCTAAGCACACAGCCAGGATAACCAAGGAGTGGCTCCGTAAGAAGCATATCAAGGTTCTGGAGTGGCCTAGCCAGTCTCCAGACCTAAATCCAATAGAACATCTTTGGAGGGAGCTGAAACTCCGTGTTGCTCAGCGACAGCCCCGAAACCTGACAGATCTAGAGGAGATCTGTGTGGAGGATTGGGCCAAAATCCCTGTTGCAGTGTGTGCAAACCTGGTCAAGAACTACAGGAAACGTTTGACCTCTGTAATTGCAAACAAAGGCTTCTGTACCAAATATTAACACTGATTTTCTCAGATGTTCAAATACTTATGTTCAGCAGTGCAAGACAAAAAAATTCTTTAAAAATCATACAATGTGATTTCCTGAATTTTTTTTTAAATTCTGTCTCTCAGAGTGGGAATGCACCTACAATGTGAATTTCACACCCCTCCATGATTTCTAAGTGGGAGAACTTGCAAAATCACAGGGTGTTCAAATATAATGTTCGTATTTGCCGGCGTATAAGACGACTGGGCGTATAAGACGACCCCCCTACTTTTCCTGCTAAAATGTAGTGTTTGGGCTATACTCGCCGTATAAGACTACCCCTCTTCCAATGCACACCAGTGGGAGGAATAGTGTCCCATCATTGATGTCAGTGGGAGGAATAGTGCCCCATCATTGGTGTCAGTGGGAGGAATAGTGCCCCATCATTGGTATCAGTGGGGGGAATAGGTGCCCCATCATTGGTATCAGTGGCAGGAATGGTGCCCCATCATTGGTATCAGTGGCAGGAATAGTGCCCCATCATTGGTATCAGTGGAGGGAATAGGTGCCCCATCATTGGTATCAGTGGCAGGAATGGTGCCCCATCATTGGTATCAGTGGCAGGAATAGTGCCCCATCATTGGTATCAGTGGCAGGAATAGTGCCCCATCATTGGTGTCAGTGGGAGGAATGGTGTCCCATCATTGGTGTCAGTGAGGGGTGGAATAGTGCCCCATCATTGGTGTCAGTGGGGGGTGGAATAGTGCCCCATCGTTGGTGTCAGTGGGGGGGAATAGTGCCCCATCGTTGGTGTCAGTGGGGGGGAATAGTGCCCCATCGTTGGTGTCAGTGGGGGGGAGGAATAGTGCCCCATCGTTGGTGTCAGTGGGAGGAATAGTGCCGCATCGTTGGTATCAGTGGGAGGAATAGTGCCCCATCATTGGTATCAGTGACACCAATGATGGGGCACTATTCCTCCCACTGAGACTTGCTGACCCTGTTCTCGTATGGTGCTGCTGCAGCCAGCATATGTGGTTGCAGCAGCACCTCTACACAGAACACTTACCTGCTGCTCCGGCACTCAATTTTCGCGGGGCCGCTCGGCTCCGCCCCTCGCCGGTGATTGGCCGCCTGTGTGCCTTTCCTGAGCTACAGTTCTGGCGGCCAATCACCGGTGAGGAGGCGGAGCCGAGCAGCCGCACGAACATCCAGTGGCCGAACTGAAGGAGACGCCGCGCTTCCTGGACCGGATCGTCGTGGGACTGGATCCAGGTAAGAGACATCAGCCCCTGCAAACCCCTGTACTTAATGCCGCAGCCCCCCTAACATGTGTACCGGCGTATAAGACGACCCCCGACTTTTGAGAAGATTTTCAAGGGTCAAAAAGTCGTCTTATACGCCGGCAAATACGGTACTTCTGTTTCTCACTGTATGTAATTCCAACCCAATTTCTCCATAAAACACATTTTTCCCACATATCTTTCCACTTCTGTTTGTTATTATTTAGATTTGTGCTGTGTATAGCAGCAGATGTGAGAACAGTTCTATAAACCCAATTACTGTACAGGTATGTCTGATATTATAGCCCTTGGAGTACTCTGGTCTCCAACATCTTAACCCATCCACTCTACACATTGCTTCCAATCTCTACATTTTGACACCCAGCTCTCTTAGGTCCTCTGTAACATCCTCAATCTCTTCTTCCCTCTGGATTCCCCTAAAAAAATATTTCTCTTATTCTTCTTAAATGGCAAAGTCACCAAGGATGCTTGATTCTTATAGGTACCAATACGATTTTCTTTTTATAACTGTTATAAAATTATATATTCATCTCATTTTTCATTCTCTGCATATGCCGTATAATTCCATTGTGATTTCTCCATAAAATACATCTTTCCCACATGTAAGGTCTTTCCACTTCTGTTTGTTAATATTTAGTTTTTTGCTGTGTGCAGCAGTGGATTTGAGAATAGTTCTATAAACCCAAATTTCATATTTCTTTACAAAAAATCCTTGTTCTGTTTTTTAATGAAAAATAACATCTACTTTAAGCTGCTATTTTTGCTTTCATTTCTAGGACACGCTTTTATTTTTAATTGAAATACTGTAACAGAATGATTTTACTCTTTAATATCCATTTTCTTTTGAACAGATTTCTGTCACGTTTCCATTTGTAGTTTTTCCTTGTCATTATCATTACTTTATTTCCCTCAATCTTTTAAACCCAACTTCCTCTGGGGAACATCTGACTGCTTTCCCTTTCTGGCAAGGATGAGGTGTTTGATTCCAAGAAGCCAATCACCAGTCCTGAGCAATGTAATGTGAGGGTGGGGAGGAAATATTCAACCACTTTCATGCCGCCCACCCGCAATGTACTGAGTCAGCTACAGGGCCAGGAATGTACCCGTATGTCAGTGGTCTTTTGCCAACACCGGGGGGCGCTGCGTGTCCGAGCAGGTGCACCATCCTCACCCTTGGAATGAGAATCTGGGTAATCGGTAGCTGGTAATCATGTGATCATTGTGTGATCACATGATCACAATGACAACATAGCTTTTATGAAACAATCAGATTCATAAAAGCTCTGCTTCTGCTCCTGGAGAGCTGTGATTGGTCCACAGCTCTCACATGGCACATGGGGCCAATCACAGTACCCTGTACCATGTGACCAGCTCGAGCCAAACACAGATCACTATTATATTGAACTGTCATGAACTTAGCACACATTCATCACAGTTCAAAGCAATCCTCATTGCTCATGCAGTGCAAAGTATAAAAAAAAAAAAATCCCTGATCACCAATAATTGGGAAAGCATCTGATCACACCAATCTTGGTGTGATCAGATGCTTTAAGGGCAGAGGAGAGATCTGGAGTCTAATAGACCCCATATTTCTCCATATTTCTCAGTAAACAGAACCTGTCACTGCCGATTGCTATCACAGGAGATATTTACATTTCCTGTGATAACAATAAAAGAGATAAAAAAAATGAAAGGGACAGTGTAAAAATAATTTAAAAAGCAAAATAAATAATTGTAAAAAAAATTCACCCCCACCCCTTTGCTTGAGCGCAAAAGGCAAATGCAAGAGGTGGTCCCGTGGCAGTATGTAAACAGAGATTGCATGTGAGATATCACCGCAAATGTCAGATCAAGGGCAGTAATTCTAGCACTAGACCTCCTGTGTAAATCCAAAGTGGTGACCTGTAAAGGCTTTTAAAGTGTTGCCTATTGATATAAAAAATGTACGTAATTTGTCACCGTTGCACAGGCGTGCACAATTTTAAAGCATATCATGTTTGGTGTCCATTTATTTGGCATAACATCAACTTGTATATGTTATCAAACAATTGGGCAATATATTGTATTTTTGTGCATTAAAATTCTAAAAAGTTTATTTTTTTCCAAACAATTTTTTTTTTAAAAAATCTCTGCACAAATACTGTGTGACATAAAAAATGTCAACACCCACTGTTTTATTCTCTAGGGTCTCTGCTTTAAAAAAAAATAATGTTTGATGTTTAAAGTTAGTTTCTTGCAAAAAATCAGCTTTATCAAGTAAACAAAAAGTGTCAGAAAAGGCTTGTTCTTCAAGTGGTTAGAAAAGTGGGTGATGTCTGGCATAAGCTTCTAATGTTGGCCCTGAAATGCCAGGATAGTAGAAGCACCCCTTTTTGGAAAGTAGACACTCCAAGGTATTTGCTACAAGGCATGGTGAGTATTTTGCAAATCTCATTTGGCCACAGGTTTTTTGAAAACAAAGAAAGAAAATGAAAATGTATTTTTTTCTTTTATTCTTTTTCAAATCCCTGTGACAAAAATTATATCTGCAAAACACTCATCATGCCTCCTATCCAATTCCTTGGTGTGTTTTTTTCTCAAAAAGTGGTCATTTGGAGTAGTGTTTGTACTATCATGGCATTTTAGGGGCTCTAAAACTGTGATAGGTAGTGAGGAAATGATATAAGGAAATATGCTCTTTGAAAGCCTGGAGGTGGTCATTGAATTTTGGGGTGTGTATGTGTATAGGTTGCCAAAAAGTCTCTCACATGTGCTATACCCATACTCAGGAGAAGCAGCAGAATGTGTTTTGGGGTGTTATTCCACATATATCCATGGCATGCGTGAGCAATATAAAATTTAAGTGACAACTTTATGTAAAAAAAAAAAATTGTCATTTTCCAAATATTTGTGGCAAAAAATAAAATGTTCCATGGACTCAACATGCCTTTCCGCAAATTCCTTGTTTACGTTCCATAAAAAGGTAATTTGGGGGTGGGGGGTTGTACTGCCGTAGCATTTTATGTTTCAATATTTTTATTGATGTTTTTTAGAGACAAACAGGGAAATAGTATACGCTTCATCAATACAATATTGCAATACAATGTAGTATAATTAAACATTATTTGTTTTACCCCACTCGTTGGTTGGTGGTGGTATTGGTCTTGTTTGACAATATCATCAGAGGTATTCTTATGAGTATGTTGAACCTTGTTGAGAAGCCTGGGATGTTAGGGGGTGTTAACTATGGAGTTGAGGGGGGTAGGGAGTGGAAAAGGGGTTGGTGTAACTGGGTGAATGAGGATATACCTGTCTGGTTCTAGTAAGTAATTTCTTATGTTTTAGAGTTATCATGGTTGTACAGAGCATTTTGGGTGTTTTAACCATCGGGCCCATTGATGGTTGAATTTGTGTTGAGAGAAGTTATTGAGTGCGGATTTTTTTTCCATTTCACATTGGGTGTTGAGGTTTGTAATTAGTGAAGAAAGAGAAGGAGCATTAGTGTGTTCCATAATCTGGTGATATTTATTTTGGCTGCAAAAAGTGTGTGGGTAATGATTGTTCGGGAATTAGGAGGGAATTTTTCAATCCCAATATGTAGGAGTGCCAGGGAGGGATTCGAGATTATCAAAGTTTTGGTTATTTCAGAAAGTAATTGGAAGACAGTATTCCAGAAGGATTTAAGTGATTTGCATGACCAAAGAATATGTAGTGTTCAGCCTATTTCACCGCATTGTCGCCAGCATGTAGAGGTGTGTTTCGGGTAGTAAATGGAGAGTTTAACTGGGGTCAGGTACCATTGGTGGAGGATTTTTAGGTACGACTCCCAGTGGGAGCTACATCGGGTAGATTTATAGGGGATGTTGAAGGTTTTTTCCCACGATTGTGCTGTAATTCATTCTGATAGGATTTTTTCCCAATTGGTTAGGGAAGTTGTTTGTAATGTGAATTGTAGGTTTGTAAGGTATGTGTAGAAAGTGGAGATACCCTTACCTGGGTAGTGTGGTTTGGTGAAGAAGAGGTAGGCTGTAATTGGGATCTTTGTGGTGTGAGGTATAGTTGTCGTTTGCAGACAGTGAGCAATTCTTAAGTATGTGAATTGTTCGGTAGTAGGGAGATTATATTTGGTTTGGAGAATTTGGAAGGGATATATAGTTTGGTTGGTGTAGAGGTATATATTAGTTATACCTTGTTTTTCCCATTGGAATAGTTCTAAAGAAGGTATGATGGAGTGTAGTATGTTAATTGGGGTAGGGATAAGTTTAGTGTCAGTGAATTTAGTGGATAGGAGGTCGTGCCATGCTTGTAGGGAGGCTTGTATGCAAGGGTATTTTGTTTGGTAGTCTATTCGGTTGGTTGGCGGAGTTAGGACTATATTTTGGTGTTTAAGTGGGTGAAATGGAAGGGTTTCCATTGTAGACCAAATTTTTTCTCTTGATGGGTTCCACCAAAAGTGTATTTGGTCTAGAAGAGTAGCACTGTAGTAAGATTTTAGGTGTGGGAGGCCTGCTCCTCCTTTAGATGTGGGGCGTATTAGAAGATTGGTGGTGCATCTGGGTTTTTTGGAGTTCCATAGGAACTTTGTGAAAATTGATTGTAGTCTGGAAAAGAAGGAGTTAGGGATTGGTATAGGGCAGGGGTCTGCAACCTTTAAGACATAAAGAGCCACTTGGACCCGTTTCCGAGAGGGAAAAAAAGACTGGGAGCCGCAAAACCATTGCAACATTTAAAACAAATCCGACACTGCATATATTGCAAAAAGCGCTCTGGTCATGAAGGGGGTTTAAGGGCCCAGTAAGCAAAGGGTTAATCAGGGCCACAGTGTATCGTCATAATCACAATCATAGCCTTAGGTCAGTGGTGGGCAACCTTTTTTTTCAACTGAGCCAAATCTCGCCAAAACCACGATTGAAATTTATTTTGAGAGCCACATTTTTAAAACTGAAAATACATCCCCCATATAGTAATTCATCCCCCATAGTAATTCATCCCCCATAGTAATTCATCCCCCATATAGTAATTCATCCCCCATAGTAATTCATCCCCCATATAGTAATTCACCCCCCATATAGTAATTCACCCCCCATATAGTAATTCATACCCCATAGTAATTTATCCCCCATAGTAATTCATCCCCCATATAGTAATTAATCCCCCATATAGTAATTCATCCCCCATATAGTAATTCATCCCCCATATAGTAATTCATCCCCCATAGTAATTCATCCCCATATAGTAATTAATCCCCCATATAGTAATTCATCCCCCATATAGTAATTCATCCCCCATAGTAATTCATCCCCCATATAGTAATTCATCCCCCATAGTAATTCATCCCCCATATAGTAATTCATCCCCCCTATAGTAATTCATCCCCCATATTAATTCACCCCCCATATTAAGTCCCCAAGTCCCCCCTGTGTCAATTCACTTACCTTTGCTCCGCGTGTTCCTCTCGCCGTGTTCCAGCGCCGTTCCGGTGTAGCATGAAAATCTGTCTCCTATGAGGATCTGTCCCCCTCGACGTATCTGCGCATGTGCCAGTTTCAGGCATTAGCAGCCGATCGGCGATCTCCGGCACATGCGCAGATACATCGAGGGGGACAGATCCTCATAGGAGACAGATTTTCATGCTACACCGGTCTTCAGGGCGGACTGTGAGAGGAGCCTAGCGGGAGCCTAGCTCCGCGGGCCGGATTAAAAGGTCCGCCGGGCCGTAGTTTGCCCATTGCTGCCCTATTGCCTGTCACCTGGTGGGCAGTGTGCTCCAGAGCCGCAGCCAAGGTGAAAAAGAGCCGCATGCGGCTCTGGAGCCGCGGGTTGCCGACACCCGGTATAGGGAGTGCACGGAATAGATATAGGATTTTGGGTAGGATGTACATTTTCAGGGTTGCTACTCACCCAAATTTGGAGAGTTCTGAGGTGCGAAGTGTGGCAAGTTTTTGGGGGATAGATTCAAGCAATGTCTTGTGATTTGCGGTGTATAGTTGGTCTGTCGTTGCTGTGAGTCTAATTCCTAAATATGGAATGTTGTTTGTTTCCCATGAGAATGGGAATTGTTTGGCTAGTAGAGTTTGGACTTGGGGTGAGGTATGAAGGTTTAGTATGGAGGATTTGGGTTCATTAAGCTTGTAATATGAGACTGTTGAGTAGGTATAGAGGCGTTTTAAGGGAAGAGTTTGGGTTGGTGACCATTAATATAATGTTGTCTGCAAATAGGCTGATTTTGGATGCAGGGGGTTCAATGAGAAGTGCAAATATTATCGGGGAAAGTGGGCAGCCCTGTCTGGTGCCGTTAGTGATGTCAAAAGGGTCAGATAGTGTGCCATCTGTCAATACTCTGGCAGAGGGATGTGAGTATAGTGATAGAATGGCTTTCAGCATCCAACCTGTGATGCCAAATTTTTGAAGGGTATGTTGCATGAATTGCCAGTGTATCCAGTCGAATGCTTCCTCTGCATCCAAAGATAGAAGTAAGGAAGGGCATTTGGTAGTTTCTAGGTTGTGAAGGAGGGAAATTATTCTTCTGGTAGCGCTGGGTGCTTGGCGGCCTGGGATAAAGCCTAATTGGTCAGGGTGTATTAGGGTAGGGAGGTATGGAAGGATTCTTCGGGAGATAATTTTTGCATATAGTTTTATGTCAGTATTAAGTAACGAGATTGGCCTGTAGTTTTGGACAAATTGTGGGTCTTTGCCAGGTTTTGGTATAGTCGTTATGATAGATTGTAACATGTCTTTAGGGAATGAACTTGTGGTGGCCGCATGGTTGAAAAGTCTGGTCAGGTATGGCGATAGGTCTGTAGAGAATGGTTTATAATATTCATTTGTGTATCCATCATTTCCTGGTGATTTGTTGAGTGGGAGCGTTTTAATGGTTGTTTCTATTTATTTGGGGGAAATTGGGAGAGAGATGGCTTCGAGTTGGGCTGGGGAAAGTTGAGGAAGGTTAGTTGTGTGTAGGCATTGTTATATGGATGTGAGTGTTGGTTGAGTAGTGTTTGGATCATTTTTGAGATTATATAGGTTTTGGTAATATTTTGCAAAGGCATTAGCTATATCCTGCGGGTTTGTGTTCAGAGTATTTGTGACTGGGTGTTTAATTGAAGCTATTTTGGATTTTAGGCGTTTTTGTTTTATCATTTTAGATAATAATGAGTTGGCCTTATTACCTAGTGAGTAGAACTTTGCTTTAATTTTTTGGAGATTCAAGTCGTATTTATATAGTAGGAGGGATCTTAGTTTGTTTCTATCTGAGTTAAGAGAGGAAGAGATTGAGGGATCTGGGGATTTTTTGTTTGTTTCTTCTTTTGTTTTGATTGAGGCGAGGAGCTTGTCTATTTGGAGGGTTCTATTTTTGGTAATGCGGAAGTTTAGTTGTATCAGAATACCTCTCATGTATGCCTTGTATGTAGACCATAGGATGGGTATAGATATATCAGGTGTATCATTGAGTTCAAAAAAAGTGTTGTGTGCATCTAGTATTTGTTGCTTGTAGTCTTGGTTTTTTAGTAAGTTTGTGTTCAGACGCCATATTCAGGGTATCGAAGAATATTGGTTGTGGTCCAGAGAGATAGTGATTGGAGCGTGGTCTGACCATGTGATGGTGCCAATCTTTGATGAGGTGACATGTTGTAAAGTCCATTTATCGGTGATGAAGAAATCAATTCTGGAGTAGGATAAGTGGGATGGAGAGTAGTAGGTATAGTCCTTTTCTGTGCTGTGTTGACATCGCCAGGCATCGTAGAAATCGTTGGAGTGGAGGAATTGGTTGAAGTTCTGTTTAGAAGATCGTTTGTTGGATGAAGAGTTCAGAAGAGGGTTGCCGATAATGTTAAAATCTCCGCCGATGAGTAGTCTGCCTTTTCTTTGTTGAGCGATGGTTGAGTTGAGTTTCTTAAAGAATTGAAGTTGATTGGTATTAGGGCCGTAGACGTTCACCAGTGTGTATGGAGTTTTGTTGATTTTGCAGATCAAGATATGGTAGCGGCCTTGTGGGTCTGCTGTTTCTGAAATTAATTGGAACTGGAGGGAGTCTCTTATGGCTGTAATGACGCCATTCTTCTTTTTAGGGTTTTTTGCCATATATATTGTAGTGAAGTGGTGGATGTTGAGTTTAGGAATTTTGGAGGAGGCGAAATGAGTCTCCAGTAGAAATAGGATGTCAGGTTGCATGGAGTGGACTTCTCTTGAGAGTAAGGACCTCTTGAAAGGTGAGTTGAGACCTCGAACATTTAACAATGTTATAGTAATCATTTTGCTGATTGTTGGTAGTTTGGGTCTAGTAGCGATGGTGATTCACACATTGTGGAGAGGAGTGATTTTCTACATGAGGATAGTGGTCCATCGAAGATGTGGCGTGGTGGGCTTGGGTCAGTCGAAGTTGTGGTAGAGGTATTCCATTTTGTAGCAGGGATTGATGAGAAGGGTGATTCTTGTGATGGTTGACTGGTAGATTGAGGGATGGAGAGGGCTAAAAAAGACTTGTAAGAAAAACAAGTAACATGTGTAGCAATGCCTGCTACTGTATAACGTGGAGGCTTGAGTAAGCACGACTCGTTAGAGAGCTCATGCTTGAAAAAAACTTGGAAGTTCAGCTTGTTCAATCAGGGCCCAATTGCCAGCTTTATACGTTATGAAGTGAGGCCCAGGGTGTTGGGTGTAGAGACAATATAGGTATTTTTGAGGTTATGACTATTCTGTGTCCGTTTGTTGCGGATGATTGGGGGCTGGTTGTTGGGAGTCCACCGGGATGATGTTCCATGTTTTCAGTAGTTTGATGCCTGCTTCTAGTGATTTGATCGTGTAGAATCTGCCTTGGTGTTTGACAGTTAATTTTGTAGGGAAGCCGCATTGATATCCGATTCCATGGTTCCGCATCGCTTTTGTTATGGTGACGAGCTTCTTACAGTTGGAAAGTGTAGCTTTGGGTAGGTCTGCGAATAATTTGATGTTTGCTTGGGCTGTTGGAATTGAGGTAGAATTCCATGCGGCAATCATTATTCTTTCTTTTACGTGGTAGAAGTGTATATGCGCCAATGTGTCCCTGGGGTTTAGGGATTCTGACGGTTTAGGGATTCTGTGTGCGCAGTCTATAGCGAATTCTACATCTGTGAGAGTAGGGATGAGGCTTTTCATGAATTGTTGAATATATGGGACTATGGTATCCATAGTGATGGATTCAGGGATGCCACGGAATTTGATGTTATTTTGCCTGGAGCGATCTTCTAAATCTGCTAATTTGAGGTTGATTTGTTGAATGTCGACTTCATGGTCTGCATGTGCATCTATGAGGTCATTATGTGCGGTACACAGTTCTCCTAGTTTGTTCTCGATATGGCGAATATGGTGTTCTTGTTTTTGTACCGTATTTGAGATTTGGGATAATGACGCTGTCAAGTCTTTATGTAGTGTTTGTCGCAGAGAAAGAAGCATGTTCTTCATTGAAATAGGTTGGTCAGAAGCAGGATAGGATTCAATTAAAGATGGAGCATTAACTGTAGGATTTGATGCTGAGAGAGAAGGCTGTCTGTCAGAGGATGTGTCTGTATCCAGTCTGGGTCTCGATTTTGCAGAACTACTGGTTGTAGGAGACAGGGGGGGAGAGGACTCACCCAGGTCTCCTGGGTATAGTGGTTCTTTCAGCCTGGGGTCCGGGTGGTACTCTGTGTGGTGTGCTGTATTCTCCCTTTCATTTGCAGAGAGGCTGCTTTGCATGCAGCCGCCGTCATCTTGGCTGCAGGGGCTGTGTGCAGGGAAGAAATTTGTTATCTTCCCTGGGTGCCCCAGAGTTTTGCAGTGGCAGGTCATGGCCGGGCTGGGTTCTGCGACCCTTATGTATGACTCGGTGAGGTTTGTTTCCCCTGGGGCCGGAGTGAGCCGCTAAACAGCTGGTGGATGGACAGAGCTCACCTCACTGAGCATCCATCTCCGGAGCCTGGCACGCATGCGCCCTCCTGCCCTAGCATTTTAACACCTCAAGAAATGTGATAGGTAGTTAGAAAATAAAAGCTCACCAAACAAACCATTGGTAACACAATACGCCACCATGGATTGAAATTCTGCATCAGCCCCTCCTCAAGAAAGCACATGTACAGGCCCATCTGAAGTTTGCCAATGAACATCTAAATAATTTAGAGAAGGATTGGGAGAAAATGCTGTGGTCAGGTGAGACCAAAATTGAGCTCTTTGGCATTAACTTGACTCGCCGTGATTGGAGGAAGAAAAATGCTGACTATGGCACTAAGAACACCATCTCTACAGTCAAGCATGGAGGTGGAAACATTATGCTTTGGGATTATTTCTCTGCTAAAGGTACAGGCCGACTTTGCTGCATTGAGGGGCCAATGGACGGGGCCATGTATTATATAATCTTGGATGAGAACCTTTTCCCTCAGCCAGAACACTGAAGATAGGTCACTGAAGATGGGTCATGGATGGGTCTTCCAGCATGACAATGACCAGTCTCCAGACCTTAATCCTATAGAAAACTTATAAAGGGAGCTGAAACTTCGAGTTGCCAAGTGACAGCCAAGAAACCGTAAGGATTTAGCGAAGATCTGTAAAGAATAGTGGACTAAAATCCCTCTTGAGATGTGTGCAATTCTGGTAACCAACTGCAAGAAACGTCTTACCTCTGAGCTTGCCAGCAAGGTTTCTCCACCAAGTACAAAGGCATGTGTTGCTTGGTGATCAAATACTCCTCCTTGTATCCTTGTATGTCGATACCCATCTGTACTAAGTAAATGGTGTGTTAGGCGTTGCAGCTATCAACAATTGCTATTGTATAATTATATATATATTTGTGTATCCTATAGAGCAACCATTTTATGCCATCTTTTCCCCCTGCAGGCCACCACTGACCCTTTTCTTGGGTACTAGGGGTGACCCTCCCTGTTCTGCGACTCGTTTCAGTCCCTTTCAGAGTGGGTGTAATACATAAGTACAGCTAAAACTGTGTGGTTAAAATTACCTACGCGGAAAATACTCATATATGATGGCTGTGGTTTTCCATATAACAGATCTACAGTCATCCCAAGGGATTTCCTTTTTTTTTTTTCAGGGATTTCCTCTCACTTCCTGTTTTGGCAATTGGACAGGAAGTGAAGGGAAATCTTCCCAACAGGGGTTCTAACCCTCCATTAATCTATACAAAATGAAAAAGAATGTTTTGACACTTACACTTTAAAGCAGCCTTTCTCAACCTTTTCAACACAGAGGAACCCTTGAAATAACGTTCCAGTCTCAGGGAACCTCTGCTAAAACTTACTATATCTACAATTCATGATACATTAGTGTGATGGTCAGTGAGAAGAATGTTCCTTACACTAGGGGTTTTTGGGAAGAATTAGCCCCTTCTAGATAGCTAAAAAGATCAATGGTGTTAGTGGGAACTTATCTAAAGGACAGAAATTGCTCATTGCTTAAGGAACCCCCAGCAACCTACGGAGGAACCCTGCTTGAGAAACCCTGCTTTAAAGTAATTTTTGCTGTAATATTTGGCAGTCATTGCTATATCTTTGAACAGGTCTGTTTGTCTTGTTAGGGAATAGCCATTGCCATTTTTGTCACTCTGGTACCCCTCTGTTAAACCTGCAAACTGATGACACCCCTTTCCTAACAGCTCAAGTTCCACAGTTGTCTATTTCTAATCCGATGCTGTCTTGCAAATATTTGAGCCAAAGATATATCTAAAAATAATTCTGAAAAAGTAAAGTATCCCCACTACATATGACATACAATTGTGCTCAAAGGTTTGCATACCCTGGAAGAAATCATGAAATTTTGGAATATTGAAAATAAGACTGATCATGCCAAAAAACTGTCTTTTTATTTAAGGAGAGTGATCATATGAATCCATTTATTATCATATAGTTGTTTGACTCCTTTTTAAACCTGTTCCCACCTGTCCTATAGTAAAATGATGGCTTGGCAGCACTTTTGTCGATCTGGGTAGGCACATATGACATCCTCCCGGATCTCCGCCTCGTGTTCGTTGGTTAATTTTACACATCTGTGGCTTTTGTAAATTGCAATTTGTGTCTGCATATAAATAGTCAATGTGATTGTTAGCTCTTACATGGATGCACTAAGCAGGCTAGATACTGAGCCATAGGGAGCAGAAAAGAACTGTCAAAAAACCTGCATAACAAGGTAATGGAACTTTATAAAGGTAACAAGGTAGTGGAACTTTATAAAGGTGGAAAAGGATATAAAAAGATGACCAAAGCCTTGAATATTCCAGTCAGTACTGTTAAATCACTTATTAAGAAGTGGAAAGTTCAAGCATCTCTTGATACCAAACCAAGGTCAAGTAGCTCAAGATAGACTGCAGCCACAACTGCCAGAAGATTTGTTTGGGATAAAAAGAAAAACCCATAGGTAACCTCAGGAGAATTGTAGGCTGCTCTGGAAAAAGATGGTTTTATTGTTTTGAAGGAGCACAATACGATGGTACTTGAACACAAATAAGCTGAATGGTCGAGTTGCCAGAAAGAAGCCTTTATTGCCCCAATGCCTCAAAAAAGCCTGGTGAGGTGTGTCAATGTGTTGTTGGGCATATTGGGGGAGATTTACTAGAGCTAGTTCACTCAGTATCTCGTGCACCTGTCCATAGTGACTAATCAGCTTCTAACCTCAGTTTGTTCAATTAGGCTTTGGCAATAAAACCTGGAAGCTGATTGGTTTCCATGCAGAAGAGCACGAGATTCTGAGTGAACCGGCTTTAGTAAATAAACCCCATTGTGTCTGCAATCTTTCTTGGTCTACCTGACCTTGGCTTGGTATCAAGAGATCCCTGAATTTTAAACTTCTTTAACAGTAATGACTATGTATTTTTCGCAACCTAAAAGTCCCTCCTCATGTGTTAAGTACAGTATCTCACAGAAGTGTGTACACCCCTCACATTTTTGTAAATATTTTATTATATCTTTTCATGTGACAACACTGAAGAAATGACACTTTGCTACAATAAAGTAAAGTAAAGTAAAGTAGATACTGTACAGCTTGTAAAACAGTGTAAATTTGCTGTCCCCTCAAAATAACTCAACACACAGCCATTAATGTCTAAACAGCTGGCAACAAAAGTGAGTACACCCCTAAGTGAAAATGTCCAAATTGGGCCCAATTAGCCATTTTCCCTCCCCAGTGTCATGTGACTTGTTAGTGTTACAAGGTCTCAGGTGTGAATGGAGAGCAGGTGTGTTAAATTTGGTGTTATTCCTCTCACTCTCTCATATTGGTCACTGGAAGTTCAACATGGTACCTCATGGCAAAGAACTCTGAAGATCTGAAAAAAATAAATGTTGCTCTACATAAAGATGGCCTAGGCTATAAAAATATTGCCAAGACCCTGAAACTGAGCTGCAGCATGGTGGCCAAGACCATACAGTGGTTTAACAGCACAGGTTCCACTAAGAACAGGCCTCGCCATGGTCGACCAAAGAAGTTGAGTGCATGTGCTCAGCATCATATCCAGAGGTTGTCTTTGGGAAATAGATATATGAGTGCAGCATTGCTGCAGAGGATGAAGGGGTGCACACTGCATCAAACTGGTCTGCATGGCTGTCATCCCAGAAGGAAGCCTCTTCTAAAGATGATGCACAAGAAGTCCGCAAACAGTTTGCTGAAGACAAGCAGACTAAGGACATGGATTACTGGAACCATGTCCTGTGGTCTGATGAGACCAAGATAAACTTATTTGGTTCAGATGGTGTCAAGCATGTGTGGTGGCAACCAGCTGAGGAGTACAAAGACAAGTGTGTCTTGCCTATAGTCAAGCATGGCGGTGGGAGTGTCATGATCTGGGGCTGCATGAGTGCTGCCAGTACTGGGGAGCTACATTTCATTGAGGGAACCATGAATGCCAATATGTACTGTGACATACTGAAGCAGAGCATGATCCCCTCCCTTCGAAGACTGGGCCACACGGCAGTATTCCAACATGATAACGACTTCAAACACACCTCCAAGACGACCACTGCCTTACTGAAGAAGCTGAGGGTAAAGGTGATGGACTGGTCAAGCATGTCTCTAGACCTAAACCCTTTTGAGCATCTGTGGGGCATCCTCAAATGGAAGGTGGAGGAGCGCATGGTCTCTAACATCCACCAGCTCCGTGATATCGTCATGGAGGAGTGGAAGAGGACTCCAGTGGCAACCTGCTAAGCTCTGGTGAACTCCATGCCCAAGAGGGTTAAGGCAGTGCTGGAAAATAATGGTGGCCACACAAAATATTGACACTTTGGGCCCAATTTGGACATTTTCACTTAGGGGTGTACTCACTTTTGTTGCCAGCAGTTTAGACAATAATGGCTGTGTGTTGAGTTATTTTGAGGAGACAGCAAATGTACACTGTTATACAAGCTGTACACTCACTACTTTACATTGTAGCAAAGTGTAATTTCTTCAGTGTTGTCACATGAAAAAATATAATAAAATATTTACAAAAATGTGAGGGGTGTACTCACTTCTGTGAGATACTGTATATTTAATGCTCTTCTAAACTGGGGATGTGGTACCCATCAATCCTGCTTCTATAATTTCTTAATTACATAGAACTCATTGCAATCAGGATTGTTCTCTGGGTTAATGACAGCCTTCACTTGCCTTCACTGTGCCATGAGAGTCTATTTATTTATTGCTAATCTTTGATTCTTATAAAAATTTATTGAAAAGCCAGATACAAACCAGCTGAAAGCTAGGTTCTCCTTGCATTTATAATCCTTCCAGTCAGAAGTTAACAGAAGGTACACAAATGAAGCAACGCCATCTCATGTAATAAATGATCTGCTGATGGCAAGATGTGAGGCTAGGTCTTCTTTCTGCATCTATCTGCATTTTCATGCAAGAAAAGAAAATTGTGCTCTGAGAATAAAAGTTCTCTATTGGTGTCAAGACATCTAAACAAGCATATTACAAGTATGTTTTAACCTAGTCCCAATATTTCTTTGTATCCTACAAGGTTCATTATTGTTACTTGCATTACCATCACAGTTTGCAATGCCTATGCTATTAATTTATTAGAGTAAACACTCTTGCTCCATAGACTAGGCTACCATTGTTTTGCAGACAATGTATTATAGTGAGGCAATGCTAAGCAGGAGTAGTGAGACAGATTGTGCAATAGATTTACTACAAGTTTACAGTTATATAAATGCCTCCCTTAGCTCTTTCAAAGTAGCACTACAACAGAATGAAACCTGACCGTAAACACTTCTAACAAGAGAAGTGTGGCCAAAGTTTTTTTTACTTATACTTCCCTCATGGGTCACAGGAGGACATTTACTTTGGTCCTCTTGTGATCCATAGTCAGCTGATAGCAGGTGCGCTTGCTCACTATCAGCTGATGGGGGAGAGCCATGTCAGGCTTGGAAGGATTCCAGAAATATTGTCAGGATCCACCCTGCTGCCCGATTGACAACCAGCTCCAAATTTCTGCCCCAGCCTGGCGCTCCAGTGAGCACTGGAGGAGAACAGTGGCTGATATCCACTGCTTTCCACTGCGAGCACTGAGAATTGATTGATCATCAGTCATGTGATCACTTACTTATCAGTCTTTTTTTTCTAACAATTCAGACATCTTATTTATTTCTGCTTTTGTTTATAGTAAAAAAAATTACAGTGATAAATCCCTTCCAGACCTATGCAAAGCTGTTCCAGTTAGGTGTGCAGGATTACTCGTAACTTAATTTGTGTTTATTATGTCTCTAATTTGCTTGATACATGTCCTCATTTGTGATGGCTCATTTTTATTCATTCAACTGAGGAAAATAGAATCACGCATATCCTTCACTGCTGTAAAGATCTGTACACAAAGCTGCCACAAAAGTCCTACAGACAGAATGTTCTGAGATTGTCAGAGAATATAAAGCTTCATATTTATCACAATTTTTTTCTTTGAACATTCTATTCAGATAATTTATAAAGTAGAGGTTAATTGAGGCAGCCAAGCTTTCCTTACCACCAGCAAAGGGAAGGTCCCACAAAATACATTGAATAGTGGATGTGCATGTTAAATGTAATGGGGGTCATCATAATGTGTGATCTTGCACCACATTTGAATGACCATATCAATTTGGGCATAACCAGCATCACATTCATGTGATCAGCTGGAGTACTTTTGGCTAAAAGTATAGCAAGCAATGTTACATACTGTAGTTAGAGACAGCATGGCTTTAGAAACATGCATTAAAAATGGAAAAAACTAGACAGACTGGGTTTGTTACATGATTATGCTTCATGCCTTTTCCTTGAGCTATTTCTGTTCTGTTCTTTTTGGGTGCCAGCTTCTCAATCTATTTTAGCAGTCTGTGCATTGTTGAAACCCTTTGTTCTGGAAGCATTACAGGCTAATGCAAAGAAAGCAAGCTTCCAAAGCTAAACTTCTTCAAAATGATTTACTCACTAATGCCCAGTAAACCTGACTTTACAGGAGCCCCAGTGACTTCAATAACTCCTAGAAAGCCTTTGGAAACATTAAAATTGCTTGTACAACTACATCTTTTCACAATCTCCTCATCCACCCCTGCTGCTAGAGCCTGGTCAGAAAAAAAAAAACAATATTTGAACTGCAGGGAATGTATCTGTATATTATACCAATTTTTTATGATTTGTATGTGCATGTGTATTTATATCTCAATGGAGGTTAATACTGATAAAATAAAACTTATTTTTGAGTCACAAGGATGTTCCCAAATAGAGTTTAAAGAACTATTGTATTGCATTTATCCCCTGACTTGTAATGTGTAATTGTAACTAATACTTATTCAGCACAATGAGATCATCTCTTGTTAAGTATGTTTGTTTGAAAGTGAAATTTAAAGAAATATGGTACTACAGACCATCTGTGAGTTGCGCGACTTGTATAAATGTAGTATGTTTTTGCTTAGATATGGCTTTAGCTCTGTTTCACACTGTGCGTGCTGGTTGTGGATGCGATAATCACATCTGTTCACGCACCCGCAACCACCAGCAGCCAAACCACGCTGCTCTTACGAGACATGCAGGGCTGCCATTCATTCTGAATGGCACCCCACGGTTCTCAGCCCGCAGGGTGATTGCGTGTGCGGGAACCACAGGGAAATTGCATGGTCAAAACAAGTGTGAACCAGGACTTTACTCTTGGTGATGAACAAATCAGATATTAAAATAGCTTTATTCTCTTGAATATATACATGATTATTTTTCTAGTTTGCAGATACATGGAAGTTATCAGGCGAATCAAAAATTTGTGAATTGACTATTCTGTAGTCAGTAATTCCTATGCTTTTTTTCTGTTACTCTAATGGCCCCCATTCACCTCTCTGATGAATCAAGACTACCATGCATGCAGCACAGGTCAGTACTGCTACACTCACCAGCATGCACAAGGAAGCACCTTTGTGCAGTTTGTGCCTGCCAAAATGCATTTCAGTGTGTACTTGCTTTATGTCAATGACAGTCTGCAGTCCCCAAAAAGAATGAAACATTCTTAAGCCTAGTACACATTATTAGAAAATCAGACGAAAATATCCGTATTCATGGCGATCATTAAATTCTCTTTTCATCAGTTTACTGCTATTGATACTGTAAGAGCCAATGTCGACTGTTCAGATGAAAATTTCCTAAGGAACATGCTGGAAATTTTTTCTTGTTAGCAGATTTAATGATTTTCATTTAATTAGTATAGTATTTGTCTTTGAAAAATTGAAAGAGCAAGACTGCACATGATCAGAAACAATGATTTACCCTAGAACGTAGGTATGTATGCGGAAAGTTTTCTTCCAAACATTAGGGGGAAATTGTACAATAATTTGTCTGATTTTCTAATAATGTGTACTAGGCTTTACCCAAGGCTCTGTGCATTATATGAATAATATATATATATATAGATATAAGAATTTTCTAGGTGTCAAGCAGCTTCATTGCAGATATAGCTCTGCACTCATTTGACCTAGTGGTCTACTGTATACAGATAAGGGATACTGAATATCCCATATTACACTGTTTATCTGCAAAAATGCAGCTATGAGACCACACTTAAAGATACTAAGTTAAGTTACCGTATACCAGAGAATGCACATTGGTAAATAGGCAACTCATAAAATGTTTGAAATAAACCATTCAATTGATCATCCAAGCAGGCAAAAAATAATGTTAATGTACTACTTACTAAAGGGTTGTTATATTATCAGTGAAAATTGCAATGACCATGTAGCATCTAATAATATTAATTCCAAAAACATACCTATTACATATAATCACTTACCATCTGATTTTTATTCATTTTCATTTCTATACATACGTACATGTATGTGTATATGTGTGTATTTATGTATGCACTTATCTGTACACACATGTATACAGTATGTATGTTATCCATGATTTTTCTATGATGGTTAGACTTATGATTTTATCAGTAACATTTACATTTACTTTACAGACAGTCACGGGGTTACGAACATGAGAGGGTCTGTAGGTTTGTTCTTAAGTTGAATTTGTATGTAAGATGGAACAGGTACATTTTTTTAAGTGCAGCTCCAGACAAAAAAAATATTTTTAGATTTTTTTGGATAGCATCGAAAAGGGTTAACACCCCTGTAATGTTTGTTTTGCAGTCTGTGCTACTGTTCAGAAGATTTCACCACACTTTCTGTCCCTGTGACAATTAGATTTTGAAAATTTTGGGTTGTCATGGAGGACAAGGATTGGTGATAATCAGCCTAACTTGAGAAAGTGAGATCTTGGAATTTTTTTTGTCCACCCACTATATGTATGATCTCACATCACAAATCTCAGCACCTCTTTGGTACTTTTGTTCATCGTTGGAGTTTTTATTTGTGTGTGTTTCTGTGTACCACTGGGGAAAATTCCATTCCATTATAAACCTTTTGCAGAGACAAAACAGGAAATTTGAAGAAATCTTCCAAAATGAGGGGAATTCTCCTCTTAGACCACTGAGTTGTTCCTGGAACAAGTGTCCCCATTAGAAGATTCCCCTTACCACTTGTTCTTCACTTGCTTTCTCAGTGACAAGGACACCCAAGAAGAAGAGAAATTAAAACTTTACAGAGGGTCTAATCCTTCCCCACTCTATCCAAAAAATGTTTTTCCTAGTGATACACTTTATATCTTTATATTGTAGCAATAAAAACATTCAACTTACCTGCAGTGAGCACTATGGAAATTGTCCTTTCTTTGGACTGTAATGTGTAAAGAATAAGACCATAACCTAGACATAAAAAGAAATATGGTAAAAACAGTATTTTAGATAGTTACTATAGCATATATTGTTTTCAACTGTATTATATAATCTAACTAAAAAAAGTAAATTTACAGATTTTTTTCCACTAGGAATTTGGTGAATAATTTTAACTTTGAAGGCATCTCAGAATTTTAGCAACTATGCTCTGTGGGTGGCATTACACATATCTTACTATAATAATATTATTTATGCTTAGATTCAACAGAAGTGAAAAGGGGGTTGTATGCCATTGTTCACCTGGATTTGCGTAAAGCACCCATATGTGCACTGACATATGCTGCAAATGCAGGGGCATACTCCATTACTCATGCACATGCTTTACCCAACCCCCAGCACAACCATGTACAGCTGCCTCTTCTAATGCATCTCAATGGGTGGCTGTACACAGCAGCAGTGGGTGCCATGTCCCAGGCCCTGCACACTGTACAGCCCCTGTACAGTTGCATGCATTAAACCTAAGAGTTAATTACTAACAGAATAATTTTTAGGGTGGCAATGAGACATTTTGTTCTACTAATCAAGAGGTCAAATTCCCCTAATGCCTTTTAGCTGGTCATACACATAAAAATATGTTTGTATGATCCAGATGATTTTGGCATGATATCAGCGGCTGTACAATGCTTAAATGCTCTCCTTAATAAAAAACACTGGCCAGCTGATCCTCTGGTCATACCCTGACTTCTTACATATCGATTATCAGATTATAAGGTGTAAAATATATGAGATGATACGAGATCAAGACTCTTGCAATTACAAATCTAAATACTACCAACCCCCAATTTGCAGCATATCTTGTTATATCTCCACTTTAATGGGTCAGCCCACCCAAAACAGTTTCTCATATTTCCTGTGGATTGTATTGGTAATTTCCCTGTGCTTGGATCCCTGTGTCTGCAAACCTGCAGTTACTATTGTGAGTGGGCCCCACTCTCTCTGTTGAGTTATTTATTTATTTATTTCATAAAATGTTTTATTGCAAAATGACACAGTACAGAGGAAATTGCATCAAATAAACATAGACAGCTACAGGTGCAATAAGTCCAAGATGCTGGAGACAACCATATGGTAACATAACTTAGAAAAAATTGTCTCTAAGAATCAAAACACTCAGTTTTGAAGCATCAAACATACATACATACATACATACATAGGAAAGCACTAGCCCTTACTGCTAAACCTCTCAAAGGCGAACATATCTCTGGACCGAAACCAAGACACATCTACCACTCCAGAGAGAAACTCCTCTAGGCCCTTACACAATAGTCCTCCTGGTAGGGTTAGAAAGATGAAGATGCGCTACTACCAGCGGACCCACCAAGGGACCCTACACAGGTGTACCAGGTAGGGCTTCAGACTCGGCCTGCGGAGTGAAGTAAATTGGGCTGAGTTTGGTAATGAAGTCAGCATGTCCATACTGTATGGAAATGCATGAACCTCTCTTGAGAGACATGTATCAGTTGCTCCATGACCTTGATTTTGTTGATGCATCAGAACCACTTGACCACTGTGGGAGCTTGGTTTGTATGCCAATGGACAGGGATGCACAGTCTAGCAGCATTGATCATGTGCATCACCAATGACTTAAAGTAAACGTTTGGACAAAGAACAAAAGGTATACCACTCAGGCAGACAATCCAGATCAATCCACAACAGGTGCAGGCTCTGGCTCGCCACCACACACGATGCAATAGGAAGAAGGGTCAGCCATACACAGGAGGATAGATAAATATAGTGTATATTTATTGATCCATAGGACACACAAAACAACAGGACATGAATACAGGACCTGTTAATGCGTTTCACACGATCTCGTGCTTAATCATAACCAACAAACGTTCTGACAAGTCAGAGTGGTATAACAAGAACTGTGCAGGTGAGTCTTCCAGGGGGACGCCAGCAACAGCAGTAGTAATACAGTGGACCTCTGTCCAAAAGCTTTTTAAAGCTGGGCACTGCCACCATATATGCAATAGCATTACAGGTTATGACATACACTACTAACATTGGTCGGCCACTGCCAGACAAAACTTGTGGACAACGGTTGGGGTATAGTGCCAGCTGGTTTGCAGCTTATGTCCATTTTCCTGAATATTGACATGCAGTGTACCTTTGTGTGCATTTAGGCTTATTCCATCTCAGTCCTCCTCACTAAGCGTAACGTCCAACTCCCTTTCCCACTTGGAATGTGCATTAGCAGCAGAAAGAGACAGGAAGGGAAAAAGAGACAAGTAAATGGAAGAGATCCTATGAGCCTGGGACTGCTCCAAAGAGCAGGCAACTTCAAAGGACATTCTAGTTCTGACATATGCAGCACGGGTTAGAGGTGCATTAAGGAAATGTCTGATTTCAAAGTAGGCCCAAAAAGACATTTGTTTTTCTGGGTCCTGGGTAGGGAGAGCCATGCAATACAAAAATTGCCCTCTATTTAAGAAGTGGAGGGCCCTTAGCGTTCTCTTGGGCCAGCTATCTAAGAGAAAGTTACCAGAGACACCAGGAGGGAAGTCTGGGTTAAACCATAAAGACGTAAAACGCCCAGAAATTGATAAGATAGAGTAGGATTTGCAGGCTTGTCGAAAGATTTGGAGTGTCGGTCTCAAAATAGGGTGGGCTTTCAATGACTGATGCATGTGTGCTGAGGGTACCCAGGGTAGAGCAGGAAGGGGTATCTCAGAAAACAGTTGTACCACCAGAACCCAAGTCTTGACCCGGTTGTGAACAGACCAGTCAACCACTCTGGTCAAGTGGCAGGCCCAGTAATATTTTATGAGGTCCGGAAGGCCTATTCCACCTCTATGATTGGGCATGATTAAGTCCATGAGATTTATTTTGTCAAAGAAACATAAGCATGGCATGCTTTAGGGAAGCAAAGAAGGCCACCGGTAAGGCTATAGGAACAGTCTGGAAGAGGTACACATTCATTTTAAGAATGGCTGTTCTGCCGAATCATGAGTAGCAAGACTGGTCCCATTCTCTAAGATCCCTAACTTTGTTAGACAGGAGTGGTTGAAAGTTATATCTATAGAGATCCAGCAAATCTGAAGGTAATTGAGTTCCCAGGTATGTTATCATGTCTTTTTTTGAGGTTTGGTTAAAAACAACAATATGTTGTCCACAAAGGCGGCCAATTTCACCTCCCCTCTCTGCGTCCTGACCCCCGGTATTAAGGGGTTGGCTCTTAGAGTCTGAAGAAAGGGTTCTAAGGTAAGAATAAAGAAGATCAGTGAGAGCGGGCAACATTGCCTCATGTGAAACTGGAAGGCGTCCAAGAGGTGGCAGTTGGTGTACACTCTAGCCCGAGGTGAAGCGTATAAGGACATGACCCTGGAGCAAAACTTATTCCAGATACCTAAGGAGCGCAGGGTCAGTTACATGTAGTCACAGGCCAATCTATCGAATGCCTTTTCAGCATCTAAGGACAAAAAGAACCCCTTCTGAAGCTTGGATGTCAGCAAGTGGTGGACATTGAGGACCCTAATTGTGTTGTCCCTTGCCTCTCTGCCAGGGACAAAGCCCACCTGGTCCAAACCTATTCATCCAGTTAGAAAAGATAAAAGCCTATTGATCAGTATTTTTGCATATAGTTTTATGTCCATGATAATCAAAGAGATGGGTCTATAGGTCTCAACATGTGTTACCTCTTTGCCAGTTTTTGGAATAAGAGTAATGTGGACCTCTAGCAAAGCATACAAGGAGTTAGGGGAGTCTATGAGGGATTTAAATGCCTTCAGGAAACGTAAGGCCAAGACCAAATAGAAACAGTTATAATATTGGACTGGAAGCCAGTCCGGGCCAGGGCTTTTGCCCAGCTTCATTTGTTTTAGAGCCAGGTCCAATTTTTTTACAAAGAACCAGCAAACACAAATGCTCCTGCACTTGGGGATGGACTTGATGCAGGCTACAACCACATTAAGAATGTCCTGGAACATGCACACCTTGCTGCCCTCAGATAGACCAGGGGAATCCAAATATACTGAATGAGGAAAGAACAAACAGAGGGTGCACAGGCCTAGTGCATTACCAAAAAAAATGTTTAATAAGAAATAAATTAGGTGTTGTACTCACAAACGACAATAAAGTCAAGGCATAGGACTCTGAGGAAGAGGCAAGTCCTCAAAATGCGTTAGCCTATTGGATGTCTACACTCCTTATTGAGGACTGTTACTCAGCGCGGTGTTGACCCAGCTGTTCTTTTATGATGTGCCTTGACTTTATTGTCATTTGTGAGTACAACACCTACTTTATTTCTTAATAAACATTTTTTATGGTAATGCACTAGGCCTGTGCGCCAATTCTTTAACAGAAAGAGGGAACTCCAAGCTTTGAGCTTGCTCTGGTGACAAGACTGGAGGGCCATGTTGAGCAAGAAAGGCAGTCATTTTTGCCTTTCTAGTGTCCACCTCTTCTGGGGAGAGATGGTTGGACTGAAAATTGTATAGAAATTCATAGTATATATTGAACTGATGAGCGATCAAGCTTAAATTGTGATGGAGCACACCTGCCCTGTCTTGGATAGAATGGATCTTTAATGCCACTTGTTTGGCATGTAAAGACCTGGCTAGCATTCTCCTACTCTTATTTCCCTGCTCCCAAAAAAGTTTCTGCCACAAGAGAAAGTTCCTTCTTATATGCAGACCCAGCTCATCCTTAAGCTCCAGTCAGAGTTGAGTCAGCCTTGTCAGAATCGATTGTGCCAGGAAGAGCTTGTGAGCTTGCTCAAGCTTTGCTATTTCAAGCCAGAGGTCTTGGATCTTTTGCTGCAGCTCTTTTTTAAGGGCTGTCCGTATGGCAATAAGTTCTCCCTGGATCACGCATTTTGTTTTCCTCCCACTAAGTCAATGGGAAGGCATCTGGCATATCATTGAGAGTAAAGAAAGATTGAAGATTTGCCTGCAGTGTTTGCATGCTTAGAAAGAGTTCAGCCTCCAAAGCTTCGATTTGAATTCTTGTTCAGGGAATGTCAGAGTTATAGAAATAGGCTGATGGTCAAAGAGGACCATAGGTTCAATTGTGGTGGAAGTGAGATATTGCAGCTCGGCTTGGGACAGGAAAAAGTAATCAATGTGTGAGTACTTTTGGTGTGGAGGAGAGAAAAAAGTGTAATCTTTAACTGAGGGATAAAGCACCCACCAAGAATCATGAAGGGAGAGATCTGAAAGGCAATTTTTAATTTTGCACAAGGCCTTGAAAGGCAGGGAAGAAGACCCAGTAGAGGAGTCCAGCAAAGGGGGAAGGGGACATTGAAGTCACCTCCCACAACAAAAAGGCCCTCCGCAAATTCAGCCAACTGTAGGAACAGTTCCTGGTAGAAGCCCACCTGACCCTCTTTCAGGCAATAGATGTTGGCCAGAAGTAATGGTCGTTGGCCGATTTTGCCTTTTAAAAAGAAAATACGGCCATTGGGGTCTACTTTATGAGCTAAAAGCGAGAAATGTAAGTGCTTAGAAAGTAGTATAGAGACCCCCCCTGGATTTAGACTCCTTTGCAGAGGCATGATACATCACTGGAAAATGGAAGTTATTGAATCTAGGTACACTATACCAAGAAGGATAAGGCTGTCTGGGAGCCCTGTTGTAGTTTGAAGCAGGCATCTCGTATCCCTCCAACAAAAAACAAACACACCAAAATTAGGAAAAAGAGAGTGGGGGCTGAGGAACGGGGGGGGGGGGGGGTAAGAGGGAAGAGATTAAAGAAGAAACTAGAAAAAGGAAGGTGGGGAAAAAAAGTATTTCAACCAGCCAGAGAGGAGAAGACCGGTAAGAAGAAGCAGTCAAGATACCAATTTGGTCAAGGGACTTGTCGACCCAGACCAGATACTGCAACGATTTCCTGCTGGATGGGGATAGTGTAAAGCAAAAAAAACTATTAGGTTCGCCCCTTAGCCATCACTGTAGCCCAAGGTGCCGACACCCGGGGACCCGACCCCTTACTCCGGATCAAAAACTGTGCTGGCACCCATAGGGGGGAGGGGACCACCCCCAGGCCCCAGTCCCATATAGTCAGGAGAGAGGCTTCAAGTCCCCCCCCACACGCTAGGAAAGAAGAAGTATATCACATTGGTTAGGAGCCAAAGTAACCATAAAACAGCGATACATAAATCTTCTTCAGAAACCTTGTATCGATGAGCCGCCCCCCCCCTGCTCTCACCCACCCAGAGGCCCTGCAATAAGTAGTAAAGGTCCTGCATGCCCTCCACGACCTCCAATCACAGTACTGAGCCTAGAGCCCTCACATACACAGGCCGTGTGGGAGTACAGGCACTAGTAACCCCAGGAGAAAAAAACAACAACAGTCCAGGTTAACCATAGAATTCTACTTTAATAGGCACTCTTGGATAGGAACATGGACTTCTATTCCTATTCTATTGCTCCTTTCATCTCTGCAGAAGTAAGCCTGTAGTTTTACTTGCTTGATCTGGCTAAGTAGCAATGCTGAATATCAGAAAAACATGGAACATCTAAGGTCCACTCATTTCCAGCCAGCATTATTTATGTAGCAGCACAGCATACTCTATTTAAAGGGCATGTAGTCCCGTTTTATTGTGATGACAGATTAGACTTAAAAATAATGAATGCAAATATTTTATGCCAAGGAAAATATGCATATGAGCTGGTTGTGCAAGCATAAACATGGATCTCTGTCAAAGAGGGATTTCCAAATGTCATAAGACGGCCTCCTAAAGGAATCTTTTACAGTGTCTATACAGATGAGCGCTTGCTTATAAATGCATAAAGAAAGAAGGCAGATGAAAGAGAAAAGGGCTTTTTTCGTGCTGTGACAGAAATCATATGCAAATGGAGCTCAGTTCAAGACTGTTTGTTAAGTGTCATACTGATGCACATTAAAAATAGTACATGTAGTTAACTAATGAACATATACCATACTACTCATTTTATTCTCTAAGAAGCAGATCAAATATTCAGAAATTTCTTCAAAGCTCTGATATTTTCTTTGACCACTGAAATCAGATGAGTGATGTGACTTCCATCTAAAAATCTTTTTTTTAGTACATGTCCTTTTTTTGTTTACCAGTCTCCCCAGGGCAGCTAAACAAATTATACCAATCTGTTCTCATTCACTGCACCTGCACAGCTGATACATACAACATCAAGAGGGATAAAAGGGTGGAGGGTGTGTATTGCCGTTTCAGATGTTCATTCATTGCTGAAAAGTTTACACTGTCTCTTTCATTGTCTTCATCTTCAAGCATCACAGCATTTCTAAAATCCCTGTATGCTGACACTGTTACCTTAATGTTGCTTACTTGTGAATATTGATGGGCCAAACAATCCCCTGTTCGGTTTGTGGTTGAACATTTGAACTTAACGAAAGTTCAGCTGCGAACATCGAACAGAGGGGACAATTCACTAAGCAGTATCTTGAGTATGCAGTAAGATATCACACAGCTGATAAAATACTGCATGAGTTATATTATTAAATCATGTGGTATTTTAGTAGTGAAAACATTTTTTCATGTTTCAGGTGTCAGCAGGGTTCCGGTGGCGGGGGTCTGCGGACGGGGGGCTTATCAGAATCTGGAAGCCCCCTTTAACCATTTGCCTCTGCCCTATAGCAAAAGTACTGCTACAGGGCGGCAGGGCTGCGCAAAATCATGTACCCATGCCGCTATTGGCGGCTAGAGTCAATCACAGGGTCACTTGTCGATCATCAGGCAAAGCTGACAGGGAAGAGACCTGTGTTTAAGCAACACAGGTCTCTCGCCTGTCAGCATGGACATGCTGCTTTGTATCTCTCAGCAGAGAGATAAACAACAGCATGTCTCCCTAGTAAAACACACACAGCACAGTTGACCCTTTGATCGCCCCGAATGTTAACCACGTCCTGCCCAGTGTCATTAGTACAGTGTCAGTGCTTTTTATTAGCACTGATCACTGTATTAGTGTCACTGGGGATGTGAATGGCAGTTAATCAGTTCCCACCTAGTGTCAGAATGCCCGCCACAGTCCTGCAGTCCCACTATAAGTCACTATAAGCCGCCATTACTAATATATATATATTAAATTAAGAAAAAAATGTTCACAATTTTTTTTTACGTACTGTCACCAGTGCAGTACAGTGTCATCATATAACTGGGTGATCAGGGACACTGACTGGTGACAGTGCGAAAATAAAATGATTTTTTTCTATTTTTATTTTTTATTATATTATTTCTCTTTTTTTAAGATTTGTTTTTCATATTGCACTATTACCAAAGTAGTATAATGTTACCATAGTAACATTGTACTACTTTGGGGAAGTGATCCGTATTTTTTATTTTTTTTTACACAATTTGATTGATTATAGCAAAGAATTTATTTGCTATAAGCAAGCATTTACCTTAATGAAATTGATTCATTCAGATTTTTTTGCTGTGATTAGCTGTGATTGGCCACGGCTAATCACATGACACAGCTGGGCTGTGATTGGCCCAGCCTGTGCATGTGATCACTGTGACCATTCACAGCTAGACACACTTGTATACAATGGATGGCATGAAAGGAAGCCATCGATTGTATACAGCTGTCATGTGACCTGCTGCGATTGGTCACAGCAGGTCACATGGTACTAGAAATGGGGCACAGATCTGTCATCGTTCATGTCTGATGTACACGGCCGGTGACAGATCTCGCCACAGCGCGGCCTTGCGGGCATGCGCTATGCACGATCTGGGAAGGACGCCATATGGCATCCTCCCGGAAGGGACAAAGTGTTCGCCTGGCTGGCCAAGTGGAAAGTGGTTAAACAATGTAATGATGACTTGTGACATCATCATGCCCTGTGATTGGACAAAGCATTGCACCTGACCTGAGGTCAGGTGCATTGCTTTGGCCAATCACAATGGATTGTCAGGGCACAGTGCATTGTGGGGCACAGAGGGGGAACAGCCAGCTGAACACCCTTGCCATTCATGTGTTCACCAACACACAAACAGCCGATGTTTGAGTTGAACTTATTTTTGACTTGAACATCATGCCTGTCGTTGTTGTGAACCACTATAGCAATGTCCTCTATATGAGTACCACATGTTGTACTACCTACACTTCCTCAGAATTAACTGAATTGTACTAACTGTCATTGCACTCAGCCAGTTTTCTCTGAGATTTACTGCCATGTGTCCCTTTTATTTCCACTTCAAAAGAGGCAATGCTCCATCCTCCAGGAGAGTTACTTTCCAGTAGACATTGCTTTAATCAAAATGGCAATTGAAGCCCACTGAATCAAATACACCACTTTTTAAATCAGCATGCCCTTTCCATTGTTTGCCACTGGATCAAAATGAGCAAGATCCTCTGTACATAAAACTTATGCATTCTAAGGTAATGTTTTGTCATTAAAAAAGAAAAGAGAAAAGGTATGTTCACTTAAAGTGGAAAAAAGTCTAAGTCTAACTATTCTTAAAATGTCCCCTTTCATCTGTACCTATCTATTCTGCTTAACCTGTGTAAAATAGGATGTGTGTACTCACTTATTTTTAATCTGCTCCAGTCCAGTCATCTGATCTCACTAGGGCTGCAACCTCATCCCTTTAAAACCAAATACATATTATTTACACAGGTTCTGTGGCTGATTAAGGTGGTAATTAAAATTACTGATTTAGCACAAACAGGAATAAATGAGAGCTGGAAGTCACATAAAACCACTAAAACAGCAAAAGGTACCATGAAAAACCTTAAAAAATGCAAACATAAAATAGGGTGTAGCGCTAAAATAGTTATGATCATATGCAGACCATAATAATAAGATCATAAAATAATCAGTGACAAAGTGCTGACTGCAATAAAGTGACCCAGTGGTACTATAGAATAGTGTCACCCTCAAACAAGGAAATGTCGGTGAGGTGAGGGGAGGCCGGTGGACTGAGCTCCTCCTTCCCGGAGATCCATCTGAGCTTTCTTCCCGAAATATACACCGAGGGCACCCGACTACCACAGCCAGCTGACCGCCGGTTGAGGCGGAGGACCGGAGGAGACCAGAGATCTTATTATTATGGTCTGCATATGATTATAACTATTTTAGCGCTGCACCCTATTTTATATTTGGTAATTAAAATTGCTTAGTGCCTTATTTGTGTTAGATTAGCCTCAAAACCTGTGTAATTAATATATGTTCGCTATTAAAGGGACGAGGTGGCAACCCTAGATCCCACAGCTCCAGGTCTCTTGTGTCAGGGAGTGGTTGATGCAGCAATAAGAAGGGAGAGCTCACAACAGCTGGGCCATAGGAGCCCATATTTGACGGCATGGCTACTGGAATTCCCAACAATTGTTGAGCACTTTCTGTGCTGCAGCTGCAAAATCACTTGACCAGACAGAAGCAGATAGAAAACAGGTAAGTATATATATATCTTTTTATATAGGTTGTGCAGGATGGGTAGGAGGAGGAAAAATGTAACATTTTTAAGAACAGTTCAACCTAGTCTTTTCTAGGCCACTTTAACTTTCTTTTTAATTACCATGTTTGGATGGTATTTATCTGAATCAACTGGGCATTTTTTCAATTCTGTGCTGGAATAGGAAGAGAGTGAAAGAGGTTCAACACTGTTGTCAGGACTGTTAAAGGATCGAAGTCTAGAGTCATGACCTGGTTCACCTGCTGGTGGCACTGTGCTTCCCTGAGCAGAAAGTTGCAGTTTTAGTGTCCACTAGCGAGTGTCTCCCAGCAGTCAGCAGGTTCCAGCTTTCAGCTCTACCTGGCCACACCTGCTGGGAGGGAACTTAAGTTCCACTTCTGCTGTGGCTCCATATGTCAGTGTTTTGGCTGCTCCTGTCGTGTTCCCTGTTTGCCGTGTTGTTGCCAGACTTTGTTGCCATTAACTTTTGACCTTGCACTTACACTGCTGCCTACTTCTACTCCCCTTTTTCCTCTACCCAGTCCTGATCCCCCCCCCCCATCCTTGCTCCTGGTATTTCCCTCTTATCCATGCTTCCCATTTTGTATATATTTTGTACATATTGTATATAGTTAGTTGTTAAGTTTTTGCATTTGTCATGTAGTTCTGCTTTTCATGCATTGCTGCTGGTGTGTGGTTATCATTCACTGTAAATAAATCTCACTGTAATGAGTTATATATGGTCTGGTCTCAGTTTCTGTGTGTAGCTACATATATCTGGTCATCCCAGCTGCTGACTCCTGACAGCTAGAAAATCTAGTGACTGATCTGTCCTGGTAAGAGATAAAGTGAGTGCTGAAGATTATTCTCATAGGATATGTGTGGATTACTGAAACAAGGGATCCCTGAAATATATTTAGATGGAACTAGAGGAAACCAACCCATGGATTGCAGAGGTAGAAGCTTAATCCCAATGACTAAAACCTGTGTTTAAATGAGTTGTTGGTAGTTGTGATTGTAGACTTTGGGCCTAATACAACTGGGCAGTACACTGTCACCACCAACATGATGTTCTCATTCCCAGGCACATGGGAGAGCAAGCCTTCCATGTGTCCACACAGAGATATTGCTTGTGCTGTCCTCTTGTCTATGGAGTGACAGCAAATGCAAAGCAGCTCAAATGGTGATGGAATTTGTAAACTATGCAACCATGGCCAAGGCAATAGGGAAAATGCATTATTGTGAAAAAAAGACCATAAAAACATTTGTACTTCAAGGCCCCTACATTTTTGTTTATAGATGCCCAGAGCTCTGTTTTATGAGGCTCACTCATCTTGCTACAGTATTATTATTATTATTATACAGTATTTATAAAGCGCCAATAGTTCGCTCAGCGCTGTACATTACGAAGGGGAACAGAACATGTGACAGAACAATACCAATACAATGCAAAACATGAGGGGATTGAGGGCCCTGCAGTAGAATCTTATCATAAGGTTAACATTATACTACATGTTTCATTGATACTCTGTTCACTTTTAGGCCATCACTGCATATTCTTCTGTTTGAGAAGCCTGTCTAGCCTCCCACTAACAGCTGTACTTTTATTTTCTCTATCAGATTTGGGTGCCCGCTCCCCCCCCCCGCCTCCCAAAGGTGCCAATCCTTAATAGGGAGCGGGGGACCAGTCCTTAAAGCAGAACTTCCCTTTTGGGTGGAGCTCCGCTTTAATATCAATTTAAAAGTATACTGCAATCAAAACTAAAAATTAGGCCTTGCACAAGTACAGACTACTTCAGTTTCTTTTTCAGTCTCTCAATATGGGAATCCTAATGCTCTTTGTTGTCTTTTATGCACAAAAAATGTGTTAACCACTTGCCCTCCAGAGGATTTACCCCCATTCCTGACCCGGCCATTTTTTGTGTTACAGCTCTGCATTACTTTAACTGACAATTGTGCAGTCATGCAATGCTACACCCAAATGAAATTTATGTCCTTTTTTCCCACAAATTGAGCTTTCTTTTAGTGGTATTTGATAGCCTGTGCATTTTTTATTTTTTGCGCTATAAAAAAAAGTCCTACAATTTTGAGAAGAAAAACTATATTTTTGACTTTTTACTATTAAACATATCCATTAAAAAAATTTGAAAAATCAAATTTCATCATAAATTTAGGACAAAATGTATCCTGCCACATGTCTTTGCTAAAAAAAAAAAATGCAGAGCAATACAAAGCAGTGTGCTGGAGCTGACAGGGGAGAGATCTGTATTGGTTACAACCAGGACCCGATGATCGACAGGTGAGGCCGCCAACGGTGGAGTGGGTAGGGCGCGCACGTGGCTTGTGCGTGCCCCCTACTCGTAAATGCAAAATCACGTATATATACATGATTTTGCGCACCTGTGCCATCCTGTAGCAGTATTTCTGCTATAGGGCAGTGGGAAAGCGGTTAAGGTGCTACCTGCCCATAAGTGGCTAAGTTTTTTTCATTCAATCAGCTGGCTGAATGAAAAAACTGAGACAATTTCACATTCAACATGGATGGGGAAATCCTTCCAGCGCTGTCATTGTATTCTGACAGCGGGACTTTCCTGCTGTCAGAATAGACTGATCAGCGCTGCAACTGCTTGGTTGCATGTGCTTATCAAATGCTGGTTTTCCAGCAGCTGTGCAGCTGCTTGGTTGTATGTGCTGATCAAATGCTGGTTTTCCAGCAGGACCATTCAACAGAAGCAGTTCAACAGTGCAACTAAAGCCATACATGGATCAAAATTTGGCCAGTTCAGCAGGAACAGCTGGATTTTGATCTGTGTGTAGCCATCTTAGTTCAAATTCTGTGTTAATTCAACTGTGTTTCTTCATTACAACCACCAATCACAGTCAGACCATTGAAGATTTAATCTTATGTGACATATATCAAGCAGAAACAAAGGAATTTCACAGAACAGATAATAGGGAAAAGACCACATTGGAGAAGCTCTCTGGGTTCTGCCTGGAGTGAATCACTAAGAACTCAGATTAAAAAAGACTGAATGAACTTTGTGACTCTGGCAGGGTAGTTTTCTTATATTATCAGTTAACTGATTGATTTCAGTTATTGCCTGGTTTTGCTCATTAAGGTTCCAAGGCATATCAATAAAAGAGGAATTTTAATTCAGCACCAGTGTTGTCTTTTTACTGCTTCATGTTTACAGGGCTTTCATAAACTGAGATATCAGAATTTAATGTCTTTGTTTTTTTGCAGAAAAAGGACATTTGTGCTCAATGCTGAAGAAGCAGATGAACGGATATGAATAGGCTATTATCTTCATCTGCTAATCCATTGACTGATGGGGTTTCCAAAATATAAAAATTTACCATAACAAGAATAAAAGTTGTAGGTATGTATTTTATGTATGATTCAAGACTTATACCAATAATTATATTTGATTATTCTATAATAATATGTTGGTATGGTGCAGCTGTTATTTAACTATTATGGCTTTATTAATACGGATATACTGTACATGGATCCAATTTTCAAAGGGTGCTTATGGGCTAAAATTGCACTCTTGTTTAGTCATACTGATTAGTCTGTGGCTCATATACATATGATTTGAATGGAATCCTCAATACACCTTTACCTAACTGTATGTGTGCTATGTAGGTCCTTAAGGCAGCAGTCAATCAGCTACAGGAACATTTTTTTACATAGTAAAAGTACATATTGCTATTAAATAGACCTACTACACTACTAGAAAATAATCAAGCAGAATAAAGGAATAGAATATGAGGAAAAGGTGCTTTGCCTCTGCATGTCAAAACATGTTTTCTTTGTGCTTCCCCTTCTAAGCAGATAGTCACCTTTACCTAGTCATTATACCGTACATGATTGATGGCTGTCCAAGCACTAGTGATGTCACATGAGAGTAAAGGGTGAGTCACATACTCCTCCACCCCCAGAAGTACTAAGTCTTTTGTTTTTTAGTCCCCAGAAACTGAAATGAGTGATAGGAGGGGGCAAAGAAAGGGTGAATGTGTACAGATGGTGGGCTGGCATTAAAAGAAAACCTTGTCTTTCTCACAGGAGAACATCACTCATCACAGGCACCATTCAGAGAATACTTTGCATTCTCTCAACGAATGGAAAGTGTTCTTCGATTAGACAAGGTAGAAATCATGATGCCACCACCCTGCCTCTCCACCTCACACAGCACTTTGCATTCATTGAGAAATGTAAAGTGTTTTTTGAATGGTGGCCCTGCAGAGTGACCTCCTGTGTACACTAAGCAGCAGGGTGGCAGCTTGGCATGGGACCTGGAATCTAGCGGTGATCATTGTAGTGTCAGTGACTACTGCAGTGATTTTCAGCTTCCACTGGGATTGTCAAAGTACCATATTTCATACTTAGATTTGTCTGATCTAAACCATGCAAAAATATTCATACCTAAACTTCAGCTTTTTTAGTCATTTCAGAGCAAATCTGCCAATAATCAGACTGTATATAAGTAAACTCCAATGTTTGCAGAAGGAGCTGGGACAAGGGGTGGGCAGGAGGAGCACTAGCCCAGGGTGCTGAGGTATAATGTGAGGTGGGGGGAAGCGCTGGATGGAGAGTGCCTACCTACAAGCTGGTAGGAGTATTGGACGAGGGGGAATTTTTGTTTGGGAAGAATTTTGGCTTGCAAAATTAATTTACATTTGATGTTAAGTGTGCAGATTAGTGCGCAAACGTTTTTGGAAGGGAGGAGATTTTTGCTGACATATAGGGGTTTATTTACTAAAGCTGGAGAGTCCAAAATCAGACTCCCTTCTGCATAGAAACCAATCAGCTTCCAGGTTTCATTGCCAAAGCTTCACTGAACAAGCTGAGGTTAGAAGCTGATTGGTTTCTATGCAGAAGGGAGTCTGATTTTGGACTCTCCAGCTTTAGTAAATAAACCCAATAACGTTTATACATTTTGGGGAGGGGGGGGACTTCATTTGGCATCTTTGTCCTGGGTGCTACATGACCTTGTCCTGGCACTATGTTTAGCAGATAGATATCTGCTCCGTCATAAAACACCTAGGGTAGTTGCAGAGACATGGAGACTAACTACATCCATTATATTATGGATTGGTCATATTTGGCCATTCATGAAGTAGGCCATCCAGACTTCAGTTAGAGGAGATAACCTAACCCGTATGTGTTTGTTCAGCCGTAATATGACTAAGGACATTAAATAGAGAATTTTCGTGACTGAAAGACTGCTTACCGATAATTTTTTGGAAATATTTCAAGTAAACACTGCTGCAGACAGACAGACAATATCTGCTAGTTACATCAGCTTATGCATCCACAGATTTGAGAAATTCACTAATATGTATAATCAAATGAATCACCCATTGCTCTTTATTGATAAAATTTTCTTTGCAAAAGATTTTACCTGATGATCACCCAATTGCATCAAAATATTTGTAGATATCTCAAAAATCCTACAGAAGCAAGTCTGGAAAAAAGTGGTCAGTCAGACCATCAGTTATCATTTGCAATAATCTTTTGTACTAACAGTGACAATTGTTTTAATCTAAGGTTTGAGGATGTATTTACAACTCTACAGCTGAATGCCAGGAAAATAGCTGATATATATATATAGATCTTGCTTTAACTTCCACTGTTCCTGATGACTGCCATTTCTTAATTACATTCCGAACAGAGGATATTGACATCTGAAAACGCTTTGCTATCTTCTTATAGCCTTCTCCAGCTTTGTGAGCATCAACTATTTTCAGTTTCAGTTTTCTAGACAACTGCTTAGAAGAACCCATGGTGCTGATTGTTGGGGCAAGGTCAGATGAGTCTGGGCATTTAAAACCTTTGAGATTGACATCACCTGGTCTGCCCAGACGATGATTGAGAACAATCCATGACACTGGCATGTCTCAGCTTTGCAAAGGGGGCAGTGCATGCTATAAATTCTGCAGGGTGCCCAAACTTTTGCAGACGCCATTTTTTTGTTTTCTGTTATTTTGAAAGTGTAAATGATGGAAATAAAATCTAACTTTTGTTGACATATTATAAGAATGTCTAATCTGTAATTTGATGCCTTATGGAGATTTTTCCATCTTTCCTTGGCTTCGTTATGCACATTAATACAAATTTTTAGCTGGGGTGCCCAAACTTTCGATCCCCACTGTATCTATCTATCTATCTATCTATCTATCTATCTATCTATCTATCTATATATATATACACAGTATATACATTTTATATATATATATATATATATATATATATATATATATATTCTCACTGGCCACTTTATTAGGTACACCTTGTTAGTACCGATTTGGACTCCCTTTTGTCCTCAGAACTGCCTTACTTCTTCATGGCATAAATTCAACAGGGTGTTTGATTTTGATCCATATTGACATGAGTTGCTGTTGCTTTTCTATCATCTCGAACCAGTCTGTCCATTCTCCTCTTACTTCTGACATCAAGCAGGCATTTTCATCTGCACACAAGTGCCACTCACTGGATATTTTCTATTTTTTGGACTATTCTATAAACCCTAGAGATGGTTGTGTGTGAAAATCCCAGTAGATCAGCAGTTTATGAAATACTCAGGCCAGCCCGTCTGACACCAACAACCATTCCACGTTCAAAGTCACTTAAATCCTCTTTCTTCCCCATTCTGATGCTCAATTTGAACTTCAGCAAGTCGTCTTCACCACGTCTACATGCCTAAATGCTTTGAGTTGCTGCCATGTGATTGGCTGATTAGCAATTTGTGTTACCAAGGAATTGAACAGGTGTACCTAATAAAGTGGCTGGTGTGTGTATATATATATATATATATATAATTATATATATATATGTATATATATATATATATATATATATATATATAGGCTCTCTAGCTTGTCAATCATGATCATTTGTTTCCATCAGGTCCTGTGACTTAAAGAGACCTGCTAGACACCACAGCCAGGGTGATGCAGTTAAACAGTACAGGTTGACCACCTGGCTCATAAAGTCATAATTTCTTCTTTCTTTTTGTCAGCATGTTCCTTGTCAACACTCTAAATATTGACCCTATCTTTTCAATCTGAGTTCTATTGTACATGGAAATACAAGTGTGAATTTGCTATCAAGACAGATTCAGGAACTTAACCTCTTGTAGACCACATAATACATATGTACAGTGATATGGCATGTAGGACTTAATGACCATATATACGTCTATAGAAGCTGAAGTTTCTATGCTGGGAGCACGTTGACTGCATGCTTCTAGCACAGCAACCAAGTCCTCCTCAACAGCTCTCAGTTTCTGTTTATGATCAGGAGTCAGCCTGATGAGCTCACGATCATGTGACCAAGGAAACAACCAATCACATTGATCACGTGATTGGAAAGCCTATCCCACTTCTGGGCAATGAGACCTACTTAAAGGACCACCAGGAAGAGGTTAGACTATCTGCATTTAAACAATGTAATTAATTATATTTTAATAAATGCATAACTGCATTCATTAGGATTTTGTTTATATCTACCTGAAGACCAACTTTTAAAGAAATAAAAAAATACAATAATACTGAAATAACCTATCCATAGTTAAATATTTTTGCTTTATACAAATTATTTGGATTTCTTTCAACATTTTGACAGTGTGTACTACAGAACATCCAGTGTTCCCTAAAAAGAGATAGAAGGTTAGAAAATACTTACCGAAAATAAAACCCCCTTTACTAAGAACACAAGGCAATCTTGTTCTTTGTTTTCTTAGCTTGACCCTTGGTGAAGAGCAAATTAACCTATAAATGTGTGCTGTACAGCAGTACGCATACTTTAAAAACCGAAATTTTAAACTGGAATACCCCCACTGGCATTTCAGATGAACATCCATTCTTTAAAGCCGATGAGAACACACGATAAGAATATTGGACGAAGGAACGTCAGTTTTTTTTTGCATGCTAGTCTCATGTCGAAAGTGAAGAGGTTAATAAATTTACAAAACTTCTTGTATGAAAGAATAAAAATATGTAAGTGATGTAATGTATTTGTATTGTATTTTCAGACAAAAACGGTACTGATTAAATGAAAATCATACAATCTGGTATTGTATGATAAAAATTGTCATGCTTGTCTCTTCAAATAATTTTGGACGAAAGCTGCGTACTAATGATCAGATTATCGTATGATCGCTTTGAAATCTGTATTTTTCATACAATTTTCTGAGCGTATGTACTAGGCTTAAGTTGCACTTCCTTTATATTATTTACCCTGTCTTCACATAAAAATGTTCATAACCAGTTGGCAAAAATGTAAATAACCGTAAACAATCTTAAACTTTTGCTCATATATAAAATGTTTTTCTTGCTTAAAGTTTAGATCAAACATATATTTAACACACAAACTGTTATGATTGATTGTTTGGATTGATTGCAAGATTATGAGTTTGTTTGATATAATCATAAAATACAAATGCAATTCTTACTGCAGCATTGCTGACCAACAAAAACCATAAGCTGATTTTTAAAGTGCTACAAATTGTGTCAGAAATGACACTTGTTCAGGTTTATCAGATTGGTTTGGATAATTATTATTTGAGAAGTGTTTGATCTCACTGATGAATACTTGATTAGATTTTCATGGAATCAGTCAAGCAAACCATTTAACATTGCTCATGTGAGACGACGATGATTTAGCTGTCCAGCAGCAACCAGTGAGCCTCTTAACGGGTCTGCCTGGCTGGTCTTTGGGGAAAAAAAGAGGTGGAAAAAGGCCAAGTTTATGGGTAATGACATTGGATTACCAGGTATTTAAGCTAAGATATTTCTCTTCTCAATTATGTTCAGTCCTTATCTTATTGGTCTGCTTGCCATGTCTGTACAGAATCAATCTTAACTCTAGAATATGTTTGTGCTATTTTAAAAAGAAGCCATCCTGACACCATTGTCATTTCTGAAACCTCAAGAGGCTTAGCTGTTATAAATAATATTTCATATGTGGAATGCTTATGTGAATTTCACGGAGAGATAATCTCGCCTCTGCCTAACTTTGATGCATTGAGATTGCTAGAGGTTTTTTTTTGCTACTAAAGTGCTTTTATGCCAGAGCTGGCAAATTAACTTAGGAGTAAGAAATGTAAAATGCAAGGCCACTTGGACTGTGTCAGAAAGGGTTTTATATTCTGGTTGCTTGTATGCTTTTCCTTTTATTTATTTGAGCACATTTCGAATAAAATGGCCGTCTTCTGTCAACGAGCTATAGAATGCATAAGAGTAACAAATGGCGGCATGGTCTATGAGGCTGGATAAAAGCTATTACAACCTTTTAAGGATGCTGGAAGGATGAACTGAGCAAGAAGATCTCTCATTTTATTTCATGTAGCCTGGCATATTGCTACACCAGTATGGTTTAGATGTGGCTTTTTATTTATTTTAAAGGTAAACTATTGAGAATATGAACTTACATACATACTGTCTCTTGATTCATTGCAATAACACTGCACTTTTTTCTTTTAAATACTTGTCAAACCAGAATGAATGAAAATAACTGATAAAGTTAAATTTTATGAATAATATAATGGTTGCATCAGCAGAAGCCCCCTTCCCCCTCATGTTCTGTTTTTTTTTTTTGTTTTTTTTTTAAATAATTTCCTGTAGCAAGCTAAACTGCTCCCCACATCTATACTAGTCTGTACGTATATGAGTTTGCACAGGCATACTACTGATGTGAGTAACTCTAACTAAATATTCATGAATTGATTCACCCAGATCAATATTTATGGTGAATATGGACAGTTTCCTCTGAACTTGGGGTTCACTGGTAAGCAGGATCTTGCTTTGTCAGTTTATCAGATTCACTCTCTGAGCTGGGAAAGATGGTCCACTTTATGTACAAGGGCCTGTACCCTGTGCAACATCACTGCCGTAATAAGACTATACTTTCTTATTTGTATTGCATCTAATAAAAATATACTGTTTCCTTATTATGCTGATTAAGCCTCTCATCTTTAATTCCATCAAGGAAGATTCCCATTGGACCCCATGGTGCCACCAATAGCTCACCCAGTGTGGAAAATAATGGGATACACTGGCAGAGGACATTTCTGTAAATTAGTCCTTTTTTTCCTCTAACAAAAAAATGTTACAGTGATGGCTTAGAGTGGCTTTAAGTAGCAAGAGATGCTCCCAGATGTCAACTTTGGAAAGTATCTGATCACCAAAACTGTAATAGAGCCATTGGTTGAGTAGGAAGATTTGTTTTGGGGGGAATATTTTCCAGGGGTGGGGTTTTTATTGTGAGTGGGGAGAGCAGGAAGATTTGTGCAGTGTGTATTTTTAGCTTAGGGAAGATGAATGGGAAGAATGATTCTGGGGGTGGGAATTTTATATGGGATGGGTTTTTTTGCCAAGGAAAAGGAGGGTTATTGATTGGGAAAAGGGGGATGAGTTTTTCCTGTGGTGGAGGGAAGATGATTGTGGGGGTTGCATTTGTTTGAGAAAATGATGCTAAGCTGGGTATATATTTGATCTGGGGTATGGGTAGAGAGGATTTTTTCCTTGTGTGGTTGCTGTATATGTACAGTTGAAGTACTCCTGAACTCTGCATTAGGGAAGAAGCAGGGCAGTATATTACATTTGCCTGAACACTACACTCCTTGCTGTTTGATAAATAGCTATATCAAAAGGTAAGTAAAGCTGGCTATACATGGTTGGAAATTCAGCTGGTTCAGTATGTAGCATCTGAATTGTGATCCATGTATAGGCACTGAAGCTGAACAGAAGTCGATCTACTGATGGGAAAAAATACACTCGATCAGCACTGCAGGCTATAGATTGCAGTCCTGATGTGGTTATTCTGATGCCAAGGAAGTCTCCTTATTGTCAGAATACAAAAACATAGTGGGAGGATACCCCCTTCAATCTTGAATGTGTGGATGGGGAATCAGGGCAGTTTTCTTTTTTGTTCAACCCATTGGAAGAATAAAAAGCTGACTCATCTAAGGCCAGTTTAAAGTGTTACTAAACCAAGGGCCTGCGTTCACTATATCTGGTCTCCCACAGTAGACAAAACATGGAAATGCAATTATTTTAGTAATTATAAACTGATAAATACCTTTTCTCATCAGCAGTATATAGCAGTCTTGTAACTTCTATCAGTGTCCAAAAGAGCACTGGTTAAAGCTTGTTAAAGGAAGAGTGTTCATTTTCCCGATTGTCCTATGAGGCTGCAGGACCCCTGACCCTCTGTCTGGACAGCGCTGATTGGCCCTGTGCTGTTCACATGCACTCTCCTAAGAAAAAAACTCTCTAGCAATACATACCAAACTGAGCATGTGCAGCTTGCTCCCAAGGCTCTGTTCTATCAGCAGATGGATTGGGGACAGTAGAAGACATGGAGGATCATTGAAGACAGGATCAAAAATCCTTTTTACACAATGTGGAGAATTGACCCTTTAGGTTCCACAGTGAGTATAACAAGCATGCTTTACTGCATATACAGACTGATTTTACTGTTGTGGGTTTAGTACACTTTAAGGCTCATATCACACTAGTGATTCTGTAGCAGCAACAGAATCCCTGCACTCTGTATGCTGAGAGAACTGAATTCAGGAGAGTGACATGTATGCCACTATATATGGGTTTCAGCTCTCAGGAGTATAACATATATGGTTCAACATAGAAGTGCAGCTGTATACTGTGCTGTATGTTATATACAGTTCATATATATACATTACTTTCTGGAATTCCTTATATAAATTATATATTTGGAAAATATATATATTTTCCAAAGGTCGCAAGGTCAGATTTTTAATGATTTAACTTTATGACGATATGTCTTTCTTCAGTCTTTTATCTATGAATGTATTGCTTATGTAAAAATGTAAATATGATAATTCATAAAATGGTGTATTTATATCAAATGGTGAGTAAGGCCCCTGTCACACAAGTGATTTTGCACCAGCAATTTGTAGCAGCTACAGAATCTATCCTTGCTGTTTTTGTTGCTAGAAAAAAAATTTGCAGTCAATAGACTGTGTTTGTCATTGAAATACCAAGTTATTTGTGACATCAACTTCAATAGCTACCCATGTTATCCAATTTAAATGCTGGTGACCATAGCACATCATAGGTTTGTAGCTGACTAAATTACATTATAGCCTGTAGGAATGAGCTATTGGTTTGGTCCGAACCTTGAATGGCTGTTTGACCAAGTTAAACCTCTGGCTTCAGTGGGAAATTACACACTTTGTTGCAGTATTGCTACTACCACTGCTAAATGTGACAGTTTTCTGATTGGAGTTCCTGGTTGTTAAGGAGCCTGTAGCTTCCAGCATCATAGCAACCTATCCCACCTGGGAATTCCTGGCAGGTGAATGTAAACCAAACTGTGGGGGTAGTGTAAATAAATATGTGGGGTTCCCCCCTTCCAAAAAAATATATACCAGGTCCTTCAGGTCTGGAATAAAGTTAAGAGGGAAACCTGATGCAACAAAACAAGAAAAACATATGGGGACTTTCAAAATCTATACCAGACTTTTATCTGAGCATGCATCCTGGCAGACCAAGAACTGTGTGAAGAGCATACAGCTTCCACTCTCCTTCACCATTCCATCACAAGCCCTGAGTAAGTGGATGGTATATGAGGACAAGGTGTTTTGCCGTGGAGGGTCTCTGGTTCAGTGGTTGTGGAGGTCTACAGAAGGAGGGTTTATTAGAATCTGGAAGCCCCTTTAAATAGGAGGACACACAAATAGCACCCCACATGAATGAGTAAGGAGTACACAGTACTTCTAGTTATTAAAAAAATGTAAACAGGAAATAAACACACCACAATTTATTAATCAATAAACAAAAAGCACAAAAAGGTCCCACCATGTAAATCCATAATCAGCAAATTATCTATTGATATCAGTCACAATTCCAGCCAACCTGCTTTCCATGAATGACAGATCCTGATACCTGTTGGTGAATGTACACAAAAGGGAAAGGGTATCCTGGATGATATCAGTAACCAAATATGGAATTTGGGGGGTCTCCATGCCTTATTATTTTGTTTGGGTACATTCATACCAGATGCTTACAATTCCTACTAAAGCCTCATCAAGGATAAGGGTCTGGTATGTAGTTTTAGAGGAAAGCCCACCCTGTTTTTTGTGGGGTCCCCTATTAACATTCATACCAGGCTCTCTCTATTATAGGCATCTGGTATAGGTAAAAGGAATACCTGGCCACTTTGTTTACAAACAGAACAGAACAGCCGGGAAGCTGGGTTTTCCCCATTACAGATTTTCCATCACATCCGCTCTGGGTGAAAACACTGTCACCTAAAGAAAGTGATAAAAAAATCTCCAAAATGAGGCCTCGTTATTATTCTAATTTAAAAAAAATGTCTAGTGTTACAATTTAAGTTTCTTTTAAGCTTCTTTAACCCTTACCAGGTCAATGGCTACATTGATTGCTGCTTTTATATTAAAAAGACCTATATTAATCTGAAAAAAACTGTGAATATGATTTGTTATTATTTGAGTTGATATACTGCTGTGTTAATTTTATTCCATTGGCATATATCTGTAGAGACATGCTTTCCAGTAAATGCTAATAGAAAATATGAAGGAAAAATAATCCTCAGCATAATCATAATAATGGCCGCAGTGCAGTAAATTGACTGCTTGGGTAATTACCAGTTCCATTTTTTCTTTTCTAAAATTACTTACTGTAACTCTTCCAACAATAAAATGAAATCCATAGCACAGCTCTATTGTTTTAGATAATGAATGCATTTTACTTGGCTAAAAAGCCAGTTGATGATGACAATGACTTTATATTTAATACATTAAAATAAATGGTAGACTTTTATTAGAAAGGAAAACAGCATATTCGGCTTTATCTTCAATATCCCACTTGGATAGCATAAGAAATATAATGTACAAGGTAATAAAAATGTGAAATAGTCACAAAACTTTGAAGTAAACATACAAATCTTTCACTGTATAAAAGGGTTTCAGCAAAGGAAAATGGTTGGGGACAGTATTAAACAGCAATAAAGTGACACAATCACTTAAAAAAAAAAGAAGAGAAATGTTTTTGAAGTGTGGTGGAATATCATACCACGACATATAGAAATAAAGCTGGCATCGCTGTTTTGTGCTGGGAGAGTGCTAAGTTGGGCACCCACACCATGCTGTCACTCCCAGCTCCTGGTCACTGTTTACAATCGGAACTGAAGCTCATATGCAACCATCAGTAAATTCCGAATGTTAGAAACATTTTAAGCTGATGTCAAACTTATGCCACTGATGCAAGCCCAAGCCCCTTGCAACAGGCCTTGAGCTGGTGTTAAGACTTTGTGAATTGAGCCTAAATATTTTTCATTATTTTGTCTAATATAAAAAAAATAGTTTGCACAGTAAAGTTACTATGTCAGATATCCCAAGATAAGGGTGGTAGTGTCTACTTTTAGCAGTTGGAAAATTAAGATGAAATAGCAGAAAGTGATATTGTTCAAAATACAAGTGATTTCCCATCCAGTAATTCCATTAAAGCGTAAATGTCAATTTTAAATCAGAGCAAACATTTTAAAATTGTCTTTTGGTCAGCAGGTACTCCTTTGCTGCTGCAAATAAAGTAGTTTAACCAAATCAAAAAGAAAGTAAAAGCTAGCACTGTAAATCAGAGGAGCAGCCAATGCACCAAAGGATACCAAACAACCTTTCAAAACATGAATATATATAGGGTGCAGCGCTCAAACAATCTTCAATACATTAAAGGTATAAATAAGAATTATGTAAAAACCATAAAGTGACTTGTGACAAGGTGCCAACATATAAAGTGACTCCAGTGATAACACATATTCCGTCACTGTAAACGTGACTCGTGATGAACAATAATAATGGAATGAATAGTCCAAATGTGAATATAAGAGATCGGATATCTCCAGCAATAGGTGCTCTGTTCAAACCAGATGGTGAGGTGACCAGTATATATGATAAGGCTGTGCACTCATCAGATGCACAGTTAATCTGCACATGTAGAGACAATGCTCCTGTAGGGCACGCTCCAGGCTCCCGTTATTAATCTGGTCTGGTCAGGTATTCCCCTCACTGTTCTCCTTTGCTGGCAATATGGCCTCACTTCCTCCTCAATTGGCTCTGTGGGTTGTTGATGACTCACAAAGAGCCCAGAAAAAGAGGAGGCCAATAGTGTGATACCGTTTAAGCATATGCAATTTTATTCCAATCAAAGGCAGCAGTACAGGGAAAAAAAACAGTTGCACTGACCGTGTGATGATGACCAAGATGGCCGCCGGGACCCACGTGGTGCAGGCAGCGTAATGTCACAACACTCCCTTAGAACGGAGCACCTATTGCTGGAGATATCCCGATCTCTTATATTCACATTTGGACTATCTATTCCATCATCATTGTTCACCACGAGTCACGTTTACAGTGACGGAATATGTGTTATCACTGGAGTCACTTTATATGTTGGCACCTTGTCACAAGTCACTTTATGGTTTTTACATAATACTTATTTATACCTTTAATGTATTGAATATTGCTTGAGTGCCGCACCCTATATATATTAAAGTAGTTTAACCGCTTGCCGACCAGCCACAGTACATTTACTGGAACAGGGAGGCTGAGCAATATCACGTATATATACGCTTATATACGTATATATACGTGATTTTGCATATCGGGTAGGGGGCACGCGCTGCTGCCCTACCCACGCCGGAGATCGCAACCGCGGTTGTCAATCACCGGGTCCAAGCCAGTGATTACCTGCCGGAGCCCGGCAATTAGCGGCAAACACTGACAGGGAACACAGCTGCAGTGTTTACACTGCAGCTCTCCTCCCTGTCGGTTTGAACACACTGGTTCGGAACGCTGAGCAGAGCCTTTCAGATTTGTGTGTTACAGTGAAGCACACACCCCCGCCCCCTAGTAAAACACTCCCCTCACACAGTTAACCCTTTGATTGCCTGTAAATGTTAACCCCTTCCTCCCCAGTGCCATTAGAACAGTGTCAGTGTTTTTTTTTTACACTGATCACTGTATTGGTGTCACTGGGGACAGTGACCCCAAGTCAGTTCCCCCTCATGTCAGAACATCCACCGCAGTCCCCCAGTCCCGCCATAAGTCGCTGATCACCGCTATAAGTCACTGATTGCCGCCATTATTAGTATTTAAGAAAAAAATTGCAGTATATATACCGTCATTTGTAAACGTTATAACTTTCACGTAAACCAATTAATTTACACATATTGGGGTTTTTTTTTAACAAAGACATGTCGCAGAATACATTTTGGCCTAAATTCATGATGAAATTAGATTTTAAAATTTTTTTACTGGACATGTTTTATCACAAAAAGTCCAAAATATTGTTTTTTTTTTTCAAAATTATCGTTCCTTTTTTTATAGCGCAGAAAATAAAAAACGCACAAGCGATCAAAAACCCCGAAAGAAAGCTCAATTAGTGGGAAAAAAAGATGTAAATTTAATTTGGGTGCAGCATTGCATGACTGCGTAATTGTCAGTTAAATAACACAACGCCGTAACACAAAACGCTTCCTGACCACTTCCTGACTGCCCTATAGCAGAAATACTGCTATAGGGCGGCACGGGTGCACAAAATCAAGTATATATAAGTGATTGGCACTCCTATGGTTTTCACACCCCTCCCAGATAGCGTCAGATTGCCCGTCAGTACACCAGTAATCACATTTAACCCCTTGATTGCCAGGAACACGCTCATACACAATAAACCTCCATTGCTAATATAGTGTCTGAACGGATCAATATCTTTGATCAGATCAGCACTATACCAGCGTTCACATTAGTATAGCATCCCCAAAAATGCAGTGTTAGTGGGATCAACCCCGGCATCTGCTAGCACCTGCGTTTAGCACCTACGCTTACCCCCCCTTCTCCCCCAGCAAGTGCAGTGTCAGTAGGTCACTGTCACTTGATACATTGCACATAAAACCGCAGTGTTTGCAGAATCAGGCCTGATCTCTGTTAGCACTTGCCGGTATATTTTGATGACTCTCATATGCAACAGAGTGCCAGTACTAGTGCCACGCTACCTTTTGGTGAACTGGCGAACACCAGCGGCCTAGTACATCCTGGTCTTTCACATACCAGCACTGCAGTATCACTTGGTGACATGGTGAGTCCCATAAGTGAAGTACAAGCTGGTGCGGTGGCGAGCACAAGTATTGTCCCGCAGCCACTAAGAATTCGTACACAGGCCCGTAGAGCCCCTAGAATCCTTTCGGATGTACTTGCAAATCTCGATTGGTAGCCCCCAAATTCTGCAGCACCCGTACTTCCCCCATTCACTGCCCAACCAGGAATTCAGGCGGAAACCACAAATTTAACTACTCCCCTTGATTTTTTGGAGCTGCTTTTCATGGAAGATCTGTATGCATTGATTGTGGATCAAAGTAATTTATATGCACAACAATTTATTGCCGCCAACCCAAATTCAAACCTTGCCAGACCATTCACATGGAAACCCATTACGTTTTCTGAATTTACATTTTTTTGGGGCCTAACCCTCAACATGGGCATTACTAAAAAAAATTAATTGCGGTTTTATTGGTCCACAGACCTGATTCATCATATGCCGTGTTCTCTGCTGCCATGGCCGGACATAGATATAAAAGTATAATGTGTTTTATGCATTTCAATGACAACACACTCTGTTGTCCTCGAGGTGACCCTGAATTTGTCCGGCTCCACAAAATTCAGCCCCTCGTAAATCACCTTAACCAAAAATTTGCAGATGTCTATACTACCCAGCAAAACATCTGCATTGAGAGTCCCTCATTAATTTTTCTGGCCGTCTTGCATTTAAACAATTTCTTCCCAGCAAGCGTGCCAGATATGGGGTCAAGATGTAGAAGACCTGTGAGAGGATAACAGGCTATACTTATAAGTTTCGAATTTACGAGGGAAAAGATAGTCACGTGGAGCCCCCCAGATGCCCAGACTACATGGGGAACAGTGGCAAGATAGTTTGGGACTTGGTGTCATCCTTTTTCATATGGGGTACCACTCATACATGGACAATTTTTATTCAAGCGTGCCACTGTTTAGACATTTGTACAATCTTGAAACTGGCACATGTGGCAAAGTGTGACCTAATGTGTGCCCACCATTAGAAGTGGGTGGATGCAAGGCGGTATATTCTAATGGTGGGCATACCACACACTTTTTCGGCATTTCTTCTCTTTTTTTCATTCAGCCCACAGGCTGCATACAAAAAAAAAAAAAGAACATAGCATATATACCCAACAAGGACCAGCGACGTACTGGTACATCACTGGACTTTGAATAGTTATACCAGGATGATGCCTACAGCTGCAGGCATCATCCTGGTATTATTCTTTTCAGCCGGCGATCTGCTTTCATGTAAAAGCAATCTTAGTGGCTAATTAGCTGCAGGATTGCTTTTACAAGCAGTGGGAGATGATGCCTCCCTCCCCCGTTGCCTTCCACGAGCTTCTCGGGCAGCCCCATGCCATCGGGGGAACCTGAGAATGCAGCTGGTGTTTCTGCCAGCTGACCATAGAGCTGATTGGAGACCAGAATGGTGCCAATCATCTCTATAATCTAAGAAATCAGAAGCTACGAGCATTTCATCACTTCAGTTTTGCAGGATATAAACAGCGCCATTTGTAAATTGGGAAAGCATCTGATCACACCGATCTTGGTTTGATTAGATAATGTAAGGGTAAAATACTCACCATGCCTCTTTTTAAATTCCTTGGGGTGTCTACTTTCCAAAAAGGGGTCATTTGGGGGGTTTGGTGCTATCCTGGCATTTCAGGGCCTTCGAAACTGTGATTGGTAGTGAGGAAGTGAAATGAGGAAGTTACGCACCTTCAGGCTTTCAAAGTGGTCATTGGATTTCAGGCTCCTGTATGTGGCTAGGTTCCCAAAAAGTCTCACACATGTGGTATCCCCATACTTGGTAGAAGTAGCAGAATGCATTTTGGGGTGTAATTACACATATACCCATGGCTTGTGGGAGAAATATATAATTTAAATGACAACTTGTAAAAAAAAAAAATGTTTTTGTAATTTTCCAGAAACTTGTGGAAAAAAAATAAATCTTCCATGGACTCAATATGCCTCTCAGCAGATAGCTTAGGGTGTCTACTTTCTGAAAATGGGTAATTTGGGGGTGTTTGTACTATCCTGGTATTTTAGCACCTCAAGAAATGTGATGGGCAGTCAGAAAGTGAAAGCTGTGCAAATTCCATTCTATACCATAGTTTGTAGATGCTATAACTTTCATACAAAGCAATCAATATATACTTATTGGGATTTTGTTAACCAAAAACATGTAGCAGAATACAAATTTTAGTTTTTTTGGATATTTTTTATGACAGAAATTAGAAAATATATTTTTGGAACTTTACCCATAACAACTTGATAAAAAATAATGTTATTTAGCAAGGAGCATATACTTCCCGGCTAGTTCTAGTACTGGGTTGGACTCCCTTTTTGCCTTCCAAACTGCCTTAATTCTTCATGGCATAGATTTAAAGAGGTGTTGGAAACATTCCTCAGAGATTTTGGTCCATATTGACCTGATAGCATCACGCTGTTGCTGCAAATTTGTTGCCTGTACATTTATGATGCGAATCTCAACTTCCACCGCATCCCAAAGGTGCTCTCTTGGATGGAGATCTGCTGACTATGGACTGGAAATATTCTCTTTTTTGGACCATTCTCTGTAAACCCTAGAGATGGTTGTGCATGAAAATCTCAGTAGATCAGCAGTTTTTGATATACTCAGACCAGCCCATCTGGCACCAACAACCATGCATCATTCAAAGTCACTTAAATCCCCTATTGCCTATTCTGATACTCAGTTTGAACTTCAGCAAGTCGTCTTCACCATGTCTAGATGCCTAAATGCATTGAGTTGCTGCTATGTGATTGGCTGATTAACAATTTGTGTTACCAAGCAATTGAACAGGTGTACCTAATAAAGTGAGTGTACATTCCACTTTAATAATTATGCTACCAAAATGTGTATGTGCTGTAAATTGCCTCCAGCTTTGTTCCTGTTTCTTTTCTGCTGAAGGCTGCCATTTTGCTGGAGCCCAGAGCCCTGGGCAGCATTAAAAATTTAGGCTGTCAGCCAGGGGTGGACTAACCATTTGGAAACTCAGGCACTGCGCGAGGACCCGGGGTCAGTAAGGGGCCACATGAGATGCCCCTGGTACCTTTTTCATAGGCTTTTTTGAGTTTGGGCAAGGGCACAGGGGCCCCATGATCCCCTATTGCCCGGAGGCCCCAAGAGTTGTCAGTCCGCCCCTGCTGTCAGCAGATCGGCTTCTTCAAATTTGGCACAGTGTCAAAAAATAGAGAGCAACTGAGCTAAATTTTGAGGTTTGTCAGTCTCTGTAGGCAATAATTGTATTTTCATTATAAAATCTCAGTCCCGCAAATTTTATGTTCGGTGAATGTAATGTTATTGTGCAGGGAAGATAACATCAACACTGTTATAGTCAGCTCCTATTCAAAAACAGATGTTGCAAAATATCAGGAATTTAGTTTTGTTTAGTGGCAAATGCTGGGAGAATGCACATGGAAATTTGCTTTGTGAATAGGATGAATATTGCCTGGTGAATGTTGGGTCCATGTACTGTGAATGTTCTGATTAATCATTTATCCACTTACTCTATAGTGTCTATTTCCCCTAAGCCTGTTCTACACAGTTATGTTTATTAAGTATAAAGTATAGGTAACATAGAGCAATACATTGCATAGCCAAGTTACGTACATAAAATATATATTCCTTTCTGTTAAATTATAAGATCTTTAATAATCATTACTGCTATTGTAATAATTTTGTTATATTGCTAGAATGACATTGTAAGTCATTTCCAATTGTTCTAGGCATTGGTTGCTTCATCTACATGCATCTTTTAATTATAATAATGTATTGGTTTTCAATGGCCTTTCTGTAACTTTCAATAAATTCATCTATTTTTTCAAGTCCATTCCTATTGTTCTACTGAAGCTTTGAAATTCTAGGTAGTAACAGCAGTTAGCTGCTTGCTAAAAAAAAATTGTTTAAAATTTAGCATCACACCCTTAAATCCTGGTAACTGTGTAAGCTGTGTAAAGTCCAGTTAAAAACATGAGTTTTTCAGCCTTTTTTAGCATTTTTGCATTAGCGTTTAGCGGAGTTTTGCTGCGTTTAGAGGGGTTTTCCCTTGTTTTTCTGCATTTGCATTATTTAGCTTTTTTTTACCTCAAAAAAACATTTTTTGTAAAACAAAAGTCCAAAAACGCCAGTTTGCGGTGTTTTACTGCGTTTTGCTGCATTTTTCAGCTTTAGAGCGTTTTTACAACTAAAAAACTCCTCTAGAAACCCACTAGTTCTGTTTTTTTTCTCCAGCCATAAAACGCCCCTGCCAAAAAATGTTGATTACAGTCTATATGTGCATGGACACATAGGATAGCATGTTGGGGGGTTTACTAGCTGTAGAAAAAAAATTTCAAAAGCCAAAAACAGCAGCTGTAAAAACATCAAGTGTGCATGAGGACACTCAATTGATTCTGAGTCAAAGAATAAGAATAAATACAGTTTTTTTTTGTTTTTGATAACTAGGAAATAATAGTTTCATTGAAATGTACTGAACTTTAATTTCTTCATAATGTACAGTATGTAATACATGTGACTTTTAAATGATAAATACATGCCGAAAGGCTTTTTATGCCCTCTTTTTAATTATGTGCCATTGCAATAGAAAACAGATGAAAATGATAGTGATGTTTACAAATTCGGAATGTAAATAATTGTGGTGTTTCTGTGAAATGCAGCAATTTAAAGTCACTGACAGAGTTGCTAAGGAACAAACCTTTTGATTCTGCACAAGTCTTGTTTGGTACAGATACATGTTTTGACAGTCAAAGTTACTGAACAAGAGTGAGAAATTTTTTTTTAAAGAAAATACTTGACATTTGCTGTGTTTCTGGATTTTTTTTACATATTGTTGCATATTCTTTAATGTCACTTCTACAGTGACTGCATATCTGAATATGTTTAATATCCCATGTATGCTTTTAATTAGATTTCTGATATTTCATAAATTTGTGAACAAAAAATAATTCTAAAAAATATCCTGCTACTTTGTAAGCCTCCACAGAATTATTAAAACTGACCTACAGAACAGAAAAACGGAACAATAAAACCATTATTTTGTGCTGATTTTATGTAATATGAAGTGTATGATTTTATCTCAGCAACTACCACTGGGCTTTGCAGGACATCTGTTGACTAGGTAAGCCATTTGTTTTCCTCTCTTCTTAAATCACATGCCCAATGCTAAAAGGTTCATACTAACATGAATGAATATATAGCCCCCACTTCCCTGATCTGTTGTACCAGTGTATAGGTTGACCGTGAGCGTCATGACGTCACCAAGCCCCTCCCCCAAGGGAGGATCAGGGAAGTGGCCTCACAGAATGATAACAGGTTGGTCTGACAAGAACATTTTCATAAATCTATGCTGATACCTTTATTGCAGACAAATTTCTGAATAGAGCTCCTTGCCATTCCCTCAAATACCTTACATTGATACAATTGATATTAGGCTGACTGGTCTGCAGTTTCCTGGTATACATTAGTGTGTTGGGGCTCAACCAGAGTCAATGATGGTGCATTCTTTCTGCTGCTGACAATCTGGAGCTGAACCTCCAGAAAGCCTGGATAGTGACAGCTGACTAGCAGGCAGAACCAGGTGTAGTGCAAAATTGTGGGGTTCAGTCATAGGTAGCTAGGCACAAAGTCAGGGCAGACTGTCAAAGAGCAACCTGATGTGCTGAGTAGCCAGAGGAACACTAGATTCCTTTGAACACATGTGTTTTTTATGTGTTTTGGAGGCGTTTTATGTTTTGTATTTTTTTTTGGCTAATAGGAAAGTATGATGGTTCTGTTCATTTAGTGTCACTTTGGTGAGACTTGTATGCAACTTTACACTCTCTGGCACTCAAGGACTATCAAAGTAGCATCACAATCACATCAAAATAGTGCAGGAACCTTTATGTTTTCAAAGCTGCATGTTAGTGTTTGGGTTAAGGGCTAGGGTTAGGGTTAAAGGCTATGGTTAGGGTTAAGGGCTAGGGTTAGGATTAAAGGCTAGGGTAAGGGTTAAGGGCTAGGGTTAAATGTTAGGGTTAGAGGCTAGGGTTAAGGACTAGGGTTAGGGTTAAGTACTAGGGTTAGAATTAAATGTTAGGGTAGGAGTTAAGGGTTAGGGTTAGGATTAAGGACCAGGATTAGGGTTAAATGCTAGAGTTAAGGTTAGGGTAATTGTTATGGTTAGCTGTAGTTGTTAGGGTTAGAACGTTAACCTAACAACTACTGCGAACCCAATCCCTAATGATTACCGCTAGCCCTAAGCCTGCTGATTACCACTAACAATAACTTTAACCCTAACTCTAGGGTTAGGCCTTAACCCTAACCCTAGACCTTAATTCTAACACTAGTCCTTAACTCTAAAGTGCCTTTGGACACATAAAGGTTTCTGGATTACTTTGATGGGACTTTGATGCAACTTTGAAGTGACATTGACACTACTTGCTGGGGGTGTAAAGTTGCATCAAAGTCGCACAACATGAACAGAACTGTCATACTTTCCTATTAGCCCAAAAAAATTAAAAGCAAAATGCATAAAAAACACATAAAAAATGCATGTTCAAAAATGGGAAATGCACCAGAAAACACATCAACCCAACCTGCATAGATGTGAACCTAGCCTTAAGTGCTCCCAATTAGGAGCAAGTGTGCCTGGCAGCATGGCCTAAGGTCAATACCGAGTAATGATCAGCAGGTGATGAAGACTCAAGGCTGATCATTGCACAGTTTCAGCCACATATTTGTTCCAAGACAGTTTCATTACAGGCTTTAGATATAAAGAGGTTAGTAGTGTTTAACAAATAAAGTGTAAAAGGGCCATCTTGTGTTATTTCAGATAAAGTTTTAAGCAAGTATCTAGATAGTTCTGAAGATTTTTTTGCCACATACAAACAATAATATTTCATCACATATCTTATTTTTGTATTATTATTAGCTGCAGTAGCTGAATACATTTTCAGTTTAGCTAGTGAAGAATTTATATCATAGCACACTTATAATTATTTATATTTGATAAGCACGTGGGTACAGCTCCCACCTGAATTTAAGGACAACCTAAAAACACTGTGAAACAGGCAAATAGATCAACAAGTTCAATAATCACAAATGGAATCACAGTATTGACATTAGAACATCAACATATGCAATATAACAATTCATTTTAACTTAACTACCTAAGCTAACTATAATATACGTCCTAATATTCTCTATTGTTAAGTTCACAAGTCTGTTTTGGGGCCCTGAACCATTGTGCAGTGACAAGATCTTTCCCAAAGCAACAAAGTGGAATACTTTAAAGTATTACACACTGAGTAACTGATGTGCAGCCCCGTTAAGATGATTCACCTTGAAAGAAGATCTAATACCAGACAGTTTACTTTGCCCAGCAGACACTTCTATAAAGCAGTTGTTTGTATTTAACTTAACTGTAATTAGTCAACATTTTTTTCTTGACTATGTAATACAGTCTATCACAATAGCTCTTGATAAGAGATGAATAGATAGCTTAAAATATAGTAGTTATAAGTTATACAAGACTAATTCAATTCTAGAAATCTAGACAGTCAGGGCAGCACAAGGAATTTCTCTGCAGAGACCATGGGTTGCATACAATTCAGCAGTCAGCTATCCTCAGTCCTCTTAGGTAGCCAGAGGCAGGTGAAATCTGCTCAAGCTTCTCTTAGCTGTCATACACTCTTCCAGAGACTTCTTTAACCCATTTTTTAATTCCCAGATCGTGTTGCAGCTCATTCTTTCTTCTGATGTCACATACACCATGTTAGCTGCCACATGCCTCTTATTTCTGTAGTTATCACATAGAAGTGAACTGTGGTGGCAATTAAAATTGTGGCGGTGACTGAAATCCATTGAGTAGAGAAGAGAAAACCAATCCATGTTCAATTTTCTGGACATTCTCCAAACACTTGAAAAACTCTGACCATAGTGCCTGAACCCAATTGAAGTCTAGTAGAGCTGAATCTTGTCACTTGGCACTACCATGGGGAACTTATACCAATCCAAGAATTAAAAAAAAAATTAGGGGACAGTGTGTCTTTTAATGTATCTAAAAGTGCAACTTTAAAAATACACAGTTCATTTAAATTACATGCTTGGTGAGTCCTTAAATCTGCCCATAGAGCAGCAGACTTGTAGTATGTACTGCAGCAAAAGTGACATTAAAAAAAGAACAATTTCTGCTAAATAACAGTTAATTTCCTGTCAGATTCTGTTTGTAGCCTGTGGGCCATGTGGTGGGTGATCCTTAGTTGCTGCCTATGTGACTGTAAGCCCACAGGGTTTTTGGGCTACTCCAGGCAGTGTGGGTGGAGTCACACACTCTGCACCTGGGGTACCTCTTCCCGTGCACTCATTAATTCCCCAGGACCCTGGACTCTGGCAAGGTACTCTCTTAATGTTGAGGGCATGTGGCAAAGTATGGTTTAGTAGAGGGATACACAATAGCTGTCCCTGGCCAGCAAGAGTGAATGACTGGATAAAGGTCTGGTATGGACTTTGTCAGTCTTCTTCAAAATCCACACCAGACCATTATCTAGGCATGAAGACTAGGTGGCCAAGGAAAGCAGAGGCAGCAAGTGTGCACCCTTCATCCTGAAACATACCAGGTCATATATCCTGCAGAAGAAAAAAAAGTGATGGGGTCCCCTATCCATACCAGACCCTTATCCTAGATAGAGGATTTGTTAGAGAACATTAGTGAACAAACAGTATTATGAAGGCCAAGGAGCACACCAGACAGGTCAAGGATAAAGTTGTGGATAAGTTTAAAGCAGGGTTATATTCTAAAAAAAATCCCAAGCTTTGAACATCTCAAAAAGCACCGTTCAATCCATCTTCTGAAAATGGAAAGAGTATGGCACAACTGCAAATCTACCAAGACATGGCCGTCCACCATAACTGACAGGCCAGGCAAGGAGAGCATTAATCAGAGAAGCAGCCAAGAGGCTGGTAACTCTAGAGGAACTGCAGAGATCCACAGCTCGGGTGGGAGAATCTGTCCATGGGACAACTATTAGTCATGCACTCCACAAATCTGGCCTTTATGGAAGAGTGACAAGAAGAAAGCCATTGTTCAAAGAAAGCCATAAGAAGTCCAGTTTGCAGTTTGTGAGAAGTCATGTGGGGGGCACAGCTAACATGTGGAAGAAGATGCTCTGGTCAGATGAGACCGAAATTGAACTTTTTGGCCTAAAAGCAAAATGCTATGTGTGGCAGAAAACTAACAATGCACATCACCCTGAACATACCATCCCCATCATGAAACATGGTGATGGCAACATCATGTTGTGGGGATGCTTTTCTTCAGGAGGGACAGGGAAGCTGGTCAAACTTGATGGGAAGATGGATAGAGCCAAATACAGGGCAAGCTTAGAAGAAAACCTGTTAGAGTCTGCAAAAGGCTTGAGACTGGGGTGGAAGTTTACCTTCCAGCAGGACAACGTAGGGTCGTTTAGGGTAACATACAGCCAGAGCTACAGTGGAATGGTTTAGATCAAAGTATATTCATGTGTTAAAATAGCTCAGTCAAAGTCCAGACCTAAATCCAATTGAGAATCTGTTGCAAGACTTGAAAATTGCTGTTCAGACGCTCTCCATCCAATCTGACAGAGCTTGAGCTATTTTACAAAGAAGAATGGGGAAAAAATGTCTCTCTGTAGGTGTGCAAAGCTGGTAGAGACATCCCCAAAAAGACTTGCAGCTGTAATTGCAGCGAAAGGTGGTTCTACAAATATTGACTCGGGGGGGCTGAATACAAACGCACCCCACACTTTTCAGATATTTATTTGAAAGAAATTTTGAAAACCATTTATCATTTTCCTTCCACTTCACAATTATGTGCCACTTTGTGTTGGTCTATCACATAAAAACCCAATAAAATACATTTATGATTTTGGTTGTAACATGACAAAATGTGAAAAATTTCAAGGGGGATGAATACTTTTTAAAGGCACTGTATCTTCGCTACCATTTGTTACCAACCACGTTTGTCTTGTTCTTTGGCTATGCTTCTGCTTGATCCCAACCTGCAACCACATCTTACCAACTTTTGACTTGTTTACTGACTACACTTCCACGTAATCAAAACCTGCAACCACTTGGTAAATATGTCTGCATTGTAAAATAAACAGTTCTGTGATACACATACATAACAGGTAGCATAGCAAATGTCTTTGATCTGCCTACACAGTGGGGATTTTCATAAATATTGCAGTGTGATATTTGGTCCTTTGAGAACTTGAGTTACATAGTCACACAAAACATCCGCCTACATTTTGAGAACTCTATCTGTAATTAGAGGTAACCCATAGTAAAATGTTTTTATAGAGATGCATAAAAAAGTTTGAATGTACTGTGTTTCCCTGAGTCTCACTAACCTATTGTTCATTAAAGTAGCATTAAACCAAAAAGCAAACATTTTATTTATTGCTTCCAACCAATTCTTAGATGTGATGGCTGCATTTGTTTTCTTTGTTAGGCTTTATTTCCTTTATTTTCACTAGGTGACCTGGACAGTAAGTCTGCTGTTTTTCAACAGAACAAGCTCTCTTACAAATGTTGGAGTTAGCAGTTAGAGTGCTGAGTGAAACCATTTTCCATTGACTGGGTGCTTACAATGATCAGCTTTTATTTATTCATTTAAGACCTTTATCCCCCCAAAAAAATATTTTTAGAAGTGTTTGTGCAACTTCAGTGTGATCTGGAGTTTTACCTCAATTTGTCAACCACTTAAGCTCCAGAAGATTTTAACCCCTTCATGACCAGGACATTTTTTGCTTTATGGCACTGCACTACTTTAACTGACAACTGCATGGTTATGCAATGCTGTAAACAAATTAAATTTATATAACTTCCCCCACAAATAGAGCTTTCTTTTAATGGTATTTAATCACCACTGGGATTTTATTTTTTTATTATATAAATGATTTTTTAACTTTCTGCTATAAAATATATATGTGTATATATATATCTATATATATAGATATATATATAAAATAAATAAAAACAATTCTTAATACATATAGGACACAATGTATTGTGCTACATATTTTTGGTAAAAAAAATCCCAATAAGTGTATATTAATTGGTTTGTATGAAAGTTATACCATCTACAAACTATGAGATATATACTGGAATTTTTATTTACTTTTCTTATATACTAGTAATGGCAGCGACCAGTGACTTATACTCTGACAGTGCGGTGGGCAATATAACCCTGATTGACACTTTGTGGGCACTGACTAACTGGCACTGATATCTCCAATGACACTAATGCAGTGATCAGTACTAACAATACACACTGTCACTGTACTAATAACACTGGCTGAGAAGGCAATCAAGGAGTTAATTGTGTGCCTAGGAAGTGTTAATGTGTTTACTGTGTGCTGCTTCATACTACTTCCTACTGTTTAGAGCTCTGTGTTGTTTACCTACACAGAGCTATAGGCTGTGATTTGACACGGCCGATCAGCGGGTCCTGGCCATTAATCATTTACTGGGATCTGTTGATGAAATCCTGCTGTGTAAAAGTAACAGTATGTCGCGGTGCCTGTAGCTGCCACCCCTAAAAGTACTGTAGCAAGTTTGCAAGTAGTTAGTACATCTACTGTAAATCTACTAGTACATCTAACATTCCTCTCCCATTGAATTGACATTGCGGCTGTCCAAAGTAGCCCCTATGCTCATTTATCCAGAGTGGGGGCACTCTAATACAGGAATTTATGTCCTGGGTGGGACTTGACACCTACTGAGGAAGTCCCACCCAGGATGTAATGCTCATAGGGGATGGAACTACATATCTGATGCCATCCTGAGGCCATCTTCGAGAGATGTGATGAACCCGTATATGCTTTGTAGTATGCACTATGGAGTGCCACAGCTTGTACGTCTTAACGATTTTTAGCAGTAAAGTTTTATCAGCAGTATACACTATGGGCTCTCTTTGTGTTTTTGCATGAGTATTGTACACTATATCACAGTAACAAGTGGGTGAAAAATGCTTATTGGATCACAATTTGCCCTTAAAGGGAAAGCGCTTATGACTTACTGTTAACGCAGTGGTCATTAAATTGAGGTGAGCGGCCAATCTGTGTGGTGGTGGTTCAGGCACTATTCTATTGGTGTTTAATATGAAGATACGAAGATATAGAAGATTTTATACACCTTTTGGATCTTTGGGACATTTGTTTAACACATGGAGAAATGATGGACATTTTATTTATATGATTGTTTTATTGCGCTACACTATTATGTTAATTGATTTTTCTCATTTAAAGTTATTTGGAAAACCTTTAGTGTTTAGCAGAACATCCATTTTTGATTTTTTGTCACTTTATAATAATTTTGTCACTGTATAATATTTTTGTGATTGCACAGATTGTTACACATTAATATATATTACATTTTTAGTTTTGGGTTTAATACCACTATAAGTTTTGCATTACCAATAATTATGCCGTGCCTTGCAGAGTGCATAGAACCATTTTTATCAGTCTCTGCCTTCCAAAAAAGTTAGTAATCTGCTCACCAGTAAAGCATTAAAGTGTATTTCCACTTTTGCAGCCAAATTGGGATAACGCCCGCTTTATATTTAGGCCTGTAGAAGGAGCTGAAGCTCCGAGTGCGTAGCCTGTATCTGGTCCCGATTCTCTCCTCTTTCTGGTGACATCACTTCCACCCGTGCATTCCACACTGGTTCCGGTGCACTTCCTGATGTACACAGGGCATCCTGGGCCCCTTCTCTTCCATCTCCAAGCTCGCATTGTGGCAGTGGATACTGCAGGACTTTGGAGTGAGTGGTGACCCAGTACTGAAGAGCCTTTTTTATTCACACATCCTGTGAATGCTTTTAATCCTGTATTAAATATTTTTCTAATGCTGCACTTAGTTGGGTTTACCTACTTTATACAGACCTGGCCAAACTCTGCGGATGGCTGCCACTTGTGCTGATTAGGACTTATGGACTTTGTCTATTTTAATATATTTGAAGGCATTTTACCCTGTTCATTATTTTAAGACTGGCTATAAGGTAATGGTTTTGCTTGTGTGCTGGAATCCTTACAACTATTTGAAAATCCTACTTTGTTTTCCCTTGCTATGCAATGTTTATGAGGGGGTCTGAGAACTTGTGTTTTACAAAATTAAGCCTGTATGTACTGTACAAGCAGATTGCATTACCAGTTGTTAACAAGGTGTGCAGGATCTCATTAACATTGTATTACTGTAACATTGTAAGTACTGTCTCTAATGCCCTGTACACACTATCAGCTTTTTTTCATTCAACCCAACAGGCTGGATAAAAAAAAGCTGATAGATCATTGTACTAACATTGGTGTTAATACAGCAATCTACCCCCGCTGTGCTATTGTGTTCTGATATGGGGACAGCCCCCTGCCAGAACACATTGGTCAGCCATCGGCTGAGAGCATTGATTGGAAGCCGATCGGAAGACCTTTTCCAGTCATGCCCTTTTGACAGAAGCCAAATGAACATCTGTCTTCTGTCAAACCGGCTGCCGTACACACGGGCTGAATGTCAGCCAGTTTCTGTTGAATCGGCCGATACTGCCCAATATTCAGGCCGTGTGTATGGGGCTTAAGGCAGGTCATACATGATTAACTTTTTTTCCCTTCAACTAACAGGTTGAAGGAAAAAATTAACAAGTTCCCCCATCCACACATTCAAAGTGAATGGGGTAATCACTTCTGCTGATCTATTGTATTCTGCCAGCAAGGAGGCTTCCCCACCAACAGAATACAATGATCAGTGTTGCAAGCTATAGTTGGTGGCACTGATATTTCAGGAAAAACCCAACAGGCTGCTTGTACACAAGTTGGTATACAGATCGATTTGTGCACAACCAGGTAGCCCATACATAGATCAAAATTCAGCCTGTCCCTGCTGAACAGGATGAATTATGATGCTTGAATGGCGGGCTTAGGTCTTGTCTAGAGATGAGCGAATCGAAGTATCCGAAGTGGAATTCGAGTCGAATTTCGGAAAAATTTCGATTCGTGCCGAATCCGAAAAACAGCCTAATTCGGACGCGCGAATCGAAATTTTTCCGAAAATGGCGGCTGACATGTGCGGCGACGGAGCGGGGATGTCGGGGAAGGCGCGCAGACAAGGCGCGCTGCCCCATAATGCATTCCTCAACGACATGTGATCGCATCAGCCAATCAGCAGCCAGCCAGCCAGCACTGTGTAATGGTCGAGGTATATATAGCGGCCATTTTGGAAATCTTCATTTGCCTGCAGTCATTGAACAGAGGCAGACCGCTCTGTACTAGGGACAGGGACAGAGTTAGGGCCACAGAAACAATACTTGGGGACAGAGAGAAGTTACTTAGGGACAGAGAACCATTACTCAGGGACACAGACTTGTTAATGAGGGCCACAGAATCGTTCTTTAGGGACAAAGAAACGCTAGTTAGGGCCACAGAATTCATACTCAGGGACAGACAGAATTGTTACTCAGTGCCAGAGAATTGTTACTTAGGGCCACAGAAACGTTATTAGGGCCACAGAATTTTTACTCAGGGACAGACAGAATTGTTACTGAGTGCCAGAGAATTGTTACTCAGGGACAGACAGAATTGTTACTGAGTGCCAGAGAATTCTTACTCAGGGCCACAGAATTCATTCTCAGGGACAGACAGAATTGTTACTCAGGGACAGACAGAATTGTTACTGAGTGCCAGAGAATTGTTACTCAGGGACAGACAGAATTGTTACTGAGTGCCAGAGAATTGTTACTCAGGGACAGACAGAATTGTTACTGAGTGCCAGAGAATTGTTACTCTCACAGACACAAAATTGTTACTTGCACAGACACAGAATTGTTACTTGCACAGACACACAATTGTTACTCAGGGCCACAGAATTCATACTCAGGGACAGACAGAATTGTTACTGAGTGCCAGAGAATTCTTACTCAGGTCCACAGAATTCATACTCAGGGACAGACAGAATTGTTACTCAGGGACAGACAGAATTGTTACTGAGTGCCAGAGAATTGTTACTCAGGGACAGACAGAATTGTTACTGAGTGCCAGAGAATTGTTACTCTCACAGACACAAAATTGTTACTTGCACAGACACAGAATTGTTACTTGCACAGACACACAATTGTTACTCAGGGCCACAGAATTCATACTCAGGGACAGACAGAATTGTTACTGAGTGCCAGAGAATTGTTACTCAGGGACAGACAGAATTGTTACTGAGTGCCAGAGAATTGTTACTCTCACAGACACAAAATTGTTACTTGCACAGACACAGAATTGTTACTTGCACAGACACACAATTGTTACTGAGTGCCAGAGAATTGTTACTCAGGGACAGACAGAATTGTTACTGAGTGCCAGAGAATTGTTACTCAGGGACAGACAGAATTGTTACTGAGTGCCAGAGAATTGTTACTCAGGGACAGACAGAATTGTTACTGAGTGCCAGAGAATTGTTACTCTCACAGACACAAAATTGTTACTTGCACAGACACAGAATTGTTACTCGCACAGAGACAGAATTGTTACTCAGGGCCACAGAATTCATACTCAGGGACAGACAGAATTGTTACTGAGTGCCAGAGAATTGTTACTCAGGGACAGACAGAATTGTTACTGAGTGCCAGAGAATTGTTACTCTCACAGACACAAAATTGTTACTTGCACAGACACAGAATTGTTACTTGCACAGACACACAATTGTTACTGAGTGCCAGAGAATTGTTACTCAGGGACAGACAGAATTGTTACTGAGTGCCAGAGAATTGTTACTCAGGGACAGACAGAATTGTTACTGAGTGCCAGAGAATTGTTACTCAGGGACAGACAGAATTGTTACTGAGTGCCAGAGAATTGTTACTCTCACAGACACAAAATTGTTACTTGCACAGACACAGAATTGTTACTCGCACAGAGACAGAATTGTTACTCAGGGCCACAGAATTCATACTCAGGGACAGACAGAATTGTTACTGAGTGCCAGAGAATTGTTACTCAGGGACAGACAGAATTGTTACTGAGTGCCAGAGAATTGTTACTCTCACAGACACAAAATTGTTACTTGCACAGACACAGAATTGTTACTTGCACAGACACACAATTGTTACTCAGGGCCACAGAATTCATACTCAGGGACAGACAGAATTGTTACTGAGTGCCAGAGAATTCTTACTCAGGGCCACAGAATTCATACTCAGGGACAGACAGAATTGTTACTCAGGGACAGACAGAATTGTTACTGAGTGCCAGAGAATTGTTACTCAGGGACAGACAGAATTGTTACTGAGTGCCAGAGAATTGTTACTCTCACAGACACAAAATTGTTACTTGCACAGACACAGAATTGTTACTTGCACAGACACACAATTGTTACTCAGGGCCACAGAATTCATACTCAGGGACAGACAGAATTGTTACTGAGTGCCAGAGAATTGTTACTCAGGGACACCTAATCGTTGAATTAAATAGTATGTCAGACAACATGCAGAGGAGTGGCAGAGGAGGCAATGTTTTAGGAGCGAGCAGACGTGGCAGCAGAGGAAGGGGTCGAGGCAGCAGTATTCGCAGCCAGAGGCCAGTGCTCCCGGTGTCATCCAGCGGTCGTGTCTCCACCGACAACCCTGCCGTCATTGATTGGTTGGCTCGGTCGTCTTCCTCTTCCCAGGTCACCTCTGACACCTACAGCCAACGGTCGGTGGGTACGTCAGACACAACCGTTAGTTGGCATGGCCCGGGACCAAGCCCACTGAAATCACGTGTCCTCTACCTGCCCCTGTCCTTTGCTGTTCCCTCACCAAGCGAAGTATCGCATGCTGTGGGCTCAGCCCCACTGTACAGTGAGGAAGAGCTAACAGAGGGCGGTCAGGAACGGGGGGAGACATCGGCCTTTTCAGCAGCCAAGCGAACAAGTACTGGCGAGGAGAGTGGCTCGGTAGCCGGTCTAGAGACAGGTCTGTCTCCTGACCCAGACGCAGCCGAGGGGGCTAGTAGTGAGGCGGAGACCCTACTTGATGATGAGGAGGTTGATCGCACTTGGCAGCCTCGTCGTCATCAGGCAATTTCTTCCGCATCATCAGGAGAAGAGGGTGGCAGCTTGGCAGCGAGCAAAACAGTCGGTGGGTTGCCCAGGAGACAGCAGCAGGGTCGCATCAGTGTCAGTGGAGCCAAACGTCCACGGAGTAGAGCACCAGCTCCACTGCAGCCTACCACCACGGCCAGTAGTGGTGCCGTTGCGCACGGAGGAAGTAGCAGTCAGCCAGTGAAGAGTAGCGGGGGCAAAGTTTCCTACTCGGTGGTGTGGCAATTTTTCCTCAAGCCGCCCGAGGAAGTAAACGTAGCCGTATGTCGACTATGTGGCCAGAAATGCAAGCGTGGCCAGGGGGCCCATGTTGGGACTACAGCGTTGCGTCAGCATATGCAGCGTCACCATTCGGTGGCCTGGGAAAACCGTGATAAACATACGGCGGTTCTGCCTGCCCCAGCCCCCGCTCCATCACCCGCTCCGTTACTTGCTCCGTCACCCGACGTCGTCAATCGCCCTCTATCAGCCAGTCAAGGCTCCAACACCTCTGCTGAGGGGAGTTGTCGCTCATTGGCATCTTCCGCTCGTTCAGATGCTCCTTCTCCTGCTACTCCTCTTCTCGGATTCCGTCAACAGTCTTTCTTGGAATCCGTATCCAAGAGACAACAGTTTGCGAGCACGCACCCGACGGTGCAAAAGCTGAACGTCCTCCTGTCCAAGTTGCTGGTGCTGCAGTCCCTCCCTTTCCAACTGGTGGACTCAGCACCTTTCCGAGAAATGATGGCTTGTGCCGCGCCGCGGTGGAGAGTGCCAAGCCGTCATTTCTTTGCCCAAAAGGCAGTGCCAGCCCTGCATTCACATGTAGAAGAGATGGTGGGCCAGTCTTTGAGCATGTCGGTCTCTGCCAAAGTGCACGGCAGCGCCGACGTGTGGAGCTGTAACTACGGTCAGGGACAGTACATGTCATTTACGGCCCACTGGGTGAACGTGGTGCCGGCACAGCCGCACCAGCAACTTGGACAGGTCACGACGCTTTTGCCTCCACGTTTGCACGTCCTTGGTCCAGCAAGCATGTCCGCCTCTACCACCTCTTTTTCCGCCGTGTCCTCAGCCGCCACCCCCGTGCCAAGTCCCATTACCCGACCGGCATATCACATGTGCAGGGCGCAACGGTGTCACGCTGTGCTGCACCTGGTATGCCTTGGCGAACGTAGTCACACAGGGGAGGAACTGCTGAGTGTAATGAACAGAGAAATCGACAGATGGCTGTCTCCGCGCAAACTAAAAATCGGAACCATGTTGACTGACAACGGAAAGAACATGGTGTCTGCTCTGCGTCAAGGAAGGTTGTGCCATGCGCCATGCATGGCTCACGTGTTCAATCTGGTTGTCAAGCGGTTCCTAAAATCCACCATCCCACTGCAAGACATCCTTAAAATGTCACGTAAACTGTGCATGCATTTCAGCCATTCCTACACCGCAAAGAACACCCTCATTGAGCTGCAGCGGCAGAACGGAATTCCACAGCATCGCCTGATCTGCGACGTTGCAACAAGGTGGAATTCAACCCTACACATGTTAGACCGCCTTTACGAGCAGCGAAAGGCCATCACCGATTTCCTGATGTTACAAGCGGATAAAGGTACTCCCCTGTGTAACTTAGATGTCAGCCATTGGCAGCTCATGCGTGACACCTGCCGCTTGCTCAGGCCCTTTGAGGAGGCCACGCTATTCGTGAGTCGGCAGGACTATGGGATGAACGACGTCATTCCTCTGTTGCACGTCCTGGAACAAATGCTGTTAACAATGGCTGGTCAGGGTGCGGTAGACGTGGCGCACAGATCTCAACGCCACATGACCCCTGTGGGGGCAGGACAGGAAGAAGAGGAGGAGGTAGAGGAGGACATTTGTGCTCAGGAATTATTGAGTGAAATGGGTGGTTTTTCCACTCAGCGGACAGGAGTGGAGGAGCAGGAGCATCTGGTAGAGGAGGAGGAGGAGGAGACAGAGGACCCAGACGCACCGTGGCAGTATGCTGTGGAGATGGAGGCAGGGAGTCCCTCGCATTCCTTGGCACAAATGGCCCATAGCATGCTCGGTTGCTTGCGTAGCGACAGCCGAATAATAACCATCAGACAGAGGGATGACTTTTGGCTGTCCACCTTGTTGGACCCTCGCTACCGGTCCAAAATGGTGGCCTTTTTCACACCTGCTGAGAGGGAGGCCAAAATTACGTACTATAAAAACCACCTATGTAGTCAGTTGGTCTCTGCCTTTGTGCGCCAACGTCCATCCTCAGACACTGTGGGCCCTGTGCGCTCGCGTTCCGCTGGCATGGCAGCAGGGGAGGGGTGGGGTGGTAGGAGCAGTGGCAGCTCCACCAGCAGCGGCTGCCTCAGTCTGCAGTCGATGATGAGTAGCTTTCTTCACCAGCGCAGTGAGGAAACTACTAACCAGCCGCAGCAGCAGCAGCAGCATCAGGTGGACCTGGAGCAGGAGCTCAAACAACAGGCTTGGGCCTACTTGGACAGCACCCTGCCAACCGAGGTAGACAATCCCCTTGACTACTGGGCAACGAAACTTGACCTTTGGCCCCAACTAGCTGAATTTGCCCTTGAAAGGCTGTCATGCCCGGCCAGTAGCGTGGCATCGGAGCGCGTGTTTAGTGCGGCAGGAGGTATTGTAACTCCGCGGAGGACACGACTGTCCACCCAAAGTGTGGAGAGACTCACGTTTGTGAAAATGAATCAGGCGTGGATTAGTCTGGATTTCAAACCACCAGTTCCTGACACAACTGACTAAATCCGCCATGAATCATGCCTCAAACATGTGCCACTTTCAGGTCTCCTCACACTGCTGGTGTGTTGAATTTTTTGACATAGGGTGCTGGCAGATTACGGGCCTCCTATAGCTGCTGCCAGGCCCCTAATCTGCCATAGGCCCCTATATACCGCCTCCTCCTGCTGCTGCCAGGTCCAGAGTCTCTCATGGGTCCCTGTACGGCCTCCCATTGCTGCTGTCTCCATCGCCACACTCTGCTGCCATGTGCCACTTTCAGGTCTCTTCACACTGCTGGTGTGTTAAATTTTTTGACATAGGGTGCAGGCAGATTACGGGCCTCACATAGCTGCTGCCAGGCCCCTAATCTGCCATGGGCCCCTATATACCACCTCCTCCTGCTGCTGCCAGGTCCAGAGTCTCTCATGGGTCCCTGTACGGCCTCCCATTGCTGCTGTCTCCATCGCCACACTCTGCTGCCATGTGCCACTTTCAGGTCTCTTCACACTGCTGGTGTGTAAAATTTTTTGACATAGGGTGCTGCAAGATAACGGGCCTCACATAGCTGCTGCCAGGCCCCTAATCTGCCATGGGCCCCAATATACCGCCTCCTCATGCTGCTGCCAGGTCCAGAGTCTCTCATGGGTCCCTGTACGGCCTCCCATTGCTGCTGTCTCCATCGCCACACTCTGCTGCCATGTGCCACTTTCAGGTCTCTTCACACTGCTGGTGTGTTAAATTTTTTGACATAGGGTGCTGCAAGATAACGGGCCTCACATAGCTGCTGCCAGGCCCCTAATCTGCCATGGGCCCCTATATACCGCCTCCTCATGCTGCTGCCAAGTCCAGAGTCTGTCATGGTCCCTGTACGGCCTCCCATTGCTGCTGTCTCCATCGCCACACTCTGCTGCCATGTGCCACTTTCAGGTCTCTTCACACTGCTGGTGTGTTAAATTTTTTGACATAGGGTGCAGGCAGATTACGGGCCTCACATAGCTGCTGCCAGGCCCCTAATCTGCCATGGGCCCCTATATACCACCTCCTCCTGCTGCTGCCAGGTCCAGAGTCTCTCATGGGTCCCTGTACGGCCTCCCATTGCTGCTGTCTCCATCGCCACACTCTGCTGCCATGTGCCACTTTCAGGTCTCTTCACACTGCTGGTGTGTTAAATTTTTTGACATAGGGTGCAGGCAGATTACGGGCCTCACATAGCTGCTGCCAGGCCCCTAATCTGCCATGGGCCCCTATATACCACCTCCTCCTGCTGCTGCCAGGTCCAGAGTCTCTCATGGGTCCCTGTACGGCCTCCCATTGCTGCTGTCTCCATCGCCACACTCTGCTGCCATGTGCCACTTTCAGGTCTCTTCACACTGCTGGTGTGTAAAATTTTTTGACATAGGGTGCTGCAAGATAACGGGCCTCACATAGCTGCTGCCAGGCCCCTAATCTGCCATGGGCCCCTATATACCGCCTCCTCATGCTGCTGCCAAGTCCAGAGTCTGTCATGGTCCCTGTACGGCCTCCCATTGCTGCTGTCTCCATCGCCACACTCTGCTGCCATGTGCCACTTTCAGGTCTCTTCACACTGCTGGTGTGTAAAATTTTTTGACATAGGGTGCTGCAAGATAACGGGCCTCACATAGCTGCTGCCAGGCCCCTAATCTGCCATGGGCCCCTATATACCGCCTCCTCATGCTGCTGCCAAGTTCAGAGTCTGTCATGGGTCCCTGTACGGCCTCCCATTGCTGCTGTCTCCATCGCCACACTCTGCTGCCATGTGCCACTTTCAGGTCTCTTCACACTGCTGGTGTGTTAAATTTTTTGACATAGGGTGCAGGCAGATTACGGGCCTCACATAGCTGCTGCCAGGCCCCTAATCTGCCATGGGCCCCTATATACCGCCTCCTCCTGCTGCTGCCAGGTCCAGAGTCTCTCATGGGTCCCTGTACGGCCTCCCATTGCTGCTGTCTCCATCGCCACACTCTGCTGCCATGTGCCACTTTCAGGTCTCTTCACACTGCTGGTGTGTTAAATTTTTTGACATAGGGTGCTGCAAGATAACGGGCCTCACATAGCTGCTGCCAGGCCCCTAATCTGCCATGGGCCCCTATACCGCCTCCTCATGCTGCTGCCAGGTCCAGAGTCTGTCATGGTCCCTGTACGGCCTCCCATTGCTGCTGTCTCCATCGCCACACTCTGCTGCCATGTGCCACTTTCAGGTCTCTTCACACTGCTGGTGTGTAAAATTTTTTGACATAGGGTGCTGCAAGATAACGGGCCTCACATAGCTGCTGCCAGGCCCCTAATCTGCCATGGGCCCCTATATACCGCCTCCTCATGCTGCTGCCAAGTCCAGAGTCTGTCATGGTCCCTGTACGGCCTCCCATTGCTGCTGTCTCCATCGCCACACTCTGCTGCCATGTGCCACTTTCAGGTCTCTTCACACTGCTGGTGTGTTAAATTTTTTGACATAGGGTGCTGCAAGATAACGGGCCTCACATAGCTGCTGCCAGGCCCCTAATCTGCCATGGGCCCCTATACCGCCTCCTCATGCTGCTGCCAGGTCCAGAGTCTGTCATGGTCCCTGTACGGCCTCCCATTGCTGCTGTCTCCATCGCCACACTCTGCTGCCATGTGCCACTTTCAGGTCTCTTCACACTGCTGGTGTGTAAAATTTTTTGACATAGGGTGCTGCAAGATAACGGGCCTCACATAGCTGCTGCCAGGCCCCTAATCTGCCATGGGCCCCTATATACCGCCTCCTCATGCTGCTGCCAAGTCCAGAGTCTGTCATGGTCCCTGTACGGCCTCCCATTGCTGCTGTCTCCATCGCCACACTCTGCTGCCATGTGCCACTTTCAGGTCTCTTCACACTGCTGGTGTGTTAAATTTTTTGACATAGGGTGCTGCAAGATAACGGGCCTCACATAGCTGCTGCCAGGCCCCTAATCTGCCATGGGCCCCTATATACCGCCTCCTCATGCTGCTGCCAAGTCCAGAGTCTGTCATGGTCCCTGTACGGCCTCCCATTGCTGCTGTCTCCATCGCCACACTCTGCTGCCATGTGCCACTTTCAGGTCTCTTCACACTGCTGGTGTGTTAAATTTTTTGACATAGGGTGCAGGCAGATTACGGGCCTCACATAGCTGCTGCCAGGCCCCTAATCTGCCATGGGCCCCTATATACCACCTCCTCCTGCTGCTGCCAGGTCCAGAGTCTCTCATGGGTCCCTGTACGGCCTCCCATTGCTGCTGTCTCCATCGCCACACTCTGCTGCCATGTGCCACTTTCAGGTCTCTTCACACTGCTGGTGTGTTAAATTTTTTGACATAGGGTGCAGGCAGATTACGGGCCTCACATAGCTGCTGCCAGGCCCCTAATCTGCCATGGGCCCCTATATACCACCTCCTCCTGCTGCTGCCAGGTCCAGAGTCTCTCATGGGTCCCTGTACGGCCTCCCATTGCTGCTGTCTCCATCGCCACACTCTGCTGCCATGTGCCACTTTCAGGTCTCTTCACACTGCTGGTGTGTAAAATTTTTTGACATAGGGTGCTGCAAGATAACGGGCCTCACATAGCTGCTGCCAGGCCCCTAATCTGCCATGGGCCCCTATATACCGCCTCCTCATGCTGCTGCCAAGTCCAGAGTCTGTCATGGTCCCTGTACGGCCTCCCATTGCTGCTGTCTCCATCGCCACACTCTGCTGCCATGTGCCACTTTCAGGTCTCTTCACACTGCTGGTGTGTTAAATTTTTTGACATAGGGTGCTGGCAGATTACGGGCCTCCTATAGCTGCTGCCAGGCCCCTAATCTGCCATGGGCCCCTATATACCGCCTCCTCATGCTGCTGCCAAGTTCAGAGTCTGTCATGGGTCCCTGTACGGCCTCCCATTGCTGCTGTCTCCATCGCCACACTCTGCTGCCATGTGCCACTTTCAGGTCTCTTCACACTGCTGGTGTGTTAAATTTTTTGACATAGGGTGCAGGCAGATTACGGGCCTCACATAGCTGCTGCCAGGCCCCTAATCTGCCATGGGCCCCTATATACCGCCTCCTCCTGCTGCTGCCAGGTCCAGAGTCTCTCATGGGTCCCTGTACGGCCTCCCATTGCTGCTGTCTCCATCGCCACACTCTGCTGCCATGTGCCACTTTCAGGTCTCTTCACACTGCTGGTGTGTTAAATTTTTTGACATAGGGTGCTGCAAGATAACGGGCCTCACATAGCTGCTGCCAGGCCCCTAATCTGCCATGGGCCCCTATACCGCCTCCTCATGCTGCTGCCAGGTCCAGAGTCTGTCATGGTCCCTGTACGGCCTCCCATTGCTGCTGTCTCCATCGCCACACTCTGCTGCCATGTGCCACTTTCAGGTCTCTTCACACTGCTGGTGTGTTAAATTTTTTGACATAGGGTGCAGGCAGATTACGGGCCTCACATAGCTGCTGCCAGGCCCCTAATCTGCCATGGGCCCCTATATACCGCCTCCTCCTGCTGCTGCCAGGTCCAGAGTCTCTCATGGGTCCCTGTACGGCCTCCCATTGCTGCTGTCTCCATCGCCACACTCTGCTGCCATGTGCCACTTTCAGGTCTCTTCACACTGCTGGTGTGTTAAATTTTTTGACATAGGGTGCAGGCAGATTACGGGCCTCACATAGCTGCTGCCAGGCCCCTAATCTGCCATGGGCCCCTATATACCGCCTCCTCCTGCTGCTGCCAGGTCCAGAGTCTCTCATGGGTCCCTGTACGGCCTCCCATTGCTGCTGTCTCCATCGCCACACTCTGCTGCCATGTGCCACTTTCAGGTCTCTTCACACTGCTGGTGTGTTAAATTTTTTGACATAGGGTGCAGGCAGATTACGGGCCTCACATAGCTGCTGCCAGGCCCCTAATCTGCCATGGGCCCCTATATACCACCTCCTCCTGCTGCTGCCAGGTCCAGAGTCTCTCATGGGTCCCTGTACGGCCTCCCATTGCTGCTGTCTCCATCGCCACACTCTGCTGCCATGTGCCACTTTCAGGTCTCTTCACACTGCTGGTGTGTTAAATTTTTTGACATAGGGTGCAGGCAGATTACGGGCCTCACATAGCTGCTGCCAGGCCCCTAATCTGCCATGGGCCCCTATATACCGCCTCCTCCTGCTGCTGCCAGGTCCAGAGTCTCTCATGGGTCCCTGTACGGCCTCCCATTGCTGCTGTCTCCATCGCCACACTCTGCTGCCATGTGCCACTTTCAGGTCTCTTCACACTGCTGGTGTGTTAAATTTTTTGACATAGGGTGCAGGCAGATTACGGGCCTCACATAGCTGCTGCCAGGCCCCTAATCTGCCATGGGCCCCTATATACCACCTCCTCCTGCTGCTGCCAGGTCCAGAGTCTCTCATGGGTCCCTGTACGGCCTCCCATTGCTGCTGTCTCCATCGCCACACTCTGCTGCCATGTGCCACTTTCAGGTCTCTTCACACTGCTGGTGTGTAAAATTTTTTGACATAGGGTGCTGCAAGATAACGGGCCTCACATAGCTGCTGCCAGGCCCCTAATCTGCCATGGGCCCCTATATACCGCCTCCTCATGCTGCTGCCAAGTCCAGAGTCTGTCATGGTCCCTGTACGGCCTCCCATTGCTGCTGTCTCCATCGCCACACTCTGCTGCCATGTGCCACTTTCAGGTCTCTTCACACTGCTGGTGTGTTAAATTTTTTGACATAGGGTGCTGGCAGATTACGGGCCTCCTATAGCTGCTGCCAGGCCCCTAATCTGCCATGGGCCCCTATATACCGCCTCCTCATGCTGCTGCCAAGTCCAGAGTCTGTCATGGTCCCTGTACGGCCTCCCATTGCTGCTGTCTCCATCGCCACACTCTGCTGCCATGTGCCACTTTCAGGTCTCTTCACACTGCTGGTGTGTTAAATTTTTTGACATAGGGTGCAGGCAGATTACGGGCCTCACATAGCTGCTGCCAGGCCCCTAATCTGCCATGGGCCCCTATATACCGCCTCCTCCTGCTGCTGCCAGGTCCAGAGTCTCTCATGGGTCCCTGTACGGCCTCCCATTGCTGCTGTCTCCATCGCCACACTCTGCTGCCATGTGCCACTTTCAGGTCTCTTCACACTGCTGGTGTGTTAAATTTTTTGACATAGGGTGCTGCAAGATAACGGGCCTCACATAGCTGCTGCCAGGCCCCTAATCTGCCATGGGCCCCTATATACCGCCTCCTCATGCTGCTGCCAAGTCCAGAGTCTGTCATGGTCCCTGTACGGCCTCCCATTGCTGCTGTCTCCATCGCCACACTCTGCTGCCATGTGCCACTTTCAGGTCTCTTCACACTGCTGGTGTGTTAAATTTTTTGACATAGGGTGCAGGCAGATTACGGGCCTCACATAGCTGCTGCCAGGCCCCTAATCTGCCATGGGCCCCTATATACCGCCTCCTCCTGCTGCTGCCAGGTCCAGAGTCTCTCATGGGTCCCTGTACGGCCTCCCATTGCTGCTGTCTCCATCGCCACACTCTGCTGCCATGTGCCACTTTCAGGTCTCTTCACACTGCTGGTGTGTTAAATTTTTTGACATAGGGTGCAGGCAGATTACGGGCCTCACATAGCTGCTGCCAGGCCCCTAATCTGCCATGGGCCCCTATATACCGCCTCCTCCTGCTGCTGCCAGGTCCAGAGTCTCTCATGGGTCCCTGTACGGCCTCCCATTGCTGCTGTCTCCATCGCCACACTCTGCTGCCATGTGCCACTTTCAGGTCTCTTCACACTGCTGGTGTGTTAAATTTTTTGACATAGGGTGCAGGCAGATTACGGGCCTCACATAGCTGCTGCCAGGCCCCTAATCTGCCATGGGCCCCTATATACCACCTCCTCCTGCTGCTGCCAGGTCCAGAGTCTCTCATGGGTCCCTGTACGGCCTCCCATTGCTGCTGTCTCCATCGCCACACTCTGCTGCCATGTGCCACTTTCAGGTCTCTTCACACTGCTGGTGTGTAAAATTTTTTGACATAGGGTGCTGCAAGATAACGGGCCTCACATAGCTGCTGCCAGGCCCCTAATCTGCCATGGGCCCCTATATACCGCCTCCTCATGCTGCTGCCAAGTCCAGAGTCTGTCATGGTCCCTGTACGGCCTCCCATTGCTGCTGTCTCCATCGCCACACTCTGCTGCCATGTGCCACTTTCAGGTCTCTTCACACTGCTGGTGTGTTAAATTTTTTGACATAGGGTGCTGGCAGATTACGGGCCTCCTATAGCTGCTGCCAGGCCCCTAATCTGCCATGGGCCCCTATATACCGCCTCCTCATGCTGCTGCCAAGTTCAGAGTCTGTCATGGGTCCCTGTACGGCCTCCCATTGCTGCTGTCTCCATCGCCACACTCTGCTGCCATGTGCCACTTTCAGGTCTCTTCACACTGCTGGTGTGTTAAATTTTTTGACATAGGGTGCAGGCAGATTACGGGCCTCACATAGCTGCTGCCAGGCCCCTAATCTGCCATGGGCCCCTATATACCGCCTCCTCCTGCTGCTGCCAGGTCCAGAGTCTCTCATGGGTCCCTGTACGGCCTCCCATTGCTGCTGTCTCCATCGCCACACTCTGCTGCCATGTGCCACTTTCAGGTCTCTTCACACTGCTGGTGTGTTAAATTTTTTGACATAGGGTGCTGCAAGATAACGGGCCTCACATAGCTGCTGCCAGGCCCCTAATCTGCCATGGGCCCCTATATACCGCCTCCTCATGCTGCTGCCAAGTCCAGAGTCTGTCATGGTCCCTGTACGGCCTCCCATTGCTGCTGTCTCCATCGCCACACTCTGCTGCCATGTGCCACTTTCAGGTCTCTTCACACTGCTGGTGTGTTAAATTTTTTGACATAGGGTGCAGGCAGATTACGGGCCTCACATAGCTGCTGCCAGGCCCCTAATCTGCCATGGGCCCCTATATAACGCCTCCTCATGCTGCTGCCAAGTTCAGAGTCTGTCATGGGTCCCTGTACGGCCTCCCATTGCTGCTGTCTCCATCGCCACACTCTGCCATGTGCCACTTTCAGGTCTCCTCACACTGCTGGTGTGTTGAATTTTTTGACATAGGGTGCTGGCAGATTACGGGCCTCCTATAGCTGCTGCCAGGCCCCTAATCTGCCATAAGCCCCTATATACCGCCTCCTCATGCTGCTGCCAAGTCCAGAGTCTGTCATGGGTCCCTGTACGGCCTCCCATTGCTGCTGTCTCCATCGCCACACTCTGCCATGTGCCACTTTCAGGTCTCCTCACACACTGCTGGTGTGTTGAATTTTTTGACATAGGGTGCTGGCAGATTACGGGCCTCCTATAGCTGCTGCCAGGCCCCTAATCTGCCGTAGGCCCCTATATACCGCCTCCTCATGCTGCTGCCAGGTCCAGAGTCTCTCATGGGTCCCTGTACGGCCTCCCATTGCTGCTGTCTCCATCGCCACACTCTGCCATGTGCCACTTTCAGGTCTCCTCACACTGCTGGTGTGTTCCATTTTTTGTCATAGGGTGCTGGCAGATTATGGGCCTCCCATAACTGCTGCCAGGCCCCTAATCTGCCATGGGCCCCTATACCGACTCCTCATGCTGTGACGTTGCAACAAGGTGGAATTCAACCCTACATATGTTAGACCGCCTTTACGAACAGCAAAAGGCCATCACAGATTTCCTGATGTTAAAAGCAGATAAAGGTACTCCCTGTGTAACTTAGATGTCAGCCATTGGCAGCTCATGCGTGACACCTGCGCTTGCTCAGGCCCTTTGAGGAGGCCACGCTATTCGTGAGTCGGCAGGACTATGGGATGAACGACGTCATTCCTCTGTTGCACGTCCTGGAACAAATGCTGTTAACAATGGCTGGTCAGGGTGCGGTAGACGTGGCGCACAGATCTCAACGCCACATGGCCCCTGTGGGGGCAGGACTGGAAGAAGAGGAGGAGGTAGAGGAGGACATTGGTGCTCAGGAATTATTGAGTGAAATGGGTGGTTTTTCCACTCAGCGGACAGGAGTGGAGGAGCAGGAGCATCTGGTAGAGGAGGAGGAAGAGGAGACAGAGGACCTAGACGCACCGTGGCAGTATGCTGTGGAGATGGAGGCAGGGAGTCCCTCGCATTCCTTGGCACAAATGGCCCATAGCATGCTCGGTTGCTTGCGTAGCGACAGCCGAATAATAACCATCAGACAGAGGGATGACTTTTGGCTGTCCACCTTGTTGGACCCTCGCTACCGTTCAAAAATGGTGGCCTTTTTCACACCTGCTGAGAGGGAGGCCAAAATAACGTACTATAAAAAACACCTATGTAGTCAGCTGGTCTCTGCCTGTCTGCGCCAACGTCCATCCTCAGACACTGTGGGCCCTGTGCGCTCGTGTTCCGCTGCCATGGCAGCAGGGGAGGGGTGGGGTGGTAGGAGCAGTGGCAGCTCCACCAGCAGCGGCTGCCTCAGTCTGCAGTCGATGATGAGTAGCTTTCTTCACCAGCGCAGTGAGGAAACTACTAACCAGCCGCAGCAGCAGCAGCAGCATCAGGTGGACCTGGAGCAGGACCTCAAACAACAGGCTTAGGCCTACTTGGACAGCACCCTGCCAACCGAGGTAGACAATCCCCTTGACTACTGGGCAACGAAACTTGACCTTTGGCCCCAACTAGCTGAATTTGCCCTTGAAAGGCTGTCATGCCCGGCCAGTAGCGTGGCATCGGAGCGCGTGTTTAGTGCGGCAGGAGGTATTGCAACTCCGCGGAGGACACGACTGTCCACCCAAAGTGTGGAGAGACTCACGTTTGTGAAAATGAATCAGGCGTGGATTAGTCTGGATTTCAAACCACCAGTTCCTGACACAACTGACTAAATCCGCCATGAATCATGCCCCAAACATGTGCCACTTTCAGGTCTCCTCACACTGCTGGTGTGTTCCATTTTTTGTCATAGGGTGCTGGCAGATTACGGGCCTCCCATAGCTGCTGCCAGGCCCCTAATCTGCCATGGGCCCCTATACCGCCTCCTCATGCTGCTGCCAAGTCCAGAGTCTCTCATGGGTCCCTGTACGGCCTCCCATTGCTGCTGCCTCCATCGCCACACTCTGCCATGTGCCACTTTCAGGTCTCCTCACACTGCTGGTGTGTTCCATTTTTTGTCATAGGGTGCTGGCAGATTACGGGCCTCCCATAGCTGCTGCCAGGCCCCTAATCTGCCATGGGCCCCTATACCGCCTCCTCATGCTGCTGCCAGGTCCAGAGTCTCTCATGGGTCCCTGTACGGCCTCCCATTGCTGCTGTCTCCATCGCCACACTCTGCCATGTGCCACTTTCAGGTCTCCTCACACTGCTGGTGGGTTCCATTTTTTGTCATAGGGTGCTGGCAGATTACGGGCCTCCCATAGCTGCTGCCAGGCCCGTAATCTGCCATGGGCCCCCGTACCGACTCCTCATGCTGCTGCCAGGCCCGTAATCTGTCATGGGCCACTGTTGTCGCTTGTTGGCATATTCCGCTCGTTCAGATGCTCCTTCTCCTGCTACTCCTCTTCACGGATTCCGTCAGCAGTCTTTCTTGGAATCCGTTTCCAAGAGACAACAGTTTGCGAGCACGCACCCGACGGTGCAGAAGCTGAACGTCCTCCTGTCCAAGTTGCTGCTGCCAGGCTCGTAATCTGTCATGCGCCCCTGTACCGCCTCCTCATGCTGCTGCCAGGTCCAGAGTGTGTCATGGGCCCCCGTACCGACTCCTCATGCTGCTGCCAGGCCCGTAATCTGTCATGGGCCCCTGTACCGCCTCCCCATGCTGCTGCCAGGTCCAGAGTGTGTCATGGGTCCCTGTACGGCCTCCCATTGCTGCTGCCAGGCCCGTAATCTGCCATGGGCCCCTGTACCGACTCCTCATGCTGCTGCCAGGCCCGTAATCTGTCATGGGCCCCTGTACCGCCTCCTCATGCTGCTGCCAGGTCCAGAGTGTGTCATGGGTCCCTGTACGGCCTCCCATTGCTGCTGTCTCTATCGCCACACTCTGCCATGTGCCACTTTCAGGTCTCCTCACACTGCTGGTGGTTTCCATTTTTGTCATAGGGTGCTGTATGGCCTCCCATTGCTGCTGCCTCCACCGCCACACTGTGGCTCCACACTCTGGTTTTGGCCCCGTGACTGCCCAAATGAGTGAAGTGTGCGGTGATTCTAAGATCGACGGCACTCATCTGCATGTCATACTGACTGACAGTATTATTTCTCTTCCCCAGCAGACTCCAAGGGCATTTAAATTAAAGGTACAGTGTTCTGCACTAATATTAAGTCTCTCTGAAGCCTAGAAACACCCTTTTTTAAGTTAAATTCACAGCGAATTTATTCGACTCGAATCGAATATTGTCCACGAATTCGCCGAATCAGTCGAATCGAATTTTTCATTTCTTCGCTCATCTCTAGTCTTGTCCCTCCAGTTTGTCCCTTTTCTCTCATCTTTTTTTTTTTTGAAAACTTAAATTAAATTACTAGTCTAAGTAAGTATTTTACAATGGGTATAATCCAAAAGTAAATAGTTTAATAGTAAAATTAGAATTCTCAGTCATATCAAGCTCACTACGGTTAAGGTCCGCACATAACTTTCTCTGTTTTGAAAGCAGCACTTGCACATCCTAAGGCCTTGTTTTTCCTAAGGCCATATTTTTACTGCCCCCCAACCACTCCACGTTAAGCTTCAAATGCAGCGAATGGAGGAGTACACATGCCACCACCATGATATTTTTGAATTGTGGTGCAGTAAAAGTGATCTGCCTTGTCGTGCTGATTGGGCAGGACCAAGGTTATTGGTGATGCAGGTTTTAAGAAGATAAAACAGGCAATGAGAAGCCAACATTAAGTCCTCAAAACCTGTTAAACACCCTCTGAAGATCACTGTTCATAGGGCACAAGTGTAAATAAACCCTAAGGGCTCTCAAACCCAGATGTGTCATATAGGCTAGACTAAAATTCAAGCTGAGTGTTCTGGCCCTGATCTGCATATCTCACAATGCAATGGATAATTCTGAATAACCCGTAGACTGGGAAGGACATTGAATTATGGGATATCTGCTACAGGAACCATGACATGGACTTCAAAATTATTTTCTGGCTCTCTGAGATGTGGAGGAGCTGCTGTGAAAATAAAGTAAACTATGGTGTTTGCTGGGTTATGCCACAATGATAACTGTTTTGTAATGATAGGTTCACTTTAAGTTTGCTCTACTAAGCGTATACGATAAGTAAACTAATGTTGTATTTTATCCTTAAAAGCCATCCACTCTATTATTCTGATCTTTACTGTGTAAATAGTGCTCTACACAATAATTTCACTGATGGACCAGTCAACAAATTGAGATACAATGAGTACTTTCAACTGAATGCATTTTAGGTGAAAGGTCACTGGAAAAGTGACAAGTCATTTTCTATTAATCTATGTCAGGCTATTTGGATATGGGTATACATATTTCATGAATATCTTATATCCTAAATGCATTATGACCATTATTATGAAATGGAAATTCTATCAATATTGTTAAATGAAGTTAATTTTTTTCAACCTTTGTTGGCTTTTCTTGGTGTTTTATAGTAATATAATATTTAATAGAGGAAAACAAGTTAAATGCATTATCTATTTACATTGATCTATAAAAAGGTGATGTCCTTTTAGCATGTTACTACCGACAAAAAAATTATATTTTCTTTTAAATGCATTCTATCAGAGAGAATGAACAACTCGTATCTAGGCTCCTAACTGCATGTTGCCAACAAAATAACAATATTTTATCTCAAATGTAATTCTTTTAAAATCATCCTCTGTACACCTACTCACATTTCACATAAAACCAATATTAGAAGCATATTGACTTGCCTTTGAATGAAAGTGAATGTAAACCGTAACACTGAAATTCTCTCATTTGCGTCCTTTTAGTCTGCTAAATATACCTTTGAAAATGTTTTTTTAAAGTGCTTGTAAACCCTTACATATACCCATTAAAGTAACTGGCTTCAGGTGATACACAGAGATGAAACAAATCCTCCTACATAAGTTATACCTGTTTATCTGCAGTCTTCTCTTGTCCACATCCATTCAAAGTCAAGAATTTATAATGCTTGTCTGAGATTTCATAAAAATGGGGCAGAGAGAGGAAACTACACACTGCAGAGCTCAGTGAGGAGAGTTCTGAGTGCTGATTGGAGGGAAGGGACACACCCCTCTAACACAGCTCACAGGAACAGAGCTGAGGTTATCAATCTGCTGGAGACCCTTACCCTGACACCTTTTTTCTCTTGGTGTAAGGAAAACTTGTCAGAAGTGATTCATGCAGATAGCAGAGATAGGAGGCAGCAGACAGAAATGACACTTAGTGCTCTTGATTGAGAAAAGTACACACCATTGAGGGATATGCTTTGTTCATATTACATCTGCTTAACAAGTGCTATGAAATACCTCTTGATTTTGCCAGAAATCTTGTGAGCTGATAGATTCCTGTGTTCACAGGTCAGGGTTGACATCACATGTTTAGGAATTCAGAATTGCGCTGTCATGTCGAGGAGGGAGGTAAGAGCATGCTATATTTCTGGCATGTCAACAGTTGAGACAGGAGCATGTATTCTAAATATATTTTTTATACTTAGTTACAGTATATAAGTGGGGACGTGTTAAACAGTAATTTAATTTTTGTTTGTGATGCTGCACTTTATATTTTGTTATTAAATGTTATTAAATCTACTGTTCTATTTCAGTCTGCAGTCATATATGATTTACCATAAATTCAAATTCCTTTCAATCGGTGCAACTTGGGTTTGTTGTTTATAGAACAACTCCAGAAAAGTCATTTCCAGCTCATGTGATTATTTTACTGCTTATCTGTATAGTTTTTCTTTAATGGCAAAACTGAAACATATTAAGTGATTAAAGTAGTCAAAACCTTCCATCTCAGGAAGGAGGAGCTAACTGGAGAATGTGTCAGAATCCACATAGCAGGAATTGGTACAGTTCAATGTGATAATGGAGTTTTTTTTACTGTTAAGGCTAATTGTAACCTTTTGACAGAGTCTCACACATAAAATCAAGTCACATTGCACAGGTAACACAGACAGAATGTGGGACTATATGCACAACAAGATAGAAATATTTGGGGGGGGCGCATGCGCGGCCAGGATCGATGGCGGCCGCACTTTAAGTGAGCTCCGCTCATCCCCGGCCAGTAAAGACTCACCCGACAGCCGCTTCCACTCCTCTTCAGCTGTGGGTGAGTCCTACGTACCCCGCACCCGGCCCGGCACTTGAGGAGACTTGATGGGGAAGATAGGGCGCTGGAGGCCCCCCTCCCCACAGTCACGTGACCCGCGGCCGTCGCCGCTCCGGCGGTTCCTCTCCAGGCCGCAATCCCCGGCCTCTAGTATGGCTGGGAGCCCAGGAAGGGATCGCGGCCCCCCGGTGGTCGCAGAGGGTACTGCACCCACGGATGTTCCAGCCTCTGCCCTGACACAATCACTGCTGGAGGACTATGAGCCCCAGCATGCTACTGGGGGGGTTGCGGAGCAGTCTGCATCAGGGAAGCATCCTCCCTCCATCCAGGCACCTCAGCAGGCCACCTCATCAGCTTCCCTCACATTGTCGGCGTTGGATGATAAGTTACAAAATTTTTTGCGCAACATTACTGCGTCCATATCCACGGAGGTGGGAAAGCTGGCCTTGGAGCTTAGAGGGGAAATTGCCCAGATTGGAGACCGCACGGACAGATTGGAAAACGAGTTTGATAATTTGGTACAATACGTCCACGTACTGGAAGAAGATAACGCTTACCTGAAGCACTCCATGTCCCAAATGCAGCTCCAGCAAGAGGACCTGGAAAACAGGGAACGGCGCCAAAATATCCGTATTCACGGTATGTCCGAGTCTATTGCAGATGCACAGCTGCACCGTCATCTTCTGTCCTTCTTTACTGCCACTGCCCCCTTAGTTCCAGTAGCAGATTGGCGTATGGATAGGGCTCACCGCTCCTTGGGCCCAAAACCTGCTGAAGGCACCAGACCACGCGACGTTATTGTTCGCTTTCATTTTTTTCAAAGCAAAGAAGCTCTACTTTCTGCTGTTCGTCATAAATCATCGCTGGATTTTGAGGGTGACAGACTCCAACTCTTCTGCGACCTGTCCCCGATTACGCTGGCTAAGCGACGAGACCTGAAGCCGATTACCATGCACCTTCAACAACACCATGTCCCTTACCGTTGGGGGTTTCCCTTTCGGTTGGTCGTAAATAGGGACAATACCCAAGTTGTGCTCCGTGATCTTCATGAGGCGGACTCCTTCCTAAAATGCCTGGGACTTCCGCCTCTGTCAGAGGATGGGTCCTCTCTGCCACCAACTCCGTCTCGTCCGTCCGCCACCCCCAGCGGGATTTGGACCCCGGTTCGCAGAGGTCGGAAGAGACCTTCACGTACCCCACAACGTCCGCGCCATCCTCGGTCAACTGATCCACCTGCTTGACGAATCTCTGGGGCTACCTTCTGGATCTGGTGATGAACCTTTTCCTCCTGGGTTTTTGGTTCTCTCTTGCACTTTTTTTTTTTTTTTTTTCTTCTCTACATAATTTTCCCACGGGTTTCCCTTATCTGTCCGGCCAAATTGTGTTGGGTGCTTTTTTCATTTTTGATTACTTTTTCTTTGCTGGCCGGGTTTGACGTCCTCTCCGATGTTCTGGTTGTCGTGCTGCTCCCAATTTTGTCTAGCCATAGGCCTAGACGACTTGGGTCACATTGTTGCTCCCGAGTTTATATCCTTGCGGATACTTATTTCTCTATTTTTTGTTCTTTACACTATTGCCTTGCAAAGTATTGTGTTCAACTGTTTGATGTTTTTTGTTTTTTACTGTATTACATCAATGGTATTCCATTCATTTTTCATGCTATTACATGTAAAACCGTTGTCGTTATTTTATAATGGCTTTGCGGTTTCTGTCATATAACGTCAAGGGCCTCAACTCCATTCAAAAACGGTGGATGGCTTTGAAGGAATTCCGATCCTCAGGAGCAGACATTATTTTTGTCCAAGAGACCCATTTCAAATCGACTGGCTCTTTCCATTTTGCCTCGAGATTTTCTTCCCAAGCGTACTCGGCCTTTGATCCCTCTGGGAAGGCCGGGGTGGCAATCCTTATTGGGTCACACTGCTCCCTTCGGGTTGTTTCCTCCAAAGTTGACCGTCAGGGTCGTTATATTATTTTAGAGTGTATGCTTGGCGAGACTCCCCTTGTTCTGTTGAATTTATATGCTCCCAATTCAGGTCAACTGCAATTCCTGTCCCAAACGCTCGCTAATCTGGATTCCAATACTACCTCACAGGTGATTGTAGGGGGTGATTTCAATCTGATTGTTTCCCCTCATAAAGATAGGAAGGTGCTTTTTGAATCCACCCCCTCGAAGCGGCAATGCTCCTCTTCAAAATCGTTTCGTAAATTGATTAGGGAGCATTGTCTCTTTGACGCTTGGCGGATTAAACACCCTCTTCATAAACAATTTACATTTTACTCCAACCCTCACCGTAGCTATTCGCGCCTAGATCATTTTTTCATCTCTGCCTCTTTGCTCCCACTTCTGATTTCCTCTGAAATCAATCCCATCACTTGGTCTGACCATGCCTCTTTGACCTTAAATCTTTTTTTTCCCCCTGCTGTGTCCAAACCGTGTCACTGGCGCCTTAATGAGACATTTCTTTCCACAGCTCATCTTAGGGATGAATTGTCACGGGGACTCGATTCATATTTCACTCTTAATGTCGGTTCCGTAGCTTCTTCTTCATCTCTGTGTGAGGCCCACAAGGCGGTTTTTCGTGGACTTTGTATTTCCATGGGTTCTCGTTTAAAAAAGTCCTTGGCGAGTGCTAGGGCCTCTCTCATACAACAGCTCTTGGTGGCAGAACGTCGGTTACTGAATAGGCCATCTATTTCGGGGCTTCAGGGTGGCATCTCTACGTGCCCAAATTAAAGCTTTTGACTCCAGTAAGACTGCACAGTCTCTCCTTTGGGTTAAACAGAAATTTTACGAATTTTCTAACAAGCCACACCGTATGTTAGTCAACCGTCTCAAAACTCAGTCCCCTTCTACGATGCCCGATCTTCTAATACAGCCAGATGGAAGCCCTACTTATGACCCTTGGGCCATGGCAACACTTTTTGGCTCATTTTATGGGAAATTATATAATTGTCTGACCCCGGACCTTCACCCGTCTCTCACACAGTCATCATTTGACAATTTTTTTGACCCCTTGTCACTTCCGAGAGTAACATCCTCAGACATGGACGCCCTTAATGCAGACATTACACTAGAGGAATTATTGGACACAATCAAACACCTCCCTTCTCGTAAAGCCCCGGGACCGGACGGATTGCCTTACTCCTACTATAAATCTTTTATTGGTATTTTGGCCCCGCATCTTCTCTCCCTTTACAGAGATCTTTTTAAGGGAATCATACCCCAGACTGACTTCTCCCGTGCATATATCTCGGTTATCCCTAAGCCTGATAAGGATCACTCTATCGTAGATAACTATCGCCCTATTGCCCTACTTAATTCCGATTATAAGATTTTTACTAAAATCTTGGCCAATCGACTCTCTGGTATTATCTCCAAGCTCATACACAGGGATCAGGTGGGCTTTGTACCTGCCAGACAGGCTGCAGATAACACCAGGAGATCTATTGATCTGGTTGATTTGGTCAATCGTTCCTCTACCCCTGCTGTGTTATTGAGTCTGGATGCTCAAAAAGCCTTTGACCGTTTAAGCTGGCCCTATATGTTCATGGTTTTGGAGAGATTTGGTTTTAGGGGTTCATTTGTAGCAGCTTTGAAGGCCCTTTATTCATCCCCTTTTTCACAGGTCAGATTAGCCTCCTTTCTCTCACCACCCTTTCAGATGTCAAATGGCACTCGTCAGGGCTGTCCACTCTCTCCCCTGCTGTTCATTCTCTGCCTGGAGCCATTGGCTATCGCCATCAGGTCGGATCCGGATATCCGGGGAATACAATCCCATTCTCGTGAGTACAAATTATCGTTATTTGCAGATGACATTCTCCTTACACTTACGAGTCCCCACATCTCTTTACCGATTTTGCACAAAACTTTGAAACAATTTGGGGCTTTATCAGGCTATAAGGTCAACACGTCCAAAACTGAGGCACTTCCAATACATGTTTCTCCTGACGTTCTTTCCTCCCTTCAGACAGCCTTTTCCTACCGATGGTGCACCCACTCTTTAAAGTATTTAGGTACCAACCTCACCTCCTCTTACCAATCCATATATGAGGCCAATTTTCCCCCACTGTTTGTGGCAATTTCTCGCTCTCTGAAACACTGGGATGCCTTGCCCATTTCCTTCCTCGGTCGTATTCATGTCCTAAAAATGACCGTGCTACCCAAACTTTTATATCTGTTTGCAACTCTGCCCGTACCCGTTCCTATGTCCAAGCTCCACTCCCTTCAGAAATCTTTCTTACACTTTATTTGGCACAACAGGCGGCACAGGATTGCTCGTTCGGTTCTGCTTTCCCCACGTTCTAGGGGAGGCTTGGGAGCGCCGGATATAATAACATACTACTTTGCAACCCACCTTCGCTTTCTCATGTCATGGTCCACCCACTACCCTCCCAATACATGGACTGAGATTGAGTCTTTGCAATTGTCCCCTGTTCATCCGTGTTCCCTTCTCTGGTCGACCTCAGCAGTGGAAGTCCTTTCTTTTCGACACTTATTCCTAGGTCCTATGCTTTTCTCATTGAATGTTTGGCAGAAATGTAAGGCTAAATTTACATTGGCCTCTGATTGCTCCCCACTGACAAATATCCTTTATAACCCTAATCTTCCAGACAATATGGCCAAGTCCCGGATGTCTCTCTGGGTAGGATCTAACCTTTTTCAACTACGTCACTTGGTACACCCGGTGACTCGTAAGTTGCATTCATTCTCGGATCTCCAGAGGAAAGCCTCTCTACCCTCTCGCCATCTGTATATATACCTTCAAATACGCCACTTTTTCTCTACTCTATCTCCCTCATTGAGCTTAGGGAAACCTACCCCCTTTGAACGTCTATGTATGGAAGGTCCCCACCAAAGGGGTATTGTCTCTAGCACCTATAAAGTTCTTATGGAGGCCCCCCCTTTGTCCAATGACGCTCACCTCTATATGCGTAGATGGTCTCAATTTATACAACGTGATATTGACTTATTGTCATGGAAGAAAATATGGGACAATGCATCTAAATCCTCTATTTGTGTGGTTTTTAAGGAAAATATATACAAGATTATGATGTTGTGGTACAAAACACCAGAAGTTCTTCATGTTTATAATCCGAGTGCTTCTCCTGCTTGCTGGCGCTGTAGTAGAGCTTCTGGCTCTCTTTATCATATTTTTTGGACCTGCAGCTCCATTGCTCCTTTTTGGGAAGAGGTTCGCTCCTTGTTGCAATCGTTGTTGCATGTTTCTCTCCCATTTGACCCATTGCATTTTTTGCTGGGCTTGCCATTCCCGGGTCTACCTAAACTAGCCAGAAAACTTGCTGCACATGTGTTAACAGCGGCCAGGAGAAGTATTTCTATGTGTTGGTTATCCTCTACTCCACCTTCATTGCCAACTTTGTATAAACTTATTGCCGATGTAAGACAGATGGAGTGTTTGACTGCTTCACATAGTGGTTTGTTTGCTGTATTTGAGATGATCTGGCTCCCGTGGGATAATTTCTCTTCCTCTATGCTGGCCTGAAATGTAAGACCCTGATTATTAACGCACTGTTAATATATGACTCTATTGGTCTTGACTAAATGTAATCCTTGCCATCGATGTACTTCTCTGTTTTGCTTGTCTTTTTTGTTTTTCTCTCCTTGTTTTCTGTAACATATGATTTCTTTGAAAACCAATAAAAATTGTTAATATAAAAAAAAAAAAAAAAAAAGATAGAAATATTTGACAGGATGGGGAGGGTGAGAGAGAGAAAAGAAAATTATTGCTGAACATGCATTTTACCAGTGCAGACATTATTCAGTCTGAACCTAACTTGAATGCAGGAGTAGATAACATATGATAATAAATGTAACAATTATTATTATTATTATTTTTATTTTGAAGAAATTTTATAGGTTATAACCAGGGGCGGACTGACCATTTGGAAACTAGGGCACTGCCCGAGCACCCAGGGTCAGTAGGGGGCCCCATGAGATGCCCCTGGTACCTTTTTCATAGGCTTATTTGAGTTTGGCCAAGGACACAGGGGCCCCATGATCCCCTATTTCCAGGGGGCCCCATGAGTTGTCAGTCCGCCCCTGGTTATAACTAAATTTCAGAATGTTTATAACAGTCTTGTGCCTAAATTTGTATTGAAATGTATATTTGGCATACATTTCGTGCATACTAGCACACTATTTTTAATTCTCTAAGAACTCTCAGGGCTGAATTTATGACTTCTGTCTCTCTAGTTGTTACCCCCCTTCTTCTCCCCATTAATTATAGAAATATACTGTAAACTTTTTTTAATAAAATATATACTCTTTGAAATAACACAATATTCCTCAGTGTACAGGGCATTTGAATACCACAACAGAGTGAGGCGGGTGGCAGCAAACTGCAGCTCCCTCCTGTATATATTGGAATACCTCAATAGAGTTTGGAGTGCCTATAAAGTAAAACAAAAAAAATTTAGTATGTTAGAGTGTTAGTATAACTATTAAAGATAAAAAAAATAATAAAAAAAGAAACGTGACATCTTCATAAACATTTTAATATATATGTGAATCATTTGCATATGTTTTATAAAATTTCACTTATCCTATAAAATATACGTATTTCCATTGGAACAACAAAGCAGGTTCTCTAAAGCACTTTATGGTCTTACTGTAAATGTGGTAACATAGTAGTGTAGATCAACAGTATATGATCTCCAATGTTTTATCAACTGGTTAAATATATATTGCATTGCCTGGATTTCTACTCTCATTGAGTACCAAATTGGACTGATTTACTAAGTGTCAAATACTAATTTCTTTTTTAACAGTTTGTTGGAAAGACCTCATTAGATCAATCATTATTTTTCTTGCACTTAAAGTGTTACTAAACCCATGATCCTGCGTTCATTATATATCCAGTCTTCCACAGTACACCGAACATGGAAACGCAATTATTTAAGTAAAAATAAACTGCTAAATACTTTTTCTCATCAGCAGTATATAGCAGTCTTGTGACTTCGATCAGTGTCCGGACAGGCACTGGTTTATCTTGTAGAAGCATTCATTCTCTTCTGACTGTCCTATGCGGCTGCATGACCCCTGATCCTCTGTCCGGACAGTGCTGATCACATGCATCCTCCAAAAAAAGCTTTCTAGCAATACACACCAAACAGAGCATGCACAGACTTGCCACTGCTGCTCTTTACTATGGCAGGTGGATTGGACAGTAAAAAAAGGGGAGGGTCAGAAAATACAGGATAAAACAGCCTTTTTACATAATGCAGAGGATTAACCCCTTAGGTTTCACAGTGAGTATAACAAGCATACTGCATATACAGACTGATTTTACTGTTGTGGTTTTGGTAACACTTAAATTTGGTATTCTTTGCAAAGTAAAATGTCACCACATTCAAAATACTATGAGGAAAATTCCCATACAAAGTGCAACTTCCCTTGCAAGTGAATGGTCTATTTGTGTTTAATAAATCTACCCCACTGTATCAAGTCATATACACATTAAGGCAATATTTGCTTGCCTAACATCTGAGTTTCCTTTTCTGCAGTGGAGTGTAGGTCTAAGTAATATTCCCTATATTTATAGTTTATCAGTGGTTTTGTGATTTTATTTTTTCCTGTGGAGTAGTTAGTGTGCCCTATCCAACCTAATCATCATACACATTTATGCCACCTTTGTCACACTGCAAATGATGACTTAGCATTCAAATTTCAGCTCTATTACCACAGAACGGTATGTGCCTTGGTTCCAACTCATTCTGTTCAAATACTAGGGATCTTTAAAGGGATTTCATTATTCTCCCTGGCCTATTTTCTATGTGAATAGGGGATTTTTGCCAGTGAAGAGAGAGCACACAAAGGGACTTGGAGATGTGGCAAATAATGTGTTACCTCTGTGACCTCGTAGATGAGATCAAGGATCACTATGTCAACACATTATTGTGTTCCCCATTGTGGGGTGCAGCAGTTTCTGTTCAGTTTGGAGTGTGGCTTTGGATTATTTGGTGCCCATTTGCTGTGCTGCTGTTGCGAGGCATCCTCTATACTTAAATTGCAAAGACCTGACTCTGCCTTAAAGCGAATCTCTGCCCACACTAAGCCCAATAACATTTTTATAACTTTAGAACAAGCAGTAAAAGCACTTTTAAACAAGCTATTATTAACCTCTGTAGGCATTTTGGAGAAGTTAATTTTCAAAGTTCACATCAGATGCTCTGAAATCTTAGATCTTTTCCTATTAGTTTCTGTTGCAATATAGATGGGCTGATATCCCTCTAATGTAAACACAAAACAAGTGTTACTAAGCTTTCAGAAAAATGTTAAAACCTGACTTTGGAGTCTTTCTTGTAATTTTTGAAGATCTTTAGGAATTAATGCGCAGTACACACAGCTACCAAGGTCAGTGAGAGTTTGTTTTAAAGTTCACTTACTGCTGTTAATAAAACTTTATATGTTTAAATAAACAATAATTAAATATAACATAATATGAGTCAAAAGAGTAAGAGTATTTTGTCACACAAACAGCGCTTCACCTATCACAATTCTGACATTATATAAACATAATAATATCACATATGAAATGCAACAATGAATGAACATTAGGTTGGGATCATCAACTGTTTGAATAGTGTCCTCCACCATGTGAGCCATGCATATAAGTAGGTCCACCACACAATGTCCTTTTTTAAATATACAGTCATTAAATCACAATTAGTAATGAGTTGGAAATGGTATTTAAATATGAATGTTACAAGTGCGCATGTGCGGCCGCCGGGATCGGATGTCCCGGCATTAGCTCCGCACATCTCCGGCGCTGATAGCAGCCCATATAAGGGCATAGTGCTGCCTCACTCCCGGGCCCCCCCCGTCCTGAACCGGACCTCGGGCACCTGACCTAATGCCTGGAAAAATGGCGGTAAAGAGCCGTGGAAGCTCCCAGATGCGGCTCCCTGCAGGGCCTGGGAGATCCAAGATGGAGGTCGGATCGGCGCCCGCGGCTCCTGGTGCCTCCTCTGCCTCTCTCACAGCAGCACCTCTCCCCCAGAGGGAGAAAATGGGCTCCTCTTCCCACACTGGACCAGGGAGGATTGCAGCAGCATCATCAGCTGGGGTGAGTGACTCCCTGCAGCCCCCCCAGTCACCCCCCAGCCCTGTACCACCAGGCTTCAGCCTGTTCCTTGGGCCATGACTCCCCTGCTTCCTCGCCATTGAGCAGCGAGATTGCTGCCATTTTTTCCAGCCAGCATAGCGGTCCAGAGCCCCCAGGCGACACCCCGGCTTCCTCGGCAACAATTCCTCCTGACCCGCCTCTATATTCGGGTGACGTGACTTTGATAGCTCGGATCACAGATTTGCTGCAACGTGAACTGGACAGAGCTACCTCAAAATTGGCGGCTGACCTTAACCAAGATTTTCAGGCCTTGGGCCACCGTCTGGACAGTATCGAGGCTAAAGTGTCTCCCAAAATTCTAACATGATCACCGACTTGCAAGATCGCCTGGAGGAAGCATACTCTAAAATTGATGATCTGGAGAATCGGGCCAGGCGATACAATTTTTGCTTTGAGGACTCCCTGAGTCGGTTAAGGAGCTCACTAGCTGCGCACACACCCTCATGCGGCCTGCTTTGCCTGACATTGATGACCTTCATCTTGAGATAGATCGCATTTACAGGGCATTGATCCCCCCCGGCAAGGGGGGCCTCCTAGAGATATCATCGTCAAGCCTCATTTTTTCCAGGTCAAGGAAGCGGTTATGCGGTATGGCAGGGAGAATCCGGATCAAGAGCTTACGGGGCACAAGATACAAATCTTTGCTGATGTCTCTCTGGCCACTATCCAGAAGCGCTCAAGCTGCTACTCTCTCACTTGGTTCAAAAGGGCATTAGATATCGTTGGGCCTACCCTTTTCATCTGCAGTTCACTCTTAATGAAAAGTCCTATGGGTTTGCTACATTCCAGGATGGCGAGGAGTTGCTGCTTCAGCTGGGTATTATCTCGTAGTCCGGCATCCCATTCCCCTACGAGATCGGCTCCTCGACCTCTGCCGCTCCAGCCATTGTGACTATACCATCATCTAAGAAGAAGGGGTCCCGGAACCCATCTGGGAGGATCTCTTGAACTTCTGTGTCCTTTTGGGGACTTTTCACTGTGATGTGTTGATTGGTGGTGGCCTCTCTGTGACGTTGGCCGCTGCTGCTGTGTTGATGTGGGGGGATTGGCGGGGGGGGGGGGGGCTGGGGGCGGGACTTGGGGTGTAAATTGCATCTGTTTGCTGAATACCATTTCAAATGGTTTCATTGTTTTGTTTTTATATTTAAATGCACTATACTTTTGATTTACTGCTGATGGGTTACTGTTGCTGTAGGTGCCGCAGAGTGTTTTTGCGCTCTCCCTGATTGGAAGACTTTTCCCCGAGATCGTCTCTCTGGGCAGATCCATTCCACCACAGGGCTATTGCTCTGTATTTCCTGGTACATTGTTTGATTCATTTGTATAGTATTGTTTCGTGTACCTCGGTTACTTGACATTCGGACTTTTGTGTTCTGAATGTCTTCTCCTTCCTCTTCCCTTTTTCTCTGATTTTTCTCTTTGTCTTTCTCTGTTTTTCTCTGGGGTCAGCTGGCAACATTTAAGGACTCTTAGGGACCTTTTCACATTTTGGGAACAAGGGGTCTCTATCCTGATTAGCTCCTTAATTACTTATAATGTCTTCCCTACGGTCAACTAGAGGAGGAATTCGTCTAATTTCTCACAATGTCCAGGGGCTTAATTCCCCATCCAAACGCATACAGGCTTTTAGCTCTTACCACTCCCTTGTGGCAGATATAGTTGCCTTACAGGAGACACATTTTCCCCCCTCCTTCTCTCCACGCTATATCCATAAAAATTACCCTCTCTGCTTTTTTGCTAATGCTACAGAGAAAAACGGGGGGTGGCCCTTTGCTTTTCTCGCCGATTGTCCTTTACCGAATCTAAAATTATCCGGGACAAGGAGGGGCGATATCTTCTGGTGAAAGGCCACTTGGGAGGAAACCTTATCACTTTTCAAATCTATTATACCCCCAATACTAATCAGGTGGAATTTTTCCAGTCCCTGCTAAGCACTCTGGTCGAAGAATTTGAGGGTGACATTATTCTGGCTGGTGACTCTAATCTAGCATTGGACCAGACTCTAGATCGTTCCCAAACCGTCACGCTTTAGCCTCTTTCTAGATGGATCCGTAAGTTGGCTCAGCTCTTATACCACTATGACTTTATTGATGCATGGAGGGAGGCTATTCCTACTTCCCGAGACTACTCCCACTACTCCAGGGTTCATAATAGTTATTCCCGCATTGATCATATTTTTCTTCATACACATTCACTCTCCAAACTTGTTACTGCTAAAATCTTCTCCACGCCCTGGTCTGAGCAGGACCCAGTTTCTATTACCTTGTCGTCCGAGACACCTGGTAAGACGGCTTTTCACTGGCGTCTTAATGACTCTATTTTGGGTAACCCCTCTCATTGTTGGGAAATTTCCTCACACCTACAGATATTTTTTTACTTTAATAAAGCAGCGGACACGAACCCGGCGATTAATTGGGCAGCTCATAAGGCCTCAGTCAGGGGATATATTATTCAATTTTCTTCTCGTCTAAAAAAGCCCGAAATTACCTTCTTACTACTATAACTCAGTCATACACTGACCTGGTTGCTCATCCCAGTCCTGATTTGTTACTTAAACTTGACCTGGCCCGACTGGAACTTAACTTGTGTCTTACTACCACTGCTGACAAACAACTTCGTTGGTCTAATCATAAATTTTTTACTTGGAGGGACAGACCTGGCACCCCATTAGCACGCAAGCTGACTCCCAGACATTCCCAGATGGCCCTCCCCAAACTCAGATTGGATAACGGTTCGTTATCCCAGGACCCTGGTAAGATCCTCCACAAATTTCATTCTTTTTACACTCAACTTTATAGCTCGCCCAACGGGGGTTCTTCTTCTTCTCTTGATACTTTTTTGGAGTCTATTTCACTTCCCCCCGTCCAGGAGGCCCATAGGGAGATGATGGAACGACCTATCTCATGTGAAGAAAATGGGAATGCGGTGAAATCTCTTGCCTCTCATAAGGCCCCAGGACCGGATGGTCTTCCCAATAATTACTATAAAGCTTTCACCTAATATTCTGACGCCCCATATGGCCCTCTACTTTAATTATTTGCGGGAGGGAGGAATGGTACTCCCGGATGAAAATAAGGCATTCATCAGTGTCATTCCCAAGCCTCTCAAGGATGTCGCTATGGTCTCCAATTACCAGCCTATTTCCTTAATTAATTGTGATTTAAAGATTCTTACTAAAATCCTGGCCCTACGTCTTCATAACTTCTTGGCCCTACATATTCATGATGACCAATCAGGATTCATAAGCGGTCGACAAACATCGGACCAAATTAGATGGACTATAGCTTTGCTGTCAGCTGTGCAGTCCAATTGGGACGGATCTCCACAGAGGGAAATTCTACTACTGTCACTGGATATTCAGAAGGCAATCGACAGTCTGTCCTGGGACTATTTATTTCGAACGTAAGACAAATTTGGGTTTGGACCTTATTTTACTACGCTGTTGCGGGCCCTCTATTCTACTCCGTTTGCTCAAGTTTCCATTCGTGGATATAAATCAGTCCCTTTTTTGCTATTCGTGCTGATCCCACTATCTCGGGCATTAACTGTGGTCAACGGGATCATAAATGCGCCCTATTTGCTGATGATGTTCTCATGTACATATCTAATCCTCGAACGTCTCTGCCTGGTTTCTTCCATTTGTTTCATCGGTTTTCTGAGGCCTCCGGTCTTACGCTCAACTCATCTAAAACAGTTGCTTTAAATATCTCGTTACCTGATTCGGAGGTTCGTTACTGCTGGGAAAATTTTGATTTTCAGTGAGCCCCTGGTTCTCTCCCCTATCTGGGGATTCTCCTCACGAAATCTATATCGATGTTATACAAGGCCAACTATCTCCCGCTTATCAAACGTCTTAAAAATGACTTACTAGACTGGCAGGATCTCTCACTTTCCTGGTTCGGTAGAATTAATTCTAATAAAATGACCTTTCTACCAAGATTATTGTACTATTTCAGGACGCTACCAATCATGATCCCCACACAAGAACTGTTATTACTACAAGCAGCAGTCTCTAGATTTGTAAGGAGGGGAAAACGCCCTAGGCTTAACAAATCTACCTTATTTTCTTTGAAGAGGCATGGTGGTTTGGGACTCCCTAATCTTTTAGCATACTTTCAGGCGGCCCAAATAGCACAGTTATTGTGTACCATGGCCAGGGGATATGTCCCCCAATGGGTTGGGATTGAGGCTCTTTCGTGCCATCCATATGCTATTGGTACTCTCATGTGGCTTCCCAGTGGATTGCGTCCTCCTATTTTGTGTCCTACTCTATCCTATTCATTATCGGTGTGGGATAGATGGCGAGCTCATAAACCTTTCTCCTCTCCGCATACTCCGTTGGCCCCGGTGTTTGGTAATCCTGAGTTTGCCCCGGGTCTATCTTTCGCGAGGTTCCAGTGGTGGATTAATACGGGGTTGTTACGTATCGGAGACTATTTAGATGGGGTTCATCCTCGGTCTCCTCATTATTTTGTGACTAATTATAAGATGCCTCACGGAGAAATATTCCGTTATCACCAACTTCGCTCTTTTATCAGTAGCTAGCTAAGATTACTCACAGAACCTTGTGCGCTTACTTCCCTCGAGGTCTCCTGTGGGGCAAGTGGGATGATGCGAGGTCGTTTATCCATTATTTATGCTTCGTTGGTTGATCCCCTTACTAAATTATCCTACATGACCCAATTGGAGAGGGATTTAAATAGTTCATTAGATTTAGATACATGGCGGAATGCGGCTCATACTCTATCGAAGATCTCGATTAAACCTGATCTCCAACTATAAAATGCTACTTCGATGGTATTTGGTTCCTGCTTGCCTAGCCATAATGTATCCTTCCGTGTCATCTAGCTGTTTCCGTCGCTGTGGTCAAGAGGGTACCATGTTCCACGTTTGGTGGAAATGTCCAGTTGTGAGTAGGTTCTGGATCTGCATATTCAATTTTATTTACTCAGTAACAGGAGTTAGTATCCGTAGATCGCCGGAAGTGGCTTTGTTCAATATACTACCCTCTGACAACCCCAAAAAATCGACTAAACTAATTTTATACCTATTACTGGCGGCTTGCATTACCAAAGCTAGAAGTTGGAAACAATCCTTGATCCCGCTAGATAGGGTGAAACAAAAACTTAACTGGATAATGGCTAACGATAAACTGACGAGTATTGTCAATGACAATATGTCCAGATTTGAGAGGACTTGGGAGCCTTGGATTAATTATATTACTGTATTGTGAGAGTCTAGCAGCTGACCCACCCCCCCCCCCTCTTATTTTCTTCCTTTCCCTTAGGAGTAATTTACTTCTTCTTTTTTCTCTTTCTTCTCTCTTTTTCTACTTTATTCGCTGAATTATTTCTGTCACTTTTGGTTCATTCCTTCGGTTCAATTTCTGTTTATTGATTTATGAAACCTGTACGTCTTGATGGTTATGGCACTCTCTGTGTGTATTTGTAATGCCACCTTTCGATAATCTTTTTGCGTGCCTATCAGTGTTATGATTCTGATTCTATATCTCGTTCCACCATGTAGGTGGACTCTTTGTTTGCCATCTCGTTTTATGCATTTATATGCTTGTTTCTTAATAAAAATATTGAAATATAAATATGAATGTTACATCCCTAGACAATTTGTAAAGTACCATATTGGTAGACACAATGATAGCCAGTGTTAGCAACATATGTGAAAGGTGAAAGGTTCATCCCTAAATCATGGACTCAGTAGGGGAAAAACTGGTTGGAAAGTATAAAAATTTTCCTGATTGCCAAGCCTGCAGGCTGAGTATTCTGCTGGTACTTCACAACTAGAAGATATCTATTGTTTGTTCATGTTATCTGTTTTATACTGATTTGCTATCAGTTCCACAATACTTTCATGAGTGCAGCTGAGATTTTAAACTAGAATTGGCATTATGTTGTTGCCTAGAAATACTGAACGTAACCCACGTGATGTGGCTTTTTTGTCACTAAATACCTGCTGGTGATTCAGACCTTGTAAAAATCCCACTGTGATCACTGAAGGAGAGAGGAGTCTGTGGTGAGGTGTTGTTTGAGATGGAAAAGCACTATTCGGATAGCCGTGAGTTTTACATGCTGCGCAGTGGAATATTGCTGAGAGAAATATATTATTTAAAGGAATTATTTGTAAGGGAGACTTGTGCAGGATTTCATTGATATATATAGAACAAATGGGGAAAAGGTTGTTTGGACTAATGTGGCAGCACACTTCTCTCAATTTAAAATAAAAAGCCTTATTTGGAACATCACTTTAAATGATGTAATGTAATCACTATAATCTTATATAAGCTTAAATGTGTTAATTTCATTTAAAAAGACATGTTCAATATAATCTACAGCTTCAAAACGTGGTGATTCTGCCATGAAAGTTGTTCTTTAAGCACTTTTTGTTATGGGTAACAGCACTATTTCTAAGGCTCAGAGTTGAGATCCGGCATGGTTATCCTGTCACATGGGCTTCCAATAGGCATTACAAGTGGCCGTTTAAATACATATTATGCAGGCATGGTCCACTGTTGTTTTCATCAAGAAATTGTTTTGAGAAATACCAAGCAAGCAGCCATTGTTGGAGTGCATGCATGCAGACAGGAAACGTTTGCTAAGAAGCCTTTGTTACCCTGTCACATGGAATTCTAATGGAGGCTACAAGTGGATTTTTCAACACACATTATGCAAGCATAGTCCACTGTTGTTATTATCAAGAAATTTGTCTTAAGAAATGCCATGCAGCCATTGTTGGATTACATGCCTTCAAACCAGAAATGGCTGCAAAGAGACTGCATGAGACGAGATATGCAACTGATGAAAAAAAAAGTTTTTTATATTTTTACAAAATGGCAATCATTTTTGATACATAGTGCTTTAGCAAACTAAGTACCATTTAGCTAGGGTTTAACCATTTTGCTGCCACCACCATATATTAAACGTCAGCAGCAGCGGGGGGGCTTTATACATACACAAATACACTATATTGCCAAAAGTATTGGGACGACTACCTTTACATGCACATGAAATTTAATGACATCCTAGGCTTAGTCCATAGGGTTCAATATTGAGTTGGCCCACACTTTGCAGCTATAACAGCTTCACCTCTCTGGGAGGGCTATCCACAAGGTTTAGGAGTGTATCTATGGGAATGTTTGATCATTCTTCCAGAACCGCATTTGTGAGGTCAGGCACTGATGTCGGACAAGAAGGCCTGGCTCATAGTCTCCACTGTAATTCATCCCAAAGGTGTTCTATCGGGTTAAGGTCAGGACTCTGCGCAGGCCAGTCAAGTTCCTCCAACCCAAACTCGCTCAGCCATGTCTTTATGGACCTTGCTTTGTGCACTGGTGCACAGTCATGTTGAAGCAGGAAGTGGCCATCCCCAAACTTTTCCCACAAAGTTGGGAACATGAAATTGTTCAAAATGTCTTGCTATCTGACACCTTAAGAGTTCCCTTCACTGGAACTAAGAGGCCAAGCCCAACCCCTGAAAAGCAACCCCACACCATAATCCCTCCACCAAACTTTACACTTGGCACAATGCAGTATGGCAAGTACCGTTCTCCTGGCAACCACCAAACCCAGACACGTCCAGCAGATTGCAAGACAGAGAAGCATGATTTTTCACTCTAGAGAACATGTGTCCACTGCTCTAAAGTCCAGTGGCTGCGTGTTTTACACCACTTCATCCAACACTTGGAATTCACTTGTTGATGTAAGGCAGTGGTTCTCAACCTTCCTAATGCCGTGACCCTTTAATACAGTTCCTCATGTTGTGGTGACCCCCAACCATAAAATTATTTACCTAGTAATTATAATTCATGAGTGTGTTTTTACCTCCAATACTGCTGCTTTCAACACAGTAGCTGCTTTTAACAGAGTAGCTGCTTTCAACACAGCAGCTGCTTTCTACACAGTAGCTGCTCTTTTTACATCGGAAATATGTGTTTTCTGATGGTCTTAGGCGACCCCTGTGAAAGGGTCGTTCGACCCCCAAAGGGGTCGCGACCCACAGGTTGAGAACCACTGATGTAAGGCATGGATGCAGCTGCTTGGAAATGGAAACCCATTCCATGAAGCTCTCTATGTACTGTTGTGCTAATCTGAAGGCCACACAAAGTTTGGAGATCTTTAGGTATTGACTCTGCAGACAGTTGGCAATTTCTGTGCACTTCAGACTGCGCTGACCATTTTCTGTGGCCTACCACTTCGTGGCTGAGTTGCTGTTGTTCCCAGTTGTTTCCACTTTGTTATAATACCATAGAATCTTTGGTAGCATGAAAATCTCAGGAGTGGACCTTTTGCGCAGGTGGCAACCTATCACGGTACCACACTTGAATTCACTGAGCTCCTGAGAGTGCCCCATTCTTTCACAAGTGTTTGTAGAAGCAGTCTGCATGCGTAGGTGCTTGATTTTATACAACTGTGACCATGGAGGTGATTGGAACACCTGAATCCGATGATTTGGAGGGTGTCCCAATACTTTTGGCAATATAGTGTATATCTAACAAGCCAACAGTCAGTTTTCAGATAGAGGCAGTTTGGTGGCTGTACATCCCCTGGATCACAGATCACTTTCAAGGACATCCTAAATGGGTATCCTCTCCATGTGACCTCCACTGCCATGTATCCATTTGCTGATCTGTTCTTGCTAGTAAAGATTTAGTCATTCCGGGTGTCAGGTGGAGCGTGATCTGCTCTCCAACAACTTCAGTAGATTTCAGGGAAACCTCAGGGATCTAATAGACCCCATTGTCCCATTAAAGAGAATTTGTCATGTCATGTCAAATGTAAACCCAAGCACTAAAAATGCATCTCTCCAACAAAATTTTAAGCACCCCTTTCCCCATGTACAAGCACATACTTATATAATAACACAAATCAAGAGTGCATATGTCAAGGTCAGGGGCGGACTGACCATTTGGAAACTCGGGCACTGCCCGAGGGCCCGGGGTCAGTAGGGGGGCCCATGAGATGCCCCTGGTACCTTTTCATAGGCTTGTTTGAGTTTGGGCAAGGACACAGGGGCCCCATGATCCCCTATTGCCCAGGGGCCCCAAGAATTGTCAGTCCGCCCCTGGTCAAGGTCCTGCCTTTCCTCAGGGCTTGTGCTGCTCCATGTGCTGTGATCCATCTTAGGTGTCTGCAAAGCATTGTGGGATCCTTTATGCTTTCAGCCCCCTGCGGCTCCTCCCCCAGGAGGTGGCGGCTTATCACATATAAGTCTGCTGTTTGTAGCTGTCCATTGCATTTGTTTCCTGTCCGTTGCACAGCAGCAAGCTCCTGTTTAGTTTCTCATTGCTCTCCTGGATACCGACTCGGCTTTGGCAAGACTCCTTCCTGGCTTCTGACCCCGGCTCTGGCGACCATCCTTCCTGGCTTCTGACCCCGGCTCTGGCGACCATCCTTCCTGGCTACTGTACTACCAAGTCATCTGCTGTTGCTGTTGGATATGCATAGACTCTGTCTTGTTTTTATATAATAAACCTACCTTTAATTGCACCTCCTTGTGTATCTGGCTCCTCGCTCCCTGGCAGCATACATATGAAGCCATCAATTATTTCACATATGTTACATATTGCAGCGCACACTGGAGTGAGAGAAATAATTCTAGCTGCACTATTCATGGCTAACTCTAAGTTGATGACCTAAAAAAGCTTTTAAAGTTTTGTCTATGAAAAGTTTGGTATATGGAAGCTTTGCTTCTTTGCATGCCCAATTTTAAGCATTGACATGCTGAGCATCTATTTACTTGAGACCTTATATTTTATATTTTACCAAAAAAGGGTAATATATTGTGTTTATGTGTACTAAAATTAACTTTGGTGTATTTTTTACTGAAAATTTGATACACCATTGTACTAATATCGTGTGATATAAAAAATTATAACTGTCACCAATTTGTGTCTCCAGCGTCTCTGCTTTTAGAAAGTATAAACTGTTTGGAGTTTTTAAATACTCTGAGGCCTGAAATTAATTTTATAATATGTGTGCAAAAGAAAAAAAAAAAAGTAAAACTGGCTCTGGCAGTGAAAGGGTTAAATCCACTTTAAGAAAATTAAGTGATCCTTTATAAACCCTGTTTTATGCATATCCTCATGTAAACCTGTAGAAAAAAAAAATCTGCAATAGGACTCATGTCCTAGTACTGTCTGCATCAGGTGCACTCGCTTTGGCTCCCATCTTCTGCTTATACAGTCCATTGAGCCCCGCAAGTAGTGATGTCTCTGTGTGCACATGCATTTGGCTGTTTTGCTGAGCACAGATATTCGGATGTTACACAAACCATTAATGCATTTTGCCTTATTAAATAAGTCCATAGTTCAGCAAATTGACCAGCAAGCTGTAGAAGCAGCTGTCATATAAGTTCAGGCTTGTACTGGTAATAGTTATATATATTACATACATGCTACTGAAAGAATCTTGGTGAAATATAGAAAGTTGAGTGACAGATGTAGTGTGTTGGAGCTCTTTTTTAGACCTAGTCCGATTCTAGCCAAGTTCAGTGGCAACTATCAGCCAAATTTTATTGCAGTCAGCGAAGGAGAGAGGATTACAAGCGCAGAGACTAAAAGCTTTTCATACTCACTTGACAGATGTCAGCTGAAATATCCACTACAGCAGCAGCTAATGTTACTTAAAATAACTTTTAAACATTTTTCATTTTTCACCAGGAAATATAAAAATATAAAAAACTGTAATTTGCAGATCGTGATGTTGGTTTAGTTTTTTTTATTTTTGTTCTCTTATTAAACAAAACATGTCTTAATCAAGAAAAATCTATATTAGGGGTACTCATTCTTACACATACAAGAAGTATAGCTTATTGTGGATTTTTATTCTTCACAAAGACAAACATATTCTTTCTTTTTGTATTGCCCATGAGCACTGTCACCCATTCTAGAGTTCTTATCTTTGCATTTAATTCCCAAAGGGAGAGTGTATGTAAGTCCCACAGCTCACAGGCTTTTCCTTATCAAATAAATGGAAAAGTCTTGACAATACCCAGTGGAGGGCATAACATGGAAAGCATTTATTAGGATTGACGAAGCCACATGACAGGCCCTAGATAATTCTCCAGTCAATGCGCAATTGCCTTAGGAGGGAAGCCTTTTGTTCCTGTTAAGGCTGGAAGAATGACAATCCCATGTACCAAATACTATTCTGTAGTTCTGCAGAAGAATTAGGCCAGTTAATGTGTCAAACAGAAATAAATAATAACAAAAACATGATTTTACAAGTGGATAAAATATCCATTCAAAGAAAGAAATGAGAAGTATCACTATTAGATTGTTTTAGATATGTGTTATTTTGCACACGCCTAGAACTATATCCAGGGCAAATTATTTGCAAATGTTAACATATGTTGGGATAGTGGCTATTTAAATGACAGTTCATTGCTGTAAAATGTCAAATAATCAATAGTTGCTACCAGAGGTGGTACTAACTGGAGGATGCACAGCAGAGGCCCAGGGGAAAAAAACAGGTAATGCTGGAATAGAAGAGGAATGGAATCTGAAAATGCTGGAATAGAAGAGGAGTTAAGGAGCTTGAGAACTCTGTGTCCTCAATCTCTTCCTCCACCCCTAAAGGAAAACATCAGGGGTCTGTTCAGACCACTGATGTTTCCTCAAAGACCCCACTAGTAGAAAAAATAAAAATATAAATTTTGAAAAATGCCCAGAAAGAATACATCTCACACACAAAATATCCACATTAAGACCAAGCCTTTTCTGACACTTTTTGTGTCAGCTTTTTTTGCTAGAAAATTACTAAGAACCTCTAAACATTATATATATTGTTTTTATAGTAGAGGCCCTAAAAAATAGTGGGTTTTGCAATTTTATATGTCACAGGGTATTTGTGCATCAGTTTTTTTAACTCAAATGTTTTGGAAAAAATACAATTTAATGCATTTTAATGTACACAAGCACAATATAATGCACACTTTTGGTAAAATATAAAAAATTGTGTTATGTTGAGTAAATAGATAACTAACGTCACACTTTAAAATTGCACGCGCTCGTGGAATGGTGCTAAACTATGGTATTTAAACATCTCCATAGGTGACACTTTAAAAGCCTTTACAGCTTACCATGGGAGAGTTACACAAGTCTGGTGCTAGAATTATGGCTTTCGCTCTGACATTCAATGCAATACCTCACATGTGTGGTGCAATCATTGTTCATGTATGCATATGGGACCAATGCATACATTCACCTTTGATCAGATGCTTTCCTAATTTAAAAATGGCGCTGTTTACATTTGGGGACAAAGCACTAGCCGCTTCCAGTTTCCTATACTATAGAGCTGATTGGGAACTTTCCAGTCCTCAAAAAGTTCCATGATAGGCTGGCTTTCTCTGGTGAGATAGAGAGCATGGAGAGGCACCAGCGTGCGGTGGGAGAGGAGGATGATCCCTCCTGCCACCTGTAAATGAAATCCAGCAGCTAATTAACCTCTAGGATGGCTTTTACAAAAAAAGCTGATTGCCTCCAGAAAAAACAATATCGGGATAATGCCTGTAGTGTTTGGTTATTGCAGTCTTCAAGTGGATATAAACATATGTACTACACACATTGTGGTAATGTAGTGCCCAAACACACTAAGGGCCCATTTACAACAGCAGGTATACATTATGTCAAAAGTGTCATCATGCTTCTGTCTGTGGGAGTCATGCTTGTAACTGTCAGCCTTGCAATGCCTCAAGAGATTTGTAGTTCTGCAACAGCTGGAGAACCGTCAGTTTAACACCCCTGCATTATGGTGTGCATTCCATGCAAGAGCTGGTGCGAGTTGGGCACATGCACTGCAATGAATTATTACAAGGTATCCCAGTGCTTAATTATTATTTTATTTTTACACTTTAGTAAATCACATTCATTCAACTCTATATGCGGCAGCCCATTGTTACCCATTTCTGGGTATTGCAACATGCTGCATTGCAATAAAATGTATGTCTGGATCACTTTTTTCACAACACATACCAACACAGCACACAAATGGCACTGTGGATTGCACTATACAGTACATAGGTGTGAAACCAACCTCCAGATTTGAACTTAGTGTAAGTTGTTCATTTATTGTTTTCCACACCTTCGATTTTCACCATTTTGCAAAAAGGCACAATTTAAAATGTACATGTTCTGTATTTGTTATTTACTAACTCAATACTTTTTTATATTTTAGAATTAGTCGGAGTTTGTAAGTTATGTTGTGCTTGTGTGCACTAATAATGATTTTAGTGTATTTTTGCAGCTATTAGTCATCAGCACCGTTTTTTTTATTATTATTTTACAAGTTCTGTGCTTTCAGTAAATGTATGATTTAGGAGGCATTTTACAAACTTCCAAAGCTGTAAGTAAAAAAAAATAGTAAAACATGATTAAAAAAAAAGAGAAAAATAGCTTGCAATGCTCTGGCCACCTAAGGTTAAAAGCAGGGCCTGGCAGCAAATCAGTTAAAGTCTAACTCCATTCCAAATGTAATTTTTTTTAATTTTGGATAGCTCTATGAATAGTATGTAAAAGTTTCATTTTTTCTTCATTGCTGACCGTAACACTGCTGGGGAGATTTCACATCACCTTTGGCAACTTATGACAGCAATTCAAGGATTAAAGAAGTGGTTGACACCGCACATAGACAGTAATGAGAACCTACAGAGGTTCTTACCCTTCCCCATTTTACTGAAAAAAGCTTATCACTTCTGTCCAAAGGGAGAATTAAGGTAAATTTCCCTAATAGAGACATTGACAATAATAAAGCATCTTACAGTGTTTCTAGCCTGTCCCTACACTGCCCAAAACAAGAATTCAAATTTTGGCTGAAGTTAGGCTTTAATCAGCCCTTTTTTTTTCCTTTAATAAAGCAACAAACTATATTCATACAAAAAATGTACATATGAATGATGAGTTTGGCTGTACAGGCTCTACCCATATACACAAATGTGCTCAGTCCAGCACATTGCTAAACTCAATGAGAACTAAATGGTGGACATTTATCAATTCTGTCATACAGCAAGGCAATAATAACCAGGAATAGAGCAACAGATTATGACACAGATTTAGGATAATTAGGCAGCTGCATTCATAAATTCCTCCCTTTGCTGTTCTACAGTAAGACCGAGACAGAATAAAAACTGCCCATGACCACTTTTTAATTGTGTATCTGTTCGCAGTGAAAATTTTCTTTTATCTCCTCTGGTAAATCTGTCACAGACTCATGCAAATCTGTCTCAGTTGACTATCCGGGATTACAGATGCAAGGGTAAGAACATTTTCCACATAGGCTTTACTACTGACAAGCAGCCTGATTTGTATATAATTTTGTCACTAATTTTCTTGATAAAGAACTTTTATTGATTAATGAGTGTGGTAATCCCTCCTTATCAGACAGCTGAGAGTGAGATTTCTATCATATAGATAGAGCGACAAAGCAATCAGCATATGCTGTGTTGTCTCTTTGGATAGCACATAGTGCTCTAGGAATCTTATGTCATGTGTTTATTGGTAAATCAATGATTGTTCTGAGTTTAAATACATCAGTGGTTCATATAGTGAACTCGGTGTAGAGCTATTCACCCTGAGGTCATCACAGAGGACAAGGGGGAACTCTTTACTTCTGGAGGAAAAGAAATTGAATCTCCAAACACAGAAAGGTTTCTTCACAGTGAGAGCTGTGAAAATGTGGAATGGACTCCCTCAAGATTTGGTTCTGGCCAGTTCAGTGGATTGCTTCAAAAAAGGCCTGGATTCTTTCTTAGATACACAGAATATAACTGGATACTAACATTTGTAGATAAAGTTGATCCAGGGAATATCTGATTGCCTCTCGGGGGATCAGGAAGGAATTTTTTTCCCCTGCAGGAGCAAATTGTATAATGCTTTGCTGAGTTTTTTTGTTTTTGCTTTCCTTTGGATCAACTGTGGGTATAGAATTATAACTTTTTTTTTCTGTGGTTGAACTGGATGGACTTTTGTCTTTTTTCATCCAGACTAACTATGTAACAATGAAAAACAGCGTGCTGGTGGATGACTCTGGGTCACAGGAGAGCACACGTAAGAGCACTCCTGTGACCTAAAAAAGCTTTTTCCATACTGCTCTTTTAACCTCCCTAGCGGTATGATTATGTCAATATTTCTGTGCTCAAAGCAGTACATTTTTTTGCATGAAAATATGTTGTTTTTTTATTGTAGGCCTGTAATTTTTAGGAATAACTCACTGAAATCTGTCCGAACAAGATTCTAGTAAACATCCCTGGTATGATAAAATTTGAAACACAAAATCATAAATTATAATATAATAAATAATCATAAAACATAATAATATAATAATAATACATTTAATTCAATAATGTAATCAAACCAAAAACACTGAAATTTGAAATATAGCGGCAAGTTTGCACATCACTGAGCTTAGTTGCAAAATCGTTTTCAGTGTCTGATGATGAATTTCCCCACAAATCATTATCACTCAATTCTGCAAGTGATTCTAATTTACTATCGCTGTTCTCTAGCTGATCTAAAACCACTTTTAAAAAGTAAAAATGCAGGCAGGGCACAGGACAAAGCACTAGGGACAACATGTATCTGAAATGGTTTGACACAGTAATGTTATACTATGTGATTTTAGTGTATTGAGTAAATGTCACTTTTAAAATTTTTAAATTTCCCGCCAGTTCCATCCCCCGTACGTCCCGTACGTCCCGAAGCTCGCAGGGAACTGAACCCGGAAGACGGATGCCGGCATCGGCCGGAGGAGATGGCCGGGGACGCTACAGGGGGGACATGGCAGGACAAGGTAAATGAAACAGGGATCCCAGAGCAACGCTGGAGGGTAATCCCGAGTGTAGCTCGGGGTTACCGCTTTTGGTACTGAAAGTTTACGCCGAGCTACACTCGGGAATACCGCCAGGGGGGTTAGATACTTAAAGTGGCTGTAAAGGCTCAAGGGTTTTTACCTTGATACATAAATGTAAAAAACTTTTTGTGTGCAACTCCCCCTCACCCCCCCTTACCTGTGCCTCATCGTCATCCAGCGATTGGCTCCCACTGCTGTCAATCATAGCCAGCTAGTGAGCCAATGAGGAGAGAGGGGGATGGGGATAAGCCATGGCTCTGTGTGAAAGTACACACAGAGCAATGGCTTGGGAGAATCCCTGCTTGGGGTTCCCCATAGCAAGCTGCTTGCTCTGGGGGTTGACAGGAGGGAGGGGCCAGAAGCACTGGTGGGGAACCTGAGAAGAGGAGGATCAGGGCTGCTCTGTGCAAAACCACAGGCAAGTATAACATGTTTGTTATTTTAAAAAAATGCCATTAATATCACTTTAAAATCAAATTAAATTAAATTGGCCCAAAACCATTGTAGCTTCCCTTTAAAGTGTTACTAAACCCACAACAGTAAAATCAGTTTGTATATGCAGTAAAGCATGCTGGTTATACTCACTGTGGAACCTAAGAGGTTAATCCTCATCATTGTGTAAGAAGGCTGTTTGATCCTTTCTTCTCTACCCCTCCTCTTGTTCAAATGTCCAGGTCTTATCTCCTGATAAGACATATCTTGTGGAGTCACTCTGCACATGCTCAGTTTAGTGTGTATTGCTAGAGAGGGTTTTTTTTTTCTTGGGAGAGTGCATGTGATCAGCACAGGGCCTATCAGCACTGTCCAGACAGAGGTCAGGGGTTTTGCATCCTCCTAGAGCAGAAAGAAAACTTAAGGACAATGATAGAAATCACAAGACTCTATGCTCTAACTGCTGATGAGAAAAGGTATTTAGCATTTTAAATTTACCAAAATAATTGCACTTCCATGTTCTGTGTACTGTGGGAGACCGGATATAGTGAATGCAGGGTCCAGGGTTTAGTGACACCTAAACTATCACAGAAAGTAAAGTATTTCTAAACACTGCAGATAAAGAGTTGTTTTAAAGTGTTTCCTTTTAAAAAAGAAAAAGCATGCCCATGCTCTAAATTTCAAAGGATGGAGGTGATCTCTGCTTTTCATAACTTATATAACAGTGTTTTATATGCAGCATCATGTTTTATATGGTAACAGAATTCCTTTGTAATAAACCTATATTTAACGGTAGAGCAAAGAGGATGAATTGCTCCCCATACATTGATACAAAGTGGCCTTTCTCAAAGATCACGCCATTAAATGTACCTTATGTTCTGCCTTCTAGCATTCATAATTTTAATCTCATTATTTGGAGCAACACAGTTTGTATACCTGCTTAGTCAAACATTTCAATATGTGTGAACATGTCAAATGAGTGAAAAGATATATTTATGTATTTTTTTATTTTATAGCTTGAGCAAATGCAGAATACTTGACAATTTTTTTTTGTAAAGTGTTGACACATATACAATAGAAAAGAATGAATAATTCATGTGGGATAAGTGCTACAAGACATAAACACAACATTGGGAGAGAGGCATCCTTGTACTAGAATGCTAACAATCTAATCCGCAGATGAGGAAATTAATGGGGATAGTAAAAATTAGAGTGGCTATGGGTGTAGAAAGCAATTTCATGCTTGAATATCAAACACTAGCACCTAAACAATTGATTAGAAAGGTGACTTTGTGTGTTAGTCTTGAAGTTTCCCAGACAAGGTTAACTGAGGACATTGAAGAGAGGTCATTTTATACAGTATGCTGCAATACGCCATATGATTATGGATTGCTCCAGCTGTCTGATTTTTAATAGGAGAAAACCAGAATAAAGTTATAGAATGGTATATAGACAGGCCTATTCCCTGAAAACTGAAAAAATAAATACTGAATTTATACAATAAATTTTTCAATGAAAGGGCAAGCTGGGGCATTTGCTTGAAAAACCAATGTTCTACATTTTAAAGAGAAAAATGAGTTTTGATGAATTTTATTTCACCTTTTGTCACGCTTATGACTTTTTGAAATGTTGTTTTTAATATGACTTTTACTATATGCATGTAACATTTGTTTTTCATGACAAAATGATTCCCAAAGGACTATAGATTAGTTAGGAAGACCACAAACCAGGCAAAGAACCCTTTGTCTGATTGAAATACATATTGAACCATCTAAAGTAAATCAAGAATAAAAATATCTGGAAAGTCTCTTTAAGAGTATTCCATCTTTTAAGAGGAGACTGAGATGCTGAATCTGTCTCTGGACCTTTACAACAAACTTGGCCTTAAAATTATTGCAGAAAATAAACACCATCATTTCCATCAGATTCACTAATTTGTTTCAGAACCATCCTGGAAATTGACCGTTGGAAGCTGAAATCTGAACCTGATGGGTGAGAGTAGGGAAATCTTCTGACACCCATACAGGATGCCCATTGTAGTAAAGAATGTTGTGAACTAATGTTGGAGACAGGTTTTGCATATAAAATAATTATCTGCTTTAGTTTAAATTTGCCTTCGGTATTTTTCCTGTTAGTCCACAATCAACACTGGAAAAATGACAGTATTTATTATAATTATTATAAGACAAATGTCCATCCAGTTCAACCGTAAAAAAAAAAGAAAAGTTATAAAACTACACCCACACTCTTGCTTTCGTTCTGAAAGTCATAGTCAGAAACTAGTATGCAGGTAAAGACTTCTGACTTTTCTCAGATTGTCCTGGTCCAGGGGCGGACTGACAACTCATGGTTTCCAAATGGTCAGTCCACCCCTGTCCTGGTCCATATCCTTGTCCCAAGTCAGTCAAGATCAGACAAGATTTTGGATCAGCATAACAGTTATGCAACTGTTATTTTCAGAAAGAGGTCATCATTGGCATCACCTATATTTCTTTCATGACATATTTACCATAAACAATAAATGGTTACATAAAGTGGATCATAAAGGAGATTTAATTAAAACTCATCTCTGGGCACATTTGTACTCTCCCCCCAAGTCCATTCAGCTGGGTTTTTTTTTCTTACATTGCAAAACAAAGAAAATTATACTCACCCAAGTTTGTTGCCTGGTTCCTTCACTGGCATCCTTTACACAGATGTGCTCACAATGTCCAGTCCCAGACATTCACTTTTTGCTCTTATCACTTCAAAGACTTGTATTCTGAATGCTGAGAGGACCCATCATGGATAGCCAATAGAAAGTGTTTACATCATGCAGGCAGTGTCATGTACACCTAAAGAAGGACCTTGTCTCCTGTAAACTGAGAAATAGAGAGTACTTGAGCCCCAAATGTCACAAAAGTACAAATTTTGGTTAGAAAAGAAGCATTTAGGAAGATTTTCTTTTCAATGCTAGTGATTAGTTAAATGGCAGATAGATGGGGGTAAGAGGAGTTCAGAGATCAGCTTTTCTTGTATATTCATACAACATTATACAGCATTTTATTAGCGCTGAAGAGTCTAGTTCCACTATGGTAGCCAGGGACCACTGTAAATGACCTGGGCATTGGTAATGAAAAAGAAGTGTTGCCATGTCTGCAAGTGCCAGTTGTATTGAACACATAAATTAAAAGACTTGCTACTTTTATGCATGAGGTTGATAATTTTATAACTCTGCTTCATTAGGTTGATATTTGTAGGAAAATGTTTCCACCATGGGAACGAAACTAACAACTAGTGAATATGGGTGCAGCACATAGTAGAAGTACCTTTTTAATGTTTCTTGTGTCCTGTTCTAGACACTTACTGTGCTACTCATGCTACAGGCTAACAACACCTCACACAAATCCACCATTGTTTGCATACAGAGCTGTGCCTCTATCCCTGTATGAATGTAAACACTGAAATTTGCAGGAAGATCCGTAAAGTCACTGAGTCTCTCAGGTTGTCATTGATTTTGACAGGTTGGCTGCATGTGGTTGCATGTGGCTGCACAAAACACTTAATCAATGTATGCTATATTACATGAACAACATGCTATAATAATGAACACATAAAAAATTGTGAAATAAAGTCCTAAATGTGAATCAACAAGTGAACAAAAATCCCTTTCACATCCAGAAGGTGATAATTGCTCTATGCTCCCCGACTGTGTGCCCCCTTACTCACCAACTTTAATGGACTCTTATGGTGAAATAAAAGTCTTTCACTTTTGGTGGGGCATAGGAAGTCATGCTGGAGCTTGTAGTCCTCCTGATTAAATGTAGCTTGTTGTTCCCAGTGATTCAAATGTAAAGCCAATAGGTATACACATGTAAGGAATGGAGAGAGGCATCCAAAATAGTGTAATTCTGTTTATTAGTAAAAGCAGACACACTAGTATTGCACTCGCATGTTTCCAGATACAATAGGCATGAATCTCCAAATGTACAATAGTAGGTCGCTAGTATTCCACAGAGCTCCTAAGCTAGTATCACCATGTCCGTGCCTGATGCATTTCACCCCTCCCACTGGGAGTCCACTACAAGCACTACTATCACCTTCTGGATGTGAAAGGGATTTTTGTTCACTTGTTGATTTCACATTTAGGACTTTATTTCACAATTTTTTGTTATGTGTTCATTATTATAGCATGTTTTTCATGTAATATAACATACATTGAGGCAGTGCTGCTGCTATTTTGTGTATTTGGATGCTGGATGGAGAGCGATGCTCAAGTTGTCTTTTCAGAATTCTCCATAGGTGTTCAGTTTGGTTCAGATCAGGAGACATACTTGGCCACTGTATCCCTTTCAACCTGTTCTTCTTCAGAAATGCTCCAGTGGCCTTAGATGTGTGTTTTGGATCATTGTCATGTTGGAAAAATGCACGACGACCAAGGGGCACGGAGTGATGGTAGCATCTTCTCTTTCTATATAGAGCAGTACATCTGTGAATTCATGATACTTTCAATGAAATGCAGCTCCCTCACACCAGCAGCACTCACGCAGCCCCACAGAAGGACACTGCCACCACCATGTTTCATTGTAGGCCCCATGCAATTTTCTTTGTACTCCTCACCTGCCATACAATTTTTAAGCCATCAGTTCCAAAAACATGTCTTGGTCTCATCATTCCACAGCACAGAGTCCCAGTAGCCTTCTTCTTTTTCAGCATGGGCCCTGGCAAATTCTAGGTGAGCTTTTTGTGCATGGGCTTTAGGAGAGGCTTCCTTCATGGACGACACCCATGCATGCCATTCCTCTGCATTGTACACTGTATTGTGTCATGGGAAACAATCACCCCAGTTTGGCTTTCTACTTCTTTAGCTAACTGCAGTGAACTTGCATGGCAATTGTTTGAGGTGTTACTTCAATTAGTGATGTATTTAGGTTTCGTGCTGCCCTAGGCAACACAAAAATTGGCTCCCCTTCCCCCCATTATAGAGAGACCCTGACACCGACCAACACACTGCTTGTGTCCCTTTATCCATCCCTTCCTTCAGGGGGATGGCGCTGCCCCCTGAAAAATGCTGCTGCTCCCCTGAAAAATGTCGCCTTAGGCAAATGCCTTTTTTGCTTTGTGGTAAATACACCCCTGACTTCAATGGACATCTCTGTGAGATGGTTGCAGTTCCATCTTTGTTAAATTTTTGTATCACTTTTGCTACAGTATTCTGATTCATAAGTAAAGCTTTGCTGATCTTCTTGTAGCCTTCTCCTTTCTTGTGTAAAGAAATTATTTTCTTTCTCGGGTCTTGTGATATTTCTCTTCCATGTGGTGCCATTGCTGACAGAATGAAATGGGAAGGGGTTTTCTTTCTTAAGTAACACCCTTTTATAATCAACTGTCTGCTGGACACTTGTTTATTGAATAATTAGACTCACCTATAGTTGAATTCTTGTTAATTAGGATTTTGTTGTCTAAAATGTAGCTTTGCTCCTAAGGGGTGTATTCATTTTTGCAATGGTCTTGAGTGAATTTCTAGGAAAAATACTTTTTTGTGTGTGCAAATTAACACATCTTGTTTGCAATCAATGGCCAACATTTGTCGGAGTATTTTGTAGTATAGTGTCCCTTAGAAAATGTTGAATCTGAAAGGAAAGTAAAGATTTTTTGACAAATTTGTTGGGGTGTACTCATTTATGCTGAGCACTGCACATATAGAATATCCTAAATGCTGCTTCCTGTGTCCTCACCACACTGGATTGCAAATAGTTCAAAACATTGTTAATTTTGTGAGATAACAATGAGTGTCTAAAATTACGGCTTATGTAGCATTCATCTCTATCCTTATTAATATGCATGTTATTATGAACAACTAGACAAGTGTTCTCCTGCACCCCAACCTACCACAATGATGATATCTCCTTCTTATCTCAAAATCCATATTTAAATTTAACTATGGATATTCCAGTACTTACATATTCACAAATGACTTTTCAAATAACCCATCAATTACCTCTATAGCTGAAGCCAATTGATTATTAAAGTTCCCAACAGAAGCATCTAGCCCTCTAAGTCCTTCTCTTAAAAGCTCAAATCTTGCTACTTCCTCTCCCAGGGCATCTGGCCTGTGTTTACATTAGAGATTCTTCCCTAAAAGTTCTCACTCTCCGGACTATATTGGCCTCTAATCAAAATAAGAAGGTCTAGATGCACTTTTAGTTATAATGCACTCTCCACCTTTTTATGGCTGCTGTAATCCTTACTCCATAAATCCACCAATTTGACTTCTAACCTCAGCTTGTTCAATGAAGCTTTGGCAATGAAACCTGGAAGCTAATTGGTTTCTATGCAGAAGGGAGTCTGATTTTGGACTCTCCAGCTTTAGTAAATAAACTCCAGTGTATCACAGAGCAGGGTACAGGGCCAATTAAATTGGTCCTGTACCATGTAATCACTGTATCCAACCACAGTTATCACAAATGTAAATAAAGCAGCCATCTGCTCTGTCTCCTTGCACAGAGAGCACCTGTTAGAGGAGATTGTATGCGATCTGTGAGTGTACAGTGTTCTGCTACAGTTTTTACACACAAAAGCACCAGTGCAGCCATCCACTGTGTCCATTGCTAGCCACGCCTATCTCAGTGTAACCAGTGCAGTCAGAAACTAGTGACACAGGTCACACTGGGGTTGATTTACAAAACTAGGGAGTGCATAACCTGTTGCAGTTCTACATAGAAACAAATCAGCCTCCAGATTTGTCAAAGCTTAATTAAACAAGGTGAAATTGGGAACTGATTGACTACCATACACAGCTACAGCATAGCATCTTACACTCTCCAGTTTTAGTAAATCAACCACACAGTTACTAGACCAGTGCAGCCAACCAGTGTCCCTGATTGCTGTCATACCCGTGTTAGTGATGGCTGGCCAATGTATGCCAGCAACAGGATTTCTTGTAATCACTGTCACACTAGTGTAGATGTCATCAGATCAGAACCAGCAGTCCTGATCACAGTGTTAATGATGCCAGACCAATGTACACCAACAACAGCATTCCCAATTGCAGTGTTAGTGAAGCCAAATCAGTGTATACCAGCAACAGTGTTCCTGATCACCACCACACCAGTGCCTGTGTCAACAGAGCCAGTAAAGCCAGCGATACTGTTATGATTGCTAGTCATGCCTGTTTCAGCAGAGCCAGTCAAGCCAGCAACAGTGTTCTGATCATTGCCATATCAGTACCATACTACTAAGTGTCAGTGTCTTGAAAGCCAACAGTTCAATAACAGCCTCTGATTTAGAGTATGAAAGGGTTTCTACAAAAGGAGTCAGGTGTAATGAACATCCTATGGAAATGCAGCAGGCAAGCTGGTGAAATGACAAGCGCTAGAAGTGCAGTGCAGTACGGTAGAGGTGCTGCATCAGCCACAAAGGATTTGGGTCCCATACTAGTGTCCTTTATGGCTACCCTCTACTTTAGCAGCACCTACAGTATCATCCCAACATTTACAGTGCAACTAGATATTCAAGTAGAACATTTTACACCCCCTCAGTTTTTTTATTTGTTTTTACCTCAGATTTATACTATTCAGTTATAGACTAATATAATCTATATGCCCACCACTACATCACCAATAATCCCAATTTCGTTTATACCCATCCATTTGAGTGGAAGCCCGTCACAGTTAACAAATTTAAAATTTTTCTTGGCCTTACCCTAAATATGGGATTTTCAAGTACCTTATTTGTGAGTCTGACGGTGAAATAAGGCCTCTCGTACAGCTCTGGCTCGAGGGCCACTGAAGGTGGAACAGCAACCACAAGAGCACGGCGGGGTATGAGTGCCTGGTCAGTCCTGTAGTCTGTGCGGGAACTGCTGGCACTTTGCTGGCAAATGGGATGGCTGGACCGGCTAGCAGCAGAGCAGGCTGGCAGCAGACAGACTTCACAGTGGGCCGACTGGTAGCAGAGCAGGCTGGTAGTAGAGCAGGTCGGCAGGCAACAAAGCAGACTGGTAGAAGACTGTATGTAGGGTCAGACAAGCCGGGTCAGTAACAGATAAGCGGATCAGGCATGAACGGTATGCAGAAGAATAGTCATGTCACAAGAGGGGGAGCTACAGATCAGACAGCACAGGCTAATAGTGCTGCTGGGTTTAAATAGTCTGATTGGCGTCACCATTAGCGACAGACTGTCGTGTGTGTGCATGTGCGCAAGCGCGAACAGAAATGTACATGACTATGTGCAGCAGAAAGGGCCCTCGCACATCTGCGCCTATGCCTCTGTGCACTATGGCGAGCATCTTCCTGACAGGGAATAAAAAAAACAAACCCCATTCACCATACAATAATTATGAGATTACAGCATTTTAATGACAATTCCTATGACAGGATTTACAAAATTAGACTACTTATCAATTATTTTTCCCCTAAATTCTCTGAAATGTATACCCCCCGAAAAAAAAAATCTGCATTGATGAGTCGCTTATACTTTTTACAGGCAGACTGAGCATCAAACAATTTCTTCCTAGTTTATCTCTCTACATGTTTATGAAGAGAAGGATGGCCATCTGAAGCCCCCTGGATGCCCAACTTTTATGAGTAGCAGTAGAAAAGTAGTGTTGGACCTTATGTCACCCCTGATCCATCAGGGATGCCACCTCTATTTGGACAATTTTTATGCTATACTTTTGTATACCTTTTTCTGCAGCAAACTGTGGCTTGTGAACAAATTGCAAAGAGCTTTCCACAAAGACTGGTTACCACAAAGCTGAAAAGATGGGAATGGGGAACTCTTGGCCCTTAAAAGGAAGGATAAGTAGAATGTCCTTTCTTCCATCCACAAAGACACCTCAGTGGACATCTAGGGAAGATAAGGTCTAGAAACCTCTTTGCATACACAAATAAAATCTAAACATGGGAAGTGTAGATTCCAACAACCTAACAAAGAAGCCCTCAACCAGAAGATCCATTCACTTGTATATAAAAAGTGTCCATCTACGTATTTCAATTGGTCATTTATAACTCTTTTGTCACCTATAAACTCACAGGAAGACATGGCTCCTTCCTAAACTACCAAGAAGAGGTTGTAACAACAAATATTTTCCAGCAAGGCCCTGCACCTGAAAACCTTTTTTCTGATGTAGTTAGCAAGCTGCATGAGAGACACTTTCCTGATATTCTCCCCCTGTCGAAAAACAGGCCTAGAAACATAAAGAAAATGGAATAAGGTATGACACATGCTGCTATTGTCATGCCTACTGTCCCTCACAACCAGCCCATTGCATAAAAGACTGCTTCCATTGCTACCATACCTCATTATGAGATAAAAGGTGTGGTAAGCGAGCACTCAAGACAAATAAGCTGCTAGCATAAAGGATGAGCCCCTGTATCCTCAGAAAAACTGGAAATATAAAATGCAGCGCTAAATATTAAATAAGAAAGTGACAAGTGCATATAAGGCGCAAATGAATGCGCCAGGTAAGTGTAACAAAATATTGTCGTCAACTGAGTGACGAGAAAAACCGCGAATCAATCAGACAAATACATATATAAGTGAACTGTATATAGTGGTGATCAATGTAAAATATATCGCAATAAAGTAGATGACAATCAGAGATATCTTAATAAATAGGTAGTCCAATAATGGTGATGCATCAAACTTCCGTGCTTGTGACTTCTTGTGATATAAAATTGAAGTGTGCATGCACTCACCGGAAGTGAAATGAAACACTGGTGGTCATCAGGATTCTGGTCAGGGGCAGGGGGCTCCACTGGTACACACACACAGGAAGGCACTCCAGACCTCACAAACCGGAGCCTCTCAGCATACAGGGACAGCTCCTTTTATGCATCTTCACCATGAACATAAATTGCCAAACTGGTACTACTCCACCTTAAATGGCTCAGAAACAAGCCACCAGACAAAGGTACTTTGATAGTGTAGTAATTTAATATGAATTTGGCAAAGTTTCCAGGTATAATACAAGTAAATAGTAAGCTTATAGAGCAGTAATGGGATATCAGCTTTAAAGATGGCCGCTGGCCTAACATGCGGCCTCGGTGGTGTGACATCAAGGATCCTCCTGATGCGTTTTGTGCGAGGAGCCTTGCCCCACCGACGTCACACCGCCGAGGCCGCATGTTAGGACTCAGTGGACCAGTGGATCGGCTCCTTCATTACCTGGTTTCATGTTTGAGGTAGGCATCTACCCCTCCCTGGTCTGCACTTCATTCCAGAGCTCTGTGTTGCTCAGGCTGGCACTGTCCTGGGTGCCCTGGAACTCCTCTCCACCAGAAGAATGTGGCATGGCATGCTGATTTGCTTAATTATCAGTTGACTTGAATTACATAATATATCCAGGTTTCTATGATGTATCGTGGTTTTGTGGTTCAGAAAGCAAAAACTGCAGGACATACTAGAAGTCTATGAAAAACTGCAGTTAACCCACACCAAAAGGTGGGTACACTGCGTTGCACATGAGCTGCGGGAGAAGTGCACCAAATCAGTGTCAAGGGAACCTTAAGTCTCATTCACACCTAGGTGATTTGTCATGTTTCAGCTGTCACACAACAAGGCATGACAAGGAATCCCATTATAGTCTATGGGGCCATTTATAAAAATCTGCACAATCATTGTACAACATAAGAATTTCAAAATACCACCAGAAAATAAATCATTGTCTGAGGGTTTAAAATACTGTAATTTACTAGAAAAAAATGCAGATTTTAGCATGTGTACAAAAAAAATTAAAAAATGCCCTGAGGATAAGTGGTTAAGGCATAGCTAAACCCAAAAACGATGTTATATAGTTTAAGATTATTTTAGGTACAAACATATATTTGATTATATTTACTGTATACATGACATTTTTACAATGTTATTAAATAGCGCTTGTTATGTGATAAAAGTGAAAGCGTTTGAGATGACAGGACTTTAAAGGTATACAAAAATAACATTTTCTCTAGATCACCAGTTTGCTTAGTTTGATCAACTTGAGAAACTGAAAAACCCATAATATCAGAAATTGAAACAGATATGTATTTAAATGACTGCAGAACATAAGCACAAAAGCAATTATAACTACCCCCCCCCCCCCCATCATCAGCTGCAGAAAAAAATACCATGTACCTGTCAATTGTGAAGGCTCACTTTTATCCAGAAAGTCCAATACATGTTTCTATCAAGAGAATCTTTATCAGCAAAGGCCAGGAATTTCAAGCAATCTTCCTGGAACTTTTTAGGATTACATGCCCCATGACTTGGAGCACAAGCTGTCTCCAGTGAGGTCTGTGTGATCACAATGCTCTTTTATTAAGATTTGACTTCATGTTATAGCTAATCAATATTTTGCAGGCCTCCAAGTCCCTTGTTATATTCATGTCTCCCACAATCAGGAAAGGAGGGCCACTAATTGAAGAAAAGCCAGTGATTCAGCTACCAGAGCCCTCAGGCCATAGTCCTGCATGTAGACTTTATCTTTCTTGCTATTCCAGCCATGGTAGAAATAAAATTTGGAGACATGACAGGCAAAAAAAGAAAGATCAATTTCTGTCACTTGCCACCAATGTTTACTGCTTTTCCGGGTGTTCAGATGGTGTTTCTCTTTTATAGCTTAGGGGAAGTTAACCTTTTGTAAATGGAATGCTGATGTTTCCATGCATTTTAAAGTATTTTATCTCATAACACCACAATCTGTATCCTGTCAAATGTAGTGAAATACTGCAATCAATAAACAAATAAGTATATATTTGCACCGTTCCTTATTTATTTAGTCTTAGTATGGAGTGCAATTAACTCTTTGCAGAAGTTTCAAATTATTCTTTTATAGACTTATTCAATAACATAATGCAAAGACTGGTGATGTTGTACAGCTTGTTAAAGTTAATTTTATTATAGTCAGGTCAGTTGGGAGATTATGTGCATTAGTTTCTATGGGTTACTGAGTTTGGCAGTTATTGTTGTTCTCTGTAATACTTCCCTGGAATAAACAGTTAATGATACACATTTATACAGTACTACACTTTTCATGAAATAACATATTTCACTGAAGTTATTATCTGTATCAACCCTTTAAAATAAAGTTCAAAAAGAAAAAAAAAGTGTCAATAGTTTATAATATAATAGTAAGAGTAATAGCATGTCATGTGACTTTTTTACAAACTATAAAGTTCATGAAAAACTAAAACTGTTGTATTTGGTTACAAAAAAGATCCAAAGAGTAATACTGATTTAAGATGAAGTTGTGTTAATACATGTTTCCTAAAGAGTTGTTTAACAGTGTAATGATCTAGGTGTTCTTAAATTAGTTTGTCATTTTTGTGTGTTCATTTAGAAAAATGTTAGCCATCAATGACCAGTGCAATAAATGTTCTGATAAAGTAACGATTATTTTGACCTTTGCAATACAAAATACATCTAGCTTGTGGAAAAAGGACATGGGCTGGAGGGGGTGAATATAATTCACTGGCAGGATTTTTCCCAACTCAGTAAGTTGGAGTTGACATGCAGAGGATAATGCCATCTGCTGTTGTAATACCAATAATATTAATACTGTATAATAATAATAATAATAATAATAATAATAATAATAACACTTCAGCTCTCCTACCTGTATGGATCAGAGCAGTTTTTATACTTCTACAATGGGCCTGTTTATTTAGTGATATCTTTGTCATAGATAAGATAACAAAGTAATACATACATTGTTTATTCAGGGGACAAGCTAGGCTTTCTATTGACAGATATAGAAATTAAAAAAAACATTTTTTTTCTATTTTGACTAGATTTAGTTTAAAAAATATACTGTAAACAAAATGTATATTCATAAAAATATATATAAAAACAGAAAAAAAAAGTTTTTGGGAAGAAGGAGGGAGGTGTTAATTAGGATTAACTAAAGCTGGCCATAGCTAGATAGCAGAGACTGGCCAAGATTCCATTCATCTATGGACAGCCTGGTTGTAATGAAGTCTGGGGACTTCAGTACAACATGCCTGTTGGAAATTTTGCAAGCAATTACTGCCCACCAACAGAACACAATAGTGCTGTGAGAGGGAGTCCCCCATCAACACTGACTGTGTTGATGGGAGAATTGAGCAATTTCCTTTCCTGCAACCCAAGGTTGCAGAAAGGAAAATTGCATCATCTATGGCTTGCTTGAGAATTAATAACGAGTAAAGAGGTATACATATATATATATATATATATATATATATATATATATATACACAGTATATTTTATTTTAAAATACTTTTTTTAAAGTTTCTTTGTTTCTTTACCTGGTGTCTTATACAGATCAAAGGTCACACCTGTGATCTACATATGCACAAAAGAGTAACTACAGTTTAACAAAATTCTCCTACACTGTATTACTCAATAACACTTGCAAACTATCTGAAAGTCTGATTTTACACAAGATTTTACACACGATTTTGCATTTCGACAGTTGCTCCTGCTTTGTAATACAAATCAATTCCCAGCTATCATTTTTACAGCCAGTAATTGCTGGTAAGGGCTGCACAGGGATCAGCTGCAGAAGAATAGGAGCTGGACATAAGAGATACATACTAAAAAGTTTGTTGATGTTCTTTAGAATGTGTCAGTTATGTTCAACATTTATTTTCTATTACTTTTTCACAGTGGTTTCATCCTAAAAAAAAATTAATTTTAAAACTAATGTGGGGCCTTTAATGTTTAGGATGGTTAATATCAACTTATGTCACCACAAAAGCTAATTTAATTAAAATCTCTTGATTTTTAATTACATTTTAGCAAATGTAAATTTCTCAGTCAACCTATTTCCTACTTTTTGCCAGGAATTCTTCTTCAGGACCCATTTAAATTAACAATACATGTTCTTATTCATTTTTCTAAAAAAAAAAAAAAAAAGTAATTATTTTCAGTAGAATTTCTCTTGCAATGCATTAGGGAACAATTTTACATCCTAAAATGTGGATGCCTTGACTTTCATTTTGCCATACAAGTAAATACAAGTCTCTATTCAATGAAGCCCAATGTGCCTAAAATGCATGTCAATACAACACATATTAATTATTACTGTTTGAATAAGTCCATAAGTTTACTGCTAATTTTTCTTCAGATTGAACGTTACAATGTGCCATAACCACTTACTCATAAACAAATACTGACACAAAATTGCATAATTTTAACTCATTTACATTTTTTAAAAATTATCTTATTATAAATGGAGGTCGGAGAACGGGTGAATCTTCACTAAATGCACTAAATTGTGTGCATATTTACTTCAATTGTCCAACCATGTGAAAAGTAAATTCCTATTTGCTTAAATCATCTGAACATGACTCAGTGTTCAAAGTGAACAGGAACATGTGTTTTCATATGATTTGATGGATAAAGTGAACATTTACACAATTTATTGTGTAAAGCTTCTCAATTCATTTACTAAATCAACACAGTTGACTAAATACCAGCATGGAAGTCCACATCAAAGTTTACAAGAAAACACTAACTTAGAATAACTTTGTAAAATCTGTGAATTTATTTTTTTTATTTACATTTTGACCATGCACACATAGTTGTTTTTACATTAATTAAATTGTATTCTTCCATCTTTGATATCTCATTAAAATCTTATGTAAGTGATCGAGCAGTGACCTTGAAATGCATGCATAATACATGAAAGTAAACCTCTAGTAAAATGTATTTTTTCACTCCTCACTGACTACAGCTTGCATTTCTCTCTCTCTCCTTCTCTCTTTTTTTTTTGCTATCCCCAATGACCCCAATATGGAGAGTTGTGCTAGAGAAGCCAAGGTAGGCAGTTGTGTGCTGAAAATCCACCATCTCCATTAGCTTCCCCTCATGATGACAGATGCAATATGTTAATGGCTTATGTTTGGATGTGATGGCCTTGCTTCTACTTAGGGCACTATGCTAATTACCATAAGATGGTGACAACAGGTGCAATTGTCATCTCACATCAGCATCAGCTCGACGAGAAAAATAGCTAGCAGCGTATAAAGCGACTAGAAAAATGTATACTTTAGTATGTAGCCTGTGATTCTCTGAAGTGCTCTCCTTTAATGCTTATGATTAAAGGATTTACAGCAGAACTCAGATGTATTTTTTTTGCATGTACAGTCATTTTAAACTCTTCGCTCTGTCTTTCCTAAAATAAGCACTTTTACATTAAGGTTGAGTAACATCATTTATTGTTCAGTTTGGGCAATATTCTCCAGCTCTGTAATTGTTGTGAGTTTACACCCTAGTAAGCATTTTTATGACCACTTAGAATAGTTAATGCTGAATAAAGTAAAAAAGGAAGGAAGCTGCATTTGTTTTGCAATTGTAAGTTGCTCTTTTTTTTCTGCTTTGTGTTGCATTATTTAATTATGTCATTCTTCATCATTCCCACCCTCAGCAATAATTGATCATTTGCATAATCAGAATCCCATGCTTGTCAATGATATGTCTGAAAATAATGAGAGTGATTGTGGAACAGGGAGGGCGGCACAGTACAGAATATTAAATATGCTCACATTTTGTTGTCTGCTCAAAATTATTCAAAGCTGCTGTTTATTGGAAAAATGAAAGTGATTTTTGTTCTGTTGAAAGTAGTTTACCACAAATATAAAAGGAAAAATGAAAGCTAAATCTAACAGAAAATACTTGTATTAAATAGTTATATGTTATTTTATTTTTATTTATGGCAAAACTATAAGGTGTATACCTACATACTATAAACAAAAAGGTTGCTTATTTGGTACATTAAAGCTATAAGGGTGTGTAATACACAGTATTACATTGGATAGGTAGAATAGATAGATAGATAGATAGATAGATAGATAGATAGATAGATAGATAGATAGATAGATAGATATTAGACATTTATAAGCAAGTATAATACTGCATAAAAACAAACTTTTATAATATATAAGTGTATAATATATATACAGTGTATATATATATATATATATATATATATATATATATATATATATATGTCTGTGTGTGTGTGTATTTATATTTATTTATTTATTTGTATTCATTAGTAAATTAATATATTTGTGTATTTTCACGGTTGCCACTGTGTTTGTTCAGTGTACAGAGTAGAAATGGCTTCTTATTATTTTTCCGTGTCTGGTTATAGAGTAGGTTTTTGGAGCTGTATGTCTTGGAGGTATGTCTTGGGGTAAAATAGACTGTGCAATTTGCAAGTGCAGTTTCTCCAGAGCTTATTAAATGAGGTGAAACTTCACTTTGCAAAGAATAGCCAATTACATGCAAGGAAAATTAAGAAAACAACATTTTTGCTTGCACATGATTGGATGATGGAAATCAACAGAGCTTCCCCTCTTTTACTAAGCTTTGGAGTAACTACACTTCAAAGGGCTCAGTCTATATGCCTTCAGTAAATCAACCCCACAGAGCAGACTTGCCTAGCCCTACGAGAAGGTAGCTAGCTTTGGTAGAATTGGTGTATTACACATCCATTTTTTTCTGGCCTTGTCTTTCTTCCCACTCTCATTTCTGGTTTCTAGCCTGTCTTACATTTTGATGTATCTAACGTATGTATGACTTTATCCTTCATATTTCCTGTCTATACATCTGTCAGCAGTAATGAGCAGAGTATCACAGTTTAAAATGTATCATTACAACATAGTAGGCAGTAATAATTAAAGAGTCCTTAGTCTTAAAGCTAAATGGCAGAGTGACAGATTCTCTTACTAGTCCAAACCCTGACTCACTTACACTTACCTTCATTATGATCCCCAGCATTCCATTGTTCCATTGGAGCACTCACAAAATTTTGGTTCTTCAGGTATGGAGAAGAAGCATGACCTCCTCCCATGATGCAGTGCTTGGGCCTGTGCATCCAATTTCCAGGCCAATTCACTGTCACAAGAAAGGCTCCTGACTCAGAAAAGAGCAGTGGGGGAGCTTGGAAAATTGAGTATAACTGGGTCAGGTGATAAACTCTGTCACCATGACCTGAATGTGACAGAGTCTCTTTGAAGTAAACTTTTTTAAGAGACCTATGGGGGCTTCTATTGCTGACCTCCCATTGAAATTGATACTTGCCTGACTGTTATACTAACCTTCAATAACCCAGAAAACGTAATGCTGATCAGAATGTCAGTGTAAAGTCAGAAGTGTTTAGTCGGACATTTGAATATTGCAGTAAGAAGGCTTTCATGGCATCAAAGGAGCTCACTTCATGAAAAGTTACAAGTTCCATGTTTTTCCCATGATAAGTTCCTGTTTTATGCAGTGAGCCACAGCCATGGCAACTTACCCTAAAATCCAGAGAGTCACCATGTTTTCTAGTTCTCTCACCCTATTATCCTACTGGATGTACAAATCACTTTGAATTTGCTCTCATTCTCTCATTCACAAGAGTCATGACCCAGGCCCACTATCCTGTATGATTGTCAAGTGAACTGTATTGTACAAAATAATCCTAGTATATCTAAATGTGTAGAAAATGTGTACTTTTCTGTTTTAATTAGTGTTTCTATATGTGTAACACCTTTTACATATGTACATTGTATACTTCTACTTATTTTTACTAGATAATTGTTGTTGTTTGAAAAATGTAAAGTGCACAAAACAAGGAAAGCAGGGAGAGAGATGGGAGAACCCTATATATAGTGTAGTTTCTTTGCATTTTCATAGCCAAAAATAGAAAATAAAAATGGATTGATATTACATACATCTAGGTAGGTTACAGTAAACCACTGAAATGGTACGCAATCTGTCATCAAGCTTGTAGATACAATAAAATACATCAGTTTCCATTAGGGACAAGGTTTGAGTTCTTTGCAATGCAGGGTCTCAGCAAACTTTACTGCTATGGATTAATTGGTGATTTTTTTTATAGCTTAAATATGTGATTTTTAAGTTCCATGTATAGTGTTTGAAGCTAGGCTCCCCCTAATGATATGTAAATGAACCCCTTTGAGTGGTTTATGAGAAGCACAGGAAGCTCCTTACAGGAAACGAGGTAGCAGGGGCAGGGAAGCAGAACATTTGCACAAACCATGTGCTGAGACAAAGGCAGAGTTGTTTGAAAAGACAAAGAAGCAACAGCTGTTCTGGAGACTTAGCAGAAGAAACTGTGTTGGAGGACTTTTGGAGAAAGCAGTTGGACTCTGAGCAAAGAACTATGAAGAACATTCCATCAATGAAAAGCCCAAGTTAAGTAACTGTTTTAGTGTATGCATATCACATAGATAGATCAGCTTGAATATGTTGTTTAAGCATATTTTGTTATGATTTGTGTTTTATGCAGTTGTATGTTTGAATTTTTGTCTAGTAAGGCACATTATTACTCTACAGAGTTTTAATCACTCCCTTGGCTTGTACCGCAAAAGAACCTAAAAGATGCAAGCAAAACAACTGGGGGCTCATTTGAGATTTGTGCTAGGGTTCAACTGAAGCAGACCTGTTTTCTGTAGCTTATGCTAAGTTAAAAAAAATGCTATGTGAGCTGCTTAGGAAAAGCAAGGCTACAGAGGTTTCTGGTGACCAGGAGAAGGCATGCAGCCTGCCTACCTGGGCCAGAGACAATGAGTAGGAGCCTCTTGCTAAGGAATTTGTAAAGTATTCTTCTCCCTTGAATAAGAATTGAGGTGATGGAGTCTCTGATTTTAACTCAGGTTTTAGTCTTCGAAGTTTTGGGTTTAGAGAGGGAGAGATGCGGGCAGTAGCTGTGTTTTGGTTTGCACTTCCTACATGCTCTACATATTAAATCTGAAAATAGGAAAAGAGCAGAGGTAGAAAGAGACTTGTTAAAAGAGAAGTTTTCAGTGGCAACTGAATGTTAGGAGGACACTGCAAACAAGGCAAAGGATTTAGCAAGTAGGGCACCTAAAGTGAAACCTGCAGTGGCTGCAAGTGTGTTCAAACCCCTGTAGACAAAGCTGAAGATATGAATGAGCACTGTGCAGCTCTCATAAACAAGCATAATGATGCCCTAGCAAAGGACACAGGCCCTAAGCCTGTAAGCAAAAGTAGGACATGTCCCATAAGCAGGAAGCTGGGAATCTTATCAGCTCAAATAGAGATGGCTGAGTTGAGTCAGATAAAAGAAGGCAAGGCCTATGGTCTTTAGGAGACACATGTGTACTGATTTACTTAATATGGGTTCCTAGAAAGGAAATAGATGGGATTCCAACACCAACATTGCTTAAGAAGTAGAAGCAAGTGGCTGGAAATGGTAGATTCAGTCACATTAGGTGTCATTGTTGCCATTGACTGGGGCACATTGCTAGAGCGTGCCATGCTGTGAAGATATGAAAACAGCAGGCTAATGTTCCCAAGACAGCACAGACAGAGATGCAGGTTTATTCTCTCCACTGGAAATCTATGCCTTTCTGTGAAAGTGTTACAAGGCAGCAGTGGGTGCCCTACAGTAGTTTTGAAGTGTGCAATGGGCAGATAGAGAAATGTGAGCAGTGAGCTATGTTTTTTGGCACAGTTGAAGGAACATATAATTAGCTTTGTCTCTTACTCTTTTTAAGGTGATGAACATCAAAGAGGTGGAGCCGGCAGAGCTGATGACCAGGGCAGATGGGATAAAACAGACCAGAAGAGGAGATGAGAGCATGAGTAAGATGCGGATGATTTCCTGATGGTGGTTGAATTGGAGCGGTCTTTCATCTGAGCATTTCCTTATGACCAGGAGGACAATGAACTGTCACCTGGGACTTTCTTTCCATCTATGTTACACAGTCTGCTGAAAACATTGCTAACCCTGCTAAAAGGAATGTTACAGTTTTACAGGGCCAAAAATCTGATTACACAGAACATACCAACATGCAGAAGTTACAAGGAAATATTTTGTTCTCCCTTTTACAATTGGGGGGAGGGGTTTACTTCAAGACCTTTGACCCAAGATAGGGATCTGTTATGATTTAATGGGGTACAGCACACAAAAAATGTCCATGGCCATATTTTGTCAATAGTGTTATCCAAGATCCCTTCCCTTTTAATAACATTCAGCTGCCGAGCCAGTAAATATCATTCACAATGAAAGACCACTGAGAGTGTTTTGGCGGGTTGGCAGGCACTGTTCATCATGATTGAAGTGGGATCTAGATCTGAAAGATGTGAGAGACCATGGATTTACAATTAGATTTTTATTTTTTTAATAAATGACCTTGTCAAATGTGATGACAGCTAATTTACTTTATATTTTTTTGTGAAAGAGTAACCAAAGGTACTCTGTATCCTTTACTCATTCTTGTAGGAGGGACCAGATATCAGGGGGCCCCCTTATTTTAAAGAGGGCTTCCAAATTTCAACAAGTCCATCCCCCCAAATCCCTGAATTCATAAGGCCAGGAATGTAGGTAAGGATACAAGGTGATTTGTGCATTAGGCACCTCTGGTAAAGTATTCTTTCTATGTTGAAGGAATCTGGCCTGGTATGGTTTGGGGGGAGGGGGGGGTCTACACTCACTGCCACTCCTATCTCATTGGTAATCAGGCTGCATGCTTGGATAAGGGTCTGGTGTGGATATTCAAAGGAAAACCATGCTTTTTTCTCTTGTTTTTTTGCTTGGGGTACTTTCTTAAAATCCACAACAATCCATAGCTTATAATCCATACCAGGTCCTCTTTTGCTTTATCACATTATACAGGTGTGCCACTTTATGTTGTTGCCCTATGTTGAGGGCATGTGGCCTGGTATGATTTTGACGTGGCATCACATACTTGTCTCTCCCTTTCCTGGCCAGGCAGGACTGCTTGCTCAGATAAGGGCCTGGTTTTGATTAACTATAATATGTAAAGCTAGTATTTTTCTGGCTCAACGTAGAGGACATAACTTGTCCTGTCACTTGTAAGTTTCCTACAGTGATACACAGGTAATATGCACCAAACCAGTGCACTTATTTTTAGAATTTTTTTAATACATTTTGGTGCATGACATCACAAAAATCTGTCATCATGCTGGAAGGTATTTTTGTGCAGCTACCAATCCCCTAATAAACCTTTTCATCCCTCCATCAATTAGACTATTCACTAAAGATTAAATGTGTGCGTAATATGTAACTTTTGCTTTTCTGTCCCTTATGAGTTATATAAATCATGTTAAAGCTGAAGTTCCTTCTGGTTTTATTTTGCCTTCACTGGTCCATCCCTCTTGCCCTTGCCAATATTAATTATATTTTTATTAAAGCACAAATGGGTCTCTGTGCTTCTTTGTGCAATGCAGGCAGGTGATGTATGTAGCTTCCCGAAAACATCATAACTAGAGATGAGCGAATTATTCAAAAATTCGGTTCGGCTGATTCGCCGAATTCGCCGAATAAATTCGCTTCGAGCCGAATATATTCCCTGCGAATTTAACTTATAAAAAGGGTGTTTCTAGGCTTCAGAGAGCCTTTATATTAGTGCAGAACACTGTACCTTTAATTTAAATGCCCTTGGAGTCTGCTGGGGAAGAGAAATAATACTGTCAGTCAGTATGACATGCAGATGAGTGCCGTCGATCTTAGAATCACCGCACACTTCACTCATTTGGCCAGTCACGGGGCCAAAACCAGAGTGTGGAGCCACAGTGTGGCGGTGGAGGCAGCAGCAATGGGAGGCCATACAGCACCCTATGACAAAATGGAACCCACCAGCAGTGTGAGGAGACCTGAAAGTGGCACATGGCAGAGTGTGGCGATGGAGACAGCAGCAATGGGAGGCCGTACAGGGACCCATGACACACTCTGGACCTGGCAGCAGCATGAGGAGGCGGTACAGGGGCCCATGACAGATTACGGGCCTGGCAGCAGCATGAGGAGTCGGTACGGGGGCCCATGGCAGATTACGGGCCTGGCAGCAGCATGAGGAGGCGGTACAGGGGCCCATGGCAGAGTGGCGAAGCGTAAGCAGCTAAAATTGAAGGCCATACAGAGGCCTATGTTAAAAAGTCCCCCCAGCAGCAGTGTGGGGAGATGACTATCAAGAGTCCAATGGCAGAGTGGCGGAGCAGAAGCAGCTTCAATTGAAGGCCATACACAGGCCTAGGTTTAAAAGTCCCTCACAGTTAATTCCAATAACGAACTCTACTCCTCCGTGCAATCTACTTACGAGACCCTGGGCAGGTCTGGGTCCAATTTGTGGTAGAGACTGGTTTTGTTCAGCCATGCTTGAGCGAGTAATAACAGGTCTGTGCTGCCCTTTGGTGTCTGGCTTAATGCACACAACACTGAACGTCCCAGCGTTTGTCAACGATTTGCCGTTAAGTGATGCAAACCCGCTGAACCACGTTCATGAGGAGCCGGTACAGGGGGCCATGAATCAGTATGGACCTGGCAGCAGCGTGGGCAGACGACAGAGGCACATGGCGCAGGGTGGCGGTGTAGGCAGCATTATTCTGAAGCCATACACAGGCCTAGGTTAAAAAGCGGAAGCCGTCAGCAGCATGAGCAGACGACAGAGACACATGGCTCAGGGTGGCGGTGGATGCAGCAGTATTCGGAAGCCAAACACAGGCCTCGGTTAAAAAGCGGAAGCCGTCAGCAGCGTGAGCAGACGACAGAGGCACATGGCGCAGGGTGGCGGTGGAGGCAGCAGCAATGGAAGGCCATACAGCACCCTATCACAAAATGGAACCCACCAACAGTGTAAGGAGACCTGAAAGTGGCACATGGCAGAGTCTGGCGATGAAGTCAGCAGCAATGGGAGGCCGTACAGGGACCCATGACACACTCTGGACCTGGCAGCAGCAAGAGGAGGCGGTACAGGGGCCCATGGCAGAGTGGCGAAGCGTAAGCAGCTTAAATTGAAGGCCATACAGAGGCCTATGTTAAAAAGTCCCCCCAGCAGCAGTGTGGGGAGACGACTATCAAGAGTCCAATGGCAGAGTGGCGGAGCAGAAGCAGCTTCAATTGAAGGCCATACACAGGCCTAGGTTAAAAAGTCCCCCCAGCAGCAGCGTGGGGAGACGACTATCAAGAGTCCAATGGCAGAGTGGCGGAGCGGAAGCAGCTTCAATTGAAGGCCATACACAGGCCTAGGTTAAAAAGTCCCCCCAGCAGCAGTGTTTTTATAGTACTTTATTTTGGCCTCCCTCTCAGCAGGTGTGAAAAAGGCCACCATTTTTTAACGGTAGCGAGGGTCCAACAAGGTGGACAGCCAAAAGTCATCCCTCTGTCTGATGGTTATTATTCGGCTGTCGCTACGCAAGCAACCGAGCATGCTATGGGCCATTTGTGCCAAGGAATGCGAGGGAATCCCTGCCTCCATCTCCACAGCATACTGCCACGGTGTGTCTGGGTCCTCTGTCTCCTCCTCCTCCTCTACCAGATGCTCCTGCTCCTCCACTCCTGTCCGCTGAGTGGAAAAACCACCCATTTCACTCAATAATTCCTGAGCACCAATGTCCTCCTCTACCTCCTCCTCTTCTTCCTGTCCTGCCCCCACAGGGGTCATGTGGCGTTGAGATCTGTGCGCCACGTCTACCGCACCCTGACCAGCCATTGTTAACAGCATTTGTTCCAGGACGTGCAACAGAGGAATGACGTCGTTCATCCCATAGTCCTGCCGACTCACGAATAGCGTGGCCTCCTCAAAGGGCCTGAGCAAGCGGCAGGTGTCACGCATGAGCTGCCAATGGCTGACATCTAAGTTACACAGGGGAGTACCTTTATCCGCTTGTAACATCAGGAAATCGGTGATGGCCTTTCGCTGTTCGTAAAGGCGGTCTAACATATGTAGGGTTGAATTCCACCTTGTTGCAACGTCGCAGATCAGGCGATGCTGTGGAATTCCGTTCTGCCGCTGCAGCTCAAGGAGGGTGTGCTTTGCGGTGTAGGAATGGCTGAAATGCATGCAAAGTTTACGTGACATTTTAAGGATGTCTTCCAGTGGGATGGTGGATTTTAGGAACCGCTTGACAACCAGATTGAACACGTGAGCCATGCATGGCGCATGGCACAACCTTCCTTGACGCAGAGCAGACACCATGTTCTTTCCATTGTCGGTCAACATGGTTCCGATTTTCAGTTTGCGCGGAGACAGCCATCTGTCGATTTCTCTGTTCATTACACTCAGAAGTTCCTCCCCTGTGTGACTACGTTCGCCAAGGCATACCAGGTGCAGCACAGCGTGACACCGTTGCACCCTGCACATGTGATATGCCGGTCGGGTAATGGGACTTGGCACGGGGGTGGCGGCTGAGGACACGGCGGAAGAAGAGGTGGTAGAGGCGGACATCTTTGCTGGACCAAGGACGTGCAAACGTGGAGGCAAAAGCGGCGTGACCTGTGTAAGTTGCTGGTGCGGCTGTGCCGGCACCACGTTCACCCAGTGGGCCGTAAATGACATGTACTGTCCCTGACCGTAGTTACAGCTCCACACGTCGGCGCTGCAGTGCACTTTGGCAGAGACCGACATGCTCAAAGACTGGCCCACCATCTCTTCTACATGTGAATGCAGGGCTGGCACTGCCTTTTTGGTGAAGAAATGCCGGCTTGGCACTCTCCACCGCGGCTCGGCACAAGCCATCATTTCTCGGAAAGGTGCTGAGTCCACCACTTGGAAAGGGAGGGACTGCAGCACCAGCAACTTGGACAGGAGGACGTTCAGCTTCTGCACCGTCGGGTGCGTGCTCGCAAACTGTTGTCTCTTGGAAACGGATTCCAAGAAAGACTGCTGACGGAATCCGTGAAGAGGAGTAGCAGGAGAAGGAGCATCTGAACGAGCGGAAGATGCCAACGAGCGGAAGATGCCAACGAGCGACAACTCCCCTCAGCAGAGGTGTTGGAGCCTTGACTGGCTGATAGAGGGCGATTGACGTCGGGTGACGGAGCAAGTAACGGAGCGGGTGATGGAGCGGGGGCTGGGGCAGGCAGAACCGCCGTATCTATATCACGGTTTTCCCAGGCCACCGAATGGCGACGCTGCATATGCTGACGCAACGCTGTAGTCCCAACATTGGCCCCCTGGCCAAGCTTGACTTTCTGGCCACATAGTCGACATACGGCTACGTTTACTTCCGCGGGCGGCTTGACAAAAAATTGCCACACCGCCAAGTAGGAAACTTTGCCCCCGCTACTCCTCACTGGCTGACTGCTACTTCCTCCGTGCACACCGGCACCACTACTGGCCGTGGTGGTAGGCTGCAGTGGAGCTGGTGCTCTACTCCGTGGCCGTTTGGCTCCACTGACACTGCTGCGACCCTGCTGCCTCCTGGGCAACCCACCGACTGTTTTGCTCGCTGGCAAGCTGGCACCCTCTTCTCCTGATGATGCGGAATCAATAGCCTGATGACGACGAGGCTGCCAAGTGCGATCAGCCTCATTATCATCAATTAGGGTCTCCGCGTCACTACTAGCCCCCTCGGCTGCGTGTGGGTCAGGAGACAGACCTGTCTCTAGACCGGCTACCGAGCCACTCTCCTCGCCAGTACTTCTTCGCCTGGCTGCTGAAGAGGCGGATGTCTCCCCCCGTTCCTGACCGCCCTCTGTTAGCTCTTCCTCACTGTACAGTGGGGCTGAGCCCACAGCATGCGATACTTCGCTTGGTGAGGGAACAGCAAAGGACAGGGGCAGGTCGAGGACACGTGATTTCAGTGGGCTTGCTCCTGGGCCATGCCAACTAACGGTTGTGTCTGACGTACCCACCGACCGTTGGCTGTAGGTGTCAGAGGTGACCTGGAAAGAGGAAGACGACCGAGTCAACCAATCGATGACGGCAGGGTTGTCGGTGGAGACACGACTGCTGGATGACACCGGGAGCACTGGCCTCTGGCTGCGACTAGTGCTGCCTCGACCCCTTCCTCTGCTGCCACGTCTGCTCGCTCCTGAAACATTGCCTCCTCTGCCACTCCTCTGCGTGTTGTCTGACATACTCTTTAATTCAATAAGCACCCCAAAAATAAAACCGGATTTAACTCTTTGAACGTACAATAGTGGTTGTGAAGCAGAAAGTCAGTTTATTTAGCACAATCGGTCAATTGCAGCTTGCCGTTGGCTGGAAACTGTACGTTTATGTCACTGGAATGCACTAATCACCCAAAAAATATTACCGCCACCCGGCGTGTATATGGATTTAACTCTTTGAACGTACAATAGTGGTTGTGAAGCAGAAAGTCAGTTTATTTAGCACAATCGGTCAATTGCAGCTTGCCGTTGGCTGGAAACTACGTTTATGTCACTGGAATGCACTAATCACCCAAAAAATATTACCGCCAGCCGGCGTGTAAATGGATTTAACTCTTTGAACGTACAATAGTGGTTGTGAAGCAGAAAGTCAGTTTATTTAGCACAATCGGTCAATTGCAGCTTGCCGTTGGCTGGAAACTGTACGTTTCTGTCACTGGAATGCACTAATCACCCAAAAAATATTACCGCCAGCCGGCGTGTAAATGGATTTAACTCTTTGAACGTACAATAGTGGTTGTGAAGCAGAAAGTCAGTTTATTTAGCACAATCGGTCAATTGCAGCTTGCCGTTGGCTGGAAACTGTACGTTTATGTCACTGGAATGCACTAATCACCCAAAAAATATTACCGCCAGCCGGAGTGTAAATGGATTTAACTCTTTGAACGTACAATAGTGGTTGTGAAGCAGAAAGTCAGTTTATTTAGCACAATCGGTCAATTGCAGCTTGCCATTGGCTGGAAACTGTACGTTTATGTCACTGGAATGCACTAATCACCCAAAAAATATTACCGCCACCCGGCGTGTAAATGGATCTAACTCTTTGAACGTACAATAGTGGTTGTGAAGCAGAAAGTCAGTTTATTTAGCACAATCGGTCAATTGCAGCTTGCCGTTGGCTGGAAACTGTACGTTTATGTCACTGGAATGCACTAATCACCCAAAAAATATTACCGCCACCCGGCGTGTAAATGGATCTAACTCTTTGAACGTACAATAGTGGTTGTGAAGCAGAAAGTCAGTTTATTGTACACAATCGGTCAATTGCAGCTTGCCGTTGGCTGGAAACTGTACGTTTGTGTCACTGGAATGCACTAATCACCCAAAAAATATTACCGCCAGCCGGCGTGTAAATGGATTTAACTCTTTGAACGTACAATAGTGGTTGTGAAGCAGAAAGTCAGTTTATTTTGCACAATCGGCAAACTGCAGCACCAACTGTGCACGACAGCCACCAAAAAAAAAAAGGGTGTATGTCACTTTAAATTTTCGATTCTTTGATAGCTGTGGCCCTAAGTAACGATTCTGTGTCCCTGAGTAACGATTCTGTGTCCCTGAGTAATGATTCTGTGTCCCTGAATAACGATTCTGTGTCCCTGAGTAACGATTCTGTGGCCCTAAAGTCTCTGTGGCCCTAACTCTGTCCCTTAATACACACAGGTCTGTCTCTCTTGAATGACCAGAGGCTAATGGAGAATTCTAAGATGGCCGCGATTTATAGCTCCACCATTACACAGTGCTGGCTGGCTGCTGATTGGCTAATGCGATCACATGTCATGAATGCATTATGGGTCAGCGCGCCTTGTCTGCGCGCCTTCCCAGAGATCCCCGCCCCATCTTCTCTGTCCATTTTCTCCGTCGCCGCCATTTTTGGGAAAATTCGATTCGTGCATCCGAAGTTTGCTAATTTTCGGATTCGTCGCGAATAGAATTTTTCCAAATCTTCGGAACGAATTCCACTTCGTCATGTTCGATTCGCTCATCTCTAATCATAACATAACAGCTGGCTGTTGGGAGGAGTTAAGCAAATATGAAAATGCCTTAATGGGTGGCTCTCAGGAAGAGTGTGCATTTCTAGGCTGGCTGCATTGGCATGTAGACTGCCCTAGGTAACACCCATATGTTGCTTAGCGTCCATGACTGAAAGAAATAAAATCACATGTACAAAAATGGTGGGCCAGGGACTGTAAGGTTGTGGAGGAAAGAGCGACATGATCCTGAATGTCCTCAAGCCAGAAACTGAGACAGACTTTATTTGACTTGCTGCAGCTTCTAATTCACACAGTGGGAAGCTTACAGTGTGCAGAGAAATGAAATCAGAGTAAGTAACTTTACTATAGGAAAGGAGCCTCTACAATTGAGCAAGACTGATTGAGTAAGGCTGAAGTTCAGCTTTAATGGTTGTTTAGTGATGCTAATAGCCTACAGTATGTACAAATGTTAAGATATCTACTTTGTGTGCTTGTAGAAAACTCAGTACCAAACATTCACCATGTGATAAGTGTGTACACTTCATTCTACAGCCAATGTTCCGCGTACGCACATCCTTTTGGGATTACTTGTATGTCCACTTTCAATTTAGAATAAAGTGACTGAATGCAGAAATGATCTTTTGACTTGCACATAGCAAGCAGTTTGCTGTAGAGCTGACTTAACAACCACATTATTACAGCTAGATAAGTTTGCAGTTACATATTCCCAAGGCTTCAGAGGGTAAACCCTACAGAAGTATGTGTTTTTAAATCATGCTCTACATTTACAGTATGTAAAAAAATAACTAAACATGCTGATTTGTTCCACAGCAGAAATGTAGAAAGGATGGATTTGATTACTTATGCCCCCTCTACGGTGTAGGATATGACAACCAGATAATGCACAAGTGCCTTCAGGACTGAGCTCTTGGTTTATGTTTTCAGTAGGCACTCCAACAACTGTTTGAAATATTAAGTTGGCTCTTGTTATACATGTATATAGTATTCCATGCTCTTTAATGCATTGTATCAATCTCTGGAATAGAGGGGCTTCATATTATTATTCTTACTAAGCAATGTGGTCCTGCTGAGCAGCAAATGGTACATATGTATTGGAAGTGATCAGACTTAGCAGTAACAGGATCATTGTGCTGCTGAGCAGTGCGGTTTATATGGAAATAGAAAGTGATGTACAGCTAGTGTCAAGATTTTGCCAAGTCGTGTAAAGAGATAATATATAAATGTAATGTCCGAGAGGGACTTTTTGGTCAGTCACACATCTCCCTTCTCACAGGGTCTTCAATACTGCAGAGAATGTCCCAGACATTATGACAATGCAGTATTGTACTGAAAGCCAGGCCAACATAGTAACATACCATGTCCATGACAGGTCAGGCTCACAGGAAGTGGACTGAATGATGCAATTAATGTCATTCAATGCAGAAATGTATTGGCAGCAAAATGAGGAGGTGATGAGTCTGTGGGGAACTCTTCTTGGAGAGGAAGTGCAGTGAAAGCTGTTTTTTTTTATTATTTTAAGGTATAGACAAGGTCATTAAAAAATGCAGTTGAGATCTGCTATAAGGTCATTATACTTTTATCACAATTTAAAATAATAACAGATACCCTTGCTGTATTCTCTTTACAGTACGAGTGCACCCATATACATATAGTCTGCATTGTACTCCAGTGTGTTACTCTGCTCATTACTTTGGGGTCAAGTATAAAGCAATGACAGGGTCTTACTGTTTCCAAATTAATGCATAAAAAGAAAAAAAATAAATAAAATATATATATATATATATATATATATATATATATATATATATATACAGTATATGCCATGAAAATGGAGTAAAACATGTTTAAGAGTAATTTCCTGTTTTTTCTATTATGGCTGGGGTTTGATGGATGTACAGCATGATATGTGTATCATTTCGCACCATTGCACTTTTAGGAAAAATATACTTGTTAATGTTATGTCTAAAGCACTGGACTCCAAACTGTGGCTTGGAGGTCAATGCGGCTCTTTGCATACCTTTATCCGGCCCTTGGTGTACTATTCCTCCCACTGATACAAGACATTCTTTCTTCCACTGACTCCAATGATGGTGCAATAATTCCTGCACTGACACCAACACCAAGGCACTACTCCTCCCACTGACACCAACAATGGGGCACTATTCCTTCCACTGATACAAGGCACTATTCCTCCCGCTGACACCAATGATGATGCAATAATTTCTGCACTGACACCAACAATAAGGAAAAATTCCTCCCACAGACACCAGTGATGGGCCACTATTCTTCCCACTGACACCAACGATGGAACACTAATATTTCCCCTAATACCAAAGACATTGTTTACTCCCACTGATGCCAGGACATTTTCTGCTGCCACTGGCCATGGTCCAGGCCCATATAACATCTAAAGCACAGTAAATTGAACCTTTTGTTTAAAATGTTTGGAGACCCCTGCTCTATAGAAATTTTTTTCAGCGATAAACATTCCAAACAGATGTGGTATGAAAAGGTTTAAATAAACCTGGTGCAAGAAAAGGAACATCAGTGACACATGCACACTGTAACAGTGGAATTGTTCATTTAACTGATGCCATTGAATATTACCAGACACATAAACATATGGATAGGATAGCATAGAATTAAAGGTAATCCTTGGTGCTCATGCGATAAAGAAACATGCATCTTTATTTGACAGAAAATGATGGACCTGTTTAGGAGCAATGATTTCAGTTCAATTCAAAGTTGCAATCTATTGCTTTGTTGAAATTATGAAGCCATTAGCATCTAATTATGGCCTCTGAACAAACAATGCTTCTGAGGTACTTATGCTATTGATCCAATATGGAACTACAATACAGTTCAATATTCATCTGAAGAAAGCAGTAATACTGTTAGAGGTTTCATATGCTCAGCACTATATAACAGAATAAAGACATTCAGGATGATTCACAAGGAGCACCTTGCAAAGTGAACTTTCACTTTGGAAGGAAAATATCTAAACCATAGCAAGGAAAGTAAAAAAATTAATTTTGCAAAATATACTCAATCATTTGGAACCACACAACTAGACTTTAGATTGATTTCAAAATTACCCTCTGTGCTCAGACACTATATGGTGCATTAGTAAACCAAAATATTGTGCTCAAAGCGCTCAAACTCTCAAAAAATAATACTCTGAGACAGCCACACTCACTATTATTTGGACGCAAAAATAATAAACATATATCAACAAAGACGTATTGTGCTGTCTCATTAAATTTGTAAATTCAACAGATATACATCAAATCCCAGATTATGTGTAACAACCTATAAATACAATAGATATACCCAATCAATATGAATCACAGTGCTCAATATTCATCAGAGATAAAATAATGTCCATCCACATGTAAAAAAAAAACTTGCTTCAGTTTTGTGAGATCTCAGTACAAAACAATCCATCTAGTGCTCCTCCACCTGCACACTGAACTGCTTACCAGAGCAATAGACCCCACATTCACCGAGGTACAACAACGCTTTGGTATAAATTTCAGACAGAAGGCTGGATCCGACTATTTCTCCTTCCAAGATGCCAATGTTACCACTATGTCAGGTGTACTGACGTCATTGCTATGCTGCACCCTATACACATTTCTCCTCAAGGGACATCTTCCTGGGGCATCAAGGTTGGATTGTTTGGCATTATTTAGTGCATATCAGGAGGTTCCCTGTTAGTGTGTATAGGTTAGTATGCTGAGTTCGTAAATTATTATTATCCCCTTTTTGCTTTAGTCCAAACTGTTGTTTCTGACCTCTCCTTGGCTGACATATTGATACAAAGTCTTTACTTTTTTCCGAGTCTCTGTCTGGGAACACATATGCATATTAGGAGCTTGAATTTCACTTTGACTTTGCTTGTTACATGCTTTTTTCAGAATGTGCTGAAGCCAGTGACTCTGACAACAGCTAACTGAGGGTCAATAACAGTAGCCTCCATTTTTCTCAATGCACAGGTTTTCTTTAATAGCAAAGATTTGTTAAAAATTATACAAAATCCTGCTAAGTGTTAAGTCCCCTAAAATATCATTCTAATACTAATAATCCTTTATCTGGCTGTATCTTGTGACCTTGGGCTTCATTCACAAACCAGTATCTACCGCTTTAAGAAATACTGAAAAATACCACTTAGCATTTTTTAAAATGTTTTGTTCACTTCACTAAAACACGCTACTGAAATACTGCATGTACTATTTTATGAAGTGATGCGGTATTTTAGTAGTGAAAACTTGCAGGAATTTAATGCTGGTGATAGAGTGGGAGGCCCCCTAACAACCATGACTCATCTGCTGTAGGGTTTCCCGCTGACAGCAGTATGTAAATAAAAGAATAGCCAGCATTTAACCACTTGCCCTCCTGAGGATTCCCCCCCCCTTCCTAACCAGGCCATTGTTTTGCATTACGGTGCTGTGTTACTTTCACTGAAAATTGCACGGTCATGCAACGCTGCACACAGATAAAGTTTATGTCCTTTTTTCCCACTAATTGAGCTTTCTTTTGTTGGTATTTGATCGCCTGTGTGTTTTTAATTTTTTGCGCTATAAAAAAAAAGACTAACAATTTTGAGAAAAAAACAATATTTTTGACTTTTTGCTATTAAACATGACCAGTAAAATAATGTGAAAAATCAAATTTCATCATAAATTTAGGCCAAAATGTATTCTACTAATCCCAATACATGTAAAGTAATTGGTTTACATGAAAGTTACAACGTTTACAAATGGCGGTATATATGCTGGAATTTTTTAATTTTTTTTACAAGTAATGGCGGTGATCAGCGAGTTATAGCGGGACTGCAGCAGGCATTCTGACACTGGAGGGAACTGACTTGGTGCCACTGACATCCCCAGTGACACCAGTACAGTGATCAGTGCTAAAAAATATGCACTGCCACTGTAATAATGGCACTAGCCAGAAAGAGGTTAACATGGGAGGCGATCAAAGGGTTAACTGTGTGCTGGGAGTCTTTTACTGGGGGGGCAGTGTGTTGGTGCTTCAATGTAAGCACACTGCTCTGCACAGCCATCCAGAGCAGTGGGCCCGAGCCGACAGGGAGGAGGACTGTTAGTAAACAAGGCAGCCCTCCTCCCCGTTGGAGATCCTCGGTAATCACGGGGCACCAGCGGGTAATCACTGGCCGGGACCCAGTGATTGACAGCCATGGCTGTGAATGGTGGTGCGGGTAGTGCGTGTGTGCGGCTCGCACATGTCCCCTACCTGGAAATACAAAATCACGTATATATACATGATTTTTCACACCCCTGCCGCTCTGTAGCAGTATATCTGCTATAGGGCGCTCAGGATGTGATTAAAAAATAAGAAAGAAAACCCAGCATGGAGTCTGCCCTAATCTATACCACTGCTTTTGGGTCTGATATAGTTTTTAAAGGGAGCCAAAATTAAAAAAAAACGGTGTGGGGTCCCTACCGAATCAATACCAGACCCTTATCTGAGAATGCAGGCCGGCAAGCAAGAATATGGGGGGATGAGTCAGTGCCCCCACAAACCATACCAGGCCACATGCCCTTAACATGAGGACCCCACAACCACTTGGCCAGGGTTATGGGGAAGAGGCCATTGTCCTCATCAACATAGGGACAATGTACTTTGGGGGGAGGAGCCCACCTGCCCCAAAGTACCCCCCCATGTTGAGGGCATGTGGCCTGGTATGGTTCAGGGAGGGCAATTCTTTTGTTTACGGGGGGGGGCAATTCTTTTGTTTACATTCTGCTGTCAGCAGAACCCTGCTGACAGCATATGAGTCATGGTTGTTAGGGACATGGTGGCTGCCCGCTCCTTAACAACCATGACAGCTACTGTCTGTTAAGGATGCCAGCGGCTGCCAGGTTCCTTAACAACCTGTTAACATCATACACATTGCCTAACTATCACATGCCTGGACCACTACTTAATTACCACATGCATTTACTTATTTATTTTCCTTTGTGAATTAAGTTTAACTCTGTTTATGAGCTATTTACCAAGCATTTTGAGCATTTTGCGGTATATACCTCAGAAGGCATAGTGAATTGACAATTACAGGATTGCATGCAATATTTCGGGAAATTTTGTCTAAACACCTAAATACCACATGCAATCTGCTTTAGTGAATGGAGCCCCATATCTTTTAAAATGCGACCTCATCAAAGAGTCATAATCTATAGCAACCACTCAACAGTCTTCTTTCACTTTTCTGACTTTGCTATTTAAACATAACTTGAAGTTTGATTTGCTGTGGCTTCTTTTCCTTGAGTGTTAATATTGCATTTTTAAATGTATAATTTTGTCTTAATTATTTTTTTTAGATAAAAATATATAGTATTCCCATATGTGAGTAAAAAATCGCAATTGAGGAGCTGTGTGCTTTTTCATGGAGTTAATGTAAGCATTGGTATTCTGCATTTTGAGTTCCCCTGTGTGATTATGGTGGAGTGTAAGTATATGCTGTAGCTAGTGCATAATTTCATTTCCATTTTTTGTTTTACCATTAGGATCAATACAAAGCATTTCAAATAGATTTAAAAATGAATGTGTATACATTGTATGTAGTGCACAGCTAAATGATACCACTGAAGAATTGAAGGCACGCATAGAAATCTCATCCAATCTGTGTCAGTCTGCAGAGTTCATTCGCACTACAATATCTGCATATTGGACAATTTCCCTATAGAGTATCAGGAAAGAAAAAGAAGTCATTAGGGGTCCATTCATCAGAATCTCCTGGCTGTAAATCTGGGCCAAACTGGAACATGAAAGACACCACATTTATTAAAGCATAAAAAATCCCTCTGAAAGCAATTGATTTTCAGTCTTTTAAAATACACCAATACTACTCTACTCTGGCAGCCTGTATACTTTGATAGTAAACCTGTAACTGATTTCAGTATTCTCATAGCTTCTACTTAACACACAAAAATCGAAAAAAGACTGATTATGCTATCATTTTACAAATCTAAAAACTAATTGGCATTAAAATAGTGCATAGCATACACAGTAGGATACATTAGATTGCATCATGCTTGCAAATATGCAGATACATCGGTGAAGGGATGAATGGATGAAAGGATGGATGGATGGATTCACATTCAGTTTGCTATTTGCTACATTCAGTTTGCAATTTTAAACCAACGATAATATACTTGTCATGGATATTCAGATTTTTTTCTGCTCTGTGTAATAGATGATGTAAATGTGATTTTAATAAGCCTTTTATACGTTAAAATCTCTTAATCCTATGCCATCAATGAGCTTAAAAGTGGCAGTTTGATGATGTCACAATATATTTATGAGCACAGTAGGCATGCTCTTGGCAGGACATGGCACAGTCAGACAGTATTATCTATAAATATTTTACTATGGTTTCTGTTGTACCTGTAGACAGCTGCTAACCAGTGCCTTTTAAGCCCTGTAGTAGTTCTTCCATGGCATAAAGAAATAATAGAACAGCAAAACATCTTTGTTACTTTATGATATAATATTCAAATTTACATGGAGGAACTAATTGCGTCGGCCCTTGACACTCCCACTAAATTTTCCCACATTTGGGCCTGCTGGATCTACTTCACAACTACTCCTACGTACAGGTCTCTTATGGACCATCAGGTCTGACTTGGTCCGGCTTTCCTGCTGATGTTACTTCTTTACAGTAGTTTTTGTGATAGGCACTGAGACTCTTTTCGACAATGTATCCCTTCCCACGCGACTCTGGCGTTAGCTTAACTCCTATCCCCATGCATGAGTAACCCCAGATATTGCTGTCATTACTCACCCCATATGTTTCCCCCCCCCCCCCTCCACTATTAATCTATTTTGCAAATTTTTTTTTATTTTATTTTTTTTTTTTCTTCCCCTTCCACCCCCATCCCCCTCTTTCTGTTTCTATCACTTTTCTCTCTATTTTCCTTTCTCTCTTTTCTCCTTTCTCTTTTCTTCTCGCCTCTCGCTTTGCAATGCTACATGGAACACTAGACATGCCATCCTATCACTCTTCCCACTTCCATCAACGGCTCCTACCGCAATATATGCCGATTTTGTAACTCTCCACCTTGCCATAAGTTTTTTGTCCAATTCCTACGTTCAGATGCCATGACCACTCTTCCTATCGCTACAGCCCTGCTTGGCGAAGCACGGCGCAGGGGATATTATAAGATGCAATTACACCCCATACTATACTATATTGGCTCCGGTTTGTTGCAAGCATAACCTTATTGTAGTCGGGTTTTGTATTATTGCATTATCATTATCTGTATTCTCTTGTTTGAGTTACTGCTGTATCGCTGTAGGTTGTGCCTGCTGTTTCGCTTAGGCACCCTGTACATGTCTTTTGTACCATTATGTTCTTTCTTAATAAAGGCTTTCTTTTTGGAAAAAAAAAAAAATATAATGAAATAAATACATCAAATGTTAAAAAAATAATATTCAAATTTTCTAATTCTAAATTAGTGGTGATCCACATAGACTAATTAATCTCTTATAGTATTGCTCATCCTGTCATGTATAGAAAATGGAATGAACGAAAGAGGAGGTATTGCTGATGGAAAGCAATAACTGGACTTTTCTTTAACCTCTTCACGTCAGTCGCACACAAATGTGCGGCCTCCTGGAGTCTGGGCCTAGACGCCGAGCAGGCGCACATTTGCGTTCTATTAAAAAAGGACATATGTGCCGAGAGCGCGTGCCCTGTGCACTCCCAGCACACATGTCCGGTACTCACGGAAAGGTCCCAATCTCCCCTTTCGATCAGGACCTTTCCCGATCATGTGACTGCCGTGATGTGGCGGTCACATGACCCTAAACCCTGCCCTGTCTCCCGGCTTCTGGAACCCTTAAAGGGTCGGGAGGCGCCGGCGTGAAGGGGTTAACTACTTCAAGTCCGTACACTTGCACCCCCTTCCTGTCCAGGCCAATTTTCAGCTTTCAGTGCTATCACACTTTGAATGACAATTGCGCGGTCATGCAACACTGTACCCGTATGATTTTTTTTGCATTTATTTTAGACAGATAAAACTTTATTTTGGTGGTATTTATTCACTACTGGGATTTTTATTTTTTTGGTATATAAATGAAAATGTCCAAACATTTTGAAAAAAAGTGTTTTTCTTATAAAATTTTGCAAATAAATAATCTTTCTTCATAAATCTTGGCCAAAATGTATTCATCTATCTTTTTAGTAAAAAAAAAATAACCCAAATTAGTTTATAACCAAAATTTATAATTTTTAAAACTTTTTTTTACATTTTTATTGTATTTTTTTATATTATTATTTATGTTTTTTAACATACTGTCATCATAGAAGTACAGTGTCACCACAGTGACACTGTACTACTTGTGGGGGGTGATGAAGGTTTTTGTTTCTTTCTTTACACTGATTGCTTTTACACCCATAAAGGCTGTAAAGGCAATAATTTCTCCTTCTCTCTGGCTGCATTCTTGCAGGCTTTGAGAAATACTGTGCAAGCTGTGATTGGTTACAGCTTGTCACATGGTACAAGGCTGTTGTGAATAGTCTTGTACCATGTGACCTCTGTGATCATTCACAGATTTCAAAAGTAGTAAGCAATGATGTCAGGAAGTGACATCTTGCTTACTACTATTCATGTGGTCACTGATTGGCTAATCAGTGCACCTGTCAGTGAAATAATTCAGAAATGTCTCAAACGTATCCCAAATGCAAGCAGAATTCACCTACCAGCAAGCTACTTTTGTCTATTGACACCAGCCTTCACTCTATTTTCAAGAAAAGAATTGTCCAATAAAAAGTGTCTTTTTAATAAAGTGGGAGGGGGTTATTGTTATGGTAGGCAGGGTTTTCAGGGCTGTGCAAATAGACAGTTTGATGTTTTAATGGAGTCAGACGGCTGATTCCAGAACAGAAATAATTGACAGGGTGATTGAGTAATATTAAGAGCTGATGTTATAATTCTAACAATAGTGTTATTTAATAACAATAGTATAGACCATAGGATAAATGCAACAAAACAGAAACAGTCTTTTTGGCAGTTCCACCAAATGTAGCTAAACTGTAGGCAGAACATACCCATAACAACTTGATACAAAAATAATGTTCTTTAGCAAAGAACATGCATTCCACATTAATAAATATGCTACCATTTTGCTGAAGCCCAGAGCACCTGAGCAGCAGTAAATCTTTAGGCTGTCAGCAGATTAGCCTCTAGATTTATGGCACAGTGCTAAAATATAGAGAGGAACTGAGCATGTGTGAAGCAGGGTGAGACAGCATATTACTGGATTTTAAACACTATAGGCACTTATTTGTAATGTTTTACATGTTTACCCACAAAAGGGGACAGCCTGAAGTGATTTAGCAGGACCTTATTTTATGACTAAAGTTCCACTTTAAAACATCAGGTGAATTTTGCAAGTCCCAGTCTTTTCACGTTTGGCTTCATAAAATGGAAAGCCACTGTTGTTTGTGCAATTTTATTTCTTAGGTCTGTATACAGTACATGTTAACAACAATCTGATTGGTGCCTTTACTTGCCCATCATCATTAAAAACAAAGGTTACATTTTTTTTCTCTTTTGACTAAATAATATTTTGCCAGTTTTCATAGATATTTTCACCATTCTTTCTGTTGCTGTAGTTTTGTTTTCATTATCATAGCTTCTTCTACAAGAAATGTATGCTTCATTTTATATATTAAACTTGTAATTTCTAGGGAAAGTGCTATTGGCAACATAAATGTGATCTGTCATCCAAAGAGAACACAATCAAATCAATATTATTGCTGACTTTTTGTGAGTTACTGTTATGTGGATAACACCTACCCAGTCAGTGATAGTTTGTTCTTGGACACAATTGAAAAAAAAAACTAATTTGCATAAAAGTGACTAACATAATAGTACTTTCCCTTTAGAAACAGTTCCATAGGGAGATCCTGTATCTCTGGAACACACTATTCAGAGGATTATTTCATCTTTCCCAAATGGAGTGCAGGGGTCAGATGTATGTAACATGCAGAGTGCAGGAGAAGGTAATGTACAGGGTGCAGGTGTCAGGAGTGTGTTATGAGCCGAGTGCAGGGAGCAGGAGAAGTTAATGTACAGGGTGCAGATGTCAGGAGTGTGTTAGGTTGAAAGTGCAGGGGGCAGGAGAAGGTAATGTACAGGGTGCAGGTGTCAGGAGTGTGTTAGGTTCAAAGTGCAGGGGGCAGGAGAAGGTAATGTACAGGGTGCAGATGTCAGGAGTGTGTTAGGTTCAGAGTGCAGGGGCAGGAGAAAGTAATGTACAGGGTGCAGGTGTCAGGAGTGTGTTATGTGCAGATTGCAGGAGGCAGGAGAAGGTAATGTACAGGGTGCAGGTGTCAGGAGTGTGTTATGTGCAGAGTGCAGGGGGCAGGAATGCATTATGTGCAAAGTGCAGGGGTCAGTAATGTGTCATGTACAGAGTGCAGGGGTCAGGAGTGTGTTATGTACAGAGTGTAGGGGTCAGGAGGGAGCTGTACACAGTGAGGGGTCAGGAGTAAGTAAAGCACAGAAGGCAGAGGATAGGAGTAAGTAACATATAAAGTGCAGGAGAAAGGAGGGTAATGTACAGAGTTCAGTGGTCAGGAGTGGGTAAAGTAAAAATGTATGGGTCAGAAGAAAGCAGAATTTTTAGAAAGTGACTTTTCTAAACTACCTAGCTGAAAACCCTAAACTCTGTTTTTTCACAGACCTGATTATGTCTTACAAAAGAGACACCTACAGTATATGTTGATACAAGCATTGCTCACAAAGGTCTGAGCCTCATTTGTGGCCATCTCTACACTTTTTATACACTTTCTGAACACACAGTATAATATTCACAGAAAGAATACATCAGATCCTTGCTCTGTAGGTCTTTAGGTATAGCTTCCTGTCCAGCAGGCTCCCATAAGATCAATGAGTAGCATAATATTGACATTACCATGTTTCACTTTAGTCACCATTCACATATCCCATAGTGGGAAGAAGCATTCATGCTCATGATTTTGTATGCACAATTTTCATGTGATTCCACTTGTTACACAGCCCACTCACTTGAACTTGCACTTTTTTGGGCAGTGAGCTTTGAGTGATTTCAAATGCATGTTTTTCTGATATGCTATACTGTCAGACTTCATGAACAGACATGCCTAGGTACAGTCACATGTAAGGAAGTCAACACAAAAGGCAACTTTTTAAAGAAGATCTATCATTTTATTTTTTTTACAGCTCTGTAGTCATGTTACTACATGATTTAAACCCCTGATTATGAGATTCCACCTTTCTATGTGTTGCCTGTAAGATAGAAAATATTCACTTTTGCATCAGTCTACCATAAGAGTAATTTGTCAAATCTATGAAAACTTCTCCCAAACTAATATTTTCAGTGTATTGTTAGAATTTTTAGTGTCTATATTGTTGTCAATATTGGTATAAATTGATATCGCATTAAGTTACTGAATTTTTTATTTTTAGGCTAATATAACTGAGCATAAGATTTTTTTTTACATTTACTTAAACAGGCAATTCTTCCTCATGATACTACCTTTCTTGTGAAACTGTTTTCTTTTCATTCTGAAAAATGTTGACTAGGAATAGTACAGAGTAACAACTGGTAAAATCCTACTGTAGCTTACTCTAAATATCCTCTCTGCTGTAGAAATCTGCTTTGTGTGTTCATTTATCTGCACTCATGGAGATCAAATGACTTTCAAGCAGTAAACTGGGGAATTAAACATATGGAAATGTGTGGGTTACATACCATGCTCACCTTTTCCTCCAGTCCCTGCTTGAAGTTGTACTTTAATGTATATATAGGGCGTAGCTGCAAGTGGAAATATAAGCAAAGAGAAAGTAAATGGATGGTATTGATCAGTGATTTAATCCATTTGATTATTTTCCTTGCTTAAACATTTATCAACAAATGCAGATACCATGTAGACACATTTGTTTGTACTCTTAGAGCTCATTGAAAAAATGCTTAATTCCTCCTGAAAAGTAATGAAATTAAAAGCAAGTGTCTCATGTATACCCGCATGCCTTTAAAATCTCATCGGTTAAAGAATGTGTGAAAAAAGATATATTACTGCATATTCTACAAATTTTTCTAGATTAGGCAGGATAGTGTGAATTGCAGACAAAGATCCAAGAAATCATCCATAGAGATACAAGATGAACTTCAAGGTCAAGTTACATCAGTGTCTGATTGCACTATCCATCACATCGTCATCCAGGGTCTTTAGTGGCCAAGGCTCATTGAAGTATGTGTGGAGCGAAGGCTTGCCCGTGTAGTCTGATCCAAAAGAAGAGCTGCTGTAGCTCAAATTGCTGAAAAAATTAATGCTGCTTCTGATAAAAAGGTGACAGAAAACACAGTGCATCGCAGATTGTGGTGTATAGGGCTGCATAGCCACAGATCGGTCAGGGTGCCTATGCTGACCTGTGTCCACAGCCAAAAGCACCTACAATGGGCATCATGGAGCAATGGAAGAAGGTGGCCTGGTCTGATGAATCACATTTTCTTTTACATCATGTAGTGGACCAGGTGCGTGTGCTTCATTTACCTTGGGAACAGATGGCACCAGGATGCAATATGGGAAAAAGGGAAGTTGACAAAGGCAATGTGATGCTTTGGGCATTGTTCTGCTGAGAAACCTTGGGTCCTGCCATTCATGTGGATGCTACTTTGAAATGTACCACCTACCTAAACATTCTTGCTGACCAAGTACGCTCCTTCATGGAAATGGTATTCCCTGATGGAAATGGCCTCTTTCAACAGGATAATGTGCCCTGCCACATTGATAAAATGGTTCAAGAATTATCTGAGGAACACAACAATGAGTTCAAGGTGTTGACTCGGCCTTCAAATTCTCAAGATCTTAATGTAATCAAGCATCTGTGGGATGTGATGGAAAAACAAGTCTTATCCATGGAGGCCCCACCTCAACTTACAGGAAATAAAGGATCTGCTACTGAAAGCTTGTCACCAAATGCCACAGCATGCCTTCAGAGGTTCCGATGGGTCAGGGCTGTTTTAGATGTAAAAGGGAATGTTTAGGTGGCAAAAGGGGGACCTACTTGATATTACGAGGGTGATCATAAAGTTATAGTTGATTGGTCTATATTACCCAGTGTCAGAAAGCTCTGTCTCAGTTGTAGGTCATAGGTCCTCCAACAGTATAATGACCAAAACACACAGCTAAAAGCATTCTAGAATAGCTAAGAACAAAATATTAGACAATACTGAAGTCACCTTCTATGATCTGAATCATATCAAACATCTTTGTCCATTTTCATGTTTCGTTATTTAAAGTATAATGTTGAAATAAAAAAATGAAAGAAAAGTCTGATTTTATTAAATATGGAATAAGTAACAATGAATACCAGTTACTTTGATCAATTTCATGTTATTTCAGATAATAGAATATTAGTATTTACTGTCTATCTATAATATGAGCATAATGTTTTTGAAAAAAATGTATTTGGTTAATTTTGTATGTATATGGTATCTGCTGAATTGAAAAGCACATGTTAAAACCTAGCACATACATATGATTAACATAAGTCAAGGATTCCACAATCGTCAGAGTAAAGCACTAAGTGCCAGTTGTGAAAACAAAAAGATATACAGGTATATACAATGAAAATTCATTTGGGTCCATTAAATAGCTATATAACTTTATGTAAGTTTGTTTAATGTTGAACAAGTCACAATTTCAGTGATGGTATGAAAAAGATTGGTTTGGGATTAGCAATATTGGTGTAATATTGGTCTAATAGTTCAGCTAAGAATCAGGGGTTATGAGGTGTAAGTGAAAGGCTAGGTTAGTGTTGGGATTAGTGGGTTAATTTCAGTAGTTAAATGTTACAATAGTTACATGGAGGTTACATGCTAAGGGTTAATTTTTGTGAATAGGGTAAATGCTAAACTGTATGTAACACAAACCTTTTTTTAGTCTTTAGTTATATTTGGTTAGACTCTTTCAGATTTTATTGCTGTCTTTGTCCCTGGTGAAGTTGATTTACCTCTGTTTGTCCTTATGGCCATTTCCATTGAGACAAAAATTATGGGAAATCTTAAAATTTAGAGTTGTTACCAGAGCAAAAAGAGAAATTAAATCTGCTAATTGGGATTAGTTCCTTTAATTTATTGCTGCATATCCAGGGCAGGAAGTGAAGGAAAATCTGTCCAGTGGGATACAGGCAGCAAAATATAAATTAGGAATTTTAACCCGCCCCTGCTTTATCTTATATCCTAGTTCCTATATTAGTGCTTAAAACCAACTTTCTAATATTCTATAAACAGAGAGAGTCATTTATATCCCCATTCTATGTAAATCTAAGTTTCTTTTCAGGTTTGCAGATGGTTTTCATGTCATGTTATTCTGTTGATATAAGACTTGTATATGCATCCTGTGGAAAATGTTTTATGACCTTTTTAAAACTTGTTGGAGTTTTTTGCCCTATCTATTGTCATATTTCTTGCTAAAAACCTAATATAAAAATAATGTTTCCAGTAATATGCCATTATTGACACTAATACCTACCATAAGTCCTTTGGATTGGCTTATTAGCATACATTTCCCAGGAAGAATTGACTGAAATATCTCTACTTGTATTTAGTACTCCAGTGTAGTTACTATAAGATATTAACCCTATTGATGTAAAGAGCAGGTTCCTAAGAACAATGCTGACTCTCTTATAACTGGGACAACTGGTGAAAGAAATGAGAAGAAATATAAATACTTGTGAAAAAAGGGTTTATTTCTCCAGGTTTGCCATAAAGGTCACAAGATCAATAAAAGATCCCGTCCCCAATATAGCATTAGTGATTTAAAATACTCAGTAGATAATATACAAAAGGATGCTGTTCAGAATATACTGTATGTGAGTATTATTGTATATTGTATTTTAAATGTAACTCCCCTTTTGCTAAAGAAAAAAAATCCTCCTGGTCACTTATATCCATGTAAGGTCCTATTTGCGACAGCTACTTCAAACTTGCTGACTTGCATGGTCTTTCAGTTATAGTAACATAGCTTGTATAGCAATCATAAACTATATTGGTAGTGGTAGTGGTATATATGTCCATGTCTTTGCCTATATCTAAGGTAATTTTAAGAGACATGTGAGCCTCTTGTGTCAATGTGCCAGGACTAAGAGCTTGTTCAGACCATTATTCTATAAAGGAAAGCACAGTTGCCTGCCTGGGTTCTGGAATGGAGCCATTCACATTTCACCACTGTCGCTGATTTGTGTGCAGAGATATGTGACCTCCAAGAACAACTTACTACTGTACTTTGAAACAGTGGATCTATTAGCACATTGAAGCTTTGGGTCCTAACAGAATATTAGCCCTGAGATATACTAGATACAGTATACACTCTCCGGCCACTTTATTAGGTATGCCTTGCTAGTACTGGGTTGGACCCCCTTTTCCGTTCAGAACTGCCCTAATTCTTCATGGCATAGATTCAACAAGGTGTTGGAAACATTCCTCAGAGATTTTAGTCCATATTGACATGATAGAATCACGCAGTTGCTGCAGATTTGTCGGCTGCACATCCATGATGTAAATCTCCCGTTCCACCACATCCCAAAAGTGCTATATTTGATTGAGATATGGTGATTGTGGAGGCCATTGGAGTACAGGGAACTCACTGTCATGCTCAAAGATGATTTATGCTTTGTGACAGAAGATGGGTACATTGCAGTCATAAACAGATGGACATGGTCAGCAACAATACTCAGGTAGGCCGTGGCTTTTAAACAATGCTCATTTGGTACTAGGGGGCCCAAAGTGTGCCATGAAAATATCCCCCACACCATTGCATAATCACCTCCAGCCTGAACCATTGATACAAGACAGGATGGATTCAAGTTTTCATGTTGAGACTTTTTTTTAAATCTTGGGACCCCCTTTCAGATTCCAATAAGCCCCCCACCTGGAGATCCCCATGAGCCCCGGCCAGAATTGTGGGGAAGAGGCCCTTATCTTCCTCAATATGGGCAAAAGGTGTTTTGTCAGAAGAGTTCCCCATGGCAAGGCACCCCCATGTTGTGGGAATGTGGTCTGGTGTGGTATGGGGGGAGCTCATCTTCCTTCTTTCCTGACCTACCAAGCTGCATGCTCAGATCGAGGGTCTCCCTTGGTTTTTATAGTGGACCTCATGCATTTTAGAGGGGGGGTAGCATGGAGATCTCCCTTAATTTATCATGCATTGCTTTCTTTCTTTATTCTTATAAGGTCCCCCTTAACCTCCCTGGCGGTATGATTATTTCAGATTTTTGGTGCTGAAAGCGGTACCATTTTTTTGCATGGAAATATGTATTTTTTTTATTGTAGGCTGTAATTTTCAGGAAAAACTCACTGAAATCTGTCCGAACAAGAGTCTAGTAAACATCCCGGGTATGATAAAATTTGAAACACAAAATCATAAATTATAATTTAATAAATAATCATAAAAATAATATAAAAATAATAAAAAATTTAATTCAATAATATAATCAAACCAAAAACACTGAAATGTGAAATAGAGCGTCAAGTTCGCACATTGCTGAGCTCAGTCGCAAAATCGTTTTCAGTTTCTGATGACGAATTTCCCCCACGAATCATTATCACTCAATTCTGTAAGTGGTTCTGATTTACTATCGCTGTTCTCTAGCTGATCTAAACCGCTTTTGACCTAAAGGGACACTTTTTGGACGCCATGGACATTTCTCAGTTTCCAGGCAGAAAGAACAGACAAAATGCAGGCAGGGCGCAGGACAAAGCACTAGGGACAATATGTATGTGAAATAGGTTGAAACAGCAATGTTTTACTGTGTAAAATGGAAAAAAAAAAAAATGACATTTTTTAAAATTTTTAAATTTCCCGCCGCCGCCGGCGCCCGTACGTCCCGACGTCACAGGGACAGGACACAGAAGCCGGATGCTGGCATTGGCCGGAGGAGATGGCCGGGGACGCTGCAGGGGACACATCGTGGGAGCGCAGGGTAAGGTAAGTGAAGAACACATGCCGGAGCAGTGCCGCATGGTATTCCCGAGTGTAGCTCGGGGTTACCGCTTTTGGTACTGAAATGTTACCCCGAGCTACACTCGGGAATACCGCCAGGGAGGTTAAAATACATATCAGACTCAAGGGGTCTTGTATGTGTTTTGGGGGGGACTCTATGAAATATTTTCAATCTTGCTGTATGATGTTCCACCACAAAAATTACATTTACAAACCCCTCCAAAGGTCCCCCAAACGTACACTGACAGATAAATAACAGATATCTTGTGTTTATTAGCACAAGAAAAAATCCTACAGGTAAATCATATAATGTTGGAAATAATAAATGTAGGGACAAAATGCTGGCAGTAAAATATAACCACAAAATAATGTAAATAAAATGAGGGGTCATTTTTTTGCCACCTGTGATGGGCCTTTCTTCTAATGCACTAAGCAAAGGTATTGTAATACATGGATACAGGGAACTCCCTACAATTTTCCTAAATTCCAAACATTTAACAGAGCTCTACTTGTTGCAGAAAAATCCTTGGGGCAACAATCAAGATCAATACATACTGTGGTGTCATTGTTGTACATGTGGGTGCGTGTGTGAGTGTGTATGTGACTGAACCCACACCATCTGTCTTCAGGGACCCACACCTGCACCCACACAGATGCCAATTAAGAGCAACTGCTGTGTCCATGCAGTTACTGTGTCCCAATTGACATGAATGGGTCTGCACACGAATACACGGAACACCTGTGTATCTCCTAAAGGCAAAATACAGCCCTCACACAAGTGTACATTTAAGTAACCCCTTGTGAACAAGGCCTAAGGTTCTTAGATGTCCTCTGGTAAGCGGTCTGTACCCTGATTGCCACTCCCGTTGACTGGATGAAGATGGATAGAAGTAGGCAGCAATGTCTCTGGTGATTGTCTCCCTTAAAGTTTTCTTGTCTTGGTCTATGAGACTGATATGTTGTTGCATGGAGAGGCGTTTGTTAACTCTGTCTTTTCTGTCTCTCTCTCAGGTGATCTAGTCCAGTTCCCTGAAGCCTTGTGACTAGTTAATTCATGACTTCCTGGGTTCCCTCTCCCCTGCTGCCAGACTTTAGCTTTCTCTTTCCCTCTGATGGGTTCAGTCAATCTACAGAGCAGTAGCAGGATGTGGGGGGTATAATATATGGTCTTCATTTTTAACCTGCTTAGCACTCCCCTCTTTCCTGGTGCCTGCTTTATGCTCGTCACCTTCTCTAGATTCTAGCAGCTTAGTACCCATGCTCTCCATTAGCCTAACTCTCTTAAGAAACTGCAGGCAGGGGGTGTGGCTAACTCCGGCAAACCCAATCAACCTATTCAGCCTGTCAATTGAAAGGTCTAGAGAAAACATCTGTGGCACAGCCCTGAATTTGCTCGAACTGTGTGGCCCCCGCTTTAAAGAGGCTGCTAGAAAGGCTACAGTTTTATATGGCACTTTGTCTCATTTTTATTTATCAAATTGATTCATGTCTTTTTATCTTGCTCACCTTTATCAAATACACTATATTGCCAAAAGTATTGGGACACCCCTCCAAATCATTGGATTCAGGTCTTCCAATCACCTCCATGGTCACAGGTGTATAAAATCAAGCACCTAGGCATGCAGACTGCTTCTGCAAACATTTGTGAAGGAATGAGTTGCTCTCAGGAGCTCAGTAAATTCATGAGAGGTACCGTGATAGGTTGGCACATGTGCAATAAGTCCATAGGTGAAATTGCCTTGCTACTAAATATTCCATGGTCAACTGTTAGTAGTATTATAACAAAGTAAAAGCAACTGGGAACAGCAGCAACTCAGCCACAAAGTGGTAGGCCATGTAAAATGACAGAGCGGAGTCAGTCACAGTGCGCAGAAGTAGCTAACTGTCTGCAGAGGCAATAGCTGAAAACCTCCAAACTTTGTGTGGCTTTCAGATTAGCACAACAACAGTGTGTAGAGAGCTTCATGGAATGGGTTTTCATGACCGAGCAGCTGCATACAAGCCTTACATCACCAAATGCAATGCAAAACGTTGGATGCAGTGGTGTAAAGCACACCGCCACTGGACTCTAGAGCAGTGGAGACGTGTTCTCTGGAGTGAAGAATCATGTTTCCCTGTCTGGCAAGCCAATGGACATGTCTGAGTTTGGCGGTTGCCAGGCAAATGGTACTTGCCTGACTGCATTGTGCCAAGTGTAAAGTTTGGTGGAGGGGGATTATGGTGTGGGGTTGTGTTTCAGGGGTTGAGCTTGTGAAAGGAACTCTAAAAGCATCAGCATACCAAGATATTTAGGACAGCTTCATGCTTTTAACTTTGTGGAACAGTTTGGGGATGGCCCCTTCCTGTTCCAACATGATTGTGCACCAGTGCACAAAGCAAGTTCCATAAAGACACGGATGAGCGAGTTTGGGGTGGAGGAACTTGACTGGCCTTCACAGAGTCCTGACCTCAACCCGATAGAACACCTTTGGCATGAATTAGAGCGGTGACTACGAGCCAGGCCTTCTCGTCTGACATCAGTGCCTGACCTCACAAATGTGCTTCTGGAAGAATGGTTAAACATTCCCATAGACACCCTCCTAAACCTTGTGAACAATGTTCCCAGAAGAGTTGAAGCTGTTATAGCTGCAAAGGGTGGGCTAACTCAATATTGAACCCTATGGACTAAGACCAGGATGCCATTAAAGTTTGTGTGTGTGTAAAGGCAGGTGTCCCAATATTTTTGGTAATATAGTGTATATTTTTTTAAAGTACGATTTCAGATTTATAGGGTAGTTTGTTTTTTAACTTTATTTAGTAGCCATGTCCTTGTAAACATATGAATTTAATGCTTAAACATTTTCTGCCCTTTTTTTTGTTGTTCCTTAGTAAATTAACAGAGCTAGCATGCAGTTATTACACCTCACAGGCCATGATAAATGTTTAAGATGTATTTATAATTCTATTGAGTTTTTTTTGCAAGGACAAAGCAATTACTATAAGACACAATAACCGTATCCTAATTCTTCCACATTTCTGAAATTCCATTTCACCATAAAACCTTTTCCTGACCATTATTGAAAATAATTATATCAATATTTTTGCCAGTGTTATGAACTGCTGTTTCCGGATGAAAGCAGATTGAATTTATTCACCTTAAGGATATATTGTTATCACATATAATAACGGCAGCATGATAATTATCATTAATTATTCATCTGGATTAAGAGGCAAATGGGCTTCCATTCAATGGACTACTACAGCACTGCTTATTGATGCACAGCTTTGTGCACCAGCGTGACTAATTCAGAGTTTTTTGTGCCACTATTGACATCTTACCGGTCCCAAATGCATTTACTTGGTGAAAAAAATTATCTTAAGTAAATATTTCCTAAAAGGAACTGCATTAGCAGAAACATTTCCATTTACGTGTTAAACATTCATTTTTCTAATGTATTTATCATGATGATCTTTAAGATCTTAAACCCCTCTCTTTCAATGTTACATATTACTTGATCATTTTATATGTATTAAATAATACTAAAATGCTGTATTATTTTCATTAAAAAAGAGATAAATATTTTAATTTTCAACAAAATGATAAACGTTTAGGATGCCAAACATTAAAGCAGTTGGTATCTTATTTAAATGCAATGTAGGATTACTAAGAAAATATTAATGATTAATGGTGAGGAACATAGAGAGGCTAATTTTATAGGAAATTAAAGTGATTATGAACTCTCTTTTTTTTTTTTTTAAACAACTGGGTTTATACTTACATGCTCTGTCAAATGGAATTGCAATGAGTGGTCCCATTCCAAATCTTCTTGGGTTCTCTGCCAGTGCTTCTTGATCCTCCTCTTCTTCACTGTGCCACCACAGGACGTTGCTTGCTACCATGGCACACCTGCAGGCTCGATCCCACACCATGCTGCCTGCGACTATAGACACAGATAGCACGGCTCTGCCGCTCCACTTCTCCCTTGTCACAGGATTTGACTGACAGCAGCCAGAGCCAATGACTCCCGTTATTCTCAGTCAAGCCTGTAAGAGGAAGGAAAAGATGCAGATTATCACAGTGCTGGATCGAGTGAGATGAGTATGGGGGGGGGGGGGGGGCAGTAAAATTGCATATTGCTACATTTTTTACTTTCATGCATTAAGGTAAAAAAATATTTAGGCTTTAGAACCAATTTAAGAATCTTCACACAATAAATTGCTTTACGCATTGGAAGGGAATATTCACACAATTCTCTACTCCTTTAGTAAATTAGCCTGATATTGTAGAAGTGTGGATTTTATATTGTAGACAACACTGGAATCCATGACATGCCACAAACTGGGTCAGACAGGATAGCGCTGACATTTGCTGCACAGGATTTCCGGGTAGAGATACTGTAAGTAACAGCTTTAATAAAAAAATATCTAACAAGCTAAAACTCTGCAAATATCATGGTTTTAAACAAAATGTAAACTCAGTCACCAAAATCTCATAAAATCTTTAACAAGCTAATGTAATGTTTAAAAGTAATTTTCAATCATTTTAAATCCACTGCTTTATTTGAAATAATACCTGGCAATCCTGCCATGAAGGTATTTGTTCAGGTACTTTCTTTCTTTGAGTGACAATTTTCAATGTCTGTGTCCTGATTGCTCTCCTACAATATCACCTTGTCACATACAACTCTGATGGAAACTATAAGATTGCTGATACTAAGTGTGCCTTTGTCAGCACCAGGAAGCCTACTCTTAGCAATGCTGTGTACATTGTGCTGGTGGAAGGGCATGTAGAAGTGCAAGAATTAACCATACTGAGCCAAACACCACTGACCTGTAACAACATGATGAACAAAAACAGCATTGTCTTAAAAAAAAATTGTAATTGTGTTATGTAATATGATACATAGTGCTTTAACCACTTCAGTACTGGGCACTTTCACCCCCTTCCTGCCCAGGCCAATTTTCAACTTTCAGCACTGTTGCACTTTGAATGACAATTGTTCGATCATGCAACACTGTACCCATATTACATTTTTATAATTTTTTTCACACAAATAAAGATTTCTTTTAGTGGTGTTTGATCACAACTGGGGTTTTTTTTGCAAAACAAATGAAAAATGTCCAAGAAGTTTGAAAAATAAAGTTTTTCTTAGTTTCTGTTATAAATTTTGCAAATAAGTAACTTTTCTCCTTCACTGATGTGCATTGATGAGGCTGCACTGATGGGCACTGATAGGCTGCACTGATGGGCACTGATGAGGTGGCACTGATGGGCACTGATGAGGTAGCACTGCTGAGGCTGAACGATAGGCGCCACCGATGGGTACTGATAGTTGGCACTGATGAGGAGGCAATGATACGCAGCACTGATGGGCACTGGCAGGCAGCACTGATGGGTAATGACAAGCAGCACTGATGGGCACTGATAGGCAGCACTGATGGGCACTGTTTGTGCTACACTGAGAATCAGTGCCCTGATTATCAGTGTAAACATCCCCTGTCACAATCACTGGTTACTGGATCTCCTCTCCTCACACTGTGGTGTCCGTTTATGACACAGAGAATAGCTGCGATTCAGAGGATCACAGTTATTCTCTGGTCATTCACATTTTATGACACCCAGGAGAACATGTTCAGCCCTTCTCTGGAGATCTGTGTTCTCCCTCCAGATTCTCCAGCCCAGAGCTGGAGAATCGGAGGGACCGCAAACTAAGCAGAGATAATTTACCTCTGCTTAGTAAACTGATCTTTTACTGTAATCTCACGAGATTATTGTAAAATCAGCCGTTTTCCAGCATTTGTAGACCGTTCTCCCTTCGTTTGGAGAACTGATCTACATATGCTTCATAAACTGCATTCACAGGAGAACTGTGTTCTCCGAGAATACCGGAGAACTGAGCAGCGATCTATTACTGCTGGTTCATAAACGGACACCTGTGATAGCATGAAGAAAGGACTTTGGATAACCAGCAAGTCTGTTACAATGTAATCATCTGTGATTGGACTCAGCTTTTGACATGGTAAAAGGGTGGCTGTGATTTGTCTTTTACTACAATCTGTGAACAGCTGAGTCTGAATGACACAGCGATCACAGAGTGAGCCAGGTGCATGCCCCAGGGGTTCTGGGAGGACATCTATAGAACTGGAATATCACGCAGTAGCCTTCTTTTGGCTATAGCACAGTCAAGAACTGGTTCAAAAAACTAAATGCAGTGATGATTTACATCTACTTTAAGGCAAATGTACATTTTAATATGTGCATGTAGATTTGCCCAATTTATGAACCCAGGAAGTCAGTAGGAATTGCTTGGTTGCCCATACAATTGTCAAATCTGCATGAATATATTGAGATAAATAACAATATATGATAGCAAAAACTAGTGATGTAGCAAAAAAAAAAAATAGCCACTAGGTAAATAATTTTATCTTGTATGCACACTTCACATATTGGGCCTTATTTACAAAACTCTAATGCACAAAAACAGTGAGAAATCACCATGAAGACTATAAACCTGTGCTGCAGGTTTGCACGGGTGTGTGGACATTTGTGTACCCAATAATTGTAAACTCTTTTTTCCACAAAGAGTTTTATTAGGAAAGTTTAAGTATTACATACATGAAATATAACTAAAGTTCAAACAGAGTTAAACAAGGATTAAATTGAAAGTACAACAGTCATAAGAGCGTGAGCAGACCAGTGTCTAGAAGCGGAGTTTCTGTGTCGGTGCAGTGTGAGATAGGGCTGGGGTAGTGCGAAGGGTGAAAGGGAGTCTACAGATGCAGGGTGAAAGGGAGATGGGGGGCGGTGATCAGATGTGTAAATTCTGCTGTTGTCTGCAAATGAATCCAGCATGCCCATTTGGCTGTGAATTTAGTAGGGGAGTCACGGGCTATGTAAATTAGTTCTTCCATTTCAGCTAGTTTGTGGATTTGTTTGAGCCATTCCTTGATTGAAGAGGAATGTGTTTAACCCCAATGAATAGGGATACACTGTTTTGCGGCATTGACCATATGCATGGTCAGGGATTTGAAATAGGCTGAGTGAGGAAGAAAGGAGTGGTGTAGTAGGAGCTGAGCAGGTGTGAAGTTTAGGGTGTAGGTAGTCTTCAATTCTTTTCTCTGCAGCCTCAGCTGCAGTGAAGATGAATGAACAGGAGACAGAGAACAGATTTCAAGGAGTGGAAACTGCATTTATTTTTCGACATACTTCCCTGCTACATTTATACACTTATCCCAGTGTTTAACTAATGACTGGAAAGATTTGGTATAGAAAGATCTGTCAGTACGCCAGAACCATCCTAGCACACTCGTAAAATGATTGTATTCACTGTTCCCACAGAAAGATTTGTATCTTGTGCAATTTCACAACAGGCTATGCATTGATTATCCAGGATCAGGAGTTCCACACACTGAATGATTACAGGAATTACTGCTGTAAGCTGGGAACCACAATGGTCGTGATCACTAACGGATGTACAGCCATCTTTGAAATGTTTACCTTGTTCAACTGTCTTCCTGCGGCTGAGTGTCTCCTCACTGTACTGTACTTGAAGTCTTCTGTAGATATCTGCGAGTTTTTCGCCTTCGTTCGCAAGAAACTTCATCATCACACGCTGTTCTATGTATGCCAGGGGCGGACTGACCATTTGGAAACTCAGGCACTGCCCGAGGGCACAGGGCCAGTAGGGGGCCCCATGAGATGCCCCTGCTACCTTTTTCATAGGCTTTTTTGAGTTTTGGCAAGGACACAGGGGCCCCATGATCACCTATTGCCCTATGAGTTGTCAGTTCACCCCTGATGCATGCACTATCACTGTTGTCTTCCATCTTGATTAACGGTCTCTGGATTGGCCTGTGACATGTGCTCCACCTATCAGTAATAGGACACACTTGCCACTTACTACTGCACATAGAACCACCATGTTAGCATCCCATTTTACACCTGTAAGAGTAAAAGTCCCAGTTTGATTTGAATGCCCCTCGTACATTTGTAACAGAGTAATTCAGTCTAAATATAAGAAAAATTCCAAAGAATAGTCTGCCGGATTCCAAGTTTTATTTCTTTTGTATCTCTGACTTTTTTGTGTCCACTAAACATTCAAGAAACCTTAATTATTTTAGGTCAAGAGATAATCAAAGCCTACATGATTGGATAACCTTGTCTATCTTGTTAATCTGCGTTTCCCCCATGGTCAACAGCATCATAGCTTAAAAAAGTATTAAACCAAAAAGCAACCATTTATTATATTGCAGCTTGCCAGTTTATAGATGTGATGGCTGTGTTAGTTTCCATTTTTGGCTTTCTTTCCTTTTATTTTCATCTGGTGATTCAGCCAGCTGTTTTTCAGTTCAAGCTCTCCAGCAAAATGTATCAGCTTACAGGGGTGATTATCAGCTTTTATTTATACATGTAAAAATTTTATCCCAAAGGGAAAGAAAATATTTGTTGTAGATGATTATAAAGTGTTAGCAGAAGTTTGGCTTCAATTTATTATTGTATTCAAATCTGCTAAGACATTTAACACTCCACCCCCCCGACTGACAATGTTGATGTCTGCTGTGTGCAGTGCTCATTCCTCCAAAGTGGTGTCCCACTAATACAGGAGGTGTGTTGGTGTGTTGCTGGCCAATTTACCAGGTGAAAACAGAAGGAAAAAAGCCAAAGAAAAAAAAAAACTGATGCAGCCACCACATTAGCAGTGAATCATGCATATTCTCTTTAAGATGCATGGGAATACTAACAGCAGAGAAGACATAGCGAGAGCAGGCACCTGAATTGGAGTAAGGGCCTGGTGTCATCAAGACAACACACCTAGAAGATGTGCATGTGAACATCATGACCTAAAAAAAAGAAAAAAAAAGAAATGTTTTTCAGGCCTTGACTAATATAGCTAGATTGTATTGGAGCTAAGTTTAATTATGGAATTTGTGTTCCACTTGATTATTCTTCTAGACAGCTTCACTAAACTTTTTTCCCTATTTATTTCCTGTACAGGAATCCAAAATATTTGTAAGTTTTGATATGTTACTGATGTATGGTGGATAAATAAGTGTTTATCGTTTATATTTCTAGATATTAACTGTTTCTAGTATAATGGCTGTAATTCTATGACTGGCCCAGGATGACAATGATGTACAGATGGGCAATGGGCATGAATAAGAATGTGCCAATAAAAGGGTCATTCATGCCAGTTATTTGGTCAGCAACCACCCATAGTGAGTGACCAGAGTGATCTCCAGAGTGTGGACCTAATACAGACTGAATCCATAGTCACTTGCACATGCTCAGTTTGGTATGTATTGCTAGAGAGGTTTTTTTTTTTTTTCTTGGGAGAGTGCATGTGCTCAGCACTGTCCAGAAGGAGGGTCAGGACTTTCACATCCTCCTAGAGCAGAAAGAAAACTAGTGTTCTGCTGAAAGTCACAAGACTGCTCTAACTGCTGATGAAAAAAAGTATTTAGCAGTTTATATTTACTAAAATAATTGCATTTCCATGTTGTGTGTAATGTGGGAGACCAGATATTGTGAATGCAGGATCCGGGGTTTAGTATCACTTTAAGCTGTGCTGAAGCCTGCTAGCAGCTTGGTTAACCTCCCTAGCGGTCTGATTATGTCCATATTTCTGTGCTCAAAGCGGTACTTTTTTTGCATGGAAATATGTATTTTTTTTATTGTAGGCCTGTAATTTTTAGGAATAACTCACTGAAATCTGTCCGAACAAGAGTCTAGTAAACATCCCGGGTATGTTAAAATTTGAAACACGAAATCATAAATTATAATTTAATAAATAATCATAAAAAATAATAATATAATAATAAATTTAATTCAATAATATAATCAAACCAAAAACACTGAAATTTGAAATATAGTGCCAAGTTCGCACATCACTGAGCTCAGTCGCAAAATCGTTTTCAGTGTCTGATGACGAATTTCCCCACGAATCATTATCACTTAATTCTGCAAGTGGTTCTGATTTACTATCGCTGTTCTCTAGCTGGTCTAAAACCGCTTTTGACCTAAAGGGACGCTTTTTAGATGCCATGGACGTTTCTCAGTTTCCAGGCAGAATGGTTTGATACAGTAATGTTTTACAATGTGATTTTAGTGAATTTAGTGAATGTCACTTTTTGTCATTTTCAAATTTCCCTCCAGTTCTGTCCCCGTACATCCGATGTCGCAGGAGACGGAACCCAGAAGACAGATGCCGGCATCCGCTGGAGGACATTACAGGGGACACTGCAGGAGGGACATCGTAAGAGCGCAGGACAAGGTAAGAGAAGAACAGATCCCGGAGCAGCGCCGCATGGTAAGCCCGAGTGTAGCTCGGAGTTACCGCTTGTGGTACTGAAACTTTACCCTGAGCTACACTCAGGAATACCGCCAGGGAGGCTACAGTGACAGTCAGCATTCCCAATAGGATCTGTGTTCAAGATTTACAAACTGGAGCTGAAGAGCACTTTAAAAGCATCCAAAAAGCTTGCTGAAAGTTCTACAAATGCTTTGTAATAGCTTGCTGTTCACACTGTTCTTATACAAACTGTATAAATAGAGGTAAAATACTTTTTCAGCAGGTAAAAAATGAGATCTTCATTGTCTTCAAGAATTTTCACTGAAGAAACATTGCACGTCCGGGTGTGTTGGATGCCTGATGCCCAACTATGCTCTGTTGTTCCTTCCACGAACCCTTTCGCTAATGTTTCTATAGGTACTGGAGAAATAGCATCAATTTGACAGCATATGGGTGTATGAGTTAGTAAATGCTGCCCATTTTGTTAACATTTCTTTCTATGCTAACCTTAATATATTAGGTATTTATATATTTATAAAATAGTTGGGTTCTAATTAGCAACCAGCTACTGCAGCGGCAATAGACACTTTGGTGTTATGTTATGTTCATTACAGCTTAATAATTCAGCAGCTTGGACAGTATATAATACAGCACAGCTAACAGAATGCAGTGACCAGACGCATGTATTTTAAAGCATACAGTGGGGATCGAAAGTTTGGGCACCCCAGCTAAAAATTTGTATTAATGTGCATAAAGAAGCCAAGGAAAGATGGAAAAATCTCCAAAAGGCATCAAATTACAGATTAGACATTCTTATAATATGTCAACAAAAGTTAGATTTTATTTCCATCATTTACACTTTCAAAATAACAGAAAACAAAAAAATGGCGTCTGCAAAAGTTTGGGCACCCTGCAGAATTTATAGCATGCACTGCCGCCTTTGCCAAACTGAGACCTGCCAGTGTCATGGATTGTTCTCAATCATCGTCTGGGAAGACCAGGTGATGTCAATCTCAGAGGTTTTAAATGCCCAGACTCATCTGACCTTGCCCCAACAATCAGCACCGTGGGTTCTTCTAAGCAGTTGTCTAGAAAACTGAAACTGAAAATAGTTGACGCTCACAAAGCTGGAGAAGGCTATAAGAAGATAGCAAAGCGTTTTCAAATGTCAATATCCTCTGTTTGGAATGTAATTAAGAACTGGCAGTCATCAGGAACAGTGGAAGTTAAAGCAAGATCTGGAAGACCAAGAAAAATATCAGACAGAACAGCTCGCAGGATTGTGAGAAAAACAATTCAAAACCCACGTTTGACTGCACGATCCCTTCAGAAAGATCTGGCAGACACTGGAGTTGTGGTACACTATTCCACTATAAAGAGATACTTGTACAAATATGGTCTTCGTGGAAGAGTCATCAGAAGAAAACCTCTTCTACGTCCTCACCACAAAAATCATTGTTTGAACTTTGCAAATGAACATATAGACAAGCCTGATGAATTTTGGAAACAAGTTCTGTGGACCGATGAGGTTAAAATTGAACTTTTTGGCCGGAATGAGCAAAGGTACGTTTGGAGAAGAAGGGGCACAGAATTTAATGAAAAGAACCTCTGTCCAACTGTTAAGCATGGGGTTGGATCAATCATGCTTTGGGGTTGTGTTTCAGCCAGTGGCACAGGGAACATCTCACGAGTAGAAGGAAAAATGGATTCAATAAAATTTCAGCAAATTTTGGATGGTAACTTGATGCCATCTGTGAAAAAGCTGAAGTTAAAGAGAGGATGGCTTCTACAAATGGATAATGATTCTAAACACACCCGAAATCCACGGGGGATTACATTAAGAGGCGTAAACTGAAGGTTTTGCCATGGCCTTCACAATCTCCTGACCTCAACATAATTGAAAATCTATGGATAGACCTTAAAAGAGCAGTGCATGACAGACAACCCAGAAATCTCAAAGACTTTTGTAAGGAAGAATGGGCAAAGATACCTCAAACAAGAATTGAAAGACTCTTGGCTGGCTACAAAAAGCGTTTGCAAGCTGTGATACTTGCCAAAGGGGCAGTACAAGATATTAACTCTGCAGGGTGCCCAAACTTTTGCAGACGCCATTTTTCATTTTCTGTTATTTTGAAAGTGTAAATGATGGAAATAAAATCTAACTTTTGTTGACATATTATAAGAATGTCTAATCTGTAATTTGATGCCTTTTGGAGATGTTTCCATCTTTCCTTGGCTTCTTTATGCACATTAATACAAATTTTTAGCTGGGGTGCCCAAACTTTCGATCCCCACTGTAGCTAACAGAGTGCAGTAGTCAGAGTTATATATTATACAGCACAGGTTACAAGAAGAGCAGCAGTTGGTGTGGATTGAGAAGCAGCAGGGGTACATCTATGAATAATGGAGCCCCGTATTAAAATTTTGTTTGGACCCCTCCACTACTTGGCACCTTCTTCCCTCTTTTCCCAGTAAACTCTCTGCAGCACCTAGAATTTTGCACCGCTAATAACTAATCCTTCTACCACCGTTTGTCTATATTTTCTGTCATTTATACCTTTTTAATTTCTTTGATGTCCAACACACCCTTCTTTTTTTCTCCATTTTTACACTGAAGACCAGTGAACATGATCACTATAGAATCTTTGTTTACATGCTTGCCCAGTGTAAATGTCTCCTTTACATTGTTAGCCAGTAGAAAAATGCCCTCCTACATTGGTGATCAATGGCAAGAAAACGTCCCACTTACACTGGTGATCAGTGGAAGGAAGCATATACCCTTACATTAGTTGTATGTGGGAAGAAGGATGCCCTCTATATTGGTGGTCAGAGGGAGAAAGCTGGCCCCCCTTACAGACTCAGATTGAAAGATTATTGTGTTGATGCTTGCGTAAATCAAAGGAGAGCACACATGCCACTGGTTCTGCATTTCTGACTCTTATCAGTGATTTTGGCACAATAACCATGCAGCACTATGAGGTTGAAGGTCAGCTAACCCAGAAACAGTCTGCATGCCATCTCAGTGTTGCTTTCCTGCGACACCAAGCCAAGGACCCAGTTTACATGCCCTTGGACTCTAGGCCTAGCCATGAGAGCTTTACCCCATGTCTAATTCATTCAGTTATTGAGTTAATACAGAATGGAGTACAATTTACAAGATGACATTCCACAAAAGATTGCATTCTGTTTGACTGTTCAAAATGTTTATTTATAAAATTAAGATTTTATACAAATAATGAAAAATGTGACATAACGGGGTTTATTTACTAAAGCTGGAGAGTCCAAAATCAGACTCCCTTCTGCATAGAAACCAATCAGCTTCTAACCTCAGCTTGTTCAATGAAGCTTTGGCAATGAAACCTGGAAGCTGATTGGTTTCTATGCAGAAGGGAGTCTGATTTTGGACTCTCCAGCTTTAGTAAATAAACCCCAACATGTCTGTTTACAACTTTGTAAAGATTCAAACAAAACAAATTAGTGTCTTTATTTAGATTTTTCTTCTAAAATCTGGGAACATTTGGGAGATTTTTCAATCTTCATATTTTTTTGAAAAGATAATAAAAATGACAAAAAAAAATAGCAACTAAAAAAGGAGTCAAGTTCAAATGTCAGACTATCCAAAACGTATTTTGAAATTTGGTATAGATGCCAGCTGGTTGACACTGTCACTGGTTTGTTTTATTATTATTATACAGGATTTATATGGCTCCAACAGTTTGCACAGCACTTTGCAATACGAGAGCAGACAGTACAATTACAATACAATTTAATACAGTAGGAAACAGAGGGACCTGCTTGTTAGAGCTTACAGTCTAAAAGGGAGGGTTAATTTATACAAAATGTAATAACTGTAGGGGATGAGCTGAAAATAAAGTATAGACATTAGGTGGGGGCAGGAAAGGCTTATCTGAAGAGATGGGGTTTCAGGGATCATCTAAATGTACACAGAGTAGGAGACAGTTGGACAGATTCAGGTAGGAAATTCCATAGGAAGGGAGAGTCTCGGGAAAAGTCCTGGAGGCAAGAAGAAGAGGAAGTGACAAGGAAGCTAGAGAGCAGGAGGTCTTGAGAGGAACGAAGATAACGATTTGGTTGGTATTTTGATACTAGGTTAGTGATGTAGCTGGGGGCTGTGGATGTGGCTGTAGAGTTGTGGATGGCTTTGTAAATTGTTGTTAGTATTTTAAATTGAATTTGTTGGGAGAGCAAAAGCCAGTGGAGGGATTGGCAGAAAGGAGTAGCAGACACTGAACGTTTGGTAAGGTGGATGAGTCTGGCAGCAGAATTCATGATGGACTGAAGAGGGAATAGCCTATGGTAATCCAATGAGGAGGGAGTTACATTAGTCAAGGCAAGAGATGGCCAGAGAGTGAATTAGAAGCTTTGGTGTGGTATTGGTTAGGAAGGGGTGTATTTTGGACATGTTGCATAGGTTGAGGTGGCAAGCTTTGGACAGTGGTTGGATATGGGGCTGAAAGGATAGTTCAGAGTCCAGGATAACCCCTAGCACCTTGGCATGTGGGGATGGGTTGATAGTCATGCCTTCAATCTTGATACAGAAGTCAGGGGAAGAGGCACGTGGGGGAGGAAAAATAATGAGGTTGGTTTTGGATAGATTGAGTCTGAGAAAGTGGTGTGACATCCAGGCTGATATTTCCATTAGTAGAATAGTGATGCATGTGGAGACTGATGGGGTGAGCTCTGGGGTAGAGAGATAGATTTGGATGTCATCAGTAGAGATGAGTGAATTTTTCAAAAATTCGATTCGGCGAATTCCAGGAAGAAATTCGATTCGATGCGAATTAATTCGCTACGAAGTTAACTTATAAAAAGGGTTTCTAGGCTTCAGAGAGCCTTTAAATTAGTGCAGAACACTGTACCTTTAATTTAAATGCCCTTGGAGATGAGGAAGGAGAAGGAGAAGGAGAAGGATGAGAAGAAGGAGAAGTAGAAGGATGAGAAGAAGGAGAAGGATGAGAAGAAGGAGAAGGATGAGAAGAAGGAGAAGGAGAAGGAGGAGAAGGAGAAGGAGAAGGATGAGAAGAAGGAGAAGGATGAGAAGAAGGATGAGAAGAAGGATGAGAAGAAGGAGAAGGATGAGAAGAAGGACAGTTCTGTGACAGTTTCTGTCTATTTCTGACAGTTCTGGGACATTCCCTCCATACAGCGGTTGAAACATTGTATCTATTTGTTTCCATAAATGACATTCTGCAGATACACTTAGAGGAGCTCTGCAGATACACTTTTTGCCGGCTTGGAATTATTCTTATTTTCATCCTACTTCTTCTTCTTCTTCTTCTTCTTCATCCTCATCCTCTTCTTCTTCTTCTGAGGATGAGGATGAGGATGAAGAAGAAGAAGAAGAAGAAGAAGTAGGATGAAAATAAGATTAATTCCAAGCCGGCAAAAAGTGTATCTGCAGAGCTCCTCTAAGTGTATCAGCAGAGCTCCTCTAAGTGTACCTGCAGAATATAGGAACTCTGCACATACACTTTTTGCCGGCTTGGAATTATTCTTATTTTCATCCTACTTCTTCTTCTTCTTCTTCATCCTCATCCTCTTCTTCTTCTTCTGAGGATGAAGAAGAAGAAGAAGAAGAAGAAGAAGTAGGATGAAAATAAGATTAATTCCAAGCCGGCAAAAAGTGTATCTGCAGAGCTCCTCTAAGTGTATCTGCAGAATAGAGGAACTCTGCACATACACTTTTTGCCGGCTTGGAATTATTCTTATTTTCATCCTACTTCTTCTTCTTCTTCTTCATCCTCATCCTCATCCTCTTCTTCTTCTTCTGAGGATGAGGATGAGGATGAAGAAGAAGAAGAAGAAGAAGTAGGATGAAAATAAGATTAATTCCAAGCCGGCAAAAAGTGTATCTGCAGAGCTCCTCTAAGTGTATCAGCAGAGCTCCTCTAAGTGTATCTGCAGAATAGAGGAACTCTGCACATACACTTTTTGCCGGCTTGGAATTATTCTTATTTTCATCCTACTTCTTCTTCTTCATCCTCATCCTCTTCTTCTTCTTCTGAGGATGAGGATGAAGAAGAAGAAGAAGAAGTAGGATGAAAATAAGATTAATTCCAAGCCGGCAAAAAGTGTATCTGCAGAGCTCCTCTAAGTGTATCAGCAGAGCTCCTCTAAGTGTATCTGCAGAATATAGGAACTCTGCACATACACTTTTTGCCGGCTTGGAATTATTCTTATTTTCATCCTACTTCTTCTTCTTCTTCTTCATCCTCATCCTCTTCTTCTTCTTCTGAGGATGAAGAAGAAGAAGAAGAAGAAGAAGTAGGATGAAAATAAGATTAATTCCAAGCCGGCAAAAAGTGTATGTGCAGAGCTCCTCTAAGTGTATCTGCAGAGCTCCTCTAAGTGTATCAGCAGAGCTCCTCTAAGTGTATCTGCAGAATAGAGGAACTCTGCACATACACTTTTTGCCGGCTTGGAATTATTCTTATTTTCATCCTACTTCTTCTTCTTCTTCTTCTTCATCCTCATCCTACTTCTTCTTCTTCTTCTTCTGAGGATGAGGATGAAGAAGAAGAAGAAGAAGTAGGATGAAAATAAGATTAATTCCAAGCCGGCAAAAAGTGTATCTGCAGAGCTCCTCTAAGTGTATCTGCAGAGCTCCTCTAAGTGTATCTGCAGAATAGAGGAACTCTGCACATACACTTTTTGCCGGCTTGGAATTATTCTTATTTTCATCCTACTTCTTCTTCATCCTCATCCTCATCCTCTTCTTCTTCTTCTGAGGATGAGGATGAGGATGAAGAAGTAGGATGAAAATAAGATTAATTCCAAGCTGGCAAAAAGTGTATCTGCAGAGCTCCTCTAAGTGTATCTGCAGAGCTCCTCTAAGTGTATCTGCAGAGCTCCTCTAAGTGTATCTGCAGAATAGAGGAACTCTGCACATACACTTTTTGCCGGCTTGGAATTATTCTTATTTTCATCCTACTTCTTCTTCTTCTTCTTCATCCTCATCCTCATCCTCTTCTTCTTCTTCTGAGGATGAGGATGAAGAAGAAGAAGAAGAAGTAGGATGAAAATAAGAATTCCAAACCGGCAAAAAGTGTATGTGCAGAGTTCCTCTATTTCTGACAGTTCTCTGACAGCTTCTTCACATGTACAGCGGTTGAAACATCTGTATCCTAAATGGAAACTAATAGATACAATGTTTCAACCGCTGTACATGTGTTCCTTCTGTCAGAGAACTGTCAGAAATAGCGGAGCTCTCTGCAGGGACACTTTTGCCGGCTGATCGGGAAAAATCCGATTCGCGCACCCGAAGTAGGCAAATATTCGGATTCGCCGCGAATCGAATTTTTCCTGAAATTCGTATCGAATTCCGGTTCGCCTGGTTCGATTCGCTCATCTCTAGTCATCAGCATAGAAATGATATTGGAAGCCGTGGGAGACTATCAACTGACCAAGAGAGGAAGTGTAGGTTGATTATAGGAGAGGTCCAAGAACAGAACCTTTAGGGACCCCAATGGAGAAAGAAAGAGAACAGAAGAAACTGAGATTGTAAGTGATTCTGAATGTGCAGTGATGTAGGATGAGAACCAGCAAATACAGTCACGGAGACCAATGGAGTGAAGATTTTTGAGGAGGAGGGGGTGGTCCACTGTGTCAACAGCAGCAGAGAGTTCCAGGAGTAGGAGTACAGAATAGTGTCCATTGGTTTTAGCCATCAATAGATTGTGAGTTTAAGGAGAGCAGTTTCTGTGGAGTGTTGAGAGCAAAAGAAAGGCTGAAGGGGATTAAAAAGGTTATTTTCAATGAGATGGTCGCTCAGTCGGTTGTAGACTAGACACTCAAGGAGTTTGGAGGAAAAGGGGAGCAAGGAAATGGGATATAGGTTGTTAAGATTGGTGGGATCCAGTGAGAATTATTTAAGTATGGGGGTGACTAGTACACGTTTTAGAGATTTGGGGAAGATGCCAGAAGAGAGGGGGAGATTGAAGATGTGAGTTAGAGATTGTAGGGCAGAGCCAGAAGGTGATCATAGCATTTGCGAGGGAACAGGGTCCAGGGGGCAAATAAATAAAATTGTCTAATGGAAGTCAATAGAGAATTGAAAATAGTAACACACCCTTCTATCAAGCACTTAAATCAACCCAGACTTCTAGACTCGATCACTGATCAGCTTCCCCTGTATGAGGTATCAAAGTGTGGAACTAACAAAATGTTTCCACAAATGGTCTGTCTATCTTATACCAAGATGGAAACAGCCCAGAGAACCGCCGAAGCTACAGCTCCCACTTGCAGGATCATTTGAATTTCTGTTTTTAAGAATGGCTATAATACTGTTTATGGCATCTCACCTTTCCCCTAAAGGAGATTCAATATATAAATACAATTAATTGAAACAGGTTTTTCTCTTTGTTGATATATAGCCTAGTCATCACCATCCACATCAAAATTCTATTTTATGTATTGTGTCTATGTTTTTTTCTTTGATGTACTATGTTTAATACATTTTTATTTTTTTATATAAGATCTTGTTTTTTATGGCTCTGCAAGTTTAAAAGTTTACCAACCTTGTCTATAGTAGTGCGGTTGAATGAGGGAAGTAATGAGTGTACCTGTGGACATGGAGTGATAATTGGGGAAGATGTTTGTACAGCAAAGACCTCAGCACAAATTGTATCAATCTTATTTTTTAAGTGATTGGCAATCTCCTGGGCAGTGATTAAGGTAGTGGGTGGAGGACGAAGTAGAGAGTTGAAGGTAGAGAAAAGTTGATGGGGACTGGATGGCAAGGTGTTAATGAGAGTGACAAAATAGGTCTGCTTGGCAGCTTGGAGGCAGGAATAGTATTTTTGAAGGGCAGATTTATATTGGTTGAAATCTTTTTGAGACGTAGTCCTGCACCACAGACTTTTGAGAGAGACCAGTCTGAGTTCTGCACGTGTGCTAGAAGCTGCCAAACAGCAGGAGTTGGACTGTGCTAACCTTGGTACCAACTCGATCAGGCAGTGAAAAATCAAATCCTTCCAAAAGACACAGAGATCGTCTGAATGCTGAGCTGGATTGGCTATCCAGTCTTCTACCTTTCCCTCCTGAAATAATTTCAAAACTAGATAAGCTTTCCATCCTTCTTCTGAGTTTAAGCTACTTATGGGTAAAAAGCTTCTTCCAAGTGGAATCTTTATCTTGAGTGATCTATAATCCATCTATAAATGGGAAAAGAAGCCCAGAAAGCTTGTTTGCCAACCACGAGAGTGGAAGGCAAATATTTGTGGTGAGTTTACACCATGTGGGGGAATTCTATGAAGCACTTTGTTTTCAGTCTACTGCACATGGTGAAATAGAAGATTTAATTTCATGCACTTTGGATCACTTTACCATATGTTTTCATGGACTTTTCATCACTTTTAATTTTATTTGAATTGTTTTTTTTTTGTCACAGTAATCACGGACACTTTATGAATTTGCGTTGTCACCATTAAGTTTATGGGTATTCACGACACAGTTTATTGTTGAATTTTATTGTATCTTATTATTGATTATTTATTTAGCGCCACTTTAGACACTTTATTATTTTGGTGTTTTACTTTTAAATGCATTTTTTGGTCTATACAGTATATAGTGGCAGCTTTTTCACACATAAGTTGCATTCGGTGAAATATAATAGGTGTTTATTATACTATCACATTTATTTAATACATTTGTTCAGGCGCTCAAGCATAGCTAAATTTTTTTCAGACTTATGGTGTTATCTGTTTTCCAAAATTGTAGGGATCGGGACATGATTCTATGTGTAGTGATGTGGGCAACTGTGTCTAGGACAGTTTACAGTGCACTATTGTAAACAGAAGTGGCTAGATTGGGGAATAGAGACAATGAAAGCATAATCAGTTTTTGGTTTTGGGTGGATATGAAACATCCAACATACCAGGGACACATAAAGACAATGAAAATATAATCACTTTTCAGTTTTGGGTGGATATTAAGCAGTCCACATACCAGGGATACTAAGAGACAATGAAAACATAATCAGTTTAAATATGCTTAAAGTGTTACTAAACCCAGGACCCTGCATTTACTATATCTGGTCTCCCACAGTACACACAACATGGAAATGTTTTATTTTAGTAAATATAAACTGCTAAATACCTTTTCTCATCAGCAGTTAGAGCCGTCTTGTGACTTCTATCAGTGTCCAGCCGTAGGAGGTAATTTCATTCTGCTCTGGGAGGATGCAGGACTGCTGACCCTTTGTCTGGACAGTGCTGATTGGCCCTGTACTGATCACATGCACTCTCCCAAGAAAAAAAAAGTGACTCCCATTAAGATCTGTGTATAACATTTCCAAGCTGGAGCTGAAGGGAGCTTTAAAGGCTTAGAGAAAGCTGCTTGAAGCTTTGCAAAGGCTTGCTGTTCACACTGTTCTTATACAAGCTGAAGCTGTTGTGGGATGCCTAATTATAAGTAAAACATCATATTTTCGTGAAGCTACTTGTTTATAAAAATGATACCCGATTTTTTAAAATATATGGTAACATACCATTTAGTTCCTATTCACACTTCAATGTTTTTTAAAACAGTTCTAAATCCTTAAGGTTTTTCACCTTAATGCATTCTATGCATTAAGGTGAAAAATCTTCTGTGCTGCAGGATGCCCCCCAGCTCCCCCCTTATTCTTACCTGAGCCCAATATGATCCAGCGATGTGCACCAGAGCAGCAGCTCTATCCGCTGTCTCCCTCCTCCCTGGGTAGATTCATAGCAGTGGGAGACATTTGCTGCTGTCAGTTAAATGCTGTGATGAACCAGCGGGGGATGAGGCCGAGCCACCCGCTCTGTGCCATGGACGCAGACAGGGTGGCTCGGAGCTTTCCATGGGGGCACCCGCTAAAGAGGAGGAGCCAGGAGTGCCGGCGGGGGACCCCAGAAGAGGAGGATCTGGGCTGTACTGTGCAACACCATTGCAGAGTGTCGGTAAGTATATACAGTTGCAAGAAAAAGTATGTGAACCCCTTGGGATTACGTGGAGTTTTGCATGAATTGGGCATAAAATGTGCTCTGAACGTCATCTAAGTCACAACAATAGAAGAACACAGTCTGCTGAACATAATACTACACAAACCTTAGATGTTGCCATGGTTTAATTGCACATAACATGTAAACATTCACAGTGCAGGGAGGAAAAAGTATGTGAGGCCCTAGCTTAATGACTTCTCCCAGAGCTAATTGGAGCCAGGAGTGAGCCAACCTTGACTCCAATCAGTGTGATGATATTGGATGTGTTGCTGACAGCTGTCCTGCCCTTAAAAAACACACACTTGTTTTGGGTTTACTGGTTTCAAGAAGCACTGTCTGATGTGAACCATGCCTCGCAGAAAAGAGCTCTCAGAAGACCTACGATCAAGAATTGTTGACTTGCATGAAGCTGGAAAGGGTTACAAAAGTATCTCCAAAAGCCTTGATGTTCATGTGTCCACGGTAAGACAGACTGTCTACAAATGGAGAAAGTTTAGCACTGTTGCTACTCTCCCTAGGCGCGGTCGTCCTGTAAAAATGACTGCAAGAGCACAGCGCAGAATGCTGCATGAGGTAAAGAAGAATCCCAGAGTGTCAGCTAAAGACCTACAGAAATCTCTGGCACATGCTAACATTTTTGTTGACACATCTACAATAAGGAAAACATGAAACAAGAATGGAGTACATGGGAGGACACCACGGAGGAAGCCATTGCTGTCCAAAAAGAATATTGCAGCACGTTTGAAGTTTGCAAAAGAGCACCTGGATGTTCCACAGCACTACTGGCAAAATATACTGTGGACAGATGAAACCAAGATTGAGTTGTTTGGGAGGAACACACAACACTATGTGTGGAGAAAAAAAGGCACAGCACACCAACATCAAAACCTCATCCCCACTGTAAAACATGGCGGAGGGAGCATCATGGTTTGGGGCTGCTTTGCTGCCTCAGGGCCTGGACGGATTGTTGTCATTGATGGGAAAATGAATTCCAGAGTTTATCAAGACATTTTGCAGGAAAACGTACGACCATCTGTCCGCCAACTGAAGCTCCGCAGAGGATGGGTGATGCAACAGGACAATGACCCAAAGCATACAAGTCATTCAACAAAACAATGGCTGCAACAGCACAGAATACGCCTTCTGGAGTGGCCCAGTCAGAGTCCTGACCTCAACCCGACTGAAATGCTGTGGCATGACTTTGAGAGCGATTCACACCAAACATCCCAAGAATATTGCTACACTGAAACAGTTTTGTGAAGAGGAGTGGTCCAAAATGACCCCAGATCGTTGTGCAGGTCTGATCTGCAACTACAGGAAACGTTTGGTTGAGGTTATTGCTGCCAAAGGAGGGTCAACAAGTTATTAAGTCCAAAGGTTCACATACTTTTTCCTCCCTGCACTGTGAATGTTTACATGTTATGTGCAATTAAACCATGGCAACATCTAATTTTGTGTAGTATTATGTTCAGCAGACTGTGTTCTTCTATTGTTGTGACTTAGATGATGTTCAGAGCACATTTTATGCCCAATTCATGCAAAACTCCACGTAATCCCAAGGGGTTCACATACTTTTTCTTGCAACTGTACATGTTTATTATTTTAGTAAAAAAAAGGTCCCTTTAAACATGTTTCCTTATACCTGACAAGGCCTATTTTGGTTTTGTGCTGCCCTAGGCAAGATTAAAATCGGGCACCCCCCCGCATCTAAATTTGCCCCACCTTTTATCTGCAAACCCCACCCCTTCCTCTTTAGGCTCCACCTCTTCCTATTAGAGCTCCGCCTGCTGACAATGATGGGGCGCTATTCCTCCCAGTGACACCAATGATGGGGTACGATTCCTCCCACTGACACTAATGATGGGGCACTATTCATTCCACTGACACTAATGATGGGGCACTATTCCTCCACTGACACTAATGATGGGGAACTATTCATCCCACTGGCACCAATGATGGGGCACTATTCCTCCCACTGACACCAATGATGGTGACCCATCATTAGTGTCAGTGTGTGAGGAATATTGCCCTATCATTGGTATCAGAGGGAGGAATAGTGCCCCATCATTGGTATCAGTGGGAGGAATAGTGCCCCATCATTGGTATCAGTGGGAGAAATCGTGCCCCATCATTGGTGTCAGTGGGAGGAAAAGTGCCCCCTCATTGGTGTCATTTACACCAATGAAGGGGCACTATTCCTCCCACACTGATACCAATGATGGGGCACTATTACTCCCACTGATACCAATGATGGGGCACTATTACTCCCACTGACACCAATTATACTTACATCGCTGCTCCAGCCCAGGCTCCCTCCTTCAGACACAGACACTTATCAATCAGCTGTCTTCCTTCTCCAGCCGCTCTCCCCCTCTTCACCAGCTCCAGCTGCTCCCTCACTCGATCTTCAATCTTCGCGCTGCCGCTCAGCTCCTCTCCAAGCTCTGCTTCCTCGCCTGTGATTGGCCACCTGTGTGCCTTTTCTGAGCTACAGATCTGGCAGCCAATCACCGGCAAGGAGGCGAAGCTTGCAGAGGGAGGGACAGGCTGCCATAGGCTGCCCAGTGATCCCAGGGGTGTGGCCAGATTAGAGGGGCGGATTGTCATCCCACCCACATCGCAATCAAGATCCAGGAAGATGAAGACACCAGACGGACACCCTCTGCACCCCTCCTCCAGCAGTGCCTTGTGGACCGGATCGACGTGGGACACAAAGTCAGGTAAGACACAGCAGCTCCTGTCCCTTTCCCACGGTAGTGTCCCTTCCACGGGGAAAGGGGGGGCGGCACTGCACAGGGACAGGTGAGGGGCAGTGGGACAGGATTAGCTCAGAGGGACAGGTAGGGGGCAGCGTGATGGGGGGGCATGGGACAGGATCAGGGCAGCGGGACAGGAGAAGCGCAGTGGGACAGGAGAAGCGCAGAAGGATAGGTGAGGGGAAGTGGGACAGGAGGAGTGCAGAGGGACAGGTGGGGGGCAGAGTGACAGGGGTCATGGGACATGATCGAGGCAGCGGGACAGGAGGAGTGCAAAGGGACAGGATCAGGGCAGTGGGATATGAGGAGCGCAAAGGGACAGGTGAGGGGCAGTGGGAAATGAGGAGCGCAAAGGGACAGGTGAGGGGCAGTGGGACATGAGGAGCGGAAAGGGACAGGTGAGGGGCAGTGGGACATGAGGAGCGGAAAGGGACAGGTGAGGGGCAGTGGGACAGGAGGAGCACAGAGGGACAGGTGAGGGGCAGTGGGACAGGAGGAGCGTAGAGGGACAGATGGGGAGCAGCGTGACAGGGGGGTATGGGACAGGATCGGGGCAGTGGGACAGGAGTAGCGCAGTGGGACAGGTGAGGGGCAGTGGGACAGGAGGAGCGCAGTGGGACAAGTGAGGGGCAGTGGGACAGGTGAGGGGCAGTGGGACAGGAGGAGCGCAGTGGGACAGGATCGGGGCAGTGGGACAGGAGGAGCGCAGTGGAACAGGTGAGGGGCAGTGGGACAGGAGGAGATTAGTGGGACAGGTGAGGGGCAGTGGGACAGGTGAGGGGCAGTGGGACAAGTGAGGGGCAGTGGGACAGGTAAGGGACAGTGGGACAGGAGGAGCGCAGTGGGGCAGGTGAGGGGCAGTGGGACAGGAGGAGTGTAGTGGGACAGGTGAGGGCCAGTGGGACAGGAGGAGCGCAGTGGGACAGGTGAGGGGCAGATGGACAGGAGGAGCGCAGGAGTGGGGATGCACCAGTCCTCCAAGAACTTACCTGTCCAGCAGGGGCTCCTCCAAATGGTGTCCCTTCTCCCCCAGGTTCTCCAGCGGCGGCTGCAAAAGAGCCGGCAGGCTCCACCCCCCTGACCTCATCCTCTTCTGCTTCCTCGTTCTGGCCTTCCTGCACATCCCGGGCCCAGCACACTGACAGCGGGCCCCGCCCCTCACGCACTCCGGGCGCACACCGGGGATCCGCCCACCACTCTGCTCTCTTCTGCAGCCGGTGACATGCGCAGATGCGTTAGTGGGACAGATCTTCATGGGGGGACAGATCTTGTCGCTACACCGGTCCCTCAGCCATGGCGGCCCTACCCCTGTCCCTTTCCCACGGAAGTGTCCCTTCTGTGGGAAAGGGGGGGGCGGCACTGCCACCGTGCCGCCCCCCTGAAAAGTGCCGCCCTAGGCAACTGCCTAGTTTGCCTCGCGGCAAATACACCCCTGTGTGCAGTTCTTGGCTTTCATAAAAGTTTTACAAAAGACAGCTGCCTTCTGCAATTTTTTAATTATTTTCTGCAATGTTGCAATGTTGTAGTCTGATGAAAGGGAGAAATGAGGTTGAGAAAATGCTTTCTTCTGTCTGGACCAGACTGATGACATCATCTCAGCCTAAGAAAAGTCAATTAATTGGAGCTCAAGGACTGTTTTTTTTTTAAATTCTATTGTTAGTGTACATTTGACATGTCAGAAATGTATTAATGCAAATATGTATAGTTACTGAAAGGCCTTAAATGACAAACATTAAAAGAAGGTAAAAAGTGTTCAGTATTTGTGCAAATAATATGTACATTGAAATAATATCAAACAGTCAGAAGGACAGTAAAATTTACTTCTTCACATTCACACACACATACTCCAAGCACTTATTATGTTGTGTTCCATTCCATTTCCCAGAATGCTTCTTAGCTATGTTAATAAAGTCTTTATTGTGTCTGCTTATAAAAGTTGCCACCATTCCCATTAGAAAGACTCTGTTTATTCATCAAACATTTACTGACAGTGACTGCTGGGAGCAGCTTCCCATTTCTACTCCATTACACATTTGTGGCATAAAGTACATTAATTATAGATATATTACAATATTCAACTCATTGAGGAAAAATTAGATGATCAAGGCTCATTTTCTTTGACAATAAGCAAGTTAATGAAAATACTAATTACCTGATGATAAAGTGGAGCCTTCAGGATGGAATGCTTAGCATCTGTAGAACTGTCTGCTGCATACATCCTACTAAATGAAATACACTAATGCTAATACAGTAATGCATAGGTCATCTAATGACCATTAGATCTAGATCTGGATCACGTGTCATTTTTTTGATATGATCTTTATAATAGGTTCACTATAGAAAGTGACAAGCGAACAAGTATAGCAACAGCTTGATATGTTTTGTAGAAATACTTAATTCAATATAGCTTTCTATATGTGACTCAGCTATGAGCACATTAAAAGCTGAAGTTTCTTTTTCTGTTTAATATTGAACAGCTCTGCTGTTTAGTGATAAAATCTGAATTACAAATATGATTTTATCATTACACCAGTACCAGTAGAAGTCTTCAACTTTTGTCTATGGTTTTAAAAGCACAAAGGCTGTCTTACTTGTTTAAACCAATGGCTGCAGTGTCAACAGTACCTTTAGCGGATTATCAAAATGAAATTAGGCTCAAAATATATCTCATTTGTAGCAGAAAATGTTTCAGTATTGCAAGTATTTTTATATTGATAAAGGATTAAGAGATTTTGATTTCTCTGAAATCTCAGCAAATATCAGTAGATTTTGGCAAACCTTTTTATTTGGTGCAATGCTTTGTAGTCAATTATGAAGGTGAAATTAATGTGGTTGTAATGGGCTGTAAATGGCTCCTGAGAGTTTTGGAAGATCCTGTTAACTAAGTTGGGGATGTACTTGTACTAAAAAACAGCCTATCCTTAGCCTCATCATTTATTTTTTTACAGAATGAAAAAACAGACAGTGAAAAAGTGAAATAAGAATTTTAAAGTAACAATGCACAAATAATCAAAAACACACAAAAAAAAAAACACTAATAGGAAGAACAATAAATTAAATAAATTAAATTACCCTAAATACATGAAAAATACACCGTCTAAATAAAAAAGTAAATATTTCTTTCCAAAATAAAATTCTTTTAAACAGCTCATTGGGCAATATTATTCATTCTGTTTAGGAAAAATTTTGTGAACAGAAAAATCACAAATTTTTGCAGCACAATGTATTTCTTCAAGATAACTAATCCCTAACATTGATGCAAACTGGATTAATCTATAATTATTCTATACTCTGATTATTTCTTGTACACATGGGAACCCCATGGCCTTTTTCTTCTGGGTTTACCTTTGCAATCTATAGACAACCCCCATCTAGATTAAGACCCCTTTCCCACGGACATTCCGATCGGGTCTGCCTGCCCGTTTTTCAGGTGGACCCAATCGGAACCTCTATTCTCCTCTATGGAACTGCTGCTGTAAATGGACCGAATACAATCTGATCCACCAAAAAGAGATAGATGGGGATCCATTCCCCTTCCATCTATTGGATCGGTCTGGATGCCGGTCAGATGGAATGCTGAGCAAGCGGATCCAATGATGGGTCTACCCTGTGTGAAAGGGGCCATAGGATCTGGTATGGATGTTGAGGGGAATCCCAGCTGCTTTGTTTTCAAACAGACTAAAGTGGCTGGGAAATGTTGATTCAGGGTTGGCAATTTACATTTTTTTCCTAGTAAATGTCACTTTTGTTGTAGTACATCATACAGATTTACAGACAGGTTTAAGGCATCCCCCAAGCATGTTATTTAATGGGATTATGTATTTTTAATGTTGCCTTTTAAGCTTTGTTAATAAAAAAAATCTCCCTTCTGAACAGTTTTTAAAACAAACAAAAAAGTTGCATTAGTGCATATCTCCCAGGGCTGTGCCCATATCTCCCTTGTTTAACTTGGGGCATAAGGGCATTCATTTCTGCTTTATTAAATGCCCCTGGAAGTGCTTAGCTACTCATGTTCTTTGCCCATTAGCTTTGTTCTTGCCCATTAGCTTTGACAAAGAAGAAAATTGTTTTTCAAGATTTGCCTCCCATTGACTTTGATTGGGTTCATGTCAAAGTTACATGATGGTGGAAACCTAAAAACTATATCTAGTCTAAATAAATATACGGAAGCTGCTAGCATCCAATCATTTACCCAAATAATAAAATATATTAAAATAAGGAAGTGATGCAGCGCTACTCTGATATTAATATTGATATTTTTGATTGATTATATTTTTTATTCTTACATGTTTATGCATGTTTTGCACTTTTCATGCGTTTCCTTGAATTTTAATCTTGGACATATCACTATTGAGTCCGATTTGGGCTACGTTTATATATTTCTTTGTTGATTTGTTTTACACCATCACTTTGGATTCTAATTTTGATGTATGCACAATTATACCATACAATTAGTATTGGTTAAATCTTTACCATCTTTTGAGTGGTTCAACATTCACTGTGTACACATTGGATCCATTTAGGATCAGTTCACTTATTATAGATCCCTGGAGGATCAGGTCACTGTTTGTGTGGTTGTTTCACATTGTGTCACCTGCATATTTTTTTCATTTATATGTTCATTTATATAGTATCAATATCAATATTAATATCAGAGTAGTGCTGCATCACTTCCTTATTTTAGTGTTAAAGTTACAGTTTGCAAATTTGTGGATGAATTCAGCGAACCTTCCCTCCAATCAAACCCTGGCCGATCCATTCATCATTACTCTGTATCCATTTACTTTTTGAAAGAAAGGTTATAGACTATGGTGGTTATTTCATCAGATGTTTGGCAGCACTGAGAGGTTAACATTCCTCTAATGCCTTTGTGTTTTGGTTTGCCTATATCCTCTAATTTCCTGCTACAACATAGCAAAACTACAAAGCGAAACAAAAAAGAGAAGCGCACAAACCTTGCGCATTACCTCAGTAAACAAAAATTTATTAATAAGAAAGGTACTCACAAACAGCGAATAAAATCAGGCAAAACACAGATAAAACATGATAAAAAATATGTACATTTATCTGTGTTTTATCTGTGTTTTGATGGTTTGACAATTAGATATTACACTTTGTTGACACCTTGGCCCCTCCTCCCAACCTGTGACTGCCCAACTCAGAGGGGAGGGTCAATATTTCAGTCCTGGGACATAAATGGGAGCGATCACTCTCAGTCCAGTCAGCTCTGATGAAGAAGGTTTGGCCTTCGAAACGCGTCAGCTGAACTGAGTGTCTACCCCCACGATGGGACTCGCGCTGGCTCCTTATCTTTGAAGTCCCTGTGAGGACTTACATGCCTGATTTTATTCGCTGTTTGTAAGTACCTTTCTTATTAATACATTTTTGTTTACTGAGGTAATGCGCAAGGTTTGTGCGCTTCTCGTTTTTGTTTCGCTTTGTAGTGTTGGTCGGGCTTCCCCAGCCTTGTTTGGAGCTGCACAACCTTTGATGCATTGGTGGTCGCTTTTTTCCAGTTCTGGTTCCATCTATTTGCCACCCGCCTGGGTCCTAAAGTGCAGAAGAAATTGTGTTTGGACAACATAGCAAAACCCATACTTTTATATTTATTGGCATGTGCTCAAATGGGCCCTAAACAGTATGTGTTATATACAGCTGTGGTAGGAAGATTAGTTTCTAATTTGAATGGTTTTGTGTACTCTGTAAAGGATTGCGTAAAAAGTCAGAACTTTACACATATGGGAAAGTATTTGGACAGAATATTCAGGAAAATGTATTCCTAATAACTATCACTTCCCTACAATGTATGCATGATCATACTGTGGTTTTAGAAATTATCATAGATGCACTGAAAACATAGGACAGATGTATACCCTGTTTGTAGTATTGGCAGTTTACAGGTTTGAATGGGCTGTGTATCTGTGGGAAATGCAGGGTAAATGCCTGTGACCCTGCTATGGCACCATACAGTTTCATGCGCTCAAAAAAAGGCTGCATTTTCCAATACATGGGGGTGTCAATGTGCCATTAAGAATGGCACCCCCTACTTCTGCAAAAGAGCAGCATGTTTTGCCTGCAGGTCAGGGACTGTGTGCAATTTACACACATAGCCAGACCTATCATGATGGTGGAAACCTAAAAACTATATCTAGTCTAAATAAATATACGGAAGCTGCTAGCATCCAATCATTTACCCAAATAATAAAATATATTAAAATAAGGAAGTGATGCAGCGCTACTCTGATATTAATATTGATATTTTTGATTGATTATATTTTTTATTCTTACATGTTTATGCATGTTTTGCACTTTTCATGCGTTTCCTTGAATTTTAATCTTGGACATATCACTATTTAGTCCGATTTGGGCTACGTTTATATATTTCTTTGTTGATTTGTTTTACACCATCACTTTGGATTCTAATTTTGATGTATGCACAATTATACCATACAATTAGTATTGGTTAAATCTTTACCATCTTTTGAGTGGTTCAACATTCACTGTGTACACATTGGATCCATTTAGGATCAGTTCACTTATTATAGATCCCTGGAGGATCAGGTCACTGTTTGTGTGGTTGTTGCACATTGTGTCACCTGCATATTTTTTTCATTTATATGTTCATTTATATAGTATCAATATCAATATTAATATCAGAGTAGTGCTGCATCACTTCCTTATTTTAGTGTTAAAGTTACAGTTTGCAAATTTGTGGATGAATTCAGCGAACCTTCCCTCCAATCAAACCCTGGCCGATCCATTCATCATTACTCTGTATCCATTTACTTTTTGAAAGAAAGGTTATAGACTATGGTGGTTATTTCATCAGATGTTTGGCAGCACTGAGAGGTTAACATTCCTCTAATGCCTTTGTGTTTTGGTTTGCCTATATCCTCTAATTTCCTGCTACAACATAGCAAAACTACAAAGCGAAACAAAAAAGAGAAGCGCACAAACCTTGCGCATTACCTCAGTAAACAAAAATTTATTAATAAGAAAGGTACTCACAAACAGCGAATAAAATCAGGCAAAACACAGATAAAACATGATAAAAAATATGTACATTTATCTGTGTTTTATCTGTGTTTTGATGGTTTGACAATTAGATATTACACTTTGTTGACACCTTGGCCCCTCCTCCCAACCTGTGACTGCCCAACTCAGAGGGGAGGGTCAATATTTCAGTCCTGGGACATAAATGGGAGCGATCACTCTCAGTCCAGTCAGCTCTGATGAAGAAGGTTTGGCCTTCGAAACGCGTCAGCTGAACTGAGTGTCTACCCCCACGATGGGACTCGCGCTGGCTCCTTATCTTTGAAGTCCCTGTGAGGACTTACATGCCTGATTTTATTCGCTGTTTGTAAGTACCTTTCTTATTAATACATTTTTGTTTACTGAGGTAATGCGCAAGGTTTGTGCGCTTCTCGTTTTTGTTTCGCTTTGTAGTGTTGGTCGGGCTTCCCCAGCCTTGTTTGGAGCTGCACAACCTTTGATGCATTGGTGGTCGCTTTTTTCCAGTTCTGGTTCCATCTATTTGCCACCCGCCTGGGTCCTAAAGTGCAGAAGAAATTGTGTTTGGACAACATAGCAAAACCCATACTTTTATATTTATTGGCATGTGCTCAAATGGGCCCTAAACAGTATGTGTTATATACAGCTGTGGTAGGAAGATTAGTTTCTAATTTGAATGGTTTTGTGTACTCTGTAAAGGATTGCGTAAAAAGTCAGAACTTTACACATATGGGAAAGTATTTGGACAGAATATTCAGGAAAATGTATTCCTAATAACTATCACTTCCCTACAATGTATGCATGATCATACTGTGGTTTTAGAAATTATCATAGATGCACTGAAAACATAGGACAGATGTATACCCTGTTTGTAGTATTGGCAGTTTACAGGTTTGAATGGGCTGTGTATCTGTGGGAAATGCAGGGTAAATGCCTGTGACCCTGCTATGGCACCATACAGTTTCATGCGCTCAAAAAAAGGCTGCATTTTCCAATACATGGGGGTGTCAATGTGCCATTAAGAATGGCACCCCCTACTTCTGCAAAAGAGCAGCATGTTTTGCCTGCAGGTCAGGGACTGTGTGCAATTTACACACATAGCCAGACCTATCATGATGGTGGAAACCTAAAAACTATATCTAGTCTAAATAAATATACGGAAGCTGCTAGCATCCAATCATTTACCCAAATAATAAAATATATTAAAATAAGGAAGTGATGCAGCGCTACTCTGATATTAATATTGATATTTTTGATTGATTATATTTTTTATTCTTACATGTTTATGCATGTTTTGCACTTTTCATGCGTTTCCTTGAATTTTAATCTTGGACATATCACTATTTAGTCCGATTTGGGCTACGTTTATATATTTCTTTGTTGATTTGTTTTACACCATCACTTTGGATTCTAATTTTGATGTATGCACAATTATACCATACAATTAGTATTGGTTAAATCTTTACCATCTTTTGAGTGGTTCAACATTCACTGTGTACACATTGGATCCATTTAGGATCAGTTCACTTATTATAGATCCCTGGAGGATCAGGTCACTGTTTGTGTGGTTGTTGCACATTGTGTCACCTGCATATTTTTTTCATTTATATGTTCATTTATATAGTATCAATATCAATATTAATATCAGAGTAGTGCTGCATCACTTCCTTATTTTAGTGTTAAAGTTACAGTTTGCAAATTTGTGGATGAATTCAGCGAACCTTCCCTCCAATCAAACCCTGGCCGATCCATTCATCATTACTCTGTATCCATTTACTTTTTGAAAGAAAGGTTATAGACTATGGTGGTTATTTCATCAGATGTTTGGCAGCACTGAGAGGTTAACATTCCTCTAATGCCTTTGTGTTTTGGTTTGCCTATATCCTCTAATTTCCTGCTACAACATAGCAAAACTACAAAGCGAAACAAAAAAGAGAAGCGCACAAACCTTGCGCATTACCTCAGTAAACAAAAATTTATTAATAAGAAAGGTACTCACAAACAGCGAATAAAATCAGGCAAAACACAGATAAAACATGATAAAAAATATGTACATTTATCTGTGTTTTATCTGTGTTTTGATGGTTTGACAATTAGATATTACACTTTGTTGACACCTTGGCCCCTCCTCCCAACCTGTGACTGCCCAACTCAGAGGGGAGGGTCAATATTTCAGTCCTGGGACATAAATGGGAGCGATCACTCTCAGTCCAGTCAGCTCTGATGAAGAAGGTTTGGCCTTCGAAACGCGTCAGCTGAACTGAGTGTCTACCCCCACGATGGGACTCGCGCTGGCTCCTTATCTTTGAAGTCCCTGTGAGGACTTACATGCCTGATTTTATTCGCTGTTTGTAAGTACCTTTCTTATTAATACATTTTTGTTTACTGAGGTAATGCGCAAGGTTTGTGCGCTTCTCGTTTTTGTTTCGCTTTGTAGTGTTGGTCGGGCTTCCCCAGCCTTGTTTGGAGCTGCACAACCTTTGATGCATTGGTGGTCGCTTTTTTCCAGTTCTGGTTCCATCTATTTGCCACCCGCCTGGGTCCTAAAGTGCAGAAGAAATTGTGTTTGGACAACATAGCAAAACCCATACTTTCATATTTATTGGCATGTGCTCAAATGGGCCCTAAACAGTATGTGTTATATACAGCTGTGGTAGGAAGATTAGTTTCTAATTTGAATGGTTTTGTGTACTCTGTAAAGGATTGCGTAAAAAGTCAGAACTTTACACATATGGGAAAGTATTTGGACAGAATATTCAGGAAAATGTCTTCCTAATAACTATCACTTCCCTACAATGTATGCATGATCATACTGTGGTTTTAGAAATTATCATAGATGCACTGAAAACATAGGACAGATGTATACCCTGTTTGTAGTATTGGCAGTTTACAGGTTTGAATGGGCTGTGTATCTGTGGGAAATGCAGGGTAAATGCCTGTGACCCTGCTATGGCACCATACAGTTTCATGCGCTCAAAAAAAGGCTGCATTTTCCAATACATGGGGGTGTCAATGTGCCATTAAGAATGGCACCCCCTACTTCTGCAAAAGAGCAGCATGTTTTGCCTGCAGGTCAGGGACTGTGTGCAATTTACACACATAGCCAGACCTATCATGATGTGAACCTAGACTTGTAAACTGTAAATGTAATAATGTAGAGCCTCAATTGTCACAAATATGATCTGTGCTGCCTTATAATCACCAGGATTCGCACTATATTGTTTACTGCGGTACCACAAAATAGTTTTTAAGACAAATTATACATGATAACAAATTGGTACTATATGCAATTTAAATAAATATGATCAATATAACACTTTTTGGTGCAATTTGCCAGGATGATTAGAATTGCACAGTATTTCTATATATATATATTTTTTTTTTAAACTGTGGCTGGACCTTGGATTTATTTTAAAGACCAAAATCATTTTCTGTATATATGAATTCTCATACTATAAACTGCGGTTTTGATAGTAAATGCACACAACTGGAAACATTTGTATTCAGGCTGAACACTGGCTGAATATAGATGTCCTTTTATTGTTACCGCTGCTTCGTTTGCGGCTCCCCCGATTCTCCACCTCTGGGCTGGAGAATCTGGAGGGAGAACTTTCACACAGATCGCCAGTTAAGGGCTGACATCGCTCCTTCATACACTGGCCGTTTCTGACAGATTCTCTGTGTGCTGAGATGATCAGCAGGGAACATGTTCTCCGCTGATCATCTCTGTTTCCTAAACCACTAATGATCTGAGATCAGCAATGATCCTCAGGATTGCCACTGATCTCAGTTTCACAAAAGCACAACGTAATCATCAGTTTAAAGGTGATGTTTGGCCATCCATAAGGTCAGTTACAATTTTCTTTTTTTTTTTTTACTAGCTTTTTTGTTTACATTATAGCATTTTACATAGTTTACTTAGTTTAGAATTGTTTTGGTTTGATAGGTCTAAACAATTTCACAAGAAATAATGGCCATAATGTCAAAATATTTAATAAAAATTGTGTCTTTCATTCATTCTCTTGTATATTTATGAAAAATAGTGCTTAGTCAAACCCCTCTCTCCTGCATCAGCTTTTTTAAGTGTTTCAGCCTTAGAAGATTCATTGTAGAATTTTAATAACTTTGATTGCTAATTTGCATAGCCAACTTCTTTTCATATAAAATAATAAGATTCAGCACAAAATGCAAAATGTACACCTCTGAACTGTGTAATTATTATTGATGTAGTCTATTGATTTGAAACATAACTTTCATCTGGGAAAGTGGAGTTATTTCCTTTCTCTACAATTCAGACTCTTTGGAATTCCCATGAGTATATCACTTCATTTCTGTGAGTCGTTTTGACTCCTGAGAGCAACCTCATACCATCATGCAACATAAGAGCTTTACTTTCTCTAAATGCAAAGAGTCTGGAATCAAGAATTTTTCCAACTTCAAATAGTAGTACAATAATAAAATAAAATAATATCCATACATTCTGCATATGGTGGACATATATTTATTTTCTACTCAGCTAACATGGCGCTAATATATAATTGCTGTTAACTAATCAGCCACTCCTACAGTGTTCAATTAAATTCTTACATGATCCTTATCAAATTAGAGAAGGTACTTTGCTGTTCTCTGGAAGCTACAGCAGCGCACAAATTTGTTAATGTTAGGCAATAATAAAAGCAAATGTTCCTCCTTTGACATTAAAGCTTTGCTCTGCATGTTTTTTTTTCCAACACTTTACACATTTCATATAACAAGAAGACTGAAACTGAAATAAGGTTTCCAAAGTCTAACCATTCTAACCACAAACAGGGGAGTCTTGTAGGATAACCTAGGTCATTATTTGGCTTGGGTGGGTTTTATGAAGAGAAGATTCTGGGTTTGATTTTTTTGAACTGGGAAAGTCAAGGTGTTTTTTACAAATTGTTCAGTAAAATGCAGACAGTTGGCAAACCTGTTGGTGTCATTTACAACAATGATAACCTCTATCATGGTTGTCAATTGCCACAATGAAAACCCTAAGATTGATGTGTCCACAATCATAAACCTCAGCTTTGGAGTCAGTGGCCTCAATGACAGCCCTCAGCATATGTCAGCATCAGCAAAAAAACCGAACATGTGCCAGCCTAGCAATAACCCCCAACATGTGTCAGGGCTAGTCAAATTAACAATAGCCCTACGCATGTGTCAAGGCAAAACCCAGCAATAACCCTTACAACATGTATCAGGGCCAGGCAGGCCAGCAATAATCCCCAACATATGTTATAGCCAGCCATGCCCATCAATGATCCCTTACATTGGAGTTTAGTAGCTTTACTTACCTGAGCACCTACTCCCACAAAGCTTTCCCTCTCCCTCATTGATGCCAGGGACAGAGCTATGATTTACCTGTTCAACAGGGATGAGCTGACCATACCTGGGTTCAGTTTACTGAACTGTGCTGAAGTTCCAAACCTTAAAACCAATGGGTGCCAAATCTTTACAATAAGCTCTGGCCATCTTCAAGGCTAATAGACAACAAAGAGCATAGAGAGATGACCATTTTCCCAGGGAAATGTACCAATGCAATAACAATTTTTAAAAATACTAGTTGGTGGAGGAACGCTGATTTTAATGATGATTAAAATGAAACATTAAAAATGCCCAAACCATTTACAAATACATATTTGGGGAATTCCTTAAACAAGTATACAACATTCCACAGCAAAAAAAAAAATTGCAAAGAAACAAATCATTCAAATTGGTGATAGTAGAGCTCATGCGCGTGCCGCTGGAGCGGATGCTGTGATCACCGCTCCGCACCTCCCTGGCACTTTAGGGGGTACATACAGCACACCCTGACCCCGTTTTGCAATGGCCACTCACCCAAATGGCTTGAGGAGTAGGTGGGAGACCCCCAATGCCCACCCAGCTGGCTGGAAGATCGGTGGGCGGATCCTGCACTGCCGCATTGAAGAAAGGAGGAGGGGCAAGATGGTGGCTGGCGCTGGATCCCAGAGCTCCTCATCTTCAGAGGGGAAACTGCCTTTAACACAGCAGGCCCAGGTCTCCCCATCCACCCCTGGAACACACAGTGATTGCTCCCCAGGCTCCCAGGCTCATGTGAGTGTATTTTCTGTTCCTTCTGGGTCCATATCTGGCCCTACCAGGTCTCCCCCTTAGGCTGCGTCCCTGTCACCAGGCCAGGAATCACATACTTCCTCCCTAATTGATAGGGAAGTGGCAGAGATATTTAATAGCTCAGTGGCCAAGGTTCTGCTCCTGATGGTCAAGTTCTATCTTCTGCTCCTCCAGATGTGCTCCAGCACTACTCAGGGGATTCTTTTCTCATTGCAGGTGTTGCTGATTTGCTTCAGAGGGAATTAGAAAAATCTACCACTAAACTAACCTCTGACCTCAGGCAAGATTTTGGCAGAAGAGTTGACTTCTGCCAAAACTAGGGAATATGAAGGTTTGCTAGCTCAACACAAAAATAACCCAACCCTGCATCTGTTGCTCAAGGTGGAACACGCTCGACTAGAACGTAATCTTTGCCTCACTGCAAAAGCGGAAGAACAGCTACAATGGCTGAACCATACATTTTTCACATGGACAAACCTGGTTCTGTCTGAGCGTGTAAGCTTTCTCCTAAATACACTTATTCAGCCCTTCCTAAACTTCGGCTTTCAGGAGGTGAAATCTCACAGGATCCGCAGAAAATCCTTCAGGAATTTAATAATTTCTATACTTTATATAGCCAACCCCGGCCTGTTGAGCCCTCTTTGCTTCAAGATTTTTTGGGACCTTTCCAGCTTCCAAGCATTGCTGAACTAGGTAAGGTTCTTAAAATGCTGACATCACATATATCCGCTGGCCCCGACGACTTACCAAATGTTTACTATAAACTTTCTGGATGAAAATAAGGCTTATATTAGTGTTATCCCTAAGCCTAACAAGGACACCACATATATTCTTTTTTTTTAATCCAAGCAACTTTTATTGTCAAGATAATGAACAGAGTTTACAGAATCAACAATAGTATTACTGTACCAGCAGATTATGCATAGGTACCACAGATATTCTTAACTATAGACCTATCTCGCTAATTAACTGCAACCTGAAAATCAAAACATCTGGCCTTGCGCCTTAATTCTTTTTTAGCACAATATATGCACAAAGATCAATTGGGTTTTATATCTGGTCATCAAATGTTAGATCAAATCCGCAGGTCCATAGCTTTCTGCTGTCTGCTCTCGCTCGGGAACTGTTGCTCCTCTCTTTAGACCTTCATACAGCTTTTGATAGCTTAAAGCGGAGTTCCGCTCACTCTGTAAAAAAATAAAAGTCAGCAGCTACAAAAACTGTAGGTGCTGACTTTTAAGAAACAGCCACTCACCTGTCCCACGACCCTGCGTTTCCCCCGCCACAGCCCGTTTCACCGGCTGTCCTGTATTCCAGGATTCCGGCATCTTCAGTGTGGGCACCCGGCTGTGACAGCTTGCGGCTTCACAGGTGGGTGCCCACTGCGCATGCGTGAGTAGTGCTGTGCTTCTTGAATGGCCCCGTTGTCTTCTGGGACCTGTCACGTGTCCCACAAGACTTCGGGGAGGGAGGGTAGAAGGACAACTTCCGTTTACAATTGCCTAAGCAATCATAGCAGAAGTGGGAGAGGGTACCTGTCAAATTTGGGCACCCATTCCCCCCCCGCTCCCCAAAGGTGCCAATCTTTAATGGGGAGCGGGGGCCAATCTTTAAAGCGAAACTTCCCCTTTTGGGTGGAGCTTCACTTTAACCTGGGCTATTTGTTTACTATCTTGAAAGCTTTTGGATTTGGTCCTACGTTTCTTACTTTATTACAGTCCGTATACCACACACCCTCGGCTTTAGGTGTCCATTAGGGGTTACAGATCCCCCATATTTCCAATTCATCGCGGTACTAGACAAGGTTGTCCACTCTCCCCATTACTTTTTGCACCAACCATAGAACCCTTAGCTATGGCAATCCACTCTCACTCTGGTATTCACGGGGTCCACTGTGGTCCTCAGCTGGTTAAATGAACTTTATTTGCTAACAATGTTTTAATGTACATTTCCTCCCCTCTTACTACCATACCTAATCTACTATCTCTTCTGCACCGTTTCTCTGAACTCTCTGGGCTGTCTTCAAACTCTCACAAGACAACAGCCCTTAATGTTTCGTTGCCCTCTTCCATGGAACAACTTAGGAATATGTATGATTTTCAATGAACCACCAATTCCTTACCCTATTTAGGGATTCATTTGACCACTTCCATTGAGACTCTTTACCAAGCTAATTATCCTCTTCTTTTCAAATGCCTTAAAGAGGACCTCCGTCATTGGGATACTTACTCTGTTTCTTGGTTTGGCAGGATCAACTCTATTAAAATGACATTTTTGCCCCGACTATTATATTTTTTTAGGACCTTACTAATTCAGATTCCGAGACATGAGCTACGACATTTACAGACTGAGGTACTTCGTTTTGTTTGGAACAATAGAAGGCCCCAGATGAACCAAAAAAACGCTATCGCCTTGAAATTTTGTGGTGGGATTGGCCTCCCTAATCTCCATACATATTTCCAAGTCACTGAAATTGCGCAATTGGCCTATACTACCACTAAGGGATCTATTCCCCTTTGGGTTTCTATTGAAGCTCTTTCCTGTCATCCTTTGGTGCTCTACTTTGGCTCCCTAGTCGATCTCGCCCTCCTATATTATGTCCTACATTATCTTTCTCGTTGTCGGTCTGGGATAGGGAATGCAATCGCAAATCCCTAGCCTCCTTGCACACACCTTTAGACCCTGTATTCTGTAATCTTGAATTTATACTTGGCCTGGTCCAGCCTGTGTTCCAATGGTGGATTAATAAAGGGTTACTGAGGATAGGAGACTTCCTCCAGGGTGCCCGAATCTAACCTCTTCAATATTTTAAAGATAAATTGCAGATGCCTCCCATCAAAATTTTTAGATTGTATAAAATTGGCTCTTTTATCCACTTGAAAATTGCCTTATTGGATGAACCACTCATTCTTACCTCTTTCGAAATCTACTGTCAAGGTAACAATTTTTCTAGAGGATATATTTGTATGGTGTATGCCCTTTTCGCTGATCCGAGTTGTAAACTCCCCTATATGGACCAATGGGAACAGGACCTGAATATCAGTTATGATATATCAGACTAGAGAGATATAGCCTTAACATTCTCCAAAGTTTCTATCAACACCACCTTAATTGAAGCAAATTATAAAACATTATTGAGGTGGTACCTGGTCCCAACTCGGATTGTGAAAATGCATCCGCCTACTTCCCCAATGTGTTTTCGGTGTTGTGGCCAGATGGAGTCTATGTTTCACATCTGATGGCAATACCCAATAGTAACTAGATTTTGGATCCGCATATTTAATTTAATCTATACGGTGACGGGGGTGAATGTCCATAGGGCTCTGGAGGCGGCCCTCTTCCATAAATATCCTACTACAATACCAAAGAACTCCCTTAAACTGCTTACCTATATGCTGTTAGCAGCAAGAATTACTATAGATTGAACTTAGTGGTTGCTAAGATGCCACCAGCATACTTGATACTGTGCAGTTTGATACTGTGCAGCATTCAAAGCAGAAGTATTCATTAAATGTTCATGGTAATAAAACTAAAAATGAATAAATTGCTGTTGCAGAAGCAGCAGGATGTCCGCTGCTGGTGAACTTGCTTAATAGTTTGCCTGGTCTGTGAACATCAAACATTCAAATTTCATGTTGAAGCCTACGTTGGGCCGAGATCAAACCTCATCCCTAATGGTGAGCAGGTGACCACTTTACCCAACAGAGTGAGCAAGCACAAGTGTAGTGTAATGTGCCAGAACACATAGCAGTTCTGGCACTTTTTTTGGCGACAGCAGCAGGGACTATTTGGAGATCCTTGATGGGCCAATCAAACCCTACCAATTACTGTTAGATTTGCCCACAAATACCTAAAAGTGCCTAAAGCAGGCAACAATAAAAGTTAAATAGTCTGCTTTTGTTTGCCATTTTTCCCATTTTTACTGTCAATAACTTGATTAAATGTTTCCCAGAATCTTTGCTATGCTTGTGGATCAAAACACTGTACTTTTATTTTGGTGTGTGTTACTGGCAGGATCATCAGATTTAATTAAGGAGAAAAAAACTAAAAAACTCTAAAACTAATTCAGCCTCACATCCATTGTGCTGGTCAGATGCAATATATTAATTTTTTTCCTGTTGTTAGATATACTTTAAATAAGAATTGGATGTCATTTTCTTTTCTTAATTTTGATTAATCAGCTCCAATTTGCTATATATCCATTTTATGTTCTCTTATATTGGCTCACAATAAACCACACTTAGATAAAGAAAAACAACAACAAAGAAAACCATGTGAATGAAATATTTCTCTATGAATAAGCAGAATTTTCCTTCCCTATATAGCCAGTGTTAATTTGCCTTTTATATCAGATGTGCCATATCGATTTCTCCTGTGTATGTTTTCATTCTGAATAATTTAGAGGCACAATTTTTATTCCATTATGGTCAATAGCTAGAACAAATTTTGAGGATAATCAATTGCGCCTTGCCTGACAATTACTAGTGTTGATATCCCCAGAAGTGAAGAAGCAGGAAAGCTGAGGGATAGAATGACACAACATTTAATCATGACCATCAACAGTGGTTTTGTGTCGGCAATCTAAATCTATACCTAATGCTAATGTCTATAAAGGTTCTAATTGTTGTCACTTTTACCTTTCAATCATGCCTCATGACACACAGAGATACATTAATCAAAGCCATCATACATTAATCTGATTTGTCTGTGTTGTTATATGACAGATTAGACTACTTTTAATATGTGTCTACAGCATCTTGACTTGAAACCCAGAGAATATGGGAAGGCATATTGTCTAGTATAGCAAGGGTTTTGTTACGTAAGAATAAATCTAGCTAACTGATCCTTCAAGGCCACCCAAAGTTTACATTTTAGTTTTAAGATGAGTTAAATGTTTACTGCATCGCTATATATTTTATGGATCCCAGCAGCAGGATCTCACTTTCACCTTTGAATTCTCCATCTGCTCATATTTTACATTTCAAAAAATGTAGCAAATCAAGTGAGACCCTCTCACTTGGCTTTATGACAGTTGCAGTGGAAGGAGGAATAGGAAATTTGAGGGGGGGGGGGGGAGGTTACAAAATTGTGTTTGGACCTGCACACCTAATTCACCGAGTACATAAGACTAGAAAATAAACCATGCCAGCATTTGGCACTCTTCATTTAATAGACACATCAATTCTATACATCTAATATTCTATATATATAGAATCTTAAGTAAGAGATTGTACACCATAATTTATTCAAAAGCATTTCTATTACGATTATTACAGTAATATACAAATCAATAACATAACTGTAAGAGGTACAGTTTTATAAATTATAATGTGGCCATGTGAAAAATATACATAAAACATAGAGGCATCAGAATTCATAAAGCTATAACATTCATGAGGTAGAAAATTTTTAATTGATTCATAAACAAGCACCTACCGTCTAGCAACATGAATGCACAAAAACCAGCAGAAAAAGTGTTATAAAGTCCTGAAGCAAGAAAGGTACCTCCAAAGGCAAAAGGAATAAAGCTACTCTGTTAGTGAACTTGATTGGTAATCACATACATAGTACAGAATTGTTACAATACTCTATACTGACCAAGAGAAAACCTACATTTCAGGCAAAGACTTGCCTGCATCTTGAGAAAGATCTTTGGAAAGGTCATAGCTTTTTGTGATTTTTTGGTTTGTGGGGTTAACCTCACCTCCCTTGCTTAAACCCATAGTACTTGACCTCCACCCTACACATATCACCTGATCTCTAAATACTAACTCTAATCCTAACCTAAAATCTTAAACTAAAACCCTAATATCTAACTAGAACACTATCCTAACAATACCCCTAACAATAAACTTAGGTGTCCGTTTATGACACAGAAAATAGCTGCGATTCAACGGATCTCAGCTATTCTCTGGTCATTCACAGTTTATGACACTCAGGAGATCATGTCAGCCCTTCTCTGGAGATCTGTGTTCTCCCTCCAAATTCTCCAGCCCAGAGCTGGAGAATCGGAGGGACCGAAAACTAAGCAGAGATAATTTACCTCTGCTTAGTAAACTGATCTTTTACTGTAATCTCGCGAGATTATAGTAAAATCAGCCATTTTCCAGAGTTTGTAGACCATTCTCCAGCGTTTGGAGACCGTTCTCCCTTCGTTCGAAGAACTGCTTCATAAACTGCATTCACAGGAGAACTGTGTTCTCCGAGAATGCCGGAGAACTGAGCAGCGATCTATTACCGCTGGTTCATGAACGGACACCTAAATCCGGCCATAGATGGTTTGAATCTCAGCTGGTTCATCAGGCACCTGCAGAAATTTGAACCATCTATAGGCAGGCTGATTGTACCCAACTTGATTTTTGTATGACTTGGGTAGAACCAAGTAGTCAGATATTTAACTGTGATTATGACCAGTTGGTATAGTCCCCAGCAATAATCAATGTGTTCCCCCGGTGGAAACACAATAGCTCAGCTGGAGGTATTCCCCCATTAACACTGACTATGTAGATGGGGGAATAGAGCGATTTTCTTTCCAGCAACTTGTGGTTGGAGAAAAGAAAATTGAATCATATATGGCCTGCCTTAGGCTTTGATGTATAAACTCATTTCATCCCACATGAGTGCTGAGGTGATTCTTTATTTATGCAGTACTGACAAATATTGGCTGAAATGTTTTTGGTTGTTCTCTATTATTATGGAATTTATCTTAAAACTAGACTATACTTACTTTCACTCATGTGCTGTGCTGCCCCAGAGCTCCCCACTGACTGCTGTCATCTTTGGGCAGACAGCTTCCGGATACCAGTCTCCAGTTATTTAATTGGTGACATCATTCTGAAGTGACATCATTCCCGCATATGCATGGGAGTTCCATTAGCTAGGAATTGCCAAATTGTTCACTGAGCTGAGCATGCACAGCTCAATGTACAGTGGAAAACAAGAAAGTAAGAGACTATAGGGTTGATTTACTAAAGGCAAATAGACTGTGCACTCTTGAAAGTGCAGTTGCACTCTGCAAGTGCATTTGCTCCAGAACTTAGTAAATTAAGTAAAGGTTCACTTTGCACAGAATCACGTGCAAGGAAAATAAAAAATAGCATATTTGCTTGCACATGATTGGATGATGAAAGCCAGCAGAGCTTCTGCTCATTTACTAAGCTTTGGAGCAACTGCACTTGCAGAGTGCAAATGCACTTTGCAAAGTGCACAGTCTATTTGCCTTTAGTAAATAAACCCCAAAGTACATCTCTGCTGCAGTAAAAATCCTGCCTGCTCCCCACGTTCCACTTTAATGAATGTTTCTAATTATTTCATTTTAATAATTATATTAATAACTATGAATTATTATTAATTATATTAATTATATTAATAACACATGTCTATATTTTAGTTTGCATATTACAATCTGCACACAGGTTTAATAAAGGTTTTCTTCACCAGCAGAGCCACCAAAGAATACCATTATAAAGAAACTATACTGGTCTGAGGTCAGTTTTATTTTACTTTTTTCCAGTTTTCAAAAAACTTTTTAAATTTTTTTTTCATTTTCCAACATTTTTCTTTTTGTTTTAGTTCTGCATTATTAAAGCAAATGTAGACAAAACACTATGAGGGAATTCAATAATGCTGCTGTGCCATTTCTCTTGCATTAATTGCTCTTGGTAATGTGTTTCATCAAATTCAAAAAAAGTCTGCAACAGTTTTGTTTCTGACAGTGACTTGTGCACCAAATTCAGCAGGTAGTTCTAATTTGCACTTCTTCTACATTGTGGCGCAACACCTGCACCAATTTCAAAATAAAATACCAACAGTTTTTTATCTTACAAATGTGGAGCTAACTAACCCCTTGCCTCCCATCCACTGTACATATACTGCAGGCCGGTGGCACGAGCAGGCAGGATCACATATATGTACACCATCCAGGTTGCTTAGGGTTAGGATCATGCCAGTTACTGTTACCGGTAACTAGGTATCATGTGATCGCTATGATTGGTCATAGTGATCACATGATAACAATGTAATCAACTTGTTATGAATGGCTTTATGTTCATGAACAGCTTGCTCACTGTTGTGATCTGTGATTGTCCCACAGCAATCACATGGTATTTGGCTACCTGCACCATGTGATTAGCTGTGGCCAATCACAGATCACAACCATATGCAAGCTGTTCAAGAATGGAAAACCCATTCATGACAGCTAAAATGATTGCTTATACAGTGATCATCACTGTATAAGGCTAAGCAATAACAGTGTAAAAACAAAAACCCCTGATCACCCCCCAGAGTAAAGAAAATAAAAGTTACAAAAAGAAAAAATGTTTTAAAATTTAAAATGTTTTTCTTTTTTTTTAACATACTGTCACCTGTGAGTATCCATGATCACAGCCATACCAGTCATATTATAACACTGTACTACACTGGTGACAGTATGTAAAAAATAATTGCGGAAAGTTTTTTTATTTAATTTCTTCATTTTCCAAAAAATTATGACAAAAAAATTACAACTTTAAAAAACTTACCATGCCTAATACTAAATACCTAAGACTGGCTACTTTCCAAAAAGGGGTCATTTGGGCGGCATTGGTACTGTCCTGGAATTTTGGCATTTTAGGACCTCAAGTGATAGGCAGTACATCAGGATTGATCAATTTTCAAATATATTTACTATAGTTTTTAGACTCTATAACCTTTACACAAACCAATTAATATACACTTATTGGGATTTTTTTTTACCAAAGACATGTAGCAGAATACATATGGCCTAAATTGATGAAGAAATTGGATTTTATTGGATATGTTTTATAACAGAAAGTAGAAAATATTGTTATTTTCTTTTTGTTCAAAATGTTGGGTATTTTTTTTTTTGTTTATATAATTAAAAAAAACGGTGGTGATCAAATACCACCAAAAGAAAGCTAAATGTATAATCTCATTCACAGTACCTCCATCTGATGGCATTTTAGATTACATTGAGTATTACAATAAGCCTGCCCCCCTCCAGCCTGATGTCCACCAAGACGGAGGCACCTAGAATTCACACCCTGCATTACAAATACAAGTACATGTCAGCTTTCTGCAGCAGTCATGACAAAGTAGTTTTCTTTTTCTTTTTTCAAAATGGATACATTTACACTTTAAACATGGCACACCATATGTTTTTCACTTTCAATCAAGAGTTTTGCTTATGCCCCATCAATATATTAGGACCTCCTTACTGTAGATCTTATATTTTTTGATTGCTGAAACCAACAATTACAACTTGTCTGCAGGACTGAAGAATGTTCCCGATTACTACATTCAGGAGTCTGGAGCCGAGATCCAAATTTTATTTCAAATGGAAAACCTTTCCAACACACTTTGATGAGTAAAATCCTATTAAAACTTAAAGAAGAGCATTTCCTTTTTCTTCATCACTCTTCATCACTCTTGCAAGATGATGATATAATATTTCTATGCTGACAATACCATGTGAATAGCGATATAGGGAATGATGTCTCCATACCTTTAATTTGTAGCATTATATTACATTGGCATATATTTAATGATACAACTAAATATTTAATATGTCTGTGACTTCATGTATTTCAGCAGAGCTGGCACAGGACTATAGCTTTCAGCACAGCAATTTAACCAGCTGCTACAGTACCTTGATGCATAGAAATGGAACTTATATAGTCCCTGGATTACATCCTGCAAGTATTAAAATTGTGTTATTTTTTTGGCAGTAAGGCACTATTGGTGTTTAGTGAATAACATGTTAAATTCTTATGAATAAGTAATTTTCTAATTCCCATTTACTTACTGGTGCACAACATTTATCACAAATATCATGGTATTAAAAAACACTGTATTGCTAGTTTTATTTTTGTGCTGCCATTTTAATTAAAAATAACAATGTGTACAGCAGGGATATTAAAATACTTTCTGAATTTCAAAGCTTCACTGGTCACCTTATATTTCACCCAGTGAACTACTGTACACCTCCCTCTTCTGCCCAAAAAGTCTTCCTCTGTGCCACATAAATCACCAGTGCAATAAACAAAACGAATAGCTGCCACTTAAAAATAATTTCAAATTATATAAACTAGGTCCTTCTATATGTCAATAGTGAACAGTTTTGCTAACCTATGTGTCATAAATATCCAAAACAATCAACACTTGAAATATAACAAATAATTGTGACCAATTTATTCTAAATAAACATAAATTAAAGTAAAAAAATAGTCCATAGAAAAAATGTCCACCCAGTGCAAAAATATTAAGTCCCATTAATGTCCAATCTTTTCTTTAAACATTAATAACTTCCAATCTGCTCCAATTAAATTGTTCCAACCAAATGCTCAGTGCCACCAAATCCCTTTAGGACACTCACTCACCAAATTCATATGCCTCATATTTTCATGATCAGCATATAAAGCATGTTATTATATTTATCCCATTCCGTCATTGAGACCCACCAATTCAGCTCAATTTAAAGCAGCATACATACAGGAAACAATTGAAAACTCCAATAGTGTAATACCATTAACACACCATTTATTAACTAATAAAAAGCTACTTACCCACAATGCATCTTTAAAAGCCTTATGAACCAAACGCTGTAATAATTGAGTACGCTAGATGTAAGCTGACTATGTCGGAGTCTCAGCAAGCTTCTTGCCTGTCTCTCCCAATCGTCACTTCTGGTCCACTGTGCTATGTCACTTCTAGTTGCCGTAGTGGGACATGGATGCACAGCAACCAGAAGTGATGCAGCACACTGGACCGGAAGTATGTTCTTGGAGAGACAGGCCAGAAGCTTACTGAGACTCCGACATATTCAGCTTACCTCTAGCATACTCGATTAATACAGTGTTTGGTTCATATTTCTTTAAAAGATGTGTTGTGTTGTTGTGTAAGTGGCTTTTTATTAGTTAAAAAATGGTGTCTTCTGAAGGGTGACAAAACGAGTCAAGGGTGTGGCTGAATAATGTCATCACGTACAGGAACCGGAAGTCGTCCATCTTGGTGAGGTATCTGAAGCCATTATTTAGCCTTAAGGGAGAAACTTATTTAAATAGGTGATCAATTCTATGTGCACTGGATATAGTGCACTTATTTTGTGAATGTTATTTTATTTCTACAGTATGGGGGTTTTATATGCTGCACAAAGAGGTTCTTTTTGTACCTATGAGCATCTATTTGAAGAAGTGGGAATTCTTGTGCCGATATGATATTGGCATAGCTGTTTGGAGCGGAGCTTTTAAAGGGTAAGGTGCATGTTGATCTAGTATACAGGTCAAACATCTGAAGCAAGCGGCCTCATTGGAAGGTGATGGAAGCACGATTTGTGGTGGTGGTTGATCTCAACACTGGTGGATTTAATATATAACTGGACTTTCATAAAGATGGAAGAAGATTTATGGTGGACTCTTTACACTGTATTATACAGAGTGTTTGGGGATATTATCTTTGTTGATTCACTATATATACACTATGTATACATTTTAATATATTTAATTTGGATATATAATGATAATTTTTGGGTCACTCACATTTGTATTTGTATGGTATTAGATAGTTTTATGTAGCCATATTCACAGGAATAAACAATTTTATTTGTGCAGAGTTTTATTTAATTAGACACAGTAATTATTGGTTTGGATACAATTTGTCTGCTCACAATCTGAATAGATTTGGCTACACTGGTCACAAACTAGTGAGCAGATAAGGAGTTCGAGAGTGCCCACTGCTGAGGGAGAATCAAAGTTGCTTTCTCATGTTAATGAGAACTAGTGATGGATTTCGCTGTAAAGTAATACCAAACTCATTTCAAGTATGTATTGTTAACTTATTGTTAATTTAAATATCAAAATTCCTTTGTTTTTGCTGCTGTGATTTCACTTCCTGTTAGAAGGTGGTTAAGTTCGTTCTCCATGGTTCCTCTATAAATGGAAATTTAGTGACCCTCTCTTGCTCACTCCTTGGATGGACTAGGGATTAGGGATTTTGGACTCTGGCATTTGTAGTGTGCATAGACATGCACATGAGCGCAATTATGGTGCACTGTTGCATGGTGCACAGAGGGAAAAGGAGAGCTTTGGGAACTCATGGAGGAAATTACAAGGAGGCAGAAAAACATAGTAAGAAACCATTTTATTAAAAATAGAACATGGGTCCATTAAGTAGTGGATGTGTATGGATTATTTTTGTAAAAAAAATGGATTGTTTCGTGTTACTAAAAGCTGGAAAATAATTATTGTTTAATATAATATAAAGCTTCAAGCAGTGTTGTATTTTTTGCTCTATGTTCTATGTCAGTAGGCAACTTTCAATGTGTATATACTGTATATATGTATAGTATGTGTTATTATCTCAAGTGAAATAGTCATATTATGAACATTCATTATAAATATTCACAGATAATACTAATGTGTATGTTTACTATGTGTACTACGTTGATAGGTGCCTATGTATTATTATTATGTAATTATTTGTACAAACAGTAGAAAAAAGTACTAGGCCTATGCTTTTTTTAACATAGAAATAATAAAATTGCAGAACTAGTGGTAGTTTATCATCAAAAAATAAAAATGTAAACATTTATATATTTGAATTTTTATTTCAAAGAGTTTTAGTCTTAACTCCACTTGTAATCATAATTGTCAAACAGAGCCAGTTTTAACAATTATATCTAGTAGAGGAACTAACAGTAGGTGTAATAACCAGCTTTATGATAACACAGGGTAACTTTTTTTTTTCCCCTTGATAGTGGATCATTACAAAATGCACACTCAGCCACTTTTCCAAATCCATGTCATATAGTATTCATTGGAACCACACACAGCAATAGTTACTATAATAAGAGGCTGACTGAAATTACCAGAAAACAAACATAAAGGATCACTTTATTTAACTTGAGCCTTTGGTAAAATCTGACCCAATATATAAAGCAAATGTTAACTGAACACATGAAATATATTTTAGAGCGCTGCTGTACAAATAAATATCATGTATCTAGTTTGACTTAAATCAGCAGTTTTCCATTAAATTCAATGATTGATATCTGAGAACTGTATGAACTGTTGAATGAAAGGGTAATTGACTGACATTGACAGTAAAACAATCTGAGATATAAAGAGATACTGAGGTTTCAGAGACATTCCGTAGTGGGTTTTATTATACACAATAAAAATGCACAACGTGGCCTCTTGAGGTTCTAAACAGAAGCCTTAAGACAGATGTTCAGAATGTTAAAGTCCAGAGGAAATGCATGTAGGTCAGCAAAAGAGGTTAGCAGCTTCATCAGCATCGAGACGCAAAAGAGCAGAGAGAGAGCTGGTGACCTCTGCAGTCAGGGCTACTCATTTGGTATTGTGTATGTCAGTCATACAGAATACTAACACTTCACAGAGAATAGAGGATAAAAACAATGTGCTGAATAAAATATTGTAAATCTGTCAAGTTCCTACTTAAATGCTGTCAGTATGTACTTGGCATAGACTTAAAAAATATGCATTATATTTGGTTTTCCAAACAAATATACGTGAAAAGCAAACAACTGAAGGACGAAAAGTCAGAACTCATTAAATGCTGTCAGGAAAAAAGTGGATGCACCTCAGTTAAATACCTTGTAATTTTTCTACACTTTGTTATTATAAATAGCTACACAGTTACATTTAAAGTGGTATTAAACCCAAAAGCATCGGCTTTTGATCACTCTGGGAAAGCTGGAGTAGTTATTTTGATCCTGAAAAACTGCTCCCTGCGGGTCTCCTCCTCTCGGGTTGACCCACTTGGTCATTATATCTTGTTGGAATGTATGTACAAGGACTCTCCATTTGTGCTTTTGAATTTGTATGCAGCCAACTCTGGTCAGCTGTTATTTCTCTCTCAAACTCTAGATAAATGATGATCCCTACCCACTCCATGCATGATTGTTGGGGGGGGATTTTAACCTGGTTATGTCCCCTCATAAGGATAGGAAGGTGCTGTTTGCATCCACTCGGTAAAAGAGACTATGTTCCTCCTCGACAGCTTTCCGTAATCTGTTCCGGGAGCATCACCTCTGATGCCTGGTGGGTCAAACATCCTCTCCATAGGCAATTCACATTTTACTCTACTCCTCATCGCATGGTCTTTCAATTGAATCATTTTTTTGTCACCGTCCCCCTGATCCCCTTTTTGGTTTCCTCAGAGATCAACCCGATGACTTGGTCAGATCATGACTCATTGTCACTTGATCTCCTTCTTCCTATCTCCTCCCCTAAGGTCTGCCACTGGTGCCTCAATGAGAGTTTCCTGTGCTCGGAACAACTTTCAGAGGAGTTCTCTTGGGGCCTGGGTGTTTATTTTCAACGTAACATTGGCTTGGTATCTTCATCCTCAACCCTCTGGGAGGCCTATAAGGCCATTTTCAGGAGCCCCTGTATTTCCATGGGTGCCCATTTAAAGAAGGCCTCTGTTTGTGCCAGACAATTCCTCTTACGCCAATTATCCTTAGCCAAACGTTGATTACTAGATAACCTGTCTATACCTCGGCTCCAGAAAGTTTCCCATATACGGGATCAAATTAGGGCTCTTGACCTGCATACAACTGCTCAGTCTCTCCCTCCCCTTCAGATGGCTGCTTTTGACGTCTTTTTTGACTCCTTACAATTGCCATCTTTATCACCTTCCGATGTTACAGCTCTGAACGCGGACATCTCCATTGAAGAATTATTGGATGTTGTCAAACATCTTCCTACTCACAAGTCCCCAGGGCTGGATGGTCTTCCTTACTCATATTACATGTCCTTTATTGGCATCTTAGCCCCCATCTTCTGACTTTGTTTCGGGATCTCCTGAAGGGGTCGCACCCACACAATGATTTTACTCGTGCATACATTTCTGTGGTCCCAAGCCGGATAAGGACCATTCCCTTCCAGATAATTATCATACTATAGTTTTATTAAATTCTGACTACATGATTTTCATGAAAATTCTAGCTAACAAACTGGCCAAATGTATCTCCAAGCTTATACACAGAGACCAGGTGGGCTTTGTCCCAGCTAGACACGCCGCAGATAACACCAGGAGGACCATTGACCTGATGGATCTTGTCAATAAGTCCCCGACTCTTACTCTCTTGTTGAGCTTGGATGCCCACAAGGTGCTTGACTGATTAAGTTGGCCATACATGTTTCTAGTCCTGGAGAAATTTGGGTTTAGTGGTCCACTTGTAGCTGCTTTAAATGCCCTTTACTCCACTCCCTCTTTCCAGGTCAAATTAGTGTTGTTCTTATCCCCTTCTTTTCGGATGTCCAATGGTACACGCCAGGGATGCCCACTTTCCCCCTAGTTGTTTATCCTCTGTTTGGAACCCCTGGCTATAGCTATCAGATCCAATCCAGATATCCATGGGATACGTACCCACAATAGTGACTTTAAACTGTCTTTGTTCGCTGATGATATCTTGCTGATGCTGATGGAGTCCCACATTACACTGCCGGTCTTGCATCGTACTCTACAGCTTTTCTGTGCCCTGCCGGGTTATAAGGTACACACGTCTAAAACTGAAGCATTATCGCTCCACATGCCACTTACCATTTTATCGTCTTCTTCTCTTCAGTCAAATTATGCATATCGATGGTGCCCACACAGCTTGAGATATTTAGGTACCAACCTTACCTCCTCTTACCACTCCATTTATGAAGCTAATTTCTCCCCTCTGTTTCATGCTATTTCTCAGTCCTTAAAATCTTGGAACAATCTTGCCATCTCCTTCCTTGGAAGGATTAATGTGCTAAAAATGACCATATTGCCCAAACTTCTGTATTTGTTTCAGACGCTTCCTGTTCCTTTTCCCATGTCCAAGTTGCGCTCCCTCAGAAATCCTTCCTTCACTTCATCTGGGATAATAAATCTCACTGAATTGGCCATACTGTCCTTCACTCTCCTCAATCTAGGGAAGGTCTGGGGGCCCCAGACATTGTGTTGTAATATTTGGCTACCCACCTTCATACTCTTGTCTCATGGTCCTCTCAGCGTCCCCCCTAAAAAATGGTCCATGATCGAAGGGATACAATTACATCCAAAGTATCCTTGTTATCTACTCTGGTCTATGACCAACATTGAAACCACTTCTCACAAACATCTCCTGCTTTTTAAGTTATCTATATGGAGGCGGTGTAGGGTTAGATTCGCCTTGTCTTCTTTGTGTTCCCCCCTGACCAATGTCATACTTAATCCCAGTCTCCCTGATAGTTTGCATTGGCTCGTGTGAGTCCCTGGGCCAAGGCCAATCTATTTCAATTGCGACATTTAGTCCACCCAGTGACCCGTAAGCTTAAACTCTTTTCTGAGATTCAAAAAGCTACTCATATGTCACCAGTAATATGTTTATCTACAGATAAGTCACTTTTTCTCCTCCAAAGCCCCATCTCTAACCTTAGAGAAGCCTACCCTCTTTGAACGCATCTGCATTCAGGGTCCATACCAACAGGACATAATTTCCTCTACTTATAAGCTGCTTCAAGACTCCTGTCCCCTTTCTATTGATATACACCTTTATATGTGCAAATTGCCCCGAATCCTCCAATGTGATATTGCCTTGGATCAATGGAGTAGGATTTGGGAGGCTGCCTCTAGATCTTCTATATGTGTAGTATATAAAGAAAACATTTATAAAATACTGATGTTTTGGTATAAGACCCCTGAGGTTCTCCATGCTTGCAATTCGAGTGTTTCTCCTTTCTGCTGGAGGACACTGGCATTCTCTTCCATGTTTTTTGGACATGCCAGCACATTGTACCCTTCTGGAGGGAGGTCCTTAAACTTTTGTAGATACTTTTACAGGCTCCTATTTCATTTGAGCCCATCCACTTTTTGCTGGGCCTACCTTTTCCAGGCTTCTCCAAATGTACCAGGAAACTATCCTTCTTATGTTTTAACAGCGTGCAGGAGAACTATTTCCATGCATTGGCTTTCTACTACGCCTCCCATGTGATCAAAATTGGTGAAGGTTATAGCAGAGATTAGAAGAGTGGAGTACCTCAATGCTTTGCATGCTAACTCTGTCCCCATCTTTGAAGCAGTTTGGGAACTGAGGGATTTTTTAGTTTTCAATTTGCCTACTCAATTGTCTGAAAATGATGGCTAATTCACTGTTATGCACTGACATTGTACCGATATGCCTCTCATCGATGAGCCTATTTTTTTGTTACTGTTATTTTGCAGTTCTATGTAACTCTGTTTGTTGTAAGCTCTTTAAAAGTTAATAAAAAGTAAATTATAAAAAAAAAACCAAAAGCAAACATTTATTATATTGCAGCTTACCAATGCTTAGATGTGATGGCTTTATTAATTTCCATTTTTAGGCCTTTTTTCTTCTATTTTCTTTTGGTGATCCAGCCAGCAGGTATGTTGTTTTTCAAAAGCACAAGCTCTCCAGCAGAATGTATCAATTTACATGGATGAGGCAGACCAGTTGACACTGACAGGAGTGATTAAAATGTATTTATGCAAAACCTTTATCTTAAAAGGAAAAAAAATGTTTTGCTATAACTGATTATAAAGTGTGAGATGAAGTTTGGTCTCAATTTGTTAGTGTATTTAAATCTGCTAATACATTTAACACACTCTCCCCCTCCCCCAAACGGATAATGCTGCTGTCTGCTGTGCCTCCTGTGCTCATTTATCCAGAGTTAAATTTAACTAATACAGAAGGTTTGTTAATGGCCAGATCTCAAGGTGAGGGAAAAAACCTAAAAAAAGGAAACCACCAAATTTAATGACTGATAAGCTGCAGTATAATTCTTCCCTTTACGGTTTTGAGTTAAATACCACTTCAATGCTGCAGTCTTACTCATGTAAAGGTATTATTTTAGGTGACATTTTCTCAGTGGTTGAAAACCCAACACCTTTAAAGTAACCGTGTACTGAGAGCATTGCTGACCTGATCCAGTAAGTTCAATACATTCTTTTTTTAATCTATTCCTTGCCCCTCTTTTTTTTTCTTTCCTTTTTTATTTTTTGTTGTTTTTTTTTCCTTGTTTTGTTGCCTTTTCTACTTTTTTTTATTTTCCTGCTTTTCCAGTGGGAGTAAGAAAAGGGAAAATTAAAGGTGGTAAGGAAGTAAATAAGGTAGGGGGAAAGGGGAAGTGGGGGAGAAGAGGGGGGCAATAAAGGAAAAGTTCTCCTTCCTCTCTTCCACTTCCTCTTTTTCTTTCCCCTCATTAATTTTCCCTATTTGTTTCCTCTTTGTTATTTGTTTATGTTTCATTGTTTAGTTTATTGACAACTTAGCCCCGGTTCACATGCAGTGACTGTGTGCCGCATTTGAGCGGGCTCCATGGCTCAATCCTTTTTTAAAACATGGCAGCACAGAAATGCCCCATGTTTTTCAGCGTGTGGGGGGGCCATTAAGGGTTATTTGCACCCTCGCGCATTTTCTGTGCAGCACTTCACTTTGTGTGCTGCTGAATGTGGTTGTGAGAATGTGTGTGATTTACACCAGCATATATGTGAACGTAGCCTAATAAATAGGTCAGTTTTGATACAACATTTCTATAATATTATTTAATGTACCATGGACCTTTGTGAATGGCATAGAATAGCTGAACATTTTAGGCTCAGTTCACAAAGCTTTAACACCAGCCTAAGGCCTGTATTTTCAGCCATGTAACTGTAATTTTTTTTAAATTTCATTAGACTAAAAATAACTATTCTTGTTTTGAAAATAAAAACCCTTATCCTGGTATGTCTGTTTTGGGAATTGATCCTTTTGTATTAAAATTTTCTTTCTAGTGTGGGACAGGTGTTGATTTGCTACAGGCATATAGGCTTTTCACTTTGCAAGGGAAATTTTACTTTCCAAGGAAATTTACCCTTCATTTAGTGAATAAGGTGAAGCTCTGCTGAGTTCCATCACCCAATCATGTGCAAACAAAAATACTGTTTCCTTTTCTTTTCTTTTTTTTTTTCCTTGCATATGATTGGATATTCTTTGCAAAGTGAAGTGTCGCCACATTCATTAGGCTAAGGGAACATTCCTTTGCAAAGGAAATTGCCAATTTGCCTTTAATAAATCCCAGAAATCTGTCCAGACATTATTAGACAGAAATAGGACAGCACAGCACAATTGGCATGGGCTTTTTTTAAGTCATGCGAGCTTACCATGCACCTCTGAGCTTCAGCAATACAACTTCCCACAAAGTAAAGCTACGTATCTATGTTCATAGCATCACCCAGCTGCAAATACTATCACTGTTGCATAGACTATGTCTCCACATATTAATAGTTGTTATCTCAATGGGCAGTAAGGTAGATAAATGGACATCACTTGGATATTATCACTGTGAACACAATTTGTTTCTTTGCAGAAGTAAAGGACCTGTTTTATACTATCTATTGTAATATTACAGATGACTCTTTGATATAGACTACAGTATATATACATACAGTACATCCTCCTGCTCCGGAAAGAGGCTCTGCAGTACTTTGATGAGTGTCCCTATGAGTGACTGTCCCACATTTAAGTTACACTTTAGCCCCCGTTCACACTAGTGTTTTTTCTTCTGTGTTTGCTGTTGCACTGGCATGCACATCAATGGAAATGACATTAATCTCTATGGTGGCTGTTCACATCATTTTAGAGCAGTGCAGTTCATTTTTGAAAAAACTGTGCAGTGCAGAGCCTTTTTGCCCCATAGACTTCAATGGGAACGTATGGAAAGTACAAATACAGTGAAAACTTATGTTTTTTTTTTACATGCCTTTTTAGTGCATTTTTTGGCAGAGTTTTCTGTATAAAATCCAGTCTCTTCTCCTTCATAAAATGCATGAAGCATAAAAATGCATCAAAAACAAGTGTAAAAATGCACACAAAAAAAACATACTGAAAACATATCATCATACAGAAGCACTAGTGTGAGCCTAGGCTTAAGAATCACTATGATTCCAAAATTCCAGTCCTTTCAGGGAGTTCTCCTGATATAATATTAGAACACCCTTTTGAAGTATAGGTCCTCTGCACAATTATTTTTTTTACTGTTCTCACAACCCATCATAGAAGGTCTATATAGTGTGATACTTATTATATTTTTATTACTAGCATGGTCCTACAGTACTTTTTAATCAATGAATGTTTTATTCACCTTTTGTCAATAAAGTTGTAGAAATGGAAAGAGATAGCCCGATTGCCGCACAGCTCACCCGGCTCAAGTGGTTAGCAGGTAAAAGCAGCCCCAACTCAATCCATCCAAGCCATGTCCTCAACATGTTTCACCCTACCCCTATTTCTACAGCATGCTTTGGGTCTGGATGAACCTTTCCCCAGCCTGCACCCTTACTAGTCATTGGCATCCAATTCATTGGCCCTTGTTACCCTGAGCGGGAGCCACTAAGCATTTATCATGTGTCACAGTTTTGTCAATAAACATTATATTTTTTATATTCACACTGTGGTTTTTCCAATATCTCATATTTGTATATATCCTAATATCAGTGCTAACTTCAGTGCTAGTCCATTTAAAATATAATTCATTTACAAATACATTTTGTCTTCTGTTTTTAGCCAATTATTTTTCAATTTACAACAATTCACTTTAGTTTCTACCTCCTCAGCTTCTGTACGAATTTCTTTTTGTGGAACAGTATAACAAAATTCACAGGTATCACATAGTATTTTCTTCATTCAGATTTAAACTTACCTCCACCTAAAATCATGAAAACAGTCATGTTAATACCAATGGAGTACATTTTCAGCAAAATGCAGCAAAGCAAAATGATACGTATAAGGTTTTACATCAGTTCCAATTCGTAAATATGATTTTCAAATGCAGAGAAAGAGGAAATTGAGGCTTACAAACTCATGACACTCTTTGCTTTATGGATGGTAGGGAGAATCAGTCTTCAACAAACAGAAGCAAAGGCCAGTGCAGAAGCAAGTAGCTGGAGGGTTTCAGGAATAAGAGAGAGGAGGTTGCGGAAGAAGGTCCCAAAATGTTGTTTCAATAAGAGAACAAGACTCCTTTACTGCTATATGTGGTAATGCAGTTACTGTGGCACCTGAAAGAGTTAGATGAAGGGTTAAAAATGATAACATTCTGCTATGATCAAAATTATTCTGGCAAAGAAAGTTGTTTCAAATTGGCTTGTAGTATTTTATGGTCTAGTAGTGGCTACCTGTAGAGGCCTGATACAAGATAAAACATGTTGTACCATCACTACAGCCAGGGGCGGACTGACAACTCATGGGGCCCCCGGGCAATAGGGGATCATGGGGCCCCTGTGTCCTTGCCCAAACTCAAAAAAGCCTATGAAAAAGGTACCAGGGGCATCTCATGGGGCCCCCTACTGACCCCGGGCCCTCAGGCAGTGCCCGAGTTTACAAATTGTCAGTCCGCCCCTGACTACAGCTGAGATCTACTAAAGGACAACAGAGCATTGTCAGAATTAGATAGCAAATGTTAAATAAAGCAACTGAATGTTGAATTTTTTTCATTAAATCTTAATAAAAAATGACTTTTGCATTTCCCCCAAAGGCATCTCTGTAACACAGTGGGTGACTATATAAAGGAAATATCTGACATAATCTTAGCCAAGATGTCCAGAGCTAGCCGCAAAGTGATACATTGCCAGGGTCTAGTTCGTCTGTACATGGAATTGTCAGGTAATGTTGATTGTATTATTTTAATTGGAATGACGGAATTAAATGTGTAAATGCTTTTTTAATGCATCAGAGTATTTTCTTGCTTTTTGTTGAGAAAATATCAAAGCCCACTTCCCCTATGATTTGCTTTTCTGTATTGTCAGAATCAGAAAACATGTCTACCAATGCTGACTGGTCTAAAGGTAATATATGATAAATATTACATTTTTTTTTCCTTTCTGTGCTACGTCACCCTTATATATATGTGCCTTCAGCATGCATTTTCCCACATTGTATATTTCTTGACATACAGACTATTGGCATTGTTTAATGGTCTATGCTTGTACCAGTCATAATGATAAGGGTCACTGTTGCCCACTTTCTTCACCAGATTCTCTTTCTTAATGTACTTTAGGACAGGTAACCCTAGTGTTGGAAGAGAAGACTGTCTCTCTCACTTTTGTAGCCCTACCTTGCCATTTCTCAGGGTTCTTTAACTTATGCAATATCGCAATTCATGCTAACAATAGTGTACAATTTCCTGACTGTCCGACAGCGTTAAAGTGGATCTAAACCCTCATATCCTTTACAGCTGAGGAAGCTGCTATTTTAGTCTGTATTTGATCTGGAGTTTCCATTGTGCTGCACATGTGATCATCTATTACTCCAGTCAGTTCATGGCTTGACAATTCAATTGAAAGCACAAGTAACTGTGACAGTTATCATTCATGGCATGCCTTGAATGTAGATGGTTTGAGAAACAGTTAAACTGAACACCAGTCCCCTGAAGATGTGGGTTGCCATGAAACATTTTGGGCGGAGCCTATTTCATAGCATCATTGCACATGCAGCCATTGGGCAGCTGTTGTCATTTTACATGCCTGTATTCTTTTATGCTTGTGAGTACCCTACATTGCAAATACATTTGATGGAAAATATTGGGCAATGATCTTTGGTCTTTTTATTTTTGAGTGACACTTATGCTTTTCCCGGGCGGTGGGGGAGATCTTTTGTGCTATCCATTTGAATTCCATCTGAAGCTGACCTGCCTTATTTGGGAGAGTGGAGGAAAATGCTGGTGTAACCTATTATAATATTGAGGTTAACCCTTCAGTAAGCAGATTACTGATGAATACATGAATAGGTAGGTGCTGCAATAGTTCTATGACAAAGATGAAAAATAGAATGAACTATCAATAACATCAAACAAATGGTATTTCTGGACAAAATATGATGAATGGTGAACATATAAAAGTTTCAGTCCCATGAAGATGTAGTCCCGTAGACCAAAAATTTACTCTTTCACCATGTGCACACAAAATGTGAATTTCTAACTCACCACAAAAAGTTGACCCCGGTTAAGGTGGTCAAATATCGCTTTGTTATCATAAATAATGACAACCAGCAACAGGCTCTCCTAGATCAGAAATCCTGATCTTCTAATAAGAGATGTGGATCCAAGGGATCAAAGATGACTGCCCCCAGTTGGGTGATCACAAGACTCTGGGTACACAAATACTGGATGTATTAACTATCCCAGGCTCTCCTCAAGATAAAGATAATGTTTCAAGCAGCTAGAAAAAAAAATAATTAAAATTCTCTAAGTGTAGTATTTATTGAAAATTGCATAACAAGTAGATATACTGTGGGCCCTGGCATCTGAGGGGGCTCTATTATTTGGGAGGTGTGTGCCTGGGGAAGCTTTGGAGTAGTTTTATTTCAGATTCAAGTCTTTGTCTCCCTGAAACACACAGACTCTGAAAACTGGTGGACCCAGATACAGATTTGGGGCCTCTGTACCCAAAACAGCATTGACTGCTTCAACCCCTCTCCTAGACTCAGAGACTCTTGATGTTAGAGATGTTGATATAATCAGCTCAAAACAACCTGAAGCTGAAGTCTCTTGCTGTAATCTTTTTATTAAGGTGTGATGTGTTTACTGTTGTGTCTTTGTCCCATTGTAAATTGAGTCACCTATTGTTTCAGTCTGTTGGCTAGTCCTCCTGGAGGTTCCTACATGATGGGATTAGACTGTCAACTTTACCTCATTACATAATCAGTGTGGGATGTTTATCCCAATGTGTAATATTTGTTTTTATTGCTCATGTAGGGACTGGCCCTGTTTCTGAAGTGTATAAAAACCTGTATTTCTGTTCAATAAAGAATTTCAGTTTCCATCTAAGCTAGTGTTGTCTAGCTCTTGGATGCAATGCCCAGCTATAATACCTTGTTCTTGTGTTCCCATGGTGAGGAAGCAATTCGCTGACAGAAACACCCAGTTGGGATGCTAGGTGGTCCGTCACACTATCTTTCCTGGCTCATCATGACAATGTATGACTGGGCAGCTATGAATTATTGGTCATTAGGGTGGGCTCAATTCTTTTTTCTGTCTTTGTCTGGTTATTTTTCATATTTCTCTTACTTATTCAATCTCCTATGGCTTTTCAGACAGATTCAGCCTCTGTTGGTCTGAAGTCTTCTGCATACAGCTATTCCTGGGGGCGGTCATGCATACTGCTCAAGGATGATTGACGGGCCACCATTTTGCTAATGTTATGATTGTTCTAGGTGTGAAACTGTTTATATGGCTATGAACAACCTTTACTACACACTCAGTAATTAACCTTTGTGCTTGGAGGACAAATAGTTTTAAAGTGGAGGGTTAATCATACAGAGATAGATAGATAGATAGATAGATAGATAGATAGATAGATAGATAGATAGATAGGATTATCTTCAGTACATGAGTTGTTAAAATGCTGGTCCATGAAGTAAAGGTCTACTTGTTTATCTACCAAGCTAAAAAAAAGAATTTATTTTTTTCTATTAAGACACTGAATGTGGAGAGATTGTGCAGAGCATAGCTTGCATACTGCAAATATCAAGGTTAACAAAAGTCATAGAGGAACCTTTAAAATAATTTAGAGTGAAGGAAGGAGAAAGTGCAGTCAGTTTGTGGTGCAAAATCAACTCTAGTTTTACAGCTGAAATATTAAGGTAAAGTCTCTTATTATTGATAGCAGTATAAAGTATTTTCAGATGAAATGAAAACCCTAAAAATACATTTGGTAGTGTATTTTGTAAGTCACATAATAAAGTGGTTGCTAAATTAAGAACAAATATTCACTAGATAACTATAGACTTGGCCACTGTTCACGGTATATTCTGTTTTCTAGGTGCACATACAGTGTGTATATGGTGCCAGATGCTACCACATCTTGTGATAGCTGCATAAAGTACTCCTAACCAGGGGTGGACTGACCATTTGGAAACTCGGGAACTGCCCGAGGGCCCGGGGTCAGTAGGGGGCCCCATGAGATGCCCCTGGTACCTTTTCATAGGCTTTTTTCAGTTTGGGCAAAGCCCCATGATCCCCTATTGCCCGGGGGCCCCATGAGTTGTCAGTCCACCCCTGCTCCTAACATTGGTCTTATCAAGTGCCAGGAGTTGTTAACACTGCATCTAGCAGATAATAGCACTAAGGTTTAAATAATGTTAATTATTTTGTTAAAAACATCAATTTAGGGAACCATTTACTACTGGATATCATTTTTGGAGATTTTGTTTAAAACCTGGTCTGAGGAACTGTGTTCACCTATTGTGGTTTCTATTCAGTATTATTTGAACCTAATGGGCATTTTGTGTAGGATGTTCAAATAAAAGATGCCTTGATATAACATACTTACCTAAAATATATGGAACACCATGTAGGTGATAAATCTAATAAATGTTGGAAGATAATCAAGCACATTTCTATTGTCACTTTGTCTTCCCTGAATACACTGTGGATACAATTGCAATTGGCATGGTTGATAGTATACATATCACTGGGAAAACTGTTCCATAATTTTCTTTTACCAATGTTAGAAAAAAAAGTTACAAATGGATTGGCTCCAATAATATACAGGATTTGTAACCAAAGTATTGACTCCCTTACTATTAATGTAATTAAAATACAATAAGTGGCATTTCTAACAATTATTCCCACCACAATTCCATTTAATATATAATATATACTGTATATATACACATATTTACACATACTGTGTATATATATATATATTGTGGATGTCAGCATCTGTGGCCCCCGATGATGCTGCTGACATTGCCACATTCTACATGGGTTTTTATGGCAAAATGTTTTGTATATTTTCTTAATACTAGTTTGTATCTTTTTTAGTACTATTTTGCTGTTTTTTAAACAATACATCAGCTGTATTATCTACTATTTGGAGCTTTTGCCTTCTTTTGCATGCATTGTGGTGCCTGAATATCGAGTGGTATGAAGAGGAGTATGTCATGTGCCTTCACTTATCGTTTACAGGGATATTTCTGTAGAAATGGTGTGAACACCTATATCTTGAGGTCCAACTGTCTGGTAAGTGATTTTGGTGTCTTTGATAGTGGAGGGTGTCTCATTTCTTGCTTTAAAGCACAGGACAATGTATTGGAGGACTTTTGTATTTATTTTTTCATTTATCAGAACTTTATTCTTTAGAATTGCGGTAAGATTTTTTGTTAGCAGCACTATTTATCTTATTTTATATTCTAAGGACTTTTTATAAGGGTGTTATATCATAGATATGTCCTTATCATTAAAATTTTCTCTGGGCAAAAAAATAACAGTCTCTTCCACTCCTTCTTACTGCTCCTGGATTTATTTAAAGTGGTTGTAAAGGCTCAAGGTTTATTACCTTCATGCATTCTATGCATGAAGGTAAAATGCCTTCTCTGTGCAACATTCCACCCTGCCTCCCCTCCCCAATACCTATCTGAGCCCGATTCCGATACAGGGATGTGCACAAGAGCCTTGGCTGTCCCAAATCTCTCTGTCCTCATTGGCTGAGATAGTGGCAGGAGTCATTGACTCCAGCTACTGTCAATCACAGCCAGTGAGCCAATGAGGAGAGAGTGGGGACAGGGCCAAGCCAAATCTGTGTGTTAATGGACACACAGAGCAGCGGCTCAGGAGCAAGCCTACACAGGTGCCCCCATAGCAAGTTGCTTTCTGTGGGGGCACTTAGCAGAAGGGAGGGGTCAAAAACACCGGCTGCAGAGCAGGTAAGTATGACATGTTTGTTATATTAAAAAAAATAGCATTTAAAATCACTTTAAATATGCATTGAAGCAGTGTTCTACTCACTTGTTTGTCATTTGGATCCTCTGCTTACACTGTTCTGGGTACAGAGCAATGTAATCCACTGCTGCAGATATGCCCACAGCAGCCAATTCCCAACAGTTTCCTTGAACTAATGTCATCACCTGCAGGCTCTCTTCTGGATGGATTCTGATGCGACCTCTGCACTGGAAAAGCAGTAAGAAGTGTCCAAGTCATGCTGGCAGTGACATAAAAACCCAAAGGACCCAACTCCTGTACAGGAAAGAAAACAGAAGACTCAGGGCCCAAATGTCAAGTAACTGTGAATGTACAGTATGCAAGTAAAATTGGCAATTAGATTTATTTTTTATGCTAGAATTTGGTTAGAGCAGGATAGAAAGAGGGAGATGTGGGAGGGGAAAGAAAGCCAGACGATGGACTTTAACATACATACTCTACATATATATATATATAAGTAAAAATGTTTGTACTTTTGCAATTATTTAAACCACATAGCTGCTATTAAAGGGAACCATAGTAATATTATCTCATAACCCACATGAGGGATGCTCTAAAAATATGATGAAAATACTGTGGAAATGCCTTGCATGCCCTATTCTTCCTTCCTTGGGCTGAGAAAATCCCCTCCAATAGCTGTCAACTTGATAAATACATTGTAACAATTTTAAAGAATAAGTTCACCTTTCATAACATGTTACATGTTACACCCGTATCCAGGGTGTAACATGTTACTAAATAGGCAGCCCCTGCATCCCCCCTCAACTGGTTGTGACAGCAGACTAGACATCTTCTCCCCGCACCTGCTGTCACAATTTTTAAACAACCATGGCAATGTGGGGCTCTGCCTACCCAGCCACATCATTCATTCACAGAGTTCTGTGAATGAAAGAACTACAATGACTGTTATCCATTGAGGCGACAGGTTGTAGTTTTCAATGAATTACCAGGCAGCTATTGAGGGCTCTAGTATTTCATTGATTCTTCCTGTCATTCAGTAACTCCCTCCCCCTGTATGAGGTAGAGCAGACAGCTATACTGACAGTCTGCAGGAGCCTGGCATTGCACCCGCAATCCGCTGTTTTCAGGTGCAGTGCTTTACAGGCTTCTAATAAAAATATAATAAATGCATATTTTTCTTTACCTGCAAAAAAATTTACATGTATTATTTTTTTAAGGTGAACTTATTCTTTATTCTTAAAGATTACAATTGCACTTAATAAGTGTATAGTGAAAATGTAAAAATTGCTCTGGTTTATAAGGTTTACAGGTGTGTGAGATGAGTAATCAAGTATACATGTAAAAGAATTCAACAAATACAAAAATTGTTATCAATGTAAAATTTTAATTGTAACACTGTGCTAAGATATAGATACTGTAGCTAATAGATGTAAAAATCAATAAACATCTTTGTCAATGGTATCGAGCAGAATTAGAAACTACACACTATCAAAATAATCTCTACACTAAAAGAAAGTCTGAAGTCTTCCTGTGAAAGTACAATCCACCCATGGCAAGTTCATAGTAAAGTATCTTAATCTAACTGAAGCAAGTAGAAGTACAATAACTTTGTTGTGAAATAGCATACTCAAAAAACTGTGGTGGATTCATTTTAGGTTGTAAAAAAAAAAAGAATTTCCCAGCAGTAGTAAAAAATAAACATATCAGCTTTCTTTGCATTACTCACCTTCAAGTGGAAGCTAGGCTTTCAATTTTGAATTGGATCCAATGTAGAAGTATGCAAATTATATATGCAACAACTGCAGATAATATGAAAACAATGGACAGAGAATGTGCATATGTATTGTTTATGATCATTTGATTATCATAAAGGTACCCTGCACTGAAAAGAATAGAAAGATTGCCGACTGCCTTCAGTAAAAAAAAGTCTAAGGATTTGGAAAGCGGAACCGGACTTACTATAAGCATCACTGAAGGCAGACATTTTATTAGCATCTCCAGGTCCCCCCATTGTCTAAGGCCCTGGACAAAATGTCCATTCTACCGCTATTGTAATCTCACATAGCAGACCACCATTGGTGTGCTGCTGTCTTCCATATACCCTGTTCTTAAGCAAGGCAAACTGCCGTTCATTCAGTAGATCATAATCCTGCTTAGCAAGCAAATGTCCACAATAGGCAGCACCAAAGATCTCCACAACTATTGCAAAACATTTCCCTCTTAGAACAGGAATTTATTTACTTTCCTCTTGCCACTAGAAAAAGAAGTGCCAGGGCCATACTAAACATACATCATTTTATCTATAATATTGCTTGCAGTCTCCTGGCTTGTGAGTACATTCCACTCTGCTAATGTTATGTTGCTTCTTGCTATTGTTATGAGTGTGTATTAGTATAATAAAAACCTTGTTTGTATGTCTAGTTTTAGTTTTAACTGGTTGCCGTCCAGCCATTGTATTAAAACGGCCACAGGGCGGCACCCCTGCGCAAAATCACGTTTTAAAACGTTATTTTGCAAAACAGGTAGGGGGCACGCGCGAGGCGCGCCCGCCCTACCCGCGCCGCCGATCGTGGCCACGGCTGTCAATCACCGGGTCCCGGCGATTACCAGCAATCATTGACAGGGAGCACTGCTGCAGTGTTTACACTGTAGCTCTGCTCCCTGTCAGTTACTAACACACTGATCCTGAGAGCAGAGTTTAGCTCTCGGGATCAGTGTGTTCCTGTGAAGCACACACCCCCCGCCCACTAGTAAAACACTCCGCTCACACAGTTAACCCTTTTATCGAATAAAAATGTTAACCCCTTCCTCCCCAGTGCCATTAATACAGTGTCAGTGTTTTTTTTTTTTCACTGATCACTGTATTGGTGTCACTGGCGATGTCAGTGACCCCAAGTCAGTTTCCCCCAGTGTCAAAATGTACGCCGCAGTCCCGCCATAAGTCACTGATCACTGTCATAAATCGCTGATCACCACCATAAGTCGCTGATCACCGCCATTATTATTGTTAAAAAAAAAATCCCAGTAACTTTCCAACCATTTGCAGACGCTATAACTTTCATGTAAACCAATTAATTTACACGTATTGGGATTTTTTTTTAGCAAAGACTTGTCGCAGAATACATTTTGGACGAAATTTATAACAAAAAATTTGATTTTAACATTTTTTTACTGGTCATGTTTTATAGCAAAAAAAATTCAAAATATTGTTTTTTTTTCTCAAAATTGTCAGCCTTTTTTTTATAGCGCAAAAAATAAAAACTCACAGGCAATCAAATACCACCAAAAGAAAGCTCAATTCGTGGGAAAAAAAGGACATAAATTTAATTTGTATATAAAACCTTTTCTACAAAACCTATATACAATATAAATCTTCCTGTAAATAACCCAAATAAGTCCAAAATGTCCACACCAAATATAGTCCAAAGTTTCCACAACTACTGTTTTTCAATCTTCCAAATCATGAGAAAATCCTGGATACCTCAAAAAAATTAGAAAAACTGCATATTGTGCATTACCCTTATTCAAAAACACACATATTGAGTACATGCACACCACTCGTGAAAGAAAAAAAAAAAAACTTTTAAATTTATGTGTATATGCACTTATATAAAGTGAATCAAAATACACAGCACTCTGTGACACTAAATAAACATACTAAATGCTCCAATATGTAAATAAACAATCTGTGACTCTTCACTCGTGAAAACAAATCCACAGCAATTACACAATCCGTGATAATGTGCTCAATTAAGTGGTTCCACACTTTAGTAGGATTTCATACAATTACCCTCTCTCTGTTAAAACTAGCAATACAAGCACTCCAGGGTAGCCACTACTTCCTCCCTGCGGATGTAACCATAAAATATATGTCTTACCCTTATATACTCCACTGAATTTGTCCTTTCTGCCTTATGAGGAGCGGGGGAGATTGAAGTGGTTACATCCGCTTGTGCTTGTATTGCTAGTTTTAACAGAGAGAGGGTAATTGTATGAAATCCTACTAAAGTGTGGAACCACTTAATTGAGCACATTATCACGGATTGCGTAATTGCTGTGGATTTGTTTTCACAAGTGAAGAGTCACAGATTGTTTATTTACAAATTGGAGCATTTAGTATGTTTATTTAGTGTCACAGAGTGCTGTGTATTTTTATTCACTTTATATAAGTGCATATACACATAAATTTAAGTTTTTTATTTTTTATTTTTGTTTTTTTTTGTTTTTTTTCTTTCACGAGTGGTGTGCATGTACTCAGTATGTGTGTTTTTGAATAAGGGTAATGCACTTTTTCTAATTTTTTTGAGGTATCCGGCATTTTCTCACGATTTGGAAGATTGAAAAACAGTAGTTGTGGAAACTTTGGACTATATTTGTTGTGGACATTTTGGATTTATTTGGGTTATTTACAGGAAGATTTATATTGTATATAGCAGTGATGGTGAACCTTTTTGAGCCCGAGTGCCCAAACTGCAACCCAAAACCAACTTATTTCTTTCAAAGTGCCAACACTGCAATGAAACCTGAATATCGAGCTTTTGGTTTAGAAAAAACAACTCGTACAGTAGTGCAAACTAATTAACAGTACAAGGATGACCAGAGACTGCGGACACAGTACAGGGATGACCAGAGACTGCGGACAGTACAGGGATGACCAGAGACTGCGGACAGTACAGGGATGACCAAAGACTGCGGACAGTACAGGAGATGACCAGAGACTGCGGACACAGTACAGGAGATGACCAGAGACTGCGGACACAGTACAGGAGATGACCAGAGACTGCGGACACAGTACAGGAGATGACCAGAGACTGCGAACAGTACAGGAGATGACCAGAGACTGCGGACAGTACAGGAGATGACCAGAGACTGCGGACACAGTACAGGAGATGACCAGAGACTGCGGACACAGTACAGGGATGACCAGAGACTGCGGACAGTACAGGGATGACCAGAGACTGCAGACAGTACAGGGATGACCAGAGACTGCGGACACAGTACCGGAGATGACCAGAGACTGCGGACACAGTACAGGGATGACCAGAGACTGCGGACAGCACAGGGATGACCAGAGACTGCGGACAGCACAGGGATGACCAGAGACTGCGGACAGCACAGGGATGACCAGAGACTGCGGACAGTACAGGGATGACCAGAGACTGCGGACAGCACAGGGATGACCAGAGACTGCGGACAGCACAGGGATGACCAGAGACTGCGGAAAGCACAGGGATGACCAGAGACTGCGGACAGTACAGAGATGACTGCTGACCTTTGGGGAGGGGGAGCGGGTACCTGAATTTGACAGGTACCCGCTCTTACTTCCGCAGAGTTTTTTTTTTATCTTACCTGTTCCTTTATCCAGCCGCGCGCTGTCTTCCCGGCTTCTGTAGTGTGGGCACTCGTCGGACAGCCGGATGCCCAGTGCGCATGCGCGAGAAGCGCTGCGCTTTGTGATTGGTCCGGCGGCTTCTGGGATCTGTCATGTGTCCCAGGTACCGCCTTACCATTCACAAAGAGCACTGCTTCTTGTGCATGCGCACTTGGGACCCGGCTGTCACGCACACTACAGCCGGGAAGACAGCACGCCGCTGGATTCTCCTGGCGTGCCCACAGATAAGGCTCGGCGTGCCGGCTGTGGCACGCGTGCCACGGGTTCGCCATCACTGGCTTAGGGTGTCTACTTTCCAAAAAGGGGTCATTTGAGGGTGTTTGCACTACCCTGGTATTTTAGCACCTCAAGAAATGTGATGAGCAGTCAGAAAGTAAAAGCTGTGTAAATTCCATTATCTATACCATAGTTTGTAGACGCTATAACTTTCACACAAAGCAATAAATATACACTTACTGGGATTTTTTAACCAAAAACATGTAGCAGAATACATTTTGGCATAAATTTATGATGCAATTTTAGTTTTTTTGGATATTTTTTATGACCGAAATGAGAAAATATTTTTTTCAAAAAAAATTCTTTCTTCAAAAATGTTTTTGTTTATAGCGGCAAAAATGAAAAGTGCACAGGTGATCAAATACCACCCAAAGAAAGCTCTATTTGTGTGAAAAAAAGGACATAAATTTCATTTATGTACCATATTGCATGACCGCACAATTGTCCGTTAAACTAGTGCAGCGCTGTATAGCAAAAGAATGGCGTAAATTGCAGTATCTATACCATAGTTTGTAGACGCTATAAAGTTCACACAAAGCAATCAATATACACTTATTGGGATTTTTTTTTTTACCAAAAACATGTAGCAGAATACATTTTGGCCTAAATTTCTAACTAACTTTGAGTTTACTATATATTTTTTTATAGCTGAAATTAAAAAATATTGTTTTTCTTCAAAATTTTTGGTCTTTTTTTGTTTATAGCGTGAAAAATAAAAAGCGCACAGGTGATCAAATACCACCGAAAGAAAGCTCTATTTGTGTGAAAAAAGGATGTAAATTTTGTTTGGGTACAGCATTGCATGACCGCACAATTATCACTTCAATCAGTGCAGCGCCGAGTAGCAAAAAGAGGCCTGGTCAGGAAGGGGGGGTAAATCCTCAGGAGTGCAAGTGGTTAAACAACGTACAGCTGTTTTGATACTCTTATTTTAATGCTTTTTTAATTGGTAGTCATGAACCATTTGGCCTTGGCTAGGTTGGAAGTTGGAGAACTTTAGTCTTTCAATCATCCTAAGAAGGTTTTTTTCCCAAAATAAGAAAGTGAGGTGGTAATGGTAAGTGGAGCCCTACTGGTTTATGTGAAGTATAAAATGTTACAATATATCCACATAAAACAACTTTAACTCAAATGCACTGCACACGCTTGTAAACCCCACAGCTCTACTAACATTTTTCTTTCTCCTCCCCAGGATAAATATTAATGGGATGATTTACTAACTTAATTTTTTTTACATCAGTTTACAGGAACAATTGAGTACTGTCCGTGATACTTTTTTTATTTGCACTAACATACAATTTTGAGGACAAGCTTTTGGGGAATGTCCCCTTCTTCAGGACTAAGCAGTACTCAGGCAGTTTAAAAAGCCTGGGTTTGGTTAAGGGTTAATTGAATCCAAAAGCATGACCATTTTGACCTTAATATGAAATTCCTGGAAAAAGTAGTGAAAGACATCAATGATGCCATCTAATGCCATCCAATACACACTTCAGTTAAAAGTGGTTGTAAAGGCTCAAGATTTTTTACCTTCATGCATTCTATGCATGAAAATGAAAAACCTTCTGTGTGCAGCAGCTCCCCTAATACTTACCTGAGCCCTATTGCGATCCAGCAATGTGCACGAGAGCCTCTGCTCTTCGGGGACTCTCCCTCCTAATTGGCTGAGTAAGCAGTGGGAGCCATTGGTACTGGCTGCTGTCAATACCATCCAGTGAGCCAATGTGGAGAAAGGACTGAGCCATGATTCTGTGTGTGAAAGGACACGTAGAGTAGCGTCTCAGAAGTGAGCCTGCTTGGGTGCCCCCATAGCAAGTTGCTTATTCAGAGGAACTTGGCAGGAGAGAGGGACCAGAAGCACTGTTAGGGGACCTGAAAAGAGGAGGATCGGGGCTGTTCTGTGCAAAATCACTGCAACACATGTTTGTTATGTTTTTTTATTGCCTTTACTATCACTTTAAAATAATCCACTGCAGCAAGTTTTTCACATATTATTTAACAAAATCAATAGGAGGGAATTTTTTCCTGAACCCTCACTGTTGTAACTTTCTCTGTTTCCTGCATTACTAATCACACTTAATCTTTCAGGCAGGTTTGAATCTGATTGGTATATTTGAGAAATATATTTGTACTAACATTAGGCTTTATGCAAGAAAGAGGCAGAAGAGAGCCTGTAAGGGTGTTTAAAGCATATCTAAGCCCAAGAACAAACCTTGCAGCTTACCAGTCCTCAATGCCTAAATTTACTTTTTTTTAAAAAGTCAGCACAAGGGACATGACTTACTATTAACCCGATGTATCCCATTTGCATCATATGTAGGGCAGCCTATTCATTTCAATGGGCTGCTCTATGCGCTAGAAATGTGGAAAAAAGCCCTAGTCCTTTTCAAAATTACACAAAACCACACAGTTCCACAGCACCCTGAATTTTGGTGTATGTGAAATACGCACATCAACAGATGCCATTAATAATTAATAATGTAATTACTAATTAATGGAACTGCTGTGCATCTGCTAAAAGGCAGCACATTTCTGTGGTGTCAGGAAAGTGATTTTGACAAATGTGAGCATACTTTAAAAGTCTCAATTACATTGGTGGTCAGTGTAAATCTTCTCATTACATTGGGGCATGGTGTAGAATCCTTTCAATTGCACTAATGGTCAGAATAAATGTCCCCCTTACATTGATGGTCATTGTAACTCCATCCTTATATTGGTGGTCACTGTGAATGCTCCCATTAGTGGTCAGTGTAAATCCCCTTTACATTGGTTGCCAGTGTAGAAACTCCTCTTTATATTGGTAATTGGTAAAAAATCTTAATTTGCATTTGTGGTCAGTGTCAAATCCTCCCTTTAAGATGGTGGTATGTAGAAACCTCCCTTAAATTGATAGTCAGTGTAAATTCCCCCTTATATTGGTGACCAATGTAGAAATGTATTGGTTGTTGGTGTAACATCCCCCATTACATTGGTTGTCAGTGTAAATTCTTCATTACATTGGTGGTCAGCGCGAATTCCCTATTAGATTGGTGGTCAATGTAAATTCCCCTTTACATTGGTGGTAAATGCAGATTTGCGCTTACCCCGGTGGTCAGTGTAAATCCCCTCTTATATTGGTCATCAGTGTAAATTTCCTTTAACATTGGTGGTCGATGTAGAAATGTCACCTCCCACCCTCATCCCACACTGCCACTGTTCCCATCCACCCCAAGGACTGCCACTAAACCCATTCCAGCCCAGGCACTGCCACTGATCCCATCCCTCCAGCACTGTCACTCACCCTGTCCCCTCAGCATTGCCACTTATCCCATCCCTCCCCACCACTGCCACTGATCCAATCCCTCCCAACACTGCCACTGATCCCATCAGCCCCCTAGCACTGCCACTGATCACACCCTCCCCCCCCCCCAGTACTGCCACTGATCCCAGGAGTCCTAGGATCTCTAAGAGTTTTCTGTATATTGGTGGGTCCCCTCACCATCTCAGTCCATGGTGTGCAGGCAGTAAGGAGATGATGTGCTGTAATCTTCAGCAACCAATCAGTGAGACATAATAAGGTGTTGTAAACTCTATCAACCAATCAGTGAGCTGTAATGATGTGCCGTAACGTCTACCAATCAATTAGTAAGTGGTAATGATGCACAGTAACCAACAGCAATCAATCAGTAAGCAGTAATAATGTGCTGTAATCTCTAGCAACTAATTAGTCAGCAGTAATGATGTGCAGTAACCTCTAGCAACCAATCAGTGAACAGTAGTGATCTGCTGCAATCTCTAGCAACCATTAAGTGAGCAAAAATTATGAGCAGTAACCTCTAGCAACCAATCAGTGAGCAGTAATAATGTGCAGTAACCTCTAGCAGCCAATCAGTGAGCAGTAATGATGTACAGTAACCTCTAGCAGCCAATCAGTGAGTGGTAACAATGTTCAGTAACCTCTAGCAACCAATCAGTAAGTAGTAAGGATGTGCAGTAACAGCTAGAAACCAATCAGTAAGTGGTAAGGATGTGCAGTAACCTCTAGCAACCAATCAGTGAACAGTAGTGATCTGCTGCAATCTCTAGCAACCATTAAGTGAGCAAAAATTATGAGCAGTAACCTCTAGCAACCAATCAGTGAGCAGTAATAATGTGCAGTAACCTCTAGCAGCCAATCAGTGAGCAGTAATGATGTACAGTAACCTCTAGCAGCCAATCAGTGAGTGGTAACAATGTTCAGTAACCTCTAGCAACCAATCAGTAAGTAGTAAGGATGTGCAGTAACAGCTAGAAACCAATCAGTAAGTGGTAAGGATGTGCAGTAACAGCTAGAAACCAATCAGTAAGCCTTAATGAGTGCTGTAACCTCTAGCAACTAGCCAGTGAGTGGTAATGATAGTCTGTAACCTCTGGCAACCAATCACAACTGGTGCCTGATCTGCTGCAGTAAACTGATTTTGAGTCTAGCTGCTATTTATTTTATGTCTCAGAGCAGGTGGAGAGCGAAATTGCATGGGGGTGGGGTCAAGAAAATGTTTGCCCAGAGGCCAGTCAATATGAAATATGGCCCTGACGACTATAATCAGCTGACTGAGCTGTGACTGGTATTCATAAAGAATAAGTACTAAGCCAACCCTTCCCACCCACCTCCTCCTATCATAGAAGCTGTGCTATAGCGGTGGGAATATTGGAGAAGGAAAATGTCAATGCATTTCCCATCCTGGAGGCACAACAGGAATAACAGCAAATCTTTACACAGTGAAAGTCATTTCCCTCTTAGACAGATATCACTGGAATAGGTATCCCCATTGCAATATTTTTGCTTAGCTCCTCTTCTGGTTACAACATCAATTAATATCTTTATGACAATCATTACTAATATAAATAATAAGGGTCAATCTCCCCAGGGAGAACATAGACAGAGATAAATATGTTTTTTAAGCTGTCCCTACTCTTTTCAAAACCAAACACAAAAGTTTTACTGTGCAGACACTTTAAGGTTTATTGGAAAAACATAATGTACCTTCTGATAATTTTGAGTCATAATAAAGAAATTTCATCTGACTTTTTTTGAATGAATTTCTTGCTGTGATCGCTCTTCCATATTTTTACTTTTGCAAGAAATTTAGTAATTTGCATAATAGATGTGATATAAAAATAATTAGATTGTCTTCTATAAGTTAAATGACTTATACACTTGCTTTGCGAGAAGGAGCAGTAAAGCACAACCTATGTGTAGCACAGCAAAGCAGGGACATATATACAGTATATAAATATACACTGTGTGTGTGTATAAATACAGTATATGTATAAATTATGGACATAAACAAGTTTTTTTAAAAACATTAACACCCACTGATAACAGTATTTACATAAAACTGATGTTTAAATACAAGTATATAAAAAATAATTTTAACACTATACATTCCCTTCATTTTGACTAGAATGTACCATCGAGCTGAACCAGCATTAAAAAAAAATAAGACTGCTGAGCTAGCTAAAAATTTTTCTCCATTCGAAAATCACACCTTCAAGTACTGATTTACCCTTTTAGATGGTTAGTTTGTTTGGACACAACTATTTTTACTTTTGGTTTCATATCATAGTATTTAATTTGTAACAGGATCCACTACTATAAACAGCAGTGTGAAAGGTTTATACTTTATCAATAATAGATAATAGTTTGTCAACATTCCTTGCTAGAACTTTTCACTCTCCTTTTTTATATTTCCCAAGTAGATTATTTCTATAAGAAAATACAAGTAACCTCCAAATGAAAGCAGAAAAGATAATGGTGATTTAAAGTACACTGCAAGGCATGACCCAAGTCTCTGTACACCAAGAGCAAAACCTTGTTTGCCTAAATTATTTGTTTCTTCTGTCTAATGAATGTAATCCTAATATACAAGTGATAACACTGGCATTTCTTTGAAATGTTGATTTAGTTTAATTATGAAAATCACCAAGGTATTTTCTGGCTGCTGCATCACTCCCTGTACTAAGATTAATCACATCAACATCATTCATTTAATCTTCAAAAAGGAAGCAGTTGTCCACAAGAGCTTTCAAATAGCTTCATTAGTGCAATTTTTCAGACTCAAATACGAAGCTGGCAGGATCTGATTGAGAGGGAGGAAGGTCATTGTATTCCTTCGCTCCATGTTCTAATTATTTTTTGAATGTTTTGAATTTTGCCTGTGCGCATTTCCCATGCCTCTCTGTGGCTCAGTTTTTGGCATGTAAGGCACTAAGGTAAATATGTTTTTTTACTTGTACCCAACAATTGGCAGTAAAATGCTAGACTAACATACTATTTTGTTTAATTTTGTAACTATTGAACCTATTCATATTGTAAAAATGAAAAGGCTGTGATGGTGATTATTATTACTATTATAGGTTATAGTCTTTTTCTTTGCAAGTTAGTCCAAATAAATAAGTGACTGTATTTTACATGTTTTCATCCCGATGATTATTTGTTTAGACTTACAAGTTTAAAGGTTTAATACAGATGGCATATAGAATTGTTAAAAAAATTAGTAAAATCTTTATTGTAAAATAAATATTTATTATTTGGTGCATCCATGATACTCAGTTTGCCAAACATGTCTGCAAATACTGTAAGTCCAAAACTGCCCTCATTTTTGGATGCACCCTGTTCATAAGTAAAGGAATTGTTAATTTATTATAACTGGAGAGTGCAAAATCTGGTACAGCTGGGCATGGTAGCCAATCATATTCTAAATTCAAACTGTATATAATGAGCGCTAAGAGAAAAACTGGGAATGGTGAACCCACTCTATAGCACAATAAACATACCAAAACAAAAGTGCTGCGCTATATGAACAAAATTGGTGTATCCACCTAAAAAATAAAAAACAATCAGCAAATGCAGGTGAAATGTGATACAATAGCCCAAGAATGTTACTACATATCAAAACAATAGGTATACAAGAAATATAATATAATACGTGCAATCATTGATAATGGTGACTAAACACACAGTCCAAATACATAGAAAGAAATCCTTGATGAAATGATATCCAGTGCACAAACAGAAGTGCTCAGTGGAATAAATGGCTGCACTCACAATTAATATGAACCGCAATCCTAAGTAAAAAAAAGACATCCGTGAAATCCTTCACTACTATGCACTTACCGGAACTAAGATCAAAAAGGCTTGTAAAAAAAGATCCTCCAAGATATGAACATCTCCTCCTCTCAGGGCTGATACCTGGCCTAGTGAGGTGAGGTGAGTTGAGTTGAGGTGAGATGGACAGGACTGAGCCCTGCACTGCGCACTCCTCACCTCACCTCACCAGGTCACGCACCAGTCCTGAGAGGAGGAGATATACATATCTTGGAGGATCTTTTTTTACAAGCCTTTTTGATCTTAGTTCCAGTGAGTGCATGGTGGTGAAGGATTTCACGGATGCCTCTTTTCCACATTGGGATGTCAGTTCACTCTACTTAGGATTGCGGTTCATATTAATTGTGGGTGCAGCCATTTATTCCACTGAGCACTTCTGTTTGTGCACTGGATATCATTGCATCAAGGACTTCTTTCTATCTTCTAAATTCAGCTTGTTCAATTAAGATTTGACAAAAAAAACCTGGAAACTGATTGGTTTCTATGCAGAGTTGCACCAGATTTTGCATGCTCCAATTTAATAAATTGCCTCAATGTATTCTCCGTAACATGTCTGATTTGTAAAGAAGTTACCTGTGCTTGACTAACAGTAGCTGATCAAGCTTTAGACAAAAAGATAAAATTACATCTACATTACACCCCAGTTTCCAGCAGTGGTACTTAGGCAAGGGTGACATCGTGGGCCTTCTGAAAGATCCTGGGATATTCAAGAAGATTCCTCCTAAAACCAAAATGTAACATTTATGGGGAGATGGTCTAAGGAACATGAGTTTTCATGCAATGTCTGCTTTAAGCTGGCCATTGATGGATTGAATCTTGACCAGTTCAGCAGGGACTTCAGTAAAACCAGCCTGTAGGATTTTTTGCATGTGATTAGTGCCAGTGGCTATTGCCACCAGGAGTATTCATTGTGTTCTACTGGCAGGGAGGGCTCCCTGCTGGCAAAACACAAGAGCACTTATTATTTTGATGGAGGAATTGAATGATTTCAGCTTGTGGGTGCAGGAAAGAAAATCACATCATCTACGATTTGCCTTAGTCCTCATTCACGAAGCTGTAAAAAAATGCATTTACAGCCATTTTTTATTTACATATCTGAATGCAGCTGCATTGTTTTTAATGGAGAAACTCACACAGATGCATAAACATGCACTGCGTTCAGATCAGTAACACAAAATCCAAACCTTTGTGTCTGAGGACATGCATATACAGATACACCTATGAAAAAAAGAACAGGAAAATGTTTATGCATTAAAAAAAAACAGATCTATTTACTGATCATTTATAAGAAAACTTTTGTTCCTTGCCTAATGATCCGTTACCATGTGAATGTAGCCTTAAAGTAGATGCTAACTGAATCTGAAACTTATTGGTTGTTAAATCACTGCATACCATTAACAATTTTCTTTTTCTTACGAAATATCTCAGAGCTGCTAATCTCCTGTAGCCACTTCTTATCTACATACATACTTTCCAAGGATATCTGCACTTCATTTCTCAGGGTGGGATTTCCTAAAAGTGACAACAATGGCCCATACCTACACAATAGGTGTTGAAACTTCCACTTGTAGTCTCTGTCATATGACAATGTGACCAATAGCATAATGTGACCACTAGCACAATTGAGAGACAGGGGCAGATCACCCTAGAACTGGAAGTGTCTGAACAAGAACGTCTACATCAGGATCACTAAGTAGCAGCAGATTTAACAACATAAAAAAATTGTTTGGATTTTTATTAGTATGGGGAAGCTTATATGAGATTCAAGTGATTAGTTTTACATACAATTTTCTTTCTTTGGAGTAATTTGTGAAATAGGAAATTTTCAAACTAATATCTGTCCCCTCTCCCCAGTCAATCTGCAAAAAAATTTTCTCAAACTGAAAAACGTTTCCTGCTCCCGCTTGGCTTCTTTACAATTAAGAACTTTTTTTGCAATCAAATGGCATTAATTACTTCTACCTAAAGTAAATAACTACTGGATAGGGCATCATAATGTCCTCATTTTGCTCTATCTTTGTTTAACCACTTCCCACCCAGCCTATAACAGGATAACAGCTAAGCAGGAGCACTGCCATCCTGGGTGAATGTCATATGACTTCCTCCCAGGATCTTGCCTCATTCACGCCTCATGGGTCACAATGCAGTGCAATCTGTCACCCACTGTGTCTACCATAGCAGATGACAAATCAGTATACTGGTCTGCCTATACCATGTTATCACTGTGACCAATCACAGCAGATCACATGGAAATTGTACACAATGTATGGCTTTCATTCATAGCCATTTATTGTGTACTATTGTGTTGATCTCTGTGATTGGTTACAGTGATCACATGGTACAAACAGGGGCCATCACAGTACATCTGTACCATGTGATAGCTGTGGCCAATCACAGCTTCAGAATAATAAACACTGGATGAATGGATGCCATTCATAAAAAACAGTTGCTTATAACAGTGATTATCACTGTTATAAGGAATTATAGTGTGTAAAAAAAAAACAAATCCTGTCACCTCCCCAGAGTAGTGGTAACACTGTGCTGCTCTGGTCACAGTATGTAAACAAAATCATAAAAAAGAAAGAAAGGAAAAAAAATTTAAAATTGAAAATAATTACTATTTTTTTTACATATTGTCACCAGTCAGTGTCCATGATCACCACCACACCAGTTATCGCTGTACTACACTGGTGACAGTACGTTTAGAAAATGTGAAAAAAAAACATATATTTAAAATTTCTTCATTTTCCAAATACCTGTGACAGAAATTACAACTTCAAAAAACTCACCATGCCTCTTACTAAATACAGTACCTTTGACAGTCTACTTTCCAAAAAGAGGTAATTTGGGTATATTTGTATTGTCCTGTCATTTTCAGGCCTCAATAAATGAGATAGGCCATAAGTACATCAGGATTGATCAATTTTCAAATATATATACTATAGTTTGTGGACGCTATAACTTTCACACAGACTAAAAGATATCCACTGATTTTTGGGGGGGGGGTTACCAAAGAAATGTGGAAGTATATGTGGGGGGGGGGTTTCTGTATTTTTCCCTTTATATAGAAAAAACCCAGTGATTATTAAATACCACCAAAAGAAAGCTCTATTTGTCTAAACAAAATGCTAAAAATGTCATTTAGGTACAGTGTTGCATGACAGTACTTGTCATTCAAAGTGTGACAGCATTGAAAGCTGAAATATTTGTCCTATATAAAACATTCTTTTCCTTTGCTTCACCTACATTTTGATGTATTTTGCTGTTGTTTTGAGTTTGAACCTCCAAACAACAACTTTAAAAAAACATATAACTATAGGCCCAGTATAAAGGTACAAAAATTAAAAATAATTAAATAATTAAATGTAATAAAAGTAAAAAGCACAAAAAAATAAGCAAAAACAAAAATGAAATGAAATATAACAATGTTTTCTATTTTGGGGGTATTTATTTTACTTTTACTTTATGAAATCACATCAACATGAACAACCCTCCCTCCCCCCCAAAAAATGACATACCACTGTTTTTAGACCATTTCCTTTTTTGCTCTTTGGTATTTTTTGCTGGTTTATGTCTATTAGAAATTTTAAAAAATTGAGGCAAACCAAGCAACCTAAAAAAGAGACCACACAACATGTATTTTTTTCTAACTTCTTTCTTTATTTTTTTGTTTATTAAACTGTTACATGTTAAGGAACATCAAGTTACAGAAAATGCACAAATACACAACAAAAACCCTACAGTATACTTTCTTTTTACATTTCTGTCACACCTGTTGTCGTAAATAAAAGCTAAATTCATGAGCTGTTCCAAGTCCTTAAAAGCCTTATGAAACTACTTTAAAAGTGTGCAGTGAAATCAGAGAAAACAATTTTAGCTTAAATGAAGAGCCTATACATCTGTGCACAACTGGATGCAAGGCTTGGGTTCAGCTTTAAAAGGATATAGTGAGTCTAAGTAAAACACAAACTTCCTGGCTGCCACTCCAAACTGCTGTCCCCGTCTTAAATGCTAGAGTAAAAAATTACCAGTCAATTGATATGGACTCACCCCAAGGTGCTATCAACCATTATTTTCATATCTATTTCTTGTGCATCAGAAGCTGCCAATCAGTACCTTTGCCACACAATCAATTATAGGGAAGAGGTGAAGTGAAGACAACAGGCAGTGGCACTTTAAAAGCGGAGTTCCGCTCACCCTGTCAAAAAATAAAAGTCAGCAGCTACAAAAACTGTAGCTGCTGACTTTTAAAAAACAACCATTTACCTGAGGAAGTCACGAGGGCGTGACGTAACGCGTAGATGAGGTGTGGTGACGCACTTCCGGTGATCGCCATCTTAGGACTCCATAGTGTCTGCAGTACACCCATTGTTAGTGGTGTAAAGTGCGTGACATTTTCTACTTAAATGTGAGTTGATTACCTGGAAATTTTTATTCTATTCTACCAATAAATCCAATATTGCACTATGGAGGATCTTTGTTTTGTCCTTATATGATTCCTACATGGTCTTTACGTATTGGTAAGCCTATGGTCACCTGTACATGGAAGAGGAGCTGGAAGGGAAGGAGAGACCAATAAAGCGCTGTGATATCTAACCTACCTGGAGATTGTGGGCAGGATCCAGGGAGATCCGAAAAGTGTTTTGACCCTTGTAGGGTCGCAGCAGGAAGGTGAGTGGGCATGCTGATCGTTTAGGATTTACACTCACCGCTTGCACTAACACTGGAGCACCTGTATAAGGAGAAAATTATTGTGTTACTCTTGCCTTTAGCATGTATGATGGTACTATATGGACATTTATGTTTTACACTTGATTTATAACAAATGCAAATGGTACACTGATCACTTGTTGTTTGCAATATATATCCCTGTGTAGGGACTCACCTCCTTTTTTTTGTGCATATCATACTTGAATATTGGGGATTGGTCCCAGTGAGGGACAGGTTCAAGTCACGCGTTTGGGTCCTATTGGACTGCATGTTTTTCTTCTGCACCTTTTATCACCTAAAAGATCCTGGCAGATCTTACGCACCTGTAAGTTTTGTAACTGTATATGCGTTTATGTTTATTGATCTGTATCCACTGATTTTATAATTATTGGTATGTGTAAAAATAGCGCTGCACCATTTTGTTTATTATAACCATTTACCTGTTCCTTGGTCCCGTGGTGTGCTCCCACAGCCCGTTTCACCAGCCCTCCTGTATTCCTGGAGGCCGGCATCATCGGTATCAGTGTGGGCACCCGGATGTGACTGCTTGTGGCTTCACAGCCGGGTACCCACTGCGCATGCGCGAGTAGCGCTGCTCTTCATGAATAGTCCTGTAGTCTTCTGGGACCTGTCACATGTCCCAAAAGACTACAAGGAGGGAAGACACCTTCTATTTCTGATCGCCTAGGTGATTGGACTGGAAGTGGGAGCGGGTACCTGTCAAATTTGGGTACCCGCTTAATGGGGAGCGGGGGAGCAGTCCTTAAAGAGGAACTTCCCCTTTTGGGTGGTGCGCCGCTTTAACTGGAGTTTGTAACTCAAGAGCAGAAGCTTGGTATGATCAATGTTTGATTTTAGTTCCACTTTAAGAATTAACGTTACACTTTAGCCTGCACTGCAAATATTGATTTGTAGTGAGTCTTCTGCAGGAGACTGTAAGTGGTTATTTCTAAACTAATTTTGCAGACATGATCCACTTTAGTCTCCACCATGAAACATGCCCTGAGACATGACATGTAGCCATTGTTGGAGTGCATTAGTGAAGACAGTATATTGCTGCAATGGGGCTGCAGAAAATCATTGGCACTGAGATGTAAAAATTAATGAAAAAAAGTACTTAAATTAGGAAAAATGTCAATTATTTATGACACACGCATAGCTTTAGAAAACTAAATGTCATTTGGTTAGCGTTTACATCTTTTAAACCCTTTAACACTTAACCTATACTAGGAATTTACCTTTAACATGAACCTTAAAATGAACCATCTAACATTAAAAATAAACCCTTAAAGTGGTTGTAAAGGCTCAGAGTTTTTTTTTTTACCTTCAGGCATTCTATGCTTGAAGGTAAAAAACCTTCTATGTGCAGCAACCCCCCCCCCCAATACTTATCTGATCCCCCGCTCAATCCAGCGATGTGCAGGAGAGCAACAGCTTTTTCGGGGTCTTTCCCTCCTCCTTGGCTGAGACAGCAACATTGGCTCCTGCTACTGGCAATCACAGCCAGTGAACCAATGAGGAGAGAGTGGGGGTGGGGCCGAGCCACGCAATGTGTTTGAATTGATAGACAGAGCAGTGGCTCAAGAGCAAGCCTGCTCAGCTGCCCCCATAGCAAGATGCATTCTATGAGGGCACTCAACAGGAGGGAGAAGCCAGTAGCACCAACAGGAGACCAAAGAAGAGGAGGATCAGGGTTTATGCAAAACCATTGCACAGATCAGGTAAGTAAGACATATATGTTATTTTTTTAAAAAAACAGCCTTTAATACCACATTAATGTATTTCTAACACTTAACTCTATTCTTCCCTCTAATCTTAATCCTTGACCTGCAATTTAAAGGTAACCCCATAGCACTTGACCTTATGTCTAAATATACTTTGATTATTTAGCCAAAATCTAACTATAACCTGAACTGTCACCTGAATTATCAACTGAACAGAGCATTATTCACTTTATTTTGTAATAACAATGAATCCGTTCAACAAGTAATTTTAGCATGGACATTACACAAGAAAACTCATGCTTTAACTATCTTATGCTTTCTATATATAGTGTACTTGGACTGCTGTAGCAAATGTAGTGGCAAGGTATTTCTTTTGTTATGTAGAACAGTATAAACAAAATTAGAGCATACTCATTAATCCAGACTTTTCTAGATACATGCTTTATGCATTGGTGCAATCCAAGGGGAATTTTTAATTCATGTTTACCCTTTCATTTATCTCTAGCCATAAAGTAGTGCGTTTCTAGCCATGAAAACGTATGAGTAGAGATTCATGAATCTATTAGAACTCGAACTACCCCAGGTCTTTGACTTGTCTGGAGATATATAGGAGAACTTTATGTAAGTTGGTTTCCAAGTCTCTATTTGTAACAACCAGGAAACAACCAAGTACACTTTTGACTGATTTACCTGCAAAAGGATTTGCAATTCTGTTTAACCTACACATCTAGTATCTCATTCCCTTTGATAATGTGCTCTTGCCACGAAACGCGTTAGGATAAGGATACCTCTCATACCACTTGTTACCTACATGGTCCATGCATCTGACTGTCAGCCATCTTTTTGGATTCTGTGAATCAGCTTCTTTGGATATTACTATGTAAGTGTGCTACCTGTTTTTACCAATCTCTTGAATAAAAATACTACACTATCAAGATTTCTCTCTTTTGGGTCTTATTGCTGAGTCCCTAAGGTGATCTCCTGATATAAAAGCACACCACCACTGGCGATAGATGATATAAGGCAAATTCGTGTTACTGTAAGGAGGCGTACTCCCCCTGGTGGTAGGAGATGGCAAGAGTGGTGCACAGTTGTTCCTGAGGGCTCTACGCTGATGACCATTTGGCTGTGACCAGGAGTAGGTCATTATACTCCAATGCGCTTTGGCTTGCGCTATCTGGTTAGTGCATTTTACAGCTATTCGCCTATCACAGAAGTCACGGATTTGATTGGCACTCGGATGTACCCCTAGATCTAATGACTCTAACATCCCTATCACTATATTCACTTCGATTGGTCGGATGAATCTTTATTACTTACCCGACCACTGTTTACATTAATTTATGTACGTTAAACCTGGTGCATGTCATACCTCTAATGTATTTCCTTCTATTTCTGTTGTGCATATGTAAATTCTCCTTACTATACACTCAAGCGCTGCATTTTTTTGCTTTATTTTATTTTTTATCTAGTAAGATTACTCTTTCTGGTGTAGTTTAAGTGCCTAATAACTGAAGGCTACTTACTAAAGGAGTTGTGAATCTTTTATGAAAAACTTGTGTGAATATTTCAATTATCCTACTGAGAAAAGCATCTTCACATGATACTGTATTGTATGAATGAACAAGAATTTGCTTTTCACAAAATTGAATAAATAAAGTGAATAGTCACACAATTTGAGTGAAGAATTTCTACTCCTTTAGTAAACCAGTTACATTTTCCAATGTTCAGGATGGGGGTAATGAAGTACCAAAGATATTTGCATTGCTGAACCAGGAAATAAATGTGTCAAATGCCTGACACTGCAGTATGGCAAATGTATTTAAAACACTAGACAGGATGAACAAAATTACACATTCTTTGACAACTAAAACAGTAGCCACCATATACTATACAGGTTGTGTGAAGATTTTCAACTCCTTTAGTAAATCAGTTTCATTTCCCAACAAGCAGACTGCTGTAAAGAGGTACCAAAGTAAGCTGAATTGCTGAACAAGGAAATGAATGTGTCAGCTGCCTGGCTGTTCAGTATAGCAACTGGATTAAAATCACTTGACTGCCTCTACAGAATTACAAATTCTTTTACAGGTAAAACAGTTGCCACCATATACTGTATATACATAAACTGTAATGTATATTTTCATATTTTCCCAAAGGTACACTTGTATTTATACATTTCTTCTATAATAAAAGACTAACGCATGAAAACATGTTTTAGCAGGTGAAGTGTAAACCCAATTGGCTGCCATGAACAGCAAGCCCTATAAATACCCCTAATAAATCAGGTTCTGTGCTCTGAAAAAGAATCTACAGTCTGCATTTGTAAGTGTAAAAATAAAAAAAAGAAATCACATTGCAAACATATCAATTTGTGTCTAGCTATTCAGTGACAAAAATGCTCATTTTTAATAAGATAAATAAATAGACACCACTATTACAATTGTAGCTAATGTTAAAATAGGATTCTGTAATTTTAATTCTAACTAGTAGAAGAGAATGGCTGTCTTCACAGAACAGTGAGCACTATAATTTCACCTTTCTGACCACTTCTTCCCTTCCTTCCATATATCCTCATAAAATATTTACACCCCACCGAATGACCACTCAGATGATCCTCGAACTGTCTTGCAGAATCCCTGATGATGTCATGGAAATGTTAAACCCATTATGCTAAGCTAGGACCTCCATCTACTCTGACCTCTTGCCATAGTCATCAGAAGACAGAAAGATATTTTTACATGGGACTTAGTCTAAATTCAAATCTACAACATATGCCTCTGCAGGCTGCTGCCATCTCAATCAAGACTGATAAATATTTTACAATATTAAACATTCGATTTCCATAAATCTATTTTGCCTCAAATACTGCAAAAAAGGATTAAGATTAAACATGTAATTAGATGAAAAACCTGTTTTTGCATAATTTAATATATAAGACAGTTCCACTGCTTCCTGATACTCTAACATTTTAAATATTTTGTACTGTCTCATTATTTAAGGTTCAGCACGTGTGATCATATTAGTTTTGGTTGTACTATTATTTGAAAAAAAAGTAAAAATTATAGATTTTTGTGAGCAGATTTTTATGTAATTATAGGCAGAAGATATTTTCTATTTTATTCCAAATTTTAAAAAGTCCTTATAAAAAGTTAGCATTAGTAATAAGTAAGTTTATTAGCATGCTTGAAGAAATTGGTAAAATTTTTTGTTATCTGGCTAGTTGTGTTTTTTCTGGTTACTTAAACATGCATATGCAGATGTATTTTGTCTATCAGAGAACCATGAAACTTTTAAATCTTGATTGGTCTTAACTTGTAACAGTGAAATGAATGTAGGAATATCACTCTAGGCATTGGGTACCAGATATTCTAATGTAAAAAAAATGCAACTGTCCAGTCAAAGAAAGTTTCTAGTACAAGACATAATGACACAACCATAAAAGAATATCTTTATGAAAAATATCCTCATACAGAACATTTCTCATGATATTGTATTTTGACATCATATATTTTGAATGTTTTATTTATATTTTTAAATTTACACTATCGCTTGGCTTAAATACAGCATCAGCACCCCAATCTGATTTATCACAATTTGAAAGAATACATAATTTTTAGGTTGATTGCACTGTGACACCTGATTTTTTTATTCAGCAGTAATAGGCCTAAATCGATCGGTGAAAATAGCAGTCATAACAGATCTAAAAGCTATAGGAGAGTATATTATGTTAAACCCCTCAACTTCATACAAATTGGCAGTACTTCTGGCAGTATCAGATTGTATACTCCTGAAATTTTAATACAATTTCAAAACAGAGTAAATATCACATCCCTGTATCCCTAAATTAGGGGTGCTCAACCCATGGCCCACAGAGCCCTCTGATGTGGTCCACTACCTCAACCCATGGAAGTGCATGCCCATGCTCTTGGAGCTCAAATCACGATTGCCAATCCACCATCCCAGGGCATCAGAGTGCATGGAGCAGGAACCAGCAGCGGAGGAAGCAGGCAGCTGTGCAGGAAACCAGAGCCGCATTAGCCGATGCTTCCTCTGTAGCACCAGCTCCTTTCTCAGATGAAGCGATACCAAGTACACTTTGCCTGGAATCTTTCTAGCAGCTTGGAGAGTGACGTCAACAGAATCTGGAAGAGGAATCAGTCAGTGTCAGGGGCGGACTGACAACTCATGGGGCCCCCGGGCAATAGGGGATCATGGGGCTCCTGTGTCCTTGCCCAAGCTCAAAAAAGCCTATGAAAAAGGTACCAGGGGCATCTCATGGGGCCCCCTACTGACCCCGGGCCCTCGGGCAGTGCCCAAGTGTCCAAATGGTCAGTCCACCCCTGGTCAGTGTATTAAACATCACATACACTGCACTTTTGCAATGGGCATATTGCACTTATAAAAAAAAGGGTTATTTTACTGCTTTTGCACTGATCTTCAGCTGCAGCACAGTGCACCTGCGCCATTGTTGCAGGTTAGCTGCACTGAGCCATAGACTTTTTATTATAACCTGCAGGTTTGGTGTGTTTTCAGAAAGTGTACCACACCTGCAAGATGTAATGGAAGCCTAAGGCTCAGTGCAGCTAACCTGCAGGAAAGCCACAGTTGCTCTGAGCTGCAACTACGGTGCGGGTAAACTGCAGCACATCAGTATGAAAGCAACCTTATAGGGGGATCAGGACAATAAGGGTTCATTTACATGTGAGTTTGGGGGGTGGTAAAACCCCATAGTTCATTTTGGCCCACAATCTGTTACCAAATTACTTAAGTGGTCCTCGTTTTTCAAAAGGTTGAGCACCCCTACCTTAAATATTTTTAAAATAGTAGCAATAAAAAGAACTCTATAATATGAGCCTTTTTTTAAACAAAAGCACAGTTGTTGTCTACAACCTCTGTCTGCAGTGTAACAACCATTCTAAAAGGAACAGCTATTTGGGTACCACATGCATGAGGAAATACATCACTCTGAACCAGGGGTGGACTGACCATTTGGAAACTCGGGCACTGTCCGAGGGCCCGGGGTCAGTAGGGGGCCCCATGAGATGCCCCTGGTACCTTTTTCATAGGCTTTTTTGAGTTTGGGCAAGGACACAGGGGCCCCATGATCCCCTATTGCCCGGGGGCCCCATGAGTTGTCAATCTGCCCCTGCTCTGAACCACGGAGCTTGATAGGAGCAACACCGCACTGAGACAAGTTGGCAACAAAAGACATTTCCAAGGTCACATAGCAGCCATTGCTTTCAAAGTGCTGCTAATGCACCATTTTCCTCCTACTCTAACTGAAAAAAGCATAGCGACCACTTTATTTTATGGAAGACCAATGTGTTCTTTATCTCCTCCTCTTCCAAGGCACATTGCAGACATTTCTTCGGAAGAGACTGCTAACATGCCCTTTTTCCGCCTCCTCCCCCTCCTCTTCTTTCTGTTAATCAGCATAGAGAGAGAAGGAAGGATGTGGTGCTGGCATGGAGGAGGAGTCAAGCAATAATTATAAAATGAGGAGGAAAATTATATGACCAGTGGAAATGGCAGGTAGGCAGGCAGCAAAATGTGTATAATCCTATACCCATTGGCTGCCCTCCCTTCCTGAAATCTGTTTATGTGGAATTAAACAAATTACAGAGGTGGTTTGTATTAGCTTTCATTGGCTGGAGGTTGTAGGCATTGTATGTGTGGATGGTATGATGGTATATAAATTATTTTTTAGAAATATTATAATTTCTATTTGCAATGTACTATATATATATACTGTGTGTGTGTGTGTATATATATATATATATATATATATATATATATATAATATCTATATATATATATTAATTGAACAAGCTAAAGTTAGAAGCTGATTGGCTATTATGCACTGCTGCACCAGATTTTGCACTCTCCAGTATTAGTAAATCAGTTCCACTGTATTGTTATTTGTTTGGTTTATATACTGCAATTGAATGTTTTTGTGTGCTGCTGTCTGGTATATTGATACACCAAGTGCAGTAATCCTTTTTGTTTATTTGATGAAGGACTTATCAAATGTTTGGGTGTTCTTATTTCTAGGTGACATTTTTGTTTTGTGAATTAATAGGGGTGCTATGTAGTAGGGGGAAGCCAGTATTTGGGGGAACTTGTGAAATACTGAACACTTTCACTCTCTTCCTGCCCAGGCCAATTTTCAGCTTTCAGTGCTGTCACACTTTGAATGACAATTACTCAGTGATGCGACACTGTACCCAAATAAAAATGTTATTTTTTCACATAAATAGAGCTTTTTTGGTGGTATTTAATCACCACTGCGTATTTTTTCTATAAAAAAATAAAAAAGACCGATTTGTCTTTTTAAAAAGTGTTTTTCTTTGTTTCTGTTATAAAATGTTGCAAATAAATAATATTTCTTTATAAATTTAGGCCAAAATGTATACTGCTACATTCCTTTGGTAAAAATAACCCAAATAATACTATTTAGTCTGTAGGAAGGTTATAGAGTCCACAAACTATGGTATATATATTTGAAAATCAATCAATCCTGATGTACTGATCTAATTTCTGACCCAAAAATGCAAGGGGAGTGCAAATACCTCCCAATTGACCCCTTTCTGGAAAGTGGACAGTCCAAGGTATTTAGTAAGAAGCATGGTTAGTTCCTTGAAGTTGTAATGTGTTGACACAAATTTTGGGAAAATGAAGAAATTTAACTAGCAGTGATCAGGGACACTGACTGGTGACAATATGAAAAAATAAATAAATAATTTTTAAATTTTTTAAAAAATATTTTTTCTCTTTTATGAAAATTTTCTTCTATTTTTTTTTATTTTTTAACATACTGTGACCAGAGTAATACAATGTTACCACAGTGACACTGTACTACTCTGCTGTGGTAATCAGGATTTTTTTTAACACATTATGATTGCTCATAACAGTGATAATCATTGTTATAGGCAATCATTTTTTATGTATGTAATCCATTTACTATTGTGAAGCTGTGATTGGCAATAGCTATCACATCACAATAATATTAATCACATGGTACAGATAATCTCTGATTGGCCCTGTCTGTACTATTTGATTACTGTGACCAATCACAGAGATCAGCACAATAGTACACACTGAAAGGCTATGAATGGAAGCCATTCGTTGTGTACAATAGCCGTATGATCTGCTGTGATTGGTCACAGTAATTACATGGTACTGGCAGTTGCCCAGGACACTGATTTGTGTGTGGTAGAGGCACAATCCTGGGAGGACATCATATGAGCTAGCAACAAGAAGGGAGGAGAGCGGATGTGAATCTCTCCGTGTCAGGAAAACTTGTCAGAAGAGAATTATTCAGATATCAGAGGAAGGGAGCAAAGAAAAATGACACTTGGTGCTCACAGAAGGGATTATTTTTCAAAGTATCCATGTAGGAAAGTAGAAAGCATATCCATACTGCATTTTGTAGGGACCTAATTGTCCTCTGAGGGCCAGTTACCATTCCATCACGGTGTTCTCTGTTCTCATGCAATAAGAATAAACTTTTAATATTTCACAGTATATTTGTCTATACTGATACACCTGCTCTTAGAAGCAGTACAAATTTGTATTTGAACAAAATTATTTCCTGTCCCATTGTTTTTCAGATCTTTATGCGTGCTTCAGAACCGATCAAGATTGACCACCACCATACTATAAAAGGATTTTGCAGCAAGTTTTTTTTATACAGTCAAAATATTATTTTACTTTTCAGTAAAGTTAATGTCATGTTTTATTGCTATGTGGCAAATACTGTACATCACAAGGCATTGCAATAGTTAGAAATACAGGTAAGTTATAGTTCTAACCTGTATTTTGACATCACTTAGTGCGTGTGTGTGTGTGGTGTGTGTGTGTGTTGCATTTTATCCAGTTGTTCAAAGTTTCCCAGACATCTGGCTTCCCCATCCCATCTAAATTTATACTTATCTTTTTCATAGGTTTTCATACCAGTCACATGATACATATGAGGGTTAAGAGTGCAAAATCTGATGCAGGTGTGCATGGTAGCCAATCAGCTTCAAACTTTAGCTTGTTCATTCAAGCTTTGATAAAAAAAAATCCAGAAGCTGATTGGTTTCTAGACACCAGATTTTGCACTCTCCAGTTTTAGTAAATCAACACTATGGCCCTATGCCTCTCTGAAACATCTCTCAGCTGTGGGCGGTCCTCAGTGATGCAGAGACTGGCTCTGACATAATGATGCCATTTCCACTCTCTGCATCATTTCACTAAAAGTGCTGGTTGCCATGATGAAGCCCCCTCAAGGGGCAGATTCATGGTGCCCTGTACTCACAAGAAGTCCTCAGTTCCACTGAAATCCAGAATCCCAAAATAAATCTGAAAACTGAGGACAGCTAGAAGACCAATATGGTACTACAAGCGACAGCAGCTGAGAGGGGGTACATTTTTCAGCCAGTTGTTTTTTTTATATCTGCTAGGATAAAAAGATTAAAAAAAAACATAAACAAATACAAAAGGTGCCTATAGTTGGGTTCTAAGTCTACATACAGTATCTATACTGACTAACTATATGTTAATATGGTTAGACAATATTATAAAAGGTCCCTATTCTAAAAAGCCCCCTGGACTGTAATTAAATGCACAGATTTCCAGTTCTCAGTTTACATTTTATACTCTCCTTTCTATGTTACTCTAAGATGTGTACAATAACTATTTAAATGCAAAACAATGCATTTGTGCTAGCAAACTTTTCTCATTTATATTTCATTTGAAATGAGTATGAGAGATAGTGTTGTTTCAAGATAAGTACTTATTTAATTTTAATAAAGCTACATAAGTACGTGTCTATGTATACCAATTTTTTTTATGTTAAATGCTATTTAAATAAGTGTAAATATCAGTATGTCTGGAGTAAAGACTTTGAAATGTGTTGTAAGCTATATACTTTTTCAGCAACAGGTGATCATGAATATGAGACTATTGTCTTCACATGTTTATGTTCACCCAGCAAGCTTGTTCTACACATGCAGGCAGCTTCAGGGGAAATGTGTTTATTTTTTTATTTTCCTGATAACTCCCTGGGTCTTTGAAAGCAATAGAACTTCACTGGGCTAGCAAAAAAGTACCCCTTTAGTAAATTTCTGTGTGAAAACATGTATAATTTATAGCCTGACTCTAGCCAATTTTTATATCATGGGCATTTATTAATTCATTTCTGCATCCCTGTTGCTGAGATATCCCCTCAACATTAACAGCAATAACATATATTAGTAGCATGGAGACAGGACAGGGAGTGAGGTGATATATCGAGTGGTGTATTTAGGTTTCATGCTGCCCTAGGCAACCCAAAAATTGGCTCCCACCCCCACGGAGACCCTGACAGTGTCCAACACCCCCCCCCCCCCTCCCCATGAAGAAAGCATGACATTGACGAACAACGCCCCAGCACCAGCCCCCCCACACCCAAGTGAGCTCCCCACTACCACCACCCCCCATACACTGCCAACCCCCCACCACCCTAGTGAGAGAGAAGACACCCTCACAGCTCCAGACATCCCCAGGAACAAGAGTCCAACTCTGCATACACCATCAAGCAGCCTGCAGTCTCTCTCAAATCCCACCTGCTTCCCATGCTGCATGTGTCCCTTCTTCCATCCCTTCTTTCGGGGGCAGCACTGCCCCCTGAAAAATTCTTCTGCCCCCCTGAAAAATGCTGCCCTAGACAAATCCCTTGTTTGCCTTGTGGTAAATATGCCCCTGGATATATCCCCATTGAAATGAAAACAGCGGTCAAAAGGGGGACGGAAAGTAATGGAGGATTTTCACAGTGAGAAATTTTAAGGATAAGTTGACCTTTTGCTAAAAGAAAATAATAAATGCACTTTTTTGCAGGTAAAAAAATGTGCACTTGTTATTTTGTGCTACAGGAGCCTGTAAACCATTGCACCAGCCTGTAAACCATTGCACCAACAGATCGCTGGTGCCATGCAGGTCTCATGCATACCGTCAGTATATCTGCTTGCCCTTACAGGATATACTGACAGGAAGAATCAATTCCCTAACACGGCGCTCCACAGCACGGTGGTAGTTTATTGAGAACTACAAACAGCCCACACCCCCAAAGGGAGCTAAACATCACCATTCATCTGCAGAACCACCAAATACTAAATAAGAACAACTGAACCAGTCCAGCGTGGTCCCTAAATCCAACCAAACATGGCGAAGAATAGCAGCTTTCTGGGACTGGTCATACAGTGTGAAGGAAACCTATGGGAGCATCAAATAAGGTATTCCTCTACTAGTTTAAAATAATAATGATACACAGAAATATTTCTATATGTAGGCTACATAGTGTTAATAACTTAAAGAAAATCGTTCACGTGAAGCAAAATCAGACTGAATCAAATCAGAGTAGGATTTTAGTTTTTACACTAATTTTGACATTGCCAAATAATTAAAGCATAAGTGGAAGCTCCGCTTTCCTGCCTCCTCCCCCCCCCTCTGCTGGCACACATTTGGCACCTCTTGGCAGAGAGCGGGGACCTGGTTTTGACAGGTACCTGCTCCCACTTCAGTTCACCCTCCCCAGCTCTCTGGGACACTTCACAGGTCCCAGAGGACTGCGGTCCATTCATAAAGTGCAGAGCGCTTTGTGCATGTGCAGTAGGAAACCGGCTATGAAGCCGCTAGGCTTCGCTGCTGGTTTCACTTAGCCAAGATGGCGGCACCAGCACCCAACAGTCAAATGAAGAATCAGCTCGGGGTGAGGACACCGCTGGATCCCTGGACGGGTAAATGCCCTAATATTAAAAGTCAGCAGCTGCAGTATTTGTAGTTGCTGACTTATAATTTTTTTCTTTGGGGGGGGGAGGGTGGGAGGCCAGAACTCTGCTTTAACCATGGAGAAATACTATTTTGACAACCTATACATAAAGTATATTTAACTATGTAACTGGATAACATTGACTTGGTTAAAACATTGTGTATCATCAAAAATTGGCATTGTTTTTAGTACTTTTATATACCTTTTTTCATATTTTTTGCATCTCAGTGCTGATGGTTTTTCTCCAGCCTCTTTGCAGCTTCTTCCTGTCTACTTACATGCACTCCAATGGTGGTTACATGTCATTGCGTACAGTGGGCTTCCTCATGGTGACAACGGCAAAACAATGAGTGTTGGAATGGGAATAGGAGAGCAGTTGGGATACAGGGATGAAGCCTTGTCACCCCATAGCAGAAAGTACCTGAACAAGGACATTTATGACAGGACCAACAGGTATTTTTTATTAAAATCTGCAGTTTTAAGAATATTGAAAATTTCAAAATAATATTAATATTTTAAAGATTGTATGAAATTGTATTGACTAGTTTTATATCTTATTTAAAACTCCATTCTGACAAACTAACAAATATGCTACATTTATAAGTGAACTGCTGTACATCCAAGTACTTTCTTTTTTTAAATTGCACCGAAATAAGAAAGTATATACACTGCTCAAAAAAATTTAAAGGAACACTTTGAAAACACATCAGATCTCAATGGGGAAAAATATCATGCTGGATATCTATACTGATATGGACTGGATAATGTGTTAGGAATGTAAGGAAGCCCCATCGTTTGATGGAAATGAAAATTATCAACCTGCAGAGGACAGAATTCAAAGACAGCATTAAAATCAAAGTGAAAAAAATTATGCAGCAGGCTAGTCCATTTTGCTGAAATTTCATTGCAACAACTCAAAATGGTACTCAGTAGTTTGTATGGCCCCCACGTGCTTGTATGCATGTCTGACAACATCAGGCATGCTACTAATGAGACGACAGATGGTGTCCTGGGGTATTTCCTCCCAGATCTGGACCAGAGCATCACTGAGCTCCGGGACAGACTGAGGTGCAACCTTGCAGCGTCGGATGGACCGAAACATGATATTCCAGAGGTGATCTATTGGATTTGTCAGGCGAGCATAGGGACCATTCAATGGCATCAATTCCTTCATCCTCCAGGAACTACCTACATACTCTCGCCACATGAGGCCGGGCATTGTTGTGCACCAGGAGGAACCCAGGACCCACTGTACCAGTGTAGGGTCTGACAATGGGTCCAAGGATTTCATTCCAATACCTAATGGCAGTTAGGGTGACATTGTCTAACCTGTAGAGGTCTGTGCGTCCCTCCATGGATATGCCTCCCCAGACCATCACTGACCCACCACCAAATCGGTCATGCTGAACGATGTTACAGGCAACATAACATTCCCCACAGCTTCTCCAGACCCTTTCACCTCTGTCACATGTGCTCAGGGTGAACCTGCTCACATCTGTGAAAAGCACAGGGTGTCAGTGGCGGACCTACCAATTCTGGTGTTCAATGGCAAATGCCAATCGAGCTCTATGGTGTGGGGCAGTGAGCACAGAGCCCCCTAAAGGATGTCAGGGAGACACAGCAAACCTTCTGGCAATGGGACATATTGATGTGCCATCCTGGAGGAGTTGAACTGCCTGTGCAACCTCTGTAGAGTCCCGGTATCGCCCCATGCTACCAATAGTGGCCACCCTCATGAAGTCTATTTCTGATTGTTTGGTCAGAGACATTCACACCAGTGGCCTGCTGGAGGTCAGTTTGTAGGGCTCAGGCTGTGCTCATCCTGTTCCTCTTTGCACAAAGGAGCAGATACCGGTCCTGCTGATGGGTTAAGGACCTTCTACGACCCTGTCCAGCTCTCCGAGAGTAAATGCATGTCTCCTGGAATCTATGTTCTTGAGACTGTGCTGGGAGACACAGCAAATGTTCTGGCAATGGCACATATTAATGAGCAATCCTTAAGGAGTTGGACTGCCTGTGCAACCTCGGTAGGGTCCAGGTATCACTTCATGTTACCAGTAATGACACTGACCCTAGCCAAATGCGAAACTTGTGAAAAACAATCAGGAAAGATCAGTAGGGAAAAAATGTCAGTGGCCTCCACCTGTAAAACTATTCCTGTTTTGGGGGTCGTCTCTAGTGGGCCTGTTGTTAATTTCATTAACACCAAAGCAGCTGAAACGTCTTAGCAACCCCCTCTGCTACTTAAGTGACCAGATCAATATCCCAGGAGTTTAATTGACTTGATGCTATACTCTGATTAAAAAGTGTTCCTTTAATATTTTTTGAGCAGTGTATATAACGGATGATGAGGAAGTGAAAATAAGATATGGATATTATTAAAATAAAAACATGCAGTGGTGGAACAAGGTGTGTGTGGTTATGCTACAACACAACCAAAAATTCTCCTAGCATATCTGACAGCAACAAGGGCATAGCTGCCAAGTGCCCTGGATCCTGTGGGACAGTTACATAGTTAGTCTGGCTGAAAAAAGACAAAAGTCCATCCAGTTCAACTATTAAAAAAAAAAAAAAAGTTATAATCCTATACCCACAGTTGATCCAGAGGAAGGCAAAAAAACCCAGCAAAGTATGATCCAATTTGCTCCTGCAGGGCAAAAAAATTCCTTCCTGATCCCCGGAGAGGCAATCGGATATTCCTTGGATCAGTTCAGATTGTGCACAGTGTCTCACTGTGTCCATGTCCTGCAGGCTATCATTCAGTATCCAGGACATTGAGCACTACTACTGCTACTTTGCACTCAGCCTTGCGCTGGTACCACTGCTGTCAGCAACCTGGAGAATGGCCACACAATGTGAAATCCTGTTAATGATGCCTGTACATGGCAACTGCCTCCTGGCAATCCCCTTTCACCTCCAATGTACAATGTGCAAGTTATGTCAAAGCACTGAACATGCGGTGTTTACAATGCAGTCGCTGGTCAGCTTAATGACACAGAGTTCCATCTGTCTGCTTCCACAGTCCCTACTTTCTGGGCCATCTGACTGAAGTCTGTAGCATAGTAAAGTCATAGTAAAAATTATGTTTTACGGAAGAGAATTTTATTTATGAACACTTATTACAATTACAATATTACATATATTACAATAATTTTGTAAATTGTAACTGAGGTAGATTAAAAAATAAAAAGATGTTTGCAATAGCCCTTGTGCTGGCAGGGGTCTTTGCAGCTTTCTGGTACAGAGTTGGTGGGTCTGTTCTGAATAGCTGCCAAGTGTTTCAAATCCTTTAGGAAAGTCCCAGGATTTTGGTCTTGCAGTGTCTGCAATTGGCAGGCTGTCCCATAGGGTCTAAGACACTGTACAGATTGACAGTGGGGTGCCAAGTGCTGCAATTATCTGCACTCTAGCACCCGGAGCTGTAAGTATGTCACACTGTCTAGTGAAGTGGTGTCCTGCCCAGGGGCAGACTGACCATTTGGAAACTTGGGCACTGCCCAAGGGCCCGGGGTCAGTAGGGGGCCCCATGAGATGCCCCTGGTACCTTTTTCATAGGCTTTTTTGAGTTTGGGCAAGAACACAGGGGCCCCATGATCCCCTATTGCCTGGGGGCCCCATGAGTTGTCAGTCCACCCCTGGTCCTGCCAACAGTCACAGTATAGCTTCTGCTTCAGCAGAGCAAAAGGCAGAGCAGCAGTTTGGGAAATGTGATTAGATAAGTAACCACTGAACACCACTGCTTATCCTAGACCAGGGGTGGGCAAACTTTTTGACTTGAGGGCCGCAATGGGTTCATATATTGGACCCGGGGGCCGGACCAAGAGTAGATGAATGATGTGTATGTGTCATCCATAGTAAGTAGAGTAATATTCCCCCATAGTAAGCATAGTAATTAATCCCCCATATAGTAATTCATCCCCCATAGTAATTCATCCCCCATAGTAATTCATCCCCCATATAGTAATTCATCCCCCATATAGTAATTCATCCCCCATATAGTAATTCATCCCCCATAGTAATTCATCCCCCATATAGTAATTCATCCCCCATAGTAATTCATCCCCCATATAGTAATTCATCCCCCATATAGTAATTCATCCCCCATAGTAATTCATCCCCCATATAGTAATTCATCCCCCATAGTAATTCATCCCCCATATAGTAATTCATCCCCCATAGTAATTCATCCCCCATATAGTAATTCATCCCCCATAGTAATTCACCCCCCATAGTAATTCATCCCCCATAGTAATTCATCCCCCATATAGTAATTCATCCCCCATAGTAATTCATCCCCCATATAGTAATTCATCCCCCATAGTAATTCATCCCCCATATAGTAATTCATCCCCCATAGTAATTCATCCCCCATATAGTAATTCATCCCCCATAGTAATTCACCCCCCATAGTAATTCATCCCCCATAGTAATTCATCCCCCATATAGTAATTCATCCCCCATAGTAATTCATCCTCCATATAGTAATTCATCCCCCATATATTGGACCCGGGGGCCGGACCAAGAGTAGATGAATGATGTGTATGTGTCATCCATAGTAAGTAGAGTAATATTCCCCCATAGTAAGCATAGTAATTAATCCCCCATATAGTAATTCATCCCCCATAGTAATTCATCCCCCATAGCAATTCATCCCCCATATAGTAATTCATCCCCCATATAGTAATTCATCCCCCATAGTAATTCATCCCCCATATAGTAATTCATCCCCCATAGTAATTCATCCCCCATATAGTAATTCATCCCCCATATAGTAATTCATCCCCCATAGTAATTCATCCCCCATATAGTAATTCATCCCCCATAGTAATTCATCCCCCATATAGTAATTCATCCCCCATAGTAATTCATCCCCCATATAGTAATTCACCCCCCATAGTAATTCATCCCCCATAGTAATTCATCCCCCATATAGTAATTCATCCCCCATAGTAATTCATCCTCCATATAGTAATTCATCCCCCATAGTAATTCATCCCCCATAGTAATTCATCCCCCATATAGTAATTCATCCCCCATAGTAATTCATCCCCCATAGTAATTCATCCCCCATATAGTAATTCATCCCCTCTATAGTAAGTCCCCCCTGTGTCAATTTACTTACCTTTGCTCCGCGCGTTCCTCTCGCCGTGTTCCCGCGCCGTTCCGGTCTTCAGGGCGGACTGTGAGAGGAGCCTAGCTCCCCTCACGTTCGTCACGCTGCCTCGCCTACACACATCCTGACAGCCTCACATCACGCTCCGCGGGCCGGATTAAAAGGTCCGCCGGGCTGTATTTTGCCCATTGCTGTCCTAGACCCTATTTTGTCCAATAAAATAACAAATATGGGGCAGGGGTGCAAAACTACAATATACAGTATAATGCTATACCATGTAAAGCAAAAATATCCCCACGCACCTGGATGGAGGCGCACTTTGATCAGCTTATTTTTTTTCTTAGGCCTTTTAACCACTTCAATACTGGGCACTTTTACCCCTTCCTGCCCAGGTCAATTTGTATAATTTTGTTCACACAACTAGAACTTTCTTTTGGTGGTATTTAATCACTGCTGGGGTTTTTATTTTTTGCTAAATTAACAAAAAAAGACCAAAACTTAAAAAAAAACAAGTTTTTCTTTGTTTCTGTTATAAAAATTTGCAAATAAATAATTATTCTTCAAAAATTTAGGCAAAGATTTATTCTGCTACATTTCTTTGGTGAAAATAACCCAAATCAGTATTTATTATTTAGTCTGTAGGAAAGTTATAGCGTTCAAAAACTATGGTATAGATCTGAAAATTGATCAATCCTGAAGTACTGACAGCCAATCTAATTTCTTGAGGCCCATAAATATCAGAACAGTACAGATATCCCCCAAATGACCCCTTTTTGCAAAGTAGACAGTCCAGCGTAATTCATAAGAGGTGTGGTGAGTTTTTTGAAGTTGTAATTTTTATAATTTTTTGTCATAATTTTTTGGAAAATGAAGAAATTAAAGAAAAAATTTTCACAATTGTTTTTGTACATACTGTCACCAGTGCAGTACAGCATCGTCATATAACTGGTGTGGCAGTGATCAGGGACACTGACTGGTGGGAGTGTTTTTAAATTTCTTATTAGATTTTTTCTCTTTTTTTAAGATTTATTTTTCATATTGCACATGACCAAAGTAGTATAATGTTACCATAGTAACATTGTACTACTTTGGGGAAGTGATCAGTATTTTTTTTTTACACAATTTGATTTGATTCGATTAATTCTGGGGTTTTTTTTGTAGTGATTAGCTGTGATCGACCACTGCTAAGCACATGACAGAGATGGGCTGTGATTGGCCCAGCCTGTGTATGTGATCGCTGTGACCATTCACAGCTGGACACACTTGTATACAATGGATGGCATGAAAGAAAGCCATCCATTGTATACAACTGTCATGTGACCTGCTGTGATTGGTCACAGTAGGTCACATGGTACTGTTAACGGGGCCGGTACACAGATCTGTCATCGGCCGTGTCCGAGGTACGCAGCAGGTGACAGATCTCGCCACAGTGCAGCCATGCAAGCTTGTGTAATGCGCATTCTGGGAAGGACGCCATATGGCATATTCCCGGAGGGATGGCAGCTGGGCGGCAACTGGTTAAGGTGCCTCCTAATTATTTTCCAGTATTGGAAACTATATAAGCACCAGCCACTGAGTCCAGCATCATTATTAAAATATTTATTTTGTAGACACAAACTCTGCTTTGTCCCTAGCAATGGTAGAGAAGGTTTTTTTTAATTCATTCTATTCATCTGTAGAGTAGTTCCATGGCATAGGCTCCCTTCAGCTTCTGAAAATGTATCCAAAGTGTTGGCACCTGCTGAGCTGACACAGGCTACTTGAGGGCTTGGAAAGGAGGATTGATATACCCAGATGAAGACAGTGAAGTGGAATTCTGGTGTATTGAACTTGTGGTGTGGGTCTGGCCTAACATCCAAGAAGCACCTTTAGGCTTCCAAGGAGCATATGCTACATGCCTAATTTCTAGAATACCTATCATATCTTTTGAAATCCTGAAGTCCCAAGACAGATTCAACACCCACAAAATAACCACATTTTGAAAATACAACACCACAAGGTAATTTCTGAAAGGCACCTTATCTCACAGATCGCACCACTGCGCACCTCAGGGGGCATGCACGAGTCACACAAACAGAAGGATGTACGGGTACATCCTCCAAGAACAACACTTCTCCCACCTGGCTGTATTATTATTATAATTATACAGGATTTATATAGTGCCAACAGTTTGCTCAGTGCTTTACCATATAAAGGGAGACAATACAGCAACAATATAGTTTAATACAAGTGGGTTAGTTTGGCCCTGCTCCTTGGAGCTTACAATCTAAGAGGGAGAGGCTGGTGGTACAAAAGGAAATAACTGGTGGGGGGGTGAACTGATAGAAGGAATAGAAGATTCCATTATTAGCTGAAGGCAGGATAGGATTCCCTGAAGAGATCGCCTAAAAGTGGGCAGAGTAGGCGATAGACAGATAGATTGGGATAGAGAGTTCCAGAGGATGGGGGAGGCTCTGGAGAAGTCCTGAAGATGAGCATGGGAGGAAGAAACAAGGGAGCTAGAAAGCAGGAGGTTGTGGGAGGAGTGGAGAGGACGATTTGGGTGATATTTGGAGACAAGATTGGTGATGTAAATGGGGGCAGAGTTACAAAATGGCTTTATATGTTATTGCTAATGTTTTGAATTTTATTCGTTGAGCAATAAGAAGCTAGTGGAGGGATTGGCAGAGAGGGGTGGCAGATACAGAACGGTTAGTAAGGTGGATGAGTCTTGCAGCAGCATTCATGATAGACTGAAAAGGGGATAGCCTGTGATTAGGTAGGCCAATGAGGAGGGAGTTACAATAGTCAAGGCCAGAGATAACAAGGGAGTGAATAAGTTGCTTAGTGGTTTCATAGGTTAAGAATGAGCGTATCTTGGAGATGTTGCAGAGGTGAAGTCTACAAAATTTGGATAGTGATTGCATTTGGGGCTGAAAGGACAGATGGGAGTCTAGGGGTACACCTAATACCCTGGCATGAGGGTAGGGACTGTTGGTTGTAATATTGATCTTGATGGAGAAGTCATGGGAGGGGGCACGGGCTGCAGGGAATAGTATAAGCTTTGTTTTGGAAAGATTGAGTTTGAGGAAGTGGAGTGACATCCATGCCCATATGTCACTTAGTAAGTTAGTAATGCGAGAGGAGACTGAAGGGGTGAGGTGAGGAGTAGAAATATATATTTGTGTGTCATCAGCTTAGAGATGGTACTTAAAGCCATGGAAGTTTATCACGTGACCACGGGAGGAGGTGTAGATGGAGAAGAGAAGGGGTCCAAGGACAGAACCTTGAGGGACCCCTACAGAAAGAGGAAGTAGAGAGGAGATGACAGAGTTATAGGCGCTGTGATAGGTAGGAGGAGAACCAGGAGAAAGCAGAGTCTCGGAGGCCAAGAGAGTGGAGTTTTTTGAGGAGAAGGGGATGATCAACAGTATCAAAAGCCACAGAGAGGTCAAGTAGTAAGAGTATAGAGTAGTGGTCATTGGTTTTAGCATTTAGTAAATCATTAGTGAGTTTTAGTAGGGTAGTTTCAGTGGAGTGGAGTGAGCGAAGTCCAGACTGTAAAGGGTCAAGAAGGTTGTTGCCAGTGAGGTAGAAGCTCAGGCGATTGAAGACTAAGCATTCTAAGAGTTTAGAGGTAAATGGGAGCAGGGAGATGGGTCTTAAGTTGTTCAGGTTGGTGGGGTCAAGTGAGGGCTTTTTAAGTATGGGAGTGATCTGTGCATGCTTTATAGGGGTGGGGAAGGAACCATTAGAAAGAGAGAGATTGAAGATGTGAGTGAAGGAGCATAGGGTAGAAGAAGAGGGTGACCATAATAGTGAGGGGACAAAATCCAGGGAGCAGGTGGTGAGATGGGCTTCTGAGAAATCTTTAGTGACCTCTTCAGTAGTAGCAAGGTCAAAAGAGGAAAGTGTTGAGGGAGGATTAGTATAAGGTATGCTAAGTGGGATAGATGTCTGTGCAGTGGAAATGCCCTACGAATTGCATCAATCTTGTTTTTGAAATTATTTTCAATCTCGTAAGTAGTGAGTGAGGTATTGGGTGGAGGTGGAGAAAGTAGAGAGTTAAAAGTAGAGAACAGACGACTGGATGACAAGGTATTAATAAGAGTGACAAAGTAGGCTTGTTTGGCAGCATGGAGGGAGGAATTGTATGTTAAGAAAGCAGATTTATATAGGGTGAAAGCTTGCTGAGATTTGGTTTTATGCCACAATGGCTCCAGCGCATGACTATGTCATTTAAGATTTCTGGTGTCATCAGTCTGCCAAGGTTGTAATGGTCGGGGCCTGATGCTTCATGTTGTTAGAGGAGCAAGGGAGTCTAGTGTGGATGAAAGCAAACTGTTGTAGACAGCAGTGGCCAGGTCAGGGCAGGACAGGGGAGAGATTGTGTCATAGACATAGATTGTGTCATGGAAAGGAGCAGGGTTTAAGTTGTGAAGGTTTCTGCGGGTAATTGTTTGCTGCTTGGAGGAATAGGTGTTTGAAAATGAGGACACTGTGAAGGTGATGAGATTGTAATCAGAGAGAAGAAAGGGGGTGTTTGTCAGTGCAAAGATGGGAGAAAGCAAGGTCTAATATATTCCCATCAGAGTGAGTGAAGGACTGTCTCCATTGTGTTAAGGCAAAAAGATGAGGTTAGGTTGAAGAGTTGGGATGTACAGTAGCTGGGTTGTTAACATTAATGGGGATATTAAAATCTCCAAGAATGATAGTGGGTATTTCAGAGGAGAGAAAGTAGGGTAGCCAGGCAGAGAAGTCATCGAGAAAACGGGACATCGGTCCAGGACGCCGGTAGATAACTGCAATGCTCAGAGAAATAGGAGAAAACAGCCGAATGCAGTGAGTCTTGAAAGAAGAGAAGGATAGAGAGGTAGTATTATGGAAGACATGAAAGGTGCTCAGTGGGGATAGAAGCGAACCAACTCCACCTCCTTACCATCCACTGGGTCTGGGTGAGTGAGTCCAGAGAAGGCTTCCATAGGAAAGTGCTGCAGGAGAAGCAGAATCTGATGCTTGAAGCCAGGTCTCTGTAATTGCTAATAGGTTAAAGGAGTGGGAGACAAAAAGGTCATGGACAGAGGTGAGCTTATTACAGACAGAGCGGGCATTCCAGAGTGCACATACAAAAGGGGGGGTGGTTTTTAGGAGTATGGGGATTGAGATTAAATTGAGTGGATTGCGGCTATTTCTGGAGGAAGGAGGGTGCCTGGTGTCGGGGTAAGATACTAGAGGACCAGGGTTTGGGGATATATCCCCAGAGGTTAGGAGAAGAAGAAGAAGGGTGAGGAAAGTAAGATGGGAGCGGGATGTATATGAGTGCACATGCCTTCCTGTCCTGGTGTTTGGGTCAGCAGGTGAGTAAAGTATCAGCAGGGGGTGATGAGAGCAGTAGTAGGGAGATGGTAGAAGTGAGGGCGATATGTATAATCTTTGGGGTGGAGCAGAGGGGTGAGATTTTGAGAACAAAGGATAGTAATATAAAAGGAGGACAGGGGGGATATTAAAAGGTACATGGAGTGGGAATCAAACTTGTAGATGTTTCCCAGGGTGTTTGCTTGCAGCCCATCCAGCTAGCAGTGGAGTTAGTTCTTTGTTGTATCTTCTTGCTGCTTGAGTTATCCTGCTTTAGTTAAACTGCTGTGTTCAACTGCTGCTTCGCACACCAGCAGAAAATGCACTTAGGCAGGAAAAATGCCACCTGTCTGTAACCTCCCCCATAAGCTGGTCTAAATTTATAGGGAGATGATCAAATGTGCAACTCTTCTCCGCCCCAATTAGGAACTGATAAGGATCACATGAATTTGGAGGGAGATGGTCAAAACCAGACCATGTGATTCTCTGATCACAGAAAGGCAAAAGGAGGTGAGACTCAATCACCAAAAACAGACAAAAAGATATAGACTAATTATCCCAAGTTTTGCAGAAAGTCAGTGCTTTGCAGGGAGACAGTTTAAGGTGGAGATGAGACAGTAGCAATTACCCTAATTTTGCAGAAAGTCAGTGCGTTGCAGGGAGACAGTTTAAGCTGGAGATGAGACAGTAGCATTAACCTGTGAAAAAGCAGAGAGGACATGGTCAGGGGGCTGTGTTCAACTGCTGCTTCACACTCCAGCAGAAAGTGCACTCACACAGGAAATATGCCCCCCCATCTGTGACTGTGCCCCCCGTCTGTAATAATAATATTAATTTAGCCCTGCTGCGGGGAAGCAGCAGGCTTTAGAGCTGATGGTCCCCCTCCTCCTTCCACTGGCTGTCCCATCGCACTCGGGTGTGCGACATTCTTCTCCTTGGTCCACTCTTCTTTACAGATCTTCTCTAAATCCCTAAGGTTCCTTGGCTGTCCCTTGGCAACTCAAAGTTTCAGTTCCCTCCATATATTTTCTGTAGGATTAAGGTCTGGAGACTGGCTAGGCGACTCCATGAACTTAATGTGCTTCTTCTTGAACCACTCCTTTTTTGCCTTGGTGGTATGTTTTGGGTCATTGTCATTCTGGAAGACCCATCCACAATCCATCTTCAGTGTTCTGGCTGAGGGAAGAAGGTTTACAATACATGGCCCTGTCCATTAGCCCCTCAATGTGTCAAAGTCAGCCTGTACCGTTAGCAGAGAAACAGCCCCAAAGCATAATGTTTCCATCTCCATGCTTGACTGTAGAGATGGTGTTCTTAGGGTCATATTCAGCATTTTTTTCCTCCAAACACAGCGAGTCAAGTTAATGTCAAAGAGCTCAATTTTGGTCTCATCTGACCGCAGTACTTTCTCCCAATCCTTCTCTGAATCATGTCGATGTTCATTGGCAAACTTCAGATGGGGCTATACATGTGCCTTCTTGAGGAGGGGGACCTTGCGGGTGCTGCAGGATTTCAATCCATGGTGGCGTATTGTGTTACCAATGGTTTGTTTAGTGACTGTGGTTCCAACTACCTTGAGATCATTCACAAGCTCGCCCAACCCCTCCCGTGTACTTCTGGGCTGATCTCTCACTTTTCTCTGGTCTGGAGCTATAGACCGAGGGCGATTGATGGTTATGTTGTATTTCTTCCATTTGTGAATAATCGCTTCAACAGTTGTCTGATGGTCTTGTAGCCCATTCCAGCCTTGTGAAGGTCTACAATTGTGTTCCTGATGCCTTTTGACAGCTCTTAGGTCTTGCACATGGTGGTGCCCAAGAGATTTGGTGGACAGGTGTCTTTTATATACATAACGAGTTGTCGTTATGAGCACCTTCTTAAACTGACAGGACTGATCTGTGTACCACATGAGCACATAGGCAGTCTGTGGGACCCAAAATTATTGTTGATTGGTAGGGAATCAAATAATTATTTTACTCACTGAACTGCAACTCAATTTATACTATTTGTATCATGTGTTTTTTCTGTACTTTTGGTTGATATTCTCTCTCATTTAAAATACACCTATGATAAAAAATTATAGACCCTTCATTTCTTTGTAAGTGGGCAAACTTACAGAATCTGCAGGAGGTCAAATAATTATTTTACCCACTATAGATGGGTCGAAATTCATCCAGTTCCTGCTGAACAAATTTCAATTCATCTATGGTCAACTTTAGTATTTCAAGAAGTCCTATTATTTCAAACATATTTAAAGGGAATGTGTACAGAGTGCTCTACAATCAGAGGACTTACAAATATTAAGGTTTGTAATTACATAATACAAAATATTTTTTTCCAAAAAGGAACTTTAAGACAGCTAAACATAGTGACTCTCCCATCCCAAACAACACAAAGTGGTGATATGATGGATAGAGATTTATAGAGCAACAGAGGAATTTACACAGGTAAGGTTCTATTACCTGAAATACAAACAGAATGAATGGATAGATTCTGCACACTTTGCTTTTCAAATGCTACTTCCTTACTTTTATCGACCATTCTAAACACATTTTTGAGACCATATCTATACATTGTACTTTTACACTACAAAACAAATGTTCATTTAGCATAGTAAATAGGATGAAGCTGTGTTCACTTCAGTAATCCAATCATGCACGTGCAAAATTCCTTTTGTTTTTAATTTTCCTTGGACATGATTGGGTTTTCACAGTGAACACAGTGTCACCTTATTTATTAAACTACGTGAACATGCAATTTGCAAAATTAATGTGCACCTTGCCAACTGAATAGTTGCTATTCTTTTAGTAAATCAAACCTTTTGTCTTTTAATCAAAATGTTTCCATATAGCTAAAGATAGCAAATAACAGATAAACCACAATGACCTTTGTTTATCCAGCATTAAGGTGTCAATATACATCAGATTATGGCCCACACTGACTGTCTTTGACTGTCTTCATATGTAAGAATACACCCCAGCCAATTGCTCTGGAGCTGGATCAGCCTAATAGAACACCAGCATTTCCCAGGATTTAAGTTACCATTGGCCTTACTATTTTTAGTCATTACATTTTCAGGACAAGCTTTTTTCTTCTAAGGTCCAACAAATTAGTTGCTTTTGTTGCAAGTGCACTAATATGTCTATAATCACCTTAAGCATGATAGGTATTGCATGAATCCACTAAGAAAATGGATAGGAGTAAGTCATTAAGGTTTTATGAAACTGAGATCAGCAGCAATCCTGAGGATCATTGCTGAGCTCAGATCATTAGTGGTTTAAGAAAAACAGAGATGATCAGTGGAGAACATGTTCTCCGCTGATCATCTCAGCACACAGACAGCCAGTGTATGAAGGAGCGATGTCAGCCCTTCACTGGTGATCTGTGTGAAAATTCTCCCTTCAGATTCTCCAACCCAGAGATGGAGAATCGGGGGAACCACAAATGAAGCGGTGCTAATTTACTACTGCTTAGTAAACTGTGTGTTTGATCTCTTACTCTTGAGAGATTACAGTAACAGGAGCCATTTTCCAGCGTTCAAAGCGTTTGTAGATCGCTTCTCTCCTCATTAGGAGAAGTGATCTACACCACTTCATGAACAGACATTCAGAGGAGAACTGTCTTCTCTGAGAATGCCAGAGAACTGAGCATGATAAAAGGACACCTAAACCAGTTAATTCTGCCCTTACCTAAATAGTCTGTTAGTCCCAAATATCCAATTATAGTGTAATGTCCTCCAAATATGATCAGTTGTCTGAACTGATCACAGTTTTCAATAGAATAGTAAACTAATTTTTCACCCAAAAAATTTAATTTTTGCATCCAAACTGTTATCATTAGGAATACATGTTATTTTAGATTCCCTCTACAGAAATAATTCAGCCACCTAAATGTTTTGTATAAATAAATGTTTCTGGTGGAGATTTTTTTTTTAAGTGTAAAACAGTATAGTTTTCCTACATAAACTACACTTTGCTAATGTAAGAAATACAATACAGGGCTGAAGACCACAGGAGTCACTGTCTGGAAAGCATTACTATAACTATATTCAAACTTCAAGTATAGTTTCATTGAATAAGAAAGTCCTGTAGAACCATAGGGGATTATATTGAAAAAGAGAGAGAGGAAATTATTTTAGGAAAATTAAAGATAGTAGATGTTTGAAAAGATGTTTAATAACATTTTTCTCGGCCTACCCCACCTTTTAGTAAATGGCAGCTCAAGGTCCACAAATGTATACATTCTGAAACATACCTGTAAGATGTAATAATGTTCCAATGAAAGGTTCCTAATGAGTAAAGGAGTAATGAGGAGGATCTATCAAAGCTGTGTGAGTGGCTGGAAACCCAGAAATGAAACCCATATGTTAACCCTTCCAAGGTGGAGGAAAGAATGCAGGATGGTCATGTGACTAGTGCTCCAATAGTCATAAGGCCATATGAGTAAATAATGATATGTGATGGTATTTTTAGATATAGTACGCATAGGCTGAACAAAACTGACCAAACATAGTTATGTAACACATTAAACAGAGAGCATCCAATACTAAAAAAATGGGGTGACCATCCCAAATAAGAATAAATATCCTTAAGTCAGGTGTCCTTTTATGAAACTGAGATCAGCAGCGATCCTGAGGATTGTTGCTGATATCAGATATTTAGTGGTTTAGAAAACAGAGATGATCAGTGGATAACATGTTCTCTGTTGATCATCTCAGCACACAGATTGCCAGTGTATGAAGGAACGATGTCAGTCCTTCACTTGGATCTGTGTTTTCCCTCCAGATTCTCCAGCCCAGAGCTGGAGAATTGGAGGAACCGCAAATGAAGCAGTGGTAATTTACTGCTGCTTAGTAAATTATGTTTGACTGATCTCTTACTGTAATCTTGTGAGATTACAGTAACAGCAGCCGTTTTCTAGCATTCAAAGCGTTTGTAGATCGCTTCTCTCCTCATTAGGAGAAGCGATCTACACCGCTTCATAAAAAGGCATTCAGAGGAGAACTGATCCTCTAAGAATGCCAGAGAATTGAGCAGGGGTCATTTACCGCTGCATGATAAAAGGACACCTCAATGTAATTAAAAACAAGAGAAAAACAATGAATATAAGAGAGTGAGCATGTGTGTGTCAAAGGGTGTGTGCTTTGATTATAATAAGTACCCTCACAAATAGGGCCCAGTATGTATTATTGGCACGCTAACAAATACTGAAGAAACCAATCATCACCAATCTTTCATCAATATTCATCTTCTAGCATTGGATGAGGTAGAATACTGTAAATAGCACAAGCACAGCAATGATACAGAAAGTTATGGAAAGTATTAGAATGACATTCCAGATTTCATGTGAGCAGAATCAGATAAAAACACAACCATTCTACTTCAGTCACCTCTTTGCTCTGTTTAGGGAATACACAGCAATCCTATTTTGCTGTGCCCTGTAAAACATTGTATAACTGTTCAACCATCAAGAGTTTAATCCCTGGGGCATTATCTAGATTGTTTTATCTGTATGAATTCACTTCTGAACTAGATTGGCTGCACAGATGAGAGCTAGTGGACTTCAGTGGTTAGATACAGGTATACAATCAATCTCTTCAATATCTTTTTAAGAAACAAGACTCATGTTATAAATAAAAAAACAAGTAAGTGGCATGGTCTGAAAACCTGTGGGTTTGCAAATACTTTATGGAAGTAAAAGTCCAAGTATGTTTAAATCCTCTATATAAAATTTGACCTTTTTTAACAAATAGATCTATCTATCTATCTATCTATCTATCTATCTATCTATCTATCTATCTATTTGTCTTATTACCTACCCTGACAGGGAAGAGTGACTGAATGCCATCCACAACAGTAATACATCCTGCTCCAAGAAGCACATTCACAGGTCTTACAAAGTGAAATAACAATATTTATTCAATTTCATTTTTGGGCTGCTTGACACAGGTGGGCTGCATTCAAGCAAGAGATTTGTATGAGATGAAACTTCAGTTGATCTGAGATATATATATATATATATATATATATATATATTTTTTTTTTTTACCATTCTTTAATGCACACGATTTTAATTTAAAAAAAATACTAAAAACACATGTCACTGGTCCATTATAGAACTATTATTTATGATATATATATATTTAAATGTTTTTAATCTATTTAAAAGCAAGATTGAATATCTTCCTGAATGCATGCACCTACAATTTAATCACAGGTATTTAAAATAGACATTTCCATCTAAAATCCAATCAGGAATCAACACTTTACCTCCAGGCATTAAATTATCATCTTGATTTTGCATTTGTAAACTGGAAGGGAAAAAGTGTGACTTCTGGATACTAAGAGGTCAAGTGCGACTGCTCAAATATTTTTCTTACAAAATGACGGATTTATTAGACAAATAAGGAGTCCGGCTGAAGCAAAACCCCTAGTGATTGAATTCTGACGTTAAGTCAACAACAACTTCAACTACATCACTGCTCCAAGATTTAGTCATGATGGTAGAGATTACTGAACAAATAAGAGCCCGAAATGAATACAAATTTCCTCTGATCTGCCCCTGGCGCCTTCCTCCTGACATTCTCTTCCATATGCTACCCCTATTCATATTGTATTCTAATTAAGTGATGGGCCTCATTTTAATATGGTGGGAGCGAGGCTCCTAGATCTAACTCCTCTATGTCATATTGCATGGTTGGCAACCTATTCTAAATTATACATAACTCCAACCGGGATCAAATATGGCTAGAAAGTAAATAAAGATAATATAGGTTAGGATAGATAGATAGATAGATAGATAGATAGATAGATAGATAGATAGATAGATAGATAGATAGATAGATAGATTAAGAACAATATACATGGAATATATACCTTTTAATAAATAGATAGATAGATAGATAGATAGATAGATAGATAGATAGATATCCACATTAATAATAATATACATGAAATATATACCTTTTGATAGATAGATAGATAGATAGATAGATAGATAGATATCCACATTAAGAACAATATACATGGAATATATACCTTTTAATAAATAGATAGATAGATAGATAGATAGATAGATAGATAGATATCCACATTAATAATAATATACATGAAATATATACCTTTTAATAATAGATAGATAGATAGATAGATAGATAGATAGATAGATAGATAGATAGATATCCACATTAATAATAATAACATGGAAATATATACCTTTTGATAGATAGATAGATAGATAGATAGATAGATAGATAGATAGATAGATAGATAGATATGCACATTAATAATAATATGTATGGAATATATACCCTATTATAGATAGATA